>NW_026533221.1:3972500-6405000 GCF_028296485.1 Oppia nitens | reverse complement strand
TTTTGTCAGTCACTTCAGATTTAAACAACTCAATGACAATCCGTTTTTAAAATTATTCATCACATCTACAGATATATAATATTATTATAGCTTTTAATACATAAATAAATTATTTATTATTGAAAATATTAAAATATTAAGGCGTCGTCGTGTAGTTGTTTGAAGTTTTCATACAAACAATTTCTGAAAATGTTAAAAATGTTCAAAAATTATATCTCTATTGTATTGTATTGTATTGTAATGCTTTTGTATGTATGCTATAATTATTTAAATATCATTATTAATATTTAGTTTTAAATTTGTTTATTTCTGTGTTATCAAATAAAATAATATTAGTTTACATTATACTCTATACGTTTATCATTAGTACTGAACATCATTAAGTTTTTAATAATAATATTAATTTAAGTTACATTTAAGTCATTATATTTAATTGAATAATTAATAAATTAATTATAATAATTAGTTTATATAGAAATTCTTAAATTAATTTTTAAATATTTAAATGTTTTTGTTTGTGTTTTGTTTTGTATATGTTTATATTTTGTAATTTCTAATTGAAATAGTTAATTTTTATAGATCAATTGTAATTAATTAAACATTTTAAAAAATTTTTTGGTTAATTTAATATTTGATGACAAAAATAATTATATAATATTAATAAATTACATTTAGATTATTAGAAAATAATGATATATTTTAAATTTTTAATAGAAATAATTTATTTTGTAGATATAGAGTATTTTAGACAATTAAAAATTTATATTTATATAAAAAATATTTTTAGTTTAATTGTAAATATAATTTTATGATTTAAATAAAAAAAATCTTTAAAGTTATTACTAAATATTACTCGATTTATCTTCAAATATACAAATAAATATTTTATCTATTGTTTTATACTGTTTTGATATTTTTACAAATTATTATTAAAAAAATATATTTGTTTCTGTATTTTATACAATTAAATTTTTCAAAAATTTTATGCTCACGTTAACATTTAGATAATAAGGCATTATTAAATTTATTTGAATAATATAGAAAACATTGGAAATAAATAAGCTAGATAAATTCTAAGCCTTATTTATTATTTGAGAATTATAACAAAATCATTTATTTTTAGTTTACATTTAATCACATTTAAAAAATAAATTTTTATGATTTAGCAATACTCTAAACATTTATACTTTTAGACATTTATTTTGAATTTATTATAAGACTTAAAAAAGTTAATATTTTATTCACATATTTTGAATTTTGGATTAAAAAATATAATCAATAATGCTTTAAGCTATAGTTTGTTAACAAATTTGCTAACAGAATATTTTAATTTTATTCATACAGATCTTAATAATTAAAAATAATATATAAAAATTAAAACAAACATTTAAAATATGAAATGTAGAAATAGAACTATTAATATATAAAAATATTATCTAATTTATATATTATTAAAAATTTATTTCATACTTTCAATTTAAATTAAAATATAAAAATCCATTTTTACAACTTATATTTACTTATATATAAATAATATATACATATTTTTAAAAAATCATATTACTATGTGTAAGATTGTATTTTTCTACTCGATATATAAATATATATTTACAGTACAGTATATACTACAGTACACTGTATACATAAGTTTATAATATACAACATAAATATAATCCTTTTATCGTATGGACTCAAGGCTTGACTTTATGGATCTTAAATGTAAACCTTTGATAAAAGTCATACATTTATAGCTGTGATGACTAAACTGAAGAATCGTGATTTTTAATGCATTGAAAACTTGTTGAATAAGATTGGGTTAGATTTCAAAGCTATATAACAATTGACCACAAGTTATATCATTTGAATATTAAACTTATATGACTCGGCTTTGACTGTACTCACCAATTGGTAGATATGATGTACAATCAGTCAAATAGTTTGTTTGTGATTTCATTTCAAGTTAAATATATTAAATTTTATTCACAAATACATATCAAATATTATGATTATAAAATATTTAAATAATATATAGTAAATAACATAAATAACAAATAAATACATAATTGTCAGTTTAAATATTTGTAATAAAACGCAAAATAATAAATATTAAGTAATTTAAGCTATTGATTAGTTAATCAATTAATAGTAACCCCCCTAATAGTAATTTTTTAAACCTAGAATAATCAAATTATTTTAATTATAAATATTAAAATGAAATAATTAACAATAATAAAAGCAAATGAAATTCATGTAAACGACCTTTAAATTCACTTTATTAACCGATAAATATATTTATTAATAATATTAATAATAATTATATACTTTAATATTGGTATAAAAGCGAATTAATTTATAATAAATTTGCAATTAATTTAAATGAACATTTTATTTGATATAACATTAAAATCAAATTCTTTATTTAATAATATTTATTGTTATTAATTTCATTATAAATAATTAATTAAATAATATAATACAATTGTTTTGTGTGAATCATATAATGTGATTAACAATTTCTGCATCAGAGCACTGAATATGCATTAATAACATATCATTAATTACTTGTTGTGGATCACTGTCAATGAAAGTATGATTTACTATATAATGGCCTTACCTTTGCATTCATTTAATATTTTTATTTCTGAATTTCTTATATCAGATGTAACACAAAATCCATTTATCAAAAGCCAAAATATTTGTCTTTCATATATAGCTTAAAAGTCATTTCGAAAATTAATTTTTATTATGATTTTTCAAATTAAATAATCAATATATTATGTAATTGAAATTATTATATATTATGATATTGTGAAATCTCAAATTAATTTTTAAATTAGCAATATATCATTAATGATTTATTTGTTTGTTTATTATTTAGTAGAAATAGAGATTCAGTTCTTTTATTGTTTGTTAGTTTAATTTAATTTTTATTTTTTCAATGATTTTAATTTAATTTAAGTATTAAAATGTAAAAAACAATTTTTATATACTCTTGTAATATATATATTTTATACAGTATATATATATATATATATATATATATATATATATATATATATAGTATATTATAATCAATCATATATCTCTTACATCATATAAATTTATATAAAGGTCTATCAGATAGAGAAAAATATAACTAATGTCTAATAAAAGAGGAATTTTGTCTTCTTTATAATATTGAATAAAAGTTTCTAAAAATAGTTAAATGAAAAGCATTATTGAGTTGTCTTTCTGCATATAAGACCTTATTTCCCATTTTAATAGCATTGATAAAGTCGTGTATTTCAAATGCAAACACATTTTATATTTGTATTAGTTTTTATACACATATACTGTATTATAATATACAGTATACTGACATAAGCTTTATACTAATCTTGTGAAATGATAGGACTGTACTTAAAACATATTAGACAATAAACAGAAAAATTCAGTAAAATCAGTGATTTTAAGTAAAAAATATATTTGGTTTTAATTTGAATTTTTGACATTTAATACATTTTTTCTAAAGATTATTATTATTATATATTTTTATTATAACCGACAAACTTCTATATTTTTAAATTACAATTTTTGATCATTATTTATCAAGTTTTGTGTGTCTCATAAATTTAAAATATTAATAAGTTTTCTACGCTCAAGATTTAACTTTAATAAATATAAATAGCGAATCAGTCCATTGAGATACAAAAGTGGCAATTTATATAAACCTCTAATATTAAGATATATCTAATTTTGTCACTTATTTTAACTATAAAACCACCAAATATATTGAATTATTTATTTTATATAAACTGACCAAATAAACGTCTAGTTAAGTGGATTTGTTAATTCAACAAATTTAATTAATCAATATATATATTTTGGCCAAAAGTTTTTACTATTAATATATTACTTTATATAGGAATAAGCAAAAAAGTTAATATATAGTTTTTTATAATTAAATGTCTAAATTTATTTGATTTAACATTATATGAATTTATTATTATATTAGTAATTTTATATTAAAATCTAAATAATATAAAATTTATAAAAATATTAATGTATTTGATGAAAAATTGTTATACTGTTTAGTTTATAATTAATACGTATATCATTAATGTTATGTTAATATAGTGTAATATAGATTATGAAAATTATAAATTAATATTTAGTTAATTTTGACACATTTTGATATTAATAAACATATTTTTAGTAAAATACATAAAACTATATTACATATACATATATAATGGTATCATTTCTTTTTGTATATTATTTATAAATTAAATTATAGCCAATTGAGTAATAATTGTTTAATGTTTATCCAAAACATATAATGACTTTATATGATATTATATATAATGTGTATTATAGTAAATAAATAAATATCAAGGGATGTAAACTAAAATTAATGTATAATACAGTGTATAAACATTATTATTATTGAATGTACTGTACTGTAGTGGTTATAAAGTACTGAATGATAAACTCACTTTGTTTAAGTCATAAACATTTAAATGGTTTATCTTTTAGATTAACGATCGAAAAATAATTAATTAATTGATTAATGAAAACAATGATTTTAATTTACAATTAAATAATAATCACATAATGTATTTGTTTTTGTGACAAATAATAAGCATTTGCAGCAAATTAATAGAAGTTTGTCGCTAATATTTACAGCTATTGTTGTGTCCGATAACATGTGTCCACTCTCTCACACTATTTCCACATTTGCGTGCTTTTGGCTAATAAAATGCAGCGAAAAAAGTTTAATCGAAATTTTTGCTTTATATGTTATGTGTTGCACCGGTATATTTAACACACACACACACACACACACACACACACACACACACACACACACACACACACACACACACACACACACACACACACACACACACATTATATTATAGTATTCAGTATACACATATACACGAGATAGATAGATAAATAGAGAGAGAGAGAGAGAGAGAGAGAGAGAGAGAGAGAGAGAGAGAGAGAGAGAGAGAGAGAGAATTTGAGTATTGAGAGGCAATTTGCTATAAAGAATATGTGATTCTAAATATAGACTAAAGAGATACTAAAAAACATGCTTTTGTTGTCATATGAGTTCTTAACGAACAAAATGTATTTAATTTATTAATGTATTATATAATATATGTTTTGCTTTTGTACTTAATATTATATATACAATAAATTTATATAAAGTACAGTATTATCGTTAATATAATAAAATGAGTCAGTAGTCAATATCATCATACAGTAGTTATTATAAACGGCTCATTAAGTTATTTATATTACTATTTATTACTATATATTTACATTATTACATAATTTCTAAGTGAATTTATAGGAATTATATTAACTAACGAATAGATTTTTATTACAATTGATTTAATTTTTATAATTTGAAAACAATTATTTTACAAAATTATTAACAATTTAAACAAACTTTTAAATGTATTTTACCTATATGTATTAAATGTTATACTGTTATCACACAATTAATTTTTATTAATAATATTTATATTTTATATTAATTTAAGTAAAAATTTCAAAAATACTTCAAGTACTGTATAATAGAAATAATACAATACATAACTGTATCATCAAAAAAGTATAATTTAAATAATAATAAAATAATTATGTCATAATTATCTTAAATATGTTATTTTATTGAAATCATAAACATAATATGATATGTAACAGATTATCATATTTTTATTTAATTAATTTGTAGAAGTGATTAATTTATATAATGCACACAATAAGCAATATTTATTTGTTTGCTGAGCACACAATTTAAATGATATTTAACGACAATTTAAAAACATTAAATTATATAATATTTGTTAAGTGTTTACGCATGAAAAATAATATCAATATTTTTGGCAATACGTTGGGTTACTATTACCCTCTCTTTAAAGGTCGAGGATAAACAAGACATTAAATAAAATCAGTTATTTTTAGTTTAGAGAATACTTACGTCTCAAAAGTTTAAAATAAGTTTAAATAAAAAATATTTAAAGACTAGTAAATTAAAAGATTAGTAGTTTTGTGATTCCCGTTATGTTTGTTGAACATTAACATTGAGATGTTTAGTATATTCACATTGATATACAATACACTTGTTATAACTGTCTTTTATAAATGTGAATAAATATAATAACTATTTGAATTATATATAGATTTATTGTGCCTTATATTCATATTAAATCAGTCTATAAGTATGGGATTAGTTTTTATAATTCAAACTCAGTACGCTATCAGGTAATGATTATTATTTAAATTAAGTTTATAATAATAATAAATTAAAATAATATAGTAATTATCAAATTGCAATAATTTTATGCTTAATTTTGTGTTATATTATCTATGTATGATATAATTATAAATATGTGAATATTTTATATAAAGCTATATATTATGTGATTATGTGAGTTAAATATTAATTCTCAACATTTAAATTTTGTATTTAATTATAAAAGTATGATAATTTGAATTTAATTATAACAAAATGTATATACAAATTAAAACAATATACATAATTTAATATAAGCAAACTTCTAAATTAAGCAAACAGTAGTTAATATAAAAAACTATTTATTTTTTTCTTATACTGTATATCATATAGTTAATTATAATTTGTAGTAAAATACTGTATATTTTGTTATATAAATTATTAATGTTGATAATCATTAATTTCATTTATGGCTTACAATTTATTTATAAAATTACAGAACGACTCCTACACTAATTGGATGTCTATTTTAAGTGCAAATAATTAGTTCTTACACTTAAATAATTGTCTTTCTATTTCTGTTTAATTTAAACTTTCAATAAAATAAACTTCAATTTAATTATATGAATAAGAGTAGTGTTGTGTTGTGTTTATACATTAAAGAGACAATACTGTAGTTAGTGAGACCCACGCCATGAATATCCGACAATTTATGAGTCAATATATAACTGAAAGGACAGTCATATTCCGCGAGACATAAGGAGAGTATCATTCAGTCATTATTTCTCATGGAATTTGATGAGAGAATATTAAATTGCATTATAAGTAATACCATTAATACTCTTATGTCATACTATGCCTTAGCATACGATTACTATAGTATGCAATACTATGCCTATGCTATCGACAATTGACTAGAAATGTAAAAACGCCGTTAAAAAGGAGATCCTTTTCTCCTCTAAATAATGACAGTCCTAAGGGATATATGTCATTGTGTTGGACAACACTCACCACCGATACATACGACTAACTATAACTGACTTCTTGACTATAATAATAAAACACTAGAAATCTATTTGAGTATCTTTTTTAGCGCAAGAATTTTCATTTATTTATCCATTGATTATATAAATTTAGTTAATACTCAACTTTTCTTTTACTATTATATATTATTTCTACTAAAGTGTAGTCTTAAAATAAATGCAAAGCAATATAATAATATAAACATACAATTGATAACATTTGATAACAATTGTTTCAATAGTCAGGACAGGCATAGAAAGTAATGCTCCTCTTAAATCTTACTCAAATCTCTCTCATCAAACAGTTATTGTTTGATTGATTCACAAAAATACGGGTCAAAAAATAAAATGTTTTCAAACAGTAAAATAAAGTTAAGTTTAATTAAAGTTTAACTATAAGAGAGAGAGAGAGAGAGAGAGAGAGAGAGAGAGAGAGAGATGAATGGCATTGATAGTGCATTGCATTGTGAAGTTAGGGTTACATATATTGTAGGCATAGGAGAGACCAAAGACGTGAGGATTTTGGCAAATTAGACAATACTATAGACTATAGTATACAATGAACTTCACTAAACATAACTAACTCATTAATTTTGTCTCTTTGTTTTTTTTATATACTATTCTGTACTAAAATGTAATACACTTTTACTTTTATCATTTTTGTCAACTATTACTATAATTATTGCTTTAATTGCTAAGTATATTGAATACAGTAATAATGTAAAACAATAATTACTTTAATAAATTGTTTTCAAACTAAAAACCTTTTTTAATTTGTTCAAATAATAATTTTATATTAATAATACGTGAATTTATTAACTAATTTTAAGGATATTTTTTAATTTATTATTATATTATTTACTACAGTATGAACAAACTTTTATTCAAATAATTGGCAAATTCTAAACTAAAAATTCAAAGCCGTTTCGTTTAAAAAAATATGTGAATTATAAAAATATTTTATATATTTTATAAAGATATAACTAACTATCATTAGTTAGAGTCTCTATTTTTATATAATAGTTATCTCTGCCAATAATAGATTAATTATAAATGTTAACAAAACTACGATTGATTTAGTATTATATTTTTTTACAAAAAAAAATCAATACAATATATATATATTTATCTACACTATATATCGACATTATATTTATTTTGTTGTTTGACATATAAAATATTTGTTGCCTTTGAAATCTATATATTATTATTATATTGATTTCAAAGGCAACAAATATTTTATATGTCAAACAAGAAAATAAAATATACAGTAATGTCAATATATTATCAGTTTTAGTTAAATTTTGTCAAAATTCAACATAAGTTCAACTCTTAATGTCTTAAATTATTTACACTTGTTTTGTAAACAAATGACATTTAGTTGTAATAAGTTTTGTTAAATAAACAAATTATTAGATTTTCTTTTTTAATTAAACTAATAAAACGCTTCTCAATGTTCTCAAGTCTATAATTCTGTTGAATTTTATGAAAATTGCATTTAAATATCTTTTAATATTTATTTTAAAAATATTTTTAAACTATAAAACAGCCTAATCTATTTATATGATTAGGTATATGATATGACTACTCTATAGTTAAAAAAAATTTATAGTATAATTATTAGAATATGAAAAAATATTTAATATAAATTTGATAATATATTCAATAAAATATAAAAACACACAATAGGTTACACAAACACTTGGTAAATAAAATCACATAAACAATATAAAAATTTATAGCACTTTATTATATAAATTATTATTATTATTACAAAACTGATGGCAATGTCACTCATATCTAGACTAACTATAAGCATAACATACTCTATAAGTAACTTTTATACTAAAATCATATACAAAATTATTAGGAAAGTTACCCAAAATATAAATAAATTATAAAATTATTGTTTAATATAGTATTGATTATTATATAATTACAGGTTTTTTCATTGATTTTGTAGTTTTGAAAAATAAAATTGTAATTTACATGAGTTTGTAGTTTTGCAACAATAGTTTGGAGTTTTATAGTAATAAATTGGAGTTTAAGTTATGTATTGCTAACAATAGTGATACTTCACTGTAAAGCAATGAGTCTGAAAATCAATGCAATGAATGTATTGCTTTACAGTGAAGTATTAGTATTGTTATAAATATATAAATTAACGTTAATTCCAATCTATTGCTATAAAACTCCAAACTATTGTTGCAAAACTACAATTTCATTTTGTAAAACTTCAAAGTTTTATATTAAACTATAAAATCAATAAAAAAAACCTTTATAATCAAATAGTTGTTATAATAGTTTCTAAAAAACCCAAATATTTACTGAAATTGTTATTTTTCAATATTTGCAAATAATTACATTATTTATGATTAGATTGAATCATAAAATAATATTTCATTTTAAAAAATCTCAGATGTATTTTTAAATTAAAGAACTTTTCAATATCTATATAATAGTTGACTAAAAAGTCAAATAGTTATTTATTTTTTAAATATTTTGAAATTATATATAGTTTATTTATTTTCAGCATATTTACAATAATAATGTACACAAATATACTGATTATTTCTATTGTTAACAAAAAAAATATAATATAAATTAAAAACATTTTACAGTTTTATATAATTATTGTAAAAAATATTTTGTATATTTGTGCAATATTTTACAAATTAATGCTTATATTTTTACAAAATCATTTATATAATTAATTATAAGTTTTATAGTTATTAACCCATCAAATAGTTATTTATAGTTATAATAAAATTTCGTGAATAGCATCCACTGGTTATATTCAGTTGATATACTAAGACTCAGGTATAAGCGTTTGACCGACAAAATAGTTTTTAAGTTGGAAATCAAGACACTAGTAATTATGTATAAAATTTAGTTTATTTTTGTTTTTTAAAGTAGATTTTTAATTTTTTATAAGTGTATCTATTTTTTAAATTGATTTTATTATTTTTTAAAATTATAATTATATTATTAATTGATTTAAATTAAATTTAAAATTATATAATTTTATTGTCGCTAACTGTATATTAATAAATAACTCATTTATAATATAAAACTAAAACACTAAACTGTTGTCAATGATATCCAGTTCTTTCAATAATATATTTTCTAATAATATAATATTTCTACTGATTTTAAAGATACTCTAACTTTCAGCATTACAATCAATATTTTTACACATTTTTGTTAAATTATTGAAATATAATTAGAAAAAATGCAAAATATTTAATTAAATATCTTTTATGTTTTAGTAATTAGATTTAATTAATTATTTTTATGAAAATAATAAAATTTTAATTTTGTTAAATGATTTTTAAACTTAACGAATTGTTTGTTTATTATCATTATATTTATTCAAACATAAAGTTAAGAAAATAATTAATTTCATTATAATAGCAAATAGTACTAAATTATTAATTTGTATACAATATATATGTATTTAATACACAATAATCATAAAATAAAGTTATTAAATGTTTTTAATAATAACATTATTATTTATAATTTTTTAGTTATTTTAAACTTTAAAAAAGATAAATTTTATTTTAAATATTTTAATAGTGTACCATTAGTTATATGTATATAAAATATAACTTATATAACATAAACTATATAGTTATTATATTTTATTTTAGATTTATGTTTATTTTGAAAATAAATTTTATATATCATAAATACTAAAAATATTAAATTTTTCTTTAAATATAATTTTTGAAATTGAATTTATTAAGTTTATTTGAATTTACTTTAAAAATAATTTTTTATATATTTTTGATATTTTTATTTAGACTATTATTTGTTTATAAATTACTACAAATAAAAAATAATATATTATTTTAAATCATATTAAACAATTTTGTTTACATTATTTAAATCATCTAAATTTTTTATATAAGTTTATTTAATATATGATAGAATTTAATAAATAATAAGTACATTTATCAATTTTTGATATTTTATAATAGATTTCATAATTAAATTATCATAAATTTTGATATTAATTAATCATACAATAATAAACATATGTTTATAAAAAAATTATAACAAAACAAATTTATTTGAAAATATATTTAAATATTGAACTAAACAAAAATGTATATAAAAAATTTAAATTAAATATATTAAGAACCAAGTAGCAATTTAAATATGTTACAATTTTATTATTTAAAATATCAAATATTTGTATAATTAATTAAAAACATTTGTTTATTTTTCAAAATATATTTGGCATTCCTTTATTTGAGTACTAGTCTTATAAATTAGTTATGTTTACACAAAGTTAGTTATTTTAAGTTATTGTAAGTTATTGTACATTATTCAATAAAATTGATTTACGTTTTTATGTATGATATATACTATATGTACATTAAAATAAACTTAATATAATTTATTTTAAAACTTAAGCCAATTATAGTAAAGATCTTTTATAACATTATTAATTAATTTCATAAAGAATTTAAAATGTTATATATTTATAATATATTGTTTAATATTAAAAGATAAAACAAATTAATAAATTGATGGATATTTTATTGAAGAGAATATTGTATATAAAATTGTTATTCACTTTGTTTTGCAATCGTTGTTGTCATCAAAAAGTAATTTTTGAGTAGTGATTGTGAATCCCAGCTTAAGTCAAGTATACTTACAGTGCGAACATAGCTCAGGATATTATTCACAACGACTTATTTTTTTTTTTAATTTATATTTTATTTAAGTGAATAAAGTTTATGAAATACACAAAGATTTATAGACTTTTGTTTGACTTTTAAGACAAAATCCAATTTATTGAAAACTATATAAAAACTGACAATAAATAGTATAGAATTTTATTCTCTTTCTTTCTTTCTCTCTCTCTCTMTCTCTCTCTCTCTCTCTCTCTCTCTCTCTCTCTCTCTCTCTCTCTCTCTCTCTCTCTCTCTCTCTCTCTCTCTCTCTCTCTCTCTCTCTCTCTAACTTACAATACTATTTTATAAGTCGTATAAATGGTAACACATTGTTATTCAAAAGATGTCGACAACTTAAGTAACTTTTATATCGCATACCTTTACTTTAGTTTGTAATGTCATCTAATTGTCAAAGTAATAATAAATTGTATTTTTTAGTTAGATATTTACATAATAATTTTTGTTATTTTTTATAATTAACAAAATAAAATCAATTTTTAAAAAATGAATTTATTTATAAAAATTTTCTCTATTTAATAAAGTTATTGACAAAATAAAGCTATTTGTACTGTAATACAAAAGTGAATTTTTATTAAAATAATTTATTTTATTAATTTAACTTCTATGACCAAATCGATAAATACAACACAAATATGATTGCATTTATTATAGACTTATTATAGTGAAAACATTATTATAAACAATGATGTGAATCATATATTGATTTAAAGATAATAAAAAACTTCAATGTATTTACTTGTGATTACTTCATAAAAAATTAATACTTGTTTGCAATCTTAGTCTGAAATTTTCAGATGACTTTTAATAAGATTAGAAGTAATACAAAGAAAAAATGTCAGAAATAATGTAAAATGTATTTCTTATTTTGTTTATTATACAGTACTGTATAGTATTATACACTTTATTTTATCAATCATTCACTGTTAAGATAGATGTACTTTAAATCATCGCATTTGCCATAAGAATAATATATAATATAACGTTAAAAATTAAATATTTCTGTAACTATGTTATAATTTATACAATATTTTTAGTTATATTCTATATACAGGTATATATATATATTACAATATTTGCAATATTTATATAAATTTTTATTATATTAAATAAAATTGTTAATAATATATAAAAACATAAAAATTAAGCTTAAAAAATAATATCATTTATTTTAATCAGCAAAATAACTATGAAATCATAGAGATTTTCCAATATTTTTGAAGTACATTGAATTGGGATACGTTTCATCTGTGCGTTGAATCAATTTGTGCTAAACTATAGAAATAAGTTTTAATAATTGCTTTGAAAATGTTGTTCAATAGTTACGAGAATTTCAAACAACTTATAAGAAATATAAAAATACAAATATTAAGTTTTGGATATATTTTTTGGGTCACAAAAACGGGGTTACAATGGTTTTCGATCTCATGGGGGTATTGGGGGTAAAATGGAAAATATCGAAAAAAGCTTGGGGTATAAGGAAGGCATATATTAATATTAAACATACTGTATATGTATTGATAGATTTTCCCTAAATAATACATACAAATTGATTTAATATGTATAATAGTTTTAGCGCCTTTTGATATCACTTTACTGCATAACAATTGCTTCCACAATATCGACAATATAAACTTTGGTGAAAAGTTAATCATATTTATTGCAGTTTTAAACTACAATTTTAATAAATTTGAGTAAATTTCCAATAAATTCCTAATAAATTCCCAATAAATTCCCTAAAAAGTAAAATATGTCCACCTTAATTCCTTATTAGACTCAAAAATATATTCTCAAACTAATAATATTTATTTTTACAAATTTAGAAAAAAAATAAAATTTTACATATATATATATATATATATATATATATGATAAAAACAATTACTGGTTTTCTATTATTTAATTAAATAATTAATTTAAGATATAATAAATATTTAGTATTTAAAAAATTACAATGAAGTTAAATATTAATGATATTCTACTGTATATATTATTAGGTCTTAAAAGATAATATTAATAAAATTATACAAAATAATTGTTAATTAATCCTAAATAATAAATTTGAGATATGATTCATATATTTATTTAGTAGTTTACTATAACTAACAGATTTTATTGTAAAGTTTGAAAAATCCTTATCAAATTGTTTATTGAGTAGTACTGTATAAACAATTATTATAAATAAATAATAAAATTTATGTTAAAAATCTGATTTTTTGATAAATTATAAGTTTAGTCTAAAGTTTAAATAACATTTTTTATGTGGAAAATTTGAGGGAATTTATAAGGGAACTTTCTTCCGTTGTAGAGATGCCCGAACACTACATATGTAATATTCAAAATCTTGATTTTTATTTTTTAAAAGCATATTTTGCTTTAATAGATAAATAATTATTTTTTGTTTAAATATAAAAAATTAAATTTTTAATGTTTTGTTAGTAACATATGTTTAGAGTAAATAATGTTATTACCTAACATACATAAGTAATGTCGTTATTATTGTACAAAAAGTAACGTTATTTTTGGATGGCATAAAGCATTGAAAAAAAGTTTTTTCATTTAAAAGTTTAAAAATAGATAGTCAAATTGTAATTATGTTGTTTTAAATTATTATTTTTCTTTATTAATAATAAATTATAAACAATTGTTTACGAGATATCAGATCAATATTTTGAAAATGAAACTTTTTTATTCAATAAAATCATAGATATCGCCCGCTGAAAATTGCAATGATGCTTATCATGAAGCTATTGTATTGTAAAATTTTTAGAAATTTATTAAAATTTTTGAAAGTGTTAATTATTACTTAGAATACAAGTTATATTTAAAGGTCTTAAAACTAAATTCTGACATAATTAGTTTTTAAAATCCAAAACTACTTAGTCAACCTTATATAGATAATTTTATGTTATATTAGTACACTAAAACAATTGACATTCTATTTGCCGTTTAAAAATAAAACTAGTTTTTGTACTTTTGAAACGACATTACTTATGTATGTTAGGTAATATATTCAAATAATTCATTACTTTTTCAGTATTTAACTAGTTTTTAGTCTTTGGTGTCGAAAATTGGTTTGAGATATACTAACTTTTTTAGCTTTAGGCTAAGGGGGGGGGGGTAAAACCTAAAAATCTCCATCTCATTTGGGTTAGATGGCCTTACCCCCACCCCCTTTAAAAACTTTGCATAAAAACTATTTTTTGATGTATAAGTATTAGTAATACCGATCAAAGTATAAAAATAATTTTTATTTATTTAAATTATAATAATAATAAATTTGAATTAATAGTATTATTATTAATATATTATAATATAATATTATAATATAATATTAATCATTAATATAAACAAATAGATGATAGCGTTATAAGACTTGTAATTATTTTGTTAAATATATCATAAAATACAAACAACTGTAAGATATTGAAGGCATAACTGAAACAAATAATAAATAAATTCTAAATTCTAATAAAATGGTTAAAACCGAAACAGAACTAAACAATAAAATTTAATATATTTTACATCAATTTTAGAAACCAAACAATAAATAGTTTTGTATTTGTTATAGACTTTGATATATTGTTTAATCAATAATATATTATTAAAAAAATGAAAAAAAATAATGCAAAAACTTTACTTTTATAATTAATTTTATCTTTAAAATTTCAAGATTTTATAAAATAAATTATTATTTGAGAAATTTTATTAACTATAAAAGTTGTATAATATAAAGACAATATTATTTAAATAGTATTGTATATAATAAACAAAATAAACATTTTTTCAAACATTTGATAAATGACTTATTCAGAGAAGACATTTATTTATTTTTAAAATCTTATAATAAATCAAATTGTTATTCAAGAAAGTGTAAGTAAACCAATAAATATTACTTTAAAATTTTTATTTAAAATAAAAGATTTATAAATTAAAACTTTTAACTTATAAAATATTTGATAATATTGTAAATTTTCTTTCTAAGAGATTATACTGTATTTATATCTGCAAATTGCTATAATTATTTATTAAACATTTTATCTTGTTTTTAATCAATCTATTACATGATATTTAAATATAATTTTTAAAGTTTTAGACAACTAATATAAAAATAATTTTAATATTAATTCATTTGTAAACACATGGATTGTATTGAATTATATATTTTTAGGATTTATATAAATATTTAAATTAATTTATCAAATTCTAATTATTCTAATATCTATTTTCTAAATCAATTATATTTATAAGTAAAATAAGATATTACATTTAAAACTATAATATATTTCAAATTAATTTTAATTAATTAATAATTAAATGATGTGTAAAATGCGTTAACCTATTAAGTGGTTATCATTTACTTAGTGCTCATCAGAATTGATTTAAAGATAAATTTAATGAGAAATCTTTATTTCACCCATTATTTTGTTTGAAAAAATAGTGGACATATCATATATATACAGTACATATACAGTATAAAGAGGCGGTCAATTGATCTTGAGCCTCGTATTTTTTGAATAACTTTTAAACGGTTAGAGATAATTTAATTCTGTAAAATACATTTAAGAATATCATATCGACCACAATTAATATACACACAATCACAAAACTAGGATGACCAAATATACAAAATATCGGGACCAATGAAAAACACTATGCTACAGCTCAAACTACAACTGATAAATTTTTTATGACAATGTAAACTTGTAGTCAAGAAATAATAGTTTAATATAAAATCGGATTTGTAGTTTTGTTTATATGGCTCCTCAAGTTTGTCATAAATCATATTATATAAAATAGTCTAAAATAAAAATGACGTTATTTATGACTATTATATATTTATAAGATTAAATTTTCAATTATATTATTATTTCTAAAAACAAAATTTTAATATGTCGACTAGTTTTCGAAATAATCGACTTTCAATATAAATCACATTATTGTAATTTGATATTATAATTTATATTGAAAGTCGATTATTTTGAAAACTAGTCGACATATTAAAATTTTGTTTTTATATTTAGTAATAATATGAAAATCTTCATTTAATAAGTATATAATATTCATAAATAACGTCAATTTTATTTTAGACAATTTTATACAATGTGATTTATAACAAACATAACAAGGTATAAAAATAAAACTACAAATCCGATTTTGATGATTCCTTTTTTATATTAAACTATCATTTCTTGACTACAAATTTTCATTGTCATAAAAAAGTTGTCAGTTGTAGTTTGAGCTGTAGCATAGTGTCTTTCATTGGTCCCGATATTTTGTATATCTGGTCATCCTAGTTTTGTGATTGTGTGTATATTAAGTGTGGTCGATATGATATTTTAAAATTTATTTTACAGAATTAAATTATCTCTAACCGTTTAAAAGTTATTCAAAAATTACACGGCTCAAGATCAATTGACCGCTTCTTTATATTGATATTTTATATATACGGTATATACACAGTACATATGAGGTATACTGTATATACAGTATATACAGTATATAGTATATACTTTACATATACGGTATCTATAGTACATATGAGGTATACTGTACAGTATATACATTAAATGATTTACATATTTTATAGAAGTTATCATTGATGCCACTAATGAAATCCGACAGATCATTGAACTATTGAGTTATATATTATTATTATAGTATACTTGTATTACAATATTACAGTATAATTTTTAAATATAAAAATTAATGTGATTTAATTTATTTATTATAAAATGTTTTTTTAGATCAATTATAAGTCAAATAAATGTACATTTTAAAATAAACGTTATATACTGTATATATATATTGTACAATTTGTACATAACATTTTCAATTTTTAAAATCTGAAACCATAACATTTGGTTTAATATGCAAATATATTTGATTTATAAAAAAATAATTTATTGTATAGTTTGTGAAAATGAAATAAATCTTGATTACATTTTGTTACTTTGAAACCAAAAAACACGAAACGGGTTTAAAACAAAATTAATATAAACGACACTTTCGTGAGGTTTCAAAGCACTTAAACATTACTTTTCGTATTATATTTGATATTATTTGATATAATACTTCGTCTATAGATTTTACTTAATTTTATATAATGTATGGCTATTACTATCATACAAAACCATATAATAATAGCACTAAAAATCGTAGCATTTTTAATGTGAAACTCAAACCATACAATAAATGAATAATTTATTGAATTCTCTGAGTCTTGAATTTCTTTTACATGTTTTATGTATGTATTAGATATAAGAAAAAATATTATGAAATTTGTTTTATTTTTACTTTTGATCTTAAATTTTGTTGTGATCTCTGATATTTTAACTTTTGTTTTCAACAATATTAATAAATATAATATTTAATACTAAACCGTTACGCTTCCAGCAATTTTTCAAGTAATTTTGAATTTAATATTTTTATAATCTGAATAACTTAAATATCTTTAACATTGATTATTTTATATAACTTATGCTTTATTTAATATTTAGACAGAAAATATGTATTATAATAACATTGAAATATTAATTAACTAAAGTATGAATTATTTGTGACTTTTTTCAAATAATTTAATCATTAATATTAATTATATGATATTTATAAAATTATTATTCTGTTGTTTAAATGAAATACGTTAATAATTAGTAATATTAAAACAAATTTAGAAAAAGTTTTGTTTTTTGCAATATATATTCAGTATACTGTATATAATGTATGTGTGTCTCTGTGTGTGTGTGTGTGTGTGTCTGTGTGTGTGTCTGTGTGTGTGTGTCTGTGTCTGTGTGATACAGTCCTTATGATCTACCGAAAACTCGGGCCATTTTTATGTATATTACATATGTTTTTTGTGTAACTATATCTCTATTAAATAATTATATAATTACATAAATGATGTCGCATTTTTTTTAAACAACTCATGACAATATGGTATCTTTTATAATTACCAAATGTTGCACAAAAAACATAAGTAACATAAATAAAAAAGTACCGAGTTTGTTCTGAAAATGTTTAGTGTAGATAGAGTTTCCACTGAAAATAGGCAAAATATTTACAATGACTCTCAAAATAGAGTTTAATACAACATTTTTTTTATTTAAATCGTATAATAAAATTTGGTGTTTGAGTTCAATATGTGGTATATATACTATACATAAATCAGTATTGATTATAATACTATTTCATTCAATGTTATCTTTGATAAAACAGTGTTGTTTCACAACAATTATTATTTTATATAAAAGCTTTGAATTAGTGATGAACTAAAACTCAAATAGCAATTACTTGTAAATAAAAGCCGAGTTAAATGTTAGATGTTATCTCCTATGGTATTATAAAAACATAGTATAATAGTTAATGCATCCAATATTTACTTTTGCTCTCAAACTTTGGTTTTACTGCTAGTGTCACCAAACAAACATAAAGTATATATTTATTGTATTTACTGATAATTTAGATAAAATACAAATAAATTTTATAAAGGCTTTCTAATAATAATAATATTTTATTTTTATAAAATTACCTGAGTTTATTATTATATTAAATTAATACAATTTTCATCAAGTTATAAACAAATAAATACGAGTAGAATATTTTTTGAATAATAGTCAATATTATATTATTAGTTTATAATCATTGTATTATAATTTAGATGTTTACTTATTATAATACATTTACGGTTAAAAAATTGATATTAAGTGGTTGTACTGATAGTAAAATAGCAAATATTTTAGGAAGGATTTAATCTTTTATAGTATTTTATACGACAATTACGACAATTTTTGCATTAGTCTAATAATATTATAAAACATGTTAATTATATTTAGTAAATAATTATAAATTACATTAAAATTGTTTATTAAAGATTATTAGAGATGCTTTAGGCATTCGTAAATTTTTTATATTTTTTATCAATGTTTGTATGTTAATGTTTATATATAAAGTCGATATTTATTTTAAATTAACTTTTTTATTATTTAAATTAAAAATTAATGATGATTTAGATTATTATAATTATTTTTATGGAAAAAGTGACACATTATTAACAATAATTTATTACTATTTTTATCGGTAGAATATTTATTATTATAAATTTAAAAAATTGTTTCTAAATATAAGAAATATAAAGAGATATATAAATAAAATAGACTTTATTAATGTTATTGTTGTTATTTTGGGTTTTAGATATTAGCATAAAATGTATATAAAAATATTTTTTATAGCTAATAAAAAATATTATCAAATATATTTTTAAAATATTTTATATTATTCAAATTATAAGTACAGTATTTAAATTATGGAAAAAAGTAATAGTTATTTGCCAAACTAATAATAAGAAAATTATAATTAGTTTGTAGAAATATATTTAGAAATTTTAATTTAAAATGCTATAACTAATAAATTACTTTTTTTAATTATTTTTTTATAAATTTACATTGTTCCCATTAGTAAATAAATATATTATAACATTAAATATAAGTTTAGCTTTATGTTTGTTATCTACAAACGACATTTAAGATTTAAAAATAAAAATAACATTATAAAGGAAGATCTAATTATAATTTTTTAAATAGCTTTTTATACTTTCATTAAAATTATACAATTTTATGTACGTTAAATAATTATTTTTGTTAATTTTTATAATAAAGCAATTAACAAAATATAACTACAGTCAACGTCTAACGTGATTTAATTTCAACAATTTTTTAATTTAAATTTATTTTAACGTAATACGTAATATATTTAAATATAATAAATTTTAACATTTAAAAATAGAAATGTTGATAAAGTTTATTATTAAGATAATAATTATATAAATGTGTTATAAGATTTTAAAAATGATAATTTTTGGAATATTTTAGAAATGATATTACAATGATTTACATGAAATTTTAGAATTTTTGTCATTAAAATATCAAATAAATAGACTATTAATAATGTTTTCCATAAAACACTGTCATTTCAAATCCCGGTCATAACTTCATATTTAATGGAAAATAAATATACTTTTATAGAAATTATTTTATAGTTATAAACCAATTGAATGATATAAATAAAACTGAAACTGATTAATGTTTTAAAAAGTTTTTAATTTAATTGATAATTATTCAAAAGTTTTAATTTAAATATTTAATATTAATTATTATATCATTATTATATCATTATAAATTATTATTAACAATTTAATTAATTTTTGTTTGCAGTGTTTATAAAATAGTTTTATGAATTTCTATTAGAAAACTCATTTCCTTATTGGATCTTAAAAATAGAAATGTAATAAAATTATTTATTTGAAGTATTATTTCTTGAAATATTAATTAAAATAAATAGCAATGTTTTAAAATAAAAAGCAATTATTGTGTGTAGAATATGTTTAATGTTATAATAAATATTTTGTAAATCAAATAAACAAACCATATTTAATAGTGTTTGATATAAGACATACTGAATATATTGAACATAACATAACTTATTACATAAATTCACTCTCTATGGAAATATACATGAATTTACGTGAATCTATAAATAGTATCCTATTTTGAAGATTGTTTAGACAAATACAATACTGTATATATATATTTAGGTCATTTTTATATCTCAGTGCGTGTTTATACTGTAAATATTGTACTATTTATATGATATTTTACTAATAATAGTAATAACGACACAAAATGTTTTAATTATATAAAATATTGACTTTTGTCTTAAAAAAAATATCTTGAAATTTGTTTAAATAGCTAAATATTTTTATATTATAAATTGTAATTTTTAATAATTTATACAAGTTTTTGTTATTATTTATGTTTAAATTGTGTTTTATATAATATAAAATGCTGGTTTTATTTGTTTTTTCAAAATTATTATTTGTAAAAATATATAATTAAAATTTAATTCAAGAATATGCAATTAAAATAAATAAAAGAGTATCTAAATATAAAATTAAAACTAAAATAATATTTTTAAATTTATTAAAAATAGACAATATTATGTAAAAATACAAAAAAATCTCTATTCTTTTATTTTTTATATTTTCAATTTAATATTTGAAAACCTTATTATTATATTATGAAATAATAAAACAATAAAATTTTTATATCCTTGTAAATTATAAGACAGAAATTATATATTTTAATTATATAAATACAGTATTTATTAACAAACTTCAATAAATAACTTTTTAATAATATACAGTATTTATAGTTTTAATAAATTATTTTTATTATAAAAAATAATATATTTTAATATTTATTTAGATATTTTCAACTACTTTTGATAATTAATACTAACATTTTAGTTTGGCATATACTATATTTTAAAGTTACATTTTTCTAGTTTGTTAGTTTATTTATTTACTGTAAAAATTAATTAATAAAATTAATAAATATTATATTTAAATTTAAAAATAGTAGCTGTCATTTATTTAGTTATTGGCATTTTAAGCATATGATTATTAATATTAATAGATATAACATTAATATACAATTAGTTATTGAAATTTATTACAATTTGTATTATCAGCAAAACTGCATAGTTTTAAGTGTATTACAATAAAGCTATATTATGGGCGCAAACTGTACGTACTGTAACTCAATGACTGCTTAAAACATTTGACTATATTTACACTGAGTATAGATTTCAATGCAATTTATTATTACTTTATATATACAGTAAATTTAGTGAGAATAGAGTTTTAATTTAATTAATTGATAAAATAAATCACAACTGAGTGCTCACCAGTACTGCCCTTAGTATATAACAATCAATACAATCAAAACCATTTCATTATAAATAATGAATAATATATGAAATATTTCTATTGTTATAATAGGTATTAATACTAAACATATTGTTATTGTTTTCCTTGTCTACAAATGCCGTGACTTAGAAATATAATATAACTCTAGATATGAGTTGTTTGAATCACTATAATATATAAATGTAAAATTTTGTGAAAATTTTTATTTTATTGATTTTTACGTAACAATTTAAATGTAATTCAGAATTTGAAAACATAAAAAATATGAAAAACTACTTAAATGTTTTTAATGGCTTATATATGCAATTATTGGCACATTTTATTCTTTTATAAATTACACTTTAATTTCGTAAATTATTATACCTGAGCTCATACAGTATCACTTTTTATAGCGGGTATATCACTAAAGCACTAAATTTCATTTATTATAACTGTGCCACACCTATATCTTGTAGTCAATTGACTATATATAAACATATTGTTCATCACACGTACATTAGCTATATTTCAATAATAGTATAAATATTTGAATTATTTAGTTTGTATGTATGTGTATGAATGTTTGTGTGTGTGTGTGTTTGTGTGTGTGTTTGTGTGTGTGTTTGTGTGTGTATGTGTGTGTGTGTGTGAAAGAGAGAAAGTAAAGATAAGTAGTCTGAGTATAATTTAAATGAAATAAGAGGACTGGTATGAAATAAATACAATACTACAATAGTAATGTGAACACATGTGTAAATGAATATACGGCAAGAGTACCGGCAGTACTGCACTACTGGTTCGGGCGATTCCGGTATAAAATTTTGAAAACAATAGTCAATATAATGGTGAGCGCATGCCTTCATGTCAGTGGATGCGCTGAATCTATTGAATAGTAATATCTTGTGATATGTGTTGCCTCTCAATGGTAAATATGTACTGAAATTGTTGGTACACCAGTTGTGTTGCTATTATATATAATATATATTATTTGTATATATTCTGTATATACCGTTATATATCGGCAAACAGTTTTGACGCGCATAGTCTGTCAGAGACATTGTGTAGAAGATCCACAGATCCACTCGTTTTTTATTTTTTATTTTACTTTTAGATGTAATGGGAGAGAGAGAGACGAGTCTCAAGTCGATTGTCGAGTGATTACATTCATTGCATTTCATTTCAAACTAATAATAATGATTATGTGATATAAATATAATAAAAGTGTTTCTCATATCTGTATTTTCACTGATTTTCAATTTGAAAGATTATGTCAAAACTTTCATATATTTCCTTCTTATTATTATTTGAATAACAATACAAAAGTTGTATATATTTTTTTCTAACTTTCAATAGCTATTAAAGTTTTATTTAAACATAATGTGTGTTTAACATAAATTTATAAGTTATTTCTTATATTAATAAATACAAATTTTAAATATTTATTATTTGACACATTTTCTGAACAGAAATATTTCATTTATGATTTAGTGGCTTATATTTAAATTAATATCACAACATAACTCATTGAAAATTCAAAAGTATTATTTATTTTCGACGTCTATTGAAAAGATAACTTCACTAAATATTGTATTTCAATTGTATAAATTATTATTAATAAATGATAATTGCAATTGAATTAAATTGAAAATAATAAAAAATTTATGTTTTTATGAAATTATTATTAGTATTATAATAATAATGTCAGTCAGTGTATGGTTGGGAGACAACATTTGCGTCAACTGAAAACATATTTGTGTGTTAAGTATCGGTGATAACAGTTATAGAGAAAGAGAGAGAGAGAGTGTGTGTACAGAATTGGCTACAACTCAGCTGTTTATGTGTCACTCAATACACTTCCCCATAGTTTTGAATATTTCTATTGAATTCATTGTTAACTAAATATAAACATTTAAAAAGTTCCGGTTTTAACATTCCTTTAAATCATTCAATGATATCAATAAGTTTTTTACAACTATTTTTTCAAACAATCAACTGCTTTATCAAATAAAAATGTTAAATTAACATAAAACTATATTAATATAATTAACACACATACTATTATAGTTGTATATTAATGCAAACTCAACTTATAAGTTCATGTATTTCAAGCAATAAATTTTTACTATATATTATTATAAATACTATTGATTTTTTTGTTATTACTTTATGTTAATATTGTGAATGTATGATACAGTAATAATAACGGAAAATTAGTGAGACATTTGTTTTAAAAAATAATATAATGAAATAATATTTTTGACTCAATTCATGACAACTAATTTAATGTTTGCTTCATGTATATCACTATTAAGATCAGTTATATTTTTAAATTTAAATAAGTATTTGTCATATCATATAATCTCACTTTTAAATAGCATAAAACAAATTGTTTGAAATTTGTAAGTGTATTTTCATTAATAATTATCAATATATTTATAGTGTAAACCCTTAAGTTGTATCAAAACATATAATAAATTATTATATAATGCATTTGGAGGGGTATTGAGACATCAAACTGTGCTCTCAGTGCTCTCTTAATTGCTTTAAGCTCTCTCTCTCTCTCTCTCTCTCTCTCTCTCTCTCTCTCTCTCTCTCTCCCTTTCTCACTATCTGTTGAAATCTACAATTCATTATACAGTGTATATTACATCTATTAATCAATAAGTTTGTTGTCAAGTTTTGTGTGTATTTTGAATCAATTGAATGTCTGATAACTCTAACTCATTGCTTATTGAGTGAACACTTGAAGAGTTGATATCAACTGAAATGTTAATGTATTGACATCTATAACAACAAATCAATATATGGTTTGCCAACAAAGCCCTCTCTATCTGTCAATTGGCTTCACTTACAAACAGTTTGCTAATACTTTATCATATGATACAGTAAATCAACTGTTAAACTATTATTGTACATAATATAATAGATATGAATATCAAGTTTATAGTTAGTAACAAATTAAATACGAATCTTAAACTTAAGTGATTCAAAATAATATGAAATAATTGAGACCCAGAGTTATCAGACAACTGTTTCAATATTTTTCAAAATATTTCAAAAGCTATGCATAGACTCCGTGAAACTTTCCGGAGAAGACAGCCTACTCTCGAACAACAGGCACAACATCACCACCAACTGGTCATTGAAAGACAACAACAACATCAACAACAAACACTCTATAATGAGTACAATCAACGACAAAATGATACTCAAGAGCTCAATCAGACACCACAACACCATCGACAGCAACAACAACTTCAACATACGATTGTACTTAAATTAAGAGATGTAAAGAATCCAAACGAATCGGTAGATAACGAGGATGAGCTGTCGATACAACAAATCACATTAAATGTGCCTCAAGTGGGACAACACAGCAAACAAATGAGAAGTGTTTCTTTCGATGAGATCCGACTCAAGGAGTCTGTAAACAGTTCAGACATTGACACCGACAGCAATAAGTTGAATGTTCCCGAGTCTGGCACACGAAGTGTTAGGTCACGATCTTTTGATTCGGCCACTGCTCGTACCATAAATGATAGTTTACCATCAAGTCATACACTAGATGTTCCCAAATGGAAATTATTAATTAGAAGATCATCTTCTGGTTCATCAAGTGGTGGTTCAGGTGCGGGCTCTTCATCTCCTTTTACGGGTTTTAAGGACTGTCATCATTGCTCTCTTATGGAAGAATATTTAAAAGCTATATCATCTCCTCCTCCATCCAAATCCGGTTCAATTAGCTCTGAGGGTTCATCTGTTTATGGCGATGATAGTGAAGATATATCGGATACCGATAGAAACGGTTTGACGTCTTGTCAGAACACGAGTTATGATTTGGATGAGTTAGGAGAGTGTGAAACCATTGAACCATTAGAAGGATTACCTATTGTTACGTTATGTCCGCCGCCAGACATAACAGAAATTCATATTCACGAAGAAGAGGAAGACACTGGAAGTGGCATAACTGTAGTGTCATTAGAGGTACCCGTATTGACCGGTTCTCGAGAGCATAGATCTGCTTCTGTAGACTCGCCATATCTGCTACAAGTGCCCAAAAGGAATGACATAGAAGTTCTTGAAACTGGACCTAAAGCCCATCGATCGCGTTCAGTGGACATAGTATTGCCGACAAACCCGGGCGGACCTTATCTTATAATACCACCTCACAGACACTCTCCCATCACTACTAAGTAAGATTTCTCTTACTATTTCACATAGAGTTAGGGATAACTTATTATATGACTTATATACAGTATATACCGGTAAATATATATATATATATATATTATAATTGTTATTTTTATACATTTTTAATACCAAACTATTAGTTTATTAATGAGAATTGACTGTTTTGTTTGATCTTTTTCTAACATTACATTGAATTGTAAGTCAGAAATCTTTTTTAATACACTCACACTATTTATTTTTATACAGTATATATAGTAATCTCTATAAATCCAATAAATGAGACCATTTGTGCCATTATTAGCGTGTTTTGCATTTAAAGTGAGAGTTAGCTCTAAACATAAATTTAAGACAAACTCTTGTAAAACGTCTAAGTCTTGATCCGGAACTCTTAAACTAACACTACTTCTCGTTATAATTCTCGTCAAATAATTTTTAACTAACCCTTAACTGAAAAATAAGTCAAAACATTACACATATAAACATATAAATAGTATAAATATAATATAATTCACTGATTATATTAAGAGTTAATTGAATTGTCAAAACCGGTAAATATAGTAAGTCTTGTGTTTCACTATTTTTAAAAAGTCTTTGACTCTACTTTTAAAACGCAGTGTATGTTATGTTGTCTAATGGATTTGATTTTCAATGTTTTTTATACAGATTTTGCTATTAAGTGACGTTTTTATTTTCACAAATACTTCAACTTTTCATACTTTGTAGTACTCAATACTATATGTCATATAATAAGTTTATGCATTGCTTCGAGTTTTTTTAGTTTAAGAAAATATCGATTTTATGTAATCTTTTCAATGTTGATAATATCATTGGTTTAAATAGTTATGAGAGCAGAATCTACAGTATATAATATATATATATAAGACATTACTTGAAATTCTCTATTATATCAACTATACCTTTGCCTTTATATGTCAAATAATAATTTATAATACATGTAAATTGTAATTATTATTAATGCTTATGATAAATATATTCAGCTAAAATAAAATGTTAGATATTTTGATGTTTTTTTTTATAAATTTCATAATTTTTAGGATCTATTTTACCTAAATATTTCATTTAAAATTATTTAATTGAACTGAACGATTTTTTTTTTGTTTTTTTGAAGTTAAAATTTATTTTTATGTATCATTTTGCAATAAGATTTGCAAACTATGTTTGTAATGTATTTATTCTGAATGAACTGTACCACACATTTTTGATTTATCAGTGTATTATATAAATAATATTTAATTTATATAAAAAACAAATTTATTTGTTGAAAGTGTTTATACCTAGTATCAAAATAGATATAAGTAAAACAACATAAAAATAACATATACATTATTTATTTCATTTGGTCAAATGTAGTTATATTGAATAATATACTATAACAGCAAACTTTATTACAGTAGATACCAGGGTTGGAAAAATACAAGGTTTTCAATTTCAACTTTGTAAAATACATTAAAATACAATGTATTGGATATATTTTACAATATAGAAAAATTACATTAACAATGATAAAATATTTATTTTTTTTATTAAAATTATTATTATTAAATAATTTCAATATCGTTATTAAAATCGTTGTTTTCTAAAACTATTAAAAATTAATATTAATTATTTTATTAATATATTTCAATACCAGAATTAAATTGAATAGCTAATTTCAATTTTTTTCAAAATAAAAAAATAATTATTATTACAAAACATGTGTTTGTTTGTGAATTTTAGTATTTTTGTTACTTGGTGGCGCTAAAATTTTTTTGTAAGCCAAAATTGTCATGTAATTTACATTGTATTATACTGTATAATACGCTTTGTATTATACATACACTTTATCTCTGCCAACACTGGTAGATACAGTATATACAGTATATAGTACAGTATATACAATGCATTGGTATTATGTAATTTTCAAATATACTCATAATTTATTTTAATGCATTGATAATATTATGGTTGTCTAATAAAGTTTGTCTGTTATAGTATATTATAATATTTAGTTATCTACACAACTGAAGAAATATGTTTATAATATTTCAATTAATTTTCAATTAATATTTCCCAACAGAAGTTGCGATAAATTGTTTTATTTAACAAAATTTATGATTAAAATAAAAACACTTTTAATTATATATAAAATAATATTTTAATTATTATATACTGTATAGTAAACAAATTGTCATTGAAATTATTATCAATTAAAAATATATATTATAGATAATAAATACTTGTAATATTTATCGCTCTAAGTTGATAACATTTATTGCAATTGTCTAATCTATATAGAATTATAGATATATTTAAACATTAATTGTAGTTTCAAAAAACACTTAAACTTGAATTAATATAAATAAAATAATAAACTAATACAGTATAATAATGTTATAGTAATATATATAAAAGTTTAAACGATTTTGATAAAAGAAATATTTTGAAATGAATCCAAGTCTTAGTTTTATTGTATAATACTTTTTGTCTAAATTATCAATAATAGTGTCAAATGGGAAAATGGTTATTTTGATATAATTTTAATCAAATCAAATATAATATTATTGACAATTATAATAAATATAATTTTTTACTTGACTAAAATTTTGCTGATAACCACCCGAAGCGTTATTGTCTAACACATAAAAAGATCAATATTGACATTAATAATTTTCATATACATTATATACATGTATTAAGTTATTATTATAAATATTAAAATATAAATTAAATATATTTTTATTTACTTAATTTAAATATCATATAAAGTTTATAATTCAAACCAAACTATAATGTATTATTATAATAAATTACTATACAATAATATTAGTATTGTTATATGTCTGTAGTTATTAACAGTAGAGTATATTATATAATAATAGTATAGATATTGAATTGAAGTGGAAATCCCAAATTTAAATTTATTTCAATGTTCTATATTATATATATATATGTGGTTTTTATAATTTAATAAGTATAACATTAACATTATTTGATAGTATTTTTATGATATTTTTGCTGATAATTTTATACAAATATACTATATGAAAGTACAAATAATGAATTTTGATCAGTTTGAGAAAAAAATATTTATATTTATTAAATTTATGGCTATATTTTATTATAATGTAATTTTATATTGATATTGTACTAATAGATAAAACAAAATGTATTTTTTGGCAAACAATAGATAAATTAAGAATAGTTTGCATTTAAATAGTTTCTTGTTTTAAGAAATAACAAAACATTCATTCATTTAATACATTTTCAAAACATGTAAAGAATTATGTTATTTGTGTTGAAAATTTGATTTAAATCTTTTATTTTTATTATAGATTTTATTCCTAAAGTTATAAATATTTTTTTTAACATAACTTGTATAGTGTATTTGAAAAAATAATTGAATGCTACTATCGTATGGTTAGTTATTGGCAAACATTTTTAGGAATATTGAATTTCACATTTAACTGTCATTTATAAGACATCGATATCTTATTTAAATTTTATACACTTTTGTAAACACAGAATATTCTAAAGACAGTTCTATTATATAAAAATACAATTCTGAATAAATTTATAAAAATACAAAACATTCATATTATACTAGTTATTTGAAATACATTTAATATAATAAATGATAATAAGTGTAAAAATTGAATATTTTCTATATATAATTTAGATATACTGTATTTTACATGACATAAAACAAATAATTTACAAATTTGACTAATATATGGTATTCATTATTTAGTTTTACATATAAAAAACAAAATTTACTGAATAGGTTAAATTTATTATCTGGTTTAAATATGTTGTATAATAGTTAATATATAATACAAAATAACCATGAGTAAATGAGTATAACATTTATTTATTATAGTATTTACAGTATATGAAATTTTATCAACTATTCATATTTTGTGTTTTAATTAACAAAAATATAAGTACTAAATAAATTTATTCATATATAGTATATATTTATATTTTAAATGAGATAATTAAAAAATTGACATATAGTTTAAATATAGTAAATCAAAATAGTTTGTTAAATTGGTATCTATTTAATTAGAAAAAGAGAATTCAACTAAATTTTGGTCTTTTATTTATATAATTATTTAAAATATTTGAAAAACATTAATATTACCATAGAGTTCAACACATATATTTAACACAACACTTATACCGATACTGAACTACTGTATAGTACTGTATATAATCAAATGTTTTGTTATCGTATTATTCAGTTATTATATTTCATTGTTTTTTTTGCTATAATAAAATAATCGTTTGTTTTAACCAATGTTTTGTTTTATTTACGCAACTGTCTGGCAATAACTGGCCGACAAATATATTAACCGGCAATAACTGGCCGACAAATATATTAACCTTATTTTACTAATGGATATCTATATATAGTATTATAAATTTTCATATTGTTAGTTATTATTAATTGTATTTTTAAGATTAAAATGTTTAAATAAATAAAAGATCTAATTTACTGATTATTTAATTTATGCGAAAATTTTATAAACACTATTTTTTCTATTATTATTATTATTAATCTTATACAAAATGTTAATTAATTTATAAGCTGTTAATTAAAACTATTTTTTAAATGCTCTCAACTATTATAACTCAAATAATTATATAAGTTAAATTTATTACTTCATTATATAAAATCTACAATACAACAATATACAATATAATAACAATAATAAATAACAGCAGATAATTTAAATTTTTTATTAGTTTAAAAAAAATAATTTTTGACTTATATATAATACAATATATAAGATTACTTACAGAATATAGTGTATTGTAATTTAAATACCAAATGTCAACTGAATTTAAATGGAATTATTTAAAACATAAATAACATTAAACACAAACAAAGTGACACTTATTTAGTAATAAATTACTGAATTTTAGTCTAAATTACTTTTATTCAACAAATATTACACATATATTTGTAAATACAGAATATAATAATAGTAATAATATAATAATATTATTATTATTATTATAATTGATTTCTCACAGAAAGTCTGCCACATATTAATTAACAACTTTATTTACGATTCATTTTAGATCAGATTTCAATGTTTTATTTAAAATATGTTATATATATTTAAATTCAAAACCAATGTAGCGTAAATAATAAATGTAATTTTTGTATTTTTTATAAATAAATTTAGTATTATTAATATAATTACTATTTAAGTATTGTTACAAATTTGACAAATAATTATAAGTTAATAATGAAATATTAATTTGTAACCACTATTTGCGTCACAATTATGCAATAAGTCACACAAATTAGTAATTTCATAAACAGTATATTTAAAATAATAATTTAGATAATCAATAATTATAATATTTTACTTTATTAAACATGTCAAAATTTTAAGTTTTGTACATACAGTATATATATATAATAAATTAAAAAATATTATTAAAGTACTCTAATATAAAATATAACAAAAATCAATATCAATTAAATTACAGCACTTTATTCTATACAATATTCTATTACTAAAATTTCCATTTGTATACAATTTTCCCAACAAAACAATAACTTCATTTTTTTAGTTTCTGTTGATTTTATTTGGCTATTTTGTTTGTCTAAGCAATAGATAGGCTACAAATGTGATTCATATATAATATGATTTTATATATATATAGTATATATTGATCTCTAACCTAAAAGATAAATGCAATTTTATTCTAAGTTTATAATATATCATACATTATAGCAAGAAAAAGATTTTTACACATTTTTGTGATCAAACAAAACAATAATAATATTAAGAAATAAAATAGAAATAAAAAGACAAAAACAGATGTTAGCAAACGCTAAATGATTTCTATTATAGATTTTTAATGTTATATAATTTGATTCAAAATCTGATTAATTTTATTAATTGAGTTTTAATAGATTGCGTATAAATATAATGATAATAATTTTTAAATATACACATATATTATATAACAAAATACTATTTACAAATAGTTATAAATTTGAATATTTTATTTTTAGACAAAATTATCTATAATACTTTATTCAATTTAATCTAATATAATTTTACAATAAACTACTGTATATTTTATAAAATGAAAATTTGCAATTCAAACCATAAAACTTCTTTTTTAAGTTTTATTGATTGATTTATTCATTCAAAGAAACCTTTTTGGTTTACTATAAAAAATCTATGAAATGATATATAAATATAAATAATTATTCACTATTAAGGACTGTATTAGTTAATCATAATTTTTCGTTTATCATGTGTGTCATATATATTTAAATGGACATAAAATAGTTTAATATTTTAAAATCAAATTATAAAAATTTACTTTATAATAATTTGTTAAATTAATATAATTTTAAATTATAAATTTGAATGCTTAGCCACAGGCAATGTCTTAAGTTTATAAGGAAATGGAGTAACAAAAGTATAAAATTTACATAAAGTCTTATATTAATGATTACTTGTATCATATTATATAAAGTACTGTATTATATGAGTCTATATTACAACTTTAAAAATTGAATTAATATAAATTATAATGTGATATACTATATAAGTATTATATATTCTGAAAGTTAAGTACAGTATTTTCAATGAATAAACATTACTGTGAAAAGTGTTTGTATAATAAAAGCTGTGAATTACAAATTACAACTCAAGTATAAATTATATCTCAATGTTGAGATCATATGAATTATGAAAATTCAATTTATAAATATTGTTTATTTTAATAAATTATTTTTCAATGTTTTTAATACCGATTAATCAACTAATTGAATAAAAAAATCAGTTAATTGAAAAATGTAAAAATAATCTGAAAATTACAAACAAATGTTGTTAAATTCATTATGATTTTTCTAATTTATTTTTGCGATAAGTAATTAAATATTTACTAATCAAAATTTGTTACATATATTTACAGTACTAAAACATGGAGGCACCTAAATGATTTTATATGTTCAATAAACAATAATATTAAATAAAATATTTTAATCTAGTTCGATTTATTATTTAGTTATACTAAAAAAAAACCTTGTTCACCAATTTGGTCACAACTTGTATAGTAATTTAAAATTATTATTTAAAATTTACTAAACCTATTTTCTATTATTTATAATTTTTCAAGTATTGAATTTTTTTAATATTGGGATATAAAATATATTTTTTAGAATTATGTGATATTATTAAAATGAATTCATATTTTATTACGTTTTTAGTATTTTACAACAAATTTTAATGTTTTTCAAATGTTAACATAAAAAATACTAATATTTAGTTGTTATTATAAATTTTACTTTAATATTGTACTTATAATGGTATAATATATACTTTATATTATACTTAACTACTGTATATATAAAATGTAATGACAAAATTGGTACAATAAATAAACGTTATGTACTCTAACTTATTATATTCACTATACTGTATATGATTACAATCCAATGCAGTAGTACTTAATAAATAGTAAACTTCTCTCTGTTTTGACTTTTTATTTTAAGTGTCATTTCATGTGTTTTCCTATCAATTGAATAGGCATTACATAAAAATATCATACGATATATTGTATGTCTTTATAAGCAACAAACAAATATTGTATTTATATTTGATTTACAAAATGTAATAAAAATTCTTCAATGTTTCCCAGCATTAAGTCATGAGTGAAATAAAATCAAAATTAAAACTTAATATAATATTATCAGAGATTTTCTTGTAAATCACATATTTTTATGGCTCGTCAACCCTTAATAAAGGAGTTTTATTATCAATAATTGAATATAACTTATGTTTATAATTACATAGTTATAGCAATAATTTATGCCTTAAAATACCCTTATCTTCATCTTATAAGTCATAACAAGTTTTCTTTATTATTTTTTTTTAATTAAACTAAAAGTAATATTATTTATATTAATGATAAAAATGTAAAATTGATAACTACTGTATCTTAAATACTATAGAAATTATTGAATATAATAATAAAATTGTTGTATTTGTTACGCTAAATGATTTTGGGAATCATATATGATATTTGGGTTATTTGTTGAAGAAAATAGAAAATATGTTCAAATTAATTATATTAACAATTTTAAGATATAATATATAATTATCAACATATGGCTAAATATATCATAATATTAATACATGTAGTTTGGTATAAGTTTTAGCAATATTATAGTCTATTTCAAAATACTGTATCAATAATTAACAACAAACTAACTGATAGGTAATGTATGGGTAGGACAGCCTTCAACAGTGAAAACAGGCAATACTCTGAGCATTCATATGATATGCAACACAGGGAAGGGGAAAGTCCCGGTGCTATTGTAGTGTCATATTTCTATAGAGTATATGCTATACTGTATTACACTGTATTTGATGTTAATTTGATTTGTATAATAACAACACAATTTGACGGCTTATGATTAACACACAAATAACGTGAATATTAAACCAGTTTTTAAAAAAAATAAATATTATTATAGTTTGTAAAATGTATTGTCATTTGAAACATGAATATATCAATCAATATGATTGTGACAGCAATTCATCAAATTATTACTCATATTATTGATGTGACATAACATCACTAAATATATATTAATATATCAAAACTTGTTTCTATTATTTTACTATATAATTGATTTTACAATTATTTTTAATAATATTATTATAAAATAATAATACAATTGAATACAATGTTATGGCGATTCATGACTACATATAATGTAATTAATATTATTATTATTTATACTAAAAGTAGTTTATAATAACATAACTATAGTTTGTAATAATAAGTGCTTTTAGTTGAATATGATTTTGTTTTTCAATTAAAACACAAATCATAAGTTATTATTAATTTATTTGAACATATTTTTGTCAAATGTTTATTAAAAATATAGTTTTAAATTGCAATGAAATTTCAATGATTGATATGTTGTTTGGTATGTGTTGTGTCATTCAAAGCCAGTGATGATAATCAATGAAAAAACATAAATTGATATACAATTGAAATGAAATGCTAAAAGTTGTACACCTTTTGAGACATTCAATACATTTTTATAATCATTTAAAGTGTAGGATATATACAGTAAATATCAAACAAATTTGTCATATATTTTCAATGTATATAATTTTGATATCTATGTTATTAATACAGTTATTAGATTACATTTTTGTTACTAATATTAATATTGATTTAATGACAATATTTGCTAAAAAGTGTTGTCTTATACTATATGACCGCTAGTCATGTCATTAATGGTGATAATAATGTATAATAATGTGCTTTAAAGACAACATCCATATAATCATTGATTTGAAGAGTTATTTGTTTAAAAAGCGCCGAAAAAAGTTGTCTTTTATTTTTTGATTTTATTTGTTGATTAACTTTATTAACATTAAATTACTAATGAAGTGCTAATCAAATTGATTTAACGGGTGATGTGTTTTGTCTTCAACAGGAAGGCTATTCAGGGAGAGATCAAGATATCGACCGAAAGTGGAGAGACCCGCACTTTACGGAGTGCTCCCGATTGGGGCGTATGTCTGACCAAACAACATGTCTGACCACACAATGATTTATAATGTTTTATTATATGTGTTAGGAATCGGCTATTAATGCCGACCATCTTTGGGTGTCCACCAATGCCTCGGGAGATATCTGTTATGTCGGAGAAAACGAGTGTTCGGTATGTGATTGTTATACAAATCATTTCATATGAATTTTATAATTATTTTATTAGATATTTATTGTTTATCTTAAAATTGCTTATTAAAAACATATGTTATTATTGTAATTAATAATACAGTAGTTATTGTAAAACAAAATGCAAAAGATATTCAGTTTTCAAGAGTTGGTTAACTTTTTTTTAGTTATAACTAGACTTTGAATATTTCGGAGATTTCCCATATTTTTTTAATTTATAAATAGGGAATTTAATTTAAATATTAATTTGATATAAAATATGTATGATATTATAAATACAATATATATATAATTTATCGATTTTGTCACTTCCCGACTATCGACCAATTTTGACTAATTTTGATATTTTAATTCTCGAAAATTTAATGCTATAGTTATAACTTAGATAAGTAATGCATTTTTTATCGATTTATTTTCCACACAAAAACATTTACTTTATGTATTTTTTGTGATAATATATTTCCTTTGATTTGTGCAAACGATTGCATTTTATTATTAAACATCTATTTTAAATATAATATATAAACCTTAAAATGAATCACAATCTCATTTTTTATGTCACATTTTTTTCAATTGTTGGCTAAAACTAAATAATGATTTTTTTGAAATGATTTCTATAAAGATTTTTGATGAAAATTGAATTAATATTACAATTATATTCTAAATAAGAATTATCACAAAATATATTTTGCTTTTAATAATAATAATTTTAATTAAAAATTTATTAAATATATTATAGTACCACATATACAGTAGTATTAGTAAAATGCTTATACTGTACTGTATTATACATTTATAATAAAGTTTGATATAACAATTTGAGGTAATGCGCAAACATTTGATATTTTATACGGTTTGTAAATTAATAAATGAATGTATAATACAGTATGAAGTTATTGTACCGGCAATATTTTTTGGACCATTTAAATTTATATTAAATTTTTACAATAAACTATACCTATATATCATATGAGTTTATTAAATTTGCATGATAATTTTATTAAATTAGTTATAAATGATATTAATATTTATGATGTCTAGAAACAAGGTCCTCGACTATGTTGTCCGGCCTGTAAGATAACGGCCCACACCGGATGTATAAGCATTTTGATCGATAAAATGAAATTTCATTGTAAACCCACTTTCAAAGATGTCGGGGTCAGACAGTATAGAGAAGTAAGTGACTTATATTTGATTGTTATTAAATACATACCGATCTATATTTTATAATATCACTATCAAGTTATTGATGTATAAACAAACAATGACCAAAAGTTTTATATTTAAAAAATATTTAAAACAATTTTAGGTTTATTATTTTGATTATGTTATAAACTTGTAGAATTTGAACTATAATTTTTAATTAATTTTTATTTTAAAACTAGTTGATGTGTATATTAATTTAAAAAGATTATCTATAAATAAAGAAATTATTTTAGTGTAGAAATATTAGTAAAATTGTTTATTTAAATTGTTTTACTATTAATGTATTAATAAAAATGAGAGAATTGTTTATTTGGAGAAAGTTAGCAAATAATAATTTTAATGTATGTAACCATAAGTGAGTGCCAAACATATTTATTGTGTCATATATTTTAGCAATAATAATAATAAGTGCCTAAAAAGCCTTACTTATACTTGGATTATATAAAAGTAAACAAAATAATAAAATAATGTTTATAATGAATAAAATGTATAGCAAACTGTGATACATCACCATTGGGTGCATAGACGACATCAAAAGGGAAGATGCAAACAGTGCGGCAAATCGTTTCAATCAAAACTTTCATTTGGCAACAAAGTAAGCATTTTTTAAGACATATGGATTGACTAAAAATTAATAAAAATGCAAAAAATACGGTAACAGGAGATTGTGGCCATTTCTTGCTCGTGGTGTAAAACGGCGTTTCATAATAAAGAAAATTGTTTTAATATGCAAAGGATTGGCGAGAATTGTCCCCTCGGTATTAATCAAGACCTCTTAGTCCCCCCCTCTTGGATCGTCAAACTTCCCCGAAGGGTATCAAAACATTATTATCATTATTTTCATCCATTTGCTTGATTTTTCGTTAAAACTTTAATTTCCGTTCAAAACAAGATATTTGTTTATAATTTCCTATACTATTGACAAATCTTTTATATCTAAGAAAAGTTTTTATTTCTTTTTTTATTATTTGTTATTAGTTTAGAAATAACAAAAAAAAATAATAATGAAAGCATAGACTAAACCATTAAAAATGAAATGTTTTAAATTATATTTAGGGATCTTTCAAGTCATCGATAAGACGATCACCAAAAACGAAGAGAGCTTCTTCCAAGAAACGGACAAAAAAGGATGAGTCGACGCCTCCTAATGTTACCGTTGATAATAGTTTGCACCACAGTCTTCACGCACTTTATGGTACATCTGTACCGCCAAACAAAGAGATGGTTGGCCAGCACAGGAGTTTTGCCATTAAGCCAATCCCCTCATCGACATCTAAGCCATTACTAGTGTTTATAAATCCTAAAAGCGGTGGAAATCAAGGCTCAAAATTAATGCAAAAGTTTCAATGGCTTCTAAATCCTCGTCAAGTGTTTGATCTCTCACAGGGCGGTCCTAAGTTAGGCTTAGAGTTATATAAAAAGGTAAATAATTTACGGATTCTTGCCTGTGGTGGTGACGGAACAGCCGGTTGGGTGCTATCAGTGTTGGATGAAATAGCTATATACCCACCTCCACCACTTTCGGTACTACCATTAGGTACGGGTAATGATTTAGCCCGTGCTTTGGGTTGGGGCGGCAGTTATACTGATGAGCCGATCTCGAAAATACTTCAAAACATTAAAGATGGAGAAGTGATACAATTGGACCGTTGGAATCTTAAAGTTGAACGAAATACAAGTATATCTCCCACTGAACTGAACCCTAAAGAAGATGAGGGCGCCAAACATGAACTTCCACTAAATGTGGTCAACAATTACTTCTCCATTGGAGTGGACGCACACATAGCCTTATCATTTCATGAGGCACGGGAGGCACATCCCGAACGATTCAATTCTAGACTGAGAAATAAAATGTTTTACGGACAGATGGGTGGCAAAGATCTATTACAACGCAAATGGAAAGATCTCTGCAATTATATTACATTACAGTGCGATGGAGTCGACCTAACCTCTCGTCTCAAAGAACTTAAAGTGCATTCCGTCTTATTTCTCAATATTTCGAGGTTTGCATTACTTTTATATTTATCATAAATGTATAAAAAATGATTTATTACTCAATACTCTTATCTAACAAATAATGTCTACTGAGAAATACTGTATAAATAATTTATATACTGTACAGTGTATTACTGTATAGTGGACATCGCTTTTTGTTGTTGTAATACAGTGTACACTATTTTATTATATAATTGATGTACAGCACAATATCATAAAATATCATACAATTTCCATACATATTAATAATAAAATATAATATTGCAATTTAATATTAATACAACAATTTTATTATGAATATTCACATTTTCTTATAATAATGTTTAGCTTTCATACCACATACAAATACTGTATATGATTTAAAATAATTTTTTAAATACTTATTTGTCAAAAATTAATTAATAAAAACTTTGCATTATAATTTATAAAATTATTTTAAATATCTATTTTTATTAACTACACTATATTAAAGACATTTGTATAAATTATATTTTTAAATATAAAATTTTATAATAATTATTAAATTTTTAAATAAAACTTTATTTAATTTATAATATATTGATAAGAAAATTAAAAATGTATAGAAATGCAAATGAAAAGACAAAGACTTATTGTAATCTTTAACTACATTTTATTGTACTGTCATTTCTATCAATATATAATATTTACGATAATAATTATATACATTATACTCTATAATGTTTGGTAATATTTACTATATTAAACTAAAATCAATACATAAAACACATTGTATATACTATTATATTTATATATGACATACAATCTAAAATAAATAAAAATACAATAATAAATTATTTTGGTAATTTGATATCTCTTGTAAGTTATTTGACTTATAATGATTTATCTATTTTATGTTTATAGTTACGGGGGTGGGACCAGACCCTGGGGCTCTAGTTCACCATCATATGAAACTCCCCGGACTGACGATGGACTCATTGAAGTTATTGGTTTAACTACATATCAATTGGTAAGTAATTAAAGTATATTATTAAAAGTTAATACTTTGATCAACATTATTATGTAATTATATACAGTATTTAGTTTTATTATAATAATTAAGCTTACGATACATAACTCTTAAGTTATTTTTATCAATGATACTTAACTTTTTGATGAAATACTAATACAAAATTAAATTAAAGTCTAATTATGTTTTACTGTAAATACTGTATTCTACTGAATATATATAAATAATAGTAAATATTTCTTAAGACATTATAGAAATTAATTGAATTAACAACAAAAATATAATTACATAAATCAATATACAGTATATTAAAGGAATATTATTGAAGATAAATGAGAATATTTAGAAATAATCAATATTTTACAAAACAATAATTTAAGACTACGGTAAACAAAAAAAAAGTGCTGCAATTATTTATATATTTTTAGTTAAAGTGATAACAATTTACTGTAATATAATTATACATACCGTTTACTCTATTAATTTAATAAGAAAGATTTTAATAAAAGCAATCTTTTATCTAACATAATTAATATTTTATAATAAATATTATACAACTAAATTTTTAAGATATTGTTTAACATTATATTCAATGTCATGTATAATTTTATAATAGGTGAAACATTTACCAATAATGCTTAGTTATAATTATTTTTTTTTATAAAAAATATTAGAAATATATATTAAATAATAAAATTAAAATTATACAAACATTAAGCTGTTGATGATAATATGTATTTGTTATTTCACTGTAAGCTAGATGTTTAATTAAGTTAATAGGTTTTAATTAAATTGCAATAACTTATGTTTATTTCAATTGGTAATATTTTGTAGATAATGTTTTACTTGTGTAGATATTAATATTTATCACTTATTTGGTTATTTCATCATATTTACACAAAATTATTATAAGTATGATTTAAAGCATAACTTATATCATATATATAGTTAATCAATTAAGCGATTTCTACTAATAAAATATATGAGACATATATTATAAAAAAATGACGGAAATTTGATTTATTATACATGTAATGAAACCATATATGAATCGATAATCAATATTATTATTAATATTAATATGAAATGTTTGATCAATGATAGCCTCTATTGCAAGCTGGAGGACACGGCACGTGTATTGCTCAGTGTAGAAGTGCTAAAATAATAACCACACGTACTATTCCTATGCAAGTGGATGGTGAACCCTGTCGTCTCCTACCATCGATTATAACCTTACAATTGAGAAATCAAGCAAATTTGATCGCCAAACCAAACCGCCACAATCCTATCAAATATGTGTATGTGATTCAAATAAATATTTACTTATATATTAATACCACTTTAATGTAGATTTATTTCTAGTTATGTGTATATGATTTGTATTTTATTTTCATATCATTAGTCCTACACTTGAGAAGTTAACAATAAAAGTGCGAAAATTGAATTTAAATGACTACGAGACCTATCATTACAATAAAGATAAACTTAAGGAAATATGTAAGTGATTATTATGTCTTATGAATACATATTATTGCAAATATATCAGTGCTTTCCTATCGATTATTTATATTTTTATCTTTCTTAGTCTTAGTCTCTGAATATTAAATTAAGTTTATATATTATGTAATATATAGTATTCAATATAATGCCCATACAGTACAGTAAATAAGCTGAATATATAGAGTTTATTTCTCATATATATTATATTATTCTGTATTCAAATATACAATGACAGCACTTCTATTGGGAACGTTGTGTATCGATCAGAACCTGGAGTTAGTTAATGTTAGGACTAAAATCAATGAATTAATGCGAGATAAGGACTATAGTGTTATGCAGTCCGGTACTGATAATACCAGTGTCACCACAAAGTTTGTATCGCATGACTGGTGTTTCGTTGACTGTAAGTATTTGCTTGTCTTAATATATCACAACTGATTGTCACTAAATCTGATCTCATGTCTCATTCAATTGGTTCTGATAGCCTGTACAGCTGAGCGCTTCTTTCGCATAGACAGAGCTCAAGAACACTTGCATTTTGTTGTCGACATCTGTAACGATGATCTTTTCATTCTTGATCCGGAAAGTCCTCCCGAAGATAAAGACGATATTGATTTCTTTGGTACCAATCCTGAACTTATAACACATCGTCTTATAAATACACCAAATCTGTCATCTAGTGATGATAGTCTTGTAGGAAGTTCATCAACTTATGACAACCGGTTCTCAAATAAATTCACTCCTATTAGTATTCCTCAAGATTTCTCTCAAGACGAGGTCTTACATGCGGCCAAATTAGGTGACCTATCATTACTCAAACAATTACATCACAAAGGGATCAGTCTTTTGGCAATTGATAACAAAGGTATTTATAATTTATTTCAAATAAACTAAAAGAAATTTGTAATTATAGTTTCAATTAAATGCTATCACAAATGAAAGTATTAAATTACCAGTTTTTCAATTTTATTATTACCACTAACTATAAAAATGATAATATTAATAAGTTAATTAACTTCATATAATGTAAATTAGTAATCTTTTTGAATCTCAAATATTTTTTTAGTTAACATTGTAATGAATTATATTTTATTTATAAATTTATTATTTCTAATAATTTATTTAAAATCTAATTATATTATAACAAATAATAACAATAGGAAAGTCAGCACTACATCACGCCTCACATTATGGTTACGATAATATCGTGAGATTCCTATTGTCTGCCGCAACGCCAGATCTGATTGATTTGATTGAATCGGAAAGAGGACAGACAGCTCTGCATACGGCTGCTGCACACCGACAGCACACCATCTGTACAATGCTTGCCTCTTATGGCGCATCCCTTTTCATACTTGACAAACAAGGACTGACACCAAAACAATTAGCGGCCAAAGCAGGTGATGACCGTCTGGCGGCAGTTCTCGAGCGTAAGTTATGACCGATTTTACAAATTACTGATTACTTGTCATCACTTAAAATGACTTTGTTTTCTGTTTTATTGAATTTCTTTCAAATTATTTTCGATTCAATTACTTATCCTTATTTGTTGTTATATTTTAAGTACGTTTCTATGATTTTATTTGAAAAACTTAAACCAATTTTTTGAAGTGAATTTAATTTTCTCATTTATATCATGTTTTTTGTTGACTTTAAAAATTTTATTTTTATTTTAACGTCAGATTTCGAAAAATATAACAACTCTATGAAAGACAGAGAAACTCAAGTATAGGAATGTATTGATAATACTATAGGACTGGCAAATAGATAACGATGTGATAGAAACACTCGACACTCAATCGACTATTGACTATTGACTACTCGTTTTTGTGCCTCTAATACAATATATACACATTTATATTATTCATATCTAAGTCATTCATTAATCAGTCAATCATACAATCAATCAAAATAATTATTTTTTATTTACAATTTCATTATTTTATTTATTTTTTATTGTTGTTGTTGTTGTTGTTGACTGTATTAATTTGTTTTATAAAAAAAATACATGAAATTAGTAAATGTTTGCTACACTACAACACCTTTTCATCCATTTATCACATTTTTAAACAAATTTCTAACACTTTTCTAATTACAAATCACTTTGACGTGCAATTTGGTATTATTATGAGTCTCTAAAATAGCAGTGTTAATAATAGAAATAATAATAATAATTTAATAATAATGAGTTTAACCATTTTTAGCATAAGCTATTGCTTTAATATATAATATAATATATTTCTTTATAACTCAAAAATTTGCTAAGAAAAATTGTTTTCATATATTTGCACATAATTTAATTATTGAAAATAATCTAAATAAATGAATAATATGTAAAATATAATTAATAATAATAAATAAATCTTCAAATAAATTGAAGGTTTGACTTGTATTAAGCTATTGCTTAACATTTTAAGAGATAAATGAAGAATAGTATTGAGAATATATTAATAATATATAATTCTTGGATTAATTATTGTCAAGAATCAGATTAATTGAATGGGCGTTTAAAATGTGTTCAAATAAGTTTGATTAACACAATTACATGAAACATTTTACTCATTTAATTAATGTTATACTTTTAAAACAATATATTATAAATATATCTATAATCTGTAATTATTGTTATTTTTGAATCCATTGAACACCTGTTCAACAAATTGTAGTTTCACTGAAACGTATCCAACATTCCGACCCTTTTATAAATATAAGTTTATATAATGAAATCATTGTATTGACAACTTTGATGAGTTGTTTTCACATTATTGTTACATTTATTGTATTTACTTTACTTTAATTTTTTATTTTATTTATTTCACTTTTTCTACATTTTCAATGTTTTCCCAGTGTTATAATGATTGATAATTTTTTTTATTTATGTTTTACATCTTTTAAACCATAATTCAAGTTAATTATGAAAACAATATATTTGATGTGCCTTTTGCCTCAAACACTCACACGATATGCCTCTAAAATAGTATATTTGGTTTATATTAAACTCTTTATGATTTATTTCTTTTATCAGAATTAGTTTTTTTTAGTAGACAATCAAAAAACATTTCAAAATTTAATTCAATTCATTGACAAAATTATTATTATTATGATTGTCATTGATTGGATTATTTTAATTATGATTTAAATAAATATTAAAATTGTGTGAATTAATTATTTTGAATTTATACATATACTGTATTAGCGTTACATTACATGGAAAGATGTTATGCACCTAATTATGCACTTTATATCTTATGATAACATAATATTGTAATTTTCAGTATATTAATGACACCACTGATAATATTTAATAAAAATGTTAACAACAAAATTTTGATGCGATTTTCACTCATTACAAAAATAATTATAAAATATTGTGAAACACACAAATATGTTATAATAAATGAAATTATTTTAATTAAATGTTAACACTTGTATAAATTAATTTATATGTTATTAAAAATTATATCGAAAACTTTTAATCTAATAAAATGCATTTAATTTATTAAATGAATACATTGTTGTGTTAGTTCTTTGTATTTTATTTGTGACCAAAAATATCTACAAATTATAATAATATATTTTAGTTATTTTGATCGATGAGTTGCCATAGAGAAGCTAAGCTATAATAAAAAGCATAACAAATAGCAAAGTTTGTAATAATGGTTGATATGATATAAATTAAAGACAATTATATGAAATCGGATGACTATTTTTATATTTAAAAAGTATGGAACAATTGGATCCATTATTTTTTGCTATAAATTTATTTAAAAGAAGAAAATTTGATAAATCTATTGAAGTATGCAATGAAGCACTCGATGCCAATCCATACGATCAGGTATTGTATGTAATATAATGTCAAATATCTATGAAATTAATTAAATTGTCATTTTCTAATATATACTGTAAATTCATATATAATATATACAGTACTATAATTTAGTAATAATATATAATATCATTTAAATATTAAATTCAATTAAACGTTATATTATTTTAAAAACATTCTGAATTATAACAAATACTGTATAATTTGTTTGAAAATTTCAATAAAATTTACAGAAAATTATAATAATATTTTTTAATTAATTTTATAATTGAAAAAATTAATTGGTATTTTAATTTATCATCCTTGAAAATTTTAAAATTTTATTGACAATAAAAAACCTCAAAAATAAGTGCTTATTATTATTTAAAGATTTATTATAGTAATACATTAAAATTGAGAATTTATGGAATCCATAATAAAATATTTATGTTATTTACAACAAAATATAGTATTTTTTTATATTAAATACTGATTATCACAAAAAGAATTTTTCAAATATTTATTATTATTACAAATACTGTATTTATTATTATTATAACATTTCTTTCATAAGAAATATTTTACGATTACAACAACAGATAAGTACAGAAATAAATGTATATAAAATATTATACAGTATTATATAGTATTGAATATATAAAATTCATGATTTTCAAATTAAATTTTATAACATTTTATAAATTACATGTTTGTATACTTAATTAGATTTTATTAAATAAATATTAGAAAATTATGAATTTAAAAATATTATAAAACTTTCATTATATTTTTTTTAAATCTTAAATTTCTTCTATTAGAATAATTTTTAATAAAAATTTTAGTAACAAATAAAAATATAAAACTGTATGTATTTTACTAAAAGGTAAAATAGATTATTAAAAAAATCACGAAAAGTTTGCAATGAATTTAAGTGAATCCTTACTCGAGATTTAAATATTTTAGACATTCATTTGTATTCAACCGCTGGAAAAATAATTAGCAAAAGTGTTACTTTTTTGATGACCTCTTGTTTTAAGTAATAGTTATTTGTGTGTTAGGTTTCACCAGTACTTAAGTTATGTTAAATGAAAATTAATTAAAGCACATCATCAGTCTGTTAAATAAATTGTTATTTTTGAAATTACAATATATTTTTTACTACAATTTTTTCTTGTTGTGTTAATTTTAAATATTACATTTAATATAAATTTTTAAGCAAATAATTCAATTTTGTTAATTGTTAATGTATCAATATAGAATAATATTATATTTATTACACTATAATTTAATTTTTTTTAAATAAGGCAAATCTTTTTTTTAAATGTTTAATTATAGTTAAATTTATTGTTCATTATGTCTTAAATAATAGAAAATTAAATTAATAAAATGATTTAAAATAAATACTATAAATAAAGTAAAAATTTTAGAGATTTATATAGAATATGCTTACCTGTATCTCAGGGTTTACACAATTGATATTAGAAATAAAATTAAATGTACCGTAAAAACTAATTGCATTTTATGCATTTTATTAGTATCTATTTTTTATACTCATGAATAATTAAATTTAAAATCTACATACAGTCTAAAGTACATGTATTGTTTCAAATTAATTTACATACAGTAAATGAAATGTTCAAATAACAGCATTTATTTAAATTATTGATTATTTTTTATTTAAAACTATTTTTGTAGTATTGAGTTAATTTATTTCAATCATATTACTACAGATGTGGTATTTTTGTATATATTGATATATATAGGCATTTTGGTGTCTAAAACTAAGAAGTCTTACAGAACAGGTATATGTTGACGATCTTGAAGCAGATGAGGAGGGAATTGCAGAAAGTCTTATGGATGATAACGCTATAGCACAAGTAGCCCGACCCGGAACTTCATTGAAGGCATTACCAACTGCAAGATCGATGCAAACGAGTCAATCTATAAGACCGGTCACACAGTCTGGCCGTCCATTAACAGGAATGCTTAGACCCGGCACTCAGGGAAGACTGGGAACAATGGAAAATGCATTAAAAACACCGCGAACTGCAAGAACTGCCCGACCATTGACTTCGTCTTCAGGAAGATTTGTGAGAATGGGAACGACATCTATGCTAACACAACCCGACGGACCTTTCATTAACTTGAGTCGACTGAATATCGGAAAATATGCAGCCATTCCTACATTAGCTAAACCATTGTTTGAATACATCTTTTTCCAAGAAAATAATATCAGAGTTGCTCTTGAATTGGCTGCAAAAGCTACTGAAGTCAATCAATTTAAGGATTGGTTTTGGAAAGTAATGTTCATTTAGTTTAATACACTTTAGTTTACATTTAGTTTATTAAAACTTTAAATTCAAATATTAGGTTCAATTAGGTAAATGCTATTATAAGTTAGGAATGATTAGAGATGCAGAAAAACAATTTCGGTCGGCTCTCAAACATAATGAAGTACCGGTTGAAGTGTATCTATGGTTGGGTAAAGTTTATGAGAGATTGGATCAACCGTTGGCTGCTTTAGACGTATACAGTGAAGGCCTTAACAAATATCCCGGCGAAACATATTTGTTGACATATGCGGCGAGAATTCATGAATTAATGAATGAAATGGACGATAGTATCAAACTATATAAAGAAGTACTCACTTATGATGCCATCAATATAGAGGCCATCGCCTCAATAGCAGTCAACCACTTTTATAACGATCAGCCAGAGATTGCACTTCGTTATTACCGACGTATCCTTCAAATGGGAACCTGTAATACACAAATATATAACAATTTAGGCCTATCCTGCTATCTGTCCCAACAGTTTGATATGGCCATCACTTGTTTTGAAAGAGCGCTCATATTTTCTGAATCTGATGACGTAACCGCCGATATTTGGTATAATATCGGACATTTGGCTATTGGTTCGGGTGATAAACAATTGGCGTCTCAATGCTTTAGATTAGCTTTAGTTTCAAACAATGATCACTCGGAAGCCTATAATAATTTAGGTGTCATTGAAATGAGTAAAAGCAATGCCACCACTACTAACATACAACAGGCAAAGGCTTACTTCCAAACCTCCGCCACAATTGGCAAACATTTGTAAGATTTTGTAATTTTTATTTGTTATTATTATTAAGATTCAAATGTTTTAAGCCATGATCTTAAAAACTCAATGATAGATATGTTATATAATAATAATATTAATTAACGACAATTTATTAATTAATTAACAGGTATGAGCCGCACTACAATCAGGCACTGTTGGCTGAAAAGATGGGTCATTACGATATGAGTTTCAGTTACGCTAAGAAATCACTTGATTTATATGCCGATCACTACGGATCTCAACAATTACTTAATAAAGTTAGAAAACTTTATGAGAATGTTTGAAGATTATATGTAATCAAAATAAAATCAATATAAATAACTAATAATTAAAGTGTGTATATTTTATATATTTGAATTGATTTTAAATAATATTAAATTATGTTATTTACCGTAACTTAAAAATAACTTTATTATTATATCCAATGAATATTTAAAGAATTTAAATGTTTTTCACAGATATAGTGAAAATTCTTAAAATATTTCTATCGTTAATCTGTTTCATACTTTAGGTGTCATACAGTGTGAGGGACCCAAAACCGGGACAGTTGTTAAAAATGCATTCAAATCATTAGAATATTTCATAATATAATACATTACAATTGACATACCAGTCCCTCTCACCGGCACTTCTCTCCCATACATTCCTTACTGTTTTGTCATACATTGCAATACAGTAATAGTGAACATATGCCACACAGACTATCACTGAATTTAAATACTTAACAAAAAAAAAGATTTACTGATTCCTAATATACAATACATTTAATAACATTAAAATTCTAGTAATAATAATAATAACATACGTTTTATAATGTTATAAATTAACTCAATTTTTTAAAAAACTATATAAATATTATACAATTTGACAAAAATTTTAAAAAATTAAAAATACAAGTATTAAATACTCTATAATTTTATGATTAAATTATTTATAATTGTAATATGTAAGTACATATTTGATTTGTAATAATAATAATAATCATCGATTTGTAAGTAACCAAAAATATTGCATTCATAGCAATATATTTTAATAATTAATTAATTATCATAAGTTTGAAAACTATTTAATTGATTTATACGATAGTATTGAAACATATGATAACATTGGAGTCCAATAGAGGGCATCAAATGGTAAGTTAATTGAACCTGAGTTGAGGTCATTGAAAACTTGCAACCAATCAGATGTTAGTCTTAATACTCCTTACAATACATGAGTGACTCTCGACTATAGTGTCCAACCCTTGGTTCACAACCGTTGAACAAACAAAGCAATGCATTAGTATTATAGAGAATAGTGTAATATTGAATAGGAGTACCAGTCCTGACATAACCCACAATCAAACCCCCGAATCACTGTTTGGTCACTCATTTGAATTGAAACTCCATTTTTCGCAATCATTGAAAATGTTTTACAAATAGTTTTAATAAATGCTTTCAATTATTGTATGTATTATTGAATGTCTTTTTAAATGATAATAAAATACATGCAATTGTTTTGTTGATATTTATATACATATTGTATAACTATTTGTCTAATAATATCATATACTGTTCACTAACTTATAGCCTATTGTTACTCAACTTTATAATGTGTTAATACTTTAGTTTGTTTAGTGTAATGTTTGGGACCAAATAAAAGTGATAATAAATAGATGAAAATGTATGGATTTGATGGTTGCGGTCGCGATGATCATCGACTCAATGATCGTAAACACAGTTAACCACAAGTGGTATGCATTTAATGATTGAAATATTAACTCAATTTAATGACAACTTGTCTTTTATATTGTTTTTATGTTGTATTCACTGATTATTACTACAGTATATACAGTATTGTATTAAAAACTTACAGTTAATGACATTAACTTATAGTTTATTGTTTTGGTTACTACAGTAATGTATTGATTTGACACTTAATGCCAATAATTTTATTTTATCTTTAAAAAAGTTGTCTCAATAATCAAAACATATTTAAGTGATAACTTATAATTAGTTTTGTTAATTATTTTAAATATCATAAATGTTTTATTAATCTTTTCATCTGATTATTGATTACACTTATTGTCAGAAAAAAATTATTTCTAAAGGATAATCATAATATATTATTGTTTATAAAAATAACATAAATATCATTATTTATATGATTTATATGCCATATTATTTTAATAATTATTTTCATTTATGTTATTCATAATTAAATATTTATATTAATATGATTGTTAAACTTAGGAATTGTGTTCATTGGACACTATAGGTGGACATAAATGTGAAAAAAAATAATTTTTGATAATACTATAGATTTTCAATCCTTTTCTATAATGTACTAAAAATTGATAGCAAAAGCCGCTAAGTTTAATGCATTGTACTTTATATTCACTTTGTTAGGCGCTATGAGTTTTCACAAAAATTGAAAGTCATTTAAACGTATGTCTTAAAGGAAGTATAGGTGTTGTTGGTTAGGGTTTTAGGTGAATGTATGCGTTGTTAGAGAGAGAGAGAGAGAGAGAGATAGGCAAAGACTGGTTTGGGTGTGTCGGACACAACAATATAATTATTGCTTCATTCAATACATACGAAACATTACTTATCATAACTGTTCACCTGTTTTAGTATTACATCAGTTGATAGCATATATGCAATGATTATGACTTGCAATCAATTTAAAAGACAATGCTTTACACATACAATAATTGACTTTTTGACCAAACATTCAGATTAATGCATTTACTTATATAACATTGAATTACATTTGTTTTTATTGACTGTCTTCCTGTTAAATAAAATAGTCATTGATTGCAATGTCAACCTTTAAATGGTTGGACAATGATATAGCATTTAGACTTGAAATATGACAAAAAACTTCAATTATAATGATTTTATATTTTTAGGTTTTCATTTAGTTTTTGGTTAAAACAATTAAAGTTATAATTGAAACGATAAATATCAAGCAAATATGAAACTTAGATTTGTTTTTCAACCTTTTTTATTATTGTTAATAACAATAGAAAATATACAATCATTTAGATCTGGTAAGTTATGATTATTTGTTAATTTTTATCAAATTAATAGCCACTTTGTTTCAGCACCTGATCCGTCCCGTGATTTACCAGTGCGACCACATATAGATCAGCCGCCTATTGATAGCAAAGTTATTCTCAGTTCAACAGCTGAACTCCAATGCAAAGTAAGACACGACCCGTCGATTCCCATTAAAATTCTGTGGACTTTTAATGGACGGAATGCTACCGCAAGTTCTCGTGTAAAAGTCATGTCCGACGGAACACTTAGAATTGAACAGGTATTATGGGATTATTGTATTGTTAAAGATATTTATTAATGATGTTTATCTTAGGCTCGAAATACTGATGTTGGGCTTTACACGTGTCGGGTAGAGTCGGATGTTGGGGCTGAAGAGCGCAGTGCTCGGCTCGATGTTATTGAATTACCACATCTGCCAACTAATGTGAGGGCAGAGCTCAACATTAATGGTGGTCTCGTGAATGTGAGTTGGAGTCCACCTTTTGATGGCAACAGTCCTATTATCAAATATGTGGTTCAAATGAGGACATTGAGTCAAACAAATGGTGATAATGACAGCGCTGACGATGATTTTATGTATGGAGTGCACAGTTGGACCACAGCATCGGTCAACATATCTGCTTCACAAAACTTTATACTTCTTACTAATCTGAGACCAGCCATGACTTATCAATTCCGTGTCAGTGCTGTTAATAATGTTGGCGAAGGGCAACCAAGTGCTGCCACTTCACCATCAATAACACTTCCCGCACAGCCTCCCAGTGCCAGTCCTATTGGTGTTGTTGGTGCGCCTCGTTCTTCGACAGCTATTATGATTCAATGGCAACCACCACCTTCTGAATCACTTAATGGACAGTTAATGGGATTTATTGTTAGATATAAGTTGGCCGGTTATGCTGAGCACACCCAATGGTATCAACATAATGTAACTAATTCTGCCCAACTCCAGTATCTATTGGATGATCTAATTGTTTGGCAAAATTATCAAATTCAAATTGCAGCCTATAATGAAATGGGAGTCGGGGTTTATAGTCAAAGTATATTTGTTCGAACCAAAGAGGGCCGACCAGCCAGTCTAGTAAGACAACTGTCCGCTGTTGCCATTAACTCAACTTCTATTCGTATTGAATGGAATTCACCCGATCCTCAGCTTATTAATGGTATTAATCAGGGATATAAACTTCAAGCGTGGAAATCAAACGATACGTCCATACCATATACAGAACTATACAAAGAGTCATTACAACCACCCTCTCCTTTCCCTGAAAGAGCACAAATGGCTTTAATGGATGGTCTCGAACCTTATACAACTTATTACATAACAGTGCTCTGTTTTACAAGTGCAGGCGATGGTCCCCGAACTGACCATCCAATTGTTGTTACGACACTTCAAGATTTACCTGAAAAAGTGTCACAATTTAAGTTTAGAGATATACTGGATAAAAGTGTTCACGTGTTGTGGTCACCACCTAATCGTATTAATGGGAAATTACTTGGATATACATTAAGACATTATGCCGTCGGTGCTAATGACGGTCAAAAGATACAAACAAATCTGACGGATGATCAAAACGATATAATTATATCAAACCTAAAGCCTCAAACTGCCTATACATTTGAGATAAATGCGTGGACTCAAGTAGGTTCCGGACCTGTTGAGAGTTCAACAATTCAAAGCAGTGTACCTCCAGTGTTGCCTCAGCCACCAACCCATTTGGCCATCTCTAATATCGGTGCCTTTTCTGTTGTTCTTCAATTTACTCCTGGTTTTAATGGAAACGCCTCCATAAATAAGTGGATCGTTGAAAGTCAATTGTTTAGACTTAGAAACGCCAATTGGTCTGTTATTTACGAGTCGACAAATCACACACAACCCGATGCAATAACTGTTTATAATTTAAGACCATATACTGAATATCGGTTGAGATTAATACCAGTTAATGTTGTGGGAAGAAGTTTAAGACCCAGTGAATTGTCGCCACCATTTCAAACACTACAAGCCTTGCCTGCAGGACCTCCTATGAATGTAACACTTAGATCAATATCTCCGACTGCATTACGAGTGCGATGGACACCATTGCCTCCAGAATCATGGTATGGACATCCAAGAGGTTATAACATTACTTGGATGCAAATCAATGATGACGAAGGCATTTCTTCTACTCTTCATTCATTTATTGCCGACGATTATCACTCGCATTCATATCTTATAACATCTCTCGATGAGTACACTCGTTATGGTGTTCAGGTCTATGCGCTTAATGATGTCGGATCTTCAACTGGCAGTCGTCTTATAGTTCAGCGTACAAGTGAGGCAACACCCAGTGCTGGTCCCGATTCTGTCAAAGTTAATGCTACCTCTTCTACAACTATTGTTGTCGAATGGGGAGAAGTAGCCAATGACGACATGAATGGTATAATTCAAGGATTTAAAGTTAAATACATGTCATCAAAACAAATCGATGGCACGCAATATAAAATAATTGAGAGCAATCAAACCCGAACCACTACTTTAACCGAACTTAAGAAATATACCACATATAGGATAAGTGTTTGTGCCTATACTCATGCCGGTGATGGTGTTTATAGTACCTCAACAACAGTTCATACATTCCAAGATGTTCCGGGGCCACCATCTAATGTCACATTTCCTGATGTCACTCAAACTACAGCCAGAATTCAATGGGACATACCTTTAGAACCAAATGGAGAGATATTAGCTTATAGGATATCATACAAAATGAGTGATGAAGACATTAGACGATCCATATTTAAAGAGTTTGCATCAATTGATCGCACGCATAGATTTCTAGACCTGAGACCTGAAACATACTATATCTTTGACGTGACCGCCAAAACTAGTGAAGGTTGGGGTAAAGCCGCCAAATTGCTCGTCTATACGACTAACTCAAGAGAATTGCCTTCACCACCTTCTCAGCCATTGATTAGCACTTCACAGATTAGTTCCCGTCAAGTGACTATTAGCTGGACTCCTGGTCGTGATGGTTACGCACCATTGCGCTTCTATACGGCACAAATCTCATCTCAAGGAGGACACTGGTGGACATATCCCACCAAAATTGATCCAACACTTAGAGTCTACACAATTACTAATTTAAAACCATTTACGACATATCAGTTTAGAATTAAAGCAACGAATGATATCGGCGACAGTGGTTGGAGTCTTGAGTCGCCGATCACACGAACACTTCCAGCACAACCTGATAAGACACCTCTTAATGTTATTGTCTCTCCCTATACAACCACATCTGTTGCTGTCAAATGGTCAGAAATTCCCGACTGGAATGGAGACGAAAGTGGTGCCGGTTATAAAGTGCATTATTGTATTATATCACAACAGGGCGTCTCATCTAACTGTCCCTCAAGTTTGGTTAGGGGTAAAAATGTGACGTCTTTTTCAATTGAAAATTTAGAGCGCGACCAACACTACGAAATTAAAGTGATTGCTTATAATAGTCAGGGCGACGGACCATCCAGTAAACCAAAAGTAGTTTATGTTGGAGAAGGTTTGTATTGATTGTTATTGACATATACTGTAATGTAATCGACATTATTGCTAATTATTTGAATTATCATTTAGCTGTTCCAACTGGAGAACCATTGAATATAACAACAACAGCGTTGTCATCAACTGAAGTAAAAGTGACGTGGAGTGCTCCCGACAAAAACAAACAAAATGGTCTAATTATGGGATATAAAATATTTTATTGGCAGCTAATTGATTATCAATATAAAAATTATGATTTGGGATCTCATCGACACATATATCAAGAACAGCCGCGAGAAATGATGGAAATAGTTCCCGACACTACTGAGTCGTTTATTCTTTTGGATCTAAATAAATGGTCAAATTATAGCATACAATTGTCCGCTTTTAATCCAGCGGGAGATGGACCGCGTTCTCGTGCTATTGTTATTGAAACTAAAGAAGACATTCCCGGAGAAGTGGGAACACTTGTCTTTTCTGAGATTACTATGTCTCAGGTAAAGGTCTCATGGAAACCACCCATTGAACCAAATGGTATACTTCTGGGCTATTATATCACATATGAGACACTTATTAACGATTTCAGTAAACAAGTTAAACAAAAGATTAATGACAGCTATTTAGTGGTTAATGGACTGCGAGAGCGAGTTATGTATACGTTTAGAATTAGAGCTGAAACATCTGCTGGTGCCGGACCAGAAACCATTGGAAACGGTATGTCTATTACGATAATTGTTTAAAAGATTAATTAACAACTATCATCATATTTTATTAACTACAGTAACAACTGGTCCACAACCGGGATCACCACCACCACCAACTCATGTGATATCAACACAAACATTGATATCCGTTAAATTAAAGTGGAAGAATCCCGACTATAGACATATAACGGGATATTTAATTGAAGCAAATAATTTGAATGTAAAGGGAGCTATTGAATGGCAACCGATCGCACAAATAAAGAATGGACATCAAGAAAGATTTGAAATCAGTTTCACTCATTTGGCGCCTTCATCTCAATATACGTTTCGTGTTATGTCAATGAATGATTACGGCATTAGTGAACCCGCTTATCCCGATAAAGTTATCGGTGCCGTTGTTATACAGACACCATCTCATTTGGAACTGAGGGCTCGTATGCCTTATTATCGGTTTGTAATTTTAATTTATAATTTAGATTAAAACTAAACTATTTTTTGTTTGTTTTAATTTTGCAGTGAAAGTTGGTTTGTTATACTATGCGCCTGTCTTAGTGTTGTCATAACTATTATGGTAGTGGCAGTACTTTGTGTTAAAAATAAAGCTAATAAATATAAACAAGAAATGATTAAGGGATCACAGGATAGACTTTCAGAAGTAGGCTTTGGTTTGGATGACAATATGGATACACATTATCCTTCTGGGTTTGAAATGAGACAACAAAATTATACACTAACACATCAAAGGCGAAGTAATGGAACATTAAATACAGTGACCAGTATAGCAGCTACAAAGTCACCCCCTCGACCATCTCCCGGTTCCATCACTTATTCTGATGAAGAAGACGACGATGATATCAAAGGAGCCGGAATTTATGAGAGTAGCGGTGAGAGTCTTACCGAAAAACCCAGTGAAATGAGTAGTTCGGGTCCAGAGTCGGAGTCAGATCACGAAGACATGAGTGCTGCCAATCATTTTGTTAACCATTACGCCAATGTTAACGACACACTCAGGAAAGGACAGCCATCATGGAAACGAAATGCTAAACAATATGTAGTGCCAACACAACATAGACTTTCTATGCCTACTCGTGATCCACCAGCACCTCCTGCTCCCCCACCACCGAGCTATTTAGCTGCCATTGCTATTAATGCATCAGAAGATAGTGAATTGGACTGTCCTTCTGTTAATCTAAATGGTGGTCGAATTATAGTGAATAATATGGCCGGAAGTCGAGCACCACTTCCAGGCTTCTCATCATTTGTATAAAAATCTCAATTCAATCACACATTTGATTTTAAATGATTTAAAAAATCTATTATCATTATATAATTTTGTACAGTTCATTAGTGACTTTAAATATAACATTTTATTTATTTTATATACTATTTTACATTTTTTACATAACATTCCTTTTTATAATTTTGTAATTTTTAAAAATAATTTATATAATTATTGTAAAAATAGATAATTAATATTATAGAGAAAGGACTCGTATTAATATATTAATAACATTTTAATAGTTAAGCCGAGATATAGACTTGTCTTTCATTTAGAGCCTGAATGGGTCTGAAGTTATTTGAAATGGTTTTTTTGCGACCTGTTTTTGGATTATTATTTTCGGACCGACACTTTCGAAACTGTTTTTCCTATTATTAGATTATTTTAATTATATTTAGTAATTATATAAAATTAAAATGAAATTATAGTTAAAATATATAACAAATTATCTAATAGAGGAAAGAGAACCGGTTTTGTGCTCAACATATGTGTTATGTATTGTTATATTCTTTAGTATAATAATACTATTTAGCTTTGACTCAAATATTATATAATAAACAACAATCAAAATATTAGTAAATTATATGATTGTAAAAAATATTGATTACATTAATAAATTTTTTATAATTAAAATGACTTACCTGAACACTTCCCATATTTGCATTATTCTTGAATACAATCCTTAAATAACAAATATATATATAATTATTTAATTTTATTAATGTATAATGTTTTCGAAAAATAAAAACTAAACAAAAGAAAATGTTATTAAATACCACAAAACGCTTTGATGACAGGGAGGGGTTGTTAGGGAACCGTTGTAGACAAAGAAAGGCTTTATTCTCGACGGTAACAATGATCGCAATGTAAATGAACGCAATATAAAGGCTCTATCATTATATTTGGGAACTTCTTTGACTAACTCTATTACAGTTGACATAAAACGATTATTTCGGGAACTAATCTGATTTATTAAAAAATAATATCAATTAATATTATTATAGGAAAATTCATTGACAAATTCATAAAAATACTTTAACATTATAATTGTATTGTAATATTCAATAATAATCTTTAAGTTACTAAAGTATTTCTATGATTTTATTAAGTTAACTATACTTTTTCATTGATTATGAAAGAATTAACTAAACTTAATAATACAATATCTATAATTTGTATGTGTGTGCTATCAAACCTTAAAAATAACACCTAAAACGACAAGTCCATCAACTTTATCCATAGCCGTATCAAAGTCTCCATATTTTTTATTATAATGAACTAAATGCAACTCCAATGGACCCCTATATCCATCGATTAGGTGTTCAGCTCCGACACCATTATAACTACCCCAATGAAAATGCATTTGTTTGAATAAATATGATTGAAAATTAGTTCCCGAACCATAAACTGCTATTTTAAATTTATCGGCAAATCCAATCTGAACTAATATTAAACAATATATGAATAATTTATTATAAATAACTATTAGTAAATAACTACCGGTGTGTCCATTGTTTTGAATATAAGCTAATTTTATGGGTTTCTTATAGTTTCTAAAATTAATATGCATTTCACGGGACTCGGAGTTTTGCGATATGAGTCTAATGGGTGACTGTTGTTGTCCGCCGCACTTTTTCCAGCCGTGATTCGGCCAATTCTCACCTAATATTTAATATTCAATATATAATATATACATTGTATGTCATATTAATTTTTTTTAAATAAACTCAAAAATTACCATAATGCCATTTGCCATGAGCCGGTAACTTATTGCTTATGCTGGTCACCTTATTGTCTGATGATAACTTATTGCCACTATTTTTTGCATTGCTCTTCAATACAAAATTTTTATTACAATTAATCGATAAATTATTAAATAATAAAATAAAATAAAATATATAATAAGTTAATAGTTTTTGTTTAAAGCTATTAATAGACATTAACAAGTCATCAAAAAAGTACTTTAAAATTTTTAAATAATTGATAATTGATTTTAAAATTGTGTAATGTATTTGTACAGAATAAATGTATATCAATAATAGAAAAATTTAAAATTAACTACGATATCAAAAAAACTATTAATTAGAAAATTAATTAAAAAACTGCTGAATAAACAAACTATTAATACTAAATGATTATTATATAAATTTATCACTTATTTCAATAATTTTTTGGTTTATTTATGAGATTATCTTAAAACTCGACTGATTTGAATGGCTCGACTATTGTTAGTTTATATATAATATATTAAATATCTTGTGAACAATACTTAAAATTTAATAATTACCAAGGGCTTAATTATAGATGATATTACATTGAACATTATTTTAATTGGTAAATTTTTTATTAATTGTAGAATTAACTAGATAATAGAATCGACTACTAGACAAAAGTGATTATTTTTGTTGTACAAATAATAAAAATAACCAATTAGAATAATGTTCAATGTAATATTATCTATAATTATGCCCTTGGTAATTATTAAATTTAAAATATTGTTTACAAGTTATTTAATATATAATATATACTATCAATAGTCAAACAGTTGAAATGAGTCGAGTTTTAAGATACTCCTATATTCGTATAAATAGTTTGTTTTATGAATATAAAGTAATATGAATTGTATCAGAAATTTTGTGCCATTTATAAATTATTAGCAGTTTATTAATTTTGTATTGTTTTTATTTGTTAATTTTTAAAAACCTATACATAAATTATTTTAAGCTAATTTATATTGAATAATGTGGACATAATGATGAATAAATAATCTATTAATGCATAAAATATATTTATATGAAAAAATCTTTGGATATTCGTGGGTAATAATTTTTTAAAAATAATTTTTGTATTTATTTAATAAATATAATAAAATAACGCATTTGAATATAACAATTGATATATTGTTGTCCATATATATATCAGGGTTAAGCAAGGTTTTGGATTTTAAATGTGGTGTCAATTTACAAAATTTTCAAAAAATCTTGGGTGGGATCTAGGGTGGGTGTAGACTTTTATTGCATTTTTTAAAAAATCCAAAATCAAGGGGGTCAAGAGAAAATTCCCTAAAAATTCCTTAAATTCCCGAATATTCCCATGTAAATTCCATAAAGTTCCCGTATATATTCCTAGAAAATGGGTAAATTTTCCAAAAATAAAAAAATTAATAAAACTTTATATTATACTGTAAGTATTTATTGTTTTACTAACTTAATTTATCTTAAACTTTTATTTAAATTGTAATATCATTACTCTTTTTTGACAAATAGGTAATTTTTAATTTTTTAGTTGAATATTTTAATTAAAATAATATTATTTTTAGATGAGTTTTAACGTGATTTTAACTATTTTACTTATTTTTAATTAATAATTAGATTCATATAAATTTTAAAAACATAATAACATTTACTAAAATAGTATCAATTAAAATTAAAATTTTTATAAACTTAAAAAAAATCGGCTCCGAAATTTTAGGGTCATTTCTCCTCGTTTTTAAGCAACAATTTTCCCAATTTGGTCAAAAAGTCTGGTAAAATCCCAAAATCTTGATCTTAAGGGGGGGTCATTTGGCAGACTGACAGACAGACAGACAGACAGACTTATAGAATTCAGATCCTTTCAGGAGTTCGTAAAAATTGAAAAATACTTTTATAACTAATTATTTCTGATACTCTATTGAATCATATAATAAATTACAAATAAATATGAGTTCAATATAATTGTAACAAAATGTTAGAAGTTTTTTAGTAATTACCGGTAATTATAAATCTAAAAATTCATTAATTATTAGTGTATTGATTAATAATTTTTTATACTCTATTAAATAGTTGTTATAATAGTTGCTAAAAAAAGTCAAATAGTTGTTAAAATAGTTATTTAAACTGTATTAAATAGTTGTATATAATTGCCAAAAAAGCCAAATAGTTATTTATTTTCTTATAAATATTTCAACTGATATATAATTCACTTGTTTTCAGCATATTTACAAAAATGATTTATATAAATAAACTAATTATTTCTATTGTTAAAAAAGTAATATGAGTTGATTAACAGTTTACACATTTTATATAATTTATATAACTATTACTTTTTGTTTTTACATATATTTGTGCAATATTTTACAATTTAATGCTTATATTTTTCAAAATCAATGAAATAATTATTTATAAGTTTTTATAGTTTCTAACCCAACAAATAGTTATTTATAGTTATAATAAAATTTCGGAAATAGCGTCCACTGGTCAACTTCGGTGGACATACTAAGTCCCAGTTATAAGCGTTGAACCGACAAAATAATTTTTTTAGTTGGAAATCAAGACACTAATAATTATTATAGAAAGAGATATAAAGTATTAAAAAATATAACAATAAGTTATTAATAGAAATATTTATTCAAATATATAAAACATTTTAACTTTTGTTTAAACATAAATTAAATACAATGTTAATCATTATCAACAATATCTTCACTATTTTCATCAATTAGTGGTTCATCGAAGTCACGCACTTTGACCTCTTGTTCGTCATCAAACTGAAGTGCATTGTCTACCGATAGTAAGACATCATTAAGACATTGTTCATCAAAAATATTGATTGACATAAATTTGACTAAAGAGTAATCGTCTAACAATTGGCCAAAAGCTTCGGTAAGTTTTCTATACTTTTGACCCCATTTTTCGGGAAATTGATTTTCCAATAGATAAGAGTCGGGCTCTAAAAAACTTTCAAGTCTTTTGAGAGAAGGTTTGTCTAAAAGATCTGTTTTTGTCAATAAGTTTACAACTGGTATCTCAAGACTAATCATTGCCGAAAGTGATACCATTAGGGCTGAGAAGAACTTTGAGACATCGGATATAAACTGTGAGTCCAACAGAAATATACCGACAACTCGGAAATCATGTGATTGAAGAAAACGGATCAACTTTTGCATGACATCTAAATGTGTGGACAACTCTATCTGTCCGGCCGTATCAAACAATATGTAATCGTTATCCATATCACCCAACTGTTCCTCAAACCAATCCATATTATCCAACAAGAACTCCATAGCAAAGATGAGACCACCGTTAGGACCAAATGATAAGTCTTTATCGGCCATAATGTCGTCAACAGTGATCAGTTGTCTGATGTCTGCGATGGGGTTGTACTGGAAGTATTCGGCCGCCGGATCCATATTGAAAGCACTTAATGTACGGCCCATTGCCTGTCCGTGACTTATCATTGCCGACACATATGACGACTTCCCACTACCCGCCGGTCCAATGACTATCTGAGCGAAGCGTACCATTGGGTGATGTCTTGAGTGATACAAACTTTTGTCAATACATTCAATCAATGGTTAAAATTATAAACACATGACTAATGTTGACATCCATTGACTCAATGGTCCGGAAGATAGCGCTCATCACTGACTCACCCGAAGATTGCTTCACTGTTTTGACAACTTTTATCACATGTTTGACCAATAAATGTATTATCAATTTATGTGATAATAAAATATCACTTCAATTGGTCAAAACATGTCTTCACTTATCAAATGTAAATTAATTGACAATAAAGTTATGATCAAAATAATTACGGATAAGTTATTTGTGGCCAAAAGGTTTTCAAACGATTCTTCAGATGATAAACGAAAGAATGTCAAAACAGAGACAACGAGTGAATACAAGACATCTAAAAGACCGCCGAAACCACCGGAAAACTGTTGTCAATCGGGATGTGATAACTGTGTTTGGGTTAAGTATGTCGAAGAACTGCAACAATATTATGGAGATATAAGTCAAGAGGCAATCAAACAATTAGATCAATACATAACTGATCCGTCACTCAAAGTCTTCATTAAACAGCAAATCAAACTCAACGAAGACAAAGATAAAGACAAATAATTTATCATTTATTTCATTCATAACTCTCTTTAATTATATCTCAATATTTTGGTATCACTTATATCTCATAATAACTGTTATAAATGTATATAAAATACATTTATATTAACTTTAATTAGTAATAAACTAATAAACGAATCATTTATTCAAACTATTTAATAATTAAATATTATTTAGCTTATCATCAATTTTGAAATTATAATTAATTTAATTTAATTAAAATTTAATACAAATACTTAATTAATTAGTGGTCACCAGTGTTTTATCACTACTTATATTAAGTTATAGTTATATTCAATAACCGTATTATTATCAATCGGTTATCAATAGGTTATCACAATTATCATATTATATACTTATACTTAAACATCATATGATATTACAGTAAATAAAGTACTGTATAATTGATTAAAGTATTGAATTTTGAAATATATAATACAGTATAATATACTTTTAATTGATTAAATATATTAATACAGTATAACTTATATACTGTATATTAAACAGCATATAATTGTATGTAATAATAAATTTATTATTGAAAATCACTAATCGTATAAAAATTTAAAGGATAACCCAATGTTTAACTGTTGGGTCTAATTGTTTGATAATTGCAATAATTGTAATAAAAATGATAAATTGTCAGTAAAATAATTGTGTCCTCAAGTTATTAGATTATATAATGTAATAAATGTTGTTTAAATTAAGTTAAACTTTTAACATGTCTATAAAAATAGTTTTTAAAAACTTATTAATGAATTTTGATGTTTGAGTCAATTGTTTGATAAAATCTAGAAAAAGTCTATTAAATTAATATTATTATACAATGATTATCATATGATATGTTATAATACAATAGATTACGTGTAAGGGTTGCACATAATGTGGTGCAATGTATAGCATGTATTGACAATGCATTCAAACAGTAATGTATTGACGTATAGTATGAGTGTATGTATTGTGTCATTGATTGGTTGAGCCATCAATACATGAAAACATTGGTTCAATTGAAACATTGATTGATTGACTGATCAATTGGTTATCAATTGAATTGTTGGTCACTGAAGATGACGACAAACGCCAACCATTTAAGTCAACAACAGTTCAAAATTGTTTTGTTAGGCGAGGGATGTGTGGGAAAGACATCACTAATGTTGAGATACTGTCACAACAAATTCAAGTAAGACTTTGACCACTTGTTTGACCACTTGTTTGATCCGATGATATTGTTGTCCACCAGTGAAGCACATGAGTCCACACTTCAGGCATCGTTTTTGACCAAAAAGTTTTTGTTAAACGAAACGAGAATACAACTGTTCATTTGGGACACCGCCGGTATGTGTGACCAATTGATGACATATTGGCGACCAATTGAGATGATATATATGTATGTGTATTGTAAAGTACAGGTCAGGAGAGGTTTCACGCGTTGGGACCCATCTATTATCGGGACTCAAACGGAGCACTACTTGTCTATGACGTGACTGACTCGGACTCTCTGTCTAAAGTCAAGTCGTGGGTCAAAGAGTTACGTAAAATCCGTGGCAATAATGTTGTGCTGACAATAGTCGGCAATAAGATTGACTTACTATCACTTGAACAGCAAAACAACTTTGCAAACAATGAACTGATAGCCGAAGCAATGAAATACAGTCAATCAGTAAACGCCACGCATTACTGTACGTCCGCTAAAAAAAACCGTGGAATCGATGACCTCTTTCTTGATTTAACTAAAAGTATTGTATTTTTATTGAATATTTAACATGAATTTGAAAATCAATATATTTATTGATATTAGAAATGATGGCTAAAAGTCAGTCATCTCAAGAACAAACACAATTTAAAAGCCGCTCAACAATGTCTGGATCGGGTCAAAGGTTAGACATTAAATTTGTCATTCATTTTATTATTTAATAATTGATTTAATTTCTATAAAATAGAGGTCTAGTAATAGCTGACGAACCGACTAATAATGAGGACAGTTGTGAAAACAGACGGAATAAGTGTTGCTAATCTTTATTATTAATTTAATTATATATGAAATTTTAAAAAATATAATAAATTTTATTTTTAATTATAATTTTTGGAGTATTTATTATTTGTCTACTTTATAATTACCGGTACCATAATTTTAATATCAAACATAATACTACTTACTATTACTATAAATAATTACCAATAATGATAAAAATACTTAACGACAAGTGATAATGCATTGCATAAACGTACTGTACATATAAAAAATTATATTTTATATCATAATAAAATTATATAATAATACAAATATTATTTAACATTTGATTATTACTAACAGTAATAATATTGAAAAATTAATTTTATTATTAATATTGTTTTTCCAAAATAGATATTGTAATCAAAATAAAGCAAAATCGTCACATTATTTTAATATACATTTTATTTAATGAATCATTTACTATTAGTTTTATTGCAGTTTTATCTGCAGTATTACATTTTAAAATTAATTTAATCAATTAAAATTATATTTGGTATTTATTTTATAAATTAATTTAATATAACTAAATGCTGATTTTATTGACGTCGAGTTTATAATATATTGAAAATTGAAAATTTTTGAAAAATGAAAAATTATATTTATAGAAAATGATAATTGAAAATAATAATGAATATAATGAATATTGAAAAATGATAAAAATACACTAAATTATATTTATAGTATATATTCACAATTTATACCTTTATAGCGCTATTTCGTCGTCTATTGTCGCGGAAAGACTCATCAGAAGGTACTGAGGGATAGGGATAACAAAAAAGAGAAACTTATCGATAACTACATAATGTCGGGATTACTAGTTGTTTATGTATATCAATACAAAATGATTAGTTTTAGAGAGAGATTTATGTTTATATGATATTTATTTATTTTAGTAATTAGATATTTAACTTTAAAAATTAACTTTAAACATGATTCAATGCTCTTTCCCAAAAATCCCGACAATAATCCCGACAATAATCCCGACAATAATCCCGACAATAATCCCGACATTATGCAGTTATGTGGCCAACTGTCGTAAATGATTGCCATTTAGGCAACAAAGAAATATATGAAATTATAATAATTACTAAAATCTTATAATTAATTTTCTTCCTCTATCTAAACAGTTATATAATTAAATATTTTAACGTAGTATTCAATAAAAGTGTCATGGTAGTTTATGTTGAAATAAATACTATTATTTATTAATTCATTCTAAGTATTGATTATTTAGAATTTGAAATAAACGGATATATTTTTTCAATTATTTATTAATAATGAATATATTTTTGTTAATATTTAAAATTGTAAATAAGCTTAGAATAAATGAATGGCAACTATTTTAATACAATATTTATAGTGAAATACTGTATCTACTGTTCATATGATCCAAACTCATATAAACCAAATCATATACAGTACTTACCGTTAGCTCTAAAATATTTTTAATTTGTTTTGTAAAATCGTTAATTTTTAATTATCAAGATTGATAAATATAAATACAGTTAATTAACAAAATGTGCGATTAAATAACATAATTGATTAAAGTAAAGTGATTGATATATTTAAAATATTTGTATCACATAAAACATTGACATTTTGATGATTAATTGCAAATATCAATAGTAATATGATATTAGATATTTACAAGTAATGTAATAATACTTTATCTACCAATAAATGAAAAGTAATATTTCAATGAAATAAAATCCAACAAATACTATATACAGTAAGTATATATTTTGTAAAATTCATAAAAATATTAATTTTTAGCATTTGTTGCTTAAATAAGTGATTCAATTTATACGTTTTTATTAGTTATTGAACTATAAACAAGACAAAATAAGACATAAAAATTGAATTCAATTTATTTTATTGATTTTTTATGTTTGACTTAAACAGAATCTATTGTTATAGAGATTTCAATCGCTATTTCATTTTTTATATCAATATTATTTCGATATTTTTTTGGAGCAAAAAATACAATTTTGTTAAATTGCTTTCATATGTGGCTAACATTTGGTGAACCAATTTTCAAATCATATTAATACATACGGTGTGCCCTTTTTACAAGTGATTACAATCAAATACAGCGCTAACTTTCCCAATCATTGTCATTGTATTGTCGAACTAGTAGTTCACTAAATATATGAATCAATTTATATTAAAAATCATAAGAAACTAATAGGAAAGTCATGTTTTAGATAAAAGCATGACTTATTTAATTCATACAAAAAAATTGTTATTATTATTATTTATAAATTATATAATATTACTTAATATTAATATTATATAATTATACTAAAATAAACTTAGATGAATAAAAAATATAATATATTATTTTATTTAATTCATTATAGAATTTAATATTTAAAATTCTTTATTATTAATTACTTTATTGATCTAATCTCAAAAACTGCTTTAATTGCATATATATATTAAATACACATTATTTGATTTAAGAGCTTAAATTATAAATAAAATATGTAAATAATGATATAACTTATGAACAATATTATTAAAAACTAGTGATTAATATATATTTCATGCAAATTAATTTGCTTAACAGTGAAATTGTTATAATCTCTTTAGGCTTATATCTTATATTGTAATTTTATAATTAATACAAAAATATAATTGTTGTATCAAAATTATTAAATCACTTTTACATTTTTATTAATGACCTGAAGGTAATTCATTTTAAAAATGCTATAATAATACAAAAGGATTGTTATTTAAGTTTTAAACACATCTTTTGCTTTAATTATATACTTTTAAGAATTGAAAAAAATTATAACAATTAATCCAATTAGTAATTTAAAGATATATACTGTAAAACACATCTTAATATATAAATTAATTCAGTGTCACATAAAATATGAAGTGCTATATTATTGTTTGTTTACTATGTATTATAATTAAAACAATACTTATTATATACTTAATATTTATTTAATTATGTTTTGAAACTAACAATAATAAATTAATTTGTTTATATAAAATAATTAATTTAACAAATTAAAGCATGTTTAGTTTCAACCATGATAATATTACTATAGATTCTATACACTTTTAATATTATCTATTATTTTATTTTATACACTATCATAATATACCGGTATATACTTTATATACAGTATATTTCAGGATTATAGTGACATAAAATGATAGTTTTTTTAGTGTTTGACATTAGTTTAGTATAATATTTGTTTTCAATCTATGAGAGTCTCAATAGTTATGACTCTCTCTCTCTCTCTCTCTCTCTCTCTTTCTTTCTTTCTTTCTTTCTTTTTCTCCAAAAATACATTATAAATAAAGTAAAGTATTATAAAAATACTACAAAATATGTATTTTTATAAAAGTTACAAAAACAAAAATTACATAAAAAATGTTTACTATATTTTTTGAGTACTTCTGTATTTATTTGAGAATAAGAAGAATAAAAATTATGAAATAAGTGGACAATTAAATAAAGTTAACTGTTTTTAATTAAAATTGACAAAAATAATTATAAAGATTGTCATTTTTATAATGACATTTAAACATAAATTATATGAAAAATTAATTAGTATATTTGAACGCAACAATAAAAATCATAATTATTATATAAATAAAACAAAACTGTTGTGCGGCAACACATTCATATAATTATCAAAACAATTTATACAAATCGTTTTGAAAATAAGTAATATATTTATCGATTTTGTTATTTGTAAACAAATTCATTATAAAAGAAATTTTAAATCTAGTATTTATTTATATTGTTTATCAGCGACTTTCCTAAACGGTACTAATTATGTATCAAAAAATATTCAATTTCTAATTATATATTTCTATATAATATCAACATTATTAGATTGTATAATTATAAAAATCTAAATTTATTAATATATGAAATCAATGTAAATTAAAATGTTAAAGTTTTTTCTATAAATTAAAATAACAATAACAAAAATGAATAAATTATATCGAAATATTAAACTAATAATAATTTAAATTACTAAATAAGTTATTGTTAATATTAATAATTATAAATTAAATATAATTTTAATATTTATCGTGTTTAAAATCTAAAATCCAAATAAGTATTATTATTATAAAAAATAAAAGACAAAAATTAATTTAATGTTTATTTACTGTATGTGTTTCTTTATACAAAAAAACCTATTAGTATTGATTTTATAGTAATTATTTACAAAACAGTTGGATTTAATTAAAATGTAAATGTTTTGCACATTTGTGTGTTATATGTGCACCACATAAATGATATGATAATTAGAAATATATCAATAGAGTTGTATTTTTCTTGCAATTTGTTTCAAACCAGTTGTTGTCTCCGCAGGAATTGACTCTTAAAAATTAATTGACTTTATTATTAGCTATCATAACAAGGTTTTCACTAATGATATAAATCAAATAATTGAGTGTCTATTTGTATCACTCAATAACATATCAGATTCATTAAAATATTCAAATAATTAGCACACCTTCTCATTATTTCATATATTTAATATAATTATTAATAATTATAATTATTTTTAAAAGTAATATATAAACGTGGATATATGTATTCAAAAAATATATTTAATTGTATTATAATTTTTTTTATTGCTATTCGATGTAAAATAATATGAATAATTTGTATATTTAAATATTTTTTTAATGGATTTTATTGGATTCTTATTATGTATTTTTTTGCTTATATACAATATATGTAAAATATTTTTATAGGTTCTATATAATTAAAAAATATTTTTTATATATAATTTTTTAATAATACATATATTGTATCTGTTTTATGAAAACATTTAAAAATAAATAATTTAATATAATTACTCATAACTTTTTAGTTGTTTTCAAAATTTTAATAGAATAATTTAATATAATTTTACAAAATAGATTTAAAACTAGTAAAAAAAGTTATTATTAATATCATTAATTTGTCATTTTTATTATTATAGAGACATAATATAATAGAGAATTACTAAAATTAAATCTAATTACAGAAATATGCAGAAAAAATGTATCCAAAAATTTTTTAGCAATAGATAATTGCTTTCAATATAACAGTCAGTATTTTTTATTTGTAATTATATTATATATTATTATTTAATATATTTTTTATTTACAAAATGTCACTTCTCATTGAATGACAAACACTGACTCTTATATAATATATAATATAAGAACTATATTTTATTTTTAAATCAATCACTATTAACGATATATTGTAATAAAACACATTTAAAAATGTAAAAGATTTGAATGTAGTGTAGATTATATTGTATTTTATTCACTCTATCGTTGTTAATGTCAAACATCATAAAACCTATTATGTTATGAAAAATATAGACTTTTATGAATAACCAAAGTTTAGAATAAAATGTAATTATTTATTATCAGCTTTTGTTAAGCAAATTAATATTATATATAATTAAAATTTTCAAATATATTATTTACAATATGTTATAATGTATTAATAATTTTTACATATATTAATATTTAATTTATTTTGTGACTAAATTAAAATTTTACACAATTAAAAGCTTAATTAGAGTTTTAAATACATTTTTCTTTCATTATATTTAATATATTACTTAATACATGAAATAAAATTTACATATAAAATGTGTTTTTTCACTAAAATTCACTTTTAACCAACTCTTCAAAAGAATATATTTCTGAATTTGTTATTTCCTTCTGTCTGTCAGTCCGTTTAAAATTTTTTTTTAAATTTTGATTTCAGATTTGAATTCTTTAAAAAATAAGTGGATTAGCATTAAAACTGTTATTTTCAAACATAGAGAAAATGGCCGCCAAAGTAAAAAAAGAGTTTTAAGTTTAAGTTTAAATAAAATAGCAAAATATAGTATAAAAATTTATTTAAATATTTGTTTTATATCTTAACAACAAAATGGCTGTCTATTAAAAAATAAAATTTTGATTTTATTTCATTTAAACATCAAAATATAAGTAAAAATGTTTAAAAATTAAAATATTCAAAATTTTTTATGGGTCTTATTCAACAATTAATTATGATAATTGATTTTTTCAAATCAATCACAATATTTTATATCTAAAACTTATAATAAAATAAATCTTTACTGAATCATATAATACCAGACATGATTATAGTTGAAATTATTTTGTTTAAACTTAATAATACGATGCCTTACATTATTATTGGTTTATTTTGTCACATTGAGTCATTTAATACCTTACTTGCTTAAAGTTGTGTTTATTTTTGTAATACTGATGTGTTGATTGGATTTTGTAATAAATGTATTATATTTGTTAAACTGAGTCATTATATCATAATTATATGTTTGTGTTTGAGATTATTTTGTTATATCATACTATTATACAGTATAATGCCATACATTACCATTGTTTATATAAGTTTGTCTTAATAAGTCATATATTATATTGTATTGTATTAATATTATTTATATATTTATATATTATAATATATATATAATATATTATTGTATAATGTATTAATAAATTTGGTTATATTTTTTCATTGGATATAAATAATGGACAGTATATATAATAAACAAGTATTTTATTATATAAATTAATATAAATATATATTAAAATATTATAAATGTTTTATTTTTTAAATGTATAAATGTTTTATAGTATTGATATAATCAGGGTTGCGAAAGGTTTACGATCTCAGGGGGTATAGGGGGGTGAAAAATTTTTATTGCATTTTTAAACGACAGTTTTTTACCATCTATAGCAGCCGTTATCACAATGATTATACGGTTCCTTACTTGAAAACAATTACTGACCAAGATAAAAAACAAAAAAATTCTAATACACAAATTTAATAACCTTTTTTATATAATATTAAATAAAATATACTACTTAATTAAAATTAATATGTAACAGTGTATTTGAGCTAGATGAAATATATTTTAATAAACCATAAGCTTCGACAGTGCATTTTAATCAAAATAATCAAAAATCACTTTGCTGATCACCAGTGATCTATAGTATAGATTCTATACTGCCATCGAATCTATAAATAAATTCAGTAAATTCCAAATAAATTACAAGTAAATTCCCTATAAATTCCCTATAAATTCCCTATAAATTCCCAATAAATTCCCAGTAAATTCCCTATAAATTCTCAATAAATTACCAGTAAATTACCAGTAAATTCATAATAAATTTCCTATAAATTCCCAATAAATTCCCAGTAAAATTCTAATAAATTCCTTTAATATTCCCTATAAATAGTCAATAAATTCTCACATAAATTTCATAAATAAGGAAAATATTCTCAAGTTAATTTTTTAAGACAAAATATATTCTCAAACTAACATTATATATAAGGTAAAAACAACTCCTATAATTACTTGCTTTTATTATTTAATTAATAATTAGTTACAATGTTGCTATTTTAAAATTATCAATAATGTACTGTATTTATTATTACGTCTTTAAAAAATAAATTATAATTTAGTTAATTAGTTATTACAGTGTCATAGCATTGATTTCGATGAATGAGATAATGATTTCGATTTAAGTGACAATGAATTCGATGACTGATATATTGAATTCGATTAATATGTTTATTGTATTATATTATTGGTTTACATTATATTTTAGATTTAATGCAAACTTTGACATTGTTTTACAGTTTGTCATATTCTATGCAAATATCGAATTCAATACATCAGTCATCGAATTGTTTATCTCGTAATCGAATTCATTGTYACTTAAATCGAAATCATTATCTCATTCATCGAAATCAATGCTATGACACTGTATTATAAAATCTGAAAAATACAAATCAAATTGTTTATTAATAAGCATAAAAATTATTACAAATTTATAAAATAAAAACATTATTTTTCTGGAAAAATGGAGGGAATTTATTAATGAATTATCCACCCTTTAGATGCCCGAACTCTAGATATTTTTCAGTATTTAATAAGTCTTTATTTTTTTATTTTGTAAGATAATCTATTTATTTATATTAAAACTCAATTAGTATTTATATTTTTGTTTAATATTAAACTTTACATTAATTATAAAAATTTTCGGCGCCGAAAATTGTTAGGGGACCCCCTAACTTTTTGACTAGGCCAGGGGGTAAAAGCTAAAAATCTCGATCTCAGGGGGGGTAAGATGGCTTTACCCCCTACTCCCTTTTCGCAACCCTGGATATAATATAGTATAACAATAGTTTTTATAGAGAAATATACTGCAATTGTTTAGTTTTATACAGTATTTTTAAAGTTTATGAAATGACACTTTTTATATTTTATTCTTTTTATTAAAATTTACTTAAATTAAAAAAATCAATTATAATTGAACCAAATTTGTACATATTTTAATAGTATATTATTGATAGTATATTATTAATAATAAATTTATAGATATTTTTTGTCTTAAAATAGTCATAATATAAGATATTAAATTAATTTTAAATTAAGATTTTAAAAATTATAAATGTTTTGCCATTTAATTCATTAAATTTTTATCACATTTTTTTATTTAATTTAGTCATTTTTCTTAATCATTTTATGCAAATATTTGCTAATTTGATAATTTTATTTTAAAATCAATATTTTATACAACTTAAACTTAAATTTTTGTAAAAATGTAGTAATATATGGAAATATGTGTTTCACATATTTTGATGTCTCTAGTTATTAATAATTTATGCACTAATTTTATATTTAATTTTAATTATTACAAACAAAATTACAAATAAATACTTACATTTTGTTTAACTCATTTTATTATTAAATATGTAGACTAACAGACTATTATTTCAATTTGATTTTTAAAAATTGTTTAAACAACTCTCAATAAAACATTTATTATGCAATCAATGTGTTATTATTTTTTAGCAAAATTTAATTTAAAAAATAACATTTTAATCATTATTAGTAGTTTTACAGTAATAATGTAAAGTTTATATATTTTATTACAACAGAATTAACTGTATTTACTTTATACTTAAAATTTCGATTCGCGTTTAGCCTTAAACACACGTTAAATGTAATTTTAATGATATAGTTTGTAATTTACGCTTTTATTATATCTAAATAATATAAACAATGTATGCATTTTAGTAATTTTATTTTTTACATTGAATTGAATTAAAAAATATTATTTTGTAAATTATAATAATTTTCGATATATATATAAACTATAATTTATAAATACTTCAACAATTGTCATAATTAAAGTTTTATTAATTGTTAGATATTGTAATAATAAATTTCAAACATCAAATAATTTACTTATAAATGTGTCGTATGCTATGATAATATGATAGCATAAATTAAATTAATAATATTATTTATTTTCCAAATTTATATTGTAAGCTTGATTATTTTACATAAATTTATTATATTATACATAAGTTTCTAGAATTTTTATTTAATTAGTAAGAATTTTGTTTTATAAATAATTTAATAATAATAATTATAGTTTGCTATAAATATATATGCAAATAATTTATGATTATATAAAATAATAATTTATAATATTTTTATTATTTATATAATAAGTTTAATTTTTAAATCTGAAGTTGAATAGATAATATATATCATACTTAATTATTGATTAAATAATTACAATGTTTTAAAATTATCTATAAATTTATTAAATAAAATGTTTCTACATTATTAAATAAAAATTTAGATAAGTTGTTAGCAGATAAAGCGTTCAAACAAATTAGGAAAGGGATCAATAAAATTTGGACATTTACAGTGTGTATTCAATACATATTAAAAGTAACACATTTTTATACATTGAGAATGGAGTAGAAAATATAAAATTTAGACGATTTATAATTGCAATACTAAAGCAATGTTAAAAATTATGACATTTATAGACATTTTAAGATAAATCAAAAACAAATTCAAAAAATCGTTGATTTATTTTTAGTTTTATTTTACTTATTTTATTTGTCAGTTAAGACTTTAGGACTGAAATATATAAACTACCTTATATTTTGATAATTTTAATGTTAAATTTGAGTCTCAGTTCATACAATTATAATAAATACTTTAAAATATTTGAGTTTACAGTAACATTATTTATTGAAATTATATTTGTGCTATTTTTAACTTTGTATAATACAATATAATTAATATATTATTTCAATACTTTATAAATTACATTAAATAATATAAAAAAGCAAAAGTTTAAAATAAAGTTATTGTTTTTGTCGTCGATTCTCTTAAAAATATTAAATAATCCTAAAGTAGTTCACAACAAATATGTTTTTTAACTATTGTTTTAATATTTGATGTGAAATTTTGAAATCAATAAAATTATCGTAATATGAGACAATTATTCGTAAAAATCGAAACGCTATATAAAAGTTGTCAAATATGAAAATTTTGTACAAAAATGTTATTTTTTGTAATGTTTCATTTAATTAAATGATTTTAATTAAATTTTTATATTGTAGTTAGATATTAGAATTGATTAAAAAATTATAAGTTGTATTAAACTATTTGTATACATAATGCTTCTCATAGTAATACAAAATTAGTTTTTCAGATAAATCAATCAAAAATAAGATGCATTTATAAAACAATAACATGCTATTACAGAATAATATATTTTGTTTTAAATTTTATATTATAATATTTATAGTACAGTAATTTATTATTATATATATTTAAAAATTATGTATCATATAAACTACAAGATATCTTTTATTTATTGCTTAAGTTATTGCTTTAAAATGCAATATAATTTAAAAACAATAAAAACAGATTTTTATATTTATACTATTATATCCAACTGTACATTACAATAAGTAAATTACTATTACTAAGTAAATAAACTAAATAAATTATATTGATATGTATGCAGTATTTATATTATATAAAATATTTTAATCATGTTTTTAATAATAATCAATAATATGAAATTAGCAATACATTTAAAATAGTTTATAAGATTTGTGATCCATTGAAATATAAATATAAAATATTAAAGAATATTTTGTATTTTAGTTGACATTTGGATAAAATGGTTGCTATCATTAACTGTCGATTATTATGCATTTATCGATGTTTGTCATATAATATTCAAAATTTTGAACTTACTTTTCGTATAAATTTAAAAATTTCTGCTTTTGAAATATTGATATATAGATAGATATTACGATTCATTTAATGTATGAATAAAATGTCTTTACAGTAAAAATGTTAATAATATGATATATAATAGCATACAATAAGAACATGTATAATATCAATAATTTTAAATATCAAATAATATATTTTCATAACTTTGAAGTAATATATTATATGTTATGTATGATTGTATTATATTTTGTTATTTTTAAGAAAATATAACATATTATGTTTACAGTAATTCATGAGTAATTAATTATATATACGATATACTTATGATATGTAATATGTTTAATGCGATCAAGAAATGGCACAGTCGTCTGCATCAGAGGTCGGTTCTCTACTTTTGTTGACTTTCTTAGAGGACCTCCTAATTAAACTTCTACTCCTAGGCTTTAGTCGTTGTCCGGTTTCGTCATCAGGAATGGCGTGATTTGGTGTTAGACTGGTATTGCCTGCAAATCTTGATTTTCCGTTTTGAACCCTCGCCTGAGCACTGGATCGACGACGAAGTCCCTCATCATTAGGCAGAGGAATGCGAGCCAAATGAAGAAATGCATTGAATATCTCCTTAACATTTGTATTGTTTTTGGCCGAACACTCCATCACCTAAAATGTCAACAATTATTAGTCATTTGCTTTCATTATATCTTCAGTTTCATACTTTTGTTCGCAATTTTGGTAATTCACAGAAAACCTGAAATTAAATGACATATCATTTAATGTATAATTTTTAATTATACATTATTATTGACAAATATTTTTTTAAATCATATAATATATACTTATGATAAATACTATATATATATATTTAAAAATTGCATTAATATGATAAATATTAATAAAATAAACATTAAATTGATGAATAATGAGTAAATATTGTAGCGACTATTTATAATTTATATTATATAATAAATTTAAGTAAATATAGCATATTTGAAATAAATTTGTGATAATAATTATTGTAATTATTATAAATGTTAGTTTAAATTTTTATCATTTATTATTTTAAAGAATAATTTTTAATTTAATTTACATTAAAAGTTTTTAATGCCACTAATTAATATAACAATTAGTGAATATCATATTTTCTTATATTTTTTCATATATTTTATTGTTAACTTATTTCTATTTTCTAATTGTGATTATAAGTTATATTAAAAAAATTTACGAAATTTATTATTTTAATTTACCAATAATGCATATTAAAAACAAACAAATCTACATGAATTAGTTTCTTAAAAAGCACATATATATAAAAATATATATCTAATATTTTTTTTTGTTTACATTATTTATAATTTATTTTTGTTATTTATTTATAACAAAATTGTATTATTATATTATTTTTGAATTTTTCATAAGTACTATATTTGCAATAATTTATTATTTTTCTCAAACAAATTATTTGGAAAACAAAAACATTGTGTAGTTTAAAATCCATTAAAAGTCAAATTATAAACAAACAATAATATTTTACAGTATATTATTTTTTATAAAATAATTTTATATAAGAAAACAATTGTATGTTTTACTGAGATTTTAGTCTTAAAAATAATAACACTATCAATCAATCACTTTTAAATTATATAAAAATGTGTTTAAAAATTTTGTTTTAATATTTTCTATATTTTATTCTTAACTTTTTATTATAGATATATGTAATAATTAAATCCAACAATTAATTAAAATATAAGTATTAAATAATATATTATATTATAAATACCATACGTATACAATATTATATACCGAAACATAACGTATAATACTTTAAATATATATTATTTGTGTATAAATTATACTCTAGTAATAATTGGATACAATTTTTACTTAATAACACTATACTTGTATTATTGAAAGAAATACTTAAATTAATTTTTCTTTCAATGGTTAAGAAGTCTTATAAGGTATGTGTTATAATGTAATGCAATGTGTAATGTAAGGCATATACAGTAAAATAAATCAGTAAATGCAATAAAAAGTCAATTAATTATATTCATGTTTGTGTATATAAATAGTATAAAAGTGGTAGAAATAGTGGTAGTACTGACCCATTCAGCCATATCCTCTTTGGGCACTTCTTTGAATTCATCTGAGAGATCACATTTGTTACCCACAAATATTATCGGTATTTCCTATACACAGTAATTTATGGCACCGGGAGGTAGGGATAAAACGCGTTAAAGAAAATACATTTGTCTTAAATCACAAATAAATTGAGTGATTAATTAATTTTGTATTTGTTATATACTATACCTGAAAATCAGTCCTCACTTCTTTGATCTCCTCAAAGCAAGTCTTGATTATATCGAAAGTACTCGACTTATCGATACTTTATAACAAATAGAGTAAAATTAAATTCATTTGATTTGATTTGATTTAATTTATATATAAAGTTTGTTAGTATTGCTAGATATTAGATAATTTCTAATAAATTAATATATTGTATAACAGTCATCATATACACATATATAGAGCCTATTATCATAGTTACAAAGCCTTCTATTATTTATCTAACAATTAATTAATAATTATTAGATAAATTAGAATACTATTTATAATTGTCATATAAGTAAATAATTTTAAATTAAAATATTTATAGAAAATCATATTTACTAAAAAACTATTCAATTTAATAGAATATTATTATAGACTATATATTTAAACAAAGCCTTACCAAAGCTTTTTTTAAAAATAAGTTATATTACTATAAGAGTACATAAAAGCACACATTTTTATGCCTCCAAAATACACTATTTATTATACAGTGCCATAACTCATCACATTTTACACACAAAAAATCATATACATATAATTTTGTATACTGTCTAATAAAATAACATTTTCCCATTTCACCCACTTTATACCCCTCAAATATCATAGATTGCTTAACCCTGATAATTAATATTTATTTGTAAACAAAAAGACAAACAATTTACTAATTATTTAATTAGTTTATAACTTTTAATTTTTAAAAATCTATGACATTTAATGTGCTTTTAAAGCAATTAACATTTATGTATAATTTTATATACATTTATATACATATTTTATGTATTGATATTTCATACATCTGTTGTAATAATAGTAAAATATTGTAATCATTATATAAAGTTTTTTAGTGCTCTTAATATTTGGGCTAATAAATGTGATATATTATGTACTCTTATAGTTATATTAAATGGATCAATGATATGATATAATCTTTATATACAATATATCTTATATCCTAATTGAAGGGTATATTTAATACTATAAATATTAGAATATGATATGTATTAACAATGAATACATTTATCATTTATAATATACATTAGACATACCTATAGACTAACATAAATGCCTGTGCGTTGGCAATGGACAGTCTTCTCATTGCTGGAAACTGCATATCTCCTTCAGTGTCCAAAAAGTCAACCTTTAATTTAATATAATATCAATTATATATAAAAATAGTATAAATTATTATTTGCAGTTTTATAAAAATTTGACAATACATTAAATTTGTCAACACAAAATATTATAAAATATCAATTTAATAAGTTTTAATTAATTTATAATAATTAAAATATTAATTATTATATTCTACATATTAATTATTATTATTATTATTATTATATATACTATATATTCAATTTTTAGTGCAATTTTCTTAATATTATTTTACTACTAATTACTTGTCAGTATATGATTGTCATTGTGATCATTAAATTAGTTTTTTTGCTTATATCATATCTAACAAAACTAATCCGATTTTATCCTTAATAACTATATATACAGTAATAAACATTTTCAGTATAGAGTAATAAAATAACATTAATTCTTATGATTTATTGACAGGCATTAGATATTTTGATGAATACTATAATAATTATTAAAATTATTTTAACTTTAATCTAGAATTTACATAAAATTCTAGAGACCAGTGAAAACAAAAAATATAAAACGTTGAGTGTTATCGTGTTATCCATTGAAATACAAATCATTGATTAAATCACAAAACGCAACAACGACTACACAACCAATGAATCAGCCGTCGATTGCAGACAAATAATAATAATAATAATAATAATAATAATAATAATAATAATAATAATAATAATAATAATAATAATATATTTAAAATTAGCTAAAAGTGCAAACCTTTAGAGTCATAGTTCCTAAGTTAAAGTCTTTGGTGAACAAGTCCTCAACTGTTGGTTTGTGTTTCTCATTGAATGTATTGAATAAAAATCTCTGTTTTATAATAATAATAAAATGCTAATTATTTTTAACAATCAAATTGAAAACTATTGAAGTAGACATCAATTTACTAAAATGTAAATTAACAAACTTATGCCATTTATATTTGAATCAATACATTTAAAACTACTTATGCTAAACAAGTACAGTATTATTACTATAATATATTTACTATAAATATATATATAAATAGAATGAAAAGTATATATATATATATTGATATACTGTATATTAAATTTATATAATATATTAAAGAAGTTATATAAAAGGTATTAATCAAAAAGTTTTATAGATATTATAAGTCAAATGAAAAGATATAGAGTATTATAAGTATTGATATGAGATTTATTAATGATTTTGCATAACATAAGTATTGCAAAAGCATTGCATTGATTGATACCTTAAGAATAGCACTTTTGCCAACAGAGACACCTCCGAGAGTGACGAGTCGTATACGGTATGACTCCTCTGTCATTATATGCGCTATTGATTATAATAAGTTATATACCAATCAATTGTAGTATAACTGGCTTTATATGAAAGACCGCCGCTTTTTTCGTTAGCTTTTATGATATGCTTTTTACGTGAATTGTTTGTATCGATGTATTAAATATCAATACAAATGTATTATTGGTTGCATTGGCTGCTGATATGTCTGAGGATATTACAGGTCTTGTGTCTTATAAGGACTCGTGTGTTATGTGTTTCCCTATTTAGCTCTGAGTACTGTTCCGTCTATTCTTCAGCATATAGTTTGCCAAAAGCACGGGTAATGATCTGCAAGAAAAACATATATATATATAATAAATAGTTTATATTAATACAACTGAATCACATTAACTGCATATCAATAACACTTTTTATGTCACATTATTTAGATATGTGATGACACAAACATATAAATGTTCACTAAATATATATAAAATATAATTTATTTTATTAAATTACATATTGTTATAAACTAATGTATTTACAGTATATAATAAAACATTATTCCATAAATATATAAATTTATTATAAGTTTTGATATAGACTAAAATAATACAAGTGTAAGTTATATAACTTAAATTAAATAATCTATAAAAATTTTCATCATTGTTATAGTATTATAAAATTATATAATATATTTGATAAAATTTTTAGTTAAAGTATTTCTACATATTATATGATTGTATATATTGAAACTTGATAAATTTTATAAATTAATTATTATAAAATTATATATTTATAATATATTTGTTTATAATTTTATTAATTTCTAATTAAATTTAGTTAATATAAAAATAATATAAGGGTTTATTTTATTAAATAATTTATTTAATTAATTTAAATATTTACTAATTTATAAATATCAACATTTTTCAATTATTTTTTAACTTATTTATAAAATAACTAATTGTTAAAATCAATCCATATATAATACTTTCAATTACTTATCTATTAAAAATTAAAATAAAATATTAGTTTGAATTTAACAATTTAACTTATTATAATAAATTATAAATTAATTAGTATTTAATATAGTAGAGTTTAATATAATAATAATATTTAAACAATTTTATTGATATTTTGTGCTTTATTTAGTAACATATTTAATCTAAACTTATTTTTATTGATTTCAATTTTCATCTGCAAACACAAATTATAGTTTATATACAGTATAAATAAAAATAATGTATTTCATAGTTATTAAATTGCCAAATAACGTGCGTTTATTAAATAATACTCTGATATCAAAAGCATTTATTTATAACATTGAATGCATCGGTAAATTAATATTAAATTCAATTTACGTAAATAATTACATTTTATTTGTTGTTTAGCAATAATGCCTAAACATTATTACTACAGTAATAACTAGTGTTAAGCTTTAAGGCATTAAAAGTATTTTTTTTAAGTTACAATAATTTTTAAAATTTTCTATCTTTTGTTGTTTATTTAACAAACAATTATTGTTTTACTATAATTGTAATTCATTAGTTATCAATAATATGAAAATAACAGTTGACTGGATTAAGTCTATTATTTGTTTGGCAAAACTCCGGACATCAGTGTCCTAAAGCTATGTCAGCTCTTAATAACTATAAAAAAGACAAATGACTGAAGTCTTTATTAAAAAAAAACACAAATAAAGACTATTTTTGATGATATCAACTCAAGAGTTGATCTCGATTTTGATGTCATCTTTAAGATGATTTTGACATTGGATTTAGGACTATGTATTAACAATACTTTTCTATATAATATTTAACTTAAATCATAATACCTTAAATCATCAAAATAATCATTTTTTATTTATATCATTAAATGTTTTCAATGTACTGTAAATACAGTATAATAAAAATAAATAAATAAAATTGTGAGTTTATTAAAGATTATATAAAAGAATATATTATAATTAGTCAAACATGGAATTGAAGACTAGAAAAATTTGATAATTTTAAATATTTTTTATAAAACAATAAAATTATATTTTTTATTTATAAAAAATAAATAATTTAAAAATAACATTTAGAAATTAATGGTAATTTATCTAAAGATGATCTTCTAAAATGTTTATTATAAAACATATACCGTAAGTGATAACAGTTACTATTAATACATTATAATATTGATTATTATTTTGTAGTCTTTTAATTTAAAAAATTGATTCATTTAATTTTAAATTTTTATGCCATTATCTTTTAGTAAAACGTGTTATTAGATTATAAAAAGCTTTTAATAATTTGACATAATTTTCATATAATAATTGTATAATTACAGTAGTATTATATAATAGATTAACATTTTATGCAACATAAAAATCTAATGTATTATTAGTATTGCAATAATATAGTATAAATAATAAAACATAACATAACTGTTTAAATTATAAAAACAAACTTTTATTTTTTATAATTATATTTTTATAAACATAATCTAAAGATATTTTTTTAATTAAATTATTTTATTAACAAAACATATTTTTATTTTGATCCAATACTTATTGAAATATTTGTATGACATATAATTTGATGCATTTAGAATATTTAACTATAGTATTTATAATATCTATTTATAATTTATTAATATTTTGAGTTTGAAATTACTTATTAAATTGTATATAGATTTAAAAATAATAAAAGTAAATACATTTGTATAATATAAAAATAATTGTAATGATAATATGATAATACATTATATAAATATATATATATAGTATATATTGTTATCTATAATTGCAAACGGATTCGCTTTCAGCTAAATATTATTAAGTTATTTGCATTAAAATTTTAATATAGAATTACAGTATAAATATGATAATTCTTTTAATATATGAATATGCATATACTGTACAAACTGTATTACATAAGTATATATATATATATAATTTATATTACCGGTATATAATGAAAAATTCTTTATTTAATACAACAATAATATAAAAGTAAAAATCAATATTTGTAGATATAATCTCAAATAAAACATGAGTTTAAAAATAACATCTAAAGGTTCACTTTATCTAACTATTTATCAATTTATTTATATCTTAACAAAATATATTTCTTTTATTTAAATATTAAATATTTTTACATAATATTTTTATTAAATTTAACAGTTATTTGTTAATTTAGTTTAAGTAAATTAATATAATTATTATATTATTCAGATAAAACAGTAAAAAATTTAATTATATTTTATAATATTTTAACACAGGTAGAGATGGGCTAATATAAATTTCTATAGAAATTTTACTTTATTAGTACTCTATGGTATCCATATATAGCTATTGTAGTATTATACTAATGAGACAATATATATATATACTATACAAATGGTATCCCTATATATAAAATTATAATAATTCTAGTTTTGTAAAATTTTATTAATCATTTAATTATATTTTTAGTTTAATATAATTAAAAAGACTAATTTTTACTTTAACTAGTAATTAAAATAATAATAATATTTAATTATTAAATAAAATAATACAGTAATAACATTTAATTATTACTTGTAACCATAATGTATTGTTAAAAGATAACTAATATTGAGAGAGCAAAATTAACATGAAGATCGTATAGACAGAAATTTCTTTAAGAAACTTTCTAGAAATTTCACTTTTTGCCAACACTAAGTACAGATAATGTTAACAACAGAGATCTGATATTTTAAAAACTATAGTAAATGAGATATTTATTTTGTAAAAACTTAAATATAAGATAATATTTAATATAAAGTTTATTTCTACATATAGTAATAAAATAAGTTAAACTTAGTAATTTAAAAATTAAAATATAGTATATTTCATATTACAGTTAATTTTAAGAGATTTTATATTTCAGATAAAACAATTCATTAATTGATTTTGATTAACTAATTTATTTAAAATTTGAGATATTTATCTTAATTATAATTATTTATTAAATACTATTAAATATTTTTTAAATATCATTAATAATAATAATAAAAATTCTAACATAAAAATATTTTTATGTATATTTAATTTCGAAAAATAAATTAATAAAATCCATTATAGTTATATTTAAAATGTAAAAGTTATTAAAGTTAAAAATAAAATAATATACCTTGGCAATTTAATTTCTTGATAATCAATACAAATTTATTTCAATATTATATTACATTACTAACAATGCCAAAACAATTCTTCAATCATTTTTATAATTAGTATAATTTAATCCCAACAAAATTTTAAAAAATTTTATATAATATTTAAATATCATAATTTATAATTAGAAATTACAAAATTCTAAATTAATTAAGAATTAATTAAATAAATCAATATTTGTTAATATAAACAATGATTCAAATATAGTTGTGTAGTAATAAAGGATAAAACTTTTACCAATTATATATAATGATGTGAATAGTATGTCATAATTATAATCATATAATAACGTTAAGACTATAACAAAACAAAAATATATTTTATAAATATATATTTATTTTACAAAAAAAACTTAAAATTTTGTTTTCTCAGTATAAATCTTTTTTTGTGTACTACAGTAAATTGTGTATTTGAATGAAATTTACAAAAAAAGTAAATTTATTTTTATATGTCAATCAATAAAGTATACTGTATTATTATTTTTATATTTATAGGCACATTGTTATGTGGACTGTAGAAATAAAATAACAACTTGTGATCAAATATTTGAGATTGAATTTATGTTATGATTTTCAATTATATAATTACTATTTCAAAATTCAGTAATTATTTTGAATCTCATATTATTATAAATATTTGAGATTATATATCATATGTATGGACATATCATCTCTAACTCATTTGTATCTTTTATTTATTCTTAATCTCTCTCTCTCTCTCTCTCTCTCTCTCTCTCTCTCTCTCTCTTCTCTGATTAAAAGTAAATGAGGTTTTATATAAGTAATTCAAATATTAAAGCAATTCATTTATGAACTCAATTATACTTTTTTCAATACAACGATATTTTCACTCAAAGTTTTCAAAGTTTTCACTCGTTTAGCAATTGATTTAATAGCAAAATATAAAATCATATATTTAAAAGCAAAGCACTTCTTAAAATGAGTTCAACTCAAACCTCAAACATATTTGTATTATTTGTAAAATACAGTCCTTTTTCATATAATAACATTAAATATAAATATAATTTTTCATTATACATATATTGTGAATGTAATATATACTATAAATTATATTTTAGATTAAAATCTAAAGTTTAAGTATAATACTGTATATATAAAGTATATTTTACATTCACAATATAGATCTTAAGTTTAGATAAACAATTTATTTATTGAAATATATTATTTAAATTTTATGATAACCTGAATATACTTTATTAAAAATGTTATCATTATCTATAATTCCCATACTTTTAAAATAAAAATAAAATAAAAGTAAACTTGATATTGAAATCTCTATGTTCTAAAAATATTATTTTTTTAAAATACAGTTTTTTGTTGATTCTATTTAATGAAATACAAAATTTGATAAAAAATTGATTTCAATTTCTTTTACAATCTACAGTATATTTGTTAAGTTTAGTGAATGCAATCTTTTTATAACTATTGTGCTATTTTTTATTCAGAATTTTTTTTAAGTGTTTCGTGAATAGACTGATCAAATTGAAAATAATTTATCGATAAATTATATTTACTTATAGGTAATAACATTCATAGTAAAGTAAATAATGTACCATGTTCAATTTATTTTATAACTCCAAGAAAATTACTAAATTTTGTATTTCATTTATTTTTATCCAAACACGTTAGCGATACAAATGGACAAAACGCGTGTTATTAATTTTAGTTTTTTGAATTTAAAAACTAAACAATATAAAAAACTTATGATAAATATCATATTAAATATGATGAATATTTAGAAATTTAAAATTTAAACTTAAAACTTAAATTTAAAAATTATAATTATATCAAATATCAACTAAAGTATTATTTTAATTATACATCTAAATAAATGTATTTTTAATCAAATAAAACTCACGTTAGTTGTATTCAATGGAAAATAATTTGCTTTGTTATATAAGAATTACAAGTTTTCTAATAATAATAGTTTAGTAATAATAATAATAATTTTAATAATAGTAATACTAAAGAATAAGACAAATATTCACAAATCACTCCAAATATTGCAAATGCATCATTAAATTCATATATATATATATATATACGGTATATATCAGGGCTAAGCAAGGTTTTGGATTTTAGGAGGAGAGGGGTAGTCTAGGGTGGGATTAACTTACAAAAATCTCGAAAAATCTTGTGGGATATAGGGTGGATGTAGACTTTCATTGCATTTTTAAAAGGCAATTATTTCAAAAGTTCAAAATCAAGGGGTTCAAGATAAAATTTCTTAAATTCCCGAATATTTCCAGAAAAATAGACAATATTTCCATTAAATTACATTATTTTTTAAAATATTTCTAAAATTAATACTACAATATGAGTTATTTTTAGTATTTTAATTATTTATTATAATTCTACTTTTAATTTAATTTTTTAAATATTAATTAATGTTTATAGGTACATAATTTTATTTTTAAAATGTTATTTTTCTATAATATTGACCGAATACTAATTATTTAAACCAATTTTAGTTTTAATTGAAGTAATTATAAAATTGAAATTATTTTCTAATTTTTAACTAAAATTTTCATATACAGTATATATCGTTTTAATAACTTATTTATTTTAAAATTATATTTAAATTATAATATGGTTACTGTTTTTACAACAAATTTAAATTTTGAATATTTTAATTAAAATGATATCAAATTTAGATTAATTTTAACTATTTAACTTATTTTTAATCAATTATTACATTCACATAAGTTATAGAAACATAATAACACTTAATAAAATATTAATGAAAATATTTTTTTTAATATAAATTATAGTTTCATTTCTTTTATTTTAAGCGACATTTTTTAAATTTGGCCAAAAAGTCTGCAGAAGTCAAATCCAAAAATCACGATCTTAGGGAGTCATTTGGCTTAACCCCACTCTACCCCCTTTGCTTAACCATACTATATATATATATATATATATATATATTGCATTCACCTTTTAATAGTATATTTTACTTACTTTTTATGCAATTATAATACAAATATAATGACTTTCCATACAGTTTATGAAACATTTGTTACCCTTTAGTGGTTTTTTATACTTAACATAATGAATCTCATAATAATCAGTTAAAGTCTAGTTACTAGACTCTAGTATAATACAATAGACTAAATATCATAAAAATCTTTAAATTTTATCAGTTTAAACATAAAGTAAATTAACAATAGATTCGTGAATTATTTGTAAATTAAATTTATTTTGAAAATAAATGATTATTTTTAATAAATAAAAAATGTACAATATTTAGTATTATATACAATAAGAATAATTAATTTTTATAGCAAACAAAATTTTTATATTCAATAAAAATTAGATTTTATTTATAATATTCAAATATTATTTTTAGCATGTTTAATTTTTTATTACATTAATTATGATAATTTTATTTATTGGTTATAAATTATATAAATAAAACTTATTCAATTAAGTATGAATTTCATTAAAAACATTAATTTAATAAATAATAATTTAATTTACATTATAATAAGGGTAGGCTATAGCTATATTTTCGGTTTACCCACAGAGACCAAGATTTTGAAGATTTTACCCCAAACACAGACTTTTGAAACTTTAAAAATTTGTAAAAAATGCTTAAAAACGAGAAATGACCTAAAATTTTATTTTAATTAACTATTATTTATTTTTTCTAAATTATTTACATCAAATTAAAAGTAAAATAGTTAAAATTTAGTTAAAATTATGTTAAAATTAATCTAAATATAATATTATTTTAATAAAATTATGTAACTAAAATCTTAAAAATTAACTATTTTTAAAAAAAGAATTATGTTATTTGTAAAATATTATTTTAAGATAACTAATATGATTATAATAAATTATACTCTGAATAGTGTATTAATGTTTTCAGATAAAAAACTAATATTTTATGAATTTAATGTTAATTAATTTTTAACTTAATATTATAACTTAATCGATTTAAGTTATTAGATAAATATAAGTTCAAATATTTAAATTTTATTAATATTAGTTTTAGTCGACATCCCACCCAAGAATTTTTGTCAGTTGACTCCCACCCCCACCTCCACCCCAGTATCTCCATCATTATATTTTTTAATCTAAATCAGTAGATAAATAAATAAAAAAATATTTTTAACGATATACTAAACTTATTTGTAATTATCTAGTTCTGTTTTTCAAAAATAATGTTTTTTATATATAATATTATTATTATAAGATCTATCAAAATGTAAGTTAATTATTTAGTATTTCTATTTATCTAAACTACTGTATTTAATCTTTAAAAAGTTTTATACGACTACTTTATATATTATAATGTTCTTTTAGCTGTCATTTAAGTAAAATAAATATTTTATTATTACTGTGGCTAGTAAATTTCGAGACAGAATTTTTGTACTAAGTTTTTCTAAAATAATTCGAATATTAGAATGTTTTATATTTTTGTTTTAATGTACATATTTTCTATGATTATCACTTATCAAAATAATAGTAGTTTAATATCTTTGTCTAAAAAGTTTTCGGAATTATTTACAAAAATATTTGATAAATGACATTTTAAAACAGTAATCTTTTTTGATATTTTTATGTTTAAAATAAAAATAAATTTAAACAAAAAAATATTAATTTTAAAGAGTAATATTTGATGTTTATTTTTTAGTAAAAATCAGTAAGTTTATCAAATGCTTACAATTTTTAATAAATAATTTTATCTAAAATTAGGTCTAAATTTGTCTTCCAAAATAGCACAATTTTAATTTTTAATAATGTTTGGTATTTTCGTCAATAATAAAAAATTATTTTATTATTTTCTTAAAAGCAGGCAACATAATATAATATTTAATCATTTTAAAAAATTTATTAGAATAATATAATTTTAATAAATAACAAAAACATTTTAAAATTTATTTTCGTTTTTTAGAAATAAGTATAAATTGTATTTTTTTGTAATTTTTCATAAATAATTCTTTAATTGTCAGAAATCTAATAAAATAAAAATACTTGTATTATTTTATCAGGATTAATAGTTTTTCTTAGATTTTATAAATTATACAATTCTAAAAATTGAGGTTACTAATTTTGTAGCATTATAAAACTTTAATTATTATACTATAAAATATTTTAAAAAATTAACAATAATAATGAATATCTCTACAATTTAATACCATAAAAAAATAATTTTTAATTATTAAACCGAATGCAGAAAAATCTATTAAGTTTTCATATTACAATTTGTCTCGAAATATATTTGCCACAGTAATAATTATCATTTTAATATACTGTACTATATATATATTATTTAATCAAGAATATATAATTAAATAAATTTACTTCATAAATAATTTTATTAAATAATTATTAACTATGTATAAATAAAAATAAATGACACAAAATTTAAGTTAATTATATTTATTAGAAAAATACTTTATTATATATTATGTTAGTAATAAAACAGTTACTAAAGATAATTTTAAAATGTTTTTATTTAATGTAAATTTCTATTGTATAAATACTATATATAATACAGTAATATACGTATTGTTTAAATCAATAGACATAATAAAAAACACTCAAAAATAATGACGAGTCAGACACTAAATAAACATATAATCGGATATTATATATATATATATATTGCATAATAATGTGTATCGTTTGAATCAATACATTAAATGTATTACAATATTAGTAAAAAAGATATGATTATATAGCAAATTTACTGGACTCATAATACAGTATATCTGTATGTACTGTAATATATTATATTATATAACAATAGGACATTCCGTATAAAATACTAGCATTGAATACAAAGTAAAGTGATGATACATAGATGAACTGTATAATGAAAATGTAGACCAAATGTGAATTACAAGATTAACCGGTTTGGGCTACAAATCGATCAAATTATAATACAATTATAGACCAAGATATTAATAATAACCTTTAATGTAAACCATTTTTTAAGTAATGATAAATATTATAATAAATTGTTTTATATACTAATAAGTTTGTCATCAATTATACAGTATTTAATATAACCATTAATTATGTAGCGCAACTATACTAAATTTATAAAATCTTTTAACTATCATATAATTATATAAAAAAATCAATAAGTAAATGATATTTTAAATTAAATTATTGTTATGTCATTAAATTTTATATAATTTATTTTCTACTTTTACACTAGAGTAATGCATAAAATTTAATTAAAATTGTAATTAACATAAATCATTAATATTAGAGAATAACTATATTTACAATAATTTGAATTATATTTAATATTCAATTATTGTTTAGAGTATTGTGTAATTAAAATCAGATTTTATTACAAAACAAGAGTAATGTTAATCGACTTAATTGACAATTAAGTGCAAAACATATTTAGGCTAATGATTGTAATAATGAGTAGATTAACTAAGATATACACTAAAAATACTAAGCAATATATAAATATCAAATAATTGTTTGCAATCATTTCATTTGTAACTGAGATTACAATTTGCTATCAATAGTGGGTTTCATTCTAAACGATCACTAATTAATGATTACTTTCTACTTATTTAAATTTATTAATACAATTGCTTAATAATTAACTTAATTTATTATTTATTTTATTCATTAAATTATAAGTATATGAAGTAAGAAAAACATTCTCTGAAAGTATATAACTATAGATTTGATGTATTATAATAAATATATAATTTTAATATATTTAAAGTTTGTTTTTAGATTATAGATTTTATACATTTCACTTTTTTTTGTAAAGTTACTATAGTTATTATATATTTATGTTTATATACAGTAGTATTAAAAACATTTTGTAAAATACAACATGTATAGCTAACATATTTAGCTTAATTTTTACAATTATAGTTACATTAAGTAATTACTTTGAGATAAAAAAAAGTGTAAAAATTTCAAACAAGAAAACATTATTTCAATATATTAGGAAAATTCAATAAATATACCGTATAATGAAAATATGTGTATTTTTATGTACAATCAGTTTTATCTTTTTTATATTGTCTTTATGTGCATTCAATTATTGAAAGCCAACCAAATCCACAGCTCAGATAAGATAATCATATTATATAAGAATTGTTGCAAAAATTTATTTTTCGGATTCAATGATAGATAAAATTAATGACAAAATTTATGGAACAAATCAATTGATTTACTAATATAACATTCATTACATTGATTTCATATAAAAGGACTTCAATAATAAATGTGTAAATAATTGTAAATATATTATTATATTTAAAAGTCAACTGTTTTCGACAGTTTTATTTTACATGACTTGTGTTATATTTAGGGTTGTTATAAATTTACATTTAGTGATAAATATTATGAAAGATATTTTATCATTTTGTTTAATGTTTTATAATCTATATTTACTTAGCATAAAAATTTTCAAATAATTTTAGATCAAATAAATAATATACTGACCTTAATGATTAATTACAAATTTAATTTAATTTTAGCAAAAATGTAAATATTATTTAAATAATTAAATAATTATAATACTATTATATATTACTAGCTAATTAATTTTAATAATTATGTAAAGATAAAATGAGAAAATACTTAATTATTAATTCATTGCAATAGATACAGTACATGTTTATTATTTGTCAAAAATATTTGCATTTATGTTTTATTTACAGTATTTTTATAACAACCTTAGTTTTATCCTTTATATTTTCCATTTATATTTCTAAATATATTATAAAATATGCATTAGTATATATGCAAAATAAAAATAATTCAAAATTTTGAATTGTAGCTTAAAGCATTGTGTATTATAACTCTATTGATAAATAAATAATTTTCTGTATTTAATTTTTTTCATTATTTGCAGAGTTATGAAAAATTTAGTAAACAAATAAAAATGATAGACATTTATAAATATTATATAAATTAATTACTATAAATTACATGTTTTATCTTTTATCATATATTCAGTATATAAAATATTTCATATATACAATATAGTCATTGAAAGTGCATAACTATTAAAAACTTTTTATGTGATAAAATATTATAAACTTTTAGTTCAATTTAGAGTAAATCTTTTAATTTAAAGAAAAATTTTAAAACTACAAAATATATTTTAAATTGTACTTTTTGTAACTTCTTATACTAATACTTTAGGATAAAAAGTAAAATTCTAATTAAATATTTTTATATTAAAAGATAGATCCAAATTTATAAAAATAATATAATTTTGAAAGATTTCCTCAAATTGTTTATTACAGAATTTTACAGTAATTTTGTGAAAAACTTAAAACATAGTATTATCACTAAATTTTTAATATAACTATTCATTCATTCATTCATTTAAAAATTAAAAATATATAAATAATAAATATTCAGAATTCAGAATAATATTCATTATAAATTCAAAAGAACATAATTTTTTGCTAATTTTTTTGTAATTAAATAACAAATATTTTATAATAATTGCAATTAATTATTATATTATTATTTATAAATTATCAAATAATTGGTAAAAATAATGATTATTATTTCAAATAAATATAAAAATAGAAAATAAATATTTTTAATCAATTTACTTTTATAACTCATAGTTTAAGCAATTTATACTATTATTGACAAATTATAAATATATTAATCTTATTTTATATAATTTATTGAATATGTGATATATTTTATTATATAAACAAAGTAGTAATTTGTAATTAGAGATATATATTTGATGTTAAGTATTAATAATTATGCCATAAATTAAATCTTCAAATTATAAAATCAAATTATCTAACCTCACTAACAAAAATAATATTTATTATAAATTGATAATTATAATATTAATATTTAATGTAATTATTGATGTTTTTGTTAAAATAGATAAATTAAATGAAATAGTAATTATTATTATTTTGAAAAATCTTTTAATCATTAATGAATGTTTTTAACTTTGCAATATAATTTATATATTATAGGTATTAATAATATATTTCTGAATAAAATATATAATAAATTTGAAATAATGTTTACAATGTACTGAATTTACAATATTAAAAATTCATTTATAAAAATGTTTTGTATCATTTCAATTATTTTGTATACTATAGTCTATGAATGTAATTCTCATTTATACAAACTTTAAATTTTAAAACCCATTGAAAATATAAATTTCAATTCCATGTGAGTATCAAATTTAAAATTCAAATTTACTAAAACAAATATATTTTTGTGGTATATTTAAAAATTGTTATCAATTGTTAAATTGCAATATTTTATAACTTCAATTTTTTATTTTTGTATATTAATGCACTGCAACAGTACACGCAGTATTAAAAAAATGATATGCATTGATAGATATTTTTAAAAATATTGATTTTGAAATAAAGTAAAAATTTAACATTATATTATAAAAATGACATATCATTTAGATATAGAAGTATTGATAAATAGCAAACAAAAATTAATTGATTTCCTCTTCATTGCCCTCTTGTTTTATTCCCCTATTTATGATATATAATAGTTTTATTTATATATATATTAATACATTTTATACATTATATTAATGCATAAAGTACTGTACGGTATATACTAAACATATATTATCTAAGTAATCATTTTAGCTGAAAGGTTTGAAATTGAAATATTTGAAAAAATTAAAAACATTTTCTAATAAAATTAGCCTCAAGTATAAAATGCTATTAAATTCATTGAATTTTCTTAATGTACTAAATATTATAGAAAAATATAAATTATGAAATCAATATTAAATAACATAAAATTTAAGCAGGGTTGCAAAAGATTTTCGAAGGGTATACGACAAATTTGCAAAAATCTCGGGAGGGGGGTATAGGAGGTGGTGGTTTTTATTGCATTTTTTAACGTCAATTTTTACTAAATTATCTATAAATTTCCCATAAATTTCATAAAAAGAATATAAATATTTAATTCATTAATACCTTCAAAATATTTTATCAAACAAATAATTATTTTTACAAAAGTTTAGAAAATAATAAATTCTTTTGCATAAAAATATTTAAAAAGCTAATAACAACTACAATAAGTATATGATTTTAACTTTTTTTTATTATAATAGTTAACTAAATGTATAATAAACATTACTCAAAAAATTAAAATGTTGATATTCTAAAATTTAATGATATTGTATTTATTAGTAAGTTTAAAATAAATAAAAATTAGTAAAATAGACTAATAACAATTGTCAAAAAATACTAATATAAATAAATAATTTGTGAATTAATCTTTATATAATATTTTATATTAAAGCTTAATACATTATATTATAAAATTTGAAAAATACACATATCTAATTGTCTATTGAGTGATGTAAACAAATATTATTATTAAACATTATAATCTAATTTATGTTAAAAATCTGATTTTTTAATATAAAATATATTTTCCTTTTTAACAGGTTAAAAAAGAAAAGAAAATGTTTGCTTTATTTTCCGTAAAAATTGAAGGGAATTTATTTGGGAACTTTATCCTTTAATATGTTGTCCGAACTCTACATATGTAATATTTATTTAATATCTGAATTTTCATTATTTTAAAAGCATATTTTGCGTTAATTAATAAATAAACTATTATGTTTTATGTTCAAATATACAATTAATTAAATTTTTTTATTGTTTTGTTATATATATTTACTTTAAATAATGTTATATTGATGTAATTAATTATTTTTCAGAATTTAACTAGTTTTAATTTATTTATATTGTATACATAAGCTATTTATTTATATTAAAAGTCACTTAACAACTATTATTTGGTGTAATATTAAATTTTAATAAATTATATATAAATAATTATAAATATATTTTTAATTTAACTTTTTATAATAATAACCCTATGATAAAATAGTTAAATTCTAATTATATATTTTCATATTAAAAGATAATTCCAGATTCATAAAACTAATATAATTGTTAAAAATAAAAAGTTTTTTTCAAATTGTTTAATACAGTAATTTTGTGAAAAACTTAAAACAAAGTATTATCATTAGATTTCTAATATAACTATAGTTTAATTAATTCATTTCAAAATTAAATATATCTAAATAATAAAATTGGTGGGGGCCTCCTAACCTTTGGGCTTTAAAACAGGGGATAAGACCCAAAAAATCTGAATCTCAACGGGGGTTGACTTACTCCTTACACTTCTTCTATTGCAACCCTCAATATAAGACACATATAATGTGCTTATATTATATTAATAGTTAAATATATAGTATTTAATTATTTCTTAAATCATATATTATAATATATCGAATTTATCAACAATTTTTTTAATTTTTAATTATACTGTAAAATATGTGTTATGTTGTATATTAATTTTATGTACATACTTAGTACTGTAGAAATAATAATATAAAAGATTTTAATTTAAAATAATTGACAAAATTTTAGTATGTAATTTTAATTCTATAAGTTTTTTAAATAATGTAATTTTATTTACAACGATATATAACTTAACTATATATTAATATTAATTAATTAAAATTTTCATTAAATTTTATCTAAAAATTTTACAAAAACATAAATATAAATCAAGTTATTCATTAAATTAAACAAAAAATAATCACAAATGAATTTACGCTTATTTGAATAATTATTGTTATTTGCTTAACTGTCTAATAAACACATTTTTAAAATAGATTTTATAGACTGTATTATTACAAAAAGCATATAACAATAAAATTATATTTTGTTTTATATCGTATTTTTCAATAAAAGTCTACAAACGGTCTTAACATTTTGAACATTAGATAAAAGCGAAAATAAGGTATATTAAGTTAAATTATAATAATCTTTAACATTATAAAAGCCAAAAAATAATATGGTTTACGATTTCACACTTTTCATAAATATTATAAACCTTTTTTTTGGCAATTGATGTCATCAATTGGTGAAATATTACAAAAAAAACTACTCTCTATATCCAAAATGCTTCAAAATATAAAGCCTTACTTTAATACTCATATAATATTTACAAAAAATGAATAATTTACTATTTGTATAAATATCAATGAAAAATATATAATAAATAACAATAACTTTAGTAAATATATGATATTTTACTATTTATAGTATAAATCAATAATTTGATGATTCAAATAAACATTAATCGATTCATTTAATTCTGAATAACAACTAATAGTAATATTAATTTATTTCTCTCATAATAATAATCATTTGAACTAAATTTAACAATATTGAGACAAATAGTTAATATATAGAAATAGTCTTCAATGATATCGTTTATGTATATATATACTATAGTATAATGTCAGGGTTAAGCAAGGTTTTGGATTTTAGGGGGGGGGGATAGACCGGGGTAAAATTTACAAAATTCTCAAAAAATCTTGGGGGGGGGGGGTATTGGGTGGGGTAAGATTTTTATTGCATTTTTAAACGGAAATTTTTTCAAAAATCCAAAATCAAAGGGGGGGTCTAGAGAAAATTCCCTAAAAATTCTTAAGTTCCCGAATATTCCCATGTAAATTCAATAAAATTCCCACAAGTTCCCGTATAAATTCCCGGGAAAATAGGTAAAATTTCCAAAAATATAAAAAAAACTTAAAAATTAACAAAAACTTAAATTTTAACAAAAAATAAATATTTTTAAAAAAAAATTTTAAAAATTAATAAAAACTTAAATTTTAACAAAAAAATAAAATAATTTATTTAAGATTTAAAAAATAGTTGATAAAAGCATTAATGATACACTATGAGTTATTTTTAGTATTTTAATAATTTTTAACTTTTAACATAATTAATTTTTTAAACAATACTTAATGTTTATAGTTTGTTATATATTTTTATTTTTATACAAATACTGACTGAATACTACTTATTTAACTCAAATTTCGTTAAAGTTTAATTATATTAAGTACAAAATTGAAAATATTTTTAATTTTTTTATTTAAAATTTAAAAATTATTAATAAAAACATAAGTATTTATTGTTTTATTAACTTCTTAAACTTATATTTAAATTGTAATATGATTACTCTTTTCAACAAATAGGTAATTTTTAATTTTTTAGTTTATTTTAATTAAAATAATGTTATTTTTTGATGACTTTTAACGTTATTTTAACTATTTTTAATCAATAATTAGATTTTTATAAATATTAAAAACATAAAAACACTTACTAAAATAGTATCAACTAAAATTAAAATTTTTATAAATTTCAAAAAAATTTTCGGCGCCTTAGGCGCCGAAATTTTAGGGGGGGATCATTTCTCCTCGTTTTTAAGCGACAATTTTTTCAATTTGGTCAAAAAGTCTGGGGGGGTAAAATCCCAATTTCTCGATCTTAGCGATCTTAGGTATTTTGGCCTTACCCCCCCCCCTTACTTAACCCTGTATAATGTATATATACATAATTACACTATTATTATATATATACCGTATATTAATAGTTTATATACATTTTATTTATGCTATTATTTTAGAAATATCCGTTTTTAGTTAAACTTCTTGATTTTATATTTAATATAATTTTTTAAATTATGTAAAAATATATAATAAAACATCCAAATCAATAAATCATTAATAATATAAAAGATTTATCTTACACAAACATATGTAAACTTACATTTATATAAAATGTTAAATATTAAAATATATTATAAATTTATGTAATATTTTTAATGAACATTGTCTTCAAATAAGCAATCCTATTTTTCAAACAAATAATTTATGTATTTATTAATAAAATTATTTATTTATTATAATTTGAAAAATGAATAAAACAAATACTATATATGAATGCATTTCATATATTGTATATTATATTTCATGAATACACTATATTTAGTATATATTGTACAATTTTAATATAATACATAATTTATACATTACTTATACAGTATTATGATTTCACTTATGATTTCCCAATTGTCTTTGTATTGTTTTATTAAACACAAACAAACACACACACATATATATACATACACACACACACACACACACACATACACACATACACACATACACACATACACACACATACACACATACACACATACACACACATATACACACACACACACATACACACACACACATACACAAACACATTCACTCACTTATTCTCCTTAATCACTCACTCACTCAGTTTGTTAGCGATTCCCAAATATTCATACATATGATTATATAACTCTAAATTTTATTTCTTAAATACTGCAATAATTGTTTATGTAAAAAGTATAGTATTAATTATTGTTATAAGAATTACTGTTTAATATTTATGTTAAAAACACTTGATTTAAGTTTTAATGTTTTGCTTTATTCAAAGTACTGATACATTCAAATTAAATAAAGATCATAAATAAATCAGTCTTTTATAAACAAATCATTATTATTATCATTATTATTATCATCATTATTATTAATACACTCTTTGATTATAATTTATTTATACCAATCAGTGATAACTAGTTTTGTGAAACCATTGGATTGCATGTCTCCCAAGCATATCGTGAATGTGTTTATATAAAAAATAATACATTTGTTTGACCCAATCATTATTTAGTATGCATTCACATTCACATTAAAATACAGTAAAATATATTATATTATTAACATTAAAGGTGAAAGTTTGAGATTCCTTAATATATTAAATTATATTTATTTACCTGTATATAATGTATATAATCTTATTTTATATTTCATTGAGAAAGAAATATAACTATTCAACTAAATAAATATTACTTTAATATTATTAGATATTAAAAATCAAAATATAGAGATTATAACATTTATTTGATATTTAAGTAATTAAAATATATTTAAATAAAACAATTTAAATCTAAGTTCAATTAGAGGTTCATTTGCATGCAATGTTTGTCGCCTATGTATAACACTAGAGATTAAGCTTTTCATAGCATATAATGATTTACTGTATTATAGACCCTTGAAATTAGTGAAATTATAAATATATTTTATATTATAGAATACAAAACACGTTTTTTGATAAAAATGAATAAATTAATTAAAATTTGAGAAAAATAACAAAAACTTCTTCAATAATATATATAATATTATTAAATTCATATACATTACAAAAAATATACTATAATTTAAATGCTCGGTTTAATAATAAAATAATATAAATATTGTAAATTAAAAATTCATCATATATTTAATAAGTTACAAACAAATAAAAAAACAGAAAATGTTTTAGTTTTTAAAATATCAACATTTACATTATATTTATTCATTACAACTGTAAAAATATTTATATTATATATAACACTAATAATATATTTTTTAATAATACTGTACATCATTATTACTATATTACTTATTATGAAATTCTTATAATGAATTTTAAACTTAAAATTTTTATTTTATCTATAAAAGATTACAATATAACTTATAATTGGTATATAGTTAAACCTATTCAATGCAAATGTAAGAAATAAAAAACCAATTAAACATAAATAGTTTATAACTAAATTTTAATATACAATATATATAATATTGTATTGCATGGTACAATAAAAATAATATTTAAATTTATGTAAATCTAGTTTATGTGAAATACTCACTTTTGGTAGTAAATTCAAATGTCAACACAAAAATACAATAAAACACTACAAATTTAATAAAAGCAAATGTTTTTAATTAAAAATTTCGATAACAATACAGTAGTTAATATCATATATAGCTCTTTATTAAAATACTGTCATCAAAATCAAATTATATGTCAAAAATAACAAAATTATAATAAATTGAGGTTCATTTATTAAATAATGCTATATATTTGGAATTAATTTATATATTTTTCAAAATTTGTTTGATAAGAAACATATAAATAAAAAATTTTCTAAAGTATAGACAATTTTTAGTAAATATATTTCAAAGAGTGGCGGCTATTATAAGTCACTGAATACTAACTGACAATTCACTAAACATTCCGCATATTCTATATATACCTTATATTCTGTATATTCTATGTTAACAATCATTTAGAGCATACACTCTAGTGTTTAATACAGTATTAGATTTAAACACAATTGCACTGACATCTAATGCATCTATATTTTGATATACAGTACAGTATTTAGCATACATTGGTTGTCAAAGTTTGTAAATTAATAATACAGTATATTGTAATTTAAGTTTATTGTTTAATTATAAAGTTGATGTCATCAGATAATATTCAATACATTGTTCAATTGTTTTAAATTAATAATTATATATTTAAAATACTTATTAAAACAATTAATACAGTTTTATAATTTGTTAATAAAATAATTATTAGTTTAAATTGTGAATATTATATTAATTATAAATATTATTGATATAAAATTTGCATTATTTGTCAAAAGTTGATAAGTATATGTATATTCAGACACATAGTTTTCTTATTAAAAATACAATTAATATAAATACAGTATAAATATATAGTCTAAATTAGTTATACTTTATATATAAAATAAACAATATTATTATTTTATTTTATTTTTATTATCTATATAAAAATGATGATAACGTTAATACTGTATTTAATAACGTTAGAGTCGGCTTTAAAATAAAAATCTTTTAAAATTATTAATATTTAAATTGTTATTGAAATTAATAAATTGTATTAATACAAATAATGCCATTCAGTTTTACTGTAAATTTATATTACATATTGTATTAAATAATGTAATTTATATCTTAAATTTTAATTAAAGTTTAAATTTAATAATAATGTAATACATGTTACAATAATCAATCAATACTTTTGTCACTATTAATTTTATAATAATATTGAAAATTAGTTTTAATTAGATTATTTAATTTATATTTATATTGTTTTTTTAATTATTATTATTAGTTATTATTTTTTTCTTATATTTAATTGTAATTTTATAATTTTTTTCTTAAATTACCGATAAAATTAAAATTAACAATTGAATCAAAATTTTTGTATAATGACAGACAATATGCGCCCTCTATTTGAATGTCAATTGTTTGAGTATTGAATGCATTAAATGATTGAATGTATGCATAATATGGCTGTTTATCAGCTGTTGGTATACAAGAAAGCAATGAATGTATTGAATATTGTATTAAATATTGTATTAAATATTCAATTGACTTAACATTACAACAATGCATGAGATGTGATGTCAATGAACGCAATGACTAACAATTGGTTTAATTATTTGAGACAATAATCGGATAATTAATTGTTTTGAATAATCACAACAAGTATTGCTTTCTTTGAAATATTGGATACAATTTGCAATCATTTGGTATGTAATCAATGGATGTAATGATAATAGTAATGAATGTATGTTTAGGTGAGACATGTGTGACAATGAATTGATTTCTTCATCGATGACACACATCTGCGATGAATTCAGTCAACAATGGCTTAAACGACACGAGAGTCGAGTTCTTGCCGTTAAAGACTTTCGCCAACATTGGGCCCAAACTGTACCCAAACTATACTCACCGGCCATCGACTCGGACTGTCTTAACATTCAATTTAATGAAATTGAGGCCAAAAATCAATTGATAGCACCGTTAGAGCGCTTTATGACTGGAGTCCGAACTCCACAGACAATCTTTAGTCGACTCAACAAAACGGATGATCCGCCGACACTTTGCGGACGAATTTTCAAAGCGGGAGAACCGACGTATTCGTGCTGTGACTGCGGTCTCGACCCGTTATGTGTCCTTTGCGTCGATTGTTTCAGAAACAGGTATTTATTGTGACATTTGATTATAAGACATATGATATCAACAAACAATTGCAATATATTATATAATAACACTATTTCTATATTTAATTATAATAAATAAATACATTTTTAACAGATATTATCAAATGTAAAATAAGTTTTTAATTTAATGATTATTGTTATCATTGATAGTAACCACAAGAATCATAGATACAAAATGAGTACATCTAGTGGTGGATCAGGTTTTTGTGATTGTGGCGACAAAGGTATTAATTAATTGTTTATTTTTTAATTAAAAACTTTGTTTATTAACAGACAGAATCATTTCAGAGGCCTGGAAATCAAATCCTTTTTGTGATATTCACAATCAATCTAATAATTTAATGGTAATTATTCTTAATTTTTTTCTTAAATTAATAAAATAACTTATATTTACTTTAAAGGATAATGAAATGAACGATCCGTTAAAGAAAATACCGCCGGAATTGTCGGATATAATCGACAGAACAAGACTTGTATTCAAAGCTGTTTTATGTTATTGTTTTGAGATCTTGACGTGGAATCAAAATCTTGATCTTCCAGAAGATCTTATTAACAGAGAAGAGGATACTATAGCTGAAAAAGATGACACACACGTGACAATGCTATTTAATGATGAAATCCATACCTATGAACAGGTTATCAATACATTGAGCCGAGCTATTGATTGTCTTCCTAAAGAAGCCACAGAATATGCAACAATTATTGATAGAGAGGGTCGAAGTATAGTCAAGTGCTCTACACTACAAGTTTGTAATCAAGTGAAGGTTAATATTGAAAAAATCACTTCAAGACACGGAAGTAAACCAGTGAGAGTAGATGTAATGCATACCAGTATTGTTGCCCATCAAACTTTTGCCACTCGATTGCTTAGTTGGTTACATGAGATAATCAACTATTGTGAGGCTTTTCGATGTATTTTGGTTGAAGTCTTGATGTCTAAAGATGTATATATTAGTGAAGGCATTACATCACCTGATTCCCCACTTTTGGAACTAATTATGTGCGCCGACACACAATTGTGGAAATTTATGAGAAACCAATGGCACCAACTATTTATTAGTGGACTATTAATGGACTCGAGAAGCAAAAAGGAATTCGCAAAAGTTTTTATAAGAAATTACGGACACCTTATGAATGACTTTATACTCGACGATCACGACCACAGTATATCAATCACATCGCTGTCATTACAGTTGTTTACAGTGCCGTCATTGGCTCAGACATTGATTGCCGAAGAGAATGTTATAGTAGTTCTTTTGAAAACATTTCTTAACGAATGCGGTCGTCATCGCAATCACGACGGAAAGCTGGCCTTTGAACGAAATCAATCAGCCATTACTACATTCAGAAGATCACATTATATACTATTTGATTTAAAGTACATCCTCTCTGCCAAACCTAGCGAATGGACTGATGACTTAAGAAAGAATTTTCTGCTGGGACTCAACACTTTGGTTGATATGTTAAAGTGGATGCAAGGAATGGATGCAGTTGTCAGACAAGTTGGACAACACGTAGAATTCGAGGCCGAGTGGGAAACGGGTGTTAATTTGCAACTTAGATTAGCACCAATTGTTGGATTAGTTATTGAATGGTGTTCTTCAGATCGGTCAACACTAATTAAGGCTTTACGTTATACTCTTAAAGAGTTGGCTGAATTTATAAGTAGTTGTCCATCAAATGAATGGGAATTATGTGGATATCACGCCAATTGTCTCGATTATGATGTATCGTCACTTCCAGTGACTATTCATTTGCCTTTTTCAAGATTAGTAGCGGGACTTCTCTTGCAATTAGGAAAATATGACTTAAATTATAACGAAAGAAACTTTATTGTTGACAAAAAGCCAACTCCAATACAGTTAATTGAATTACCGCTTAGGACTCAAGTAATGATAGCCCAGTTCAGAGCTGGTATGTGGAGACGCAATGGATACTCTCTTGTAAATCAGGTTTACTTCTACCATAGCGTCAAACTAAGAGATGAAATGTACGACAGAGACATATTGATGCTTCAAATCGGTGCCGCGCGATGTGAACCAAATGAGTATTTAATTCATATTCTTAACAAATTTAATCTATTATTCTGGTCTCAAGACAACTATGAAAGTGTTAATCGCAAACCAGAAGAAGACTTTGTTAGACAAACTATTTCATTAGTTGAAGAATTTCTTGGACTTATTCTTATAATAATTTCCGAACGATTTGTTCCCGGAGTGGGAAAAGTAAAACATGACGACAGAATTAAGAAAGAAATCATTCAATGGTTATCAATGAGTCCAATGACACACTCAGAACTCGTTAAATATTTACTATCAAAGGAAACAACTCCTTATAATTGTAGTATTGAAGACATAATCAAAGAAGTGGCTATTTTTAAGCGCCCGACAACTCCAACGACGGGAAAATATGAATTAAAACCTGAATATTATAAAGATTTTAATACTTTTTTCTATCATTATTCACGACAAGACCAGTCATGTGCTGAAGAATCGCAAATGAAACGCAAGAAACAGAATGGAGAGGAACTTATTTGTTGTCCGCCACCCATTCCTCCAGATTTTGCGCCACAGTTTTCATCAATAAGTTATGTTATAGATTGCGATGTAATGCTTCATTTGATTGAAGCTGTATTGAAGAGGACTTGTAATCTTCATGCCATCTCATTCTCTGAAACTCAATTTGAAAAAGTATTGCATATAATAGGTGTCGGTCTGCATGAAGAAGCAAAAGGAAGTGTTCCTAATTTCATGTTCTCTAAGAAGTGTATTGATAAAGGAATCTATCAATTATTAGAAGAATGTTTAAATCGACCGATAGTTTCACGAATCGATATTCACAAAGATTTATTAAAATGGACTCTAAAGAGATTCAATGAAGTCTTGCAGATAAAGAAAGCAGAATTTGTTGCCAAAGATCAGAGAGATAAAGAAATAGGAGATAAAAGCGAAAACTTGTCAAAAGGTAAAATTGATAGACAAAAATCTGCTGAAATGGCTGCCAAACGAAGAGATAGAATAATGGCTCAAATGACAGCAATGCAGAAGAATTTCATCGCTGAACATAAAGATTTCTTTAATGATTGTCAGCCAAGTGTTTCCAATTCAAACTCATTAATGGACTTAACTTATGAACCACCAGTTATTGAGTCGATTGCCGTCGGAGAGAACCAAAAGGGAAAGTGTATTACCAATGAACGCCACACATGTATTCTTTGTCGTGAAGAACAAGAGGTTTCTATAACAGGTCGTTGTCTTGTTTTATCCGCTTTTATTCAAAGATCGACAGTATTGTCAAAAAACAGAGAAAGAAAATTAGGCAGCGATGATGATAATATGAATCCATTGTTTGTGACCTCTGACCTCAATTTTGGACCTCATATAAGTACATGTGGTCATGTTATGCACGCTGACTGTTGGCAAAACTTTTTTGACTCAGTTCTGGCTAAAGAACGGCGCCGTCCTATTCGTTATGGAAGACATGTTAGCTTTGATGTCGACAAACATGAATTTTTATGTCCACTTTGTGTATGTCTATCAAATTCAGTCATACCTATCATACCTGCCATCGATAACGAAGTAAAGAATAAAACAAAAAAGTCTGATATATCGCTAACTAATTGGTTAATTGGTTTACACGCTATTGTCGAGAAAGATATTCTCTTTTGTACGGAATCTTCAATTAATGGTATGTATTTATAATTAAATTTATTGCGATTTTTAGTATTATAATAATAATTATTATTATTTGAGTAGAAAATTCTGACGAGAAATATATTTATCGTATTTTACCGCATCTTAAAGACATCTTAGCCAATGTCCCGAATGAGTTCAAAGAATATCTGGAAAATTTATTCGATGAATATCAAGACAATGTCGTTAAAAATGAAGAACTTTCTCAATCACTTTTGGATGTTATGAAACACTTTGCTCAAGACGTTTATACTGTATGTCTTAAATAATATAATTATGATAAACAAAGACTTAAATTTATCAAATATTTTAGACATCACTTTTAGTGAATCCAAATTCAGAAGATGAGAGGATATCGTTAATGATATACTGGTCGTGTTCTTACACTCTTCAATCGATTGAACGAATGCTTCGTTTGGAGGAGAAGACAATATTTGCCGATCTTTCGTCCCGTAAATACAATTGTCTTAAAGCACTCGTGCGATATATCGGTTCGAGTATTGCTGTATTTAACGGTCCGATTATGAAAAGTCATTGCATTAAAATTATGCGATATCTTCTGGTCAATGATTGTCACATTACAAACAATAACTGTTGTCTTGATTTGGACGCCTTGTCATTGCTTATATCCCTTGTGATCACTACTCCATCATTATTTCTGTTGGACACCGATAGCCAATGCAACAATAAATTGTATTCAATGTCTTTGGGAAATGTTTCGGATAAACATTATATTAACTTAATGATAGTTTTTAATATTGTTCAGGTAATTACCGGTATTATTATTTTATTTTTTATTATTACCGCAATTATAATATAAAAGATATTTATTTTTTAGATAATATTAACCCAAAGTCCGGATAACTATACAGAAGAGCCTATGGAAGTGGAAGAGTTTGATACTTCAAGTACTGGTCAATCGGTTAATCGGACGATTCAATCATTTTATTCAGAGATTATGATAGCTTCGGGTCAGAGTAATTATAAGGTGCCGAATGTGTTGCAAATCGAACTCTTCCTAAAAACAAATTTATTGCCTTTCCTACGATCTGTGGCTCTATTTTTTCATTTTCTGACAAACGTTTCTCCGCCACAAAAATTTAAAGATAACAGCAATCAATCGGTTACTCCTGTAGAAGAGTTTGACATTCTTTGTCATTATTTGGGTTTGAGTTCGAAATTTTCAGTTCTTCTTGAGAGTACTTCGTTAAGACAATTGGCACTTATATGGGCCCGACATCCAAGAGTTAATGTTATAATTAATGAAAAGTCAGATTTGGACTCATTATTAGAATTTAAGCCCAAACTTATAGTACAACCGCATTCACTCAATTATTTGGTTCGTTTGCCCAATGATTACAGCGATCTCATCAATAGTGTGTCTCAATTTACGTGTCCTAACTCTGATGGAAATGACTCCCGATCTCCCACTATGTGTTTGGTTTGTATTAAATTATAGATTTATTTATAAATAAATCTATTTAACATATTGTATTTAATTATAGATTTGCGGAACAATATTATGTTCACACAGTTATTGTTGTCAAAATGATTTGGAGGGGACAATGGTTGGGTCGTGTACGTGGCACTCACACTTTTGTGGTGCCGGACAGGGTATGTTCCTCAGGATCAGGGATTGTAAGATATTGCTTTTGGCCGGAAAAACAAAAGGTTTAGTATATGCAATGTATTGGCTAAATGTGATTATAATATACTGTATGTATTTATAGGTTGTTATTTGGCGCCGCCATATATTGATGAATACGGCGAAACAGATCAGGGATTGATTCGCGGAAATCCATTACATCTCTGTGAGTCGTCGTATGCAAAACTTCACAAAATATGGCTCAGACACGGCATACCCGAGCAAATAGCACATGCATTGGAAACATCCAGCAATTTGGCTGCTTTTAACTGGCAATTGCTTTAATTTGTCGCTTATACAACATATTATTGCTTAACTAATACACTGATATTGGTTTTTATTTTATGCATATAAATTAAATGCTAACAGTTATATAAATTGATTTAATTGAATTTATTAGTGAAATTCAATTGAATTGATAGTTTGTTATACATTTAAAATATATTTGCTTATTATTTTAATCTATTGTATATTTTTTATAAGCAAATATGTAATACAGTAATGTATCAAATGTTTAATAACGATTTTAGTAAATGTTAGGCTGTTTTTTAATTTATTGATTTATTAATATTGTTTTATATCATAAAACTAGTTTCTATCCATTTTTCAAAGTTTTAATGTAATTATAGAAATGACAAAATGTTACAACAAATTGTAATTTTAAATAAATTTTAAATAAAAGTAATTTATGATAAAATAATGTCAACTATTGTACAGTAAATGTAGTCATAAATTATGACTCATAATGTAAAACATTGTGTATTATAATGATTGCAATCATTTGACGTAATGTTTGAAATGAGTATCACTTTTGAATAATTTGATGAAAACGTAATGTTTTGATAATTTAAAGACAATTAGATGTTTGGATCCAATCGGTGATGGAGTCGATGACAAATACAAGTGGGCGTCGATCGGGCACTGGATTAGGTCAACAACACGAGTATCTGCTTTCGGGAAGCATTTTAGACGACTCTTGTGAACAATTGTTGCATAAATTGCGCGGATTTTGTGATAACTGTGACTCCAGTGCCGAACCATTTCAAGACCACGAAATGGTGTTCACTATTAGAGCACCCAATGGTACCAACACTTCACTACGGGTCAGGAAATCATTGGATGTACCCAACAATCCATACCATTTGAGATATTTAGGACAACAAGAATTGGGAGACAAAAATAGGGCAACAATTGTCCGCAATTGCATCGATTGCAGCACTTCATCAGATTGTGTCCAATTTCTTCAAGAAATGGGTTTTAAATTGGATTACGAGTTTGTCCTCAAAGGATATATGTTCCGAAAGGGACGAATGAAAGTAATTGTGGCCAAACTCTTCAAAACTCAACCTCACGTCGGACCCGACGCTCTCGAGGCTATCTCGCGATCATATTTGGTTGAACTCAGTGTCAACGCACCCGCAGGTCAGGAGGGAATTGCCGATGAAATGAAGGCATTCTCCGATTCACTTAAACCACTCGTCATTTTAGACAAAGTCGACACAAGAAGACTACAGTCTGTCTGAACTGTCATTTGACGTATATTTCAATTATCATTCAAATAATTTTTTAATTTTATAATCAATACATTTGTAAGCATTTTAATCTATAATTTAAATTTCTATTTAAATCTATTAGAAAAAGTATTACATAATATATAATAAGTTATAATTGAAAAACTAATAAATGTTTTTATAAATGATTTAAAGAAAACTACAAATAATTATGAATTTTAAACAAAAATCTTGTGATTATTTGATGGCATAATCTTCGGGATAATCAAAGATTTTGGGAAAGTCTTTGATTTGTTGTTTAGTGTATTGTTGTATTGGTTTGTCAACGGTTCTCAATTGTCTTATCTGATCGGAAACATTCCTCATTATATGTTGTGGCACTTTGTCGTCCGCATACAGATGTAATCGAGCGATCAATTCCTGTCGCTTGAGTTTAACGTTTCCGACGGCTTTGTAAATGGCTTTATATAAAACAAGAGTCGGGTCTTTGAGGTGCAGCTCATGAGCTGTGGCCCAATGTCTGCCACCGGCATAATGTGTGTGATGATAGTAATGACGATAACGCCATTCATCGGCCGGCATCGCCACGTGTCGCGCGTTAATCACCACCACGTGGTCACCGCAGTCTTGTTCGGGATCGTAGATCGGCTTATGTCGACCGTGAAGGTGACGGCCAATCAGCTCTGCCGAGTCAAACACGTCCTGCCATTTGGCGTCATAGAGATACCACTGTCTCGAAAAAACCATCCATTGAGTGACCCGACGGTACGCCGACTGACCACTCATTGTCCTAATGTTTACTCAAATAAATACTCAATAATTACAACACTTTAACAAACATTATTGACGTCATTAATGAATGAATTAATACTCACTCAATCATAGTTTATCTGCAGTTTCATGTTTTAGTAGTTTTCAATTTATATACAGTTTTTGCTTAACAATTGCTATTTTATTGTTATTAATATTACTTTTTGTGTTACAAAAGACATATATGGAAAACATATGACTGATTGTAATAATACTGATGTAATGTTTTGATATTTGTTTGAATTGAAGTATTGTTTACAAGTTTTACTGTAAAACATATAACAAGTTATAGTACTGTAAAATATATAGTATTTTAAAACCAATAATCAAGTGATTAACTGATTGACCACTAGTTTGACCACTAGTTTGACCACTCATTTCACTCAATAGTATTACAATACGTGACACGTGTTTCACTACAACACGACATTTAAGACAAATGTTTTACACAATAATTATTATTATTTAGGTTTACTTTTTTGTGACTATTTTGTTGATAATTATTATTAAATTTAACTTTTGATTATTTGTGAAACTATTTTGAAGTAAAAGTTATAAATTTGTGTCAAACAATGTATTGCAATATAACGGTTCGTGACCTGAGACCAAATCGATCAGCCGATGCCAGGAGTGTGTATCGGTTGTCACAAATTGATGACAATTGTATGGATTTATACCAATATTTTGTTAAAAAGTTTAATAATACGACTGATTTTGTGTTAACCCTGACTGACAACACCCCACTCTGTCCCGAAAATTTCAAAGATGTGATGACCGATGATCTTGAGCTTCATATCTATGAGACGCTGTGAGTTGTTTTGACACAATTTGGTTGACATTTACTTATTTCTTATAAGATATTATTATTATTTATAGATCAGAAAATGTGATGAAATGTGAGGTCGATATCGCTCCACATCCGGACACTATAACAAAGTCGGGAATGTATGAGTACTATGACTCCCGAGGTATCGATTCAGTAGTCATATCAATAGCAGAATTGATCGATAACTCATTGGCCGCCACTAAGGATAACGACGGTTTAAGACTTGTTGAGATCCGTTATTATGACTATGGATCAGATTCATTGCTCGTCATTATCGACAACGGCTGTGGAATGGGTCGAAACGATTTGACAAATTGGGCCAAATTTAAGTGCTCGAAGTTTGTCAGAAATGGTGCCAACAATGAATCAAATCAGACACACAATAACATTGATTTGACTTCATTTAATTCATCGCATCTACCACTTAGTGGACTTCGTGATCGCCAATCAATGCCACCGCCGAGTCCTCGACGAATGATTCGATATTTGGACAGTAATATAAACTATTTCGGTGCGGGTGGCAAACAAGCCATCTTTAATATCGGCGAAACCACTACAATGATCACGAAGGCTGCAGACGAAGAGTGTGTCTTTGAATTGACACTTTCGAAGAGTAAATTTGATGAAAAAACTCGTATTAATCCGAGCGGTGTTTATAAAGAAGAACTCATTCAGAGAACGAAAGGATCTGAAAGACCTTTGAAAAAAAACCCTACAATTATGGATCAAATCGAGAACTCAATTATTATTGAAATTGAAAACGATTACAAAAGTTTCACCATTTGCTGTATAAAAGATGTCTTTGCGAAACATCACATTCAGTTCAAACGGAATACGGAAAACATGAACTATTGGACTAAAGGTTTAGCCAGAGTTTATCACTATTATCTTCACGGACCCGATGGTAATAAAAATGAAAAACAAAATATTGTTAAAGAACTACAGGATATCAATATTATTATAAAGATATTTCAGATTAAACTCGAAGAGAATATCGAAACACAATTAAAACATCAAATAAATTTGAAAGATATTAACGATGATTACGAATCACTTTTAATTCGTTCGGCAAAGGATTCATTTCTGTTTGAAGTCGAACATTCAGACCGACAAAACAGTGATAACATGCCAGCGGTTATTGAAGGAGTTATTCGTTATCATCCGTATGAATACGATAGTGAAACTATACCGGAGCTCACAATATATGATGATCTGACCGAATCCACGTCTGTTGCGTCTTCGAGAACTATCGATGAAGACATTGAAGATTGTATGCAAAAAGCAACCCGAAAGAAGATGCGTGAAGTGTTTGAATGTTTTTGGCACGGAAGACTTATACCACAAGATTGCATTGACTTTGAATGGAATAAATACAATCCGAAGAATACCAATTGTACTAAAGAACTTGAAGAATGCTATAACCGATTATCCGGTGCACTCTTTACTGACGCCTGTTTTCAAGTCTCACAAAATAAGCAAAGTTTTATGGATTTGAATCGATTGATGTCTCAAACACAGAAACTTGTGTTTTATAAAGTTGATGGACAAGGAAGAAGAGTCAGATGTAATTTCGAAAATGAATTTATGAATTGGCTTAAGAATTGTCATACAAAACTCGATAAACAGGTCCACTATTTTGAGTATCAATGTGAGTCTGTTATATTGTTTTAGTAAATCTATGCTAATCTTAAATTTATTTTAATTGATAGGTGATATACCACGTGTTGATATTCAATCTTTAAGGAAGCTTTCGATAACTAACGTGTTTTCTGTGTTTAATAAAATTGAGTGGAGAAACAAATTTTTGAAAAAAGGAGATATCATTCAAACACAACACACTAGACCTCAGAAATTAATTGGAAAAATTGATAAATTCTTAGTTCCCGTTAAATGTAGCGGCGATTACATCGGTTCTCCCGGTTTTGTTGAAATACATCAATTGCCTGAAGAAATCTATGGAAATGGTTCTGAATCGTCAAAAATAATTCATTTCATTAAAATTAATATTGAAGCCGAATTGGACATAATTGGCCAAGAATTGGACAAACTTTATTGTCGATTACCCGAAAGTATTAAATTGACTTTTCCTAAAAGGTATCCAATAAAAGAAGGCGACCAACTTGTGGCCGGTCGACCTATTGGTGACATTAGAGTCGAACTCTTGAATTCTAATTCTGAAAAATTACAAACGGATCGCATTCCGTATAAAGGAACTCATAAAAAGCTAAGCATTCAATTGGAAATACTTCGCGAAATTGAAAGTAAGTTATATAGTGACACAAATCGTTGATTTTTATGATTAATTTAAATGTTTTGATTTAGACAACGAAACAGTTACTGAAATTGAGTATCCTTTGGCACATTATTCAAAGGATTGGGATTATTGGTTCACACAAACAGGTTTTAATCATTAATAGTTGATTAGTATATTAATATTTAATTTATAAATAATATTTATTTTTTAGATGGCATTAATAAGGCTGGAAAGTATCAAATAGTTTGTGTTTGTCTTAACTCAACCACTGGAACTGATAGCTCAATGACAGCAAAGTTTGCAAATGGAGATGCGCTGCCTTCTCTACCACCCATGAAATTTACTGTCATTCCCGATGAGACCAATCATTTTGTTGTCTCTGAAAATAATCTGAAAGTTATGATTGGAAAACCATTTAATCTGACACTTGAATTGTTCGATCAGTTCGATAATTTAGTGAAACCCGATTCCAATACAGTATATTCACCTGAAATTAAACACAAGTAAGACATTGATTATAATACTGATTCTTATACACACCAGTAATGCTGTAGAATATATTTATTTGATTTTGTTTATTATTAGTGATTTCATTGTCAATGTCGAGGCGACTGAGATTAAAGGCCATAAACTTATATTGAAGAATGTGGTTATATTAGGAAAAATAATGGACAATGTATTGATAATATTTAAAATGAAAATTTACTATTACCTGCAATTTACTATTTATTTTAATAGATTATTATAACATTTGAGATATCATTGATGTCGATTGAAAATAAAGAAAAGTTGGACATTGAGGTGCAATTGGGAAACCCTATTGATATTATAATAGAACCTAATCTTCCAATTGAAGCACAAAACAACTCGATTCCCGAAATAGAAGTTTATTTGCATGATATGGGAGGCAATGATGTGACACTTATCCGCAGAAATCATAATGTTGTGGCAAAAGTGTTTGAACTCATAGACAATGAACATAAAAAACAAGTATTTCCTGAAATCAATTTAGTCAACCGTTCGTATGACAATCATTTCTATCTAACCATTAATAAACAAATCAGTATTAAAGGTATTTATTAGATATTTATTTACTGTTTAGTTAAATACTGTACAATATATTAATATAAATTGCTATAATTTACAGAATCCGATATTCCTCTTCATTTAAGGACTTTTGTCATAAAATTTTTTCTGAAATACGACATAAATGTATTCAAAGAAATATCATTAGTTTTGTTGCAAAGTAATCTACAAGAAGAGTCTACAACTTTAAGAAGTAATACGAAAGATAATAATATTAAAGTTAGTAAATGTTTGACAACCAATAATAACAAACGAAACTTATCTGCAAATGAAAACCCAGACAACATTATTAGACCTAAAAAATCAAAAATTATAAGAATTAATCGTAATATCAGAAACACATCCACTAGTAGTGACATGATATCAGATGAGACGCCATCGACATCAAGAAACGAAACAATTACACCACAAATAATGACATCAACACCAATCAGATCGCAAACTCCTTTATTTCCCAATGAATCTACAATAAGAGCACAGTCTTTGAATTCAACACAAACACTACCATTGACTCGCGTAATACCTTCAACCTCGACAGTTATTACACAAGTATCAGCTGATCCAAACACAAGTACTACATCAATATCATCACAATCTGATTCAATACCATTGAAATTGATATATGAGAAAACCCTTGAAGACGGAAGACAAGAAATGGTTGAAATTCTTAGTCAACAATTAACGAGTGATTCTTTTCAGGTATTTTTTTTAGTTGAAAGATATTATCATTTAAATAATATTATTATTTAATACTTTGAATGTATAGCCGAGTGTTTATGTCATTGGAATCGATAGCGAAGAAAGAACTCAAGAAAATCTTACTGAAGAAGAGAATAGAATTGTTGAACAAATCGTGCAATTATTCAAACAATTAAGAGATATTCAGAAAAATAGAAATTCTTTATTTAATAATAATTAAATACATAAAAAATATTTATAAATCTATAAATAAATAATTATTTAAAAATTAGTACAAAACATTACGGTAAACATAAAAAAACCATAAAAATAGTTGCATTTATTTATATTATTGATTGACACAAATTTGTTAAATTCCCGATTCAGCGATTCCCTCGTCATCTGAAATAAATATAAAAAAAATATTATTTTTCATTTAATTGGACAGTATTTTGAAATATTTTATGTATATTTTTATAAATTAAAAATAAATTTTGGTCTAAAAATTTATACAATAAAGCGAACGATCATTAATTGCAATGAAATTTTATGTGCAAATTAGTTATCAAAAAAATATTACTAAACACTAACGTAAGTTATATTCAAAAATCATTTATTAATTTACATTTTGGGTGTCGTTCTCCATAAATGATTTCCTTTTGTGTCCTTTTTTCAAATTACTTAATAATTTCATTTCAAACTAATGGTTTGATAACTAATATTAACAAATATTAACATTTGTGATATGCAAGCAATCAATTTTAAATTATTTTTATAAATTCACTGTTTTGAGTACTTTCTGAAAATTTAACCGAATTATTGGTTATATTTAGAAATGATTTTTATAATTATATAATTAATAAATTAGATGAAAGCAAACCTTCAAATCCTTGGTTGTCATGCATTTCAAGTCGTGGAGAATCCATGAGATCTTCTTTACCCTCGAGAACGCAGAGAAGGCATTCGTGAATACATATATATTGTTGCTATTATTGTAAATAAAAACAAATCCCGTAATTAATTTCAATTACACTTTGTGTGTGTAAAAGTAGGACTGACCTCATTCTGGACCATCCAAACCCTTTCTTTACGCATTTCATAAACGATACCAAATATGTCGACCGATTCATATTTATTAATTCGTTGTAATATACGATCTAATGCTATGAAAGTACCGGAGCGCCCGACTCCGGCCGAACAGTGGACTATAATGGGTTTGTTGCTGTCCGGTGAACACCGCTCTCTAAAAGCTCTAACAAATTTTACTAAAGTTTTTGGCGGCTCAGGTACTCCAAAGTCAGGCCAAGTAGTGAAATGAAAGTGACGTACTATTCTTGACTGATCACCCTTTATATCAAACAAATATCATTAACACAATTATCTGCAAACAAATCATTTTCAATATAATTGATATATTCATCACTTACTCGTTGCACTTTGAACTCACATATAGTCCAATCTGGATATTGAGATTCATTGAGTATTGTCACCTGAATGTCACCATAAAAGGCTGGTTGTGTATCATAAGGCCAGTAATGATCACACTTTTCTCTACCCTTTTCAATACAACGGGTAAGCATAACAATAGCTCTGGAGTTTTGCTCCCAAACCATACGCCAAAAGTCATCGCGAGTGCTGTGAAGCGGTCCCTGAGTTACGATGAATTCTCGGGGACTGTTATATCCAGGAATATAATTGGAATTAATAAAATCAGAGCCGTCCTCATCATCAGTCGGTAACAATTTGACTCTCGAGTGGTCGTACGGAAGTATATTTGTAAATCGATTCTTAGGTCTATTCGCTGGCAGATCGGCCGCATTACACGGCTTATCCCGTCCCACGTGTTTGAGAAGTTCAAACTCTTCAGAAAACCTAAAGTCAGAATCGGCTGACATTATGCGGAAGTGTTCGCCAAAGTCTTTCAGTTTTATGGGTCGACTCGTTATTAATTCACTTTCAGTAATAGAAAGTGAATCTTCTTTTCCATTGTTGTGAATATTATTCATCTTTTTAGTGGCACTGAATGGTCCGAGTCTTCGTTGTTTTAAATATATCACTATTGCTATTAATAACAGCAATAATAATAATGGTAAACATATTCCCAAATACAGAGCCGTATTATTGGGATCAGTAGATATTGTGTAAGAATAGACAGTATCAGTAAACTTCTCTGTCGTAGTAAAAGCTCTAATCTTTATTTTAAAAGTAGTTCCCGGTTTGAGTGGTCCGTTACAATATTTGCGACTGCTTTTTGTGGTACAATCATCAGCACCAACAGTAAAGTCTTCAGTAATAGTTGTGTTAAAAGGATAGAAAGCTTCTGATGTTTGATATGGTGGCCAAACAGAATAGTCCTGAACATCAAACCAAGAGAGCAGTTCTAAATGATTTGTATTAATTTTGTCGTCTTCCGCCACAATCACTGCAAATGCAGTGACCGGTCCGTACATATTTGAGAAATAATTTTTTCTGAATCTAATCCTAATAGTAGTTGACGTGTGCGCTACTTCTGTGGGAAATACATTATCTGCTGGTGGAGGTGCCGACCATATGGGCATAATTTCTTCCCAAATAGCTTTCTGTCCCGGACCCACTTTGGTATGCGCTTGTATTTGAAAGACATATGGTTTGCCAGGTATTAGATTATAAATAGTTCCCTGAGTATCAATCGGTTCAAATAATTGATGTTTCATAACTGGATTTCCTTTTATGTAATAACTTATTTTAAAACCCGTCAAAATACCATTCATTTCTGATGACGGAAGTGACCACTGAAGTGTAATTTCATTTGGTTTAGTCTCAATTGACTGAAAATTTATAACTTTTCCAGGAATTGATTCTAATGTGAGAAATGTCTGCGAAACAGGCGAACTCCTGAGCATTGTTGGGGTTCCATAACCCGATAAAGTTGTCACAACAAATGTATAATTATTATGCGGTTTAAGATTTAAGTAATCAATTTTTTCAGAAAATGTCACATTAACCACAAGACTTTTCTCATGTGGATCCAAATACTGCACTTCATATCCATCTTTATCACCATAAGGCACTTCCCATGAAAGTGTAATCTGACTATCGGTCACAGATAATGCCGATATTGAACGTATCGGTTCGGGATATAGACGAGCGTGTCGTTGTATTGGTAAAGATGATGTGCCGCCACTAACTGTCCAAATGCTAAGATTATAGAGACGTCCGGGAACTAGATTCTCAAACACGACGAGTCTATTGGTGTCATTAAACATCTTTTCCTGCGCCGGAATGTTAGTACCACTCAATTGAAATCTATATCTATCAAAGACAACATTACGAGTCGGAGTTGGAGTGTATTTAATTCTCAACACTTTAGTCTCGTGTTCATCGATAACCACATTAATAACTGAATCAATTACTGGCACTATATTTGAAAATATATCAAAATTAATAAATTTATTATAATATAGAAATCTAATTACTTGTTCTGATTTGTAAACCAATTCCTTCACTTCTGATCTTATGACTGATGACATAGAATCGAAAGGAATACTGTTCTCCAGGTTTTAGTGAATCAATTAATACAGACATCATTTCGGTGTCATTCGAAGCATTAATTTGTTTTGACTCCTGTTTTGTGGCCTCTTTAACAGTGTTATAGACAATGTTATAATAATCTATTCGTCCACTTGGAACCAACCATTGAAATGATATATTATGTGAATCAATAGTATGCTTGACATCGAATATAGGATTCGGTGAAAGTGTTTGTTCGACTTCCCGAATATCAGGACTTTCGGCTTTATTGCTGACCGACGAAACTCTAACTACATATTTCTGACCCGCAGTTAAATCCTTAATTTCATACGAAGTGCTATTAATTGGTGTCAATTCACGCCAAACACTGCTACCGATAGGTCGGTAACGAATAATATAGTGATCGACAAGAGATTCTGTTGAAGAACTCCATGTAAGACTTAATGATGAATTAGTATGCATTGCTATCTGGAATTTATCGGGAGATTGCGGAACAACAGTCTGGAAATATGAATGCGGTTCAGACATCAATCCATAACTTATAGCCGACACTGATATTTCATAACCAGCTCCAGGATAAAGATCTTCAAGAAGATGCCAATTATTTTTAATAACTGCCTCTTTCTTCTCTTTAGTATCACTGCGTGTCCACACAATTTTATAAGAATCTTGCTTAGAAGTCACATCCCATTTCCACGAAACATTCAGACTATGACCAGATATAGGCTCAACAACACCAATGACAGGACTGGCAGGTCGAGTGGGTTGATAGACAACAGTGTTTTCGCTGTAAACATTTTTAGATATGGCCACTACTGCTATCGAGTAGTTACGGCCTGACAACAAACCTGTCAGATGAAGATGAGTATCTTTAACCACTTGTACCGAACCATCGGAATTGAAAGCTTCGAGTTCGTGGTATGTAATCATATACGAGTCTTGAGTACTTTCATTGTTTGCCGACCACTCCAAGTATATATCTGACACTTCTCCAGGTTTTGCTTTTAAGTTCATTACAGGTAAAGGTCTGGTAGTAATATTACCGGACACAGGCCAAGAAGCAACGTTTCCCGAAACAGATTTCACAACCACTTCATATGTCTTTCCTGGATCTAAATCTTCAGCAAAATGTGCAATTCTGGTATCATCTTTGGCCACTATTTTCGGTAATGAGTTTCTAATACCCAATGAGACCTGATATCTATCAAACTCTGACATAGACTTAGGAGGACTCCAATGGACATCAAAAGAATAGGAAGATATAGTGTTTCTATCAAACGTGACATTAGTTGGCGGTAAGGGAACTGTTCTGTATTGAGCTTCTGTGGGATCACTAAGTTGTGAGTGACTAACTGTTTGCACCGATATATTATATGCTCTGCCAGGCGTTAAACCATAAAAAGCTGCTTGAGCTGGACCGGGAGGTTCAGTTTCTTTTTCAACAAATAGGATCGACTGTGTGGCATCATTGGGAACAATGCTGACTCTGTATTGATCAAAAATGCCGGCCGGATATGGCGGCTGCCATAACACCAAAAGTGTTGTCTCATTCCTGAACCATACTATAAATCTTCCGGGAGTGTTAGGTTTGGTCGTAAAGTTGGCCGATAGAAATACATTTGATGGCTTCCCTAATAAAACTGAGTGCAACTGAACCTCATATGAAGCCCCGGGAGTCAGATCTCTTATGGCAACAGGAAAGGGATCATTGGCACCGACTTCAAGATTGCGAATACCGGTCTCATCTTGTTCTGATAGCGGAACTATTGCTAATTTATAACCACTGACTCCCCCTTTAATTGGTGGCTTCCAATCGAGTTCTACAGATTTACCCGATTGGACATCAATTGATAATTCCCGTGGCGGATCGGGAGCTGTACAGTATATATTCATATTATATTATTTAATTAAAGTATCAATAATTTTCATTTGAAACTAAACTAACTTCAGGCAAATTTGCAATATAGAAATATAATCTTAAAATCTTATTAATTTTGGTTTAAATTTATATTAAATTTAATTAAATAATTAACTTACCGCCTAAAACAAAAAGTGTGTCATTTATTAAAATGTATAATAAAAGTATAAAATATATATTAAAATTTTTGTTGTCCATAATGTTGTCATTAAGAGATTCCGGTTTTGTGACAAACCATTTGTTAAGATCTGAAAGTAGAAACCATACATTAATTTCATTATTTATAAAAAAAACAATTATATATTAAAAGATATAATTTGTACATAAATTGAAACAATACTGTATATAAAATAATAATTAATAATATAAAGAATAATTTATGTTTAATATTTGTACACAACTTACTATACAATAGATATTACATAACATGACATACAAGTTGTGACAAATTTTAATATTGCAAATGTTTGTTATTTATATTATATAATTTGAAAGAAAACTAAAGTTAAAGTTAAATATATATTAAAAATCAATGCATTTGATGGCATAACTTATTATAACTAATGACAAGCCTTAAAGCAATCAACAGTTTATACAAACAGTTAACTCAATAGTAATGCTCTACTTATGAGAAAAGTTATGACTTCTTAAGGTATGACTTATTCAATGAGTCGTAATATCATTCAATTGAGACCTCATTTACATGTTTTTCATAACTTTTTGTTAGTATATATGGCTTTTATAATACATTTAATTATATTTTCCAAATAAAATCTGTTTAAACATTCACTTTTATAGTAAATAAAAATCTCAATTTTGTCAATCTTTCAAATTATTTAAATATTTTCAAACTTTAAATAGACATCAAAATACAAACAAATATTTTATGTTTAAAAGTTTTAAATGTAATTTACTTATACTATATGGGATTATATCATACATGTATATGATATTTATTTTATTATAAATATCACATATTATATAAAGAAATAACTACTTATTTATTATAAATATAATTATATACAATAATAATAAATATCATATATTTCTAGTATTTTATTTATAGTATGATAAGTAAGATTTACTTTTATATATTATAGGATTATATCCTATAAATTATGAAATATATGACAACTTTATATAAAACAAATGTTTGTAATATAGATTCAAATGAATACAAACCTAATTGTAAAACCAATTATTATTGAGATTATAAAAACATATTATAATTGTTGTGTCGATTGTCCACATAATCGACATTTAATGCTATAATAAATCCATAACTTTAGTAAATTTGTTAATCTGTTTGTTAAATCAGATCTTTATTATTATTCAGATTAGTTAATCCATAGGATTATTCAGATTATATATCACAAAGTTTATTATATATATATAATAATATCATTTATATAAATGATCATGGTCAGTTTTATTTTATATTCATTTAAAACATTATATATCAAATGTAAATACAAAACACATAATAAAATAAACAATAAAATTGTTAATTAATTTATCGACAAATAAGGTATTAATTTGAATAATTGAAAGCATTTGTCAAACAATTTGTTTTAAGATTTTCAATGATTGCGAAAATGGAGTTTCAATTCAAATGAGTGACCAAACAGTTGTCGGGGGAGTTGTGGGGGAATTGTAAGCAATTATGCCTTTAATACGATTGACTTGATTTAGTGGCCAATACTTGTTTGACAACAAATGCTATAAATTGCACACATTTTTACAAATATATATAATTTTGTTGTTATTATATAAATGCTTTGAAAGCCTGGGGTTGGGCTCACAAACATGGGTTCAACAAAATATATACACAAATATTGGATAAACTTATATAAAACATGTCTTTAAAGTTGTCGACATTTGATTGGTTTAAAGTTTATATTGACCTCAATTGCTATCACATGTAATGACATCTACAGTATTATTGCATTATTGATACTTTCAACACATGTTTGATGTAAACAAACATATATTATATAACTATTAATTTATATATCATATTATATGATTCATATATTAATACAATATTTAGTATTTATAAATAAACTAACTTTGATTATCAATAATTTTAACAAATTTTCCTATATTTGTGATTAATTTAAAATAATGTTTGGATTATTAGGAAATATGATATATTTGATTGTATGGTTTGCAGTGTTAGTGTTTCTACTATTAATAGCAATGAAAGCAATGATTTTGTTATTAACTAAGTTTTGCATTATTGGTGCCAAACATGGATTTGTATCAGTGATGGCTGTTATGGGAAGCGGTGGACACACTCAGGAAATGATGGCACTGTTGTCTCATTTAAATGTTGGAAAATCTAATGGCAAATACAGTCCAATTACATTAATTGTGGCCAATAATGATATGTTAAGTGTTGAAAAAGTGACAAAATTGAGACAAACATTACCAGACTGTGAGGTGAAGACAATTACAAGAAGTCGTTCAGTGGGACAAAGTTATATTACATCATTGATTACCACATTTATATCGTTAATACAGTCAATGATAATTGTGATAACAGTTAGGCCACAACTGTTGATTTGTAACGGACCGGGAGTTTGTTTGCCCATATGTTTGGCCGCAACACTATTGCCAACAAATGTTTGCATTGTATTTGTCGAGAGTTTCTGTAGGACTGAATGTCTGTCCCTTTCGGGCAAAATTCTCTACTATTTAGCCATTTGTGACCACTTTCTGGTTCAATGGCCACAACTTCAGCGTAAATATCAACGATCAACATATTTAGGACTTTTAGTGTAAACCAAATATTAATTACTTAGTATTTAACAATTTTTTCAATTTCAATGAACTTTTATTTTATTAATACATTATATATTTATTTTGTAATAAAAGATTATAATTATATTTATATATAAGTATACAGTAAATATAATCTTTAAAATATTGCATTTCTTATGATAAACAATAACTGGTATTTTATGAATTAACAGATAATATGTTTTATAAATCTATGATAAAATATAATTATAATTTTTATTTAAAAAGCTGTTCAAATACACCATTTGGTACCGTAAAACATAAAGTATTGGATATTTTAATCTAAAAGATAGTGTCAAATAATATTTTTAACAATACACAGAAAATAGTTATACAAATTGTATATTAAAATTGAATAAATTCATGTAATACTTTTAACATTACAATTGTAACTGAAATGTTATTATTAAATAACTATATATTATTAAAGTATTATTATTAATCTGTAAGTTAATATCAGTTTTGAATGAATTTATTCAAACTTACGGTAATATATGATATATTTTTTCTCATGTGTATATAAATTTAAATGTATAACTTATTAAATGTTAAATGAATTGTACAAAATTAATATCATATCATTACATTTAAAACTAACATTTTGTTTCATATATAAAATTAAATCATTAATTTTAGCCTAATGTTTATAGACTAAAATGTAAACTAAAATAAAACAAATCATATATTAATTATATTATATTTATTTATATATTACGGTAATCTCTCTTAACCTAAACTCGTGATAATATACTGTATATTAAATACAAAGACAATTAATGTCCAAAAATATCTAATGAACTAATAGTAATTGGATTGATTTAATCAATTAACAAATATCAAATTAATTAAATCAATAGATCCAATTACATCCAAATCCATTGTGTATTGTTTAACAATTATAAAATAATAATATTTATTGTCATTATTCATCAGTGAAATGTGTAAATATCATTTAATACATTGATAATAGACTTTTATTTCATATATTCTTTATATTAAATTGCAGAAAAATATGGACATAAAATTAAATTATTTGCACAATTATTTGTTTACGCTATTACATGACTTTTAGTAGAAGAATTTATATATAATATTTAACAACATTTTAAAAATTTAATTATCAAAAAAATTATAATTTTAACACAATATTATTGAATCACATAATGTGTAAATAAAAGCTAATTACTAATTATATATTGTATTTAGTCGAAACACTAGTGAATGATTAATTAAATATCGATTAAATCAAACGTTGAATATAAATAAAATGTTTAAATTACTTTTGCATTTGAAACATAATTAGACGAAAGTTGATGGCCTAACAAATAAATGTGTTTAAAAATATTGATATAAAACTTTTGTTTTTATCAGTTTATCTTATAATTACCTTTGCAGCCAATAATTTGTTACATTCATGTGAATCATGTAATTGAATTGATTGAAAAGGACTCTCATTACTTGATTCATTGAACTCATGTTTATGTAATTGTGGATATAGTTTCATATCACCAAATGGACCCTTAATATTCATTAAGATTTATTAGTTCAATAAAATAATTAATATTTAGTCAAATACCTTAAGCACGACATAATGAATGACCATAGGAGTAGTCAGTTTACTTTTAAGGACAATTTGATAGCCCAGTTGTCTCTCACAAAATTGAGTCGGATCTCTCTGATCCTCATTAACTCTGGCCTTAACAACCCATTGGGTATTAAATGCGGTAAACCGTGAGGTTTCATAATATAGTTTATGTATGTATTCATCGGTACGATAGGGCTTTAATTGTAAATCATTGAATGTTATCTTTTCAAATGATAACAAATCAAATATCGAGTCGTATAGCTTTTTGTCTTCTTTTGCCTCTTTATCTGATGTCAACAACACATCCAATACTTCGCGTCCAGTTTTGTTTGGATGAATACATGAAGATGAGTGCGAGCCTATAGCAGATATAGCAGTATATGATATATGAAACAATCAATTGATAATAAAACTAATTGATTACCAGATTCATGATAGGGTCCACTCCAGGGACAACCAATGCGAGAATAAGTACAGCAAACGATGCGTTCCTCACAATATTCAAACTGGTGTTTATTGAGGAGAGCGCGGGGCAGCTCTTGGTTGCAGAAGCGACACAAACCGGGTAATTCACAAACAGCTTTCTCGACCGCCAAATTACGTGAACACAAATCACGTGAAATCACGCACCGACAGTTTGGACACGTGGCCGTCTCGTCCCGCAATCGTGCTGTACAATAATACGTTAAACAAACTCATTATAAGTTATGGCACATCTTATCCAAATTCATACCATCAGCCAACAAGTGAGTGAAACATCCGGCGCACATCAGGTGCCCATTTGTGCACTTTATATGAATATAAAGTTATTTATTCAACATTATTATTCATATTATTTATAATATAAGTTAATTATACAAATTTACAACCCTTTTTTAATTTTGTTATTAATAAATATATATTAATATTTATGTTGAATGCAAACCTTATTTGGGTTAAGGTTTTCAACAACAACAACAAAATCTAAATAATTAAAATACTTAGAAATATAATAAACGTTTTATAAAAAATACAAGTTATTAAATAAAACATTTAATAATAATTTGGTATAATACTAGCTTTATTTGATTTATCGTTATATTTATTAAATACAGTCTATAAATTTATGAATTTACATAAATTTTGTTTATCATTAAAATAAATAACATTTCATTTAAAATTACAAAATTTAAAAATCAGAATACAATAAGCTTAATTAGTTAATTTTGATAAATATTTAAAATAATTTTATAATTAAGATAAATTATAGCAAAAAATCAAACTGTTGCAATAAAATATTAATGTAGACAAACACACATATCGTAACAAATAGACATGTATTTCAAATTGAAATTTTAAATATAATTAAACAGTAACTCACACTTACCACTACTATAGTGTAGATTTATAAAGTATATATAATTAAAATAAATCAATAGTAAACAGTACTGATAATGGTAGTAGTTTTACTTAAATCAAATTATTTTATCATCACTTCAATTGTATATAAATGTCAATAACCTAAGCTTACATTTGATTACTTTGCTAATTGAATGACATTTATTCAAAATACTTACCAATAATGCTTATATGCACTGTTCACCTAACAGTCCATTAATGAGGATATTTGTATTATCAATATACATACCTGTCCATTGATGGCATTATAAAAATTGATAATTTATATATCATAATTCAATTAAATATTATACACTAATCGGTTAACACTATTTTTGTAAACATATATTGTTTGACAAATTTATTAAAAACTATTTGTTTATAGTTTTAACCGATAGACATATGTTATAAAATTTACATTTGATGCCAATTTCTATATAATAATAATAATAGACTAATTTAATAGTCAATTGTTATATTCATACATTGTTTTTGCTATAATATCATATTATATGATAAAACATTAATAAAAATGTAAAAATCATAGGAAACTGTGTTATCAATTGATGGGTTAGTTTAAGGCAATAGTAGTTAACTAATGGATCAATTGATTGATAGTAAATAAGATATGAATAGTCATACCTGAAAGATGCCAGACTTTGGGAGATCAAGACATACAGCACAGCACAGTATGCCTCCCAACCGGTGCTCTAACTTCTGGTCGACCACTTGTTTGGTGGTCTCGACCACTGAAGACTCACTTTTGAATCGCTTTTTCGGCGATTCAGTCAACTCTTCACTTAATTGTTGTATTGATTGTATGGATTGACTCATTTCTTGGACCACTTCTTGAGTGATCTCATCAATTCTGTCCATTAGATTACTATTATTATTGTTATTATTATTATTATTACTAATAGTATTACTATTAGTCTGACTATTATTGCCTGAAGTGTCCAACAATAGCACCGATGACTCCATTTCTAACATAACAACAACACTAATGCTATGTTTACTAACACTCATATGATTTACTCATTTAATATAACAAACAACACAACTGTTTGAATCAATGACTCACAGACTCACTCACAGACTCACTCACAGACTCACTCACAGACTCACTCACAGACTCACTCACTGACTCACTCACAGACTCACTCACAGACTCACTCACTGACTCACTCACAGACTCACTCACAGACTCACTCACTGACTCACTCATCACTAACTCAGTGACTCATTATTAATGAATGTATAGTCAAACCCTCTCCCATATAAAGTCAATTTACTCTCCATTTTGTTGTTATTTATTATATCATACGTTGTCTTCAAATGTTATGTTTTGTCCATTTAATACAACAGCTGTTTATTGCATACAATCAATAACGTTGTATTAATAATGTATTATATATTATAATTTACATTATATTAATTTTATATTATAATTATTAGTAATAATGTAATAATTGATCATGGTCATTATAATTATATAAAATTATATATATTTGAATATTTAAATTAATTATTTCATAAAATATTTAATTTAATATACTGTACTGTATATAATGTATAGTAAATAATATTTAACTTTTTATATATTATTTATTTAATAAAAATGTATTAAAATATAACAAATTAGTCATTAATTAGAAAAATTTCAGTTTTAATTAGTTTTCAATTCAAGTCTATTGAAAATATAATCTTTTAATAAACTATTAAAAACAAATTAATAATTTAATAGAAATATTAATATAATATAATAAAGTATATAATGTACAGTATATTTGAATAGTCATATATTATACTAAATAAATTTTAATTTAATTAACATTATATTTAGTCATTTATGATTTTATAGATATTATAGTAAACTTTCTTAAATAATATTTTATAGTATATAAAATTTGTAAAAAATATTTATTATCTTTCAATCAATTTAATTATTTTGTATTTTAATTTGTTATAACTGATATTTTTAAAATCATTACTTAACCAAATCATATCAAATCATGTATTGATAATGCATTGAAGTTAATGTATTTCATTGTATTAAAAAATAACATTTCATTATATATCTTTATAATATAAAAAATAAATTATTTATCAATTATCTATATTTATTTAATAATAATTATTTTAATATAAAAACTATATTTAAGTATATTTTTGTCCATTATATGAGTACACCTTTAATCTACTCAATATTAAAATATTACAATTTTGATTTTTGAATTTTTTTATTCAAATAAAAAAAGAAACATTTTTGCTAAATATCTATATTGTATTTATTAATCTATGTTTTTTTTTAAATGCTAAAATTACTTATATTTTTATGATACAAGCCATGACTACAAATTATAATTAAATTTATTAATATTTAGTATTACATTATACGATACATATAGACTACCAGTTGTAGTATTATTTTAAATTATAGGGACTTTATATTAGTATATTTTATAATATTTTTAAAGCTTAAGTTTTAATGAACATTACATTCATTTACAGTACACTTTAAAATATAATTTATTATATTTGAAATATAACTAATGTTACAATTTATGATTCAAAATATTTTATTTAAATATATCATTGATTTATACCTCAAGGTTTGTATTGATAAATAAGTTTATTTCAAATACTAATTAAATTATAGGTATCTGTAAAACTTTACATAAATATCATATGTGCCAATGCAAGTGCTTAAATAATTTAGTAATTACCCTATAATTTAAATAATTAATTTAATAATAGATTAATATTGATAAGTTTCGATAATCTGATTAAATTCCTCCTTTATAAAATTTATAAAAATCATTTAAATATTGTCTAGACATAAAATTATTATATATTAACTATTAATTATTGTTATATAACCTTAAATACGGTATATTAAGCATAAAATATTATATAGTGTTAATGTACTGTTACATTAAAATATGTAAACTATATTTTAAATCATTAAAATTAATTTGATAATATTATATATTATACTTATGTATAAACTTTATTTCGACTAACAAATAGACATAATTATTATAACAAAGTTGATATATTATACTACTGTATATTACGGTTACACTACTTATAACATAATTATACTATTTGTTATATTTTATGATTTTTGTTATATTATTATATAGTATTATATGGGTATACAGTATATGTTATATTTGTTAATAATATATTTCAAACATTTGCTTACGACTCTCAATAGATATAAACTTATGATTAAATTATTCGAGAAAATGTTAAATTTTAGTTAAAAATTCATAAATTGTAATTATATGAAATTGTTAATTATTACTTCAATTCTTTTATTTCGTATTTTAAATAATTAGTAGTAATAATATAAAAGTATTTTAAAATTTATAATTATGTATATACAGTATATTATTTAGTTAATTTTGTTAATTTTATATATTTAGCCTATACTGTACACTATAATACAATGACTGTATATTACAATACAATAATAGTATAGAGTCTATATTATAGACGACATTAAGACAGTGTAAGATAAATGTGTAATAAATATACAATTATTGTGTTATTTGTGTTAGTTGTGTAAAGTGACCAGGGTTTTAAGAAAATAAATGCCTGCCCTGGCAATGCCCAAATAGATGCCATAAATGCCTGGCATTTTAGGCATCTATTTTATTTGCCTGCCAATTTAAATTGCCAAAAGCAACTGTATTTATAAAAATAACGTAATTTAGTGTTTTAACGTGTTAATTAAATTTACAATTTATTTATTTCCAATGATATTACCTTTTAATTAAAGGTATACAAAACAAAAATACAAGCAAATATATTATAAAAACAATGTTTTATAAATTAATTAATAATATAAAATTAAAATAATAGGTGTCACCACATGAAAATAGATGCCCAGGGCATGGCAGAGTCAGGGCAGGCATTTGGCAAAATTGGCATCTATTGTTTATGCCTGCCATTTTTAAAACCCTGATAGTGACGCTGTATACCTTATATACAGTTAGGGTTAGATTGAGATTCCCAGGGAGGGAAGTTCCCAAATAAAATCCCTCCAATTTTCCCGGAAAATATGGAAAATATATTATATTCCCTCCCTTGATCGTTAGAAAGGGAAAATATAATTTGTCATACATTATAAAGTACCTAATCTCAATGACTATGTGTTTCAATTGGGACCAGTATGTTAGCAATAACTCAATCAAAATATGATTCAAATATTATTAAACATTTAGTAAAAACATTAAATACATTTTGCAGTCATTTACTATACAAACGTGTTTTTAATTAAACATTATGTAATGTGAGTTATGGTACGATAGGTGGTACCACAAGGAAATGTCTTCCCAGGGAATTCCCAGGGAAGAGGGAATATAAGGAACTTATGGAAAATAAGACGAGGGAGGGAATCTGATCTAACCCTATATACAGTACAAATTACAAATATACAAATATATACCCTATAAATACAATATGTTGACATTAATATTGTATGTATTAAAGCTTTTTGTTACAGTTAGGGATTGTATCAATTTATGAAAAATTAAGTTAAAACTCTGACATTCGTTGTTCACTAAAAAATATTAAAAAATTGATTAAATTAATGAATGTTTTTATTATCAAGTTCAATTTTATGACACTAAACGCAAATTTGTAAACATTGAAATTTAGATATAGTTTTCGAGATATGATACCTAACTGTTCACATATACAGTATATATACTTTTTTACAATAATAATAATAATATGATTAAACTAATTGTCAATTTCTTTTGTTAAAAAAAACTAATGAATTTTGAATTTTGCAATACAAGACTAAAACATTAAAAAATATTCAAAATGTTTATATAATGAATAAACTAATTTAATAAAATTTCAAATTATAATAATTGATATTTTATTCATATTAATTGATATCATGATATAACAAATTTACAACAAATTAATCAAAATATGGCACTAATTCTGTATATGTATTAATTAAAGTTTGTTGTAAATCATAAAATGTCAATTTCCAATAATATACTTAATTAAATCAAATGTTGCGGTTATTAGTAATGCATTTGATATGCGGTTATTCAATAAATAACTGGTTGGTCGGCATTTCATAAAGGGTGTCATCATTGGTGGTAATGATGTTTAACATCTAATTGATTTATTTATTAATAAAATTCATATAATTTATATTAATTTCCGTATCAATACACTGATTGTCCTCAAGGCGTACAGAAAATCTAATTTTATACAAAAATTGAGAAATAGTTTTTGATAGCAAACATTTTTTAAATTAAAATTTTAATTATTATCATTTTTTATAAAAATAAGTCACTAACAAATTACTTTGAATAAGATAAAATTTATTATAAATATTTTGATAATAATAATATATTTACGTATACTATAAATACGGTTTAAAAAGCGTTACAGTTTACAAATATGACATTTTTAAATAGTTGTAATAAAAAATTAATCTTATTTTTAATTATAATTATCAAAAAATTAATTAATTTAAATGAATTTATGAAAATTATTTATTGAAATATTAATAAATAATAATAATAGTTAGTTAAGTTTATAATTTTTTGTTAACTATTAATATTTGAATGTGTTTTAACATTATAGCATAAAATGTATCAATATGTAATCAAAACAATTTATAATTACTATATTATTACTTAATCGTGTTTTTATTGTTATAAATTAGTAGTGTCTTGATTTCCAACTAAAAAAATTATTTTGTCGGTTTAACGCTTATAACTGGGACTTAGTATGTCCACCTAACTTGACCAGTGGACGCTATTTCCGAAATTTTATTATAACTATAAATAACTATTTGTTAGGTTAGCAACTATAAAAACTTATAAATAACTATTTCAGTTATTTTGAAAAATATATGCATAAAATTGTAAAATATTGCACAAATATATGTAAAAACAAAAAGTAATAGTTATATAAATTATATAAAATGTGTAAACTGTTATCAACTCATATTACTTTTTTAACAATAGAAATAATTAGTTTATTTATATAAATCATTTTTGTAAATATGCTGAAAACAAGTGAATTATATATCAGTTGAAATATTTATAAGAAAATAAATAATTATTTCAATAACTATTTGGCTTTTTTGGCAATTATATACAACTATTTAATACAGTTTAAATAACTATTTTAACAACTATTTGACGTTTTTTAGCAACTATTATAACAACTATTTAATAGAGTATAAAAAATTATTAATCAATACACTATAAATTAGATATCTATTTCATCTCTCTCTCTCTCTCTCTCTCTCTCTCTCTCTCTCTCTTAAAAATTAGTAATTAGACATAAAATGATTTGAATAGCAGTGTTATATTAAAATTAAAATAATTTTTCTGTTATTTAAGTTTTTGGTAATTTACCCATTTTTATATTCAATGATACCTACTAATAAATTGTATTAATAAATTTAATAATATAAAATAAAATATTTTACAAAAATCTTGTTATACAATAATTATCACACAATTAAAATTTAATTTTGAGTAATTTATTTCAATTAAAATGCTGTTAATATAGTTTCGATTTAACAAACTAATATTGTATAAACTAAACAATATCAACTATTTTTAATGATTAGTAAAACTAAAATTAAATTGTTAGTTGACATAACATTGTATAACATGTGTTACAAACTTATGATAAATTCAATAATCTTTTTGATGGACTATAAGTATTAGGACCAAAGCCAGCCTCATTGCAAGGCAGGTGTCTTAAATGTTAGGCTTAAGTTTATATTTATTATAGCATAATGTAAATGTATCTAGATCATTTAGTACAATTAGACGGCTGATACCTATTATAAATATGCTTAAAATTGAAGTGAAGTCCTTATAGTCATTGAAAACAATCAATAATTAAATACATTAAGTTTTATATTTAACTAATAAATATTTACAATAAAAATATTTTATAATTGTTATTTATATAAAATGATTCTTCAATTGAAAATCAATTTTTAAAAATCACAAATCTGTAGTCTAGTTTCTAAATAAAAGATAACAAATAATAAAAGTATACGCTTAGAGAGAGAGAGAGAGAGAGAGAGAGAGAGAGAGAGAGAGAGAGAGAGAGACATGAGTAAAAAAATTAATGACTTTCATTATAGACTAAAAACGACTCAAAATATGGTAATTATATTTATAACTAAAGGCAAATGTATTAATTTTAACAAAATATAACGGTTTCTCTTTAAGTCTGCTATTTTATCAGTTATATAGATATACATTGTATATACAGACCAACAAAATTATAGCAAAAAATCATCTGCTCTTTAAACACACACTTCAAGAATATTTCTTGTGTTAAGAATTTTACATTTCATTTCCTAAACAAAAATTATATAGAATTTGAAACCCTTTTAACACCAGATTTTATATTTACATTAAAATTTTTTATATCCAATAAATATAGATTAACAGATTGATAGATAAGATAGATTCAGATAATCAAACAAAAATATTTTTCTATAATTATTTTGTAATACTGTATTTATGAGCCAAAAAATATTGTACATTACATTGATCATATTTGCCACATAATTAATGATATTATTTTTTCTAAAAAAATTAGCCAAAATTTTACAGTTATATATAATTGACAAAGAAAAATGATTTTTAAAAAATTTTGTTTTTGTGTTTTGTGTAACATAAAGCTATGTATTATAAAATTGTGATATTTATCTACTATTGCACTATAATCTTAAATATAAAATATTGAAAATATCTTTTGCAAAACATTTTCATATAACAGTCAGTGACCAAAACAAGTCATTAATAAAACATTGAAAAATTATGTTGCTGAATATTTCAAAATCTATAAAATTTTTATTGATATTATAATATATATTTTTAAGCGATGATGTTTAAAATAAAGTATTTTGTGTTATAAAAATTAGTCTTAAATATTGACTTTTTGAACAATAGTTAAATAATTTTTTATAAAATAAAATGATAATTTGGAAATATTATTTTAATTTACAAATTATATTATTATTACAAACAGTGTTACTTAATTTTTAATTAACATACATTAAAATATAAAATTTAAGTTATTATAAGTGTATTTTTAATGCATGATATTTTTATTATAACCTGTAGTATAAAATTGAATTCAAACATTATTTCTAAGATATTTTTTTATATAATATGTAACTTCGAAAACATTTATAAAATATTTGAAATATTATAATAACAATAATACAGCAAAAATAGAAACAATTTATAAAAATCAGAGACAGAGATAAATTTTGAGAGCAATTTTTGTAAAAAGTATTGCTAAACAATTTACGACATATAATAGTGGCGGACAAGTAGACGTGCAGTTAGTGCTCACCTGCCGGCCCCAGGCTATCGGTGCTGTGATTGCTTTGCTCACTTCACATAGATATATGTGCGTTAAAGGCGCGTGCAGGCCCTCACTCACAGCTCGTGGCGATATGTAATGCCTAACATACAATGGGATGCATGTAAAAGGCCTAACATTAGGCTATATGCGCACGTATTTAGTAAAGCAATGACTAAAATGATAAAATGTTAACAAACATTCAATTTGTGGCTTAAATTATGCCTCAAGAAGTATAATAACAGTGTGTCCGACATAACTAACATAAAAACGAAGTGAACCATTGATGACGACCAGTAAAATAATCATTGATAATAGTCGTTTGAATTATTTTATTGTTATTTATTTTTCACATTTATTTCATATTTTATATATTATTTCAAGTAATGTAAAAATTTTGAGAGAGAGAGAGAGAGAGAGAGAGAGAGAAAGAAAGAAAGAGAGAGAGAGAGAAAGAGAGAATTAGAGGTTTAGTGCATAAAAACATTATTTCTAATGTCTAATGAATAGTCGCTATGAATTAATGCATAATTTAATGTTACATCAATTGCAATGCTAAACAATGATTGTTTTTGCAAACAGTGTTTCATGTAATATTAAAATCACTTTTGAAGTCCACCACTAAAAATAGTCATAAAAAGTCAATTTTAAAGTTAAAGATAAATTTATATACATTATGAAGTTCAAAATGAAAGCAAATACATGTACATTGAAATGCAAACAAATTAACATTAAACTCATCGACAGCTGCACTGAATACTGTATTTAGAGATATATTGTATACCAATATTTTTGAATTAAGATCTTTAAAATGATTTTATTATTATGTAATTATGTATTTGTAATATTTTTATTATGTTTTTTATTGTATTTCATTTTACAAAATATTTTGTCGATATTTTGATAAATTTTATGTAATATGTTTAATATTTAATGTAGAATTGTTGTATGTATAGGCCAGGTATGTCTGCACAAGTTGTACGTACGACCCCTTATTGATTAAAAGGATAAGACGTTAGCTTAATGTTGATATAAATAATTAATGTCTACAATAGTCTTAAGGCAATTGACGGCGCGTGCCGTTCACTGGAGTCGATAGTCACTTAAATTGTCGACTGAACCACATTATCATATGATTGGATGCACACATTCAGGTGCACTAACAGTCTGTGCAATCACTGTTTGGCTAAAACTCAATCACTGTTCACTCCTCTCAATAAAAACTTACGCAAAATGTTTGAGTCCAACCTTACCTAACATGAGATGAGACACAAAAATATTTATTTATATATATATATATATTATGATATATTTATACAGTATATAACTTACACAACACTTCATTTATCTCATATTTAGTTTGAAGGATGAATTAAACAAAAAAAAACGTTAAAAACTTTTATAAATTTGACGATTAATCCCGCATTAGCTATACCGGCATAATTGCAAAATTTACTGTTAATAAGTTAAATGTTTATAATTTAAAAATTTTATTAATTAAAACTCTGAACCAAATTTTATTGTGAATATTTATTAAATAATAGATATATAAAATAAAAAAAAGCTTTAGTGCAAATGCAAGAACTTATTGATCATCAGTTACAACACTCTGGGTTTGTGGTGATTACACCTCAAGCTAATTACATGCCAGTGCTAACCACTACTACGGAAACATCATCTTCTCCTAACAATTCATGGATCAATGTATCACCAAATGTATGTTCAGTCCATTCATCATATGATCGCCAATATATGGCGGACACAAATCATTATGGTTATGCAAATCATATGACACCAATATCACCATCACTTCAGCCAAAGACATCATTTGGTTATAACTATTTTCAGTCAGAAACAGAATCTCTTTCTAATCAATCTGAAACACAGTCTATTACTCCAACACTACAGTTAAACAATAAAACATTGATTAAGAAAAAGTGAGTTTTATTTTATTTTTAATATATTCATTGTCTTTGTTATCATAAATTAGATTAATATAAGTTATGATTTTTAATTATATTTGCAATTTTGTATTTATAACTTATAAATTATAAAATATATTTATAGCAAAATAAATGCTACCAAAGCACAGTTGATATTTGAATTAACTCTTTTTAATATATATATATATATATTTATATATATTATGAATAAAGGAAAGGTAGCAAAACGACATATAAGCACATTCCTCATCGAGAGAAACCCATTCATTTGGTTGCCCGAAGAAATGCTCGCGAGAGGCGACGCGTGCAGGCAGTCAACAGTGCTTTCACACGGTTGAGAAAATCTGTGCCCATAGAGAATAGAAACAAACGACTGTCCAAAGTCAAGACTCTGCACCGGGCTATTGAATATATATCGGCCCTACAGGACTTGCTTAGGGAGGCCGACCAACAGGACGATACTATCAATCAATTGTCTGACCAACAAATTAACACTTTTGGCAAAAATGATTTGGAGTTAAACACTGAAAAAAAGTATAATAAAGAAAACAGAATTGCAGACCAAAAGTGGATTTCTATCGAAACGGTATTACAATGAGTACTACTTTTTAAACATTTTTAAAAATTTTTGTTTTGTTTTATAGGATTTCAATTCAATCAACCATTTTTCTGAGTCGTATATGAATAATAATTATAACAATAACTACCGATATCTCAAATGTTATCCTTAAATTATTTTATTGATAACAACATATTTAGCAACTTAATGACTAATTGTCACATTTAGTTTACAATTATTTCTATAATTGCAGATATTTTTTAAAATTGCACATATAATAGTTAACTTAAAATTATAAATATATGTATACATAAAAAATTTATTTTGTATATTATTAAATAAAACATATTATAAAGCTAATATTAAAATTTAAAAACATATAACTTTAATTTATTTCATTTAATTATAAAGTACAGAAAAATTAAATAAAAACGTTTATCTAATGCTAATTTAGTGAATCTAATTTTATCAATGATGTCAATCGATGATAAAATAAAGTAATGTACATATTATTGAAATGTGATGAGATTTTATTAAAATATTATTAGTGTATAATTTTATTTTTATTGCTCATAAATTTTTGTGACTAGCTTTATAAAAAGTTTTTAAACTGTATATTAATTGTTATAATTAAATTAGATTTTTTTCAAATCGTGATATAGTTATGTAATAGTATTGCATTTATAGTATATTAAGTTAAACTACAGTATAAACCATTTGTGTGATCTGTCTTACAATAATCACTACAAACATCACAAGTCTTTGACAATGATTTTGATGATTCATTCATTGGTTTATTTAATGGAGAAAATAGTATAGTATAATAATGTTTGTACTTATATAACAACAATAGTTCACAAACAGTACTAAACATTACTATAACTTATAGTTATATATATTTAAAGCATTATATTGTATAATATTGAGCTCATGTCAAGTGAACAGCTGAGCTAAACTCCAGGTGTTGTAGTCGTAGCGCATCTTTAAAGAGTCAAAAAGTGCTTATTTAGTGATCTGAGTCACAAAATACAAGAGAGATGTGCCACAACCTCCCGGTCTAACCTCCCGTTTCCTATTTATTTGTTAATCAACACTAATTATAATAGCTCTCACTATAAATAAAAAATAGCTCAATAAATAATATTAGTTAATCTGTAAATATTATCGTCTATTATTTTATATAACTTTTAATATTTAAGTATACAGTATATAACTTAAAAATTGATTAATAATATACAGTATATGATTATTTAAAAAATGCCTAAAATATTTTTGTATAAACTTAAAATATTGTAATAGTTGTGATATTTTTAAATGAAAACTAATCAAAGTTTAAGCCGTAAACATATAACAAATCTATAGTATATAACGTCAATAAACTAATCCATATATTGCGTGATTTGTATAGTTAGCCGCTTATGAGTGGATTTAGCCATTAATTTGCAAAATATTTTTACAATAATATATTGTATAATATAAATGCTAAAAATGTTTAATATTTTTTGGTATAACAACTAAATTTATAAACTAATTTTGATCTCTTATTGCTTTTTAAAATAACAAATTTCTTGGATTAAAGCCTTTGAATCGAAAAAAGTAATTATTTAAGTAATAATAGTAAGAATTGATAGTAAATAGCAATAAATGCCAGTAAGAGAGGGATGAGTAAAGTATAGTCTAACTGACCCTCTCGTGTGCCTCCAAAAGGTGAACACATTTTGAACGAAACCCCAACTAATTTATTTGTATATAACACGAGTGAACCCCCGGAGCACTCATTCCTACTCTCTCTCTCTCTCTCTCTCTCTCTCTCTCTCTCTCTCTCACTCACTCACTCACTCACTCACTCACTCACTCACTAACGTACTGTATATTAGAAGAGTAGCTCCACTTATAATCAATATATTATACAATCACTAACTAATATGTTATAATATCTGTTAAATTATTTTGAAATTTTTTTATATGCCTGACACTTAAAATAAATGTTAAAAATGGTATTTAAAACAAAATAACATTTATAATAGAAAATTGCGTGAAAAATCTGAAATTATGTCCTCTATTTATACAATCATTACTTATAATGCATTTGTTTTTTAGTAATAAATTATTTTTAAAAAAACAAGTATCAAATGTTTGCAAAATTATTTTATAATTTTATATTTCAATACATCATATTTTTAAAAAAATTATTTATATTTATAATACGGTGTTTTAGGTAATTATAAGTTGATTTTGTCATTTATGTTGCTGCTAAATGGTTTTAGATAGATAATACTGTATTAAATATTAACTTTAATAAAAATAATTTATTGTAATTTAAATTTTCATTCATATAAATATACTGTAATAAATATAGTTGAATATCAGTTATTAAATTATATAATTTGTATTTTTAATTAACAAAATAAGTAACCAATATTTTAAAACTATTGATTTATTTTGTTTTTAATTAATTACTTTGATACTATGATAGTCAAAATAACATCACAACTATATTAATAGTCATGATTTTAAATGTCTAAATAATTAAATAAAGATTAATACTACATAAACTGCATTTAGCCTTATTAAGTATTATTTCAGAAATTTATTATATAATCAATCTATTGAATTTAATATCTGTCAAATACATTGTAATTAATGCATAAAATATATAATAAATTAAATTATTTTTCTCTTTAATCATTATTAAATTCATGAATTTCAATTAGCTATTAAATATAAGTTATAATATAATTTTCAGGTTGAACGACAAATACTGTAAATATTATTGTATAATATACTGTATTTTATAAATACAGTATAATGTCAATATAATTCTGCAATTGACAATATTTAACATAATTTACTAGAATTGATGTTATGATTTTGTTTTTATCTAAATCATATTATATAACTTATTTAGAAAAAGAAAGAAAGAAAGAAAGAGAGAGAGAGAGAGAGAGAGAGAGAGAGAGAGTATGTGTCTCACGATTGCCCTATGGATGAACAGGTGGACTGTAATTGTAAGTCATTTCTATTGATTATAAAGTGAGGAACACTTGTGTTATAAATAACTCTTTGACTCCAATAATATATTAATGACTGACTGTTTATACAATTTATTATATTTAATATTCTCTTTTAACAAATTCTTTATTCTTTAAGATTATACAATACATTCAAAATATAATTATATTAATAGTTAAGTATTTGTTTCCAAGGATTGATAATAGTATACTGTATTTTAAAATAAATAATATAAATATTACTTCATCGACCTGTTTAATGTCAGAAAACTTCAATTTTAACAAGTTTTATGTGAAAGCATTTCAAATTAATGTCTAAAATCGATTATTTATAATAAATTGTAAACTTATTACAAAATATAATAAATAGTCTTAACTTAAATATAGCAGTGTATCAAAATTTATATTAATTAATCACATCATAAAATGATTGAATCGATCAAAAGTTATTTTTTAAAATATTCTTTAAAACTGTAAACTAATAAATTGGTTCTAATTTTAACAAATTACAGTGTTTTGCAAATAATTTTTAAAAGTAATTTTTAAAAATTATTAAAAATATCATATAAACTGAATTAAGATATGTATAAATTATATATAATAAATAAATTATAATTGAGTATAAATGTGAGTATAGTATCAGTATTTGTAATATTAACATATAATAAGTCATATTTATCTTAATTAAATTTTTCAATTATAAAAAAATAAAAATTCATAAAATCACTTCTTAGTAAAATATATTAATTAAATTTTATATAAATATATTAAATGAAATTCATTAAAGTTATAATACTGAAAAATAAATATTTCAAAAACAAAACTAACAATTAAAAATAAAATAATTATTTGATACTTAATTTATTTTAATTCTGTTGGAAATATTGATAATAAATATATAAAAGTCATGAGTTGTCATATTTATAGACATTTGACTTTAATTAATTTAAAACAATGATTATTATAACAATAATGGATTTTTATCAATTATATTTTTAATAAATTTTTCAACATAGTATATATTAGCTTTTAAAGTTGTATAATACAAGCAATACATTGTACAGTATTATACAAAGTCAAAATTCAAAATCTTGTATTTTTCCAACTCTGGTAATAACTCATTAGTATTGTATAATTTGTAGAGTACTGTAGATTACAATAAAAAATAGAAATAATTTATATAAAAAAATTTAGTAATAATTTATTCTATATTATTGTTGCCTAACCGGCAAACTTTTACGACAATTGGCCACAAACTGCGGCACAATTAATACCATTGATAGCACTATTTCGTCGTCTATTGTCGCGGAAGGACTCATCAGAAGGTACCGCGAGATAGGAATAAAAATGGCAAACACTTACCGATAATTACTTATTGTTGAGACTATTAGTTGCTTATATATCTCAATATTAAATGACTATTTTCTTAGAGATATACAGTACTATATATATATATATATATATATATAGAGAGAGAGAGAGAGAGAGAGAGAGAGAGAGAGAGAGAGAGAGAGAGAGAGAGAGAGAGAGAGAGAGAGAGAGAGAGAGAGAGAGAGAGAGAGAGAGAGAGAGAGAGAGAGAGAGAGARAGAGAGAGAGAGAGAGAGAGAGAGCTATAATATATATATTTATTTATTTACGTAATTAGATGTTTAACTGCAAAAATTTAAAATATGATTCAATGCTTTGTCCCAAAATTAATTGTGCCGCAGTTTGTGGCTAATTGTTGTAAAAGTTTGCCGGTTAGGCAACAATAATATAGAGGAAAATGCAATTATTACTAAAATTTTTATAATTAAATTTGATTCCTCTAACTAAACATTTAATTATTTATTACTCACTTCACCACTAAAACCATTGCTTATATTATTTAGAAACACATTGTTATCAATGAAATAATAAAATCAAATTCTATTTTATAATACAAAAGTTACTTATGTTTCATCAATTCTTAGGAAATTTATTTAAACTTATTAAACCCTAAACAACACATTTTATTATAATGTTTAAAAAAAAATATTATATTAATCTGTATTTAAAATCTGTATTAATAAAATAGTATCGCTAAATTTATTGTATTCAAATTTATTGATAATTATCTCAATATTTTTTTTTGCAAAATATTTAAGTTTTGGTACGATTTATTGTAATAAAATAAAATATATTTTCCATTTCTAACGATGAAGGGAAAATAATATATTTCCGAGAAAATTGGAGAGATTTTATTAGGGAACTTCCCTTCCTTAGAAAGTTGCTCAAACTTTAAATACAATAAATAAAGATTAAAAATTATTTAGAAAAATAGTAACAATAAGATTTATCACTTTTATGAAAATCTTATTTACTTATTAATTTTGTTACTTTATCTATCAATTAATTTAAATAATATTAATTTTTTGTGATGAAAATAATTTTTAATTTAAGAATAGTATAAAAACTGAGAACTGATTAAATGTATTATGAATTGAAAATGAATTAATTGTATTATAAAGTCGCGCGAAATTAAATTGAAATTTTTAGTAAAGGTTTTAATTAGAATCTCGAGACATATTATTAACTATTATTAGATACAAAACACATTCGTTTTGATACCTAATGTTAACAAATCCAAAGACAATGGACATCAATGGTGACAATCAGTTACTTAATTCTCCGAAAGCACACACACTGTCACCAATGCATCCAATATTTGAGTTCAATGCAAATGACAGAACTAATGGCAAATCATTCAATCAGGCAATCAATAGTTATCACATCAATGAGGGTCGACACCAATGGAATCGTATACGTAAGGGTCGACCGTCCAGTCAACACGTTTTCAATGGTTTTCCATATGAACCTCATTTCAATGCAATGCCTTCACAACAGCCTATATTGAGATATGCAAACTCTCCACCAGTTATGTCACCCAAAGGTAAATCAAACTGGAGTAACACATCAAAGCCCGTATATGAGAGTCGCCAATGGCATCACCAGAGAGGATGGCATTATGTCGACCACATCGACGATGAGCCGCCAACGCACCGAACCAAGTGCTGTACCGATTGGTCTGAATTAATCAATCATTTGAATGCCTGCACTGATGCCATCAGGAATGACCTAAAAGGCATTAAACAAAGTATTGACAATTCAAATGACAAACTTATTGATACTATTAAAGAGTGTAACTCTCAACTCAATAAAACATTCATTGATATTATCAAACATTCTGACAGTCAGATTACAGAGTCTGATAAATCTAAGTTACAATAAGTGCTAAAACATTAGCTTATTTGATAAATACTATAAATAAATACTGATTAATATTATATATATAAAAAATCTGTTGAATATATAATTTATAATTAATTATTAAATTATTTTTATCCTTTTTACTAAATTCATATATTTTTAAGAGCTAAAAAACTTTTATTTTATTTTCTTATTATATTAAATTAAAACTATTATATTACTTTATCATTAATTGTATAATATTTATTAGTAATACGAAGTGACAATATTTATTAATTTTTAAAAATATATAATTTACTGTAGCTTCATATTTTAATATTAAATAAAATGTATAATATATTTATAGTTAATATTGAAAAATACTGAACTTAAATAAGATGCTTAGCTTTAAACTTGTGGTACGACTCAAAATAAAAGTAGAAATATGGGTCAAATGCACAAAAAAAACTTTTAATAGTAACTAACTTCTAGTTTAAAGGTATCTTTCAATTCATAAGAAAGCGTTGACCTAATATTGAATACATTGACATCATATGACTTAAATTAAAAAATTTTAGTTTGTATTTAACAAAAGTTTGTTAATATGTAAGTTAATTGTGAGTTAAAAAACATAATGTTATTCTATATAATATTTTTGATAATTTTATCGGTAAATGTTTTAATATATAACTTTTTAGTTATTAATACAATAGCAGAGTTTTTATCAAAAGTGATATTATTTGCAATTTGGATATATTTATCGTGGAATTTGAGTCAATCTCTTTGGAGATTAAAATTTATACCCAAAAGATGTGTTAATCCTAAAGGAAAGGCAGTCCTCATCACAGGTAATATTATGTCTTATAAATTATATAAAAACGTTTAACAATTATATTGATTTAAAAGGATGTGATACTGGGTTTGGCAATAAATTGGCGCAACGTTTAGCTTACGAAGGCTATCATGTATTTGCTGGTTGTTTAATACCAAATAGCAGTGGAGCTCAGCATTTAAAAAAACAATTTGAAGACAATATAACTATTGTATCGCTAGATGTAACTAAAGATGAAAGTGTATTGGTTGCCAAAAATTTAATTCAAAAATCATTGAATACTAAAGGTTTTTATTGAATGTCTTAAAAATAATTACTAATATTATAATTGAATAGAGAATTATATAATAAAAAACTTTTTAGCCATATTTAAAATGGATTAAATATAATTGTAAATTAATTTTATCAATTAGTTTTTAAATGTTAATTGTTTCTTATATTATAAATTAAAAACTCCTAAATCTAATATTTCGTAAATCTATTCTATTAAATCTGAATAAATTATATTTAATTAAATTAATTTTTATAAAAATTTCCAGAACTATGGGCTATAGTTAACAACGCGGGTGTATTGTCTTCATATGAAGTAGAATTTGGAGATATGTCTTCATTTGTGTGCCAAATGGATGTAAACTGTTTGGGAACAGTTAGGGTGACGAAAGCATTTGTACCACTTTTGCGCCACTGTAGAGGTCGTGTGATTAATATGGCGAGTCTTGCCGGAAGGTTTGCCATCCCAGGTATGGTTGGCTATTGTATGTCTAAAAGTGGTGTCATATCATTCTCTGATGGATTAAGACGTGAAATGAAAAAATGGGGAATTGATGTCATTTGCATTGAACCCCATCTGTTTAGGTTTGATTCATATACTACTCTATAATTTTTGTTAATATATTGTTAACTTTTTGGTACTTTTAAAATACAGAACTAATTTAGTTAATGGAGTCAATCATAACAATGCTTTAGTGAAGGCATGGCAACAGACACCTCAAGAAATACGAGAAGCTTATGGCGAGTCTTACTTTCAGGGATATCAAGCATTGCTTAATAAGGCATTAGAAACGGCCAGACCTGGTGTTGACAGTGTAGTCAATACTATGTTTAATGCAGTCACACATCATTCAGTATCAGCTAATTATCGAGTTTTAGGACATTTTGAAAGATTAAGAGTTTGGATGTTTGAATACTTGTGGCCCATTAGAGCTCTCGATTACATCTCATATATCGGTTGTATTTGGGCCACAGGTTTGCCTCAATTGATTAAAATCAGGTATTCAAACAAATATTGTTAATAAATCAAAATAATAATTAATAATAATATCAAAATACGGTATATATTATTGTTTATTTTCTCATCAATTAAATACAGTATTTCAAAATATTCAATGAAATGACATTACACTGTACATCGGTAACTATATTTCAATTTAATTTTTTTAAATGAAAAAATTAAGTAAAAATTTGTTGTGAAAATGATAATTAAATAAATCAATTGTACGCAATGGGTATACAAAGTGTTTAATAGACGAGTTTCATCAAACTTTTGCTGAGTATTTGTTGCATTTTATGAAAGTCATCCAATCGTAAAATATTTTTCCAATTATTGGCTGCAAACTGTCGACACCGTTCCTCCAAATCAGGTAAACCCGAGTTGACGGCTAACTCATAAAGAAAGCATACATTTTCCAATTTTATACAATTTTCTAAGTGCTTAGAACACAGGTTTTTAAGCTCTTGTTCCTTATAAATAGTGACTAATCTTAAGATATCGGATGCATTTTCATCATTAACTTGCGGTGATATTCCATATAAAAATTGAATGAAAGCATAAAATGCTTTATATGAATATGAGGTCACAATTATCTCGTTTTGGTTGTTCAGAAAAGTCTCGCATTTTTGCCAAAACTTTTCATTACGTATTTTAAGTACCGTTTTATGACAATAAATTGGTCGACTGTTGACAATAATTTTGAGATCACTGTTATCCGGATTATCAAATGCTTCACTTAAATGCTTCTGAAATATCAAATGAGAATCACATCTTTGTATTGATTTTTGACAATCACCAGACTGTGCATCACTTGTAGCGGATGACTGATTGACATTTGTATTCATCAATTCTTGAATCGTTGTATTTGTGTCATAATAGTCTAAATCACTTGATTTAGGAGATGTAGTGTTGGTCTCAACAATATCTGAATTGATTGATGACAATGAATAGTAACAATCACTCAATTTATCAATTTTATCGATCGTTTCATTCATTTCAACATATTCTTCGGCCAACTTTTTATTATTTACATTCAAATCATTGAAGACAATTGTTTCAAAAGTTTTAGATATTTTTGTATATTTTGAATAAATATCATAAACTGTGTATAATTGGATCGATTCATTCAAAAGACATGGATGTGATATCTTTTTCTTGAAGTCATTGGTTGAACCAAATCCCCAAATAAAATACTTGTCGTCAGACGAGATTGCAATCGATATATTATTGTCATAATTAGCAAAGATATCCTTAAACTTAATCTTATTGTTGATCCTAACAGCAGTGAATTGTGTGGCATAACAGCCGTTCCCGATCTGTCCGCAATCGTTTTGTCCAAAAGCAAAGATATATCCGTCAGCACTGAGTAAGAGACAATGATTTGGACCGCAAACGCCTTTAATTAACTTATAATTGATGACATCATCCATACAAAGGGGTCTTTTGCTAAGAAACAGCTTCTTCTGTGTTCTTAAGTCTTGTGAGTGGTGTCCCAGTTGTCCCAATTCATTAGATCCCCAGACATACGCTTTACCCAAATGCGAAACCGCCAATGAGTGACACTTACCACTAGATATAGAAATAATTTTGTCTTTAATGAAGACACGCGTTGGTATCGACTGATGCTGTTGTGAACTGTTACCGATCTGTCCATAACAGTTGCGTCCGAAAGCAAATACAAGGCCATCAGTGGTCAGCGCCAAAGTATGCGAGTTTCCACAACTGACGGCAACAACAGTCTTGCAAACGAACTCTTCAATGAGTTGCGGTCGACTCGTGTGTTCAAATGACCCGATGCCGAGTTGGCCGAACTCGTTATTACCCCATCCATAGAGACGACCATTACTAGTGAGACCAATGCAATGACCAAAGCCGTAGTAGATGTTGGCCAACATCTTGTTTGATAAATACTTGTTATTCGTAGCTTTGGTCACTTCTATGTCAATCTGTGTATCCAAACCAAGACATCCGTATCTATTATTGCCGAAGCCGTACACCTGGTCATCGTTGGTCACAAATATCACTTCAGAGCCATTATTACCAAAACAAACCAACAGACGAAGTCTTTGTTTCAATTGTTGGTCTTTAAGTAATGGCTTCAATGGTCTAAACTTCTTAATCTCCACCAACTTATCCATAGATTGTTTAATCAGTCATTCATTTGAATCATTCAATTGTGTGTTATATCAGTCATTGAATGTTAACTTAGATAACAATGTTTTGCAAACAATTGCCGCAAATTATAACTCAAATATCAATTGTCAGACAAACACACACTAACGCTATGACAACATTGTTAACAATGTTTTACTGCACTTATTAAGTATGCAATCATTATAACAACCAATCAAATTGTTTACTATAATATACTGTACTTAACAATAGGCTATATCTATATAATATAGACTGATATACAGTACTGTATTATCTGATCATTTGATACTCTAATAAAAGACTATTTTTTAAATACTGTAGATATGATTACCAAATATTTAAATTGAATTTATAAATATATTATATTATATATAAATACTGTATATTAATATACCATATGCTATGCTATTTATAATATGATAATAATATATGATTCACTAATTATAGTACAGTATTATACAATGTTTTATATTAATATATTACTAAACATCTTAGGTCTCAAAGTTGATATCAAACTACAGTACTGTATATATGATATAAATACAGTACAATGTGTTTCATTAATTGCTAAACACGATGACCACTAAAATCTATAATAATATATTAGTTGTACTGTATATACATGTAGTATATTTATAGTATATTTAGTAATATTATTTACATTTCAATTTGAATTCACATATTATATGATGCTATTTATATCTACAGTATTTCAAGTTATATCTATTTATGTTAACAAAAATGAATTTAAAATAAATAATAAAATACTGTATTAGATATGTAATAAAAATCAATAGTTGTATAATAAAAACATAGAAAGCAATAATAGAGTATTTATAACAATAATAATCTGTAATTAAATATTACATTCAATTATAATATGATATTTTAATCCTATGAGTCATGTGTTGTCATAAATTTAATTGTATTTATACAGCATTAGTGAAAACAATGAAATTTGAGACAAATTGTAAATACAGTCAATTATTTTATATTAATAGTATATGTGTTCATTCACTTACATAATTGTCATATAAAGCAAAACAATTTTAATTAAGTCATAAAATAATAAACTTTAATAATATGACTAAAATTATATGACATTAAATTAATAAATGATTTTATAAATGTATAATAAATGAACAAATAATATGTTAGATATCATATAATATAAACTTTTCAAATATTTATATCTATATTATATTCATTGCTTTTCTATACTATTATTAAAAGAAAATAATTTTCAAAATAGTTTAAAGTTTTTGCTTTAACTAGAGGGTAAAGGTTAAGCAATATGGAGGGGTAAAGGTTAAGCAATATGGAGGGGTAAAGGTTAAGCAATATGGAGGGGTAAAGGTTAAGCAATATGGAGGGGTAAAGGTTAAGCAATATGGAGGGGTAAAGGTTAAGCAATATGGAGGGGTAAAGGTTAAGCAGTGTGGTTGGGGTTAAAGACATTTTATACTAAGATTTTTTTTAAAAATAAATGCGCGAATAAATTTCAATGAATAAAAATAGAACACTATTTGGAATTTTTTAAATATTTTTCTGGGAATTTTAGGGAATTTATAGAGAAACTTGATATGAATATTATTTATTAATTGTATAAAAACAGGATTCAAATCTAGACATTGAATATTTTGTATTATTAATAGTATTATCATTTAACCCTAGAATTGAAAACTTTGCTAAACTCTGTTAATTTAGTTTTAATTTTTTATTAGTAAATTTGATTATTTTTGTGTTTTTCATGTTTATCAAACAATTTAATATTACTTATTAATAAATTTAAAAATTATTATTCTAATACTATTATATTTTATACAATATTTTGGTTAATACTGTATTAAATTTCCAGCACTTAAACAATTATAAAATCTGTAATTTTTGAAATATCAATATTTAATAATTACTGATGATTTAACTTAAAATGTTAGGGGCTGTTCACATATTACGTTCGCACTTTTTAAGAAATCTAGACCCCTCCCTCCCCTATGTTCGCAATTGTTCGCATTTAGTCATTTAAAAAAATTACGTTCGCATGTCCCTAACCTCCACCCCCCCCCCTCGTTCGCAAAAGTTCGCTTTGGCTAACCCCCCTCCCCTCAAGTGCGAACGTAATATGTGAACCACGCCTTATAATTTTATTATTGAATACATGATTAATCATTGATAAAATTGATTATATGTTGTTTGATAACACATTTATTTGAAACATAAAAACTAGTGATAACTCGTTTATTTTACTGTTAAATGCATAAAAACAATATTATTATTATTATTATGTATTATATATTTATAGCTAACAATTATATTAATGATTTCACAGAATTAATGATTAAGAAAAACTAATTCAATTAATTATGTCTGAAAAGTTGCTAATTGTATAAATTGTAAATAAAATATTAAATTAATAAATTTGAAATCAAATTAACATATAATCCAAAAATAAGAATTTTCATAATTATTTGTTCCATTTTATTGTATATAAATAAAGTATGTTTTATAGTATACTGTATACTAGGGTTAGAAAAATATAAGGTTTTGAATTTTGACTTACAGTGTAGTCCATGTATTATACATTCTTAAAAACTAATATAATTAAGTAAAAAAATTTTATAAAAATTATTTAATGACAATATAATTCAATAACTCATTATTTTTATGTTAATATTTGTTTTCTAAGATAAAAATAGAAATAAAATTAAAAAATTAATACAATATTTATTATAAAACATATTTATTTTTTGATTATATCAATGGTTTAGATACTAGGTGGCGCTAACTTTTGTTTTGTATTACAATATTGGTCATGTATTATACTGTATAATACGCTTTGTATGATACAACCATTTTGTCTTTGCAAACACTAGTATATACACACATATATCTACAGATGTATACATTTATATTCTGTACATTATATTTAAAATGATTTTTCTGTAATTGTATTTTAATTATAGAGATATAAATTGCTAAAACATTTTATATCAATATAACTACTAAATGTCTTTATTAGATAAGAAGTCCTATAAATCCATGACTATATTATAATTAAATAATTTATTGCCGGCAATAATGTATATATAACTCGCAAAATCATAATTGTATAACAAATAACATTCAAGATATAAAGGGTTGATCTAAAAAATTAACAAACTTTTGTTATATTGACTAATATTAATATCCACTATCAATAGTTATGGCTGTAATTTATAATATAAATCCAATAACACAGTCTATTAGATATTTGTTCATTAAATTAGACAATAATTTGTTTATTAAGTAATAAAAAGCTAAGTTTTGTTTAACTTAAGAATATTTGTGTCGACCCTGGTAATATTTGAATAGATATTTTATTACAATCTTTAAATACTCATACATTAATATATGACAGTTGTTGTGAAATTATAAACCTATTTAAGCAAAAATATTTTCTTATGAACTAATTTAAAGTATTATTAAATATCAATATTATAGAGTATTAATTAATTTTAACGCAATTACAAAGAATTTGATCAAAATTGATGAATCAATTTGAGCATTATGTGTATTGCAAATTATAATTTAATAATAAAACATATAGTTATGTATATCGAAAATATTAAAAGTATTATTTAACATTTAAACAAATAAAATGAATAAAAATTTGTTTAGTAATATAATTTCAATAATAATTTTGTGCAACTTTTTTGTTAATCAAAAGGTTTTATCACAGAATACTAATTCTGTAGATGAAAATATCAATAATAAAACAGAGATTTATGAGAAATGCAATAATAATGGACAGGATGTGGACTGCAAAGCTAACCAGTCAGACCTGACAGCATCAACCCATCCATCACTGAAAGATGACAATCCCAACGATATGGACTTTGCATCGGTTCCCACAACTGTTTGGCTATCGTTCGCCATTCCCTTTATATCTATCCTTATGTTTCTCATAATTAGTGGTTATATCTATAAAAGGATTGCAAAGATTGGCACAAATGTGGGTCAACTTCGGACAGAGTATTACATAAATGGTTCGACAATCGTATCACAAATGCGTGAAGAATCGCAACAAACATATGATTCAAGAATCAGTGGTCCGAGTGGTCCGAGTGGTCCAAGTGGTCCGCCACCCAGTTATGACAAACTCATCATTTTTGATATCAATGATATGCCGCCCACTTATGAAAGTCTTAACAATAAAAAATTATTCAATGTTTTTGTTAAATATAAGAATATTGACAATTATAATACAATTATATAATCACTAATCATTTAATACTATTAGCACTTAAATTGCTATTTGTTTATCTATTTATATTAATAATTACAAAAAATAATATAAATGCGTTTAAATATGCACAAATTATGCATATTGTTTAAAAGTAGAAAATAAAAATTTTTAATTTGGTAAACAATATTGTTATATTTTTAACATACAATAAATATATACAATATTTTAAAATAAATAATAATAATAATTTTATGATATTATATAGTTTAGTAATTTCTAATTATTTAATTTTCTTGTTGTAATTTGATGTTTAAAATGTATTAATAATTTGAAATCTTTAATGATTTTTCAAATTATTTGCTAACATATTAATATTCAAAGTAAAAAATAATTCATTGATTTATATTTTTAGTTAAATTTAATTAAATTATAAATAAAATTTTACAAAAACTTTAATTATAATTAGATAATTATATTAATTTTATAAATAAGAATCCCATTGTTGTAGTGTGTGATGTATATTATGTTAAATAACTTATCTATCATTAGTACAGTATTAATAAAGCTATAGATAGGTGTCCTATAATATAGTACAATGATAAAGTAAAATTTCTGGAAAATTATTAGAAAATTTCTATTTTCTCATTTCTAGTCATACCTGTAGTACGGGTGCAATGGAATCTAAAATCATAAGTTAACAATGCATTTATCATATAAAGTAATTTTATAGAAATACTAATATTAAGCAAAAATATTGATATATATTTAGATATTAGAATAAAACCATTAAGAATGCTATAAAGCATTATCAGAAAAAACTGACTAAAATATGTTTGCAAATTAATTGTCATTTATAAAAATAACTCATTTATATAAAATTTAAATTTTATTTTAATCATGAAATATTAAATACAAAATTAATATTTATAATAAGAATATAATAAATGTTATTTATTATTAAGGATTTATAATACATCTTAAATATCTTAATTTGGTTCAAAACATTTTGTGTAAACAAAATTGCTTAGTATTGTGTTATTATTTAGTTGACAATTTTGATGAAATTTTTCACCAAATTGTGTACAGCGAATCATATTATTATTAAACGTTTTTGAACACAAACAATGTAGAGTTGATATTGCTTTATATTTTGACTTTGCTTCGGGAATTTATGTAATTGGCAATGAAATCTGTCCTAATTTATACCATGTTTATTTTATCCAAATTTATTTTGTATAGAAGTGTTGATGTAATTCTAATATTTACTATAACAATGTAAGTTTAATTATTAATTTTGTATAGAAGTGTAGATGTAATTCGAGTATTTAGAATAACAAGGTAGAAGTAGTTTAATTATTCAATATGACAAAATAAACTAAACTATAGTCATCTATGGTATCAAATGATTTAGTATAACAAAATACACAATGTAATTATACTTTTGCCGCCATTTTCTCTGTTTCAGAAGAGATATGAAAATTTTAATGAAATTTTTGTTAGTTTTTGATTCTTTATTCAAATCAATACTTAAAAAAATTTACCTAAATATATTTTTACTTTGGCCGCCATTTTCTCTATGCCATTTGTGATGCAATTTTTAATACATTATTAGTAGTCCTATAACCGAATCTGAACTCAGAATTTCAAACTTCACAAAAAATGACAGACAGACAGACAGACAGACAGACAGACAGACAGACAGACAGACAGACAGACAGACAGACAGACAGACAGACAGACAGACAGACAGACAGACAGACAGACAGACAGACAGACAGACAGACAGACAGACAGACAGACAGACAGACAGACAGACAGACAGACAGACAGACAGACAGACAGACAGACAGACAGACAGACAGACAGACAGACAGACAGACAGACAGACAGACAGACAGACAGACAGACAGACAGACAGACAGACAGACAGACAGACAGACAGACAGACAGACAGACAGACAGACAGACAGACTCGAAAATGCTTGTATAGATTTCAGTAAATAAAACTTTTTCAAAGTTTTTTTTGAAAATAATTATTATATTATACTGTAATACAATATAAAGTACTGTAGTATTTATATTACAAAATTAAATCTTGTTTTCACTGTATTTGTATTTCTTTTCATTAAAATTATGAATGTGTGACAAATGTCTTTAAAAAATGTTTATAATTTTTAAATAATAATTTTGTGTTTATATTTTTATAGCTTTTATTTAAAAACATGTTTTTTTGTATTTACTAACTAAATATTAATTAATAGTAATTTACATTACGTTATAATTATAGATTAAACTTAATACTTAATTTAAAGCATGTTAAATTATAAAACTAAACATATTAAATAAAATTAATTTATGTTTTAAGTATTTAATTTCAATGTCTTATAAAATTTCATTGATAAGAAAAGTTTTAACAAAAAAATATTTGTTTATATATTAGATTATATATAAATTATATATTTAAAAGTAATTTGCAAATAACCAAAATACTGAATGCATAATAATTTTAATTTTCTGTATTAATAAAATTATCGATTAAATTGTGAAATATTATTAATATATGATTTATTGCACGTGTTTGTTATTTTGTAACATTAATCAATACTAATATAAGATTTAGAAAATTTTAACAAAAATTAAAAATGTCAATTTTATTTGATTTCATTTGATTTTATGCTGAAATAAAAGTCAACTATCATTTATGTTATTTATATTAATTCATAACAAATACATTGATAAGATTATACTATATCTGCAATTTTCTGAATGATAACGAGTTTTAAGTCTATTTGATTTTGTTTTGTAACTAAAAATTTGTTTTTATAAAATAATTACTGTATTAACAGTGCATAATAAGTTAACTAATTAATTTTATTTAAATTTAATTATTTTACAATTATGTCTCAAAAATTATCACATAATAATTATTGTCTAATAATTACAATTTTTATGTGTATGCAGTCATTTAAAATAATAGATACAAATACAGCAAATGAGTTAATTAGAGATTTACCTAATTTAGGGGATAGTTGTCATTATAATAAAAACACGACAACTCGTATACGAAAATGCGGATCAAATCTGATATGTGATCAAAATCGGTGCAAATGTCCGATTGGTTACGGATTTGCCACAACAGAGTGCATACCATTTACACAATTTGATTGTCAAGAAGACAGTCAATGTAATGCTTTGGACACCAATCGGGTCTGTAATTCAATGAATCATAAGTGTAAATGTAATTCAGATAATGGATATCAAGAGGACAGTATCACCAAAGTGTGTACAAATGGTCATTCATTACTCAACAATATTTGTTTAACAGATATGGACTGTAATGTTAAATACAGTTCCTGTAAGGACTCGGTGTGTAAATGTTGGCCAGAATTTGAAGAAAAGTTAAAAAATGGAAAACTTTTTTGTAGCCGAAGGCTATGTACAAACAATAGTGAATGTATTGTTGAGGATAACCCTAATTTGGTTTGCAATAACACGATATGCGAGTGTGAATATGGCTATAGTTTGGATAATCAGCGGATATGTCTTAAGATAAGTAAGCGACAGAATTGCAACATCACGTGTCAGATCATTGGAGGACTTTTTGCTTCAATTTTTATGCTTTCACTTATTTATTGGTGTTTTTATTGCTGTTATTCAATAGTCAAGAATTATAAACTTCATAACAGAAATAGGAGTCATCCGATGGCTGCAGAAAGTGAACGATTCACAGCTACGACAATGTCATCAAATGACAATCATTTAGTTCGTAATATCACTTATTCAGTCAATCATACAACTGATCCAACATATTATTGCTTTGACGCCGAGAGTCCGCCTACTTATTCCCAGTTATCTGACGACCCACCAGATTATGACACTGTTGTACACTTGAAACCAAACGATTAATATAAATGAATTGGAAAAACTAAAATTTTTTCATTTGAAAACTAATGTTAAATTAATAGTATGTTAAATGTATAATAATTATAATACTGTAATAAATTAAATTATTAAGTATTTGAATTGACTTTAATATTGTATAAAAAATATTATTTATAGAAAATGTGAGAAAAAATATTTTTCATAATTATATATTTTTTTAATTTATTTTTCATTTAATATTAAATACACACAATTTTAATTACCATACAAATAAAAAATATTATATACTTATTTAAGTAATTTGTTGGTTATTTGATAATTTTTATTATTACAATATCAATTTTATTATACTAATATTTAAGTAAAAATATATTTAAAAAGATATATATTTTTACATATTTAAGATTATAATTAAAAATAACATTAATTTAGTAAATTACTTTTGCTAAAGTATTCACAAGTAGGTAAAAATTACTGTTAAAAATGTTACTAATATTTTAGTTTATTTTAGTGATAACAGACTCTAAAAATTTTGTGTTAATAGTAATTATAGTTAGCTAATGATTGTTGATAATTGTTTTTAACTAAATAATAAACGACTTATTTATTGTGTTTTTTTTAACACAGTTTAATACTATTTTTGTTTTACTCATTGATAATCAATTTAATTAATCCCTAAAATTTTTAGAGTCTTATCTTTAAACAATCAATTTTGTGTACTTTATTTAAAAAATAATTTAGCATATAATAAATACTAAAAATAATATAAACGGTTACATACTTTAGCACAAAACTTATATTTGCATATAAATAGATCGTTTTTTTTTTGTTTTTAAGTTAACCTTTAATTATATTACTATAATTTATTTAAGAGTAATAAAAGTTCATTATCTTTAAATATAATGATTTTTGTAAAAATAGGTATTTAAACATTTGTTACTCTAAAATATAATGTATTTGTTCCAAGAATTGTGTGGAAATGCCTTTAAAATCATATTTTTCTATTATTTTAATACTAAATTGTTTGTCATATTTACATCAAACAAGTGCTGACTTATTGCAGGGAATCCTTTTGGGAACTTTAATGGCTAAACAAAAAGGATCCGATAAAATATATCTCATTCCCGTCAGGTATGGATTTTATTGTTTTTTTTCAATCAATTAATTAATACAATTTTAGCGAAGAAAAACTCCTAAATAGTTTAAAAGGACAGTCTATTAATGAGATCAAAGAGGAAAGTGAAATAAATGAAGAAAAGTATGAATCGATGACAACTATGACACCAAAAGATATCAATAATTTTGATGCAAAAAATTTGAAAATTCTTAATAATATTAAACAAATACAAGAAATTATTGATAAACTAAAGAACCAAAAAAGTGATTCTCAAAAGTCATCGCAAATGAATTTATCGACTAAACCACTAATGACACCAATTGTTAGACAGATGTACCCAACAGTACCGACATATCAGACACAAAACAATAGACAAAATATGTATAACACGGGACAGTCTTTTAAACCAATTTTTGGTCAACCATTAGCTACTCCTCCTCGTCGACCAATTATGAAACCCAGAGCTAAACCTCAATATAACTATCAAGAAGAAGACAATCTGAATGTAAATCCTTTGCAAATGTTTAACACAAAACTCATGCATGAAATGGAGATTCAAAATATGATGGCATATCCGACAAGCATTGAAGATATTAAAACAATTAAATTAAATACATTTCCTATTCATTAATTTCTCAAAATTAATTTAATCATTTGTAAATATTTTAATCGTGACATACATCGTTTTAAATTATTTATATTGTTTAATTTTAAATTATGTAAATATATACTTATCAATAAAATTGTAAATAATAGGTAATATTTACATTTACACTAAAAATTATCCAATTCAAATATTTATACAATTTTTCTAATTTGTATATCAAACACTATATTATAATTTTAAGATATATCAATATTGTGATTTAATAATCATTTGAAATATATTTTTACACTTTAATGGATTAATTTGATTTTTAAATTTTTTTTCCATTATTTTTCATTATTTCATTATTCATTATTATTCATCATCAATTGATAATATAAATCGGTATTTATACTATATTATAGATCAGTGGCTGTCCCAGTGAATTATTTAAATAATAATTTTAAAATATAATACATTTACTTATTTTTAAAATAATTGAAAATTATTTAATGTTCAATTTAACTTTATTTATTTAAAAGGGAAAATAAAACATAAATTTTAACAGATGAATGACATTAAATAGGCATTAAAAATAAAACATTTGTCTATTGAGCCCTCACTGCTTAAGATTCTATATTATACAGTATAACATAACTAATTTTAACATTTTGATATAAATTATTAATTAAAATATATTATTAATATATTACCTAATATCTCGATATCTAATGTAGATTTAATGTTAAATAATAAAAATTTGATTTCTTTGATATCTTAATAAAGACTCAATTTATTATTAACATGTCTGACAAATGTTAATTAAAATTAAATAAATATTTATATAGAAAAACTACAGTATATCATTTATTAAGATTCCTATTATATAACATTTAATTTTTAAATATGATTTTCACTATTTTACATATTATGTCAATTAATTAATTATATTAATTAAAATATTTTGTTGTAAAATTTAATTAATTTACATAAATTCTGAAATCGAAATAAGTGTCATTATGAAAATTTTAGTACAAATTGTTACACATATACAATATAGTAATCAAAACTCAAATCAAAATGAATAATACATATAATTTTATTTAAAAATATGCTAATTATATTCTGCATGCAAACAAACGTTGACATCCAATAAGTCACGATATTATACATTATTGAAATCAATTAAGGATTTACACTAAATATATACTGTATTATACAAACGCAAATAATTAGATTAAAAACTGTATTATACTATAAAATTACAAATATATTATTATAGATTATTTAGCATTATTTTTATTATTATTATTATAACACACATTCATTCTATTATTAGATAATAACCGAATCAATTTGCATTTTAACTCCCACTCAGTGTATTATTGTATATAAAGTTTGCAAATAAAACAATTATTACAATATGTTATAATCATTATATTCATGAATGATATAAATATTGTAAAAAAGCTATAAATGATAAAAATAATATTATTTTATTTTATAGTATAATATATACTTTTTATTATTTATAATTTATTTATTAACTCATTGAAACATTTTTTTTATTAATTATAACGAACTTTTTACTTATTAAACAAATTCCGTAAGGTTTTGTCAAATTAAAAACAAAAAAAAAAGATAAATTTGAAAAATAATGGGGAAATTTCTACAAGAAATTTATGTCTATGAGATCCCCCATGTTAATTTTGTTATTTCTATATTTTCACGAATTCCTGAAAGGAATACGTATATGCATTCTATAAGTCTGTCGGTCTGTCTGTCCCACGAGGACATAGGTTCGAATCCACATTCAGCTACACTTTTTTGTGATTTTTTTGTGATTTTTTTGATTTTTTAAGTTTATTTTTCAGGAAAATGGTGTCCAATAATTAATAAAAAAAAATTTTGAATTTTTTTTTTGATTTTTTTAAAAAATTTTTTTAACTTTATTTTATTAGGAACATAGAGAAAATAGTGTCAAAAATTTTTTTTTGATTCTTTTTCTTTTTTAAGTTAAGGAATTCGTATGGAAATGCTTTTGAAGCATTCTCAACTGGTTAATCTTATAATAAATAAATAATTATACAATAATACTGTACATAATACAATAAATAAATATTATTAGTATTAATATTTTAATTAAAAAATAATTTATTTAATTACATTAAACTAAAATCTTAAGTCTATTAATGAATTTATAATTTTTTAAAAAATTTTAATTAGATAATTATACTGTATTAAATGTATATATATATGGATCACATTTGTATAGTAATGTAGTGTAAGGTATATTATACAATATTACAATAGCTATAGATATGGGAATCCCATAGTATACTATTAAAGTAAATTTCTAGATAATTTACTAGAAATTTTTTCAAAGAAAATTAGAAATATCTATTTGACTATCTCTACAGTTATTCTTTAATATAAAAGCGATGCAAACAATAATAAAGATAAAAAATATAATTATAAAAGTTACGATTTAAAAATATTTCCATAAAATTATTGTAGTGATATACAAATAAAAAAAATATTAGATAATTTATTTTATCATGTATTAGTTTTGAGTAATCAGTTAGTTTGCAATTAGATTTTAGATAATAATAAAATAATTGATTTAATTAAAAAATAAAACTTAAGACCAAAATTGCCAAATTTGACATTTCTATTCATATGTAACATTGGTTATGTAATTGTATGTATACAGTAAATACTATATATATATATATATATATAGTGTTAATACGGTATTGTAATTCATTATGTGAAACGCCATTAGAGTCCAATTACTATTCACTAATACTTTAATTATAAAAATAGTATTACAAAAACGTAAATATAAACTGCAGAATAAATCAATTAAAGTATAATCAATTACAGTAGCAATGCTTTAGTATAATATTATGCAAATGTAATGATTACTATACTAGGGATAGAATATATGCAATCAATTATAATAATTATATTTATAATATCATAATAAATGACAAATCATTGATATTCTTTGTATACTTTACTTAGATTAATAATTACTGTTTAAAAAATGCAATTATTATTATTAATCTCTAGCGATAAACATAAGATTAAATTTACATAATATTAAATACATTAAAATTAAAAAATGGTATTAATATTATTAATTTTATACATACCTTATAACAAGATCATCACTAAAGACAAATACATTACAGATATTTAAAAAGTCAATATATATTAAAATTAAATAAATTTCAATTTAATTAATTAGTCAAAAAATGATTATTTAATTTACAATTTAATTAGACAACTAACACAAACAAATTTTTAATAAAATCGATTTTTAGAGATTCAGTCCTTTTTTATCAATAAATACTGATTTGTTTGGATTGAGTTTGAGATTACATTTGGTCTTACATTACATTAATGTTTAAGCTGTAAATTACAAATAAATATAAGTGACAAAATTACATATTACTTATACAGTATATAATAATAATAATATAATTAAATTGATTAATACTTAAAATTAAACAATATTTCTCTCTCATATTCATAACATGATTTCAAATACAAAAAATTATTTTTGTTAATTTTGAATATTAAATATATAGTAAATAGATAAAAGTATTATTTATAACAAATATATAAATAAATATTGTGTAACTAAATCAACACAAATCTAAGATCATGTTATGTTTACAGTTGACATATCATTCAAAATAATACTGTTTTTATTTAGTTTAACAAAATTACAATTTTAAAGTGTTTTAAACTACTTTTGATATTATAAATACTTGAGTCACTTAATAATAAATGTATATAAACTTATTTAGATGGAAGAAATGACTTATTATATTCATAATTATATGTTAACTCATATTAAAATTAATAATATATTTAGTTAAGATTAAAATAATTAATTATAATTCAAATCATAAATACAATTCGATTAATATATAGATAAAAATGAGAATAAAATTGTTAGCATTTTTTCTGTACACTCTTTGGTTTTAAATAATGTTGATAATTGTGCTGATCTTAGAAAACAATTGTTTTTTATAAATACAAATATATTTATATTAATGCAAATCTTAAAGAGTGACTGACATTATATAGTCATTATTACAGAATATATTATACAATAAATATCATTATTTCTTTATCATATATTTAAATATATGTTTTAATATTAATAATAAAAATTATATTAATATTAAATCACATTTATATCTCATTGTATACAAGAAGTTTTATGAATATGTATTTAAAAAGATAATGGCTATTAATAAGACAAATTTGAGAATAAAAGCAATTTTTGTGTTTTATGCCATAAATAGATAATTTTGAGCACTTCTAACAATCAGATTATGTTCTGATTTTCTGTAATATAAATTCACTCAATAGCTAAATAGTTATATAATTTAGTTATCAATCATTAAATGCTATTCTGTTTTGTATATAATAATTATTATTCGTTATTAAAACTGATAATAATTTAAAAATCAAACATTACTTCAAAGTTGCCTTCAAATCAAATCTTCAGTTTAAAAAATATTAGGTTTAAAATATTATACATATTTATATTTTTATCGACACAAACAAGATTTAAATAAAGAGATCTGTTTGTTATAAAAGATGAGATATGGGTAACATTAGGCCAGAATCTATTGCTTTCAGAGTATATAATTGTAATTCAACACCAAATTGACACAAAAATTTAGACTTAAATGCTTTGTCTTTGATGCCTAAACTCGAGTATTTTGGTCTTTTAAATTTTATTAACAATTCAATAATTACCATTTTGTGTTAAGTGTTTATAAATAAACAATTAAGTTAATAATTGGGTTGACTAGCAGTTAAAACTAACTAAAATTAAAAAAAAACAAAAATATCAATAATAAAAGTTACAATAAAATGATGAGATTTTGTCTTAAAATGAGGTGAGATTATTATGAGCTGCAATAAATTAGTTTAAAATATAATTTCAAATAATAAAGATATTATATAAATTAAAATTAACAAAAAATTAATGTAAAATGAGATAAAGTGTTATTGAAATTATTGATTAGTAGCTACGCTATGATATGAATTAATGTTGTGATTCAACATTTTAAGGGAAAAGAGAACAAACAAAGCAATATAGCTTTATATGTAGTATAAGTGTAGTTATTATTAAAATCATCGTTTGATGAAAGTATAAATAGCATTAAATCTGATGTTTTACTTTTAAACAAAATAGAGACGTAATGCAAGTTTTAGAGGAGAAAAATGAATGTTTGGATTAGATATTTGGTTTTAGATAATAATAGTTGCATTAATTTGTGTATCAATTCTATACAACAAAAAACGAGTATTATATTTGTTTTCTTCTGTTATCTTCACATAAAGTATATCTTTTGTGAAATATTAGTTGATTTATGAGATTTTTCGTTACAAACAATATTGTCTGAAAAAACCATACAATTATTGACCATTCAATAGGGTGTGAATCTATTGTATGCAGCACTTCGATAGGCAACCTATAGTTAGATACAAGTAGAAAAATGCAATATATATTTTAAAAAAAAATTATATTATAAAATAATATATATTTCCTAAATAAATAAATTCCATTAAAACAAGTAATTTATTATTACAAGATAAAGATTAAAATGTCTATAACTCCTTACCCCATATCCAGCCACCGGTCCAATACTGTGTCCTAAATATGGTTCAGCAAATTCACGGCCATAACTAACAAAAAATATAATATAAAAATCTAATTAGACTAAAACAAAAATAATTTAACTTTTAACTTGAATTTGCTACATATTTCTAAAGTATAAATACAATAACTATAAAATAGATATTAATATAAAATGTTGTAATATAAAAATGCTCTTAATGTAGAATATAATTGTATTTTATAAAATTTCATATTTGGAAAAAATTTATATATACAGTACTGTACTGTATATAACTTATTGAATGTTACACTAAAAATAATCTAAGAAACGATTAATAGATTAAATTCTTATAAAAATAAATTGACTGCTTTCCTGTTTTCATATTATGGATATGATTAATATTGACATACTGCACTTTGTTGATAACATCTAAAAATTTAAAATATCATTGTTTCAAAAAAAAGTAAATTAAATTTCTGTACTGTCAGCTCAATAATCAATTAGATAGACATAAAAATTTTAGTAAACGATTTTATTAATAAATAAAAAAAACTAAATATCTAGATTAAATAAAGATATATTAAAATTATGCATTAATAAATAATAATAAGTTATAATTAAGAAAAAATTATATTAAATTCTATTGATTTAAAAAATATTATATTATTGAACAATTATATCTAAACTTTAATGTTTGATACTCGATATCATTTAATTCAAAATAAATCAACTTCATGTATTATGACTAAACTAAAAAATGAATATATTTAAAACTAGATTTTATCTTAACACTTAAAATTAATGTTATTACCATTGTATAATTATACCAAGTATAATTCATTGTAAAATTTTTAAAAAATTAACACTAAAAATGAGAATAATTTAAAACAACAAAATTCTTGAGACAACTTTAATAAAATTACTTTAAAACTATGTTTTTTGGATTTATAATAAATTTTACATTAAATATATTTACTGAAATCTTTTTAAGGATTACTAATATTATATCATATCATATAAATAGTAAACTTCATATTTACTCAAAATGAATATTAAGTTGTTTTTAGATTTAATAAAAAATCGATAAAACAAACATTGAATTCCATAACATACTATAGTACAGTATATACTGTACAATATATCATAATATTCAATATAATGTAAGTTTGTTAAAAAGTATGTAAAACATGATTCAATACATTTTGACAAAACATTAGTATATGTAAATATTGAAGCGTTTATGTCAATAGTTTAAAAATATAGTAATATAATTAAATATGAGTGGTATATATGAATGTAAATTATGCCAATAATTTGCATAATTTTTTGTTATAAAAACTATAAATATTGATAAAATACAGATTAAAATTAAATTAATTATTTTAGTAAAATAATTAGAAACTAATGAATATAAAAACAAGTGGTACATACCCGGCAACACCAGCGTACGCGACGGCAGGGTTGGCCTGTGCAGCAGCGGCCGCTGCCGCATATTGTCGGGCAGCTGCCGCTGTGTAGGCAGCACTGGCCGCATAACTTGCCTATAATAATTTTATTTTTATATAATAATTTTTATAACTATTATTACTTTTTAAAAATATGGATAAAACTGACCGGCAATTGATAACGTTCAGAGCCTGCAGCAGCTGCAGCAGCATATGTTAGGAACGGGTCCTGATATACGGCACTCCTGGCAATGAGGCTGTCATTTAGTAAAAATAATTTATATTTTGTTATGAGTTAGTCACCAAATTATTACAATGCGTCAATTATACAATTATTTCAACGGTATATCAATTATTAAAGCATCTACTAATAAATTACAAATACCGGTATATAATGTATTTACTGTAATAATGTATATAATAATTAATAAAAATATAAATGATTAGCACTGAAAAGTAAACTGTAGGGAAAATAGCGAAATCATGCCATTGAATGATTAAATGGTTAAATAATTAAATGAGAAAATTGTTGATAACATTCATTGTTGATATCAAGTATGACTTACGGGGTGGCAGCATAACCATGCAAGGTTGTGGCAGCGGCTGCGGTAGTTAGTGGTTGTGGGTGTCTTGCAAATGCTGCCGCTGCGGCCAGTGTCTGGGCCCGTGCGACCCGAGTGCCCCTTTGTATCGCTACGCCCCTCAAGGCGGCCACTACTCAGTTTTCAACACATCAAATGTTCATTTGTTTCAATTATTGTATTTAGTTATTGAGTTCAGTTCCCAATCAGACCAGTCAGTCATCAGGCAATACAAGACAAGAAATATAAGAAAACCAAATGAGTACACATCACCTCTTGTTTATTGCAATCATAAATGCAAATTAAATTATATTTATGTAATTCATGCAATTTATTGTTATAGTTTTGCTTAAGCAATAGATAATCAAATGTTTATCAATTAAATCAAAGTTAGACATTTGAAAATATCAATATCTTAAACAAATTATTCATAAAATATCGTGCTTTATAATATAGACACACAAATAATCAGTTTAAATTTGGTTTATGTTGTCAATTATGTGTTATATTTAACTAATCTAATTGTTTTTTATTATATCATAGGTTTTATGGGTTAACAGAAATTTGTGCTAAAAACTTTGATTTTGTGCCAAAAATTATACATAAATTGTAATTTGAAAATGTATTTTATTAGTGAAAACATAGCACACATCTGATTGATTGATTAAATATAGTAAATTCCTAGAAAGCAGTAATGCTTGCCATTGTGTTATTGCTATCATTGAAACTTTACTTTCAATTTAATGCAAATAAGGAAACACCCATTTTTAGGACTCAACTTTAAATTATGATGCAATTGTTTAAAATGGTAGCAATTTATACATAAAAATAATTTCACAATTATAACAAATACTGACAATCATATGGATTATCATTTATGAGGTCTTTAGACAAACAATATTTAGATAATTAAATACAATATTCTTATTATAAGTTATATGTATATCACATCAATAGCTGATACCTGCTTTAGATATCATCAACAAATTTGATAAATGTTTAATTGGAAAGTAATTGTAATATTACAATCACAACAATTTATTATTTTAATTAATTGATCCAATTTGTTGACTAAAATATGCGACACAACATATAAAAAGCGCTTATATTTATAGATAATAATATGGGAATTGCTTTGCTTTAATTTCCATAATTTTTCAATATTGTAGTAATAAAATCCAATTTCAAATAACTAAAATATAAAACAACATATTATGCCTTACCGTTAGTAATGATGGCAGTAGGCGTTGGTTTTTTGGTCTGAACTCTAGCGGTGGCATTATTGACCTCAATCTTTCGGCCCTCAACTACCGTTCCATTCAATTGTTCCCGAGCTCTGTCCGCATCAGCGCACGCAGCAAATGTCACAAAACCAAAGCCCTATTTGTATAACAATAGTTTTAATTATTTGCTATAATAAAAACAATATATAAAAAGCAAAACCTATCAGTGAACAAGTTTATGAATATTAAACAATTGACAAAAAAATATAGCATATCATATGTGATCTAACTTTTCCCAAACATCTGTTCACCAGATTTTTGTCTCTAAGTTTTTTATACATCTAATTCATATAAAACTTTAGTGATTTACGTAAGCTTTCATTTTAAGTCAATAATAATATGTCTTAAATATAGAAAAAATTAAAATTTTCTCGTGTTGTTTGGCTTTAAACATCTGTTTAGTATAATATTCAATTTTAAAGCAAACTATAGGAATAACATGAGTGGGAAAGGGAGGAGAGAGAAGAGCTGTTTATTATTGCAAAAACCTGAGCCATAACTCAATATACAATACTTTATTGTCAATTGTATAGTACGGATGCATAAAAAACAAAAGTAAAAAAATTGTTGAACAAAGAGGTTGTGCTTTTTAATAGGTGTCTCAACATCTGTTCACAACTAGTTCTCAATAAAGTCCTAATCTATTATAGGTTTCAAATATAATATTAAACAAGAAAATGAAGATTAAATTGATTTGAAAATTTCAAATCAATTTTATCTCTAACACAACTAAGAGTTATGAATAGTAAAATAAATAAAATAATCAATGATTAAAATAAATGTAACCCTAAAAATTAATATTATAAAATATATAATTGATAACATTACTTTATAAAAATATAATACAATTCTTAATATATTGTAATATTCTGTTTATACTGTAGTCTATTACAAGTAATGTAAATTTTATTTAAGAAATTTATATATTAATTTTATCTATTTATTAATAGAAACTTATTGCCAAACAATATAGCCTAAAAATATACTATAATAAACTAAATTATTTAACACATAAATAGTTTCAGATAATAAAATTATATTAAAAAGTAAACCTTAGATCCTCTTTCGTTGAAAATTATCTCAACGTCCAAAATGGGTCCAAATTGCTGTTAGAAAATAAATTAGTGAATTAATTAAACTTAAATCTCATTCATATTCAGACAAATTGTTTATGTAAAATAAAAATATTTAAAAAAATCGATAATAAATGATTATTAATGAAATCAATTGCTCTGATCAACTAATATTTCACTTATGTAATCTAAATAATGGATTAAATCAATCAATAAATTAATTAAATTTTTCACCAATCAATTTATACAACTAAACTCATAATTAAAATATCTCTAATGCAAAAAAAACAATTTGAATTCAAGAGCATATTAAAGTCAATATACTAAATCAATATTAAAAACAATACCATAATTATTAATAATATAACTAATAACGTTATTATAATTACTAATTATGATAATTAAATTAATAAAATAAATAATAAAAGTATATTTCTTTATTTACCCCAAAAAGTTGTCTTAAGTCTGGATCTCTGAATCGGAAGGGAATATTCGAGACGTGAAGACGTTTCGGTTGATTTATATTAGGATTGTTTGTAGATATTGTCGACTGATTGATGGCCGCCGCAACTGCCGTCACATTCTTTGGTAAATCAATGCCATTATTAGCTACAGAATTGGTGGCAATAGTTGTCGTCGATGTGCTGACGCTTTGATTATTAGTATTATTATTACTTGTTATTGTATTTGTAATACAATTGCTTTTAATACTATTATTATTGACTAAATTTGAATTATTTAGTAAACTAGTTGTAAATGAAGTGTTATTTGAATTATTGGTTGTATTGTTATTTTGAAGAAATGATTGTGTGTTTGAACCGATGTTTGGGCTGCCATTCACTTGTTGTAAACAGTCGTCTATGAGATCCGTTTGTGTTTGTTGTTCAACAGATACCGAACCATTGGTTGGCATTATCTGACTTTCACTGCCTGTTGTCTCTAATGTCCAACTTTTTGTTGGAATTGTTTGACTTGTATTTGGATCAGATTCAAGTGATGATTGTGCTGTTAGTGAGCTGCCATTCATTTGACACATAGCATCGGATGAGGTGGTGGTCGAGGTATCGTCCGTCGGATCCACACTCTGATTGTCAACCAATGACTCGCTCTTCATGTCTGAGTCTGTCGTAATGACAAGTTATCATAAGATTGCTGTCAAAGACAACTAAGAAGTTAAACCAATTGATACTTACGTTGAAATAAAAAACTAAGTAATTTGCTGTCAATACTTGTTGTTATTGTTGTTTGTCATCAAAACAATGGTAAATCAGATCATTAGATAAATGAAGACATTGTGTGTAATCATATGATATGATGAGTGAAACGTTTGTTTTGTTTTTATTATTATTTATATTTTGATTACAAATCAAAATTCAATGCAATAAATGAATGACTGATTCAAATGAGTCGTACAATACATTCAATACATACAATGTATTCACACATTCACTACAACACTGTATGTGAGTCACAGATAGAGAGAGAGAGAGAGAGTGAGTCACTGAGTGAGTGAGTGTTAGACTCAACCAAAACAATCAATTGATTTGAATTGAGTCTCAATGTCTGGCATATAATGGTAGTGACTATTGAATGTACCGATCAATTGCTTTGTCTATGACTGCACTCCATTGTAAGCTCAGGCATGTAAGGCATGCGCTCACATACCTCACCAACAAATATACATCGATTTGCTTTAACATAGACTTACTGTATATATGCACTCAACAGATGGTATTGCAATAGATATTAAATATGAATACATTTTATCAATATTTTCAATGCATTTCATTCATAATATAATAATTATAGCTTTATATTGATATTCAATATAAGTGTATAAATAACAGTAGTTTTAGATTTTACAGAATTATTAATAATAATTAATTTAATTATAATATAAACATAAATAACTAATAAAATTAAATGTTATTTAAACAAAATTCTTTAGTTTTATTATAAACTGTTTATTAAGTAAATTCTTAATATATATGCTTTAAAATGCAATCATTTATAAATAGAAAACACTATAACTATAATACAGTAGATTTTACTACAAATAAAAGTGTTTTTAAAAATCATTGAAAATCATTGAAATACTTTCACTGTTTGATTATATGATATACATATTAATTCAGTGGATTAACTTAAAAATTAAAATAACTTAATAATTTTCATCACATTTTTTTGAAACAATAAATTGTGACATATTTTACATAATAATAATTAAATAAATAGATTTCAAAGTCAGTTTTGGTTGAAAATAACAAAATTATGACCAAAAACTTGAATCTACTGTAGATATAACACTGACAGCCTGTGGGCACTGACAGCCTGTGGGCACTGACCTAAAACATCTCTATTTTAAAATACTGTTTGTTATAATATGTCAAATATTTGAAGTAAATGTCGCTATGAATAATAAATAATTTTAAAAATGTCAAATTAATTAATTTTTAAAATAATGTATATTTTTTGTTTTTAACAAAAATTGTTATAATTAATCTTTTAAATTAATAGCTTTAAATATTTAAATGCATATTTTTGATTATATATTTTATTTTGAATTTAAATAAAATAAAACAATTGAGTGATTCCGGTATTTTATAACAAAAATATGTATATAGTTTTAAATACTAAAATATCAATTATTATAATAGATTTTGCAGAGAGATTTTGCGGAAAATTTTCCTAAAAATCCTAGTTTCGTAAAATTTTTTCTATAAATGTTGAACAAAATTTATAGAAAAAATTTTCTTTAACTATTTTACTAATTTTTATTAAATTCTAAAGAAAATATTTTACTAAAAATTAAGAAATTCTATATATAGAAACAGTAATTTCATTGTTAAATCTTAGTTTATTTTATTTATTGTTTCCAATAAAGTTTTATATAAATAATTAATAATTGTGTCGATAGTGTCGATAATAAAGTCAAATAATGTCGAATAGAAATTTTGATTACATTCAACTAAATTCATGCATTTAGTCGAACAATAATTTGGAATTGAATTATTAAAATAATTATTATTATCTAAATCTAATCTAAATCTAAATCTAAATCTAAATCTAAATCTAAATCTAAATCTAAATCTAAATCTAAATCTAAGTCTAAGGTGACCAGTTTATTATAATGAAAATAGAGGATTGTCATAATAGAATAGACATTCCAAGACTACTCAAACTTGACATATCAACAATATTTTGTCACTTTGTAAACACATCTTTCTAATTCATTTGGTTTTAATTTTGAAATAAATATTTTAATAACAAAAGTTTATATTAATACAGTATTACTATTAGTTTATTTAATTAAATAATTTATTTATGTGTGAATGTAGTATAATTTTAAAAATTATTTATATTGTAAATTGTAAATTAAATACAATTTTTGTTTTAATTTTTAAAATGTTATTTTTATCAATTTAATTATAATTTTATTTATTATAAATAATTAGTATAAAAAATAAACATATATCACATAAAATATTAATTTGTATTTATTCAAACTATATATAAAACATTTTAAAATTTTAATCAGTTTATTTTTCTATAATTACATTTAATAACTCAAATATATAAAATATATATTTATAAAATAAAAATAACAATTTATTAGACAATTAAAATTAAATAATTTAAGTTATCAATTGAAACATTTATATTTTAAAATATATAATGAAATAAAGACAATATTAAAATATTTTATTTTAACAAAATAAGAAATTTAAAAAATCATTGATTTTATGTATAGTACAGTATTAACAAATATAGTACTGTATGTGTATTTAGTAGGAAACATTGAAAAAATAGTTTTATAATTAGTTTTAAGTTCAAATTTTAATAGGACTACAATTATTTTTCATTAATATTTTTTTAAAATTTATAATCTTATGACAACTGTAAACATTGATAAAAATTTGTAATATACGTTAACAATTATGTAAAAATGCCATGCTTATTTTATATTTCATTAAATATATTTTATAATATAATGTATTTTCTCATTTGACAACCAAATATCAATTTATGATTTTCTATGGTAGAGATTGATTAACAAATTTTATATATAATAGAATAATAATAACTTTAAAGAAAGTTAATATTAAAATTCACTAAAATAATGATAATTAAAGAAATAATATTTCTTTTTGTTTATACATGGAGTATAAACGGTATCTATTTATATACTTATTGTTTGAAACAAACTGTTGTATAACTCAAAACCTATATTATATAACAATATTTAGTTATATAATTTAGGTTTTGAGTAATACAACAGTTTGTTTTAAACAATAAGTATATTTAAAAGATTTATATAATTATTTAAAACGTTATACTAAACAAAAATATCCAATTGTCATCAAATTTACAATTCTCAATTATCTGGTCAACAATATGTTTGATTAAAAAGTGACCAAGGGTAATGTTGTAGATAATTTTAAACTGAATAAAATTGTAATTAGTCATTTTTTAATTAAATATATGATTGGCCAGATAATTGCAGTCGACTATGATTTATAAATTTTTTAAACAGTCGAATATAAATTATCTGGCTAATCATACAATTAATTTATAAATGACCAATTATAATTTTATCCAGTATAAAATTATCTACAACATTGCTCTTGGTCACTTTTTAATCAAACATATTATTGATCAGATAATTGTAATTAATAGCATCGCCGCCGCCGCTGTTTAAGACTCTCTCAACATTTACAGTATTATCTGAAGTATTAAATAATAATTTAATAGCATTTTATATTATTGTACTTTTCATTTTTCATTAAAATATAGTCTATAATACTGAATATTAAAAGCACAATAATATGAAATTCAATAAATACAAAATTATAAAAAAAGATATACTACACTAAATATAAATGTAATAATATAATAAAAAATAATATTACAAAAACTATAATAATAAAAGATAATGTATAAAATTTAATTTTTTTAAATTACATTTATTTCACTATAAAACTTCTAAAACTAAATTAATATCATTTTGTATTACAAAAATTATATATTTATATACGAAAATACAAAATAGTTAATTTGAGATATAAACATAACTATTGATATTATAGACTATAATTTATAGTTAGTATATCTATAATAATGTCAATCAAATTCTTTTATAACATTAGAATTTTATTCTTTACTTATTTTAAAAATATTTATTTAATACCAAAGATAGCTTCTGTATAAGTGGGCGGCAGATCCACAAAATTGGGTGAATAAGCGCTGCAATCATTATATTTATTATCATCGGCTAAGACAACAGTTTTGTTAAGAAATTGTATGTTTTGATCGACAAATGGTTCAAATATATGACAATCACTATAAGATGGTGGAAGTGAATGTGTTTCATATATTTTGTTTGAATCACTTTTGGTAGGTATTGTCAGTACAATAGGTAACTCAACTTTCAATAATTCTTTTGAATCTTCAATTTCAATCAATACTCTAATTTGATAATTGATTTTCAATATATTACAGTCCAATGACATAGTTTTTAAATTGGATGGAATTCCTAGTAATATACGCTTAGAATAACTGTGAGATTTTGCTTCAATTATGTCATACATGTTGTCATTTGATATTTTACTTTTGATTTTTGTATAAAAATAGTTCTGCTTTTGTTGTAATGATAAACTTAGTTTGAGATTATGGTCACTATTGTTGTCAACATTACAATATACTGATATTTTATCTCCTGTTTAATAAATAAAAACATTTCATATTATTAGTATTTGACACATCAATACTCTATTTAACAATAGAAATGAATACCCGGAGTAATCCATCCGTTGTCTAATTTAGCGAAAACTTCTATAAAATTGTTGAAAATTCCAATTTTCTTTCTAATCATTGTTGAAATTGGTGTCTAAAAATTAAATTACTCTCTAATTAGTCGTTTAAGGCATTAAATTAAATTAATAAATATATTATTAATGGTTTATATATTTAATTATAAGGTATTACATAAACATCGTCTACATTTCCATTGTATGGCGCGATTACAGTTAGAAAAACTTCTTTGCGAAATATATCCCAATCTTTATGAATAATAACTTCAATTTTGTAGCGAATAAAACCAAATTTGCCATAAAATGATGAAACACAGCCTTTTCTAAAATTTATTTGTAAATAATTTTATTGTAATTATAAGTAAAAATAATGAAAAAACAATTCACTTATTTCAACAGAATTTCATATAAATACATATAAATAAAATTACAGATAATAACAATTCAATATTTCTATTAAATTATAAATTTATCAATAACTTGATTTTTTATATCAATATTATATTTTTAAATTTTATTTATTATTATTATTATATTATTAATATATTATTATTTGTTTTTATAGTGTTTGAACATTATAAAAACAACTTCAAACGTTAAATTATTAAATTTATTTATATTATTTAACTTTATTTAAGTAGATATTTTAACAAAATTAACATTATAAATATTACAATATAAATATACAAATTTTATAATTTAATAATAATAATATATGAATTAAGAATAGAGAATATTTGACAAATAAATAATTAATAGATAACATACTCAGGTATTGTAAAATAAAAATCAATTTCAACCAAACCTTCCAATGTTTGATCGGTTGCCGCTTTAAATATAATATAGAAATATTATGTTAACTTAACACAGCCATGAAAATCAATGTAGTTGTATAAAGAAATTTATGAACTTGGTGAATTTATTCAAAAAATCTAGTTAACTTAACAAAACTTGCCTGTTACTTTAACATTATATAGTATTTTTAATAGTAACATTTCAGTTAACAATTGCTGTACAATGTTAAAGTATCAGGCACGTTTTGTCAAGTTAACTATATTTTTGAATAAATTAATTAAGTTCATAGATTTGTTCATATAACGATATAATATAGAGTAATTAATTATCAGTGAATATTATTAGTGAATATTATTAGTGAATATTATATTATTAGTGAATACTTACATTTTTTCAAGAGATCATATTTATCAATCAACTCATACATTGATTGCTTATCAAATTTTCTATCAATTGTTAAAATATATACATATATTAGTATAAATTCAATAAAGTAATATAAAAAATATGAGAAAATGTTGATTACGTTTGTTTGCAATCTACAAATGCCTCAAAAATCAGATTAATATCGATGTGTTTGAATTGAATGTTTCCTTCAATATTCAAATAACACTTTCCTTTGACCGCATCTCCAGCTCTATAGATGTGTTGACTTTTATCTAATTCAATACTAAAATGTTTGATAATAGGCATAGATTTTGACATTTTCTTAAAATTTTGTTGACAACTAACAGCTCTCATGTTTGAAATTTATATTAAAACATTTCTTTATTAAACTATTCAATACTCATATATCGATCGCATCCTTAATACATAGCATAACATCTGACGCAAGTCATGTCAGTTCTGTTTTCAGACTAAAAATAGTATCAAAATTGGATATTAAAGTCCATAACATTAAGGTTTGTCTAATAACATGAATTTTAGACTTTTTGTTACAATGTGTTGCGCTTGTGATCAACTAATTCAATATTTTTTTGTTATTTATTCACTTATAAATCCATATAAGTGTACACTAGTATACTGTAGTCTATTTCAAAATTAAAAAATTAATATATAAAACTTTAATTACTCACAATTTGTGACATATATTTAGCCGATTATTGTCTTCGGCCTTAATTGCGGACAAATTATTGCAATATTGTTTCGGACAGTAATTGTCTCTGTCCTTCATCAGCGCAATTGCTGTACATTAGTGACAGCACTGTTGGTCTTTAGGTACTTACGGTGAGAGAGTGACCACAAAAAGTGATAATTGATACCATGTTTAGTGCCATAAAACTTATTTGACTAGTTTTAACATAAGTTTTTTATACATAATAATACAAAACTGATTGTAAAATTCAATAGTATATACATAGCTCCCACAGAAACTGGCAAATGCCAGCTTCTGTAGGAATTACTAATTAATTAATCAATGAATTCTAAATATTGATTAGGTAAATTTGTATTAGAATTAAATTTATCATTCATCAGCGGTATATTTTTTAATTTATTAGTTTCTATATACCATTTTTCTAAAAATTTACGAGCTTTATTATTGTGTTCGTGAGCTAAAATTTTTGGTTTATTAAAATTAACCTTATGGTTTAAGTTTATTGAATGATCTGCTATATTAGATTTAATATTATAATTATGTAATGCATTTTTATGTTCTTTTAATCTATTGTTTAATTTTCTTTTAGTTTCTCCAATGTATTCATGAGTACAATTATCACAATTAATGTTATAAATTACACCTGAGTTATTTAATATTTCAATGTTTTTATTTTGTTTTAATAAATTTTTAATGTTTTTGCCTTTATAATATACTGTATTAATATTATATTTTTTAAATAACATTTTTAATGGCTGACTTAAACCTTTATAATAAGGTATAATAATATTATTCGATAAATCAAATTGATTATTATTTACTAAATTATTTTTATTTGTTTTAATATTATTAATTATCATAAAAATAAGATTTTTTGGATAATTATTTTCAACTAATATATTTTTTAATAATTTTAATTCATTATTTAAATCTTGATCATTATTACAATGATTAAATGCTCTACTTACTAGAGTTTTAATAACAGATAGTTTATATTGAATAGGATGATGTGATCTAAAATTTAAATATCTGTTAGAATGTGTAGGTTTCCTATATACACTAGTATATAATTTATCATCTATTTTCTTAACTAATATATCTAAAAATGGCAAAATACCTTGATTATTTTCCTTTTCCACAGTAAATTTAATTGTTTTCATATAATTACATGTATTATTAATGTGATCTACAAATAGATCGGCATATCTTTTATTGAATTCTGTGGGAGCTATGTATATACTATTGAATTTTACAATCAGTTTTGTATTATTATGTATAAAAAACTTATGTTAAAACTAGTCAAATAAGTTTTATGGCACTAAACATGGTATCAATTATCACTTTTTGTGGTCACTCTCTCACCGTAAGTACCTAAAGACCAACAGTGCTGTCACTAATGTACAGCAATTGCGCTGATGAAGGACAGAGACAATTACTGTCCGAAACAATATTGCAATAATTTGTCCGCAATTAAGGCCGAAGACAATAATCGGCTAAATATATGTCACAAATTGTGAGTAATTAAAGTTTTATATATAATGTGTGATTGTGATAACATAAACCTAAATAAACTTAAAAAATTAATGTTTTAAAATTTTAATAAAATAAAAATGGAAATCTATAAAATTATTTCATTAAAATAAATAAATATTTTATAATCTTTTTTTAATAATATATATACAGTATATTTATTTTATTTAAGTTATTAATTTTAATATTTTTATGAAACTAAATCATAATCGAAGAGCTAATTTTTAAACTACATCAAATGTTATGAATAAATATATTAAAACAATATATTTAATGCTAAAAATTGCGAAACAACTCTACGTATAGAATCTAGAAATGAACTTTTTCTCAATTTTAACATAAATTTGTAATAATTAATATTATTGTAAAATTATGATGAAATGAATAGGATAATAATGTATTTTAATTTTTTTTATTAAATATTATTTATACATCTATCCAATAATATTTTATACATAAATGTTATATTTTACAAAATTATGTGTTAATTGTAAACAGTTTTTAAATATTTATATAAATAAGTTGTTTAATACTGTATAAAACTATAGATAAATCCATAATTTTAATGCTTATAAAATTTCCGAATAAGACATCAATTTATTTAAATACTAAATTTTTAGTCATAACTAAAGTACATCAAAACGTCTAATTATTAATGACTACAATGAACTTATTATTATTAATTATTATTAACACATTTTAAATTAATTATTTTGTAATATTTTAAAATGTTTTTAGTTATGTTTAAAAATCTACACATTATATGACAAAACTATATTTATGAGTAAAATATTATTATTAGATTGCGTTTAATAGCCTTTACTTTTCATAAATAACAAACTAATATAATATCATATATATAATTTATAATATTATATTCAATACTTGAGTAAAAACTCATTATTTATGTTTAAAAATTACTTGTTTAATAAATATTATTTTATTTAATCAGTTTAGTGATTTGTTTGCAAAATTAAAAAATATTGTATTATTGTGAATGCATTTTATGACAATTGACACAAACAATACTAATATATCGTTTAGTAAATATTTTAATTAATTATAAATCTGAAAATTACTCGCAAAATGAGGTAAAAATCGTTATATATATATACTGTATATACATACTGTAGTGAACTTTGTCAAAATAATAGACTAATTTTTACAAAATATTGTAATATTTCAAAAAATAGTATAAAATGTTTGCTATTTATAAACTTCAATTAGTCTATAATAAAATTGTATCATTTGTTTTTTGTTGTTAAGACTTAAATAGATGTGTTTGCAGACAAAATGACAAAAATCATGACATTTTATATAATTAATAATAAAATTTTCCTTAAGTGTTATTTTTACGGAGTTTTTTATAGAATTGAATTTATCTTTAATACCTGGATCTCAAAGCATTCAAAATATAAATGAATAATATTTCGACATTATTTGTTAACTCTATAAATCATTCAATCTTTATAAAACATGACATGACCTTCAATTATGTGATATATTTACTGATATCAAGATATTAGTCTAATAGTTAAATGAAATATTATATGTTATACAAAATATGAAATCATTTTGTATTTTTGTACTTTTGTACTATTCAAATGAAATATTTTTATTTGTTAATTTTATATTTGAAATTTTTAATATAATAAAAGCAAAATGAAAACATACAAAATAAACTTTACATTACATAAACGGTTTTCATTTGTAAAAGATATATCAGATAACTTATATAAAATGTAATGAAAATTTTTTGTATTAATAATTTGAATTGTGATCACTAAACAATAAATTCTATATTATTAATATTATTGTTGTTATAATTAAACAATATTACATATCATATAATTATTAATATAGTCATCTTTTATGAATAAAGCTATTAAACGAAAAAGAAAAGTAAAGTGCAAAACAAATATTAAATAATTATATTACAGTATTAATATAATAATAATAATAATAATAATAATTAATATTTAGTGTATTATTAAATTATATGAATATAAAGGGGAAAACTTGTAATACAAGATATGGTTGGGCAGTGAAAGTGAGTTAAACAGTGACTTAATTGAACTGAAATTAATTACGAAATGTATGGATACTAATAGCTTATTAGTATTAAGACGAGTGAAAAAACGGGATGTCGTGTCGTATACTTCATATGTTAAGACAAATTCAAGGCTTTCAACAATCAAATGGTGATATTTGAAGATCAAAAACAAAATGCTTGGAAAACATACTAACCTCACGAAGTCTATCAAAAACTTGTGTTCAAAGCTATTTCATTGAAACTTATTGTTTGAATAAGTTATATAAAAATAAAAATATGTTCAAAATTATTATAATAATGTAAATTATTCAAATCGTTCATCAAAAAGCTATTTATTAATTATTATACATAAATGCATTTATTATGCTAATTCATAAATCATTAATTTGTTTGACAACTATTGATTAAAAAATATTTAAATATTTCATTGAGTTTATAATTACTGATATTGAATATTCACTCAAACCTATTGTCAATAAGAGCTTAACATAATTATTGTTAAATTTATTGATATTCAATGAATTTAATTTATTTAAAAATTATTATAATTGAAGTGTTATTGATATTTGTTGGATATTGTTATTGTGATACATGGATAACATTGTGGAATAAAGTAGATCTTCCTATAGAAGTGGTTTGCAAACGGGACGGACATTTCAAACGCACCTCATTTAAGATAAAAACACTTCAAGAAGATCAACGATATGACATCAAAGCGTATGTTTCCTATTGTTTTATCACAATTGCTTACAAAGTTTAATATAAAGTAATTTAATTATAATTAATATTTAACTTTTAAATAATTTATTTAATTAAACTTATTATAATATATTAATATTTTGTCGTATATTATTAATTATAAAAACAATAGTTTTAGTTGTTTTTTAACCTTATTATAAATAATAAAGTCCATGGTTATCTAGTATTTCTAGTAGTTTAAAGGATATTTAAATTATAAACTAAGTATTAATAAAATTACAGAACTATTGTTTACTTTTATTTGAATTATTACTTAAATGATTTTTATGTTTTATTAAAAGCTTAATAATTATAAACTAAATTAATGTTATAAATTAATGGAAATTATATTTATATAATACTATGTTTTTAATATTAAAATTAATTTGAACAAAATTGTTGTCAAATTTATATAATGTTAGCTTTAATATTAATAAGAAAATTTGTAAATTTCATATATACAGTACTAGACATTGTATAGCTTTAGGATATGTTCTCAATAATTGATATGCAATCTGGTGGCTATTAAATCAAATATTACTTGAATACTTGAATAATAATCATTATATGACAGATAAAAAATGTAAAAATTAATTTCTACTCATTTAAAATTTAAATTATTAATTTATTATTATTTCAAAGTCATTTCTCGGAAATAAAAAATTATTTTTTAATAATTAATAGCAATATTTAGCACAAAAAACTCAAATATCTAAATATATTTTTTTATAATTATAGAAAATACCCAAACGGTTATTCCAAGCGTTATTACCGTCACTGGTGTGATGTGACGGTCGGCACTACTAATATACAGTTTGATGTATTTGGCGGACGAGATAAAAGAGTTAACAAATTATCCGATTCTTATTCAGATTGGATTATAACCAGAGGTGGGATATATAGAGTAAAAAAAGGATCACTTATTCTTTATTATGGAAAGAATTGGTTGGGAGAAGACTATGAAGACTTAGAGGACGCTGTGATTGGAACTCCGGAAAAGACATTGAATCCGTCAGACACTCAGAAAATGTAATTATATTTTATTTATTCATCAATTTCTGATAATAATAATAAGTTTTATATATTAGAGCGCCATTAGAGGTACACTTGACCTCATCGACACTGACATTAGCTCAACAACGACTGGCCATTGATAAGGCAACGTATGCTTCGCACAAATTTACAAAAACCAAAGCAATGGGTAAATATATAGGCGACGCCATGAAGAAAAAGTTTGGACACTTTTGGGCCGTTTTTATAGATCAGCCCGAAAACACTAAAGTAGTTAAGAGGACCTGTGATACGGATCAAGTGATGATCTTTCAGATCAATAATGTCGACTTCATTGTCTGCCAAGTTATGCGATAAAACTATTAGTAAATATTTTATTAGTAAATAAATTGAAACAAATTATTTGAATTTAATGATAATTAATTCATAAATTATGGCCAATTATGTGATACTAGTGATTATGATATCATAACTTATTGTTAATACATTACCGTAAAATTGTGTTTTTCCCCATATGGAATTAAAAAAAAATGAAAAATATTATTTTCACATGTAAAAAACTCGCTTTTAACCACCCTTGGTAAATTAAACAAGAAATTTAAAAAAAAAATCTGTGGGAAAATAAAATTTGGGTGAATAGGGAACTGTAATGACCTATAATTAACAATAATCTATTAAAACCGGTATATTTAGATATATATACCGGTAATTAATTAATTAGTTATAACAGTGTTTAAAAATAAATGACAGTTGTATACATTTACATTATTTTTACATATTATAAATCGATAAATCTTGAAAATGTATAAAAACAGGGGGAAAATTATTATTCAAAGTAAACTACATTTTTCATATGGTACAAAATTCCTCATGACATTTCCATATGGGAGAAAAAACACGATTTTACGGTAACTTTATATCCATAAATTAAATGCAATTCTAAATGTCTTAATTAATGACATTAATAATATAATCTTTTAGTTTACATATAATTAACTATTTAAAAAACTTGTAAATTTATATTTATAAATATTTGACTAAATATACTCAAGTAATGATTAAAGATTATTTTGATAAATTTTAATTATTATAACATTTGTTTGCAATCATGTAAATTTTTATATTAATAAAGTGAATAAATATTAATATAAATATAATTATATCGTATTTATAAAAACTCGTTTAATAAAATATTAAACAATTTCAAAGATTTACAATCAATTTGATAAATTTGATTAAATATACTGTATATCAAACAATTATTGTAAATATTATAAAACTTGAAAAAATATTTTATTGAATTTTATAAATGAAAATACAAGAGTATAAAACTAGAAATGGTATATAAAAATTATAATTGACATAATGTACTTTTCAACAATATTATATTCAACATATTAATTATGTAATTTAATAAATCATATTTATAAATTTTAGACTGTATATATAGTATTTAACATTGACCATAATTTACATTATATATAATATTATAGTAGTAATAATCAGAATAGCTGTTAGCTAATATTATATTAATAAATTTTAATCGTTAAATATTAATATATTTTAAAATCTTAATTTAGTTTTAGTACAGTATATATATATATAGTACCGGTTAAAGTATTTTACAAACAAATTGCTATACAATACATTGCTATTATTTGCCGATTTGCTAAATCAGTTAAAGTTTACATAAAAATATTTGCAAATTTCCCAAATTACTTCATTCAATTTGAAATTACACAATATTTTTACAATTTTTTTATTAATATTTAATAATCCTTAATAACAATAATTTAGATATTTTATCTTTTAACCTTGATAAGATTAAATCTGTATAATCCAGGGTTAAAATTCTATTTTTCAGTATCTTTATAATTCTATTTACAAAAAATACAAAATATTTGTGTGATTAGTATATGCAAACATTATATGTTCATAAAAATTTAATAAATATTTGATATAAAAAAAGTTTTATAATTTACTTAATTATTAACATTTTGAGTTCACTAATAAAATATGTTTAGTGTAGTAGAAATGAAAATACTATATTTTTTATACAATTGAATTACCGGTAATTGTTTGTAATTAATATGGTATTAATACAGTATATTAATTTATTACTATACTATCACTACTACTACTACTACTACTACTACTACTACTACTACTACTACTACTACTACTACTACTACTCATTTACAATATCATTACAATCATTTGTATGTCTGACTATAACAGGAAAATTAAATTCAAGTCCCGATGAATTGTCGTCAATATATATGTTAACAAAATACTTGACTTGAATCAGTGGACATGTTGTGGATGGTCTTGAATTGGCGGGAATGGGTACTCGCAAGAGTCCAGTCGACTGTTTGTTGGATTCAATATATGGTGTATCGGTTGAGATGTGTTTTTCAGTGCAATCTTTTCTATGATCTTGTGCTCTGTATATATGTTTTTCAATTAAAGTTGCTTTCAATTTAATGGCACAACTCTTTCCGTTTGTGATATCATAAGACACAACAATGTCATCACCTTTTTATAATACAATAATTAAATTTGATTATAATTATAATCGACAAAAATCCAGTTAAATGTAGTCTCACCTCCATTGAAACAGTTTTCAGCAATACTTAATTCAATATCAATGGATCCCCTCTTTATGAAACAACAACAATAATTCCTTAATTTTCTATATATTACTGGTGTCTGTAATGACATTCAATAAAACAATAACTAATAAAACATTAAAAACAAATTTTAATGTATTTATATATTTTTAATTATTCGGTGTGTTTTAAAAAAAGCTTTACATTATTAGTAGCCTTGAGAGGTGAGCACAGGTAGAATTTAGTACGGGTTTCGTGATTCAATGATAACCACGACTTATCAATCTCTGCCTCAATCCAGTAGTGAATTTGACCGAAATTTCCTTTAAAACTGTTTGGTATATCTCTACAAATTGTTATTGAAATTAATTTACTAAATAAATGTCTGATTGTGTCTAATAATGTAAAATAACACTTACTCTGGGATGTGAAACACAAATGGTATTTGATGGACACTTTTTTGTACTATTGTCTCTTTGGCTAATTAATCAAACAACCAATTTAATATATACATAATTTTTTAAAGATAATTTTATTTATTTTTTTAACTAAAATCTTTATTTAAATTTATAAAAAATACTGCAAAAACATTAAAAAATTAAACATATCTATACTACTATATAATTTGGAAATGTTTGTATCATTTTTCTGTTACGCAAACAATTAATTTTAATGTGTCGCGCGATTATTAATAATTTTAATTTATTAAATAAAAAAATTAAATAAAATATACTTTTTATAATACACTGTATATTATATATAGCGCGTGAAAGCATTGTTTAGTAAAGAGATAGATTGAGAGAGAGAGAGAGAGAGAGAGTATTGTTGCACGTGTTAACTATTGATACACATTTTATTACATGGATTTAACTAGTTTTGTTAGAAATTAAAATTTGTGTTAATTTCAAATTAATATAAAAATTTAATTTATTTATAAAAATAGATGTAAATTAACATTTCTGGTTAACATTTTAAAGAATCATAACTCTACCCAATATATAAATATGGTAATACACAAAGTTATGCACTTAATATTGTTTTTATTGTACTTATAGTTAATATTTATACAATACTTGAGTTATTAATTTAAGTTATTAACAATATTATAAGTCAATATACCTGTAAGTTATTATAATATTATATGTTATGAGTACTACAGTAAAGTTATGTCTTGTAAATATTACAAAACTATAACTATAATTAATAAAGTAAGTAAAATAATAAATGCTTAGTTATATTATTTATTGTAAAGTTTTAATATGATATATAAAAATGTTTGTTATTATAGTATTGTTTATTATTCTATTAGATTATTAATTAAATAATTGCAATCTAATTAATTGTTTTGTTTTAAAGATAAAATAAATAAAATAACAAAAAGTCAAATACCTGATTGAATGACATCAAAATGTTGTGTCAAAAAATTCAATACTTGTTCATAAGTGAAAGTACGGGATTGTCTATCATTATTACTGGTAACCCATTTGGTTTTAGTCCACTTAACTTCAGCCTCACCTTTAAGTCTAAGTTTGACATAATTTAAGTCTAACTGACCATTGAATTCAATAATACAAACACCACTTATTTGTTCTCCATTACGATAAACAAACTTATTTCCCGTTAATTGAATAGCAAACTCTTGTAATTTAATTTTACCCATAGATTAAATTGTATTTTAATAAATAGGTAAATAATTTTCACATCAATAAAAACATTTAATATTTTGAAAACACAACTTTACTATTATTAAATGTTTTGAAAAGTGTAAAACATATTCAAAAACTACTTTAAAAGAAGTTTTTGCAGTGCTTTTTTGTAATGATAAAAATTTAAACATTTAGGGGTAGGAATAGGGATACTAATAAAGACCTCCAAATATAATAAGTTGTTTGTTGTTTAGACCAATAGTACGCTCTCTTAAATTACTTATTATTTTAACTTAATTATCTATGAAAGCTTAATATGTTTATAATACAATGTCATTACATATAATTATTGTATAAATAAAAATTAACAAATCTATTTAATAATATTTAAAAATAACAATACAAAAATTTTTACTAATTAAAATATTTTTAGCTTTATATAGCTGTATGTGTAAGATATAATTATAATATACCAAATATTTTATAATATTATTATAACATTATATAGTTTATTATAAAATAATTAATTCAAAATAATTAATACAAGATTTATTTTTAAAAATTATTATGTTCACACATTAAACAATTATACTGATTATTAAGATATTAAGATTTGTCTCTAAATTATTAAATTATATAAAAGAATTTATTGCTTTATATAAAAAATAAAAATAAGGAAAAATAATAACTAAATTATATCAAAACAACTATTTAATAATTCCTTATAACAAAAAACATGATTTTACATTTATGTATATTAAAAATAAATATAATATCTATTATGAGAATTAAATTTAATAAATGAATAACTTAATTGATAAAATAAACAGATGATACAACAATATAATTATATGTTATATAAATTTTATGGTATTTATTAGATAATCAATGATAATAATTATTTATTTTGCAATAATCTTTTATAATGAAATAAGCATAGAATAATTTAAATTTTTTTATATCTATTAAAAAAACTTTTAAATTAACATAATAAAAATTACTATATATATATATAAATTTATCATAAATGAAAAAACAATTATAATATGAATATGTTTAAATCATTTTTATTTTATTATAATATATATTAAATTATAAATAGTATAATATTTAAATATATATATAGTTAATTAAATATATAAATTGTGCTAGTTGTGTTTTATCATAATAATCTAATGATAAATTAATTGAGCTAAAATATTACTTTAGTAAATTATTTTAATTTTTATGGTAATTTTTAAATAAATGCTACATATTTTTATAAATAGATCTTAAGATAATTAATATTAAATATATATTTCAAATATATATAATATAAATAAAAATAAGTAATTCAATGTAATATTAATTCTTGTAAATATTAGCTATTATAAAGTAAAATGAAATTAAATTATTAAACAGTAGTAATTTAAGTAGAATACCAGTATTTGATAGATTTTAGTATAATAGTAGTTTAAAATTACATTATTTTAAAAGTTAATAGTTAAGACATACAAATTAATATTTTAATTTCAATAATATTATAGTATATTAATTTGTTATTTTAATAAATTAAAATTTACGTATATTATTTTCTGTTAAATTAAATTTATAAATGTTTTGAATTATTAAAAATCTTATTATTTTTACTAAAAAGAAGTATTAAACAAGTTGTTTGGCAAAAATAGATAAATGTATAGTTAAGAAATTGTTTGCATATTAAAACAGAAATAGTAAAGTGATATTAGAATGATTTCTGTGTTTTTAAATATAATTATCGTATAAATAATTAATATTATTTTATATAACGTATCTCTATTCTCGAAATAAATATAATATATCTCTTTTAAAGTTAATTTCTAAAAAGGCCAAAATATGATTAATTGTAAATTACAATTTGTTATTAATACTGTTAATTATTAGATTTAATTGTAATTCATCATTATATTTGAGTTTTTTAAAATTTAATAGTCAAGTAAAACATCAAAATATTAATTAAAACCTAAGTTAATGCATATTTATTAGTGATCACAATCGGCAGATTTAAATGTAAATCAATAGTATAGGGAATGTCAAGAGTCAAGTGAATGAAGTATTTCACTGTAATTAACGATGATTTCATTGTTAATATTGTTTTTTCCGGTATTTTAATTTTAAGAATCTCTTGTTGTTTATGTCCCGCATTGATAACTGAACCCAGAATTGGTTCCGATAGTTGTATTTCAATAGTTTTATGTTTGTCTCCAGTCATGAAAATCTGGGTTTGATATAGTGTTGCTCTGGGAGTCACACTAACTGTAGACAAGTTGTCAATAAAACAATGAATATCTAATGATTCACCTGAAAAATAATAATAAATAGTTTATAATATACAGAATAAATGATTATCAGTATTAAATATAAATCAATTTATAATATTATGTATTTCAATCAATACAGAAATTATTTTTCTTATTAAAACATCGTTTATTTGCATTATGACTATAAATCAATTAAGTTATTTTTATTAATTTTGTTAATTTAATAATATTACTAATTTTTAATAATAAATTCAAAATAATAATTATTAAAATAAGTCAAACTAGATATGAGATAATAATAACTAATAATAAAATAAATTGTAATTATATCGATATTTAATAATATAAAACTCAAAAAATATTGAATAATCGTATAACTATTATACGATAGAATACTAATGTCAATAACTTTTTTGAGTTTTATATTATTAAATATCGATATAATTACAATTTACTGTAAATCACATACAAAATATTCTACAAATTCTATATAATTCAATGTTATTAGTTTATTGAATGACAATTGTAATAATATGTGATTCAAATATAGAGAAATATTTATGAAATGTAACATTTGATTACAATAAAACAATTAATTGATTTTTATGTCATTCAAGTGTTAAAAAATATCAAATAATATTTAAACGTTATTTTAAATAGAAAAAAATTAAAAAGAACAAAAAATATTGAAAGATATCATAAATATATCACATATATTGAGATATTTTTTTATCAAATAAGAGTTTTAAAAATTATTTATAAATAATAATATTTTTGGTGTTTAATTGCTCTTAAAACTGGAATAATATTTTAATTATAATTATGGTTTTTTTCAAAAATACAATTTTGAATTTGTATAATTTCAATTTATAATATGTAAGCATCGTTTAGCTTAGAAAACAAGTACATTATAGTCGCACCGTTTAATTTCTAAGATATCATTTCTGACTTAGAAATTAAACGGTGCGACTATAATGTATTTGTTGTCGTCCGACAATCAGCTAACTGTGCGATCAATCTAATGGTCACTCATAACATAACTAACTTTAACCTACTATACGACTAAATTGTTTGTCGACCGATTCAACACTAAATTAATAATACAAAAAGTATCCACTTTTATACAAAAATATTATCCAATATATAATCTAATATTATTATGTATATACAAAAATAGGACCCAAAATTTAGAACATTTAATATTTTTAGTTTATTTTGCTTAATTTACTTACATAATTAAAATTCATATTACAAATAATATAAACTACTAATTTATGGAAATGTTAATGTAATTTAGATATAAATAATTTTAAATCATATAATTTAAACCTAATTTGTTTGGATTATATAAAAAAATCCATTTAATATAAGTTTATTAACAATTAAAGACTAATAAAATAAAAATCAAATACCTGCCAAAAAACCTTTTTTATTGATGTGAGTGGACAGTGATATTTTCCCGGAGCCCAAACACAATATACCCAAATCCTTTTCAGTACTTCCGCCTACAGATAACTAAATTTAAATAAAATATATTTTTAAATTCTTTAAAATATTTAACTTAATATTTTGTTTGGTTATTATAATTAACTCGACTATAATCTCTTGATTTGTGGCTTACATATAGGTTATCCTTAACGGGCGCCTCCACTATAATTTCACAGCCAGACCTATGAGATCTGTCTGATTCTCCGATTATGTATTCAATGAAATAACAAATACATCCATAAATACTCTCAAAAGACGACGGAATCCCACTTTTATAAAATATTTTGATTAGTTATATGATATACATAAATGTTAATAATATTTATAATTATAATAAAAATACTGCAAATTATCATTTTGTTAAAAATCTTCTTTCGTATTATTATCATTTGTTAATAGTAATTATATAAAGTATGTTAATGTTATATGTTTTTTACAGTATTACGAGATTTTTATATTTAATTTTAAAATTTATTATTTATAAATAATATATAAAAATGATATATACATTTGATTTTTTTGTAGTAATATAAATTAAGTAGCATTGTAATATTTATAAGTACTGAATTAATTTTAAGCTATTAGTTTAATTAGTTTTACTTTTAAAACTTAATATGAATTTTAATTAAAATAAATATAAACGTAATATTAAACAAATTTTGTTATTTTGTTGTTTACTTTCGTTTATGTTTGAGTTACAAATAGTTAATATTCTATTAATTTTTATTATAGAGTAATTTTTCTATAAATTCATATTTCAAATAATTTTTGATAAACATATTAAGCAAAACTTATTAAAATTGAGATTTGATAGTTCAATATAATATTAAAATTATCAAATATTTTATTTTCCTATTAATTATATGTTGTATTGATTCAGCATTTGCGTGACTCGTATTTAAATCAAATCATTTTTATTCAGACTATGATATTTCAATGTCACACGCAATGTAATGGTAACATACAGTAACTTTTATATACAGTATTATATTTATATTATTTTTATTACATAATACAATATTTTATAATACAAGAGGTTTAAACAATTTATCTATTTATCATTTAATTTATGGGTCAAAATAAAATTATATACTGCTTTTTTATTATTATAGAGATATTTTGGTTTTAAAATATTCATTAAAATTAATAATTTATTATAATTTTAAATGATGTTATTAATTATTATTTAAACCACTTTCCAATTTCAGGTTCTAATTAATTGGAATTTTTATTCAAAAATGTCAAAATAATTTATCTATTGATTTGATGGTAATTTGTGACATAAGTACTGTATTATTATTGTGAAAATAAAACTAAAATTTCACTAATATTTTTTAATTTAATGATTTAGTTTAATGAACACAATTGATTCATAAGTTTGTATGAGATATTAAATGTTAAATTTATATTTTTATTTAGACGATTGCTAAGAACATTACAATATTTAGGTGTTTCCAAGAAAATGTCAAACAATAAAATAATATTACATTAAATTTCAAATGTCAGTGTAATCTTCAATTTATTTAATTCATGTAAATCCACTCATGTGACACTCATTTAAGATACAGTAATACACTGGTTATAATTTAATATTACTTTTGTAGATAAACCATTTATATAACTAATACTGTATTATATAAGAGCAGAAAAATAAACAGCAAATAAAATAACTCAAATACTTGTAGACTAAAGTAGTAAAATATTTATAAAAATAATGGATTTCCAAATAATTAATTAAAAATACATTTATATAAATAGGTAAATACAGTTAGATAAGAATTTAATTGATGAACATGGTCATACATTAATTAAATTTAATTAAGCATCATAAATAAATTGTATCATACTAAATCTATTTAATATTATTTAATATTTATACTAAGTCTAACTAAAAATAAATTTTTATTGTTATAAGTTTAACATAAGTTTAACTTAGTTTATATTTGTAACTTTATATTTGTATTTATTTATAAATTATAATACATTAATTTACTTATGTCATGAAAAATTGACATAATTTCTATTGTTAACTATTTTCTATTTTTCATTATATTCTATTATGCTAAAATATAGTATAAATTATTAATAATATTATATGCATTTATTTTGTCATAAAATTAATACTTTATTTTTATAAAATAATTAAATTTTTTAATATAATATACTGTAATTTAATAACTTAATTGTAATATATAATTATGTATTTTAAATTAATCGAAATGTTAATAATTATTACTATATTTTTCGAATATATTAATAGTTATAAAATAGTGTATATGTACTGTACATAAATTTATAAGTAAATTACATGAATACTGTGTATTACTAAAATGCAAAATCATTGATTTGTTTTACTTAATTTGAGAGAAAAAGAAAGAAAGAGAGAGAAAATTTTATTAAAAAACATTGATATAAATAAAACTTAATATGATATTAACACTATAGTATAGACTAAATGATTAATTTTATATAACTACTGTTTTACGTAACTATAGTCGATATTAACACCTTTGTGCTAATAATATTTGCTTAAAAGATTAATAATAAGATAACACACAATTAAACTGTATCTTAATATATTAATTCAAATATTATATCAAATATCAATTTTGTACATACTGTACATATTGTAACATGTACATTTTCTATTTATTGTATTTTTATTCAATGTTATATTTAATATAAGTAATTACTAAAAAGTTCATTGGTAATCGCTTAATACATATTTATGTTATATTATATTATATTAATATTGTATAAAAACTATAGTATATTTTATAGAAAATTTTATTTTTATAATCTTATATTTATTACATAATTCAATTTAAAATGTATTTAGAAAATTTTAGAATTTAAAACTAATTATTGTTTTTAAATATTAAGTAATTAGTAATATTTGATAACGTATTAGATATAAAATAGTCTAAAGAAAACATTATTAACATAGGGTTTCCAACTATTATTTTGAAATTATATTTTAAAAATTACTAATTTTATAGTTTTTTTTATTAACCTAATGTTAGTAACGCTTAATAAATAAAAAATAATAATTATTTAATTAAACGTAACATTATTTATAATCACTTAAGTCTTTATAGCAATTTAGTCATTTTTGTTGATATATTATTACACTCATTAAATGATATTAAATACACTCATAATATAATAATCAATAAAATAATTAGTTATAATAAAAACAATAATATTATAACAATACCTTTCTGGGAGTTGAAATTTAAAGGGTATTTCATGATTTCCCGGTTGTAAAGTTGTTGCACAAACTGAAAATAACAAATTATTGAAATATTATATTTAAAACACTAATTTTAACTAATAAAAAATTTAATATTTTATTCATAAATAATAATTATTATTGACTGGTTATTATCTCTCAATCAAATAATTCAATATCTAAAATAATTATATTTTTCTGATTTTGAACACTTATATTTTTATTATTAATCATAAAAATATCTAAAAATATAATGATTTTTAAAATGTGATTTTTTAAACTTTATTTTCTATATTATTGATTATTTATAATGATTTGCTCAAAAAATTTCATAAAAACATTTCATATACTATTAATGATTTAAATTAAATTTCATTATATTTAAAATGAAAAGTTCTAGAAAACTAATACTAATTTAAGTAATGGTTTATTTAATTTTTGACTTATAGTAATAGTTTTACTAACATAAATGTAAATAATTTACTCAATTTTTCAATATTTGATTTATTTTTATAATATATAATTAATAACTTAACATTTGAATTGAATTATTAATAAAATATAGTTACTTTGCTCCGGTAGTTCATAGGTATGATCGAGAAATACATGTTTATACAGATTCTTATCCATACATACTTTGCCCTCCTTTTGATACATAGAGTTGTCGACCGGTTTGATGGTAGCAACACATGTGAGTCTTAGTTTGACTCGTGATAGTGATAGTCGACCGTTGAGTGATATGATTAGTTTGCCGTGAATATAGTCACCCATTTGGTACATAACTTTGTTTCCCACTAACATTATCTCTGCATTTCTCAAATGAATATCATTAGACATTTTTATATATTAATAATAATAATAATAATATTGTTATTAATATTAGTTTTTTCTTATTAAATAAAAAGATTTAAAAACTTTGGTATAAATATTGATGCAAAACATATGAGAGCTGTTGACTATTTTAATGAAACATTGGACACAACATCTATGGATACAAAGTTTTTTACAAAACAAGTCATCTCTTGTATTGTGAGCCCTGTTTTCATTGGATGTCTCGACATATCTATAGAAACATACTTTCACTAAATTAAATCATCGATCGATATTTAATACATAACCGCATTATATTACGAAATGCTTTATATTTTGTATCTTCAATGAAATACCATATTCTACAACATTATATAAATAATATAAAACAATAATAAATGTTTTAATATTATACAAATAGTTTTATATTTATTAAATCGACTTTTGTACTAATTTTGCACATTTCGAGGAAATAAAATATATTACAATTAAAATCCTATAAATAATAGAATATTTTTTATATAATAAAATGCATAGACTATAATAATGACAATATATAAACACAAAAATTTAAAGAATAAATAAAAATATTTTTAATTTAATGTATTTAAATAGTTAGTAAATATTAAAATACTACAAAAATAATTAATTTCTAAAAATAATAGATTTCTGAACAATCGATTAGGTCATAGATTAAAAAATCTTTTATCTACTAATCACTCACACAATAGATAAGGATTTAAAATACATAAAAAAGAGTATATGCTTCAAAAAATGTCAGTTTTATTATTGCTTTTATTGAGTATATGTCTTATATTTGATAAGTTAAGACATCCATAATATTATAACAATAAATATTGTATCGTTAAATATTTACAGATTTTCATCAATCAATTAATTTGATAGTTTATTTGAGTTTAGTTAGTTTTTTTTCCATAAAATACTTTAAAATACATGTTATACATAGTAATACAGTATTGTACAATCAGTAACTACTGTATGTTAATATTAGTAATACTGATATTTATTATGTGTTATTCCTTTATTGAACATACTTTACAGTATGTCATAATTATGTCAAAAAATGATAAAACTAATTGAAGTTTAATTGTTTGGTCACTATTATACTTAACTGGACAAAACATTTGCAAACTAACATAATAGGCAAATATTATTAGACAACCATAGTATAGAAATGCACTAAAATGAACTATTAGTATATTCGAAAATTACATAATATCAAGGTATTCATATACAATAGCTGTCTAATAAAGTTTGCCTTTTACTGTATATAAATAATAAAAATTAAATTTTATGTAAATAGTTTTTTTTTTGGTTATAACATATTGAGTTATAGATTTGATCTATGTACTATTTGTGCTATAGAATCATGAAAGAGGTATAATATAATATTGATATAACAAAATTTTACAAATTACGGCTCCGGGATGTAGGGTCAGGGATTTTCCATATCTAAAAAACTATAGGTGATATATTGTACTATCAATAGATACAAATTAATCATGTTTCGGAAATTTTCTCAAAAATGTTTCAATTATAATGCTTTAATATTTTAATGGTATTAATTAAATTGTATTCTATATTCTTTGATTAAAAATTATTAAATTAATACAATAATTAAGTAATTTGTTTAGTTTTTAAGATATTTTAATTATGATCTTTATAATTATTTTTTATATAATAGGTAAAATATTAATCTTATTATTATTTATTATTATTATCTTATCTTATTATTAATCTTAATTAAAAAATGTAGCAAGATATTAATTATTTTTTAACTTATATTATATTGTTATATTAACATGTTAATGCTATAAATATAAAGTTAAGAGACCATTAAAGTTGTAAATTTTTGTATATTAATCATATAACATTTTTTATTGTAATTATTAAAAATAATATTTTATTAGTTAATCCAGTTATATAAATAATAAATATTATTATTGATTATATATTTTGTTATTACAATTTTGAGTGCGATTTAGTCATAAGATTGCTGTTAAACTTTAACATAAAGTTTTATGCTAAATAAATAAAATTATTTATCATTTATGTATTTAATAGTTATAACATTAATATATGTTTTATTATTTATATATTAGTTAGAATTAACATTTCTATAACTAATGTTTTATACAGTATAACAATAACTTAGTGATGAAATCAGTGCTATTCTTATATAAAACCTAATCAAATGTTAACATAAAACATATCGGTTTTGTATGCATTGCTGTCTGTAGACAATGAACTGGACTTTTGTAAAGCACTTGATTTGGTGATAATAACGGGTAGATCGACGTGTAAATTGAGTGAAGACGGTATCTCAAGTGTCACGTGTAGCTCATAGCTTACCATAAGTATAGGACAGTCAATTGATAACTGAATATTAGCCGGAATGGGTACCTGTTTTCAAATCAAATAAACTAATTAAAGTTAATTTTTTTACTTAATGTATAAATAATAAATATCATTACAAATAGACAATTATTTGGTAATTTTATAGTTACAACTGACCCCTAACTAATTTTATCTATTATATTTATTAATGTGAATAATAATTTAAACAAAATAATCTAATTGTAATAATAAATGTTTTAACTTTTTTTTATATCTGATTGTGTATTGATTTGATCTTATTATCAAATGGTGAGCACAAATAAAATTAATTAAAACATTATTCCCTCAAATCATCAACTTTATAGATATTTTTTGTAATTAATTAATTTTCTAAGATTTTAAATATTGGTATCATTAAAAAATCTTTTATAATTGTGTATCAATTAATAGATATTTCTTATTAAACATTGTAATTATAGTTTTTGAAGTCAATTGCATTCACTTTTCAGTAATCCCGTAAGTTCGGGAAATGATGTAAATTAACTGATTTGCTGTCAGAACTGGATGTCATTTATATATAATTAATTGGATGTTTAAATACCTACTCATCTATATGTTTATATATATAATCCCAATCCTATTACAAATATACTGCATCTACGGTTCCCAACTGTTTTTCTAGTAATTAAAAAAATTATAAACATCATTACCTCAAGTGTTTCAACGTTTGTAAGACCGGAGTCAACTTGTGATCCATCGATACGTAAAAACTTAGTTTCTTTTATTTTATGTTTTTTCTTTGCTATAAATGTTTGCGTTTGTTTTAACGTTGCTCTCGGATGTACTTTTACTGATGATTTATTAACAACATTACACTTAACATCTATGAATTGTCCTGAAATCTCACCAAAAATCAATTTAATTTATGTTTTATTAACTTAAAAAATGATAGCATTATAAATTATCAATTACCCTGACAATACCCTTGTCTATCAATAGTCACATCTATACTAACATCGCCTGAATTGGACCACAAAAACCCAATTTTCTTTTCATTGTTTCCATTAATTGGATACTAAGTTTTGTTTAAGAAAAGTTAAATTTAAATTTATTATTTTATTAGAAAATATAACAAACCATAAGATTATGGTAAACAAGAGGTGCCTCGACCTCAAAGTCTGTTCTTGTCTTATGATTGAATGAAAACAAAGGTTTCTCTATTTCTGCTTCAATCCAGTACTTAACAGAGCCGTGATGTTCATCAAAACTCGATGGTATACCTCTTAATTCAATTCAAATAAAATCATATAAATTATTAATAATAAATTATTGTAAGTATTCAATTATTCATTTTTTCATATAAATTACTAATATTAATACTCTTTAGGCAATTGATACGAAAATGGAAACTCATGTATGCCTTTAGTTATAATGCCATCAAATGCTAAATACATAATAAAGTAAAGCAATATATTTTGAATTATAAATATAATAGAAATGCAATAATAATGAAATGCGTGTATATTTACTATTGCGGACAAAATCATAGCTCCAGTTTAGGTATTGTAAGGAATCATGAAATGTACGGTTCCTCCGATGATTACTCGAACCCATATCTTCACTCCATTTGACTTTAACTAATCCTATCAATTGCATCCTTATCTGTACATAAAAATGCAATTATTGTTTATTCAAACAAATATTATTTCTCTTATTTTTGCAAACAATAAACTATTTCTAATGTAATTTTCTTGTCATACAAACCCTAGACAACTGTAGTTCCCCTTCCAAAGCAATCACACATTTTCCTGCAATTGTTTCCCCCAACTCATAGATCCTTTTATTTGAGTCCAACATAATCTCAAAACGTCTTAATTGAATTTTACCCATATTTTGCTGGTCATCAATATATTAATTAATATTATAACAAAATTAGTTTATAAATTCTATTAACTTATAGAGAATTGAAAAATCAATTGTTATCCTATCTATAAAAAAAGTAAATTGAATGATAATGACAATCAAATTTTCTATATTTTTTATATACAAAACATGTTGCTATAGTTGTTAACACTATTACATGTTTCTATAAAACATTATTGACAAACAAGAGAACCTAAATAAAACTTTTGATAATATTGATTGACTCGTGTTGTGTAATGTATTGCTTTTGACTCGTATTTATGCAAAATACAAATGTTTCATTAATACATCTATAGTGAAAAATCTATAATTTAATCCATGGCAACACTTTATAATAAATTTCAATATCAATGTCAAGGTTTAGCATATATCACAAAATTATTAGAAATCTTTGTAAAAACTGTGTGAAATTTCAGATGAAATTATATTTGCAATATATGAAGATTTCATAGTAAATAATATATCAATAAAATTTGGCAATAAATCGAGATCTCATAAATAAATGAAATTTTTATTAAAGTTCATTACTAAGAAAGTTTCCAAAAAAGTTTCTTATGCTTTATTATAAATTTCTATTTGCAATATATATGAGACTGTGATACTAAAGAAATAAATAAAATATTTTGTTATTTATATAATATAGATAATACATTAATTTAAGCAAACTATTGTTGATATTATATTTGTAAATAATTGTTTTACAATTAGACAAAATTATTGTTTATCAATTTTTATAATTTTGCTACACTTATTTATGTATTACATTTGTCATAATTTTGTTTTACTTAACGTTTAACAATTAAAATTGAGTGATATTAAATATCAATTAAAAATTATTATTAAATTTAAAACAATGATATAATCTTTAATTTAATAATTTATAAAAACAAACACAAATTATATAAAATAATAAATAAAATATTTTAAAGATTTCCTAATATATGTATACATTTGAAGAATGGTATTCTTGAAATGTATATCTGTTTGAATACGACATTAATACTCGAGTTTGTGTCCAATAAGAGTTTGCCAAACACTTTGATGCCATCTTCTTATGAGATCCATAAGCTTCCTCTCGTCAAGAAACAAATGTTGGTGTGTCGGGCAACGGGATATACCCAACCCTCCTCTATAGTCTGTATGACATTCAATGTATGGAAATGGTGTCTTATATTCCAATCAATTTGCATGCAATTTGGATTACCAATAATTTTACTATAATTTAAGTTATTTGTAGAATTGATTTGCGATTCACATAAAGATTGCCATAAATTTGATAAAAACCGTATTTGCAATGAACTTTGTATTTGTAATTAACAATATTTTGCTAACACATTGTCAGACAAATGTCACAAAATTAATTTCACTAACAATTTAAAGCAAATATGATTACAAATAAATGTTTATTGTATTATTATAAAAATATTAAATTAAATTAAATAATATCTGTAATATATTATGTTTTGCCTTTCGATCGGACCTTATAATTAAGATCTCAAGCCTTCTTGAGATAACAACTTTAAGCTTTAAATATTTAACAAAAATACTTAAATAGTCTTATATAAAAACATGATTGTATAGTATACCAGCAATTTACGGAATACCACAACAATATTATTATTATATAATATAATATTGGATAACAGAAATTCTTATAATTTATTTTATTTAATTAATATAATACATACCCAAATATTGCAATTATAACTAATAAATATTAATAATATCATATGTAAATTAATCTAAATATTATTATAAATATATAATACAGTATAAATATTTAGATTTAGTGGCGCTTAATTACTGTATTAATTAATTAAGATTAGCATAAAATTGATTGTTGCACTCATGGCATATATAAAGTATTTTTACTAAAATATTATAAAGAATAACAAATATAAAATAAAATTATTACATTTTATATTATAATTAAAATTAATAATTACATACTATGTTTTATTGAAACATTAATAATAATTATTCATTGTGTTTGTAGGCTTTGATTTTTATAAATTGTTTTTACAAAAAATATTTGTCAATTATGTAATATAATATAAGAATATATTATTTGTATATATATAAGAAAATTTATATAAAATTTATTCGTCAATTTGAGTAAATATTTATAAAATTGTTTATTATTTAAAATGACTTATCGTATAAAATTTCTTTTTTTAGAGCAAAACAACATTAATGTCAATGCAATCAAAACTAATTGGATTAAAGCGGCGATTAAACACAACAAACCAATTATACCACTTCTTAATTCAAGAAATTCACGTAAAGCAAGAGCACAACCCTATCAATAATATAACAATTTAATTGATTTTTCTATTTATTTAAATTTAATACCTTTTGATTGAGAAATTGAGTTCCTGTCAAATAACATGAGGTTGGGATTGACATACCATACCTTTGATAGTCATTCAAAGATACAACACCACAACATCTTAGCTAAAAATAATATTAAACAAATAAATTATACAAATGTAATACATATTAGAAACAATTATTTTATATAAAATTTAATAAGCATTAGAAAATTATGTAATTTATATTAATTCAACAAAATAATGAATTTCCCGTAAAATTATGCCAAATATTTTATTTGTTAGTTTTATAAAGATTGTGTACTGTATATACTGTAAATACTCTACTCTATTATAATTTATGGGTTATTGAACATTACTAGTGAAAAATTTTCATACATAATACTACTCTATATTATTGTTTGTGAACAATCAACTTATATTATGTAGAAATTGTTAATTTCATTTAATTTATGTATAGAATGAGGAAATGTATCAATCAATTGAAATAATGCCTATTCATAGTTAGTGACAATTTTCAATTTATGTCATTACTTAATCAGTGATGCATAAACTTATAAAAATAATTAATGATCACTCATTTTGATTTAACAAAAATTAATAAAAGCACATTTTTTGAAGTTATATACAATTTTCAAATATAAGTACAATATAACGATTTTAAAATATTTTTCTATATATATTTTTTATTATAAATATTGTTTCTTCACTAAAATATTTTGTTTGATCAATTGATACTATAATAAGTATAATATTAAATGAAAATATAAAAGTTTTAGAGTATTTTATATTTTTGACTTGTAATATTAGTTCACATATTAATACTTTTTTACAATAGTCTACAATACATTATAATACTAATTACATGTAGTTATTACTATTAGTACAATACAGACTAACAGTATAATGTAATAATAAGATAAAATATCATTAAATTAATAATAATATAAGTATAAAAATTAATACAATCGAAATTTAAGTATAATAAATTGTTAATATAAACTTCAATAATATAACACTTTTAAATTGGTAGTTATTAATAAATGAATGTAATTATTAATTTAAATAACTACATTTATCATAATTATATTGTCAAATTTAAACTTATTTGATAACTTGAAATCTAAACAAGATAATTAATTACTACTGTATATTCATCTAACAAATTAATTGATTTCAAATATCAATATTTTGATATAATTTTCAAATTGAAAATCAAGTAATACTTAAAAATAATGAAATAACAAATAATACCTTGACTTGAAAGAAGTCAATGAAACCTCTGGCTCTATCATCATAAGGATATTGTTGTAATTCAGCGATCAGTTCCCTGAATGCAAAGTTGTAGAGCTTTTCAAACAGATAATTGATATATAAATTTATGTTAGCTATAGATTAAACAATAGTTTCAAACAATATACTTGTTCTCCAAATCCATGAAATATACCCAAAGTAATTGTGGCCACTTGTAAACCAAATAGTATTAATAGTACGATACCATACTATATCATAATTAGAGCATAAATAATATGTTTTTATATAATATTGTCAAACATTACAATTGTTAACAAAAATGATTGTTCAGTGAAAGCGGCGGCACATCCGAGTAGTCCGAGAAACATAATGATACCGCCGACCACTATCATTATGTAAGCAGCAGTTACTATATTGTATGTATCGATGAACCTACTGGGCTCATATGACTTGGGATCAACTATCAACCAAATACCTATTCCAACTAATACCCATCCAATCAACTGTTTTATAATACAAACAAAATATTATTAATAAACAAATTTCTTAAGTTATATAAATTATAACAAAAACAATACAAACCCAGAGAATAAAATTAAAGAAAAACAATAAAATTTTGGTCACTTTGGCCATCCTTTTGGCCAAACAGACCGATACTGTACTACAACAACGACAGATAAAGACGCGCTCCACCACTCTGTGCTTCACTTGTCCCTCACTATCATAATTATCATCAATGATGACTGGTTTGTGTCCATTTGACTGCTTGTCATCACTTTCATCAATATCTTGAGTCTGTGCCAGTTTGCCACACAATCACTAAATACTTAATATTTACTTCAAATCACTTTTCAAATAAAAATAGCTTTGTTTGGTCACCAATTCTTTCAATAATACAACTCAAACTGTTTTAAACAATAAGTTTTAAATAATAATAACCACTTTTAGTTTATTTGTTGATATTATTGTTGTTTAGCGATGACTTTGCAAACTTTCTGTTAAAGTACAATGAATTTTAACAAATAAAGCAAATTGTTTGAAACAAATATAAGTTATTAATATTTCCTAATATATTGTTATTCATGATTATTGGTTTTACACATACTGTTGACATAGTTTCACAATTAAATGAGAATCATATTTCATATACTGTTTTATTTTTTATCAGAGATTATTTGATATTATAGTCTATAATATAGACCACAAAATGTAATCGGATGCTAATAAACACAAATGATGAAATATATAGTTAAAGTTATAATCAAAGTGATCATGGTCAAAATTTCAAAATTCAAATAATTTTTGACATATTATTCGCAATCAATGTGTATATCTGGGGTCTGACTACAGCAGCATTTTATATAAAAAATAAATGAAAAATGTTATTGTTTATAAACTCATTTTACAAATATAATAATTTTTAAATGTTCATTATTAGACTAAAGTATAAAGTATAAATAAAATTTGGCAAAAATTCAAAAAAAAATAATAATTTTCTAAATACATTACAAATAAATTATGATTTTAAATAGCATTAAGCTTGTATATAATTTAATATCAATTTTAAGTTTTAATAAAGTTGTGATATTACAGTAAAAATACTATTTATATAAATATATTTTTATTATATAATTGTTATTCTATATTATAGAAGATATATGTTTGTTATATGTTATTTATTATGAAAATGTTGTTATATTTTCAATACTGTATAGAATTGATGATACATTACATGATTTTATTTAAATAACAATACAAAAATGATTTATTATATTAATATATTAGTAATGTCTTGATTTCCAACTAAAATAATTATTTTGTCGTTTTAACGCTTATAACTGAGACGCTTATGTATACCGAACATAACAAGTGGACGCTATTACCGAAATTTTACTATAATTATTAACATCTATTGGTTAGCAAATATAAAAACTTATAAATAACTATTTCAATGATTTTGAAAAATATAAATATTAAACTGTTAAATATTTCACAAATATTTGAAAAAATACAAAATAATTTTTAAAAATTCTTAATTAAAAAATATTTTAATTGATAAACGCTTAATATTTGAAAAAATAATTAAAAATAATATTTTATCCTCCAATCTAATCAAAATTAATGTAATTATTTTCAAATATTTAAAAAATAAATAACTATTTCAATAACTATTGATATTTGATTTTTTAAGCAACTATTATAACAACTATTTGATAAAGTTTAAATAATTATTAATCAATTCATTATATATTACTAATAACATTTGAAAATATTAATTTATATTATAACTTATATAATTATAAATTAATTAAATGGTTAATCAGTTGATACGGTGAATAATTGAGCGTAAATTAAGTATTAACGATAAAAACATTTAGTTATATATTTTAGGATACTTTATTTATAAATAAATATTAGATACAGAATAATAAATAAAATAACAAAAAAGTATTATAAAATACTAATAAACATAAGTAATAATAAATGTTTTTCTATAAATTGTATAAAACCACTGAATATTTGTTTTCAATGATTTTTATGACTCGAAGTATAGAAATTGCAATGAATGAGATTTTGTAGTATTTATAGTACGGTATAATATATAACATAATAGAGTCAGTGTTGCCAATGTATACTACAGTATGTATTATACAGTATATACTGTAATATACCTCTCGTTTCAATTGAAGTATTCAATGAATCATTTGATATATAATAACATTAAGTAATGCAAAGCAGTCTTTATTGTGGGTAACAGTTGTGGACCTAAAATAACAATTGATTTATCAATTATTAAAAGGCATTCTTCTATTCAATTATTAATATGTAATATTGAGATGAGTTTTAACTCTATGACCCAACTAAAGCACATTTGCATAATAGTCACGAAACTGAAATCAGTTATCAATTTGCAAACCATTGAATATATTTATTCTTTCAAACAATTCAATTGCCTTTTCAAACATTAATCTTATATTATATATAAAAATATTTATGAGACTTATTAGACTCATTATAAGGAAACCCAAGTGTTTAAGCAATAACATTGTAATACTGTACATAAAATTGTGATTTTATTGCATCAAAAACTAAATACAATTATATTATAAATATTTAAATAAACAATGAAAAATCACAATACTATAATAAAATTACACTATTATATAATAAGATTATATTGCAATAATAAAAATGGATAAATATAATATCAAGTTTCAATATTTGCATTAAATAACTAATACTGTAAACATATTGTATTTTATATTACATTTTTCTAGTTTATAAAAATTTGAAATAAATGTAAAATTATAAAAGTTGTTGAATTGACTATTATTTTTGTAATACCTGTCCACACAATTTATATTTAAAACAATTTTAAAAATTATTTTTCTAGATTATAGCTTCAACGGGATATAGATTTGTTATACAATTTTATGCATTTAAAGTTTATTTAATTATAAATATTAAATTTAGATACATTTAGTTTTATTTAATATATATATATAAACCATAGATGGCAATCGTGTACTTACAAAGTTATTATACACTATTACTGTAAGTATAGTAACATTACATAACATTGAAAGAAATACTTTACATATTGTAATAGTGTATACCGTAGTTTAGTTTATAAATAATATAACTTATAATTTTGTTATTAATATAATATAACAAATAAATATTATTAATATTAAGTTATAAGTTATTAATTAATAAAATAAGTTTTAATTTATAATAATAATAGATTTTATTTGAAATAATAAATTATCTTCATTGATATACTTTATAAATTACAATATAATACAATATACTGTATGAATCTTATTATGAATTTACAGCAGATATTAGTAATTCAAATTTCTATATTGTGTTAAATAATATTATAATATAATCAATCAATATTTAGTATCAATAAACTCATTATTATGTTCGACATTATGATTAACTTATAAATATGTTTTATATCAGTATTTAATTAAAGTATGTTTTCTATATTGCAATTGTCTATAGATATTGCAATACTATTATGAAATGAAATAATAACACGAACTCATAAATTAGTATAAATATAATGCAATTTCTTTTTTAGTTATTTAAAATGATAATTAAATATAAAACTATTATTTTAAGTGTCAATTATTAATAATATTATTTTAATTGAAAATGCATCTAAAATCAATCTAAAATGTAAATTCATAATTATGCTAAAAATCATCCGTTTTTTTATAAAAATCAACTAATAAATTGATAATCATATAAATTATATCAAACAATTTCAAAGATTAAATTACTTTAATGAAAAATACAGACAAAAATCACTTTATATAACATAATATATAAATATATACTCATATATTATTGATTTAAGCCTACACTCAAACCCACACATAAGTACTGTATTATACTATACTCTATATTACACTATATTATAAGCATTGCATATCTTTATATTATATTAGTACAGATAGTATACAGTAATATAGTAGCAATTTAACATTAATTGTAATCTACTGTATATTCATATACATAATATTGTATTGTATTTGAACTAAAATGAGGAAACCTTTAATGACTAATATCTTAAACAAGAATTTTATTGTAATATTAAAAATATTATACTTAAATATTTTATATACTTTTTTAAATATATTTAATATTTTGACTAATAAATATTATGGTTTTAATTATAACAATTTATTTATACTGTTAGAGTTTATTATAAATAAAATACTGCTTTAATGAAAATTATTATCAAAAATACATATTATTTATTGAATATTATAATCATTATTGTTTATCTTTCTGATAAATATATATTTTATTATTAATTTATAAAATCTATTCATATATAATACATTTATTGATTAGATAAGAAATAAATGTATAAAATATAGTGAATATTATTTTAATATAGACTTTTTAAAAGTAAATTATAGTTATTAGTTTTAAAAAATTAATTTATTCTAAAAATAAATATCAACTAATTATTTTAAATATATTTTTAAAAATCTAAATAAAAAAGTTAATACATTATAAAATAGTAACCTTTTATAATATAAGCACTTTTTAGTATATTAAAAAAATTAAGAAACACATTTCACTTAAAAGTTAAAAATTTATATAAATAATACAAATTTGTGATTGTTCATTTACCTTTTATGATAAACCAATAATTTTCATATCATTTATTATTATTGCAGTGATTATGCTTTAGTAACATTAACATGATTTCCTGACAGATCGCTTTAAATTTTTTAAATTATTCAATATATAGTGTATATATAAATATGGTTTATAGAGTATATACATAAATATTTTGATACAAAACTTAGTAATAATACAATAATAATAATAATAATAATTTGTAAGGAACTGTTTGCTTAATCAAAGAGTATATAATTGCTTTTTGTTAATTTATTTTGTTTTATTATAGACTTACTTATACGTCAATATAAATTTATATTGCTTGGGGCTATCGCAACAAAAAAATTTAAATATTTTTCAAATAGTTAAATTATTTTATATAATTTAATAATATATAATAATAAAAGCTCATATAAGTCATAATTAGTTGAGTGAAATATTTTAAATATCAGTTTTCATTTAAAAGTTATTGCTTTTTTGAAATTTGCATATAAAAACTGATTTACCTGTAATGATATAACAAAAAATGTTATCATTTATTATAAGCTTAACAATGCACTGATTTTATTTGAGTATAACATAGGCTTTATTTGGTGTCAAAACCTTTAATAGCGTCTGTAAATATAGCTTTGAATAGTTTTAGACAAAGTTTTAAAAATAGATAACTATTTTGTTGATCACGATATTGTGTTCAAATATTTTTTGTGATCATTCAATCATAAAATATATTTACTCATAAAATATAATATATATGTATTTGTTATATTACAACACTCACAGTCAGTACTATTATGTTAAGTATGAGACAAACATGAATATTGTAAGCAATAATAAATATATGAAAGTAATGTATAATCAAAATACACAAAACCTATCGTTTAAATGTCATTTTGAATATTTTAACCAAAATATACAAGAAAATGGAATAAATAGTTATGAGATGACTATTTGATATGTATTTTGGTAACAGCTTTATATGTATTATCCATTTGTTGGTAATTTAATACACAATCAAAATCCCAAATGCATTTGAATTATAATTTTAATGCAATCCATACTCTAAGTGATGGAAAGGCATTACAACTCAGTTGTCGTATTCATTGATGTTTGCATTAGTGATGTCATAGGAGAGGTAAGAGAGGTTACCATTGATTTTGTTTGGCATATATACAGTAGTATATAGTATTGTAGAATTATATACAGTATCTAAATATCTACTTTTCAGTCAAAATTGTATTTTATTTATATGTATTTAACATATACTTTATTTTGTCAAAATTTATAAATTTTTTTCACTAAAAGAAAACTGATTCTCCTGTGATTCAAATATATTAAAGTTTTTATCGATAAAAACAAAATTAAGAGAGAAATCGATTGATAGATTTGATTAAAAGTTAACAATAATTGTAAAGAGAGAGAGAGAGAGTAAAGGTATTAAAATAAACTGAGTATTGTATAGCAATCGGTAAATATTTATTATATTATAGTTGAACTCGAATTTAGTTCATTATATTTGAATAAATTTGTTAAATATTTATTTTCAAGTTGACCTAGTTCAATTAGATGATCATTTTATTTATTATTTTAACACGTGATTATTTTGTTGTTTTTATAAAATCGTTGAATTTATATTGTTTTTGATAAATTAGTAAACTTATTAATATCATTACAAATCATTATAAAAAATATTATAAAACTAGTGTAAAACTGTTTATTAATTAAACATGAAAAATATATTAAATAAATCTTGTTTTTATATTTATTTTAAACCATCATTAAAGTGATACTTGTATTAACCAATTCTAGTTAAATAACTTTATTCAACATAATTTAGACATTTGATTTTATTTAATGAATTATTATTTATTGTGACACAAAAAACTTACAAATTAATTAATTATTTATTTATTTATAAATCAACATGATTTTATAACATTTTAAATTTTAAAATGATATTTATTTCAAAAATTGTTGTATAATTTTTATATTGCATTTATATATTTATTAGAAATTTAAATATATTTCTCCTACCAAATTGGGGATTAACGTAAATAATTAATATTATATAATAATTAATTATATCATTAATATTAACCTATTTATACAATTAAACAAATATGCTATAATATAATGAAAATAAAGCAAACAATTAAAATTGAGCCAATATTTGTAATAATCATATAAATATATTTTATGACAATATGTTTACAGATGTTATAACCATTAAAGGATTAAATTAATTAAATATGATTTCATTAAAAGAGGTAAAGTATTGAATATAATTTAGATAAACAAATAATCAATTTAGGACTTTTTTAATATTATGCTAAATTAATATTAAATTAAGTGTATTTTTAACATTTGATATTTTTAAAAATATGGCACAAATAAATGAGATTTATTTATAGTTCAAATAAAATATATAACATATAGTATAACTACTTCCCAATAATTATAATAATACTAATATACAATATATTGGTAAACTTTTGGTCATTTGATTTTTAGGTAATGTACAAACAAATCAATTGAACTAAACATAACATTTTCACAGTAAATATATACTTGAATATAAAACCTTATAATCTATAAATTCCCAATAATTAAATTCATAATAATATTAATAAGTTTTAATAATATTTTTTAGAAATATATGTTTGGCTTTTTTGAAGAATTCACCAAAAATTTTACTGAAATTATTAATTTTATGTTTTGTGTTATTTTGAAAAATAATTACACATTAATTTTAATAATAATTCTAATATTTCTTAAATGTCATACAAATTGCATCCAAGACTAGACTACAAACTTATTCCGCTATATTTTCCCCCATTTTATGTTTTATAAATAAAATTGTTGTAATTTCATATTTTGTTAAAAATTTCTTGTATTTTCAAAAGTCAAATCAATTCATATTACATATTTTGCCAAAAACTAAATGCATGCGACCTCTGACTAGAGATTTTGTTTGAGATTTTTTAATATATTATTGCAATTCTTATAATAATAATAATAATAATTAAGAGATTTTTCAAATTTTAAAACGTGTTTTACATATATAAAAATTTGTGTCTTTAAATAGTTTTATGAAATAGTAATATCATTTAGACTTTTAGTGTTGTCATAAATGTTTTGATAAATGAGATGAAATATCATATTGTTCATAAATGATCGCAATTATAACAAAAAACAAAATATCCAAAAATATGTTCAAAATTTTGAAACCAATTATTCAAAAAAAACTCCAAAATAGAAAATACATATAATATTAATAATAATAATATAATAATAATAATAATAATATAATAATAATAATAATAATAATATAATAATAATAATATACAATGAGTAGATATAGTGTTAAAGATTTGCTAATAAATAGACAAATTTGTCTGGAACAAATGAATGATAATGTAAAAATGATGGTATATTAATATATATATATATATACTGTATATATATATGATTAATGAATTGATTAATAGAAACAATAGATAACCAATTCCTGATATATAAATTGTACCCTTAATTTGTTAATTAAAATCTTAATTATTAACTATAATATGTATAATAATTAGAAGACATGAAACGAAATAATGAACAAAAAATAACTAATAAAGGATTGCATTTCAATTGATAGTCGAAGAGTCCAACTCTAATGTGTTGTCCAAGTCTTCAGTTTTAGGACTAATCGAATAATCTCTTGGTGTCGACGGCGCGGAAGACTTGTCGTCAATGCTGAAGGAGGACGCGGGTGATCGGCTCTGATAGTCATCATTGCCATCACTACTCGATGGAAACATAGGTAAACCATTCCCTGACGAAGACTCCATTGGATCAAATCCCGATCCGCTCTGAAACCTAATAATTATTATTAAAAAAAGGTTTTCCGGTTTAAAAAAATTATTTAATTTATTCATTATATTTCTTTAGTTTTATAAATAATATATAAATATATTTGCAATCTATAGGGAATAAATCGCTAATAAATGCAAACAAAATGATAATTTTAAAATAAAATATTTAAATTTTGTTTAAAACATTCAAAAACTTATCAAAACATTAATAAAAATTCTTTTGATTGAGAACTAGATTTATGAGATTTTATTTACTTTCTATATTTACTTTTAAAAACTAAACTATAATTTGTCTAATTTTGAGTTGAATTTTTAAAAGTTAATGATAGCGCTCTTCATTAGATTTTTTTGTTATTAATTTTTTGTTTCATTTAGTTTGTTATCTCAAAAATTCTCAGTCATTAAGTAATAAAAATTTGTTTTTAGTAAAAATTAAGTAATTCTCTGTTCTTATAATGTAATATTAGAAGCTCTTTATTAATCTTAAATATTAAATAATATAATAAAAAATTAATAAGTTTTTTAATGGAAAGACATTTAATGATAAACATTAATAATATAAAAGTCTATTATATGAATAAAAAGTTTATTTAACGGTTAATAATCTCTAAATTATAAGAAATAATAAATATCTTAATGAAAATAGCCATCATTTTACTAATACAAAGTTCAAAACCAATTTCCAAACCAAACATTAATAATAAAAATTGAAAACAAACAAAAAAGATAAATTCACTCAAAATTAGTAAAAAAAACTTTTACTTATTTTTATCTATAATAATAATTATCATAAATATAAAAACTAATTGACACTTAAATGTTAGACTTTAGTGAATAATAACTGAATGATTAGCTATTTGTGTCCAAATAATAATTGACTTAATGGACAATCAAAAGAAGTTTTGATATGTTTGTGATTTACCATAAATTTTTCATATCTTGCCTTCTCTGACGCATAAGTTGTTTGTATTCAGAAATCCTTAATTTCTTGCCGTCAACAATACAGGTGCGCTTAGGTCTGGGTCTGTATCTGTAATCTGGATGCTTCTCCATATGAACCTTTGATAGACGTGATTGTTCCTCATAGTAGGGCTGCTTCTCAGTGTTTGTCATTGCCTTCCAACGAGCACCTGTGCATAACATTGACATTATTTATAATTATATAGAAAATATGCCATTTTTATGCCATTTTATTTTTATGTATTCAATTTCTATGCATTGAATCATTATCACAGGTGTCTTCAAAGTTATTTATTATTGATTTATTTTATGAAAAACTCTTCATATTTCTTAAATTAATGTCTTTTTAAAGTATTAGTTAACTTAAGTAAAAACGATAAGCAAAATGAGTGTAATTTTTTATAAAAACAGATCACGAGTTAACTACAAAATAATTCAAACGATAGAAACCTTATGTTTAAATTATTTTAAATCATTATTAAGAAAATAATTTCTTTAGTATATAAAAGTGTTATAAAAATTGTAATAAATAATAAAATAAAAATTTCCTCTAAATTTTAAGGCAATTACATAAAAATCTCATAAAAGAGATTTATATAAATAAGAATTAATTAATAAAACATATATTATATTCATTACAAAACTACTACTACTGGTATTTACCTAAGATTTTAGATATATTCGAGTTATGCATATCAGGACAGGCCTTAAGTATTTTTCTTCGTTCATCTTTAGCCCAAACCATAAAAGCATTCATCGGTCTCTTGACATGAGGTTTGCCGTCTTGGTCTCGCTTTTGCTGACGGATTATCTTTGCGCCCAATATCTTGTCTATTGAGACAAACGATAAGAAAAAGCAATCAAATTATAAAATATGTTGTCAATTGGTTAGGCTTTTGATAAAAAGTTTTAAATTTTGTTAATTTTGTAATTTTATAGTTCATTCAATTAATTCAATTCTCTGTGAAGTATAATCTGAAACAATAAAATATAATATATCTTAGAAACTAAACATTAGAAATTCAGATAACGTTTTCAACATTTATTTATTTCTCCGTTCATTCATTTAATTTGGATTTTAAAACAAAAAATTCGTTAAATAAAAGATTGACAAAAATTTAATGATATATTTAATCTGAAATAAGAATCAAATTTCTAAATGTTTTATGTTTTCATAAGAATTAATGTTTTGCAATCATTTAGCTATCATTGACTGAAAATCTCTCAAAAGTTTTTTAAACCATTCATTGAGTGTATGTTTTTGCCCTCAAGAGTCAAACAGTCACTTACTCTGACACGTGACGATGGTCTCCGTGTTGTCGTTTTGTTGTGATTGTTGTTGAGATTCGCGATGTCTGTCCATTTGTGATCCGATAGCCACTGAAGTCACGGTCGAAGTTGGCGTCAGTTTTGACAAATCGGGTAATAATAGTGATCCAAAAGCATTAAAGTTTGCCTTATCTGAAGACATGGACATTGGGGACATGTCGTGTCCCATATGCGGTGGTCTAAAGCCCATTCCCAATGCGTATTGAGACAACGCGTATTGATGATTAGGTGTCAGACCTGGACTTGCGAAGAATGCTGATGGCGAAGGAGGTTGTGGTAATTGTGGTAATTGTGATAACTGGGATGAGATCATTGTTGGCATTGATTGAGGAGAAGAACCCGGAGAATGGTTTCTATTGAATGAAGGTTTGGATGAGACATAAGTTGTGCAGCCATTGATTCCAGTCATTATCATTGAGGCGTTTGGCGAAAACGATTGCAATGGCGATGAAGAAGTCATGTTTTGTGATAATTTAGTTTTTGAAAGATTGAGCGGTGTTTCCGTACAGCGACTGTTCGTAGAGTTTGAGTTTGTTTTGTCGTTTCTGTCCTCTAATGGACTCGAATTTCTCGAATTTCTCGAATTGTTTGAATTGAATTTGTTTTTCATCGACAGATCTGCCGGAAGACCTGAGGACTCGTGTCGAGTCATTTGTTTGGCCGGTGACGGGCTGTTCATCATTAGCCGATGCGCTGATTGCGACTCCATTTTGAAATTGTTGACAGAATTGGGCGATTTTGTACTGGACATGGATGTCGAAGACGATTGTGAAAGAGCTGATCCAACTGCTCCTGTTTGAACCATTTGGTTGAAGAGATTAGCATCAGTGAATGCATTTCGTGCACCGGGCGCTAGTTTTAAAGATGCGTCCATAAAGGGTGAGAACATGACCTGAGCGGCAGCGGCCGCCTGTGGACCCAAAAAGTTGGGCATTAGTTTAGCCGCTGCTGTCATGTAATGAGCGTTGAGTTGGCCCTAAATGTCATTGATTTCAATGTTATTTAACAATAAATATTGTGTTTTGTGTCACAAATTTGTGCCAATCTTTTGACAACAAATCAAAATTTATTATTCTTTGTTATTAAAGCTATTTTCGAGATTTTTCAGATCATGTAATAATATGGTCCACTCTATGTCGACCTCCCTGAGCTGACTAAGTGATTAGGTTTACAGTTTAAATGGTTGTGTTTTGAATAACTCGGTTGGGGTTCTCAAGTATTTTCAAGTTTAGTGGAAATACTGTTTTCATGTCCTTTAAGTTCATCGATAATGAAAAATACTTTTGTTATAAACCATAAAACATAATACAGTTTTCTATTTATTGTTAAATTTGAAAATATATACTAAACTAGAGTATAAGCGTCTGAAATAACAGTCATCTTAAGCATCAAAGAGGTGCTCAACACAATTACCACCAAATAGGATGTTATTTTGGATCAGTTTTATTAGTCAACTGTTTTTCTTTCGTATCATTTTTTAATTAATTATCAAAAAAAATGTAAAATAAAATTAAATTCAAAATAAGTCCTTTTCTGTGACTAATTTTAAATTCTAATTATTTTTTCTGATTTCCCAGTTATAAATACATTAAATAATTTTTCATGAATTTTTAAAAAATTTACACAAATTTATTTGTTAATTAATTATAAATAAAATGATTAAACACTCGATCTATCCAATGACTAACACAACTACTACACAAAAAGTTGCATTAATAATTTTTTTAGTTATTTATCAAAGTTTATAAAAATAAAATATCATCTCTTAGTTTAATGAATTGCCAATAAAAATGTTTTCCTAATTTTTGAATAATTTTTTATAAGTAAAAATAAATGTCAACAAAAATTTAGAAAAAACAAAATAAAGCAAAACAAGAATTAATTCAGAAAAATGTTTAAATAATTTGTTGTCAATCATATCACCAATCAAACCACCATCACATGTGTAATAAGAACCAACCACTTAAATACCAGTATATAACTGTTAGTCCATCTCTATAATACCTGTCTCTCTCTCTCTCTCTCTCCTCTAACCACTCATTCAATTACAATTGCAATCCACAACTCATTAACTCGTCTTTAAAACTGCAACTTTGAGGAGAATTTGATTTACAACTTTGTCCTTAATTATATGTATATAGAAAAGTCAAAAAAAGTTTTTAATGTGTTTTTACGGAAAAAGAAACACAATTTAAATGATTATCTAATGATTTATATTTTTAGTGATTCTTTACTCAATACTAAAGAGAAATTTAGTTAAAACAAACTCTTTTACTATTTATATGAATAATAGGAAAGAAATTGGAAGAGAATAATAGCTATAAAAGTGTTTGTATTTTTCAAATGCGATTGTGATCTAAAAATAAATGTCATTAAAACTGAATGTCGAGACATAAATAAGAGAAATAAAATGCCATTTATTCACAAGTCTTGAAATTCTTGTTTTCTTAACAATAGATATAGAGTTCAACACAAATATACAAAAAATTTGTGAACAAAACAAAACATTTAAATAAATAAATAGAGAGTTAGTTATGAATGACATTAAAGACTCTTTGGTTATAATAACAGAAATGTGGAGAAAGTTTTTTGTTTGAAAAATGCCGTTTAAATGCATTTTGAATGTATTGTCGACACATTTCTATTGATTGTAATTCTAATTCAAATTTGGTATCAAATCATAGGGTATATGATTAGCACTGTTGACATGATATGACATATTTAGTATGGGATCTGTAAGATAGCATGTGTGGCATACCTGTAGTTCTTGTATTTTGTGTTGTTGTTGTGCCAATTGTTGCTGTTGTCTACCGATTTGTTCCGTTTGGTGTCTTTGCAGTTCACCCGTCAATTGTGAAGAAGGAGACAAGTTTTTTGACTGTTGGTGCTGTTGTTGTTGTTATCATTCAGTCCATGATATGATGCATATGTATGCCATAGAGATAAATAGTAAAATCATGTTTAGTATATTAGATGTTCATTCATATTGACGGCATATTTACAACAGGCAATGGGAGGGGCAGAGGAGTGAGAGACAGACAGACAGAAAGAGGATCAAAGAAAAAGAAAATAACAGTTAAAAAATGTCACTTTTTTGGCACTAAATTTTGATACATAATAATGACATTTACGGCACCAAACAGTGTAGGAAATTAAGTAATAGTCGAGTGTCGAGAAAAAAGAAAACTTTTATAATGTTATTATTATATATTTGAATGCAATATAATGTATATAAGCTTTGGTTAATAATCTTCACAACAATTATATAACTATTTTATTACTCATAATCTTTGACACATTTTGCCCACATTTTTTGTGTCCTTTATTTTACATCCTTTACATTTTAAATAGTTTTTAAGCATTAAAAACAAAACCATAATAAAAAGTTCAATAATTTGTGGACTATTTTTACTTGAAATATGTTAAACACTAGAGTATAGCGTAAGAGTAGTGTAAATCCTAAATCTTCAATGTTATCAATCTCTAAGTGCAAAGATTGTCAATGTTTTTAAAACACATTATTTTCAGTTTAAAATTAGAAACGTTTTTCAATTTCTCTCTCACTGTTTGCTAATAACAGTATTACTATTCCTGGACTTCTCTCTCACAATAAATAATTTATTAGTGTTTTGGAGACAAATAAAAATAAATTATTTGTAACACAAAAGTTATTCAAAACACAAACACATATTTTAACAATTCTTTGAACACTTTCTTTTATAAATTAAAAGCAAAAGAAAAATAGAGAAAAATAATAGTCAAAAGTGACTCTCTATTGGTGCAAAAGTCTCAAACTTTGAGATCTACAATAATAATCATTATTTTAATGCCTTTCCGTGAGAATATACTGATTTAGACTTTGTTTAAAAACACAACACATTTAAGTATATTATTTGAAATGTATGGGCCATTCAAGTGTATGAGTGTCTGACACATTCATTGGTCTGCGACCCATTTAGCACAGTTAGATCAGTTGAACAGTTAGATCAGTTGCACTGTTAGATCAGTTGGCATTAGTTTGGATGAGAATGGAATGCCATTTATGCTCTCTTTGTCTCCATTTCCCAATCATTTGTCTTAAACATTGTTGGCGATGTGTGCAACCGTTGCGTCTCCTATTACAACCATTTAAAGATCTCAATTGCTTACCTCAAGAGAATGTCATGTAATGTAGAAAACAGACAAAATTGACTGCAAATTGTCCAACAATTCAATTATTTGCATAAAAACATTAGACTAAACATATTGACTCAAAAATACTGTTTTAGTAATAAATTTAATCAAAATTTAATTAAAAAGTCTAATAAAATCAAAGTCTAATAAAAAAAGTTTCAAACAGTGAATTTGTATTCTCTTTGAACAAAGAAATTGAGAGAGAATTGAGTCAAACAACAGCTATTTGAAGACATATCTATGAAAATGATAACCTGATGCCAAAGGGGACCACTTTTTAAGTCTAAGACTTTTTCGGAAGCTTTTGTTTTAGTCACCCGAGAGATCCGCTCTGCAGAGCACATCTGCTATCGGAATGCGAAAACTCGCTAACTGTGCGCTCAATGGCTCACCAGCTCAGGGATGAACAGTCTGATTGTTTGTCAGAAAGAGGATTGAGTGAAAAAAGGACTCTTACTGTGAATGCCTGAGCTGTGAACATACTGTTCAACACTACAATAATAACAAGTGTTTCTCAGAATTTCTGGTATTTTTGTTTTAAAATTCAATGCAAACAAAGTATGAACTAAACCGTTAGCTTTTACTTGAGTAACAAAAAAGAGAGAGAAGTCGTAAAATTTGATTAAAAGAGTACTTATTTGTTTAGATAATAATAGATTAGATGCAAATGCAATGCAGTTTCATATTGTATACTGTTTTATATTGAGAGACAAATAATATGATTAATTGATTTGCTTTTAAATTTCGGCGTTTTCTGCTCTCAATGTTTTGTGTCTTTGAATAATGTATTTCTAATTTAATGATTAAAATGCGTTTACTATGAATGACACTCAGATATTCACTTCGCTTCCAATTATTTTTAGTCTAACTCTTGTTTTTTGTGATAAATTTTACTTAACATTGAGTTTGAGTGTTGAAAGTGTGAATAATTAAATAGATTTTCATTAATCGTAAGAAATAATTAACTAAATATAAATCATATTTTAAGAGAACAAAAAATGCATTAAAAATTCAATTTTTCATTCATTTAAGTCATTATAGTTGTAAATAATTGAATATTTTGAGTAAAACTGATAGCAATTGGAGGGAAAGTCGTGTATTAGTAAAAACAATTCTTGAGTGACTTTTCTCTGAGAGAACACTGTGTTTAACTGTAGTCTCATATTTAACTCAATATAAATGTCATAAAAGATAATCTATTATTAAAGAGTGAATCAAATCAATATTATGCTATATATATATGACTAAAGCAAACTCATTCTCTATTTGACTGTATGTTTGACCAAACATTACTTCAAACAAGTATTAATGATTTGCCGGAAAAGTAAAGCGAAAAACTTTTGCAAAAAAGGCATAATTCATATAATCAATGGTCAAAAGCAAAGATTAAGACAGAATGGAAAGAGAGGTTCAGTTTTGTTACTTATTTACTATATTTATATTATTTTATATATGTTTGTGTGGTTTATGTGTTGTAGTAATGCAGATAGAGATGGATTATTTAGAGCACTGGACAGCCCCTTATGACCCCATTTGTCATTAATAATAGAGAATTGATGCCCAAAGAGAATACACACAGAGAAAGACATTCAATACACATATCAACCAAAAGCTGTGACCAAAAATCAAACCAAAACCGTTGCACAACATTAATGCTCACTCACTCACCCGCTCACTCACTCACTCACCCGCTCACTCACTCAGTCTCTCACTCACTCATTATATTTGGCATTACTTTTTGTGAAATCATTTTTGTTATTTCAGTTTTTCTTTTTGATCCCTTTTTCCGAAATAACGGAAATCAAATAATGCTAATGATGTCCATCAATGAAAGGCATTGACATGATTGCTATGATTGCAATGACTGGCCAATAGTACCCAATAGTGGCCTAACTGCACGACTATTCGACAAATACAATATCGTGACCGCAATGACCACCGAGCAAATGATTAACTCAATTATTATCCATATATTGATATTATAAATCATTTTTAGCAAAAATGTTTTGAGAACTAAATGTTTTCGAGTATATTATTCTCGTTTAATCTGACATTCATTTATGTTATGATTACATCATTACTGGTCATCGAAATGACTCGAGTATTGGAGGACCCAGTGGTCTGTCTGTCTGTCTGTCTGTCTGTCTGTCTGTCTGTCTGTCTGTAATCTATGTCTTTGAAAGCCCGCAGCAAGTGTTGTGTCATTGAGTATAACAAACACTTGAATCTATGATAAGTTTAGTCAAAGTAATAATTGAGTGGCGATTATGTGCCCCAAACAATACGGCATCAATAATGCAACGATCGCTACAATACTTATGAGTGAAACATAATATTTTATCATCACTTCAACCATCTCTCACATCACTAGAGAGTACTACTGCCGTGAACTCGTGTTCCGCCTGTGCTTAGCTCCCTGTGCTCTCTGCCTACAGCTTTGTCTGTGTTTTGATTCACTTTTCATCTTTTTTTATTAGCTTTGTATTTGTGTTTGTGATGCCATTATTATTGAGATGATGTGTAATAATACTAAAGTAATATTTGGGAAATAATGTTAGTCTAATGTCTGTCAGTGTGTATGAAATCTCTTGCGATTTGATCTCAATTCTCATTAGAAATGAAACACTTTTCATGAATTTACTTCACTTATCGTTGATATCGTCAAGAATTGCACTCAATTTTTATATTTTGTATTTTAGTTTTCAACCGGAATAACAAACTGACTATTAATGGCAAACAACTATAAAACACACATCTCTTTTGTTTTTTGTTACACTTTTTCTTTCAGTATTTTTGGATTCACTTCAAAATCATTGAGTCTCAGACTTGAGCTGTTATTATGTTATTATGTTATAGAGTTGTTGTCTTAATGGATAATAATAGTGAGATTTACTAATTTGTTTTAGTCGTCAAACCGTAATTGTTATCAAAGTTATTATTGTCGCTATTATTGTCGTCACTAAACGTTATTTTATCCTAAATTACATTTGCAATGCATTTCATTTAGAAATCAAGAATAGTAACCATAAAACATACGAAAAGGGAAACAGAGTTTGAAAAATAGCATTGAATTTCTGTTAATTAATTATATTTTCTAAAATTCTTTGCTTAAAAAATAACAATTATTTGTGTCGAGAAATTTTCTGATCCAAAAAATGTCAGATCTTTATCTATAATTCTGTTAAAACTCATTCAAAAAAGGTTACTCTTGTATTATAAATGATAATAATGAGATCGGGCAACATTCCAGCAATTATAGAAATTCCCGGAGAAACTCCTTCTCCTAGAGTTTAACATTTTTAATTCAATCTAAAGAAAATGTACACAAATTACACAAATTATAAAACAAATAAATACATCAATAATTTGATATATTTTATCACTTGAACGCATGTTATCTAAAAAAATCAATAGAAATAACTTATAGTATAACTATAAATGTTAATTCCGGGAATTAGAAAAAAGGGCAGAACTTTACTCATGAGTCAAAAGAGAGACATTTGAGAGGAGAAAGTGATTATAAATTCAAAAAATTTTGAATTGAAAGACAAAATAGAGTTAGAAAAGTGTATTTCGTCTGTCATTTAGTGTAGATTTGGATTTGGAGTTAGAATTGGCTGAAAGTGACTGTTTTAAGACAACCCAATCTCATCCCATTATCCCATTGTTATCCAAACATATTGTTCATCTCATGCGCGCAACTTATATAATACGATATTATAGACAAACTTTTTCAAATTATGTTTCGTTTGTTTCTAGAATTTGCAAAAATTAATGTTTTTTGACATTTCGGATGCAATTTGTGTGGAGTTGGCGCTAATTGTGATCTCTGGTCATATCTTGAATCAAATATAATTAAAAACTTTAAATAAGTTTTGGTTTTAAATATAAGACAACTGATCGACAATATGTTGAATAAAAATATTTGTAGTAATAAAGAAAAATCCAATTATTAGTTTCAATGTTAGACTTTATGCAACAAAAAGCGCTTCATTTTGTTATTTTTGAGTTTCATGTTATGAGTCGTCTCTCATTAGCTGATTCTCAATATCTATAATTTATTTTTCACCTCAAAGTTGAATTGATTTTTAAATTACATATAAAACTAAAATAAATATATTATTGAATTTGCAAAACAAGTTATGCTAAACACATGAAAGTACCCACAGAGCTGACCAAAGTATGGCTTTTGAAGGCATTAATATATAAAATGTTTTAAATTTTGAAGTAATTCAGTAAATCATAAGTAAATCATTGCTTTTTTTACATACCTATAAAACGTAAGCTATTTATGGCTAATGTTTACTTAAAACCATATGAATTAATGGCACAATAATAGATATGATGCTATTATTTAAAGTAAGTAATAAAATCCAAGGCATTAATTTTATACGCGATTTTAGACATTTCGAGCGTTCACTACATGTGTATTATTACTGTATTTCCTCAACAAAACAGCGTTTCTATTATTAAATAAAAATCTAAATTTTAAAATCTAAACAACAAAACAGCAGAAATAAAATAAATAATTTATGAAAACTATTTTCCAAAAGACAACAGTATTGTAGAGCAATACTATTAAGTCGACTGAAAAATACAACTATTTTGCATTTGACTAATGGAAACATGTATAACAAACACAAAAACATGTATAAAACTACAGTATAATAATGTTATATCAAATTTGAGTTTTTATTCTCCTCTTTTCTAATATGAAATTAATGCCAAACTCTTCGATACATTAATTATGTATTAGTAATGAGGTATATATTCAAATGAAGATCTCATTCAATCATTTATTGTATTATTACAGCAAGTGATACAATGCTTGTATAATAAGAGGGAAAGAGCAGAGATTGCAGTCGACCGACCGTACACTACACTATATAATCATTATGCTATAAAAATAATGTATAAAATATACTAATACAATGTCTATATAAAGTATATTAACCACATCTGCTTTCCCCTCCATATCCCCTGTGATGCCGTTTGTCCTCTGCTCTCAACTCATCCTTTTTTATTATATGCCTCACAACTGATGTTTATTTGTGCACTACAACAACCACAACACTGTTTTGCAACGAACCAGGGTTGCAAACAAACATACATTTCATAACAAACTACTTATACTTTTTTCCAATTTATTATTTATAACTCAAATCTACTTTAGATTTACTAAAAAACAACAAAACTTTTCAATTAATTCATTTGTATTTTTGAAATTTAATTATAATTTTGCGAATTTCATATTGAATATAATTTTTACCAAAAATTGTTTCAAAATTTTAAAATAAAAGCAAATTCAGAGGATTTCTGTTGACTTTAATTATCACAATATTATAATAGTCAGTGAATGAGAGACAGATTTAATACAATCTCTCATTTAGTGAGTTTCCTATTCTTTTAGTTAATAATTTTCATCTCTTTTCTGTTTTGCCGCATATGTTATTGCAGAGCAAGGGATGCATAGCATCTCTCTCTCTGTTTGGTTATGTATGGCCTTATATGATGTCTTTTTGTCGGTCGTGCAAAACATGTAAAGATTAAAGCAAAAGCAATTGCATTAAATCATTGAAGCAAATGTCGCCATTTTCCCATATATTTATACATTATTATTATTATTATTATTATTACTCATTTGTTAGTAAATCCCAAATGCTTTTTGAATGCATTTTATTTAACAAAATACTTAAATAAAGCATAACTTTTGTTATATAATTCAAGTTAAATGTGATAAGAATTGTTCATTAGTTGATATTCACAGACATTCCTAACAAATATAGTAAATCTAATTATTTAATGCAAGAAATATAAGAAAAACAGTCAAATGTTTGTTAAAACAGCAACAGTTGAATGTTTTAATTATTTGCACAATAATACTCTATTACTTGTGTATATATATCACTCACTCATTCGCTCATTCGCTCACTCACTCACTCACTCACTCACTCACAACTCATTTTCAAGTTTTTGAAGTTCAATAGACTTTAAATAAAAATGCTTTTTGTTTGGAAATTCAATAAAATATTGGATAATTTTTTATTTAAAAATTTCAATTTTTATAGTTTTATATTCAACGAGAAATTCAATACATATTTTTATCGCTTAAACATTAGTAGAAATATAAATAATTCTTGCGTTGAATATCTCTAATGTAAAGCATTATAAAAGAGAGAGAAAGAGAGACATAATATAAAAGACAACAACACATAAACTATATTACTTCACATTATCTACTATTTTGAATATTTTGTTGTTTGCGACTACAAGAAGACCACATTTTGTGTGTGCGAAGAAAAAAGTGCTTTTCGTCCAAAAGTTAATGTGTTTTTCATGTCATAAAACAGAGACTGATATGAAAACGAAAAGCTGTCTCTCGAGAGACACCAAAAGTTAAAGAAACCAATTCTGCAAATACTATATGAATATAAATGTATTAACTTTTGATATGTTTATATAAACACATAATTCTCTGTATTTTTGTTGCATTTTTATGCAAAATATTATATAAAAGAAATTTGGTTTTAATTGTCATAAATTTAGTTAAATTATAGACAAAAATGCAATGATTTTATCAATAATTAGAAAAAATAAAAAAGAAGTAAAACGAGAAAAATTGATGGTTTTTATTAGAGATTAGACTTCTTAGTCTTCAAGAGTGTGGAAATCAATGCAATAATTGCTTAAAGTGATGATCACGACCAGCGATACCCTCTCTTTGCAGACATTATTTGTTTCAACAGTTTTTCGATATTTTGTTCTCCAGTTCTGTAACAATGCTATGACTTGAATGACTGACTGTTCACTCATTGACTCTCCTCTCACTCCCCTCTCTGTGAGATCATTAGTTTGTTGGCAGCACTCAATTTGTGCGGTCACATACATGCATAGACTCTCACAAGTGTATGCCCTGTGCAATGGTTGGCGACTATATTTAGCATCGTTCACATAATATACACACTGAGCTCAGGCATACCATTCAATGGAGTGCCTCCTGGGCTTACAGATAACAAGAGCCAAAAGCATCGCATAGTTATCGGGAATCGCACTCTTTCTGAGCCATATTTTAATACATTTTAAAGAAAATACATTTATTGTGTGCTTCTCTGATATCTCTTCGCAAATATTTCTTACAATTTCTATGTGTTTCCCATCGAAACAAAAAACAACATAAAACTTATTTTCATTATATATCACATAATCTTTATATAAATAATGCAAACGTGAATCCATTAGAAAATACGCCTCCGATTATTCATTTCTCTGTTTTCAAAATAATTTCTGACTTGAATTGTATTGTTTTACAAAAAGACAAACTATTAATTAAAGTTATTAATTAACAAATATTTTTATGCAAATTGTATTCTAATTACTACTGAGTGTTGATTATGTCATCAGATTTTGTGAATATAAAACAACTTTTATTAATAATAAAAAAATGTATAATTTATCAAATCTAATGCACAAACAGATGCACTAAAAAATGTTATATCTATTACACTAATAATTTATTCGGTTTTATTTAAATATTTGATTGATTAAATATATCTTAGATTTCACTTTCAATAACAAAGTTTTACGTAAATCTAATCCTTTGACATATAATAAGAATTTAATAAATTCAAAGAAAATGTGTTTTCAGTAATAATTAATTATTTGTTTTTCAATTATACAATAAATATAAATATAAATACATTTTATATGAAAGTATGAGTCTATGATTTATTAATATTACGTCCCTCAATCCAAGCAATGCTTTTCAATACCGTAACTCAAGTTTCTTACTTTAAAACTAATTAAAATAATTTAAATCTTTATAAATCAAACAAAATGTATATAAAAATGAAAATTAAGAAATTTAAATGCAATTTGTGTTTCACTTTAAAAAATCATTGATTTTTGAAAGTATTCTTCAGATAAACAAAACTATAATAAAACTAAACTAAATTAAGTTATATTAATATTAATTCTTAAGATCTGTTGAATTGTGTTAGAAATTCATTGCTTTTATTTTCATTATCAATAATGTTATAAATACAGTATTTTTTATCAGTTATGAAATCTTATTTTCAAATAACTTGAAAATTAACATTAATTTCATAATATTTCAAATCGTTTAGAAAAGTGAATCATTAAGTGAGTGAAAGTAACAAAAAAATTGTATCTTTATTATGAAATTAATTAAGATTTCACACATTTTCATGTAAATGCAGAACAAAAACAACAAATACTGTATTTTTGAAATAACAATATATAACTATTATTACAAAAGTGTTAAATAACTTTTAAATAGCAGACGAAAACGGCTTTTAAATGGAAATACATTTCCAATTTTTTGTTGCAATTATAATAATAATTATGGACTGAAATGTGGACTAAGAGTTCTTTAAGGCATAAATAATATTAATTTTGCAAATATTTATTAATAATTATATAATAAAACTAGAAATTGGTTGAGTAGTTGTTAAATATTGAATAATTATAGTAAATGTTTTCAAACAATATAAGAATATGTTATGATTTTTATGTTTTGTTTTAGAATTCGTATAATTAGTTGTGTTTTTGTATATATTTTGTTAATATTTTAATAATAGGATTGTAATAAACATTAATTCATTTAGTCTTCAATTAGTTGGTAATGGATTTGATAATAATATATTTATAATCATATTATGATCTGAAATATCAACCATAAGTTCTCATCATTAGTGAGGGGTTAGAAGTCTCTCGAAGTTCAACAATCAATAGCTTATGTGAAATACAATAAAATGTTTGTTCATTTGTTTGTTTGAAACATCGTTTATCACGAAATTTAAACGAAAACAACGAGAGTTAGTGCCGTTTTGGACTACAACTTGTTGTTCGCCAATCAAACGCAAACTGTTTGGATGTCATATTTCTTTGACAGACAATCTCTGCATTAATTACAGTATAAAAGAATTGAAACTAAGACTGCATTCAATTTGATAACAAATGCAATGATAAGAAAATATTTCATTCAAATAATAATTGGTTTGAAAATCAATTTCAACCTATCATTGAATCTTTGAAATTGATTTCTAATGTTATTCAATGATATATTAAATAAAAACGATATATTTAAGGATCAATTGACTTTCTAATCAATTTCTATTAATTTCTGACTTTTATTATTCTCTGATATTAAGTAAACAAAACCTCGTTTTCTTTATTTTTCAATTATTTCAATCACTTTTGGAAAAGTCATTCGTAATAATCGTTATAATTAATGATTATTTGAATCAACGACAGAAAAGACGTTAAATAATTAAATTTATGAATAATTATAAGCAGTTTTATAGCAAACCTTATCTTCTAATCAGATGAATATGTTTAATACAAAATTTGGAAAATTAAATACTATTTCGAGTCCATTAAAACCTTTTATTTAAAACACAGATGAGTGAGTGAGTGAGTGAGTGAGTGAGTGAGTAGGGGAACAACATTAAACATTTATGAGAGTAAATACAGGTATTAATTATATCATTTGAATAGTTTTGCTAAATGTTTAGAACCATTAAAAATTATATACAAATTTAAGTCTTTTTTTAAATAATAAATTCTTTGCAAAAAATAATGAAAGAGTGCCCTTTGGGGAGAGGGAGACAGATATTGGATTCAATTTCTGAAAAGATATTTTTAAAGCTTTATCTGTCTCTATATATAAAATTAGATCAAATGTATTTTAAGGCATTTACTAAATCACTTATAAAATAATTGCCATTTTTCTTAAAATAATACATAAATGTTAAGAATAAGATTAAATGTGAGATAATATTAATATTAAATTTATTCCAAATAAAAAATCTTTAAAATATAGTTCACAAATGACTAAATAAATGACTAAATAAATAACTAAATAAATAACTAAATAAATAACTAAATAAATAACTAAATAAATAACTATAAAGATAAAATACGTATTTAATAAACTTACAATAAATTTAATTAATTTTAATCACTGCTATTAATTCATATTTTATGTAAAATATTTCAAATAATTATCGAAATTATTTCCAAATTTATTACTTTTGTCAAAATATGTGTTTCTCTGAACTTTAATATTTGTAAAAATCTATTTTTTATATCAAATATGTATTATTTAATGCTTTTAATGACTAACAAAAACTAGATTTTATGTAAACATTAATTCATTTGTTATTTTAAAGCATTTTGTATATAAAAACTTGAATTTTATGACACAATAATCTAAACTCAGACACAATTTTAGTAAAGGTGTTGTAATCTAATATAAAACAGGATCACAAACAGTAGATCTAAATGAACAGCACTTGTACTGCAAATCAAACTTATTTTCAGCATTTTTGGTGCAATTATTTGCTGAACAATGCCTTCAAACCAACGAAACACTTGTTTTTCTCAAATGTTTGAAAACAATTAAATATTTTGTTATGAATTGCAGACAAAAGTTCATAAAATATTATCCCAAATAAGAAATTAGCAAAAAATACGCCATTCTATGGCTTATTAATAATTGAAAGCAAGAAAAACACATAAATATTAGGGAAACAAACAGATATAGACTGGACTGACCTCATGTTGCTTTAATAATAGATTTTCCCGTAATTGTGACAATTGTTCAATCATTTCGTTGAGTTTTCTTTCGGTGTGAGTCACGACTTGGGGGTCGCCATCAGCACAAAGTGAGGCCAAGTTTTCCACCAAATTGTTGGACGCATCGCCAGTTCCTCCTCTGCTAAACAAATGTTAAACAGTTCTTTAAATTAATTCAAAACTGATTTCCAACTGAATTAATGAATTGCAAAACAAAGTGTGGGGTATTATAGCTATTATTATACCTTTGTTTGAAATGATTGTTGTTTTTGTTTAATCTGTTGAGCACTTCATCGATCGACCGCTTATTTAGTTTCAGTTTTCGTCTCTTTTCCGTCGATTTCGATGAATTAGCACTGCTTTCGCTCTCGTATTCCGAGTCAGTGGTCGACGCTTCTGATGTCATCATAAGATAACTGTTAATAATGTTGTTATTATTGTTGCCGTTATTGCCGTGAAGTCTGTTGTGTTGTCTGTCTTTAGTGTTGTTGACATCATTTGTTCCATTGAAACGATAGTCTTCGGGCTGAGCGTCGACATCGATATCACTTTCGTCATCACATGAAATATGTTTGTCTGAACTGTAATCGTCGTCTTCTTCTTCTTCGTCGATCTTTTGGTCATCAATTTGTGGCGCAATTTTGTTTGGAAACGATTTACGTTTTGCTGACATTTTTGCCAATTATTTCAAACTATAATTAAAAGTTTGTTTTAATTGTTTTCTAACTTTCAAACAAAACATTATTAATTATTATTATTTATTGCATTCAAAAATAAATTGCAAATAATTTTGGAGAAAATGTGCGAATATTTCAAAAAATTATTTCAAAATTCAAAAATACACACAAAACACAAGATTAAGAGAAATGACTTTAAATTCCTCAACAATGAGTGGGAACTACTGAACAACACTTAAATGAATGGTTTGTCAGATGAGAGAACATGAGGTATAATTTGGCAGAAAAACCAATAAATGTCGAGTTGTTGGCCTTACTTTGTGGTGAAAACAGTTTGCAATTTATCCGATTGTTTCACAAAAAGATTCTCAAATCTCAACACAAATGACAAATTCATTGTCAAATATAAAGCAATTTTGAGTCAGAAAACAGTTTTCTTACAATAAATTTATAACAAATAGTGTTAAGTCTTAAGCGTCAAAACAAAGAACAAAAATACTAAAAGAAACAAAAAGTTTGTGGAAATATATGAACTCTTGAATGGGTTTTGATTTCCAAATATACCGTAAAACAAGTGAATTCAATTGAAATACGAAAAATACTTTGTTTTAAGTGTCGTTTAAAACATACTTTATTTTTATTGTGATTTAGACTTAAAAAATAAGATAAAACTATAGAAAAATCAAAGCGAAAAGTGTTTTCAACTGAACCGACAATAAGTTTTAAAAAGCAGTTGAAAATGGATTTCATTCGATGTTTGACTCACTTTTGGCTTAAAATTGGTTTCAATAAAAGTTGAGTAATTTTAGCGACTCTTTGATGTGTAGATAATTGAATGGACGACGAGTGAGGAAAGGGAGGGATAAGAGCTCTGATAAGACAGTTGTTATCTTTGAAACAATGACTGTATTGTGATTTGGGATGCATTTGAAGCCAATATATGGAGAGAAGCACTCAATCATTGATAAAGTAATATATTATTTGTTGAAATGCATGAATTGGTTGTATATTAGCTATTATGACACACTATAGCCGTGTCCGATCACAAGTCGACCAAAAAGTGGTACAATATCTACAATATATCAGTGACTAATGGTTTGCGAACACAACTACTGTTTTATTATTATAGGAATTCCTGAACCGCTCTCCCAATCGCCGATTCCATTGATATGTCAAGTGATGTGAGGCCAATGCGTCTCTAGTCTTGACAAAAGTAGTTTTGGGCACTTAAGTGGTTCAATATATCGACCACTTTCCGCTAACAGCGCGAGAGTGTCCGGTCAGGCGAAAATGAGAAATGGAGGCAACAATTGCCGGAGAAGCTCAACAACACAGCCAACACAGTCAGTCCAAGTGAATGACGAAATCAATTCACTTGTGTTTAACTGTTTTACGACTTTTGCAAAACTTATGACAAATGGTTTAATAGTTTTTGTGGTTTAATAGCATTCAAACCTATAATCAGTTGTTTTACTATAAAAGAGTGAAAATTGCTTTGTTTTGCGAAAAGTAGTGTTTGTTTAGCACTTAATTAACGCAAACTCTGGAAATCAATGAATGAATGAATGATTGAATGACGAAACAAATGGCTATTCAATGTCAGTCTCAGCTCTGGTATGTCTCGTAATTAGTAGTGACTGTTGTGTAGTGATTGTCTCCGAAATAAGACAACGAAGAGATGAGATGTGTTTGAATGAATGGATGCTCAGAGAGAGCGAGAGAGAGGCGAACGACACAGTCATCAATCATTGTCAATGAGTGCAACACATTGGTTGGGCTTTTCGCTCTTTTGGCTCTGTTTTTGGCAACAATCGCACTATTATTGATTCGGGTGAGCCCTGAGACCCAACAGCCCCATAGAGTCGGAGCTGAGTTGTCAGTCAACACAAAGTAATGGCTTTCTGTGTAATCAAATAACAATAATTTGAGGCAAAACTCAAATGAGGCAGAAATGAGGTTTTATTAATGGATTCAATACTAATCACCGAAAATATAGCGAAAACTCCAACACTTTCGTCGACTTTTAAATGCTTTCATAAATATTTCCAATATTTCTGTCTCTAATGATAGACTCTTTTGATAAATTGAAAAACGCTTTTTATAACATATTTTCAATTAAAAAATTTTATTGAGAGGCGGGAGAGGGAGGGAGGGAGTGAGCGAGAGAGAGATTGGCACAAAAGTATCAAAAGTATTAAGTATTACTTAACCGCAAACATAGCGTACAAAACAAACATTTCTAATCTGGAAATTGAATCAAACATAAGAAGCAAATTGAAAGTTTATTTAAATTAATTAAAAGAATATTCCGCGAAATATTCCGAGTTTCAGATCAATTGAGGCGTCAATTGATTTGAAATCCATATTAAATATTAGAGTATTTGTGAGGAGTTTAGGACTGCGTTTGAGGACTGCGTTTGAGGACTGAGTTTGAGGACTTTGAATGTTTATTCAAGTGTTTTCACATCCGTTGAAATCAATTCATAAATTATTATCATTTAATTGAAAACATAAGAATATGATGAGTGAACTGTTCTCTTAAGTGTTATATTATATCTGTATTTGAGATAAAATCAAACACTTGTATAGAATGAGAACAAAAAGTTATAAATATTATAAAGCGTTTGATTCATTCAACACTGAAAACAGTATAATCGATGTCTAAGTGTTGCAAATGTTTTCATTATTTGCTGACAAACTCTTAACAAACAGTATTTATCTGTTGTTTAACACAATATCTCACAGTATTATTGGATATCTTGTTTGGTTTGCAATCCTTTGGAAGAGATATCAGTTTTTTATTTTGCATTATAATGTCTTTTCAGGGCCTTTATATTCGACTTGTTTTGTAATGCATTTTATTTATGGTTTTCTTTTGATTAAAATTTATATCGTCTCTCTCTCTCTCTCTCTCTCTCTCTCTCTCTCTCTAGAGTCAGACAACACCAGTCAGACAATCTTAGCCCAGATATAATACCCCCCAAAGTTTTTTGTGATTCAAATCTCATTTTTATATTTTTAGCTAAAATTTCTTTAGAATTTTGCTTTGCTTTGACTTTTGCCCCAAAACTGCATAAATGATTGTTTGGAATAAAAAATTTCTTAAAAGCAAAGAATTTAATGAAATATATTATTTATGGTATAATATGTGTGTATTATATAACCAAAGACAACGCTGTAGAGCAACTATTTCGACCAAAAACTTATTCAAAGCCTCGGGTGACAGTCAGGGTCGCTCTTGAGTCGACTGACTATAGTATAGAATGCATTACTATAGCCATAGCTATGACTCTGAAAGACAGAAAACATAATAATTTCCAGCCTTTCATCAGAATTTGAATATTGACTATAGTTTTGTAATAAATTAATTAATAAGAGATTATTAGTTGGCATTCAATACCCAAAAGAACACAAACTCGTTATGAATTATCGACTGATATAATGCAGAACTGAATCAAAGCAAACGTCGTTTCGCTAATAGTTTCTACAAAAAGCCGCCTTTATTTGAGACACAAATATAATCAATAGTAGGGGGCGGCAGGCATTCACTGTTTATATAAGAAGACATAACCACATATGCATTGATATGTGATTATGTGATCTCTCGGTTGCTAACAATCTGTTGCCATGAGTTGTTCCCCATCTCTAAGAGAATGTTTTCTTTTGGTCGTATTTTTTGTTAAGAAAAAACAGACAAAACTGTAATCTAACTAACATTCCTGAGTCTGACATTCCCTCTGACATGCAGTCAATGCTTAATATCCTCTAAAATACTCTCGATTTACATGTGTTTTATGAAATTTCATTATTCATCCAAAATTAATAATAATTTTCATTCAAAGACTGAAACTTTGTTTAAAAAGAGATATAAAGTAATGACAAAAGTCTGGCGAAAACTCAACAGAAAAGGAGTGAAGACTATAGCAAATCACGTATTGGTGTTGTTGTTGTGCACAACCATCTGGAAAATGTATTGAGAGCTCACATTACTTGTCTTTTTGACAATTATTTCATTTAATATCTCTGTCTTTCTGTCTATCGTTCTCTTCATTTTCTGCGCAACTATTAATCGCGTTTTTCGCCTCTCATTTGACTTGATTTTCTGCCTCTATATCAATGTCTCCAACAATTGCTGAAAACAAACACAATATTCATTGCTTTTTATTTGATATCAGTTTTAATGGCTTTTTTGTTGGAATTTCTAAACAACTGATTACTATTCTCTGCAAAAATACATTTTATCTTTTCTTTGATTATTAGCCTTGGATTACAATAACACAGAGTTTTGAGAAAAAAAGTCACAATTTATTCATCAAAAGGTGTGAAAAATATTAATAAACTCAAAGACAACTGAATCTCAACTAAATCAGGAATTTTCATTACATTTTCATATTTCCGACCAATAATTTCGTTTAAACTCATTCATCACTTTGTAGTTAAAGAAGTTCATGTTTGGCATCAAATCTAAGCAAAATCTGAGCACTTGTAAGCACTTCCAACCAATTCCAAGCATTTCCATGCATCGCGCGCACCCAACACACAACTTTGCTCACTTAAAGCATACCTGAGCCCAAACTGATCGCTTGGTTGCACAATACACGGTCAGTACAGACACGAGTCGAGTCGAGGGGAGGGAGAGAGAGAGAGAGAGGCATTTGTGCGAATAATCCAATTTTCATAACAGATAGACCAGAGAAAGGTGTAATTAATTAGTGTTTTGCCGTATTTGCACAGGTATTGGAGCTACAAGTGCTCAGCAGATGATTATGACTGATGTTTTGCTCTTCGAATCAATTAAACCAAGTTTTCGTTCAATTCTATCAAAAAATCAATTAGTTTTGAGACAAACAATGAATTCAAACCAAAGTTTGGTTCAGAATTTCAAGTATTTATGATTCGATTTTCGCGACAAAAATCAAATTATTGTCAAAAGAAAGCGAAAGTTCGGACAATCGATCGGTCGGTCTATCGGTTGCGGAGATATTCCGGTCATGACTTGTTTGATATGCAGTGATCATGACGTGCACTGAATGTATGAATAATGCGCGCAATGAACACAAGAATTGTGTAATTTTTATGTTATGAACAAAACGTATTAACATTAGCAGCGGGGACTCCAGTCTTAATCGGGTAGAGAGAGAGAGAGGCATACCTTTGGAGAAATCGGTTTCACTTTTGTGTTCAAAAGCATTATCTCATTTGGAATAGATTTTTCAAAATATAATTTTTCTTAATTTAATGTGATTTGAGTTTGAATTTGAAGTGAAATAGTTTAAGAAATAATAATAAGAATTATTATATATTTGGTTCCAACAGGTGTTGCAAATCGGAAAACAATTTTTCTTTACTTCAAATATTTTATTATATCTATAATACCTATGGCTTGAAAATTGGTCATAAAATTAATCTTAAAATTTGATATATTTTTGGCTGAAATGTCTTTTTCTGTAATTAATTGAATAATTTCTAAATACAAACGAATGCCACACAAGAAAAGCTGAAAAACAATTACTTTTAATGAATCGCTATTTCATTGAAAACACATTTTAGATATTTTTCAATAAATTAATTAAATGTCAGAAAATTTGATGAAAACTGAAAAATGTGAAAAATGTGTATAATTTGTGTCATAAGTCCGTCCAGTCGTCAAAAAAGTCGGACAAATGGACTCATGTTTTGACAAATTTATAAATTATTTATAACTATTTAATAATAAGACAAAACAGAAAAACAAAAGTATTTTTAAAATTGATTTCTTTTTAAAGAAATCTAATTAGTGTTTGAGTAAAACTATTAGCAAAATATGAAACCATTAAAACATAATGTAATTACAAAATAATACTATTATTAAAGGGTTTTAAGCAAAACATTTGCTTTTAGGCGAAATTCGATAGTCTTTTGATAAGTCTTTGCAGAGAAACAGAGCCTTAAGTACTGGAAATAATTGCTTACCTCTCATATAATGTACGTTATTATTAGTATTATTATTATTAGTATTAGTATTAGTATTATGTAAGAGTATTTATGCAGTTCTGACCCCCAAATATTTGAGGAGAGAGAGAGAGAGAGAGAGAGAGTCAGTCACTTATAGTGAAACAAGAGATGAACTGCGAAACTGCAAAATAGTGTTTTTTATTATTATTTTAATGAATACCAACTCTTTTTTGATGGCAATTAACGAATGGATCACAGGTTTTATCATAATTTTCTTAATCGATTGAAAATATAAAATGTTTAAAAAATTGTCAATTTTTTGTTGATCTGAACAGAAAATATTTTCTCACAGCTATTAAAATTGGTTTTAATGGATGAATTAGTTGTTATTTATACTGGTTTTATTATAGTTTAATATATAGTTTATTATAGTTTATTATAGTTTATTATATGCCAATTTTATTAATATGTTTTATTAGTTTTAATAATAATAAGAAATATTTCCCAAAATATAATTACTTTCTTGTCGTTGGCTTTGTTTGAATGCATTTTAATAAAATGCAAATTAAGTTATTTTAATATTGTTTTTCTTTCATAACCGAAGGATTCAAAAAGAAACCAATTATTTGCTAATAATTTGCGTTTAATTTGTCGAAACAGAGGTTGGATGTGAAGATTGGTGGCCACACCCACCCCACACCACACCACTCTACTCCACTCCACTCCACTCTAATTGCATTGTCTTTCGCCGAATACAATGTTATTCTTCTTAATGATTATTGTCTTAAACGCAAACATAAAACTGCAATAAGTGTCAGGAATTTGCATTAAATCATGTCTTAAACCATTTCTACTGCAGTTTAATCTGTTTTTTAACGCAAACAAAGAGACACTCCTTCGCAAAGACAAAGACAGTGACACCGATTGGCAGCGGATGTCTAAACAATCAAAACATTGTTATCAAAAACAAACGCATTTCTAGTGTTGAAAGACATTCATTCCGTTCACATATGGAATCAATTGACGGCAAAAGTCTTTTCAGAATCAAAGAGTTTGGTTTCAAAACAATAGAAAACAATAGAAAACGACAATTAAAGACCAGATGTCAAACATTTAGTGCTTTTCCACTCATTTCCAGAATAAACTGTATTTCAAACTATTTATTGTTTAAATTTCAGTTTTTCTACAGAAAAATATGTTTTTTGCAAAATGTTTTGATTTATTTTCAGTATTTGTGTGCAAATCATGAGCTGAGGAATGGATTTGTTTTGAGATTTATTCATTGAATGCTTTCTCCGGACAAGTGATTAATGTTATCCTTAAAGAGAGAGGGAATTAAAAACGGCATAATTTGAGGATTGGAAACATTGAAACATTGGAAACATTGGAAACACTCCCAGAAATAGTTAAAAACATCTATTCTTTAGTTCAATAAATAGTTTCCTGACTTTGAGTGCATTATTGAAACTCTTGATTTGCATATCCTTTGAATGGAAGTCCATTACATCATAAGTAATGGCTTTAAAAGAGACATAAAGTTATGACAATTGGTTTCGCAATAAAATCTGTTCTAAATATAGACATAAAACGAGTGAAAAGTTTTGAAACAAATGTTATAATTTGTTTGAAAGCCGTTAAATGAAGGGAAAGGGATTCAGTGTTTGACGCAATTAATTGGCGTTTCGTTTCGGCTGTTATTTCGGCCGTAAGTGGCCGTTGAGATGCAGAGGAGGCAGTGATTGGAGTGAAAGACGTCTGAGATAGATGTCTGTTGTGTTGAAGTGTTGTGTTTTGCAAATAATAGCTTTCGTGGATCGGTGTCTATCATCTGATTGGGGAGTGTTTTGAGTCTATTATATTGAATATATTGAGTCCAAGAGTCAGTCAATCACTTGAATTCAAATGATATTCAAAGCTATTCTTAGACTTCGGAATACAAGTCAATGATTTGAAACGTTTTGTTATTCAAAATATGAATAGATTTTGACCAAAAACTAACTAAAACTTTGATTAATGGATGGTTTTGCTATTAAATAGTCATTTCATTCATTGTATACATAATATATAAGACATTTGTTTAAAGAGAGTCAGTGTTCCAGAAATGAGTAAAAATTAAAAAATAGTTTCAAATTTTAAACCTCTTTATCATATAAACAGAGAGACAGAGAGACAAGTTTTGGGATAAAAATAAAATTCATAAAAGAGTTCAAAACATTTAAAGTTCTTTTAAACCAATAAATTATAAATAAAAATCCAAACGAATTAATAAATATTTTATTTCTGGCAAAAAATTGATTTTTCAGCAAAAATATAATTTAAGGCTTAATTTGATACTAAAGTTGTTTCGACTGAAAGACTGGTTATTATTAGTTTAAAATCAATATTATTTGCGACAAAAATGAAAAGATTTATTGATTTTAAAGGAATTTTAGACAAAAGCAGTGATTGTGTTCTTACATGACATGAGATCCAAATATTGACCTGAAATGCAAAGTTTGACAATAAAAGAGCGATAATTATAATCAAAAATAATGATAAATGAGATGTAATAAAGAAAATATTAATCATGTTTGCGATTGTATTCACAACAAGAATATCGAAATTTGGAGAAATTAATGGACAAAACAATTTGTGCTACTATTGAGCGTATAATAGCTTATATACCTTATTATTATGACTATTATTACATCCAATTATTGTATTGAAACACAATTAAAGCCAACAAAGAAAAGGTCTGAAAAACATTAAGAGGTTCTGAGGGATACCCGAGAGAAGCCCTGAGAAGCCTATCATTAAGTGTAACCTCTTGTAACACAATGTATTGCATTATAAAGACAAATAAATCATAGTTTGGATGAGAAATACAGTATCAATGCCTTTATATTGCAAGTGTTTATAACATTAATGACTGTTCTATTGATTATTATTATAACAATGTTTTGCAAAACGAGTTTCGACTTTAGAAACAAATTCCCGAATGTTTTGTTCAAATATGCAAAGAAAACAGTCATTAATAGACACAAGTATTACATAATTCTCAATATAACTAACAATCCCTCAAAACTATTACAGGTTTTCAGCCCTAAACCACAATATAAGCCAATTATTGTCCGGGAGTTCGCGCCCAACAAACACACAAACATGCGATCAAACAAAACATTGCGTGAATTGTTTCCACTCGTAATCTGATTAGAGATAATCCCGAAAAACAGATTAATAGATCCTATATTTCAATAATTATGCGACGATTTAGATGTTAATTCAGTTATTTATTTATTTCACATAAAATTACACTAAATTTTGGCACTAATTTGAAAACGCATTTCTTATTTGTCAGAAAAGTTTAAATTTATTGAATGCGATATAAAATTAATTTATTGTGAATTAAAATATCCTTTGATTAGAAGAAAACCATTTTAAATGTAAATTGTTTTTCGCACTTATCATAACATAAGTTATATTTCAACTTAAAATTCAAATAAAAGTCCAGATTTTATTATACAGTAATTAATATTTATAAAAGTGTTGTCACAAAAATAATTATCGATAACTCAGTTTAATTCAGTTTAATTCAGTTCAGAATTTAATTATGTTTTCAAAAATATTGCTTTTTTTCCTCAAATAATAACTTTTCAGAAAAAATGTTTTCAATTGAAAATGTAATTTCGGTTTCAAAAGCAGACAATACTCTGAACTCTAATATTTCAACTCATTATTCGCCAAAACATTCAAAGCTTTTATTCAAAGCTTTTATTCAAAGAAAAACAAATTTAATTCTCAATTCAGTCGAGCTTTGAGTCGACTATAAAACACAAATCCTTATATCTGAGAGACGGGAGACGGAATCAGATGCTGTCTATACGACTCTCAGCATAATTAAGGCCTAATACTGAGCTCACGAAACTACTTGTGCGGCAAAACTCGAGAAAACAGAGCTTTTGTCAAAACAATGAAAACTGTTTTATTGTTTTAATGTTTTAATGATTCACTGATAATCAAGTCGTCTGGTTGACCTCCCTGTCCCTGTCCTCCCTGTCCCTCTAATAACCAACCTATGGCTCAATTTAGATAATGTTATTCAGAGATTGAAAGACAAACGCAATCACTATTTGAAGCAATAAATAGAGATATTATGCGATTTTGAGTGCATTTTTGTGGCAATGTTTGACTTCTATTATTATGATTACAATTATAATTAGTTTTTCTATTTTTATATCGATTTTATGGCTTTCCTTGAGTTCGGGTTTTGAGGAGAGTCTCTCTGAGTGTGAGAATTAAGTCATAAAATGTTAGGAAAATTGAGGACACAATCAATACACGTGTTATGACATGATTTCAAACTATTATTTCATGATTTTTAATAACTATTTATTGTTTGACAACAAATGCAATCAATTTTTCATAATTTATTGATTTTCGAATTCAACAAAATTTTGATCAAAAAAAAGACAAAATTTATGATAAAATTATTCAAATCTCAATCAAATTAATCTGTTTTTTGCGAGATTTATAGCAATTGTTTGATTTATGTTCAAAACAATGGCTTTAATGTCGAGATTTGGGATCAAAAAGAAGAAGATTTGATTCATTCATGTTTTCAATGAATCAAGAGATCAAAGAAATGACTGGTTTTTAATTATAAACTAAATTTAGTACTAATTTATTGCAAGAAAAATAAGTCTTTTGGCGAACACTCCTCAGTCTCTAAAACCACTAATTATTGCTTTAATGAGAATATGAATGCCTTTTGCCATATGTTGTGAACAAAACAACAAAATAAAGCATCACTTGTTGACTCTTTTGTCTGCCATATGTGGGAGTCTTTGAGACAATTAATGGCGACATTTGAGTCCGTGAGAAGACATTCTTGAGTTTGAGTTTTGTCTAAACAAAGTCTGAAATGTTTCGCTTGTTTTCACCTGAACTTCAAAATTATCGCCGAATCCACAGAACAGACGACACTATTGTGTCTGAAGATGCGGAACACATTCACAGAGATGGTTGCGCAACAAATACCGACACAATTGTCGTTGGGATTGGGTTTCGCTTCTCATAAAAAGCTTTCACAAAGTCTTACAACTAATCAATCATTTAATTGAAAATTTCAATGAATTTTCACGACTTTATTGTCTTTTGATGTGTTTATGTGTTCAACAGTTCAACAGTTCAACTGTTCAACAGTTGGACATTGATTGAGACACACACCTGTGCCGAGGGATGGCATGTAATGTATAATATGAAAGAAGTTGACTTACATTTTGTAGTAAAAGTGTTGAATCAATCCTCTCTTGAATTCACAATCAAATGGTTTCACAAATCAGTCATAATTTGGTTTTTGTCGTCATTTGCGGCGAAAAACAGATTTTCGAATACAATCGACACAAGTGTTGAGCAATTGTTGAGAAAACTCAAGTGAATGAAGAAATCGAAGAAATAGAAGAAATAGAATAGATTTGAGACAACACTCAATGCAATGAATGCAGTCGTCAGTCGTCTAATCATCCAATAGAATGCGTCCATTGTTTGGCGCAATCGCAATGCAAACGCTTAGACAATGCGCTGTACTTTTAGTTGTGATGTTGTGGGCGGAGGGCTATTGTTTGGCTTAATATTGTTGGAGAATCACTACTGCAAGGGTTGACCAATAAATATACGATTCTATTGTATTGTTGCGAGTCTTGTGACAAATGATATATGATTTCGATTCTAATAAACCATTGATTGTTTGAAAATCGAAAATACATTCGAAAACCAGTATTTGTTTCAAACAATTATAAGTTTAAAAGTGTTTAAAAAAAGAGAGAAAAAGTTATTTTTATTAATAGCTATTCAAATGAATTCATGAAAAAAGTCGCCAAAACAGAGGCAAAGCTGTCACTCAAGAAGTGCTGCGGACTCTGTCTTGAAGTTTATTTCTGTCTCTATTAATGACTTTCATATCAAACAATGCTTTTGTTTATCATTTGATTTCACTTTCAATGGAATCGTTGTCTTTGAATGCGAAGACCGAAAAAGTCTTCATTAGACCAAAGCTTCCGTTGAAAGCAAACAATTCTCTACTTTTCGCTAAATTTGTCACAAATTTCGTGTTTTTCTAAAGTTTTAGTCGAAAAGTGAAGAAATAATTGGAAAAAGTTATTAAAAGTTTTGACTTAAGGTTTGGCCAAAAGTGAAATACGATTCAATTTTGTTGTAATTGTGGACTCTATGGACCCCCGGAGTCCTGAAGTCCATAAAAATATGTCAAAACTATTGGTTTTGCGTAATATTTCTATTCTTTTTACGAACGAATCGTTTATTCTGTTTATTATTATTATTATTATTATTATTATTATTATTGTTGTAATAAAACAAAAGATATTTATGTGAGAAAAGTCTCGAAACATTCGAAACACTCCTTAATTGAGGTTTTAATCGAACAGTCGTTCGAATTCTAAGCGAAATTCGAACACAATTTCAGACAAAAAACGGGTTTTTCTTGTTTTTGACAAACAATTGAACGACAATTCGGTTAGAAATCAATTAATGTATTAAAAGGTGAATAAAACTGAAAAAAATGCAGAAATTGTTTGAAATTTAAAAACATTTGTCAAACAGCGGGACGTCTTCTCTATCTCTATCTCTCGCGTGACTTCTTTCGGACTCAAATCGAGTGACAAAACGTTTTTAAGAATTGTTAAGAAAAATGGACACAAAAGACAGCGGAAGCGGAAAATGACCGCAAATGTCGTCGTCTTAAGCAATGTTTGGCTCATTTCCGCGTTTTTCACAATAAAAGCGTTTGTTTTAAGAGAAAATAAATTCATATTTGAAATGAAATCAAAAGTTATTTTCGGATAAAAAATGCGAAAAATATTAATTTCAGAGATTCTCAGAGATAACGAGGTTTTGACCAAAAAAATGAAAACGACTTACTTTTGAGTCGAGATTTCGGCGTTTTTTGGCTGAAAAACGACTAATAAATGGAGTTTTGTTTAATAATACAGTCTTTTATGAGAATAATAGTGAAACAGATTTGAAACAAAACGATTCAAATATGTATTGAAATCTGTGTTTAATTTCCGTAAAACAGAAACACTTTGTATTGAATATCATTTATATATTTGTTTTCATTACAATCGCAACTGTTTTTCAACACATTTGAAAGCAATTAGTTTTTTAAGAATTATTCAAACAATCTGTGAAACAATTGTCGCAAAAAACAAACGATTTTTTGTCTGTCTTTCGGGTCAACAGTTCGTCGACCGAAACGTCGCGCGACAGACCCTTCGCTCGTTTATCCGATTAATCGAAACGATTAACGCATTCTTCAGCCGATTAGAGACACAAGACATGTATTGTTCTGCAGACAGACCGCCGCGAGACACACAACACGTCTAATCCAAGACTCAAAACACAAAACTTATGCAAAGCTTTCAAATCAAAGCTTTTATTCAAAACTTCGCCATCTTTTGCATCATTTCTCAAACAATTCTCAAAAGTCATGGAAACGACGTATAAATCGAAAACAAATGCAAAATCATTGCTTTCGTTCATCAATAACGTCGACAACAATTCACAACTAAAGCGTTGTTAACATAGAAAAGGGTTTCGTTTAAAGCAAACGTCATTTTCTAAAACATCGCATCATTTGTCAGTCAAAGTGTCGATCGATTGTCCGACTGATGGCCGACTCTTCTGACCACTCGTCCGACTCTTCGTCCGAAAGGCGCGGTTTGGGTGCAGTTGTGTTGCATGTGATGCGCAATCGGATGGAAGCGGCGTTGTTTGTGACTCGTGGCGTGACTTTAGTCTTGACTTTTGTCTATTTATTAGGCATTTGGTCGCCCGCTTCGGCCTATCAGAAAGCACTGGTCGCGGCCGCCGCAACTTCGGCTCTACGTCTTCATCAGCGTTTACCACCTTTTCGTTTGTCACGTGAATTCTTGGCTTTAGTCGTGACGGAAGACTCGGCGCACTATTTATTGTACGCCTTATTGTTTGCCTCGAACGCCCCTCTGGCCCTCGCCCTCCTTCCGGTCGCTCTTTTTGCTGGTTTACACTTTGCGTCGTTTGGCATCACTTTAGCCGATAAGTTGGGATCTGGCGGTGAGTTGTCGTGCGTGTGTCGTCCCGGACGACGTCTAACTATTTGTTTATTTCAGAATTGTTTTCTTCATTCGCGAACGCTATTCAACGTCATCAGCGGTCAGTCCTTCAAACCGTCGCATTGACTGAAATCGCGTTAATGCCGGCCGTCGTTTTGGCTCTTTTGTCGGGTTCGGCCTCTCTGTTGGCACCGTTCCTCTTCTACCGTTTTCTGGCCCTCCGATACGCCTCCCGCCGAAACCCTTATACGCGGCAAATGTTCTATGAATTGCGTGTTTCGGCTGAGAGAATGTCGACCGCCGGCGCGTGTCCGGCATTATTGGGTCGCGCGATCCGCAATGTAATTGAATTAATGGGACGATTGGCGCCGCCTATCGTTCAATAAATTTATTACTATTTATCAAATACTGAATGTCTCGCTCTCAACAAAAACTCTGTAAAAGCATTGACCGCACAAACGGTACGCAAAGAGTCTGCGCCGTCACGAGACCACAAAAGGTTGGGACCGAAGACAATGGCCAGATTCGCGGCCGTCATTTTGTTGAGATGAGATCTGTCCTCGACTTTGGCCAGAAAAGCCGTCAAAAAAGCCAAAACCTGTAATCAGTTTTCGATTAATCGCAAAACAATCGATAATCGATTCTCACTTCAAAGTTTTCTTCCGGAAGACGCCTCTGAACGATAGCCCGCGCGACCGCCACTCGAGTTGCGTCGTCCGGCAGTTGCGGCCAATCAATGACGTCATCGAACACTTGAAACGTGAGAAGCGGTTCCGGAAGTTCGCGAAGACTTGCTTTGAGAAGCGCGGCCACGGCGTGTACGGCTTCTTCGCGCGTTTCAGTTGATCCGTCTGTCCAAAGCGGTTGTCCATTGAGCGCTCGTTGACGTAATAGTTGAACAGTTGTGGCAGAAGCCGAACGACGAAAAAGTCCTTCGATTTGAAGAGAATTTTCGTTCGAAAGAAAAGAAATACAAAATCGAATGACTTTTGGAATCGAATCTCCGCTTTCGCGAGACATTTCAGATAATGACGGATAAGAAACCGGTTTTCTTTCAACAGAAGATCCCAATCGGCGGTCATGTCTGCAATCGAATAATTAGTCAAATCATTGATCTAATGGTCAAATCGGGGAATATCTCACGCCTTGACTTGATCCGGAATTGACAGTTGATTCACGTGAAACTCTTCTTCTAATTCGTGTAAACGCATTATATGTCGAACTTTTCGTCCGAATTTTGCCGAAACGACGGGTCGGAAGACGCGTAGAATAAGTCGAAGGAAAGGCGTCGGATGGACGAGGAATAAAGCCTTAAGATTCTTGCGATATTTGCGATCAAAAGCTCGGAAAGCATTCCAAAACCATCGAATTGTCGGTCGATTTCTGGCGTTTAATCCGAAATGAAAATAAACTAAAGAATAATCCGATTCAACGAAAGCGTCTAAAGTTAGCAAAAGAAACCGCAAAACACGTCCCGCACTCATTGCACGCGCGTCAGGCAAACGACACGCGTAAACACAAATGACTTTTCGAGCGCAACGATCGTCGCCCAAGACGTCGACAATTCCGAGACGACGAACGTCATCGAAGTCGTCGTCGTCCGAGACGTCGTCGTCTTGTTTTGTTAATTCAGATTCGAAATCATCGTTTGATTCGAAAAAAACGATTTCTTCTGTCGAAACATTTGGTTCGATATCTGCCGTCAGTTCCGAGTCGTCGAACTCTAATCCCGGCTCTAAATCCACGTCTTGATCTCCGCAATGATCCAGTGATGGAAAGACATCTTCAGGAATGTCGCAAAAGTCTAAATAAAAATGGTTTTTAAATATCCGATAAATAAGTGAAAAATTGAAACCTTTTTTCGACTTTCGATCCATTGATTGACAAAAAGCGACAAACATTGCGGCGGAAAAACACGCAAACACTTTGACGTTGTTTATGGACGAAAGCGAGCGACGCTTTTCGCACTTTTCTATGTTCTGAACGCAACACAAATCGCTTGTCATAAAAGGGCCAAAAGCTATGAGTGCGACATGAGTTCGCCTGTGGACACAATCGACCGCTTCGTGACTGCGGCCACAGTGCGGGACGTCGAGCGTCTTCACGGCCAACTCACAGACGCATTGGGTTTACGTGATTTGGTGGGTCGAGTGGCCTTTTTTCGGGAATTGAAACGACTTTTGGAAAAGAAAAGTCTCGAGAAATACTCCCGCGTGACAACAATTCTGACAAAACTCGAGAAGAGGTCTCAACTCAAACAATATTCTTCTCAAGCGTTGTTCGGGAAAAGCGTTTTAGTAATCGGCGGAGGAATCAGTGGTTTAAGAGTTTGTTTGGAACTTTTGCTTTTAGGGGCAGAAGTGGTTTGCGTTGAAAAAAGACAAGACTTTTCCCGAAACAATGTCATCCATTTGTGGCCTTCGGTTATCGCGGATCTGCGGGCGTTGGGCGCCAAACGGTTTTACGGCCAGTTTTGCTTCGGATCTATAGATCACGTGGCGATCAGACAATTGCAACTGATTTTAGTGAAATCCGCGCTTTTGTTGGGTTTGAGATTAGAAACGAATACAACGTTTCGAGAGTTGTGTTCAAAACAAACCAATCCTTCACTGAATGAGTGTTCGATTGGATGTCAGTGTTGTTGTCATTCGCATTCATTCCAAGGTTAGAGAGATTGTTGTCATTCCATTCGATACAATATAATAGTCATTCTATCATTCGATTAATTGTATTCAATCAGAGGGAGCGTCTGCTCACTTCGAAACCACGGATTCGCGAAAACCAATCGAAACTCTCAACTCAAAGGCATTTCACATCATTGTTGGCGCAGATGGACGACGAAACACACTCTTCAACGACTTTCCCAGACAAGAGTTCCGCGGCAAACTGGCCATTGCAATCACGGCCAACTTCGTGCGAAATCCCGGATCCGATTGTTCGGGAGTTAAAGAGATTTCTGGCGTTTCCTATATTTACGCTCAAAAATGGTTCGAAGATTTGCGAAAAGAAACTGCGATTCAATTGGAAAACATTTGCTATTATTTGGATGAAACGCATTACTTCGTGATGACCGCTTCCAAGGCTTCTCTTCTCCACAGAAGAGTTCTTCGCAAAGATCTCTTTGAAACACATGCTTTGCTTTCCGCCGATAATATCGACCAGGAAGCACTCTTGTCCTATGCACGGGACGCCGCCCATTGGACAACAGGATTGCGAGGTCTTGAGTTCGCCCGAAACGGATCCGGCGCTCCCGACGTCGCGCTCTTTGACTTTACATCAGTTTACGCTGCAAAGAACGCGTCACGTGCTAAACAAATTCATACGCGTTGTTGCGTCGCTCCGGACGACGACGACGACTCGGCTTCAACTCATGTGTTGATGTTATTGACCGGAGATTCACTTCTCGAGCCGTTTTGGCCGACTGGAAGTGGTGCGGGTCGCGGGTTTTTGTCGGCATTGGATGCGGCCTATTGTGCGCGTGAGTGGGCGTTAAGAGTGCTGTCAATAGACAGAAAAGAAAAGGAAAAGCGTTTGAATTCAATGATTGAAATAATAGCCGAAAGAGAAAGCGTTTATAGACTTTTGGCTCAAACGACGCCTCAAAACATCTCAAAAGACTTTTCTTTGGATCCAAAGATTCGTTACAACGAATGGACTCAAAGTTCAATCGCAGAAACAAGAAAACAATGTCGTCATCTCATTGGATGGAAACTCTCGCTTCCAATCGTTCAAAACAAAAGAGCGCGCAGAGCTACTGTTGCCGTCACTGCACGTGATCTCAAAGAGAGTCAACAATTAACGCAAACCAATGTCGAGACGGACGTCGTCCCGAACGACGACCAACACGACACACGAACGACGCGAACGACAATTGCCACTAAAGCCGATTGGTTGTTGGGTTCGCGCCGCGAAACTGCGACGGCGTCTACTCGACCAATGTTACCGAAAATAGCGATTGTAGAGAAGGCGCAAGAATTGGAAGAAAAAATGTTTTCAGAAAAGAAGAATTTTTTTGGAAAATTACAAAAAGTGGGAAAAATAGAAGAAAACGATTGGAATGTCAGGCCTTGGATTCGAAAGACTAATAACGAGGCTTTCGGTAAACAAATACTTGAAATACCAATGATTTCTGACTTTATTTACGCAGAAAAACGATTGGAAGACAAACCAATTGATCGGAAAAACGTTTCAAAAACTATTCTTGAATCGAGAAAAACACAAATCGAAGCAAAACTACGGGACGACAACCGGACGACGCGAACGGACGACGACATCAAAAGAGACACTCAAAAGACGACGCAATGGATTCAACGCATGCGTGAAGAACTGTCGCAACGATTCGCTCCCGAACTTCATGTCTCGCGAACAGACATTCGGAAGACAGAAGAAGAAGAAGAAGAACAACAACAAAGTTCGAAATCAAAGTGCGTTCGGTGCGGAACTGAAGTGTCGGCCGTCGAAAGGATTTCAGTTTCCGGCGATGTTTTGCACCGGTATTGGGATTAAAGGATTAACGGATTAAAAGATTAATGATTTTTCGATTGCATTTCAGATCGTGTTTACGTTGTTCTAAATGCGGAATAAGTCTTCGTTTAAATGAATTTCGAAACGAATTGCGATTTCTTTGCATTTTTTGCGCCAAAAGTGAGGCCCGAAATGACCCGAAGAAGATCCGAGCCAAAGAACTGTTTTTGTCTTCAGCCGAAAGCGTCGATTTCCGTGAAAGAGCGCATTTCCAGTCGTCGTCTCCCGAATTGCAAATCGTGTCCAAAACAGCGATTAATGAGAAATCAGATTCAGATTACGAAGATTCACCCGTCGTTCCGGACGACGGCATTCTCGAGTCGTCAGAAGAAAGCAGTAGTCAATTGTCGAAAGAGACGACGGTTTCGGACGACGACTGGCAGACGACTGACGACGAAAGCGACGTTCCGGACGACGAACCTTTGCCGTCCTTTAAAAGCGAATCTCCGCCGCCTATTGTGAGTTGGCGCCGTCGGGCCAGAGAACGAGCGCAAAGAGCGACGACAAGAGTAGCGCCGAAAGCCGTTTTGCGTCTTCCGCGGACACGTCTTTTGTTGTGGAGATTACGCAAAATCTAACGCTTTCTCCGCCTTTTGTTAACGCTTTTTGTTAATCGCTTATTAACTGATTATCCGCTGATCTAATCCTTAATCTTTTAATCCCAAAAGCCGTCCATTTGCGTGACGCGCGAATCTGCCGCAAATAACTTGGATTTAAACGCAGACATCGCTCTCAACAATGCGTTCGGCGATCACAACGACAACGCGTGTTCGCACGTGACGCACAACAATGACCTGATTCGCTATTCGGGAGCGTTTACCGAAAAGCTGTTTCGCTCGCGATCGCAACCAATGATTGCCTTTAGTCGTCGTTCGAGACGACACGCGGACGACGTCCCGGACGACGACACTTTGCCGTTCGCCGACGTGTGTGACGACGCGACCGCCGCTTTCAGTCCTCTGCGAGCGGTGCGCGCGCCGATCATAGACTTCGCTGACATTTAAATAAATATTTAATTAAACTTTAGTTTGATTTTTAAGAGTTTTGTTTTCTTTTTCCAATTCGCGAACTCTTGAGTCCAGAGTTTGTACTTTTCGTTCCAATTCTTCCATATATTCCTTCTTTTTTCTTCGCGACTCTTGAGCCGAGATTTTGTTCTTTATTTTCCGCCGAATCTTCTTAAGACTTCTTTCTTCACTCTTAGTTAACGGAAATCTCTGTGGAATCGGATATCCTTCGGCTAAAAGAGTTCTTTTCTCTTCTTCTGTCAGAACAACAGCTGATCCATGGATTGCATTCTTCGGAAGCGATGAAATCAGTTGAGAACGACAAATCCCTCCCAAAACCGCTTTCTTTGCCGCTTTTTGTCTTAAAGCCGTCGCTTCTGAATCTGATCCACAAACTGAAGAAGGAGGTGTAGGCGGTAGACATGGATTGTTAAGAAGTGCAGCCAAAGTCGATGGTGGGTTGGGTCGGTGTTGGGGTGGGATTGGGGGTCTGGGGTTGCATTGAGTCAAAAGTTCGTTGACTTTGAGGTCAATGGACGCCAAGGAATGCTCTGAAAACCGGTTTTTCTCAACTTTTGTCGCGTTTTTCAAGTCTTCGCTCCGCTTCTCTGCTGGCCATTGACCTCTAGTATGACCCGCACTTCCCGTCTCTTCTTCAGCCGCCGATTCGTCGGAAGCCGAATCCGTCCGCACTGTTTTCGGTGGTCTTCGGACGGTAAAAGCACTTTCGGAGTCGTCGTCCGGATCGTCGTCCGATAAAAGTGTTTCTGACATTAATCTGTCGTTCAGAACGACAACCGAATAATGTGACCGCGAGAGTGACGCCCAGCGCCCGAATCCCGATTCGGTGGCGTCCGTTGACGTCTGCGCACAAAAACATTAGACTTTAGAAAAGTTTTTTAAAGACTTACGTCATCCGTTCGGTCGTCTCTCGTGTCGTCCCATAATTCATCATTAGTTGCGTCGTCTATTGCGTCGTCCATCGCGTCGTCCATTTCTGCCCTCAAAGACGTCTCAATCATTGTTAAGTCAATTCAGAACTGAAGCCAAAAACGAGACAACAATTCACTCAAGTTTTTTGACGTCAGTTTGAGTCCAACGCATGCGTTATCCGTCCGTTGCTTTCAATCAAAACAAATGTTTCGCTACAAGACTTCTGTCGTCGTCTTCGGCGGTCTTTTCCTTGTTTTTCTCATAAAAGACGTCAAACTCTTTCATACCATTCAAAGCATGCGTTTTGATGTAAACGTAAGTAAGTTGTCTGTCGTCGTCCCGAACGACGTCCCGAACGACACAAACTTATATTCGATATCCGCAGACGTCGTCCGCAGTGCCAAATATTTCTGCCAAAACAGTGATGTTGGATCAGCTCAACTCATACGTCATGGCACCTCTTAGTCACGCATTCGAGTCCACAATACGACTGTCACAGCGTTTCCCCGGTTTGACGGCTAATCACGTGTCTTTGGCCGGTGTTGTGGTGGCGCTATTGGCGTCTCGCGTCGTCCTGAGCGACGCACTTCCAGTCAGACGTCTGGCAGTCGTTCTCTTTCTTTTGCGTCAATTTCTCGACGATTTGGACGGTTTGATTGCCCGCATTCGATCGGGTCTTGACCGCCATCTTGAGATATCGGTTACCGGAACCTCTGGATATGCTATGGATGGTATTTGCGATGCAATCGCTTTTTCAGTCTTTTTGGTCGCAGTTTTTGTCCAAACTTTACGCCAAACAAATGCCTTGTCGACCGCAAACGCCAAATATAAACGATTAGAAAGCGGCGAATCGTCGTCCCAGTCGTCGTGCGAGACGTCGCCCGGACGACAACTCTTCCGAAACCATCTGCTATTTGGTCTGCAGATGGCGCTCGCGTGCGTGCTTTGGAACCGATACATCGATTGCTACCATTTGCTTCTGGAGACGCACCCGACTGCGGCCACTGTATCGGTGTTTAAGTCTCGGTTACAGTTTGTGATAATGTGGTTGTGGCGTTGCTATGGTAACGCCCACCAACAAATGACTATATTTTTGGCGTCCGTTTGGTTGTCTCGATCGCAACAATTGGTCCAAAGTCTTCATTTCATTGGTTTCGTCGCTCTTTTGAGTTTAGCTTTTCTTTCGGAAATGCATTTAAAAGACGTAAGTTCTCTAAGATCTCAAAAAATCCAATCAAAAGAGTCTAATCTTTAATCTCTTTATTGAACAACAGATCGAAACTTATTTAAAACACATTTCGATTATAAATAAATAAATAATTAGAGACACGACTAGAGGGACGTCCCGGACGACGACCGGACGTCATTTGGAGAGCTTCGAAATGACACGAATGAGCGCTGCGTTTTCGTCTTTCAGCCGAACGTTTTCACGTAACAACTCCTCCTTTGTCTTAATCTCTTCCTCCAGTTCTGCGATACGACGCAAAAGTTGTCTTTTTTCTGCCAATTCTTTGTCTGTTTTGCGATTCGTTTCCCAGTCTTTGATTTTTTTCAACAAAAACTCGTTTTCTTTAAGTAATTCTTTGTATAAAGTTTTGTAATCCTTGTTGTCGTCCTTTTCTATACTTCGCTTTCCATCCGTCGTCTCCGTGTCGTCCGGTGTCGTCTGAATGGACGATCGGGACGACGAACGAGATCGCGTCGTCTGAGGCGTCGACGAAGGCGTCTATCAAAAGAAAAACATTATTTTCGGCGAAAACTTATAAAAACGTTACGAAAGAAAGTGAAGAGAAAGACGACGGAATAGTTCTGTCCGTTAGCGACGAGAGATTGCATTGAGAAGAAGCGCGCAAACGTTGCGAAGCCGTCGGTTGTGTCGTTCGGCGCGTCAAATGCGGTTGTCTTCGGTGCGTCGTCCCGGACGTCGCAAACGTCGGCGCAGTCGTAATGAACGGTAAATTGGATGACGAGAAGGGCAATGACGTCAGAGAGCGCGATAGACTCGACGGCGTGAGTCCAGAGGACACACGCGACGTATGGCCGACGCCGGGAACGGCGCGTGGATTGAGTGACGAAGTGGTTCTCCAGGAACCGAAAGACGACATGTTTTAGGGCGTCGTCTCTGATGTCGTCTTTGAGTCTATTTTTGGAAACTTTTGGCAAAAAAACTTACGTTTCGAGAGTCGACGCAATCGTTTCCAAAAGAGGGCGCTTCTGTTGCGTCACAATTATCTTCAATTCCCGTCGAACGACGTTTTGCACGACGTCTGGCGTGAGGCACAATACCCGACAATAAGGCGTCCGGTGGCGATGAGGCGGGTACGGGAGGCGGTGGCGGTGAAGACGGATCCGATTCGGACATCAATACGACGGGTGCGGAGTCGGCGTTCACTGCGAGAAAACGACGTCTGAGACGACGGCCGGACGACACACGGACGACACTTACCGACTGTGGCGTTGTGTTTAAGCGCTGCTTCGACGTCTTCACGCGACACACCTTGAGTTGGACGTCTGGTTTCACGTTGTCGTTTGGCATTAAGTTTTCGTTGAGTTTCCGAAGCTTTTGATGCTTTGATATCTTCTTGACGTTGTCTTCGAGTTTCCGAAACGAGTTCTAGAACTGCGGGATTGTCGTGACATAAATCCGCGATTTCTCGCAAATCTCGAGTTTTCAATTCGAAATTCGCGCCAAAACGCAACAACACTTCGACGGCACGCGTTTGTTGCCAGAAAGCGGCCGAATGTAAACACGTGAATCCATCCGAATCTAATAATGAGTCCAATAATGCCGTCGACTCTGCGTTCAAAACAACAGTCAAAACGCGTTCCAAAACATCTATATATCCTTTTGCGGCGCAAACGTGTAAAATACTGGCGTTTGAGTTGACATCTCGGGTCTCTTCGAGCCAGACATCGATCTGAGCCGCCGTTGGAACGGGAAATCTGCGCAGAAATTGGTCGACATCGGCCTCAATAGCACGCAATTCTGATCCACGAATTCGTTGCAACCAATCGTCGGAAAAGGCGTCGTCCGAGTCGTCGTTCGGGACGTCGGCTGAACGACGCATTGTTCTTTCAATTTCCTGTAAACACGTCTCTCCGTCGGCCACATCTCTGGCCAATTCGCCGTCGGAAGTCAAAGCAAAGACATCGATGTCTGGATGAGCGACCAAAAGACGAACCACTTCTGCGTGACCACAACTGAGAGAGAGATATCAACTAAAGTGCAATTAAGACTCAATAAAGAAGTCAAACCTTGAAGAGGCGTGTAATGGAGTCCAGCCTTCATTATCTCTTGCGTTGACATCTGCGCCTTTGATTAGAAGCCAATTAACCATTTCTGAATTGTCGTCAATTGCCATTTGATGCAAAGCAGTCAAACCGTCACCAGAGGTCACATTCACCGAAACACGAGACAAAAGGCGTTCGCATTCCGAGACGTCGTTCTGGGCGACGGCCGATAGGAAGAGCGTCGCCGCCGAGAACTGGACTCTCGTCGGCGTTCTCGTCTTTGCGGCGGAACTGGCGTCACTGTCGGCCCACTCTTTCCATCGTTTGAGTTGTTGTGCGCGTCTTTGAAGGGCATTATGTCCGCGACTTCCGGCCGTCGTTTCGGACGACGAATTCATGGCTTTAGAGCTCAACAGATCTGCCATTCACTGACTGTACGCATGCGTCGTCTCTTCTCTGCGCTCACACGAGTCGGAGGTCTCGGAGTCCTAAAGACAACAAATAAGACCTTTTTTGTCGACCATTTCTCGGCTCTAATTCTAATTCTTCTCTTTAACCAAATCTTGAGCCGTGTTGGCCGTCGTCCGGTCGTCGTGCGGGCCACGCCCCCATGCAGACGAACGCGCAGAATTCATGTTTGGTTTTGGCCACAAAATCGTTACCAGTTTTACCCGTCGCCGCCACACCCGCCCGACCTCGAGCCACGGCCCGGCCACGAACCGCCGAGTCTTTGTTGGCGTGTTTGGAATGCGGAAGACATTTCGTTTGTGTTTCGAAACTGCGATCTCACGAGAAAACGCATTCAAAGTCGCGTCCATTCAAATGCATTGATTGCGGAAAGACTTTTACCGGTAATCCGTTGATCCGTTGATCCGTTAATCCGTTGATTCGATTAATCCGATAATTACTTTTCAGTTCGATATTCTCTCATTTGTCACACTCGAACCCATACTCGTGAGCGTCCATATCAGGTCAGTGTTTGTTTGTTCTTAGACTTGACCCCTGACCTGACCTGACCCGACCCGACCTGACCTCTCTCGCCCTCTCTGTCAGTGTTCTTCATGCGGTTCGCGTTTCACTCAAGCGTCGTCTTTAAAAACACATCAAATCTATAAACACACGAAACAATTCCCTTATAATTGCAAACTTTGCGGAAGAGGTTTCATATCTCCCGGACAACGCGCCGAACATCAGGCCAGAGCACATCAACTCAAACCAAACTCAACTGCGAAACCCCGAAGACCTCAAAGACCGCCCGCAACTCCCACCACATCTTCAGCCGCCTGTCAAACAGCTCTATCTCTTCCACCGCTTTTGTGAAGAGTTTTCTCGAAATTCTAGTCAAAAGTCATTCAAAAAAACAGTCAATAAATCACTCAAAAAGTCAAACAATTTATTAATTCTTTAATCAATTAATTCCTATTCAAAGACGTAATTACTTTTCGCTCCAAAATGGCGTCTCCGTTGTCTTCATGTCTGCTTTTGGACACGACTTCTGCCGCCGATTCTTCATCACATGATTTGACGCTTCGATCGCTTCCCTCTTTATCTCTGAATGCGGGAAATCGATGTCAATCTTCAGTTCCGCCGAAATCTCCGAATAATTGTCTTTCAGTTCGAGATTTTGAACGCATTTTAGAAGAACTAAAATCTGAAAACTTTTCGCTAAAACTTCGGATTTATTTTCTCGAAAAATCCAATCAAAACTCGAATCCAAGCGATGACGTCATCCGTCGTCTTAAACGCGATTTAAATGCGACGAAACAATTGGCCCGAGAATTAGCCAATCATTTGTCGCGATTCGTTCAAAGCGTCCAATCGAATGACTCCCGACTCCCACACCATCTCATCGACGCCTCCGAAGACCTCCTAAACTGCGCCTCCGTTTTAGTCACGCGTGAGTCAAACGTGAGTCAAATATTGAGTCCGAAATCGCGTTCAAAGTCTTTGTTTGGTTTTAGCCGCAAATGACGTCACAACAGAACAACCAATCGGAAGACCGATTGCCGATGAAGACGACGAATCAGATGACGTCTGGTCAGAACCCGACCGCGAGGCGTCTCGAGTCCGCATTGGTCTTTCGGTTGGAACCGAATTGGACGCCGGAATCGATAAGAAACTTCGTTCACGTGATCGCAAACGCCGTCAGTCTATTTCCGGTCAGTTTTTTCAATTCAAACTAATTCTGACGTCATTTCTATAGCCGTCGGTCACGTGACGTCTTCGCTCGGAGTTCTCAATTTGGACGAAGATTGGCGCGCAGTCGCAGTCGAGGCGACCACTCAAACGTCGTCCCGGACGACACCCGAACGACGCGCGGACGACAAGTGTTGCCAAACAAATGAAAGTCCTATTTATCCGCACAACGATCTCTCGGCTCACAAAGACAATGACCAGCGGTCGCCAAAAGCCTCTTCGGCCTCTTTGTTCACTTATCGCGCGTCACTTTCACCGATGAGTCGCCGAACACGTGAACAAAACGCCAAATTCGTGCCAAACATTGCGTCGTCTGAAACGTCGCAAAACTCTTCTCAAAGACCGGAAAGTGACGATTGTCCGCCGGATCCGCGGCCATTGTCTCCCGATTTGGGAGTAGTTTTGCCGAACGGATCTTCAGGTGAAGAATCTGTGGTTCACTTATCGCGTCGTTTATGGCGTCGATTACGCCATCTTTTGTCACAAATACGTCAACTTTCGACTTCGAACGCAATTCTAACAAATCTGGCCAAAGATGCGCTTCAATTGGTTTCCGATGCAGTCATTGGCAGAACTGGAACTGCTCGTGAAGATGCACTCTGGGCTCACGTCGAACGACTGAGAAGATCGCGCGCGCGTCTCGAGGCAGCAGTTGGTCGGGAAGTGACGAAAGCCGAGGAATTGTTGGCCAAAACGGCTCAAGAGTTGCAGTGATTGTTTGGAACGTAATTTATTTCTCTAAAAAAAGTCGAGAAAAGTCTTCGAACGAAACGTTTTTTACACAAAAAATAAATAATTTTTCGGACTTTTTATGGATTTTAATGAAAACCAAAATTACGAGACATTTAAATACGAAATGCGTTTTTGTTTTGTGTTTTTGTTGTCATAAGAAATACAAATGAAATAATTTTTGTGTTAAGTCTTAAACCAATCGATGATTAATCGGACGCCTCTTTTGCTGACCATTTACTGGTCATCTTCTTCGTCGTCGTCGTCATCATTGGCCGCGTCGTCCTCGTCGTCGTCATCGTCGGCATAATCCTCTGGAACGACGTCGTCTTCTTCGTCTTCTTCCTCATCGTCTCCGCCTTTCATTCAATATTAATATTATTGTTAACATCGATAGTATCGATAATCGCAGCGCCAAAACACTTTTGGGTCTTTTATACAGTGAATGCCGACACACACTTCAATGAGTGGCGCCAACTGCGCAAAGGACCCAAAAGTGCGAAAGACGGCGCCGAACAATGCGGTGCAAGACTTATGATATACAGACCGGCTTCGGCTTCATTGGCGTCATTGGATTCGTCTTCGGTTCCGTTCTCACGCGTCTTCTGCTTCTTCGTTTGGGCGTTTGTCGCGTCTTCTGCCGACTCGAGAACGGAATTCGAATCCTCAGAGAACTAATGATTCGAATCAATCAAAGAATGCAAACGAAAGACACAAAAAACAAATTAAAACCTCATTTGCGGTCCTTTTGAGATCCGTTTTCGATTCGGTGGCCGTCTTGAGGTCGCCGTCGGCCGAAGAGTTGTTGTTCGGCAGCGTTTCTGTCGATTCCGAAGACATTCTTGAAGAAAAAAACGTGCGAACAATGGATGCGTTGAAAACAATTCACAAGAAATGACACAAAGAATGACTGAAGACTTCAGCGAATGAACGCTCAATCGCTTCCACTCTTTAACACGCCTTCACTCCCAACCAATCACAACACTCGGCTCTTCCCGTCATTTCCAAGCACTCCCTCCGCACACCAGATGTCGACACTTGTCGTCCCATTGAACGCATGCGCGAAACGCCCCGACATTCCAGTGTTTGTGTTCCGCCCGCCGACTGACGGCTCTTCCATTCACTGCACAACTGATGAGTCCCTCAACTCATAACTGTTTATCACTTATAGAGGGCGTTGTGTCGCGCAGTCGCAGTCCATATAAGTGACGGAACCGTGTTTTCGGTCATTAGTTTAGGACAACAGAGGCGTCGTTCGAATCGGTTTTCAATTGAATTCCAATTGATTTTCAACACTTCGGCAGTTGTTTAGCAGAGTCTCTGTCTTTGAAGACAATCGTCAATCAAATCAAATCATGTTTGGATTGCGTGTCTTTCGTAGTTCGGTAACCGTCGGCTTTCAACACTTTCGCCGACAACTGTTGTCCACTGGAGTGGTGTGTCGTTCGCCGTCATGGGGTCCGCCTCCGCCGGCCGTCGATCGCAAGGACATAGAGTTCCGTGTTTTGCAATGTTTATTACGAAACGAGAAAATCGATAAAAACAAAGTCTGATTTCAACTCTAATTAATGTTTAATTAATTATTTAATCCCTAATTAATCCTTAGTTAACACCGAATTGTGATTTAATGACTGAATTGGGTTTGGATTCTTTGGATTTAATCGAATGTTTGGTCGAATTGGAGGACGAATTCAATCTCGACTTGAATTCCATTCAAAACCAAAACATAAACGTCTGTCGTCTCGTCGATCACGTGACCACTCAATTGACGAATCGGAACACAGAAGAGAGTCGTCGTCCGGACGTCGTCTTCAAACCGGGATTTTCTGCCGAACATCCGATGCCTTGAAATGTTTATTTGTTTGAAATAATAGTCATTAGAAATGCTGTGAATATACGTCTGCGCGCTTCGTTGAGTCCCTTAAGCTTTGATTTGAGTCGACATTGAGTCCGAAGAATGGATACTTCGGCCGACGCAACGGCCGACGCCAAAACGCCTTTCCTGCAGCCGCGCCCCCCGCTGCCCACTACCGTGCGTTTGACGCAACCGACTCGGTCGTGGGCGGCGGCGCTTTGGGTGTGGTTCGGAGAGAACTTGCTTTTGGTTTTAACGGTTTTATCGGTTTTGTTTGGTTTTATCGGTGGATGTCTTCTGCGATGGACGGAATATTCGGACGAATTCGTGATGTTGATTGGTTTTCCCGGAGAACTGTTGATGAGAATGTTGAAAATGCTAATCATTCCACTAATCGTCTCTTCATTAATCGCCGGTTTAGCCCAACTCGACGCCGCGTCGTCCGGAAGAATGGGATCCCGAGCGCTCGCCTACTACTTCGGGACGACGCTTCTGGCCGCCTTCCTCGGCATTGTTCTGGTGCTGCTGATTCATCCGGGAAATCCGCGCCTAAAAGCAGAACAATTGGGAAATCAGTTGAAAGAAGAACAAAACACTCGCGTTTCCACTTTGGACGCCATGTTGGATCTGATCAGAAATATGTTTCCCGAAAACCTTCTTCAGGCTGCCTTTGCTCAGGTGCGCACAGAATTCGCAAGAGGACCGGCCGTGCAGCCGTCGTCCGTGGAGGACTGGTCACGTGTTGAGAACGTGAGCCGCGAAGTTCGTCACTTGAACGGATCCATTGGGACAGAGGTGTCGTATCACGTCTTGGAACGAGTGCTGCCCTACCGCGACGTCCCGAACGTCTTGGGTTTGATCGTGTTTTGTTCGGCATTCGGCATAATCTGCGGCCAATTGGGCGCCGAAGCGGAACCGATGATTCGGTTTTTCGTGATTCTCAATGAGATAATAATGCGATTGGTTGTCGTGGTCATGTGGTACTCGCCCATCGGAATCCCTTCTCTCATAGTGAATAAGATCCTGGAAATCAAGGACATGTATACCGTCGCCCAACAACTCGGTCTTTACATGTTGACAGTCATCGCCGGTTTGATCGTCCACGCCACTCTAACTCTTCCTCTCATCTATTGGACTGTCACCCGCAAAAACCCGCTCACATTCTTCCGCGGAATGCTTCAGGCCTGGGTCACGGCTTTGGGAACTGCTTCTTCTGCGGCAACACTTCCCGTGTCTTTTCGATGCCTCGAAGAGAATCTTCATATCGACAAAAGAGTCACGCGATTTGTTCTGCCAGTTGGCGCCACCGTCAATATGGACGGGACGGCGCTCTACGAGGCAGTGGCCGCCATCTTCATCGCGCAAATGAATGCCATGGAATTCACGGTCGGCCAAATCGTCATCGTGTCTCTGACCGCAACCGCCGCCTCTATTGGCGCGGCTTCCGTGCCGTCGGCCGGTCTGGTCACTTTACTTTTAGTTTTAACGGCTTTAGGACTTCCGACGAAAGACATTTCAATGATTTTGGCCGTCGATTGGTTTCTGTGAGTATTCTTTCCCCGAATTCTAAAGACTAACCGATTGTCAACCAATCAGAGACCGAATCAGAACTTCAATCAACGTTTTGGGCGACGCTTACGGCGCAGGCGTTGTTTTCCATTTATCTAAAGCCGAATTAGACAAATGGGACCAGGATCACCTGGAAATGACGGAATCGGTTCCACAAACGAGAAAACTCTCAATCATGTCGCCGTCGCGGTCGTCGGCTCCGAACGCGCGAAACCCCGAGACCGAGATCTGACCACATCTGGCCATCGTCTATGCACTTTCGCGCACTTTTAGAAAAGACTAATCAATCAGATCAGCACCGCTTCATTTGTAATATATTCCGTTGCGATTTATTCGATTAAAAACTGTAGTCCTTATACTCCTAATTGTCTAACATTTTAACCGCTATTCCACGCAATGATCGCACAGCTGATCCGGCTTCAGATATTGAACGTGCGTCTGGAAGCGCTCGACTTGTGCCACAACAACGAACCAATGCTTGCGATAATCGACGTAAAGCCTCGTGAAGACCGCTGTCGTCGTCCTCGCCGTCGTCCCGGACGACGACTGTTTGTCTCAAAAAAAGAGTTTGAAATCCAGAAATCAATAGTTTTTTTGCCGAATTTCTGTTCAAAAAAATATTAATTAATTAATTGAAAACAATTGAAATAATACTGACAACAACGCCCCTCTGGCCACTAGAAACCCATTCGATCGGATCCACGACAACAACGCGTCTGAACTCAGCACCAAATGGCGTGCAGATGTCCGCAATAGTGGACTGCGGGAATATATGTCAGAACAAAGAGACTAAAAGACATTTTTTACCGATAAATAGCATAAGAATTGTCTTTATTTTGAGTGAAAATCGGTTTTCTATTCGACAAAAGTTGAGCTAAAAATCAAAACAAAAGTTAAATCGAAATCAAAAGCAAAACATTCGAACCGTATTTGTGTTCTTCTTCTTCCACTTCCGTCTCAAACGGCGACTCAGAAGACCTCATATTTGTCTCAATTCGGTCACAAACAGACACTCGACCTTTCGGGACGTCGTACTCGAGTGCCTCAACTCGGCGATTGTTGGCGGGAACGGCGTACTCGAGGGCGTCGTCCGTCGCGTCGTCCGAGACGTCGCAACAATCGATCCGTCGTTCGAACTCTTCTGAAGTGTTTTCCAATTCGTCGTCTTTTCCGTCGTTCGAGACGTCAGAAGACGAGTCGGAAACACGGAGTTTAGCCGCCAGAGGAATGTCATAGTCTTGTAGAGCGTGTCTCGGAATGTCGTAAAGGGTTTCAGAGTTTGATATTTCGGTTAAAGAAAGTCGAAGTCTTTGAGAATTGATTTCTCATTAATAGTCATTAATAAACACGTGATACAACCTGTTGGCCGGTGCCAGACCCGTCTGACCGTCTTCCCGACAACATAACCACCAACCGGGCGCTGCGGCCGCCGACAAGACGTCGAGACGATCGCCGCGAGCGAAAGACAATTCATCGGCCGATTCGGCGAAATTGGCGAACAATGCAATCGCGTGACGTTTGGACGCCATTTATATTCACGGATTAAACGCCGAAAACAACAGAGGATTTCATGTCATCTCTTGTGCGTCGACGCGAATGACGTCATTTCGCTTCAGGCGTTCACCAACTTTTCCAAATGTCTTTCGGCGGACAAATCGGTAATAATTGGTCAGCTCTGATGGCCATTACTTGCACTTCCAAGTCGCGGCTGACTCAATGCCTTGATTGGATTTCGCCCGCGGGTGCCGTCAAGTGTTTGAGAACCGGTTTTTCGAAATTATGTCAAAAATTAATGTCAAGGCAGACATCCGTCGTCCCGAACGACGCACTCTTGAAATGAAATTCTTACTTTTTTGTGTTTTTTATTTGTCGACCGCCGCCGCCGCTCTTCGGGTAAGTGACCACTCGGCACTTGAATCAATCTAATGTCAGTTTCAGTTGCGAAGAGCAGCGTATGATTTGCCGCCAAACGCTCAGGACATCACAGGATTGTCGACAATTCGAAAGACATTTAAATGTGAAAAAGACGGCTATTTTGCGGACACAGACAACGAGTAATCAGTTCTCTATTAATACTTGTCTATTAATTGTCTGTTCTTCAGATGCAAACTGTTCCACATCTGCGCGACGCCTTCCGGACAAAAGTCAACTCCAAATCAAGAAACAATGTTTTGTCCGAAAGAACAACGTTTCGATCAATCGAAGCAGAAGTGCGTCGTTTCGGACGACGCCATTCCTTGTTCCGCTTCCAAAGAGTTCTTCTATTTGAATGACAGAATCGGAACAACTAATTCCGCATTTCTCGGACCACAAGAACGCGATATGGCGGCCGCCGCCCGTCCCGACTACCGCGCGCGCGCCAAACTCGTAAAAAGCAATAAAAGCCGAAATCCTTGAAAGTTTATGTTTATTTCATTGCCATTTGTGGGGAATTCCCCCAAAAAATGGAGAACAAAGCGGCGAAAAGTGCGTCTTCTTCTTCCTATAGAAGAGGTTTACGCCGTGTCTGTCGCGTGAAACCGCATTTAGTGATCATTTTTTTGATTTCTTTAATCGGTTTTTGTTATCATTTTTATTTAGCTTTTAATCAGTTTTTAGAATTCAAAACAAATGTTTCTTTTGGTTATGAATCGCCTAAAAACGGAATCTTTGAATATCCTTCAATTACTCTCTGTTTTCCAGATATTATCCCTCATTTCCATCTTCAACAACTCTTTCCCGAATACGCAGAAGCGGTCAGAAATATATCCGAAGAACAGATTCGCCGAAAAGACGCCAATTTCTGGACGACTGAAGAATCGGCGAAATTCAATGTTTTCGGACTAAAAGGCAAACAATTTCTATAAATATAACAAATATTTAATCGAAAAAATCCTTTTTTAGGCAAATATTTGTATAAATTTTTTGCCGAAAAAGTGTTTAAAAACCAAACGGTTTTAGAAATTCTGGAAAACCTGTCTTTCGGTGAATCAGATGAATGTCTTTTAGACGCCAAACCGAATGTCGAGAACGGATATTCCATGACTTATTGTTCTTCAGTTCGAAATCAAGTTCTGAAGTCATTAAACGGCGATTTCAGGTGTTTTTCCTTTTTATCAAAACTCGATTTCGTTATTGAAAACCAAAATCTCTTCGAAACAAATGTTTTCCTTTCGAAACGAAATTTCGAACAAAGAACTAATAAAGTCCTTTATATCGCGCACTCGAGGAATATAAGTCAAGTCCACCATCCGTTCGACACGGCCTGGAGAGCCCGCGTTCTGGTTCACTCTCCGTTCGCACTTCCCGTTCCCTCTTTCTATCCGTCTATTCCTCTCTACGAATGGTCAAGATTTTACGACATTTCGTTCGCCAAAACCATTTCACACCTCCTGGAGGCGCCCTATCAGACCAATTGTCGGAATTACGGGAACTGTAAGTCTTTTTCTCTCAAATAGTATTAATTATTGATTGATATTTAGATCCAAACGAAACGCAGTCTTCAGACGATTGTTTCGCCAAATGTTTGACTCAAGAATATCGTCGCGAATGTCGATGTCTTCCGCGTTCGGGAGTTCTCTTTCGTCCATCACTTCTTCGATCTGAAGATCGTTTCTGTGAAAAGATAAACAAATGCCAATTCACTAATTATCGGCAAAAATGTTCGGAAAAATGTCAAAAAGACTGTTTGGAACAGACTTTTACGGCCGAGAAGTTCGCAGACATTCCGTTCTTCGCCAGAAACAACATGACTGGTGTTCAGCTGTCGCGCCAACCCGTGGACGACGCTGTGTACCGCCATTCGCCGGCCGTGACTTTGATTCAGTTGATCTGTGATTTCGGGGGTTTAGGCGGTCTTTGGTTGGGGTTTTCGGTGATAACAATCACGACTGCAATCATTCAATTGATTTCTCGTCCTCTGGAAAGACGTCTCAACTCTGAAGACGACTAACAGATGGCGACTCTGTCTTCAATTTCGGACACAATTTCGCGGACTTTAACCGCAAATAATCGCAAATCTTATCGAAAATAAAAACATTTTTTCTGATTTTGTTTTTCAAATCAAAGTTCATTTGAAAAGCGAAACAAAAACCAAAAACAGTCGCAAAAAGACGTCATTTCTGTGTAATTCATGGCCGAAGCGCACTCCGCCGTCGCCTTTAGTTTTCAGGTCACTCACGACGGACTGCGAATCAATTACGACGTCCGCCTCCTTCAGGAGGTGTGGCAGTCGGGGGTGCGGTCGTGGCGTCGACGCATTGCTCGGTTTAATGTGAGTCTTTGTCTGTCTGTCTGTCTGTCTGTTATTAATTGATGCGATATTTCAGAACAATTTGTCCGCCGGAGTCTTTCCGTCTTCCGTCGAGTTCTTGCTCTTCATTTGTTCCGCAGTTCTCTTTTCAGACTTAGTTCTTGCAATTGATCCCTCTTTTGGCGCCATTTCTCTCTTGATTCGAGTCCTCGAATGTCTTCTTCCGCCGACTTTCGTTCGATTATTCGCTTTAATCTTGTTTTCGGTGTTTCTTTGGATCGCAAAAGCATTGTCTTTGAGATACGCTTTAAAATGTCTTTTGATTTACAAGAAATGGATTTTCGAGTCACGTGTCAAAAGTCAGTATTTATTAATTTCTATTCAATTAATCCATTGATTCTTCCCCTCTTTAGAGCCCTCCCTCCTGACCCGCCTCTGGATGGTTGGTCTCCGCCTCCTCACTCTGAAGAAGCCGCGTCTGTATTCATTCCAGGCCTCCCTTCCGCGTCTGCCTTTACCGCCTTTAGAGCAAACCATTTGCCGATATCTGGAATCCGTTCGTCCGCTTCAAAGCGACTCTCAATTCGCCGAAACGACTCGTTTGGCACGTGACTTTGGTCGTGGCGTCGGGAGGCGTTTCCAGCGATATCTTTGGTTGAAGGCGTGGTGGGCCTCCAATTACGTCAGCGATTGGTGGGAGGAGTTTGTCTATTTGCGAGGGCGGGCCCCTCTGGTAGTGAATTCCAACTTTTATGGAATCGATTCGTTGGTGTCTTGTTTGCCGACTCAGAAGCCGTCGGCCAGAGCCGCGAATCTCGTGTATTCGGCTCTTGTGTTCCGGAAACTGGTGGATCGGCAGGAGTTGGCTCCGGTGAGTTTGCCTTGATCCGTTGATCCGTTGATCCGTTAATCCGTTGATCCGTTGATCCGTTTCTCAGATTTTGCTGCAAAAGGCGGTTCCGTTGTGTTCTTCACAATACGAGAGAATCTTCAATACGACGCGAATTCCCAACAAAAACGTCGATTTCGTTCTTCATTCTCGCGATTCTCCACACATTGTTGTTCTCAGTTCTGGAAAGTTCTTTAAACTCCAAATTCACAGAAAAGGAAGACTTCTTCCGCCGCGAGATCTTCAAACGCTTTTTCAGCGCATTATTCAAGACGACTCTCCCGTCACTCCCGAAGAGTCCCGTCTGGCCGCTTTGACGGCTTCGGATCGCGATTGTTGGGCCGAAACTCGATTAAAGCATTTTTCGCGTGGTTTGAATCGCGTTTCGTTGTCTGCAATCGAGAAAAGCGCTTTTGTTGTCGTTCTGGACGACGAATCACATGATTTCCAAACTTCCCAACAATTGGATGCGTGGGCGGCGGCTCTTCTTCACGGAAAAGCAAACGATCGATGGTTTGACAAAAGCTTTCAATTAATTGTCGCAAAAAACGCAAGAGTCGGCTTCAATGGCGAACACTCGTGGGCAGACGCTCCCATTCTCGCTCATCTCTGGGAATTCATTCTTCACCACGACTTCCGTGTCCTTCAATACGATTCAAACGGCGATTGTCGTCTCGGACACTCCCACGCAAACGACGCGTCTCCGCCAATTCGTCTTCAATGGGATTTGACTCCTCCTCTTTGTCTGGCCATTGATTTGGCCTTCAAAAGCGGTAAATCTAAAGATTAATTCTTTAATTGATTTTGTGTTGAAAACTAATGGTTTAATCGACAGCTGTTTCGGTGGTAAAAGACGTCGATTTGCGTCTCTTTTCGCACAAAGAGTTCGGCAAAAGATTTATCAAAAGATGTCACGTGAGTCCCGACGCCTTCATCCAAATGGCGCTTCAGTTGGCGTACAGACGAGACCAAGGTCATCTGTCGTTGACATACGAGGCGTCAATGACACGACTGTTCCGCGAAGGACGCACTGAAACCGTTCGTCCGATTACTAATCAAAGCAAACGATTTATAGATCAAATGCTTTCCTCCGAAGTCTGCGATAAAAACCAATCGAAAGAACTTCTTCTGAAGGCATGTCTCAATCATCAGCGCCTATACCAGGAGGCCATGTGCGGGGGAGGCGTCGATCGGCATTTGTTCTGTCTTTACGTCATTTCTCGCTATTTATCAGTCGATTCTCCGTTTCTGTCGTCTGTTTTGTCCGAACCGTGGCGTTTGTCTACTTCGCAGACGCCTCACGGCCAGGTAGGTCTGGTCGACGCCGACTTTGTTTCGGCCGGCGGAGGTTTCGGTCCGGTCGCAGACGACGGATACGGAGTTTCTTATATCATTGCCGGCGAAGACAATATCTTTTTTCACGTTTCGTCCAAAATCTCGTGCAAAACAACGGATTCCAAGAGATTCTCGAAAAACATCGAAAAAGCTCTGAAAGACATTCAAAACATTTTTATCTAACTTTTATTCAATTATTTTTCAATAAAATCGTTGAGAATTTTCGCCAAATCTTTGGCCAAAACTATATATTTGTGTCCGAAGTCGTCATCGAAGGCCACGAATTGAGTTCTTTGTTGTCTTTTTTCGGACTCAAAGAAGAGTTTTTTCCCTAAACTGAAGGGAATTATTGCGTCATTTGTGTCGTGAAGAAAAAGAATCGGAATTTTGACGTTTTTTATGACCGAAAAAGAGTCGAAATTTGTTTCTTTTGATTCGATTAGAGGTTTGACAACAAATGTCTCGAAAAAAGGCAAAAATCGAAACACTTTTGAAAACGGATGAACTCTTACGGCGTCTCCGATCGATGTAAACCCGGATTCAATCACAAGAACCGACGGAAGAACCGATTCAGACAATCCAGTGACTAAAGAGATGGCAACAGACGTTCCCAAAGAGTGTCCCCAAACAACCACTCGATTGGGATTCACTTCATTAGACAATAACCACTTGAAGACGGAAAAGGCGTCCGAAATGAGTCCGTCTTTCGTCGGTTTCAAAGGAGAAGAGTCTCCGAATCCTCGGTAATCAAAAGCCAAAACATGACTTTCCGTTTCAATCAGTTTTTGGTAAAGAAGTCTTCTGTGATGTCCTCCTCTTGCGCCGCCGTTTCCGTGTAAATACAGATAAACGCGTTTATTGTCGTTGAAAGCAGTCTTCGAGTCGACGGAACAGTTGGACGAAAGAGGAAGAATATGCCAAAGACCCAAACGAACTCCTTCTTTGTCCACAATTTGATGCGTTTTTACACATTTGAGACCAAAGTCTTGAGGTTTCGAAAGATTTTTTCGAAATTCTATATTAAAGTCATTCATAAAAACCATTTTTCGACGAAAAGTCTCGGAAAACCGAAAACTGAGAGAAATTGCAAAAACAATGACTAATAAAACGATTAATCCATAGACTAATAGACGAAGACATCCAAGACTTGATCTTTCATTGAATACTTGTTTCCGTTTTCCCAAAACTTCTTTCTCTTGTTTTTCGCCGAAAATTCTTTTCCGAATTGAAGACATCGTTAATCACGTGATTGGAGTGAATGTGAGATCACGTGACACAACAACAACAACGCTTTGATTCGAAATAAAAGTGATTTTCAAAGACTTTTCTCGAAAACAATGAAATCATTAAACAGTTTATCAAAAGATAAACAAAAACTCATTTTTATCACAAAATAAACATTTTTATCAAAAACTGTAAACAAATTCATTGAAAATATCTTTTCATTTATTTAAACGTTATTTTAATAGTTATTAAAAATAATTTCTATAAAACAGATACTGGCAGGAAAAGCTTACTAGCTTAATTTTTAAATTAAAATTTTATAGTATAAAATATTTTTTAATTCGTATTTTAGTTGAAATAAAACCAAAAATATTTTTCACAAAAATCAATACAAAAAACAATTTTCCGATTCTTTCATAAAAAATCATTTATTAATCAAAAATTATTAAAAAAGATTAAAAATAAATAATAAACTCTTAAATAAACGCAATTAACAACACTTTCCACGACTTTCTTCAACCGTTTCTTTGACTGCAATTCCTGTCGATTCTGTCCTTTTTGGCGCCGAAATAGTCAATAGTTTTGCGGCTATGAATACAACAGATGTCTTATAGAAAGAAAAAACGGCAAAAATGTGTTACCGATGGCCACAAAAAGTTGTCTAACGTTTTGCGCCGATTTGGCCGAAGTTTCCATAAAGACGGCTCCAATGCTTTGGGCGTATTCGCGTCCATCTGCGGTAAAGCGGAAACTCAATTAGAAACGGGAAATAATAGTGTTTTAATGCCTTTTTCGGAGACGACTCGCGAGTCCTTTAAATCGGTTTTATTGGCGGCGATTGCGATGACAACGCCATCTGTTAGATGTGTTTGTAATTCGCGAACCCATGACTGCAACGAACGGAAAGTCGACTTCAAAGACAAAAATCAAATCAAAACCGAATCTAAAGTCAAAAGAAAGTTCAATACCTGTTGTGTGACGTCATAGACGACAATACAGACCCTCGCCTGACGGTAATACCTGTGATTAACCTATATATGAGAAACAACTCTTGTTTTGCCGAAAATGGACTCACATTGGGGCCAAAGCGCGATACTATAAGATAATTAGTCTTTTAGTCATTTAATTAGAGATTAAAAGGATTAACCATTTCTTGTCCGGCGGTGTCCCAAATGTTGAGTTTGAAAGTAGTGTCCAAATGAAGGAAAGAAGTCGTCATAAAAGAGGCGCTAAAAAGGGTTTTAGTTTTTGAATAGACTTTTGAAAATCGTTACCCAATTGTACTTTCGTTGTTGTTATTAAACGTGTTGTGAACCAAACGCTAATCAAATCAAATCAAATCAATTGTCTTCAAAACAAATCAAAAGACTTACGGCCGCTAAAGACGACTTCCCGACTCCCGAATCCTGAAAAACAATTTCGAGTTAATTCTTACTCAACATTAAGTGTTTGTCTTTGTATTTACGCCTAAAAGACAAATCTTGGCCTCAAATATATTAGACATCATTCGTCGGGAAATCTCGTGAAACACAAGACATTTGACTCGATTTCGAGTCAAAAACGATGTAAACATCAAAACATATGATTTAAAGACAAACTAAAGCGCCATCTCTTGAATCAAATTTTATTTAAGACTTTTTCCACAAAAACTCTTTTAAGGCTTTTATGTCCTAAAAATATATTATCTTTTAATCGAAAAACCGTTTCTTTAATCCAAACTTACGTCCGAAAGACAACTCTTGAGTTGACAATACGCTTCTTCCAAGTCTTTATTAATGATAATCACATCAAAAAGCATCGGATTTTTGTCCACGAATTCCATGTCTTGAACGGCTTGAAGAAGTCGTTTCCGAAGACTCGTTTCATCTTCTGATCCGCGATTTCGAAGATTCCGTTCCTTTGAAACAAACAATTAATGGAAATAAAAGACATTTAATAGAAATGCAAACCAAAGTCAAGACATTTGGAGCGCGAATGAAGAGATATTTAGCGAAAAAGCGTTGATTTTTTAGAGAACGGATTCCATTGATATCTAAATCCAAAACTGGAATTCTATTTGACTTTTGAACGAATGAAAGACTTTCAAAACTATTCGAAAATATTAATCAAAAATCTTTTCATTTAATTATCGGTCAAAACCTCGTTCCGTATAAATGGTCAGAAAAGGTCGCGAATTCCACGAAACGATTTTCGCAAATCATTTTCTCGAAAGTCTTCCTTTCGATGAAATAGTAATCTTTTCCGTCCGTCTCTTCCGATCGCGGCTTTCGAGTCGTATCTGAAAAACAAAAAAAATAAAAAATCTTTGAATTGATTCGAAAATAACTGACGAGAAATCGAAAATCGGAAATAATCGGGAAATTCGGCCAAAAGTCGTCTCAAAAGAGTGCTTTTGCCGCTTCCCGACGGCCCGCACACAACCAACGGCCTGAAAGTCGCGGACGACATGAAGCGAGTGATGGAAATCGACCGCAAAGTGTGTCCGACGACTGAAAAGCCGTTCAAAAGTGTTGTCATTCAGTCATTGATTTGATTGCAAACCAATTGTCTGCAGACTATTCACATAATAAGTAACGATTTTTGCATTGTTTTTGTGTTCCCTTTGAGTCCCCTTTGAGTCCCCTTTGAATGAATGGGTTTTAATTCCATTTGAACTTCCATTTCAACAATGATTTACTGTTACGTGATATTTGACGACTCGCCAGATGTCAGCATTGAATCGATGATTGCATTGAAAGTCAATACAAAGCACTCATTGTTTACATTTCGATGTTTTTTCCGTAACTTTTCGGACATTATTTTTGCCGTCGGTTTTAGTGGACATCCAATGCCCGCAATTTCTCAGTCAGAGTGTTTGTCTTTGAGTGGATTGGTTTATCTTTGTTGAATGTCTTTAATCGGATCTGTTTTGTGATTGAAAGATGGGATGTGTTTATTCTCATTCCCGTCGTTCGCGTTCTTCGCCAACAATCACCAGTCATTCAGACAATCCGCGTGTTTTTCACGTGAGTTTCCGTCTCCACTCACTGTCACTAATCTGATCCCTTGTTCAGGTATGCAATGTTGATGATCATGGACAAGAAGTCAATTTCGGGAAAATCGAAATAACAGACCACGAGTTGGCTCTTCACCAAAAGGGCCGGAACTCGATTCTCTGGTCTCTTCGGTCTTTACGTCGCTATGGATTCGATTCAGAGCTCTTTAGTTTCGAATGCGGACGTCGTTGTCCAACAGGTCCAGGTGTGTCACGTGTCTGACCTTTGACCTCTTTGATCTAATTTGGAATGTGTTTAGGAATCTATGCGTTCAAGTGTTCGAATGCCGAACAGCTGTTTAACGCTCTTCAAGAGGCCATTCAGTTGAACGCTTCTCAACCGCCGCCGACAGTCAGTCCCGACTCCAACGGAACTGTTCCGGACGTCGCGCCGCGTTTGCCTCCTTCTCGCAATACAAACCCGACTAATCCGACGCATGAATACATAAACTCTCCGTTTTACGTCAACGCCGGTCCGCAAACACCACGTGATACTCAGTTACCGACCGCCAGATCTGATGTCAACACGAATTACGCGAAACTCGATGATTTGGTTCGCTTTTATGTCAACATCCGAACCCCCGCCGCCTCCCAGGACTCCCAGACCTCGCCTCCACGCTCTCCTCCCGCAGCAGATCCCGTCAACTACATTCTACTTGACCTGGACTCGGGCCCGCCCTCCGGTCAGCCCACAATAGTGACGACAGCCCCGCCCACTCCCGTCTCGAAGACGCCCACAATGGAGTTGCCAGTTGTAACGCCTCCCACAACTCCCACTTGTATAACAGTTCCGATGTCTTACGCGCAAATAGACTTCGCAAAAACGGAAGCTCTTTCGGCTTCGGCGGCGAATCGAAGAAAACTGTAAATAATTTGTGTTTTCGTAGTCTTTGTTTAGTTTTCGAATATTTTATTAGAATTATTAGAAAATTTGTGTAAATATTATTCGATTCTAAGGTTTGTTGAGCTTTGAGTTCGACTTTGAGTTCGACTTTGAGTTCGACTTTGAGTTCGACTTTGAGTTCGACTTTGAGTTCGACTTTGAGTTCGACTTTGAGTTCGAATCGACAAAAGCTGTAAAATATTTCAACTTTTGGTACACTTTTGCAGAAAAGTATTAAACATTTTCAAATGTAAGGCTTTTTTTGCCTAAAATAGTGTGTAATATATAGTCATTAGTCTATCGTTTGTTCAAAAAATAGTCACAAAAAGTCTTGTTTTTTATCATTCAATCGATTTGTTGTCCAAAAAGTGACCGAAAAATCAAAGAAATTAATAAACATTTTCTCAAACAAGAGTTCACTGCAGTCGACAACGCATGCGCTCAACGCTTGTAGACATTTGCCATACGATTGAGTGCTTTGTTTAGAACAGAAAGTGTTCAACAATTGGACGGCATTTGAGATAAGATTGCGATAAGAGTTAAGTGAAAGAGAGATCAGAAAGAAGTCGACAGAAATTCATTTCATGTCTTCGTCTCTGAAAAAGTCTTTCTAAATATCAATCATTATTCGTCTCAATAAACAGATTGTTTTGACGACAACTGATTCGGTCAGTAATTGTCTATTAAAAAGAATGCCAAACATAAAGGTCTTCAGCGGTTCTTCTCATCCCGATTTGGCCAAAAAGACTGTCGAACGTCTTGGCATTGATTTGGGAAAAGCGGTTCTCAAGAAGTTTTCAAATCAAGAGACTTGGTATGTCTTTAGATGTCTCGAATAATGTCTCATTAATTGTGATTCAGTGTTGAAATCGGAGAATCGGTTCGCGGAGAAGACGTTTATATCATTCAAAGCGGATGCGGAGAAGTCAACGACAATCTGATGGAACTGCTGATTATGATCAATGCGTGCAAAATCGCTTCCGCCCAACGCGTGACTGCAGTTATTCCGTGTTTTCCTTACGCACGACAAGACAAGAAAGACAAGGTTTCAATCAAAACACTCTTTTATTATATACTAATGGTCTGAGTCTTAGTCACGTGCTCCCATTTCGGCCAAACTCGTGGCCAACATGTTGTCGGTTGCGGGCGCCGACCACATCATTACAATGGATTTACACGCTTCGCAAATCCAAGGCTTCTTCGATATTCCGGTCGACAATCTGTTCGCCGAACCGGCAGTTCTCAAATGGATTCGCGAAAATATTCCCGAATGGCGTTCTTGCATTATCGGTTGAATTGCATTATCAATCAATCCATTGATTCATTCATATTCTAACCGTTGATTCCGTCCTCTAGTGTCTCCGGACGCGGGCGGTGCAAAGCGCGTGACGTCAATTGCCGATCGATTGAACGTTGATTTCGCGTTAATCCATAAAGAACGCAAAAAAGCCAATGAAGTCGCGTCAATGGTTCTCGTAGGCGAAGTCAGAGATCGCGTCGCCATTCTCGTCGACGACATGGCCGACACTTGCGGAACAATCTGTCACGCCGCCCAAAAGCTGGCGGAAGCGGGCGCTTCCAAAGTGTATGCGATTCTAACTCACGGCATCTTCAGTGGTCCGGCCTGTGAACGCATCTCTAAGGCGTCTCTCGAAGCTCTTGTCGTGACCAATACCATTCCTCAGGAGAAGAATATGCGTGATTGTCCTAAAATACAGGTTCGACTAATTCTAATTTGAATAATTGTTGAGTAATTGTTGTCTTTTATAGTGTATAGACGTAAGTATGATTTTGGCCGAAGCCATTCGTCGCACTCATAACGGCGAAAGCGTTTCCTATCTCTTCTCAAACGTCCCGATGTAGACATTGTAGACATAATAAGAGAGTAATGGCTGTCTGTCTGTCTCTGATCGCCAATTAATAACGCATTTCTGCTTTTAATTGCTTTTTAATTAATTTTTAGTCTATTTTTAGAACAATTATTTACATTCCATTAATATTACAGAAAAATTGTTTTTTTTGATAATTATTTTTGTCATTAAATCAAGTTTTGACCAATTTTTACAACAATTTAGTCTATAATTAATGCATGAAATGTTTTGCTTAAAAATAATCACATTTTGTTACAAAAAAAAGTAAGAAATTTCCAAAAATAAAGTCAAAAGTTGTCGATTTGTTTGTCTTTCTGTTGACTACTTTTTTAATCAACAGATATCTCATTTCATGGCCGAAGCCATTAGACGTAATCACAATCGCGAGTCCATCGGTTCCCTATTCAAAGAAGTGCCCTTTTAGTCATAGATAACAGTCTATCGAAGCAATCATTGGTTAAAACAGTTCTGCAAATGCATCGCAACACTGCTTATCAATTATCACGTGTTTATTATCTATACTTTTAGTCATTTAATCAATTGTTGTATTTATTTATTATCGAAAATAAAACTAATTTTTTCAAAACAATTATTGCAAATAAAAAATACGTTTAAATTCCAAAAACACAATCAAATTAATTATATTTAGAGAGGATTTTAGTCCCAAAAAACAATTCAATTAAATTCGCGTTTTTTGTATAAACTTTAAAAGTATTACAGATTTTAACAGAAAATTTGTTTTATTATTGCAAATGAAATATCAATCGATTTATAATATTTTACAGTAAATTAAGTTTTCTTAAAATCTTATGAATTATTTTACAGATTTCGGATTTAAATGGTTTAAATTTTAAATATTTTTTCGATAAAAACAATTAATTTTATTGTAGAAAAACTTTACAAAAGATTCGGTTATTTTATTATTAATAATATTTTATTAATTTTTACACAAAAGTCATGTCATTTGAGATCAGATTTGTTTTGCCAATGATTTGGAAGTGTTATAGATATTCCAGAGATCTTTTTCTACAAAGATTTCGCTATAATTGACGACAAATTTAATAAAATCTAATAAATTAACAAAATTTAAAACAGTTTTTATTGAATTTCAAAAGATATAAACGAATAAAACATCAGAAATTGATAAAAATTTATAAAAATTGATAAAAATTGGCACAACTTTTGATTGAATTGTTTAAAGAAATGTTTCTTCAGTGATAAGCGGGATAACTGAAAGACAAAGACAATAAAAGCTATTTTGAGAAACAAGAGTTCAAATAAACTTACGGAATGGGAATAGGCATCGGTCCGGACGCACCGTACTGACCACCACCGCCGCCGCCGCCTTGAAGCCCTCCCCGGGCCAACAAAATGCCGAAAATGAGTCCTTTGAGAAACTTTTTGTCTCCCATCGCGACAATTATGGAAATCGAGACGAAAAGCAAAAAACAAAGAAACAAAAGGTTTTTTGAAAGCATTTTCCGAAACAATGAATTGAAAACAGAAATCGAAAGACTTTTATATAGTTTTTATCGCTTTAATTGTTTTCAAAAGATTTATTTAAAAACGAGACAAAAGGAAAGACAGACAAAGACAAAGACAGACAAAGACAAAGACAACACCCAATTATTATTATCGATTCAAAGAACCATTAATTCAATCAATTATTAAAGCTTTAATTAATTTCTCAATCAATTAATTATTTGAACGATGTTTTCAATAATCTCTTCCTAATTCGGAATTAAATAAACTATTAATTAAATAATGATTTAAAGTCAATAAACTATTGAATAATAAATCTATAAATGGATTGAAATTATAATAATTAGCGAAAGAAACGCCTTTTCAATAATGACTGCATTTTTCACAACTATTTTAATTGACTTCAAAAATGATTTCACTTTTATTTGATCACAACTTCTGTGGAAATGTTTGCATTAAAATTAATCCGATTTCTTATAGTCCTTTCGTTGGTCTTTGTCTTGTGTTCTTCGGCCAAATCATTCCTCAAAGGTCTTCTTGTGGGCGCTCTTTTGGGTCATAAGAAAGCGTCGTTACTGAACGACAAAGAGGAATCCAAAGACGTCCACCACTACGACAACATTCCCGCTCACAAGGAGTACATCCCGATCCACGAAGAACCGCGTTATATTCCCATCTAGTAAGTCAAGTCTTCTAAACTACTTTTCCTACTTTTAATCAATTTCAAAGTATTGTCAAAGAATGCAAAAAACCGGGATTAAGTGTCGGATTAAGGAACGGCCATCACGTGGTCCACCATCACGACCATCAACACAACTTCGGCGCATTCGAGCATTCGGCGTCGGGAATGGAGACCATGGCTGACGAGGACAACGCAGGCAAGTATTTGGGATCTCTAGACGGATACGAGAGTCGCGACAATGGCGTCAAGACGACGAAGAAAAGCGAATTCAAAGAAAACAACGAAAACGACATTCAAATGAATGAAAACCAATTCATCGATTAATTAATAAAAGTTTAGTGTTTTTGAGCTCTTATTTTGAAACTGTAATCAAATAATTGAAGCAAATATTGATTTGTTATAAAAAATGGAAATTAAAGACAAATAAGAAACTTAAGTGTGATATCAAGTGATGTCTTCTGTGATCAAAGATATCACAGTTTAAGTTTCTTTTGTCGAATTTATTCAATGAATAGTTATTTAAATGAATTAATAAATAAATGATTGAATTATTATAATTATTATATAACACACGGCAGTTGAGTGTAACGCATGGCATAACCTATAGAAACAAATTCGTGAGAAATACTCGTTTTTTACGCTCAAATGATTGTTTAAATCAATTACCGATTTGTGAGTTAAAGGCGTTATTGAAATGATCGCCATTTGAACGAACTTTCAATTGAAACGGTTTTGATCGCGCTATCAAACAATCAATTAATTCAAACATTCAATCAACCAATCAATGCTTACAAATGACAAAATCGTGATCCAATAGTTTTGCTCCGCAGAACCTGTCCTCTCCCTGTCCCGTTCCTTCAAGAGATCCCTGGTCTATACCAACAAAGTCATCAAAATTGCACAACTGTCCACTTGCGCCTCCTATTCAAAGAAGAAGACAAACATTAGTAAAAATCTTTTGACGCTTTTAATGTCTAACCGTTGCATATTCTGGAGGGAAACAGAGGATCGCGTTCTGCAGGCATTACACCCGGCAATACTGACTCTGAAGACAACTTTTTGCCCGATTTTCCCGAATTCAAAGGTACGAAAGGAAAGGGATGCGAACACTCACCGAATTCGGTGTCTTTTCCTACAAAACAAACAAACAATTTGCAAACAATTATTGGCGAAATCGGCAAACCTTCAAAGGGAGCTCCGAATAGGAAAGATCCCGGTTCCGCTGTTTCCCATTTTATGGCACAAAAGTTCTCTTCAGTTCGGATGCAAACCGTGTATCTCAAGTTCGCCAAATACCGCGCTCTGAACTCAATCTAAGACAACGTTAGATAAAAAGTCTTGTTTGCGATAAAAACCTACTTTCGGTCCGAAATTGAAACTTTTGATGACATCCGTCGGCGACCGGTAATACTGGAGACAACCGGACGGCGCCATGTCCAGATTATTGCAGGGAATCATATTGATCTTGAGTTTCCATTTGCGATTAGAACGGTTGCCATTCGTGACAATGGACAGAACGACGGGATTAGCAGATCCACGGCCCATATCCACGTAAACTAACAGAAAAACAATTAAAATCCAAACCGAAGCCAAATGTCTGCTCACGAACTGTGTTGTCCGCCGTTTTCGCCGCAAATAATAGGCAGACGTTCGCCAACAGTAGTTCTGACCATAAAAGAGTCGGTCGTACAGAAACCGTTTTCATCGGGTTGTGATAATTGGAATTCTTCGAAGTCTACGAACAAAACAGTGAAAAGACTGAAAAGAGAAGAACATGTCTCACCTAATCTCAATTGGCAGACATTCGGCAACTTCTTGATTGTCACCTGACATGTGTTGGTCTCGTTCTCGAAGTCGGGATATTGTTTGTTGACAAACAATGTTTCGTTTTGCGACGTCTCTCCATTGCACGTGAATTTGAAGGAACAACAGGCGGCGAAACCGTTAGCACAGCGACCAATCACTTGACCTTTTCTCGACAGACATTCGTTCTGTTGAGAGATTAAGATTAAAGACAGAGATATATAATGTGATAAATACCTCATAGAGACACGTTCCTCCTTCTTCGTTATCTCCATTACAGACAGTATTCTGGAAGCGAATCATTGAGAATATTCCGGGAATAGAAATCGGACGAATCAGTTGTGACCGAAGAGGACAGACACTCAGAGTCAAGACACAGATCACTAATAACTGATTCATATCTGAAATATTGACAAAAGCTTTAAAAACTTTGTTTAGAAATGTTGAGAAATACCTTTTTTTTGGTGAAAAATGGATGAGAAAAAGGGTTTTTTGATTAAACAATTAAAAGTTTCATTTCTCGGACTTTGTTTTGTGTTCAATGGTTTACAGAAAATGTTTGTAAAGTTGTGTAACAGTTGTGCACAAAAACCCGGAAATCCAACGTTAGGTTAGGTTAACGCCTCAGGCAATGATGCAGTCATAGGATGAGCTTTGAGGAGAGGGCCCACAGACAGACACTACGGCTACAAAACGGCAAATCTGTTGCCGTTTTTGGCGTCAATTAAGCGCTTAGAGGTGAAGGTCGAGGGCTTTCAGATAACAAATCATTTTTTAGCTAAAAAGCTCTCCAAAAGACTGCTTCAAACACTTCCTTATTTAATACCATTCAATGCTTTGAATTTATATTTGTTTTCTAACAATATTTATACACATTTTCACAAATTTATGTCAACTTTTCAAAACAAATCAAATACTTTCAAACAAATACTTGTTTTTTATCACAATTATTACAACTTTTCAATTCTCTGACAATTATTGCTTATATTTTCAACTTTTAAACTAAATTTATAATAAATTAATTTTAGATTAATTCAATTGACAAAAACTTTATTCAAAGGTTTTAAAGCTATTTATGTTTTCAAATAAACTACAAGTGTTTAGAAAATAGTTTTTCTAATTAATTATTTGATTTATATTTAAATAACTTTTTTTAAATCAATAATAAATGTTTTATTCTTTATTTTGAAAAATTAAATACTTTTATAAAAACCAAATTCTGATAAAAAGATTACTTTTTGACGAATTTTAATACTTAATCGAGTTTTTCATGATTTTTCTATGACTTTAAATAATTGCGTTAAGAAATAGCAAATTTGTGTAAAGTTTGAAATCCAGAGAAATTAGAGAAAAAACAAGATTTAAAATTAGTTGAATGACTGCAATATATAATAGTTTTGTTAAAATGTTTATCATTTATGTTAAAAAACTTGAAAAAACCTGAATTTAGAAATGATTTAACAGATTATTAAACGTTTTCTGCTTTGATTTGATTTGAATTAAAATAATTAGTAAAAAACAAAATTAGACTAAAGACCTAAATATAGAAACACAATGTTTTAGTCATGTTTTGAAAACAACTTTTACTTTTATTTATCGATGATTACAAGTAATAAAGACTATAATTTAGTTGTCAGTAATCATAGGATGACTGACACAAACACAAACTCAACTCAAATCCAAACCACAACTAGAAAACCAAATTTCTGAATACCTGATCAACGATTGCATAGCTTTAGGGCTAAGAGTGCTTACAGTGATGTCGAGTAGTGATATTCCGTGCAGTGATAGACCGGTCCTGAAGGCAGCCAATGACCCGTTATATAAGAGATGAGTCGCTATTTCCGGGTCTATCAGTTTGTGGCGGAGTTTTGTTGAGTTTGTTGTCAAATGTGAGCTTTGCTTACAACACATCACAACTAAAATGGTTTGTATTTTCCAACTAATGTTCAAAACTCATCCAATTGTCCACAGATTCGTCCTTCGTTTGTCTTTTTGGCTCTTTATTTGGTAACTGTGGTCTTGGGACAGTCCAGCTTCAGACCGCCGTCCATTCCGGCCATCTTTGCGATAATCCGATATCAGAACAGTCCGTGTAATACAGAGTCGAATACTCCGGGAACTTGTTTGGCACAAAACGACTGCTTGACTCGTTCGGGAACTCCGGACGGCACCTGTGCCTCAGGATTCGCCTCCTGTTGTAATTTCAAGTTCACGTGCGGCGGACGAACCAAAGAAAACGAAACCATTTTTGTGAACAATTTGTTTCCGCGAACAGACAACGGAACAAATACATGTCAAGTCACGATTGATAAACAGCCAAATGTCTGTCAACTCAGACTCGGTTTGCTTTTTCAAACTATTTCAATCAATTTCAATCAATTTCAATCAATTTCAATCAATTTCAATAACACTTTCAATTGACAGACTTTGAGGAGTTTTCTTTGGCTCAACCCGATGAAAACGGTCAGTGCACTACAGACTCTTTTATGGTCAGAACAACTGTTGGCGAAAGACTTCCCATTTTGTGCGGCGATAACAACAATCAACACCGTAAGAAACCCAACTTCAAACTATTCTCCCTTTTCTAACCTTTGACTCTAGTTTACGTCGATATGGGCCGCGGATCAGCCAATCCAGTCGTTCTGTCCGTTGTCACGAACGGCAACAATATTGGCCGCAAATGGAAAATCAAGATCAATATGATTCCGTGCAATAATCTGGACATGGCGCCGTCCGGATGTCTTCAGTACTTCCGGTCGCCGTCGGCTGTCGTCCAGAGTTTCAATTACGGATTACCGGTAAGACTTGAAGACCGAAAGGACTGAGAGTTTGATTGTTTTGAATCTTCAGATGGAAGGAAGAGCGAGATATTTGTCAAACTTGAGATACACGTCATGCGTTAGAGTCGAAGAGAACTTTTGTTCAATAAAATGGGAAACTGACACTCTTTCGTCCTTCTCGTGGGGCGCACCCTTCGAAGGCAATCTCACCTCAAGGGGCGCGAGTGGCGGACTCTGCAATGTCGACGATTTCATTGGCATCGATCAGGGAAGTGCTGAAGGGAGCGGTCCGGGAGAAGACAGGATTTGCGGAACAAAACTTCTTGAAGACGATTACATTATTTGTGAGTCAAATATCAATCGATATTTATATTTATTTGATTTGTTTGTTTGATTTGATTGTTAGCTCGTTCTAAGCCTTTTCAACTTAAAGTTCGTTCAAATAGTGACCAAAAATTAAACGCCGAAAATGCACAGCACGGTATGTATTCATTGTTTGATTCATTCATTGATTAATTGATTGACAATTATGTTTATATTAGGTTTTTCGCTGCGTTACGTTCAACTTCCGTGTGTTATCTGAAAACAACTACAAATATTAGAACAAATAGTAATGATTTTCAACTAATTTATTTCACATCATTTGACACTACATTTGACAACACTTTCCAACGCTTTCTTAATATAACACTAAAGATGTTATAAAACACACAAAACATCTGAAACACTAAATATTAATATAGAGTTTATTATATAAAACAACACTTAATTGACAAACAAGTTGTACAGAATATTTCCCACAAATCCTACAGAATATTCTTCAAATTTAGAAAATTTTTTAATTGTAAAAAATAAGACAAAAGACAACAATTTTCTTATTAACAGTCATTGAAATTTTATTTATTTCAGTTCTCACATATTTATTATCTTAAAGTCATTAACTTATTGATTAATTTATTATACTTTAAATTGTAATAAATTATGAATTAATAAAAATATATTCAATTAAAAAATGTGTGTTTTATTACTTACTTTTGATAATTATAACTGAATGACTCCCTAATTGTAATAAAAATCAAATAATGCTTTTATACTAACATTAATTTAATGGATATTTAATAAATACGCCTATAATATGAACTGTTCAACTATTCTGTCGACACTAAACCTTAATTAGTTGTAAACATTTCTAATTTTTGATAAAATAAGTTTTAATTTAGAAAATTTGTTTAAATCCTGGATTTTAAATAAAACACAATTTGAAACTAATTTTCAGACTAAGACTCAGCAATTTGTTTTAATGTCTATTAAACTAAATTATTAGAATGTTTACAATTGTTTCAAGTATTTATTGTAAAATTGTTTTAATAATTACCAAAAAAACTAAAAGAAATAAAAGAAAACCTTTAAAAAGATTGTCTAAAAATTGGTTAAATGTTTTGATACAAAGTATACAATCTATAAAACATTAGAATTAAAAATAGGTTTTTGGTTGTAATTAAAAATTTCGGATTCAATTTCTAAATGTCCGGCATTTGAATGACAAACTGTTGTCAAATAATCTTCAAAAAAGAAATAAATTCTATATAAAGGAAATAACATTAAAATAAACAATTTTTGGTGATTTTAAATGACGTCAATAGACGTGAGAAAACTTAAGAAATAATAAAAATTTAGAAGAATTTATTATTTTTGTGATATTTAGGTCAGAAATATGTCAGTCATGTTCACTAAAATCCAAACCTTGAACTTAAACTAAGTTTTATTATTTATCGCGTTTTCAAAACTAGTTTTTGCCAAAAAATGTTTAATGAATTTTTGTTAATAAAAACCCGAATATTGTTTAAATTCATTGAAAACTTGAACTTTAAATTTAAAATATTATATAAACTGTTATCTCAAGACTTCTTTTAATCGGTTGATGACCTGTTTTGATGCAATACTTCCGCAAAGTCACAAAAGACATCCAATTGAAGAGTAGGTTCTTGTCGTAAGACGTGTTCTTTTAGTTGATTATAAATCAGACTTCAATTAGAGAGAAGAGTCGGAAGACTCAGAATTTTCTATAGATTTGTTAGCATTTCTAATCCATAGTAAGTTTGAATCGTTTGTTTGAATTTAAAGTTTTTAATTTTCATGTCTTTCGATCACCAGAAATGGGTCCGCAATTTGTCATTTTGTTTGTCTTTTTGATTCATTGTTTGGATCAAAGTCAAGCGACAAACGCCACGAGTCGTCAATTCTGGCGACCCGTTTCCAACATTTTCCAACCGATTCGTCTGCAGAACACTCCGTGTAATACCGATGTGGGCGACGCCGGAACGTGTCTCTCGGAAACCGATTGTCGGTCTCGAGGCGGAACAGGTTCGGGTCAGTGTGGACGCAGTGGTCTCACGTGTTGTACGTTTAAATTCACGTGTTCGGGAAAGACGTCGAGCAATGAAACGCTTTTTGTGAATCCTTCGTATCCAATGGGAGAAAACGGAACCAACACTTGTCAAGTGACCATTCAGAATGCTCCCGACGTCTGCCAATTGAGATTAGGTTTGTCACTGTTTGGACACCAATTCGATTCCAACCTTTGATTCTATTTTTGTCTTTAGATTTAGAGGAATTCAGTCTTTCTCCGCCCGATGATTACGGCAGATGTACTAAAGACTCATTTATGGTCAGAACAACTGTCGGCGAAAGACTGCCAATGCTTTGCGGTGAAAACAAAGGTCAGCACTTGTACGTAGATATGGGTCGCGGATCGGGAAATCCAGTGGTTCTTTCGGTGATCACAAACGACATCGACTTTTCGCGGAAATGGAAGATAAAGATTTCGTTGATTCCGTGCAATAACTATGTGATGGCTCCGTCGGGTTGTCTTCAATACTATAGACTTCCATCAGATGTGATTCGATCTTTCAATTACGGACTAAAAGTAATGCAAAGTTCAATGATTTCAAAGATTAACTGATTTTTGCGACAATAGGTGGACAACAAATCGCGGTATTTGTCGAACTTGCGGTACACGTCTTGTATTCGCGTCGAAGAAAACTTTTGTGCCATAAAATGGATGACAGAAACGGAAAACTCGTTTTCTTGGGGCGCTTCCAATGACCCGCTTTACAGCACCGGAAACGTCTCGTTCTCCGATTTGGGACTGACGGGCGGTCTTTGCAATGACGACGACTACGTTGGCATTGATCAGGGATCTCAAGAAGGAAGTGGTGCCGGAGAAGACAGGTTTTGTGGCGGACGACTCTTCTACAACAATGTAGTCATTTGTAAGTCATTTGTTGTTGAAATACCTGTGCTTTCAATCTGACAATCGATTGCTTACTGACCCCACAGCCCGATCCAAACCATTCCAACTGAAAGTCAGGTCAAACTCAGATCAAACGGAAAATGCCAGACATTCACAAAACGGTTAGTAATTATCAAACGATTGAATTAATTAATAATGAATTTTGTTTGAAATTAGGATTCGCTTTACGTTACGTTCAATTGCCGTGTGTTAACTGATTTAGACATTCATTTAACTGAATTCATGAGTGATTGCAAAACATCTTATTTATTACTCATTAATCCAAACATTTTATAATTATTATTAATAAACTAATTATAATTTTCATAAATTAAGTTTTTCTAAACTTTCCAAAAACTAACCATTTATTTATAATTGTGTAATAAAACTAATAAAATGATTAAAAAGTGGATATTTTTATGTTTCAATTGATTTTAGTATTAATTTATTGTCCAAATAGTAATAAATAGTTTTCAAGTTTTCCTAAGATTTTGTAATTAAAATAATTATTAAAGTAAAGTTAAATTTAATTAAATCTTTAGAATTAATGCCTTTTTATAAATAATATCTAAATATTTAAATCAAATCTCATATCAATTGGTTTTAAAAGTTATTGAATTAAATCAAATTTATTTATAATCCAAGGTATAAATGCAAAAATGCAAACTTTGATCCCAAACACCCGTCCTTGGGATCAATTGTCACCATTTTTTTGGTAATATTATGTTTTATAGATGTTTTTGACAAAAGTATGAAAATGGCAATCGACGTGTTATTTCGAAGTTTGCATTTTTGCATTTATACCTTGGATTGTAAATAAATTTGATTTAATTCAATAACTTTTAAAACCAATTGATATGAGATTTGATTTAAATATTTAGATATTATTTATAAAAAGGCATTAATTCTAAAGATTTAATCGAAATTACATTCAATTTATTGAATTCAACAACAATTGAAAGCAATAGATGTCTCGCTTTGAATGCAATAATAAATGAATGCAAACAACGATTTGTCGACGAATTCATCGAAACATTGCTATAAATATTGAAAATATTTTGAGAATTAAATAAATTTCTTTCAATCGTTTCATTCGTCAAAATTGTCTTCACTTTTGTTGAACTCTTTTCTCAATTATTGTCAACTAATTAAGTCATCCATGGCTTCAAATACGTCTAAAAGTTGGTCTCAATTAGTGAGTCGTCCGTCGATATCAATAGAAGATCCCATCAGTCAACTGAAGAGTGATTTGGATCCAAATAACGCCAAAGAAGTGTCTTTTGTTTCACTGAATGACGTCATGTCCGAAGAGTTGGCCAATCAATTGGATACCCAACACGTGAACTCGTTTAGTGAAGATATCGGTGCAATCGGAGGTCTTGAAGACAACGAAAATATAAGAAAATTAATGGCAGAGTCGGGTCTTGACGTAAGTCAAGTCCAGAATCTTCTTGAGAATACAAACGGGTATTAAAAGTGATTATCGATTGATTGTCATTTGATTTGTGGTTAAATTGTTGACAGAAGTGACACTTCTTGCGATGAACTGTTGGCTCATATTCTTCAACACGATTTCGATCGACAACACGATCACAATCTGAAGAAAGAGGAGAAAAAGTTTAATCAAAATTCAAAGGTTTTTCAATGTTTTCAATGAATGAATGAATGAATGACTGATTGTTTTCATCCAAAGGTTGGCATATCTTATGATTTGTATCGAAGAGTGAAAGACGAGTCTTTCGATTCTGAAGACTCTGACGACGATTTCCACGAATACGGAGAAGAATCCAAACATTGGGATTCGTTTGAAAAATCGCAACGAATGGCTGTGAAAGTGGGTCGTCAGGGATTCGCCGTCAAGAATGGAATTGTGACCACAAAACACGATTTAGAGACAACGGCGCGCAAGAATGCCTGCAAAGCAATGGACTTCGAGCTGAAGACCGGCGACGGCGGAGGTTTCGATATGAAACTCAATAACAATGTCTTTAATGCACTGAAAGTCCATTCCATTAGGTATTTATGGCTTTGTTTTGATTGAAATTGTTTTGATTTGAATTGAATTGACTTAAAGTGAAGGCAAACGAATGGCTCGATTGCACGACAAGAAGGAAAAGTCGACCGCAGAGAAGGTTTTGGACGAAAAAAGTCGAATTCTTGTCTTCAAACTCATGAATCGCGGCATTTTGGACACCATTAATGGCGTCATCGCTACCGGAAAGGAATCAGTTGTTCTTCATGGCAGAGGATCCATGACCGAAAAGGGCATAACTCATACCGAAGTTGCCGTCAAAATATTCAAGACGTATTTGAATGAATTCAGAAATCGCGTGCAATATATAGGAAATGATCCGGTTTTACATCAAACGGGAAAACTGTCGAAACAAAACCCAAAGTTTATGATTCCTTTGTGGGCGGAGAAGGAAATGCATAATTTGGTTCGTTTTCATTGCTTTCCATCACTTTCTCATCTTTTCAAACGGTTTAACACTTTCTGTTTAGAACCGAATTCGAAAGAACGGAATTCCGTGTCCCGAAGTATTGATTCTTAAGAAACACGTTCTGGTGATGACATTCATTGGAAGCGATGGCAAAGCGGCGCCCACTTTGAAAGAAGCGAATCTGAATGAAGAACTGCTGGAAAGGGCGTGGAAACAGACGGTCGACATGTTATGCAAACTCTTTAAAGATTGCAATTTAATTCATTCGGATTTCAGTGAATACAACCTCTTGTGGCACGAAAACAAACTTTGGTGTATTGATGTCTCACAAGCCGTATTGTCAACACATCCCATGGCTTTTAAGTTCTTGTGGAGAGATTGTAATAACATTTGCAAAGTATGTCTATTACTTGTTATTTTGGTTTTATTTTAATATATTTTTAATTAGTTTTTTGCTAAACGCTGTTTGAATGATATTATGACGCCTTCAGAATTATTTACCAAAATTTGTGGCAAACAATTGGACACAACTTGTGATGAAAATGAGTTCAATTCTGTTGATCTCTTGGATAAAGTTAGTCTTGTTTTTATACTTGTTTTATATTCTCTTAATTTATCTTAATTTTGCGTTTAGATTGAAAATTATGATAAAAGTGACGAATTTTTAAAATATAACGAATCAGACAATGAGGATCCGTTCGAAGATATGTTGGAAAAGAGTGCGCGAGAAAGGACACAGAAAGATGTCTTTTGCATTTCAAAGTCACCCAAAAGTTGACCTAAAGATGAATTAATTTATTGTGATTTCTGTCAAATAATTTTTCAAAGTTTGTTGTTTTTAAATACCGGTAATTGAAATGATTTTTACATTTTTTTCGGTAAACGATTACCGATAAAATAAAAATAAAATGAAACCAAACTCTTGACGTAAACTAATGTTATTGAATTGACTTTGATTTACCACAACTACTGTTGTTTTTATGTCAGTTAATAGAGTAATATTCAGCAAATTATCACAATTTTATTATTAATAACACATTTTTATTAGAAAAGTTTAATTCCAATATAAAATTTACTATTATATGATAGCTTCACTAAAATGGCAGTAAATTTATATAATCTCTTAAATATTGTTTTAATTAAAACCTTTTTTTAATACAATTATTATTAGCTATCAAACAGTTCATATTATTCTTAATAAATTGATTTTTATAGAAAAATGAATGAAAAAGTGAAAATTAAAAAAAAATTAAATACAAAATTGTAATAAAAATTGTTCCGTTCATAGAAAAAGACTGGAAAGAAATTAAGACAAATAATTAAAACATTAAATCTAAATATACTTGAAATCTTAAATATATATATACTGTAAAGTGTGTAATAATTTTATAATAATTCTTAATTTTGTTATCACTTTCTTAATAGAAACAAATGTTATGAAAACAATGTTATATTCGAGGCTTATATATGAGCGTTGTATTTGTTGTATTCTTTTGCTGGACATCACAATCGGTTGATTCAGACTCGGAGCACATGGAAGTCTGATTAGTGACCAATTGGTTTGCATCAGAATTGCTAACACTTGAGGCCGACAATTGAAAGCCATTATTGGTGCCACTCGTGTGTTGTGTTTTATGTTCGCTACCATTTTCCTTGTCCTTCTTAGACGACGAGCGCCGAACTAATCGTTTTTCTTTGGATGAAGTCCTTCGCACCAATTGTTTCACTGAAGAACCACACATCGATGAGGACAACGAATGGTCGACTGATTTTCTATTGTTGGCTGTAGTGGTCGAAGATGTGAACGAATGCGATGAAGAAACACCTTCTGATGAGCGAAAAATTAGACAATCAATGGTTAATATGAAAACACAAACCATTATCCGGATTGAGAAACCATTCGGATCGAGTTTTCATGCGTTGAGTTTGTCTTTCGTGAACAATCGGCAAAAATGTGAGCGATTTTGTACTTTCGGCGTATCGGTTGACAGACTTGAGATCGTCTAAATTGAGCGCCTCTTCGGTGACCATCGCTTGTGTTTGTTGTGGTTGTGATGTCTGTTGATTTTGATGCATCATTACTATAGTTTGCGGTGAATTGGGTGATGAATGATGCGACTAAACAAAGAAATCAAATGTTATTTTGTATTTTGGAAATAAATAATAAAACAGACCTTAAAAATGGTTTCTTCTAAAGACATACTAAGTCTGGCGTAAGTGTCTTCAATGTTTTGGTTAATCATATGTACCGAAGACAGAGGTGGAACAGTCACTGACGAACTACCACTCGTACAAAGTGTTGGTGAGCTCTGACACTCTTCTGATGAAGAAATGGCTGTTAAGTAGAAACAAGTTTACAATAGAATCGAAATTTTGCAAAATTTTATAAAAACTAAAATTTTGATCAAAAATATAATCGAAAGCATAATTTGAAATGAAAATCAATAAATTAAACAAAGTTGCGAACAAACAGTAATGTCATGAATGGCAGCGACAGTCAAATTAAGGCAAACCTTTTAGCCGAGTTGTGGCCATTGATGGCAGACCCCATAACTGTGATTTACAGTTAAGCCAATCACTTCTCGAGTCCAATGAGGTCTTGCCTTTCATTATTTATTTTGTTTTAAAGTTTATGTTTTAATCATTTAATTAGTGAGCAATTAATTGAAAAATAAGTTAAGATTTTCAATGAAAATAAGTTTTGAAAGCATTCAAAGTAAAGCATTCAATAAAATAAATGTTTATAATATTAAATCAAAAATAATTGTCAAAAAAGACAAATAATCACAACATAAGAGACATACGTGTGTTATGTTGTGTGTCGGGCGGGTATTTGAACGCAAAAATCCAGTTTTCCTCCACTTTGAGCACTCGACCCGATATTCGGGCGTAATATTCATAATTATCTCTTCCAAATAGATTACAGACACCAAAATTGTCGATCAAAAACTTCATTATAGTTGTGGCCACCTATTTGTGTATAAATTCATAATAAAAAACAATAGTTTAATAAAACAAAAATTAATTTAAGTCATAATCCAAAAAGACCCGAATAATAGCCAAGCAATTAACAATCTATTCATGCATTTATTTTATGCAATTTATGGCATTCAAAAAAATCAACAAAAAATAATTTTAGAAAATTAAAAATAATGCAAATCAACAAAATTATAATTTAAAACCAAAACCAAATCAAATTATGAGAAATAGAGGTCAGACTTACCGCGATTTGTGCCTTTATGTGAGTTTAGGTATTATATGCAATGCAATTAGTTGTGATTACAATGAAGGATAAAATGGGTTAATTAATTAAATGCTTTCATTAATTACATTTGTATTATAGCTTTTATATTATTAATCATAATTGTTAACATATTATCGTTTAAATCAAATAAATCCAAACACTTTAAACCGTAATTAAAAATAATAACTTGTAAAATGCTTAAAGAATAGTACCAATGAATAATTTAAAAAATAGGTTTATATAAAACAAATAACCATTGAGTTAGCAAAAAATAAAAATCAAATTATTAATTACTGGTATTATATATCGATATGTTATTAATTACTAATTAATACGGTTTATAAAATAAATGCAATGTTTTAACAAATAAAAGCGATTTAAATGAAAATACAAACTAATTATACAATTTAGTGATTATACCTTAAATCTCTGGACGTCTTCCATTCGGGCAAATTTGCTGCCGTCCTGAACACATGAATGGAAAAAACTCGGCGCCACTGATACGCCTATTGCTTCCGATGTCATACCAGTGCTGGCCCGCTCTGAACAGGTGGCCATCGCTCGGAAGGTACCAAACAAAAGCACCAGAAGATGTTGTGTGACAACTGGCAGTGATGTCAGTATCCTAAGAACCCAAATGTAATTATAAGGCAATTGTTTGAATCAAATATGGTTTAAAACCTATGTATTTCTTGACGTTTTTCTTCGACATTTTCCCACTCAATAATCTGAAACAATCGCTGTTCGCGTTCTGTTCCGAAGACACCGGACGGCAACTTTCGAAGAAACTTCTTGAGAACGGAAGCAATGGTATAAACAGAATAGTTATCGATATTAACCAAACGGCCGTTCTTTATAATAAACAAATCAATCAAAACATTAATTATCAGAAGTTTGATAACAAAGAGACTGAACTTCGCTCTTCATATCAATTAAATTGTGATAATTTAGCAAAAAAATACACATTTAATCAAAAGATAAGACTTTTGTTTACATGTATTCAAAAGGGAAATACCTGAAGGAAATGTATCAACTTTTTCATGTTTGCCTGATGTCCCGGAGCTCGAAACACATCCTTCTTAAAGGGCGCCTCTTTATTCAGTTTAAGAATCATCACTAGAAGTGGTCCCGGGATGTCATTATGAGCGCCGCAAACGCTCTCCAATGGTGTTCCAAATTTGACTCTTAAGTGACAAAAAACGTGACAATCAGTGAAATGAGTGGTCAATTGTAAGAGAATAAGACATACTTTTCCATTCGTGTTGGATATGGAAGTGCTGTCGATGTGTTGGGAGAGTGTTGTGTCTGTGAAGCACCGCATAGTGAGGAAGTGGCCATTCGTCGGGCCAAAGAAGACATCATGTTATTAGTGATGAACAATCACTGCGATGTCAATCAACACCAATGGTCGCTGTCATCGGTGGTCATTCATGTCTTGCAATTGAATGGCAAAGAATGTGTTGAAATCAGACATCAAAACATTCAGACATACAGTATATGCTCTCAAATAGTAACCATAATATCATTAATAATGGCATTCATGACTCACTCATACACTAAACACCATTTATTGCATACAAACTATAGCTCACTATTCCTATGATTTTCCATTCATTTGTTCGGCAATTGATTTATTCGTATATTTTGTTTAAATGTTTTGATTATTGATTTCCAAGATTTAAATCAATCGAATGATTAGTTAATTAATAGAATTCAATGACATTATAATGAGTCAACAGTTATAGTCAACAATACAGGCCATCAATGACGTCATAATTGAATTGTTTTCAATACAGTTTGAGTGACAATAAAGCAGTGATTTATTACTCAATGATTGAATACTAAATGTAATGATAATAATGTAAATCATTTTCATTCAACAAATACAACGATTATTGCATTAATTATAGCTTTCAAACACTCTCTGAATATATAATACCAAACAAATACTCATAACTTATTGCAATAACTGATTATCTTTTCTAATGTCAAACTTTATAACAATTATAATACAGTAATACAATACATATATTATTATAAATAAATTGTTTTATTACATAATAAAACTTTTTGTGCCATTTCTAACATATTTGAATACAGTATGAAATTGCATATATAATATACATTTTATATAACAGTTTTTATATAAATAAAAGTTAATCCAATTTGTTATTTGCTATTTCAATGATAATTTCAAAATTTCAATATTAGAGATAATGGATTTATTAGTTATAATTTATTATAATTAATATAACGTCGAGACATAAAACTATTTGATAACAAACAATATAAGTAGTGTTTCCAACTTTAAAAGTCATTTTTCATATTAAAATACAGATTGAAAAATATTATATTTTGTTTTAATAATTAAAATTTTATCTCAGATTTAATGATAATGTTAAAGTGTTTATAAATAATTTTATCAGATAATACTTATAAAATTATAAATATTTTCTGAAACATTTAATATATAAAAATAGGTTACATTGCGATGAGTTATACAAACTATTAATTGATTGAAAACTATGGTTAACTAATTCAGACCAATACTAAAGTACATTATTTTGATTTTTTATATTAAAGTATTGTCTGAATTAGTTAACCATATTTTTCAATCAATTAATAGTTTAAATTTCTATAACTCGTCGCCTATTATATGTAACCTATTATACAGTAAATTAAATATATATTTCAATGAATTAATAGAGTTTATTAATTAATTAATTAATACAGTATTTATTTTATTTTTGTTAACAAAAGTGAACAATAATTATTAATTTATAAAAAAATTTGTTAGAAATTAGAAATATGTTTTGAAATCTGCAATTTGTAGTCAATCTGGGAATTATAGGTATAATAAACAGTGAAATGAATACAAAGCTATAGCTATAGTGTTAGGAATGCATTGAATTGAAACTTGAGTTACAATTAATTGATTTAATAATTGTCAGCAAATTGTTGTGATTTGACATCAATTGCAATGATTAGCTCATAATTAGTATATAAATAGTGATTGAGTGCCATATGTTTGGATCAATTGTTTGATTTGATGATCAAATAATGACCAGTGATTACAGTGAATCACAATTAAAGCGCAAACTTCTTGAATGGGAGTTGTCTTTGAATCTGACAGACATGCGATCCAATGCATGGTTTCACGGATCCATCAGCCGATGCAAAGCCGAAGAATTACTCGAAATAAATGGTCAGTTTTTGGTGCGGAACTGTACGTCAAGACCTGATGAGTACGTGTTGTCCACCAGAAATGGATGTTATGTTTTGCATTTTGTCATTTCTCGAGTCTTAATCAACGCCAACACCGACTACCAGACCGTTGGCTATGCTTTTGAAGACGACTACTTTGACTCGATATCCAATTTAATCACATATTATGTCGGAAACAAACGGCCAATAAGTTTGGCCTCAATGGCAGTCATTACAACACCTGTCAATCGATTGCATCCTTTATCTGATCTTCAAGAATATCTAAGTATATCTTAAGATGTCTAAAATCTTAATGTAATTTATTAACTGTTTATGTGTTTTATAGACAAACAATCAGTTGATATGAAGTATAAATCAAATGAACTCAATTGTTGTGAAGACATGGTCATCGATGGTCAGTCAAATCGATCTCCAAAACACAATAAATTAGACGCCAATAATATAATCACCAACTCTTCATCACTTAACGACATCCAATCTATTATTGAGAAGAGATTTTCATCAATTAGTCTAACTTATGATAATATGTCGCAATGCAGTGGATATTCTTCACACAAGAATGAATCCAATGGTTCAGAAGACAGCGCTTTCTTCTCTGAAAACGTATCTCCAAAACAATTAGATAATAATAGCAGCAATTTATATGATTATACGGAGCACTCGTCACAAGTTAGTTGTGATTTCAGTGAAACGAAAGTCTCTTTACCACCTCTTTTGTCTCAAATAAAGAGTCAAACATTTCATACATATTTACTTCCAAAAGACAATAAACCGTTAGACACGACAGCTATTGTTAAGATTAAATCAGTTCTTTTAGATACTGGACCTCGAGTTTTAGCCAATCATTTAACTAAATGTGATATTGAATTCATTAAGCTTTTAGAAGTCAATCATTGGAAAAGTCTAGGAATTGGTTCTGCATTTGAATTAATTCTTTTACCAAATGGACAACAAATGCGTTTAGATTTATTGGAAAGACATAATTGTATGAAATATTTCATTTGTATCTCAATATTAACGACAATTCATAACGAAAGTCGAGCTATAGTTTTGAATAAATGGATTGAAATTGCAATCGAAGTGAAGACAGCTTTGGGTAATCTTTTCGGATTTTCAACGATTATGGAAGCGCTTAATACCACTGCAATCACTGCTTTAAAGTCTAGTTGGGCTCTTCTTCGCACAAGATTTACCAATAATGCCATTATCTATGAAACCAATTTAAGACCACAATTCAAATCAATGACCGAATGCACTGAACCGCACGGTTTGTTGACTTAATTTAATTGTGTTTTGAAATTATTTTATTTACAAATTCTTAATTAATTACAGCTCCAAATACAGTATTTCCTTTTATTTTTACATTAATACAAATTATGGAAAGACATTGCCATATAATGAACCAAAAAGATTTCACTGATGATAGTTGTAATCCCTTATCGCCGAAGCAATCATTGGAATCGTTGGGTCTTTGGTTTGAGGAAACGTCGGCTGATTGCGGTCTTCAACAGATAGTTAATCACTTGGAGTTTGGATCACAATTTAAAAAACAATTAACTATTTATAGACGTAATGCAAACATTGTATTAAACAGCGTTCACTTCGAGGAATTGCTGACAGATATGTTTAGAACTGAATTTCACCGACAATTTCTGTTTGGTTTTCGCGGATCTAATGTTAATAGTGACCAAAAGTTTGATAAATTTGATAAAATTATTGCAGCTTTAGTTACAAAATGTGATAATACATAACACACAACACAAGTCACAAATTTTTATTTAATTTCATATTTCTATACATAAGTGCCATATCTTTATTAGTCCTGTTTTGTCAAGTCATCGCTCTATCATTTAGTTTACAGTATTTATTATTGAAAATTGTTTTATATATTTTTAAAAATTATTTATATTTAGTTACATTCAATACATTATTATAGATTATAATCTAAAATATTGTTAAACTGTCGGACATTTGTTGACTTTTGAGAACTAAATCTAATTGAATTTAGAAATTTCTAGTTAAATACGATAATTAAATTTACATTAATATACATATATTTAAACATTCAATGAATATTGTGATTTTGTTGCCATGAATTCCAAATATTGTATTTGTATTATAAATGTATAGATTTATAAAACAATGGTAATTCCCATCCATTTCCACAATTAAAGCCATATCTTTAAGCCTTAATATTCCCTAAAAATTGTGACCAGAATTAACATCCAAATGATTTTTTTATTAACATATTTACAATAAGTTTTATATTTGATTTATTTTAATTTGTTATTAATAGCTTTATTTATTAGCAAATATCATAAAAGTAGTTAAATTCAAATATTTTTAATAGTAACAGATATTTTAATTTTGTTAAAAAAACAATATAAATATAATTCTCATAAAAATGAAACACATTTATAATGTCTTAACTTTTCAAAAATTTATACATCACTCTTATAAACAAATATCATATGTTTATAATTTAATTAATGCTTTTTATGTCATAAATAAGATAAGAATGAAAATTTATTGCAAACTATTCAAAAATATTTTCATTTTTAAAATATATCACTCATTGAAATACATTGAAAATTTAGTATAAAATATGTCATTTTCTTTATATAATAATAATAATAATATAGGAATATGTGATGATTTGAAATGCTTTTTGCAGATGAAAAGTTCAAATTTTGTTTAATTATATATATATATGACTAAAATTGTCGGTATATTCACTAAATTATTTGTTTAAATTGTTTAATTTTGATTTAATTAACATAAAACACATTAATAAATGAAGATCTCTTAATTTATTATTTTATGTTTTTATTTTCCTAATTATTAAATTAATTTTTTAATATTGTTTCTAAAATTATTCTACAATAAAAATTTTAAAAATGTTTTTCAACGTAATATTTAGTGAAATTGAGGAAATTTTTGTTTATTTTCCACTTAATTAATAATAGGTTCGCAACCTTTGAAAATGTGACGATATTTGATAGAAATGAATTCAATAATATTGAAAATATATGAAAAAACTTTTCTCGAATTATATTTTAGTTTTTTACAAAATTTGAATATCTGTTAACATTTTAAAAAAGATAATTTAATTTAACTGTTTTTATTATACTTTTTAATACAGTATATACTCTGTGTTTACTTCATATGTTAATGCATTAAAAATTGTTTTAAGTATTATCAAGTATTTTATTAATATTAATGCGATTTATTAAATCCATACTTTGTATACAATATATTGTTCATCAATTTGCAGTCTAATTCAATTTTTATTAATAAAATTTTACAATTTTTATTTAATAAATTAATATAAATGCTTTTTCTGTCTATTTTTGTTTCATTTTTATTATAGATAGTTATATCGTAAAATTTTTAAATGTGTTATAACAACAAATCATTGGTTAGTGGCCTTTAAATTTATTTTTTGTCAATAACTTTATGAATACTTAAGGAGACAATAGATTTTTTGAGTAATTAATAACAATAAAAAAATCTGTATTATTAATTAGGTATAAATTAATTATTAAAATGTGTAATAAATTTATAGTAATAAAATGTTTAATTAAAATCCGGTAATACTATAATATTGGGAATTATTAAGACAATTCTGATACTAATTCTGAATCAAATAAATTTAAACCAATATTTTATTATTTTACAGAATTTTAATATTTTAGTTTTATTTTCACTCATATAGCACTTTATGATTCTTGAATAGGGATTCTAGAATTAAATATAATATATTTATTATCCAAAAAACTTCGTTTTTTCTAAACATTTGTTAAAATAGATATTATTAGTTTGAGAAAATATTTTGAGAGTATTAAGGAATGTTTTTATTTTTAAGTGAATTTATAGGAAATTACTAAAATTTGTCGTTAAAAATGGCATAAAAAGTTTTCACCCCACCCTATATCGCCTAACTTTTACGAAATATTTGCCATTTAACCCAACCCTATACCCCTGAGATCGAAAACCTTTAGCAACCCTGTATTTAATTTAATATCTATTCCAACAAACTATAGTATAAAAAATTGTTTCCTAAAACAATTCATGGATTAAATAACTAAATTAATACAGTATATGATGTTTGTAGTAATTTTTAAAATAATAACTTTATATTACTTTAGAAAGAGTATGAAATAGCAATTTGACAAATATTTTAATATTGATTTTACTATTGAAAACAATATTGAAAAGACAACAAAACAATAGTAATTATTAATTACAATAAGAAATTATTAAAACCAGTAGAAAAACTGATTGATTATCTCATTTAATAGCTATTAGATATGATTAATATTAATCTTATTTGAAAATAAGATAATTTTAGATATTATTTATTAAATAACTACAGAATAAATGTTAAATAAATTTATTTATTGCTAAACATTTTCCAAAACAACAAAAATTTTAAATTGTTTATAATTCATAAAATTAAAAATGAGAAAATATTTGTAATGAAATAAATATAAAGAATTTTTAACAAACTTTTGGAATTTATGAGTTTACAAATATATTATTCAAACTTAAATTGAAAGCATAAAAAATAAATTATTATATTAATGTGTTTTAAAAATATAATAACTATTTAAGCAAATAATGTTTGATGTTATCTAAATGTTAAGAGAATCTCTTGTGTCAAACCAAGTAAACAAACAAAAAATAATTAATAATAACCTTATTTTTGTACACTTTATGACCAAAAAATAATTTGTAATTATAATCAAAATATATAACATAATAACATTTAAATAAATAAATTACAAATAAATGTTAAATTCAATCCTTTTTAGTTATTTTTCTTTTAAAGAAAAATCATAATTGTTTTATACAGACTGTATATTTATATAGTTTTTAATGACACATTTGTTTGAATTTAGCGAAACTCATAGATTTGTATTGAGTGCTCAGGTATGTGAACCAATGTCAGTGATTGATACCATTCAGACTGTCGGTGATAATAATAGCCTTCAATAGTGGCATTAGATTTGGTAAAACAAATGTAATAAAAACCAGCAAAAGAAGCACCGTTTATGTCCTATAAATACATTTAAACATTAAATAAATAATTAATTTTTGAAAAATATCAATGCGTTTCATAAATTTATCAAAATGGGGTTATCATCAAAATTTTTGAATTGTCCTGTATCATTATTGTTATATTAAAGTTTTATATAACTATATATATATATATATAAAATTTCACAAAAATAAATTTATTTATGCAGACAACAGAATATTCAAAATAATTAATTAACTATTTTCAGTATATCTATAATAAGTTGTATTAAAAAAGACATTATCAAGTGGATCATTATTGTAAAAAACTAATTCATGATAAATATCTTATTAAATATATAATTACTATATTATAGTAAAGATTAATTATGAAAATTATCTCATATTTTGAATCTTAATATATTATAAATTTTGTTCAATTTTTATCTAAAATTAATTTCCGAAATAAATCACAATTTGGATTTTGAACTATAAAACTGATTGATTTGTCTAACAATTTAAAGATATTTGGTTTCTTTTGCTTAATTGAAATTTATTTAAATATAAAATATTAATGACATACACTTTGACCAAAATATCAAACGCATTGATAATTAAACAAATAATACTTTAATGGTGTGATCGGGAACTAAGAAGTGTTCCTTCCATCGCATAAATACAAAGTCAGTGTCGATGAGTTGATTGTAATCAAAATTATCACAATTGAATTGTTTAGAGAACTGATAAAATTGCAAGAACTTTGACCAATGCTTGCTGTAAACAAATAAACAAATTAATGATGTCTTTATTGAGTGTCTCCTCAAGTGTTGTAATTACCGATCCACGTCCTCATCGGCCTCCCATTTACGGGTCAGAAATGGATATTTGGCTGAAATAATCTCTCCGTCAAAGAATGTCGTCAGAGTTGGATACTCTTCAGTCAATCCTTAAGTCAATCAAAATAATATTAATATTTAGATTAAATTAATAGACAATACCTTTAATTTTTAAGTAACCGCAGAGATAAGAGTTGGCCTCATCCACATTCTTCGGCACATTTGTTATCAAATAATAATAAAAACAAATTATTATCAGTTATTTAGTGTTAATAAAAACATTTAGACAAACAAATGAATAAATCTATTACTTGAAGGACAACTTCAACGTCATAACAGTTGCCTTTGGATTTCTGGTGTCCACCAAATTTGGATCCGTTGTATAACAGAGATTGAGTTACTCCAAGTTGTCGATCTGTGGCAACAATCATAACAAATCACATCAAGAACTTAAGATCAAATCAAATGATAATATATCGTACGGGAAGCCATTAGTGGAACTCCTTTAAGAGTTTGTTTGCTTTGAATCACTTGTTTATTGCCATTTTGTGACTCTTTTAATGCATTGTCTGTCTCATGACACGTGCCATCGGAACAGTTGCAGAGGTCGGCCTCCATGTCCTGAGTCTGTGACTGGCATTGTATCTCTGATGAAGACCTGACCGGCATTTGACACCAATTGTTGTTTGAATGTTGGATGAGCTCTCAAGTGATGATAGTTATGGCAAACAACCGATGACTTTGAGGTTGTAATCAATGGCTCAACACTTATGTGATGTCTTTAAATGCATTCATTCAATACAAACAACACTTTGATTGTCATATTTGTTGTCAACACTCAACTCATTATGTATTATATATCAACATTCAGTTCTCTTTTATGTATCCTTAATCAACAGTATATTATTAATACTAATTGTAGTAAATAGTACTAAGTTTTCGATAAATATTATCACACTATCAAACACTTTATATATCACACCAATAATCGCATTATTTTTTAGTTAAGTTTTTCTATACATTTGGCTTTCAATTGATTTAAACTGTTTTGTCAAATGTGATGATCAACTTATTTGATGCTTTTATTATCAATTAATTTAATTATTCATTATATTTAATATATTAATTAAATGATTATTGTTAATATTAAATATAAACAACGCCAAACATTATGCAATAAAAATGATCTTGGTACAAACTTTATTTAGAATATTTAGAAATATATATATATATATACATGTATATGTAGATGAAGTTATAATTATTTTAACAATACTTATTTATATATATAATTATATTACATGATTATAATATTTATTTTTCATTAATAATTACGTGTAATGTATTACTAATTAAAATAATAATATTCAATATATAAACTTAAACTTAATTTTTAAATCTTTTAAATAAATCATAAATAATATAAGATGATATAATTTATTTTATTTTATTTTTGAATAATTTATATAATAATTATTATTGTTTATTAATTATATTAATAGCAACTTTTACAGTATAAGTTATAGTCTATAACTAATTATATATTTAAACACATTAGACTTAAATAAATAATTAACAATAAGAGAAAATAATTATGAAATAAATCTATATTTTAAAATAAATCCAAAATAAAACTTTGAATGTTATTATAATTTTTATTAACTTTCATAAATACTTAAATAAATATAGGAAAGTTAATTGTTAAAATACATAATATATTAATAATAAATTATGTGTTAAACCAAGTGTTAAAAATGAGAGCTTTTTAAATATTCACACACCCACCCCCACCCACCCACACAGATTGATTTGGGTAAGAAACTTATAGAGTTCATTGAATATGTGTTTTATGATTATAGATGATCACCAATAATATAATTAATTACTTTTTCTACGATAAATAGATTTTTCAAATGTAATTTTCAAATTGGGTCAAAAAATATTAATTAGATTTTATTCATCGCTGTTTATAATTGAGAAATAAATATAGAAATTTCATTAACTATTAAAGATTAAAATTGATTTTGTATTTTATTGATGATTACAAAAGATATAAAGCAGTTATTGTTATTTTAAGTGTTTTTATAACTGACTAAAAGTTGCGTTAAAAAAGTTTTGTTTTGTTAACAAAAGCTAAAGAAAAATTTCAAAACAATGAAAATCAAAAAAAAATATTATATAATATTAGTAATAATTTTGTCTCAACTATTGACACCTATTAAGACTTTTGGTGAAAAAAAGTTTTATAAGGGATTAATTTTAGGTATACTTATGGGTCGACAACAAGCTATGAACCAACAATTAAATCAGGGATCGTCGTGTCCAACACAACCATATTTGTGAGTATATATTATTGCTCTCATTATCTATTATTTATATATACAGTATATATATATATATATATATATATATAGACAATAACAACAACTTAATTATGTTATAAATTTTATATATAATTTAGTTAAAATTAACACTAATAATAATCTTTATAAGGAATCTGTTCAACAAAAGTTGAAATTGACAAAACTTTTATAAAATTTACTATTAATTCATATTTTATTTTAACACTGAATTTTAAAATATTTTATTTTTGATGTTAGTTTTATATTTTAGGTAATGATTTCGTTTAGTTAAGTAAATAAGATTAGGTTAAGTAAAGTAATATAACATACTGTATAAGTATATACAATATATATATTTAAATATTAGATTAAGTTATTACATATTTGGTATTTGTTTTAGCGAATAATTTATGATTTTTAGCTATAATTTATATTAAATATATTTGAAAACATCAAAAGTGATATATTGATTGATAATATCGTATTGAATATTTAGTACAGTAAACACATTGAATAACTAAAATTTTAATTGTTTAACAAAAATTATAACTAAGTTGTTGTGATTGCATTTTTTTATTAAAAACATAATAAATACACGATATATATGCCGACTCCAGCCAATTCCCGATTTGAGTCTATTATTTAGTCTATATTTTGAATATAAATTGTCAAAATTGTGGTAATTTTTATATTCAAAATATTATCAGATAATCAATTCAAATAACGAGTCGGATATTCAGCCGTATATATTAAGTATAGAATACTAAATAATATATTTTTATTTTATTTAAAATAGTTATCCGATTCCATATAAAAAACCAATTAAACGGATGTCTTATAAATCCAGAAGATTTCAAACTTTGAATCTATATTTGCGAAATTCACGCCAAAATAATATTTATCACTAAATGCACGTTAATTGTCACAAATTGTAACTTATATCTCATAAGATACAGTATTGTACTAACAAATACTGTATATTATATAATAACAATTTATAAATAATATTATATTGTTTTATATAAAAACATTATAATAATTATTGATTAATATTTTAAAAGTTCCTTAAAAATGTATATCATGTACTGTATGTTTAGTACAATTGTTTTAAAACGTCAAATATATATCAATACTGAATATAATGTTTATTAGAAAACACTAAACAATTTTGGGTTCCTATTACTGTATTATTACTCTATAGTATAATATATGCATTAAATTGTTTTAATTAAAAATTAAATACATTATCTATAGTATACAATGATTGTTAATCATAATACTGCATACATAACATAAACATAGCTAAGATTTAAATAATACAATTAAACGGCACTTTATCATTATTATTATTGACAAAATTGTCAATGTTTAATGTAATATAAAAATTTTTAATTTTCATTTGTATTTATTTTTATAAATATTTAGTAATTTAATAAAATATGTAATAAAATAAATTTTTTAGAATTATTATTTAATAAATTTTCAAATAATTTAACTTTATATAGTAATATATATTAATAGTTATATAAAATAACAAAAATATTGCACTTTTATTTGCCGTTAGTTTGAGACCATTCAGTAGTATAAATGCCATCGATATAATGTGAGGCAATATCAGTAACCAAAGATCTATCCGGAAGAGACTGAGCCATACCATAGATAACACCTAATCCTCCGGTATTGTCCTTAGGTGTCAAAAGACATTCATTGACCACAGTTTTAATATCCTTTAAAAAGGAGTCGACAACTTCAGGCTTTGTATGCATTAATGTCAGACAAATATGAACTGCAGATGGAAATTGTAATGGATTCAAACTCCATCCCATTTCAGATAATTTATCACTAAATCATATTATATTAAATTATATTAATTACTGTAATTAAAATGTTTGTTAATAATAGCAATATATGTAAAGACACCTTAGCCTGAATATGTTAAATCTGTCAGATTTGATGGCAATGACAGACATGAGAGGGTCACCAATAATATAAATGCCATCTATTTTAGACAATTCTTCTTTAAGAAATCGTTGTGTTTTCATAATCTTTTTGGTCGCCTCAACGTATCCATCAAATCCAAAAGATAATAGTGTTGCCCAACAATTGGCAATATTAGCGCCACATCGACTGCCGGCCAATGTTGGTGTGGCATAAATACCTCCCGGCCAATCAGTTTGTACTGAAAATTGATGTTTTCTATATTTCTTGTGTGCGTACATAATAACTGAAGAACCTTTCGGTGCGTAACCATACTTATGAGTGTCGGCTGAAATGCTGGTAACGCCAGCAACCGAAAAGTCAACACTTGGTATCGGATAACCAGCGGCTCTCATGAATGGCACTAAAAATCCTCCCAAACACGAGTCCACGTGAACGGGGATCGAGTACTTCAGTCCTAACTATTAAAAATAAATTACTATTCATACATTTGAGTGAAAAATAATTACTTCAGCGATGCTCTTAATGTCGTCAATAATCCCGTGCGGATAATTACAAGCAGATCCAACCAACAAAACAGTATTGCTAGTGATGGCTCTTCTCATGGATTTTATATCAACTTTGTAAGAGATGGGATCGGAATCGATAAACTTGATCCTTATATTAAGCAATTGTGCGGCTTTTTGAAAGGCCGCGTGTGCTGTCACGGGGACTACAATTTCAGAACGAGTTATGCCTTTAGCTTCTCGGCCATAATCACGAGCAGCTTTAACGGCTAATATAATAGATTCGGTTCCACCGCAGGTCAGTGTTCCGCAACTATCATTATTACCGTTAAATAAATTGCAAACCATTCTTACAATTTCCGCTTCCATTTTGTTAATGCCTGGAAACACGTCCGGATGTAATGGATTGGTGTACGCCGTCTTGTCGTACACTTTGGTCATCAAATCATTGAGTTTACGATTGCCGTCACAATAGACAGTGCCTTCAATTGGGTAATAATTAGTAAACAAAATACAACTACCGGTAAGTATTGAAAAGTCATACCCGATGCCCGACCCATTTGCCAGTCAACTTTGCCGATATGCGAATAGTCACTTAACTCTCGAAGAATGTGTTCATCTGAAAGACCAGTTTGTGGTAAGTCTGAGAGAAAGACTTGCGAGTTATACATCTTCTGTATTGTCTTGGATATAGTGTTGTCCACATCTGCCAACTGTTTTTCAGCAATTCCGCGGACACCCGGCAGACATATCAACAAACGAAATGACTTCTCCTTAAGTGTCTTGAAGTTCACTGTATATAAGATTATTGCAAATTATGTCAAAAATGGTCACACATTTCAAAGTCAATGCCTACACATGTCATTGTCGTAGAGATCATATAACTTGATGACGGCTACAGTTGCCAACACCGATGCACCAATCAATTCAAGTTTGGCCCGATTTACCGATACACTGGTCAACACATCTGATGGCCACTTGGCGTCCAACGAGACCTTATTATTAAATTATTTAACAAATTTTGCTATTAATCAATAGATAATTAAGAAATTGAATTATAATATTAAAATTAATACCAATTTTGAAAATATAGTCATTTTATAAATGATTATTAATTAAATGTGTATAAAATTAGTCCAAATTATTAATTAATTCATTGAAATCATGTATCGATTAAATAGCAAATGTTTGTTCAATTAAATGTCAGTTTCAACACATTTGCCAATTATATTGAGATTATTAGTTAATGTCTTAAGTGTTATTAGTTGTGATAAATTTGTGATAATTTGATAACAAAATAGTGACTAAACGTAACGCAAATATTAATTCATTTATAAATACTTATGTTATTTGTCGTATAAATTATATAAATGAATAAAAAGTGATATTATTTTATATTATTTGATTTAAATGTCAATATAATGCATGTATTAATACTGTATATTGAAGTACACATTGCACTGAAAATCAATGCAATGTTATAATAGCCTCTATTATGACATTAATATTGTTTTGTTTTCATATGATATTTAATGCATTGATTATAACTTATAACTATTAATACAATACTTTAGTGTAATAGAGACTTAAATGAACTTGATCATATAAATCATTTTATTACATAATGTATTATATATTGTATTAATGGTCTAATCGACCAAATTATGTAATCATAATTTAAATATAATATTTTGATCGCTATTTGTGTCAGTGATTATGACTTTATTGTAACAATCGTTAACACAATGCAGTCATATGTAGAGGTCAGTGATCGGGTCAATGACCACATGTGACTTACATTCAATACAATGGCTTATAATTTTTATTAATATAATTTATGCTAAAAATACATGAAATATTCATATTATTATTTTTAGTATAATTGATAATATATTGATTTAAAATTGTTTTCAACTATTATTTTCATTACTTATCATTGAACTAATACCGTATTAAAGCGTATATTAATTTTAGTACATAAAGTATATAAAGTATTTTAACAATTATTTGTAAAATTTATTTAATTATAATACTCTATATTATTAGTTATTAGATTTACGATATTTTAATTGTTGAAACTAAGCTTAAAAACTACACACACATTACAATTTACTGTCAGTTTAACATTTATTATGTAATTTATAAATATTTAAATAATTGATAAAATAATTGAAATATTGTAAAACACTGTAAATGTAATGATAATGATACGGTATATGAATAAAAATAGTTTTATTGATGTAATTTAATAAAAATTTTATTCAATAGACTGCATATGTTTAATATTTTTCATTATTTGAAATCAAAAAATTTGGTACACTATTGAAATTAATAATTGTTTGAATTGTTTAATTAAAATTAAAATAAATAATCAAATCCATTAATCCATTAGAATTTTATTCAATTAATTAAACATAATATAAAACTTTATAAATATATAGATATATAAATGTATAAACAATAAAGATCATTTTGTCATTTAAATTATAAATTTGTAAAATACTTTTAAATTAATATTATTAAAAAAGTACTGTAATTAAAATAAATTAATATCAAAATATTTGATAAATAAAAAGTTTGAGATAGAAATAAGTACAGTAATAAAAAAATACAAAAGTATAAAAAGTTATAAAAAAATTATTTAAATATTTATACAAACAAATGACATTTGATTGCAATTAAATTTTTGTCATAAGTATTGTCGATTCGCTATAATAGTTCCTAAAATAATATATCCAACTTTAAACATACATTAAATGGGATTCATTCACAATATCTTTTAAAAATAGGTTCAAAGATAAGAGATTATAGAGTAAGAGATTAATTGATATGATTTGAAATGAAAGAATTGACTCAAAACTCCCAAAGAGTGGCCGATTCTGGCAAACAATTGGATACAACTATTGATCCATTTTTGGTAAGATTTAAATAATTAGAATTGGATTCAAATGTTTTAATAGCAATCTGTGTTCCGTTGCGTAACTCTGTCTGAAATTGTTGTCCGCAAGCGGCGGAAGAGGCGTCGGCCGCCAAACAGTTGTTTTCAATTAAACTCAAATATTTGTTGTTTGACATCATTTTCAGATAACAACAGTTGAAAGTAAGATCGATATCGGAAAAGTCGAGTCCATTATTATCAGAATTGGCATATTCTATACGTATTGAATCCGGTGTTGTCTTATTTGACTCCAATTTTCCCGAACCTATTGTAACAGATGATTCAAATGCAATGAAAATGCATAATTCAAATGTTATTCAAATAACTAATTACCGGGAAGTTTGAGTCCAACAAAACCAGAAGCATTACTGGCTCTCAGATTAATAGAAGTTCGGTTCAAAAATTTCATAAAAAACTTGACGGCCGAGTCTGATGTACACGTAAACAGTTGACCAGATTTTCGAGCGCCGATCCATTTGATTGAACTCTCGTCACCTCCTTTGCCATCATTGACAGCCAAAGAACACGAGCCGTCTTCGGGATTCCACTTCAATTTAAAACTGGTTTTTGTAGTAAAATCTTTGCTCGTCTGTATAGTGGAAGCACCTCCTAATGCCCAATAATGACCATCAAAAGTGGTTATATACCAACTGTTATCTATACTGTTATATTCAAATTGGAAAGTCTCTTGTTTTGTCAATTCATTTTGATTGGCAGACAAATCAACGCCTATTCATATCAATTACAACTGATTAGTAAAAAATTAAAAATATATTCATTAACACTAACCCTGTTTAGTGGACACCCATTTATTATTGAAAGTAGCCCTGAGTGCTACTTGTATTGGTGCCATTTCAAACTCAAACTGTTCATCTTTGGTTACATGAGTCGATCGCGACCTTAATAATGATGCCCTCCCGGCGGCGGCCAAATATCTTCCCGCGTTGTCTCTAAAAGCAATGTTTCCGCAATGATATTCAATTGTAAATAAGCACTCAATCGGAGGCATTGGTGTTATCGAGCTTTTGTTTGGATCAACACAAGTGCCTTCATTTGTCAGATATCGGGAACTGGATGTCAGTAACGCATATTTCCCGCCTTCAAAGTATTTGAACTGAAACAATGTTTCAGAGCCCCAGGCATTGGTAGAGTCCACTTGAATTTGCTCACTATTATCACTGTCATTGCTCGCGCCGTTAATTTGACCTTAATTTATAATAATCATAATTAATATTTTAATTAATTAATTACAAAAATTACATTTATATTTAGTTAATATTATTATTTATAGTCTTATAAATATAAAATTCTACTAAAATGATAAATGCATTCATTATAAAACTATAATTTTATATAATGTATAATTAGTTAAAATTATAACATATTGTTCTCCGCCCTTAGATTGAACTAAATTTATTAAAATAGCTATTATTATAAATATAAGTGTTTATTTGCTTATAATTAAATTTATTTGGATTCAACTGCAACTGTATGTATTAAATAAAACTTATTAATATAAATAAATTATATAAAGTAATATATAAAAATAAATTTATATAAAATGTGTATACCTGAGTTGGCAGAAATTGCTCGGGCATACCGTTTCCTGCCAATAGACTTAATGGCAAACATTGAGGCCCCGCGGGCTGGTATCAGATGTACGTGCCATAACTCGGCCCTCGACTGTGGCATCTTTGCATTGCATTGAATCATACCATCACCAGTTGTGCCCAAATAATAGCCCCGAGAAACGTTACGGAAAGCCCATGAAATTTGCTCTAATAATTGTCAAACCATTAAACATAACAATTATAAAACCACTAAAAGTCAATAAATTTTAATAACTGAATGAATGAATTTTTCTAATATTTTAAATATCTAATGCAAAAATAATTCATAATTTTGAAATTCACTTCTAAGTTAATTATAATTTATATAAAATGTTTCATTTTATACCGATATAATTAAATGAAATAATAATAAACACTAAATTAATTTTTAAATATACTAAATAGCAATAAGTTATGTCAAAAACTATTCAACATATCTCTTATGTAATTAAATTTGTATATAATATAAATTATAATATTATTAATACTTGATATAATTAGTTATATATATTTTATGTGAAATACTATAAATAAAAAACTAATATTTATTAACAAACCTTGTTGTGGTTGTCCCGGTGTAGTTGATGAGGACATGGAGCAAATGGTAATAGTAAATCGGGAGCCTTCAGTCTTATCGGGTGACTCACAGGTCACGTTACCGAAAGAGTCGACCGCCAAATAGCAGTTTAGGTGTGATTTGATGGCAATATTTTCCAATTCATCCAAATCATCCAAACGATTGCCATTTGAATAGTCAGATCCGTTAGCATTGATAGGGAAGGGCTCTATAGTCCACTGTTGCTTCTTCTTGAGTGTCACACCATTAGCGTTGATCTTATGGCCAAATGTCTCGGCAGTCAAATACTTGTGTTGATTGTTGACTAAACCTACTGTTGCCGTCCACATCGTACTACTCTATTAATATAATATATATTAATCATAAATTAAATATATATCTAAAATATATATACATTTTCAATAAATATTGTTATGATAACAAAGATTTAATCATTTGATTGTAAACTTTAAATATTTTGAAATATAAAATGAGAGGAAATGAGAATAAAAACAACAAAATTGAAGTTCAATAAACTGAACAACGAATGCATGCAATTTAAATAATAATCATTTAGTTTAACTACAGTTCAAAATTTAAAAACAACTAATAATTAAAATATCAGTAAATTTAACATATTTTAAAGATATTTGTTATATGATATGCAACCTTTCAATCAATAACTATAATGATATACAACCTTTCAATCAATAAGTATAACAATCAATAGTTACTTTGATGAGACTTATGACATAATCTATAATCACTAAAGCTTTCAATAACTTGTATGAGTCTACAACTTGTTTAATACAGTATTTACTGAAAGCATTTGTTAAACAATACAAATAATTTACATTTTTGTCACAAATATTTAAATTATTCAAATTAATTATATATTTAATAAATTTAGTTTTATTTATATAGAAGTTAATAAGATATTTCCTTAATATATTTCTTTGGTTTAATTGATAGATCCCTACATTATTTATAATCACTTTATCATTGTTTTCTCATTGACAAAAAACAAATTGTTGAAATAAAATAACTTTAATTTTACATTAATTTTCAATCATATAAAAACAATATAAAACACAATAATTTTTATCTTATTATAATTATAATTATTATCTACTGCATAATACCACAAAATTTCAGAGAAAGATATATGATTATCTCATCAATGGTTTCAAGCAAATTATTAATTGATGTAAATTATGATCAGGGAAAATTGTCATATTCAATATTAACTACATTTGATTAGAAATGCTTTTCAGAAACTAATAAAAAGTTATAAATGTAAATAATAGCAAAGCAATTAAATAATGAATAAATATAATTTATATTGTTATTACATTTAAAGTTTGTAATTCATAAAATTTATACTAAATTAAAACTACAATTTTAGGTGTATTTTTCAGATTACAATTTGAGTTTACAATAATTAATAAAACAAATAGCACTGAAAATTAGGAAAAAGTAGACACTCTTTTATTTCAAAAATATCGCTAACCCGGGCATATTGATTGTGCATATCATTATTAAAAATTTAATTTAAATATACTGTATATACATAAAAAATATTCATATTTTTAAATAAAATATTCAAATAATTTTTTTTAATAATTTTGAATCCATGTCAGACATCGATAAACTATATTTGTTGTCAAAATTACTTTAATAATAAACGTAATATTCAAAAATTATCCAGATTTTTGATAATTTGTATTAATATCCATGTTTTTTTTGCTTTAAAATTAGATGGTCTCCCATTGTACAATATTGCTATAAAATAAATACTAATAAATACTATACTAAATAAAACTCTATTTTTCAGTCATGTAAAAACATAATTATATAATATTATATACAGGTATTCGTGAAGTTCAACATGTTTTTAAAAATTGATTATTTCTATCATTATTACAAAAAAATAATTAATGTAGTTTAAAAAATAACATTATTATGTTTAAGAGATACTCATAAGTTTCAAATAAAGTTTCATTGAATTCATATAACCTTTTTGTTATAATTTTTAGATAATAAACAATGAAAAGAATTAAATCAAATTTGAAAAAAATGTTAAACACTAAATACTGTATATAACTTATTTATACATACATGTACTGTAGTGTCTAAATTGAATTATCCAAAAAATATGATATGACTATATAAATTTACCAGTTATAACAGTATTGTGTATATAATTTATAATATATAGTTACTCACAAATACTACAATCTAATATTTAACTGATTTGATTACATTATCAAAATATTAGCTAATTATTAATTTGACAAATAAACCAAATGTTAGATATTGAGACTATTAAATAGAAATAAACTACAATGTTACAAACTATTTAAACTATTCAGTGTAAATTTATACATTTCATAATAACAATATACTCCACTTTAAAATATATAATAAATAAATCTAAATTTTATTTAAAATGATAATTATTATTGAGATTTTATATTTATATAATTAAAATCGATAATATTATTTAATACAAATAGGTTTATATTATTTACTGTATTTTATAATTTATTTCACTAAAATTAATATACTAATATAATTGTTGTTTTATATCAATTTGTTTGCAAAACTTGCAATTAGATTCAAACAAGACTTTAAAAATATAATAAACATAAAAATAATAGGAAACAGTCTGTATATGGAAAACAATATTAAATAAAATATTGTTTTGACAGCATTTCAAAAGATTGAAATTATGCATTTTATTATTATTTATCCATTAAAATATAATTTTCATATAAATTACTAATTGAAACAAATTATTTGCCCACTGCATTATTTACATATATATTAAATTTACTAAAGTATTATACTGTATGATCTTTATAAGCAAACTACAGTATATTGTATTTGTTGTTTTGTTGATTACCAGTAGTTATAAAATGAGAAACAATAGGTGTGCTATAAAGTTGATGTCATCACAATATTGTAGATATTTTTGACATTTCAATATTCAAACTGAATTAACAATCAATTATTTATAATTTCATTGTTGTGTTTTCGTTAACTTTCAATATTATGTTTAACTTAAATAAAATGATTGTCTCTTGTTTTGAGCGAATTCAACAAAAATACTTAAAATATGTTTTCTCACAAAATTAGAATAAAATTTTAAGAAATTTTTTTACATAAATAAAATCAAAAAATATAGCAAAATAATAAAATTTGTGAATCAAATGTACATCAAGTTTATCATTGCTATTAATTTTAATCGTGTTTTCCTTATGTTTAAAATACATTTATTTACAAAATAAAAGCTGATTATATTTATATTTAATAAATAATAGTAAAATACAAATATAGAGATATTTATTAGCAATAATACATTCATTTGCATGGATTGTCACACAATTACTAAATATGCATAATATTAAACTACAACTGTTTGCTATAAAGTTGAGGAAATAATTGCTTTAATATGACAATACGTTTACATTTAATTGTCAACATTTGTCTACTGTTTTTATAAATTTTAATTATAAACAGTATATAACTTTATATATATATATATAACTTTATATATATATATATATATAGGAATATATGGAAAGGATTAAATTATTCTATATATATATATATTATATTATTGATTATTAAATTATAGATACAATATAAGAAGAAATAAAATAATTAAAAACAATCTGATATTATAAAAAATACGATATATATAAATAAAGCTTATATTTAGTTTATATTTAAAACCAAAAATAGTGTAAACAATGATAAAAATGTCAAAATGTTTATTTGAAAGTCAATTAAATACTTACAATTGACTTATGAGATGAATTGGATTTAATGACAAACACAGATATCACTGACAACACCACCAAATAATACTATGAAAGTAAATAATCACTGATTCAGTGGTTGATTAGTGTCCGACAGTCGGTGTCATAGCTATATAGCCATAGAGTGGACACACATTGAGAGCCAACGCCTTAAAGATCTGAGAGAGAGAAGAGTAGAGAGTTGTTGTAGAGTTGGAGTGAAGTCTATATATTAAAGACTGACAGACACTACACGACTGACACCACTCTCAACACAACACAACACAACTCACTTGCAATCAGTTTATATGCAATGTCTGAGTAAAGGCTGTCTCCCAGAGCTTGAGAGTCGGCGTTCACTTGTTTTCATTGGATCTCTCGCTATGTGTTTGTCTATATGTCTGCCGATTGCTTTCGGGCGAAGAGAAACATCTAATTCAAGACATATGAATGAAAACACGGACTCATTGTTAACAATCAATACATTTGATAGACTCTGTAGAGAATGCGCTCTCTTTGACACTTCTTTACAAACCATTGAACAACTTATATATTATTTATAATACTTTCAAAAAATCTAAATTTTATTTTTAATTTCTTAATTTTATTACCTCATAATAAACATTTGATTTTACCAATTGTCGAAATGTTCAAACAAAACTTAAACCAAATTATAAGTTTTAAATTAAATATAAATTAAGTATTTGAATAATTTCAAGTGATTATAAATTTTACAATTAATAATTTATTTTTTAAAAAAAATTTCTTAAATCATTTTTTAACTTTTTATGTAGTTTTTCTTTAGTGCTATATAGCTTATATAACTTTTGTAATAAACAAAAGTGTTTAATCAAAATACATATTAATAAACAAACATACATATTATATATAGCTATTAATTTAAAATAAACAAAATTAAGTTTAATTTACAACAAATCAATAAGTCAAGTGTCGTAAGAGTTAAACCAAAATAAAATTAATTTGCAATTATTTATTAATATTTTTCATTATATCGGATAATACTCTGTATATTCTAAAAATTAAAATTTTTAAAAGCAAAATGTGAATAGTTTTTATAAAAGATAACTTAGTGATTAAAAAATTGATAATATTTTCAACATTTAGTTATATCTATAAAAGTGTTTAAATGTGTATATATAATTAATTGTAATTATAATTATTGCAATTACTAATTGTAGAAAAATTTTTAAAATTACAAACATTTTAAACTTATTATTGCCATTAAATACAAAAAAATGCTACGAAAATAATGATTTTATTGAGCAAAAAAAATTAAAGATCCAAAACAAGATTTATAAATAAAATACATTAAAATTAATGATTTATGATTTACAAAATAGTTAACTCTAAAAACTTGTTTTTTATACAGTAATTCTAAAAACAAAAATTTTTTTTACAAATTTTACACAAATTATACAATTGAATATTAACTAAGATTTAAAGTTTAACTAAAATTCATTGTAATGTAACATAAAATAATTAATATAATGTTCATTACATAAAGCATTTAAAATACACACATTGTTAGAGTCTCTGTAACAAAATTAGGGTTGGAAAAATACAAGGTTTTGAATTTTGTCTTTGTATAATACACCGTATGTATGTATTATACATTTTTAAAAACTAATATATATATATTATGCTAAAAAATTAATAAAAATTATTTAATGACAATATAATTGTTAGAAAACTAATTATTTTTATATTAATAGTTGTTTTCTAAGAATGAAAATAAAATAAATTAAGAAAAATGATAGAAGTAAAATAAATAATTAATATCATATGTATATTTATTATAAAACATATTTATTTTTACTTATATCAATGGTCTTGATATTAGGTGTTGCTAACTTTTGTTTTGTATGGCAATATTGGTCGTGTATTATACATTGTATTATACTGTATAATTCGCTTTGTATTATACAAAAATTTTGTCTCTGCCAACACTAAACTAAACCCCTAAATATTGTATCTCTAATGTGTACTCAAATGGATACTACAATACCTTTTGATGAGTTTAAGAGATTAAAATATTTGTGATATGATATATCATATTAAGAAAATATCTTATAAAAAATGCAGATATAAGAGATACACAGTATATGTATTTAAGACATAATTTTTTGTAATGACCTAAAAATAACAATATTTCACTAAAATTTAACAATAATTTAATTAACAATTTTACTTAAATTTAATATTTTTGCAAATAATAGCAAATGTTTTACTTTCAATGACTATTTTACTTCAAATACCTGTCGACCTATATTTGGGTCAACCCTTTAACTATAACTCTCATATAAATTATAGCACTGACCATACATTTAATGCTTAGATATGCTTGTGCTTCAAGAGTACAAAAATTAAACTAAACGTTGTATCAAAAATTAAAAGCAATTGCCATAAAATTCAACAAATGTTTTACATATATATAACTTTATTAGAATAAGAAAATATTAATTAATTAATACATTTATATATATATATACAAAATATGTATATACTATATAATAGTTTTTGCATTGTATAGAGCAAAACAATAATAATGTATACAGTAATATGTAGTATTGTTTTATATTAGAGTACAAAATTATGTTAATAATATCAAAATAATATAAAAACAATTATAAAATTAATTTTAATACTTAAATAAATACTTTTGGTATTATTGATATTTTTCTCATTTATTGTTTAACTAACTAAAGCTCTATCATTGACTTTGAGATTACATTTGAGTAAAAATCCAAATTTAATTTATTGGAATTTTTGTTTAAACACTAGGAATTGTCTGATTTTTTTGCAAATATTTTTATTGTATTTACAAATATAATGAAATACTTTAGTTTATAATAGAATATAATATTCAAACAAACATTGAAAAAGTTTTGTTTTCTGTATATATATGTATGTGTTTTGTCATATTTTAAAATTTTGAGTTCAGATTCGTTTAGTGCATCAAAAATATGGGATCACATAAAAATGACATCTCTTCAGAAACATTGACAAAATGGTGACCAAAGTATAAAAAAAGTACAAAACTTAATATTTTGACTATGAATTCATATAAAGCTTTCAAATGTAGAATAGGATTGTCTTAATAAGTGTTATAACAATCAAAATGACCAAATGATAGTTATTTTTAAAAATTTTGAAATGAGTGGAATTAGAAATAATTATTGATAGTATAATATTAATATAATATGACTTATAATAAATAACTTATTAAATCATTATTTTTGGTATAATATTTCTCATATACTCAATATCACTCACTAATGATTATAAATAATAAATATTTTGGTTATAAGATGAGTGTATAAAAAGAAATCTATGTCATCAAAGTTTGTTTCTGGCAATGCTATATAACATTCTCGCCGTTTCTTTTGCTTATAATATTATATTTATTTATAAATTTGTAAAAAAGTTCATTATTATAGTTAATGAGATAATTAACGAAATTAGTGTTGTTATCAATTAAATTAAATTTGATTTGTATAGCTTTGCATTCAATTCAATAACTAGTATTATTGCACTTCTGTTATAATTTAAAATTACAAATAATTAAATTAAATATTTAAAAATTTATATTATATAAATGTATGTTTAATAAACATTGTTTATATTTGCTATCATCTGATCATTGATCTAAACCATCGAACATACTGTTTATTTAGAAGTAAAAGTATAATTTAAAACAATAGAAAAACTAAAATTAAAATAAACTTTTTATTTATTTTTAATTTTTCTGACAAAACACTTTATAACTTTTATATAATCTTTTGTTTCAGCAGTCAATCATTACAATCATTAGTACAACAATTTGACATTTGTTATAAAAATTACTTTTTAAAACTCGTTTTTATTTTTTTCCTTCCATTTCCGTTCACTCGAATGTCTATATAATTCAAAAAATAAATCAAAAATAAAAATTGATTTTATTATATCAGATTTTTAACATTAGTCGTTAACAAAAAAAACAAATTAAAAAATATACTTACAATACAAATAAATTTACATTAAAAGTATATTTTGCACAAATAATGTAGTGAATGACAAATTTTATAAAATCTTTGTAATTTTGCTAACTATCAAAAATGTTAAATTTAGACATTTGTAAAACAAAAGTACTATAAATATATTAAATTATCCTAAAATTAGTTTTGTTTTTTAATATAAATTAAATGTTTTAGAAATTAATTTTAAAATAGAATGTATTTTTAAAAAATGTTCTCATATTTAAAAATTGTATTATATTGTAATGTAAAACAAATTACACGTTAGAATATTTAAATTACATTACAGTACACATTAAATACTTCTACTTTACTGATATCATATTGTACTTAATTTAAATATTATTAATATTAGTAAATTATACATAAAAAAGATTTACTAAGTTTCATAATATCATTTCTATCTAAAGATAAATTGTAATTTTTATAATTCAAATGTTTATAATACTTTACAATCTTAGTTTTTAATATAATTTTATATTAATAAATAGAAATAGAAATTTTCTATTTTTATTTTAGTCGCTATATTTTACGAAAATTTTAATAAAATTTATAATATCAATAATAATAATAATAATAATCATTATAATTAATAATATGATAATATAAATAATAATAAATCAAATCAAGTGAGTAAAAAAATTGTTTTAATAGTAATCTAAAAACGATTTTCTAAAAATCTATTTTTTAACCCCTTGTCTCTCTAGAAAAAAAAAATACTGACCCGTTTTTATAAATTTAGTGAAATACAATATATATATATACAATATGTCTATTAATTAACTATAATTTTATTACTTATGAGAGATATACAATATACAATAAATATACAATAATGAGAGATAGACTTAATAGAAGACATTTATTTAATGTATAACAATATATAATTACATTTAGAATAATTAAGTTTCAAAAACTTTTTATTGTTTATGTTTAGTTTTTGAAATTAGTATAAAATCTAAATAAGTTTATTGATATTTTATATAAATTAACTTTAATACCTCAAATATATTTTTGTATAACTTATTGTTATCTACACTAATAAAATAAGTACGAATTTTCTGATCTAACTATAAAGAAACTAAATTACTATATCTTAATGTTAATAACATAAAAAACGATTTTAGTATTTTCGAGATAATTTCTAAATAAAAATTTACTTTATATGACTGTTTTGTAATATTTTAAAAATTATTCAACATGTTCATTTTTACGTAAAATAATGGTAAAATGTTGGCCGCATTTGAGAAACTGTTTTGGCAGATGGTTAAACATATTTTATTGAATATTAAGCAACACATAAAATAACACATAATAACAATGAGAAAAGTCTTCAAAGCGTAACATAAAAATTGCAAAATTATGAGCACTTATGATATAAGTGAGAGACTTATAGTAAATGAATGAATGAGAAAAACATATTTAATTGTTTGAAATGTCTATTCAATGACCTGATTCAAGGTTAAGGCCATTGACGGCACATAACCACCCGTTACCTCACATTAGGTTTGTTATAATTGTTATATCATATTATATAACATTTTATAACATTTATGTAAATACAAAAAAACAAATATATATAATAAAATATATATAAATATCAATTTTTATAATTCAAATGTTGTATATTTAACAATAATAAACTTCACAATAAATTATTTATATTTCATAATAATCATAATATACTTAATACCGCCTAATAATAATAATAACAATAATTTATTTATATGATTCAATTATAATAATAATCAATTAATTAACTTATATTATATAAAATCTTTATATTATAAAAATAATCTTTGAAAATTAAATTGAAAATTTTATTAATTGTAAATGTTTTATAAATGCAATTAAAATGCTTTTTATTTATTTTAATAAATGTCTACTTGATCAATTTAACAGTATATACACAAGTTTACTTAATTTTCAACAAAATAAGTATTCATTAAAAATATTTGTAAACTATTGTAAATGTAATGAATATAAAATATTAATTGTTTAACATATGAGAGTGCGATCCTAACTTAATGGCAAATATGATGTTTGGTTTTAATTGATTGATTTAAATGACATTTATGTTTAAATAAAATAAAAACTTTAATTAGTAATTATCACAATTTGTGACATATATTTAGCCCATTTGTGTCTTCGGCCTTAATTTGCGGACAAATTATTGTAATATTTGTTTCGAACAGTAATTGTGTCATAAGTTGATCATCAGTTGGTCTTTAGGTACTTATGGTGTATGAAAGTGACTATAGATATGATAATTGATACCATATTTTGTGCCTTAAAAAGTGTTTTTGACTACTATTTTGATTCAAATTATTTGTGTAATAAATTCAATAGAAAATTCATGGCTCTTACAGACAAAAATCGGATAAATATAGTGTATGTCATAAATTGTCAGTAATTACTATTATAATTAAAATTTTTATTTTGTTTAATAATGTGTGACTTAAACTTAAATTATATTTATGTTTATTTTTGAAATAAAAATTAGAAATTAAAAAAATAAATGACCCATCATTTGCATAATATAGATATTTTGATGACACGTGTTATCAATGTATGTGCTATAAGTTAGTGGTAGTACTCCCTGTGCTTTAAACACTCTATCATGTAATCCTTATGCGTAACAATACTCACAGACAAACCAATTGACTAATTAATAATAATAATAATAATAACACCAAATCTGGCGATCCATTGAAAGTTGCAAAAGTTATATAATAATTATCATGTAATGCATAATACTGTGAATAGTTTAAGTTTATTGACTCTACCCTTATCTCATTATCGCTCATAAAATGCATTGTAATTAATATAATGTTTTAATACTTGATATTATGAAACAATGTTTTTCACGTAGTTTTCATTTTTGATAAGTGATCTGCAAATAAGCAACACTTAAGTAAAGGAAGTGCAGTGGAAAAGGAGTATTATATCCATAAGCAGTTAAATACGAAACTAAATTTTGCTTTAATTTTTGAACTTTTTTTATGGTTATTATTAGTATTTATTTTAAAATGTTAAATAATAATCTAACATTTTAAAAAATGAATTAAATTCTTTTATTTCTATTTTATAACTTTATTTTTATTTAATTTTTATTACTTAATAAATGGTCTCAAATAAATTGTTATACTCTAATAAATATGCAAATATAAATATTACGATTTCTACATATATTTTAAATTAAGATTAAATAATTTTTATCGACATGTACTAATATTATGTTTTTAAATCTTGTTATTTAAAAAATATATTACTATATTGCCTTAACCTCAACTTTCAATGACAATACTAAAATATATATTTAATATTTTTATGTAAAATATTATTAATTGTAAAAAATAGATCATATTATTTATAGTAATCTAAAAGATCAACAACAGATCTAAATTGTTATTAAACATAAATTATTTACTAAAATTGATTATTCAATTTTGTAAATTGAATTTAAAATAATATCTGATAATTTAATAAATCTAAATACAGTATATAAAATTAACAAAACAATTTTGATATGTAATTATTTATGATTTAATGTTAACACTTATTTAATACAAGTAAATGATAAATCATACTTTAAAAACATATATTGTTTAAATCAATTATAAATTAAATTATAATAATTTACAAAACATAATATCATTAGTAATATTAAGATGACTTCTTTTCATTTTGTTGTTCACTGCCATAAATGGCTGCTAAAGTCAGTCCATTATTTGTTGGACTGTTTCCGGTGAAACCGGCCAGTGATGAGAGGACACCAATTCCTGATGATTGTTGATTATTGTTTGAGTTATCGGTTTTCATTTGTTCATAATATTGATATGAATATCCTGAGCGGTCAGACTTGTCGTCGTCTTTGTATTTCGACATATATTTCTTATACTTATCGCTGTCGTCGTCATCTCTCTGATACTTCTTGTATTTATCTTCTTGTTCGTCATCTTTTTGGTATTTTCTATATTTTTTATATTCCTCGTTGTCGTCATCTTTTTTAATCCACTTTTTATATTTGTCGTCTTCATCGTCATCCTCGTCCCTATCATATCCTTCTTTTCCATCTTTTTTGGCAACAATAGTCTTGACCTCTTCTTTGACGGGCTCTATCTTTTGGATGACTTTTCTGTACGGAACTATAATTTCGCGAATTTCTTGGATCACAGGTTTAATCACTTCGTGAACAACTACTGATGGATTTTCATGAGTCGTTGACTTTTTGTATTCGGGTTGTCCTATAATTCAATAATTCAATAAATATAATAATAGCTGAATGACTAATAAATACCTCTCTTATGTTTTTGTTGGATATGAACGGGTGTGTGTTGTGTGAGGAACATTACTTTGACGGGTGAGTCACCAGTGGGTACTTTGACATCATATTGTTTTCCGTATCCCTTTCCATATAACGGTGCCATTTCGTATGATTTTTTCATATAAATGGGTGGTTTAGAGCTGCCATAACCTCCGCCTCCTTTTCCGTTACCATAATCTGAATACTTTGGTGGCGACATATATTTCATACCTTTTGGTGAATAGCTATCATAACCGCCGCCGTATGACTCGATTCCGTAATCAGATGTATATTCCGATAGCAAATCGTGTCCCAACTCTTCTCCGTATGACTTATAAGGTTCATATGAATCATAACCCATGGATTCATATGAACTCATCGGTTCGTATCCGTAACCCATTCTTCTGTTAGATTTTCGATTTCTGAAAAATCCATTTCCGAAGCATTCACTTAATGATAGACACGCTATCAAAACAATTGCTAACTATATAACAACAAATTTCAAATAAAATTAATATCAATTATTTTTTAAAAATTTAAATTTATTGCATACTTTTAGCATGTTTTAGTTAATTAACACAATAAATACAATTTGATTATATGATCAATTTATGTTATGTATGACAACAACAAATAACATTGATTACTGATGAAAGTAAAATGTAAAATGAAATTGAAATTAATAATCAAGTCATTTATATTTGTATAAAAAAATTAACTGAAATCAACAACAAAAAAGTTTAGTAAGTTTTTTTGACTTGAAATGTAATTTCGATTTAATCGGTGCTTAATGTACAGTAGATTTAGTTTATCTCCCGTTCACTAATAGTGGGCTTTCTATTACATTAATTTTCAGATTATGAATTACTTTTATGAAATTTTCTCTGATATTTTTTTGTAATTGCAAAATAATAAAAGCAAACAAAAAACAAATTTAAATTTAATGAAATTTAATGTAATAATAATAATAATATTCACACAATAAATAAGAAAATATAGGAAATGAAATAATTAATATATCGATAAAAAGGGCGACTCGAATATCTCTATAAATAACTTTCAGTCACTCATTAAATCAATATTACTTAAGGGCGCAGACTTTTAGGACAAAGAATTATAAACAAAATAAATTTATTTTCATTTATAGCATTTAATTAGATTTTCATTTTTACTAAAATAGATAAATTTTATTGATAACGATACTAAGTAAATAATAACAATAATTAATTGATAAATAATATTACAATCATTTACTAGTATAAAATTCATGTTTGCATTTTAAAACAAGAAATCATAATGAATTTATATATAAAAACATATTTCCAGTAAATTTATGTTCTTAAATTTATAATATTAAAAAATAATAATAACTAATATAGATTTGTATACCGGTATATAATTTGTTATAATAAATTAAATAATATAACAAATATAAATATATATTTATAAAAATAAAAATCAAGTATATTAGAATATTATTTATAAAATCATTTTTTAATGAAAACTTATATTAGAAAATATTTTGAGAATATTTCGAGTAATTTTTACAATACTACTTGAAATTAAAAAAATATACATTAGTTTTATAAACTATTTAAATATATAAAATTATTAAATATTATGTTATAAGAAATATAATTTTTATACAAATTTTTTCATGTGAAAGTATTTTGACTCTTATTTAAACTTTTATTTAAATTTTTAATAATCTATTTATTAAATAATTCTTTTACGTTTTTAAAATCGGAAGTATTAAGTGTTAAAATTATTTATTTTTGTTGATTATATAAATTATAATTTATAAATATTCTTGTTTGCAAATATTTTCAAATATAATCAATTTTAAGAAATTAACTATAATATATATATATATTAAGTTAATTTCTTAAAACAAGTTAATTATACATCATTTTGATAGAAATTAAAATAAAATAAATATTAACATTTGAAAACTTAAGCTTTTATAGATATAGTTTAAATTATAATTAAAACAATATAAATAATTAGTTAAAATATCATTTTATAGTTAGATTTTTACAGATATAATTAATTATATATAGTAAATTAAAATATATTAATTATTACTTAAAAATTGTTTATAAAAATTATAATTAAAAATATTATAAACAGTAGTACACCATTTATAAAACATTGTTATGTATAGCTATGTTAGCTAATATTGGTAAAAATTAATGAATTATAAGTTTTAATGTATTATTATTATAATTTATAAATAACTTTTTAAATAATCAATAATAAGTCCTTATTTAGTATTGAAGTTAATTTGTTTTTAAGTATATAGTAAAATAATTAATATTATTTTTGTATTATTTTAGGTTAATAAAGCATAGATGTTACTGTACTGAATGCAACTTATAGTAAAAAATGTGATATTTTAAACTTTGATAATTAAAATAAGATAATAAAACATTTATATTTATAATATATCTTATTTTAACAATTTCTTAGTTGAAACTTGCATAATAAATCTTAAATTAAAAATAATAACCATATAAACTTGAATTAATAATAATAGTTATAATATTTATTTAATATAAGTTGAATTTAATATTTCTTTACAATTGAAAAATATAATACAAAAGTAAAAATAAAAAATAGAGTTATTATTAATAATAATGTTATTTATTACAATTAAGCGGCTCTGGCACGTGAGGAGATTATACCCGATCTTCTAACACTTGTAGTACCTGTTGTATCACTGGACAGGGATGAAGAATCAATAAATTTAATGCGAGAATTGGAAGCACCCGTTGAATCTACAGAAACAGTTCTGTCTTTTGTTGTACCACTGGATGGCGATAATAAAGATGCGGAACGGGATGAATAAATGGAACCGCCTGTACCTGATGTTGTACTGCCATAAGATGATGAACCACCAAATGATGAATATCCAGCACCAGTACCTGAACCTTGTGATGATATTTGTGCCACTCCTGGACCTACAACACCATTACTGCCTGATTGTTGTCGTGGTTCTCCTTTGGCTATTATGGTATGTGTTTGTTCGATGACGGGTTGAATTTGTTGTACTAATCGTCTGTAGGGTTGAATGATTTCTCGTACTTCTTGGATGACTGGTTTAACCACTTCGTGGACCACTCGGTGTGGTTCGTCTTCACTTTGCGTGTGTTCAGTCTCTCCGGGAACACCTAATTCATAGAAATTATATGTCTTTTAATTATAAAATATTAATAGAATAATAACAAGACATCAGACCTGGAATATGTGTTTGTTGTACAAACACACGACTCGATTGTGACTTGAAATGAACGGTCACCGGGAGATCTTCTGACGGAACTTCTATGACCTGAGGCTGTGCCGGCTCTGATGGGATCTGAACCGGTCTTATTTCAACGGTTCGGTGGGTTTCAATGGCTGCTTCTATAGGACCAGTATTGCCGAATCCTTGAGAACTTCCTCCTCCTCCTCCTCCTCCTCCACCATAGCCGCCACCAAAACTTCCTCCGCTGTCTCCTTTTGTAGCACCAAAACTACTAACGCTTCCATAACCACCACTACTGCCACTACTTCCAGAATATGCGGCACTTTCACTATATGTAATGACTATTGACACAAACACTAAAAACTAATAAAAAATAAAATTTATTAATTAGATTATAAATATAAGACAAAATATATGAAAAAAAATTTGGCTACTATAATAAACAATTTAGAAACTATATCATATGAAATTATATCATACTTTTTGCATTGTTTTTGCAAATAGTAGGAGAGGTATATAAGATAACAATTTAAATGATAAAACAAAAACTTTTTTATTCTCAAAAATAAACACTCTTTTTATATATACCTCTAAATTTTCAATGCAAAAGAAAAATCAGTTAAACAAAAATAAAAGTAGTTTTGTTGCCATTTAAAGCAACTAATTTTATATTTAGTTACCAAAACATAAAAATTATAATAATAATCATTTCTAAGAATAACAATGTTTGAAAAATTAATTATATTTTTGAATCCTAGAGGAAAGTAAGAGTAGAATTAGCAATGAATTTAATTTTCAAAAAGTTTTATTAAATACAATTACGTGAATTATTTTTGATGCAATTTATAGTAAGTTTTGATAACAAACGGCTTTTTAACGCATAAATCTTTAATCAAATTCAGTGCAAATACTATTTTCAGTACACAATTGTGAAAAAGGGATCATTTAAGCTATCAATTAATTGTTTAATCTCGTTATATATTCAAAAACAGTACTTATAAATAAATATTGTAACTATTTTTAGAGTTTATTACAAAAACTAATTTCTGTTTTATACACGATTTTATTTTTTATTTTAGTCTTAAAATAATAATACTGTATTAGCCTTACCTAATATTTTTAGTGATTTAAAAAATAATAAGTCAAACATATTTACTGTATAATATATAATTTAATTTAATATTATAAATGTTCTAACATTTTAAGTTATATTAATTATATTAAATTATTTGTATAAATTATTGAATGAATTAGTTATTAATAATAATAAATTATTATATGAATTATTAGTAGACTTGTTAAAAATAAACTATATTTATGTATAATAATAAAAATATGCAATTAATTAAAACTTTATATTATTTTATATTATAATTTATAAAGTATATAATTGTATTAATACAGAAGTAATTTAATACAGAGATACCCATTATTCACTCATATCTAAATTCCCTGCTCTACTCATATTTAGAGTTCGGTAACTTTCCCATGAAGGGAAGTTCCCAAATAAAATCTCTCCAATTATCCCGGAAAATAGGAAAAATATTAAATTCTCCCTCCTTAACCCGTTAGAAAGGAAAATATATTTTATACTGTATTTCTACAATAAATAATACCAAAACTTGATTTTTTGAATAAAATTTAATTGAAATCTAAAATAAATTTGAATTCAATGAATTTAGTGATACTATTTAACAATAACAATCAAAATACAGTTTAATACAACATTTGTTATTCAAATCTTAATATAATTCGTTGATAGGATTTAGTAGGTGGTAGCACAAGGATATAGATTCTCTGGGAATTCCCAGTAAGTAGGAAAATAGGGAACTTTTGAAATATAAGACGAGGGAGGGAATTTGCCCGAACCCTAATTACACTACAGAATTATAATGATTAATAAAAAAATATATATATAAAATATTTAGTATTATAAAAAATTACAAATTGTAATGTATTTATAATTAAGTCTTAAAAAATAAAATAATAAAATAAAATAAATAATAAAATAATTGTAATTTAATTGTAAAAATAATTATTAATTAACAATTCATTACAATATATGAATGTATTGTATGATCGGTGAGACACCTAACGAGTCGATCACATAAACTATTGTATAGTCTATTAATGCATAGAAACATGTGTTGACAATAACAACACAATAATAATTGTAAACATAAATTGATTGACATTTTAAACCAATAATTATTTTCTAAATATTTTCAATGTATTGATTGATTGTATTGATGGGCAACTGTTGCGGTTCAGAGACACTGACCACCGATGATGAAGACAAACACATCGTATGTATTATTGATTTACAAACAAATACTAATTTATATGATATGTCTATTAATTGATAGTCGACTTCAGGTCAACCAAATGAAAGGCAATATATGTCAGCCTCTCGTGAAGGTATTATATGTCATAAATAATGACTAATCAAACAATTATTTAAACTAATGACCCGATTCTTTGTCTAATAGCGATGGCCGCGGCTGCCGAGCGACGGGCAGCCGAACAACAGTCTCGGGGCGCTAAAGGAGTGGTCAATTTAAAGGCCCGAACAGCAGAATTGCCCGAAAACAGCAATTCTGGTCTTCGGTGGCAATTGGGATGAGTCGACCATTTCGTTAACCATATTATTATACACACAATCAATGTTTTATTATATTTAATATTTGTATCAAATAATTATTGGCTTATATTTTAAATTTTTTATTACATTTATTTTTCTATTTAAAAATAATATTATTTATGTTATTGTTTTTAAAGCAATATTTATAATTAATTCCGTTTTTGTGTAAATTTTAGCATAGATTTCGTATTAAACTATATTAAGATTATTATACAAATACTGGTAAATAATAATATATTTGTAATACATTTGTAAATAAATAATAAAATTCTTTAAATAAACAATTTGTACACATTTTAAAATAAAACAATATTTATTTTTAATATAATAATTTAAATAAAAAAATTGAAATAGGAAGCGTTTTAATTATTGAAATTTATATAAATTTAAACACTTAATGATTTATTAAATATACTCAAAATTTGTATAATATAAATATGTGTTTTCAATATTTGTAATCTTAAAGTATGAAAGTAAATAATTTATAAGTATTTTTACAATAAAAATAATATTGAAATTAATGCTTAATTTTTTAAATTAATTCTTCATCTCTTAAAACAACGTATTTTGAGTTTAATATTTATAGATTTTTAATGACAAACATTATTAATATTTTATTTTATTACCCAAAATTAAATTACCGGTAATGAAAAAATGATTTTCACAATATTTTTGGATCAAATAATTATTTATTGATTTCACATTTATATGCAAACAAATGTTAAAGCACTGAAAATTGTGACTTATATTAATAAATTTGTGGACATAATCATCAAATTATCTCTTATTTCATTTAGCTTTATATATGAACCATCAGTTCAATTAATCCAAAGTTGTTACTCCACTATTCAATTGATATCCACTAACATTAATCTAAAATTATTTTTATTTACAAAAACTAGTTTATAATTTATTTTAAAAGATTTTTTTTTGTTTTTTACAATTTTTTACTTAATTGAAATCAAATCTAATTTTCGTGATATTTAGTTAGTTTTTTCAAATTTATTGAAATTAATTATACTGCAATAATTTAGATTTAATATATATACATAATTTTAATATTATAAATCATATGGAATTATATATACACAGTATATATTGTATATATAATAGTATAAATGTATATATATTTAAATACAAGTATGAAATATAACTATTATATTATATAACATTGTAATTGGTATTGTGTTATAAGTTATAACTAGAGTTATGTTTTTTAGGCAATTCCCGGAACTTTATTATTTATCAAATCTCTGAGAATTTAATAATTATACAAATATGACATTTTGTATGAAATCAACGCCTATTGTTTTTCCCATTTTTGGTGTTTTGAGAAGTATTTGAGTGTGTTTTTCTCGAAATTCGCTAAATATTGAGTGACCTAACAATTAAATACATACTTTATATTCAATATTAACTTAATATCAATTAGTCTAACAATGTGTGAGAGGAAAACATACTTTAGATAATAATTGATATATCTTGCTATGAAAACCTTTGTAAAAACACTAAATATTGCAATACTTAAATAATTAATTTTTTGTTGACAATTAGTAAAACAAAGTATAGTTTATAAATTAAAACTAAATTCATTTTTATAATCAATTAAAAACTGAAAATAAATTATTTTTAGCGAATATAACCGATTTTGTGACATATAGACAATTTATTATTAATACTATAATAAAAAAACAAAATTTTATTTTTCCGATTTATATCCCGATTTTGTAATTTTTTAATCCCGATTTCCCGACCGATTTTGGCCATTTAAACTCCTGACGATGTTTAACTCTAGTTATAACTAATAAATAAGTAATTAAAAATAAACCAGCAAATTTTTAAAAAATAATAATACTATTTTCACATTTCATTATAGGAAGTAAAAATTAATAAATTAGATTATTTTTATAAATTAGATAATAAAAATGTAAAAAATCATACAAAAACTATAGTATAAATTATGACTTAATTAAATTACTTTAATTGTATCATTAATTTAATCATTTTCTGTTTATTATAATATTTTACAATATTATAATATCTACAAAATAACTTGTTTGAAAATACTGTATTATCACTTTTATAAACAGTTTTTGTATATTCAGTTTTTTACATTAAAACATTAGCATAAAACTAAAATATAAAAAATATTACATTAAGGACTTAACAAATTGATTTTTTTATTAATTCGAGTAATTATACCGTATATTAGTTTACCATTAATTAATTAATTAATTAATAATTAAGTGATTGATAGATACTGTTTAATGACATCATTAAAAGAGATGCTTTAAATCAATGTTTTACCGCTAGTTTAACTCATAAGATACTATTATGTCCTTAAAAATATTATTATAGATAACGCAGAATCGGTTGAGTTTTTACAAAACATCACAATTGGATCAATAAGTTGAGTGAAGAACTGAACTAAAATACTGATGCATTCGTTACATTCAGTCTTTCACTCAAAATAATGCATAATATTTGTTAATAAATATATAAAATAGTAATATTAGCAAAAATGATATTAATAAATATTATTGTGATTTATATATTAATACTATTATTAATGCAATCTTCACATCAATCTATTAGTAAATACTCAGATGAGATACAAGTATTGAATAGTTATGAAGACCTGACTATAAGTGATAAACATAAGCAAATGGGTAGACCTTTAGAAACAAAAACTCCATTAAAAAAGATATACATCGGAGCTCTCTTTCCAATGAATGGCACCGCCGGTTGGGTTGGAGGTCAGGGATGTCTTCCGGCCGCACAAATGGCTTTAGAAGATGTTAACAAAGATCTAACTCTTCTGAGTGGATATGAATTAGATCTTAATTGGAATAATAGTCAGGTTTTGTGTTTTTATTAAAAATAATATTAGTATTGTTTTAGTTATAATTTGTCGATAAAAAGACATTTATTATAATTCAATTTTGTCATTACAGTGTGATCCAGGTTTAGCGGCCACAATATTATATGATCTTATATATAGACCACCAAAAAAACCAATAATATTAGGTGGGTGTTCAATAGTGTGCTCAGGTATTGCAGAAACAGCCAAAATGTATAATCTAGTAGTCGTGGGCTATGGATCATCATCGCCAGCGCTGTCCAATAGATATCGTTTTCCTACTTTTTTTCGTACACATCCGTCGGCAACCATTCACAACCCAACCCGTGTTAAGCTTTTTAAGAAGTTTCGGTGGTCTCGCATATCAATCATTTTGGAAGCGGAAGAAGTTTTTGTTACCGTATATTTGTTAAACATTTTAATAATTTTTTTTTAACTGTTAATCAAATTTTTGTTTGTTTTTTATAGACCGGCAAAGACTTAGAGACGCGATGTAAAGAAGCAGACATTGAAATTCTTACGCGAGTATCGTTTTTGGACGACCCGACTGAAGCAGTAAAGAGTCTGTCCCGACAGGGGGCTCGTATTATTATTGGTATGTTTTACGCTGAACCGGCCCGTAAAGTCATGTGTGAAGCATATAAAGCGGGTCTTTTTGGTAAACAATATGTTTGGTTTTTGATTGGTTGGTATGACCCGAGTTGGTTTCATCCAACACCTAATATAAATTGCACAATGAATGAGATGCGTAAAGTAGTTGAGGGACACTTCACTACCGAAGCACTTATGATTAATCAGGGATATGATAAAACAATTGCTGGTATTATTGTATTTTTATTATAATTAATAAAATTTTTATAATTATTTGTTTATTAAATTTATAGGTATAACAGCTCAAGAATGGGTCGTTAGATATGAAAATGAATTAAAAAAATATAAACAATATTTTCCTTTTGGCTCAAATAAGCCACAGGAAGGTTCACAAGAGGCACCCCTGGCTTATGATGCCATTTGGGCCATCGCTTTGGCTCTAAATAAAACAATTGCCATTCTTTCTCAAAAAGGCTTATCATTAGATTCATTTGATTACGAATCGCCAACTGTTATGAATGTTATTAAAAGTGAATTACAAAAAGTCCAGTTTCCCGGTGTTTCAGGTTATGTGGCTTTCAATGATATCGGAGACCGAATCTCGTGGACACTAATTGAGCAAATGGTTGACGGAGAGTATAGAAAGTTAGGTTATTATGACACCGTTACAGACAATTTAACGTGGATTGACAAAGAGGTTTGGATTGTTGGCGGCAGACCTCCTAAAGATAGGACAGAAGTGGTTCAATCTCTGCAAACCGTTAACAACGCTTTATTCATATCTCTGAGTGTTGTCAGTGCTATTGGTATACTTATGGCTGTTTCACTCATTTGTTTTAATTATAGATTTAGTAATTGTCGGTTAGTATTGAGATCAATATAATTAATTCATTTGATATTTACTAATATTTGTAATTTAAGTTACATTCAAATGTCAAACCCTGCGACCAATAACCTGATGCTTATCGGATGTATCCTATGTTTTATATCTGTTGTACTCTTTGGTTTGGGTGGACAAGACGTGGGAGGCTTACATAATGTGTTAATTGTTTGTAATGTATGTAACATATAATTGTGTTATTTATTTATTTTAATACTAAACAAATATCATTTCAACATAAGGCCCGTGCATTTTGTCTGTCAATCGGATTTTCTTTATTTTTCGGTGCAATGTTTGCAAAGATATGGTACTGTCATCTCTTACACACTCAAAGCAAAAGAAAAGTAATATTATTTATTAATATTAAGTATAATTAAAATTTATTGATTACTAATATAAATAAATATATATTTACAGAAAATCAACAATAATCACATATATATAATGATATTAGGCTTTTGCTCAATTGATTTGATTATACTAAGTGTTTGGTTTCTTAAAGATCCAATTAAAATGGATGTCAAGACTTTTCCATTAATGGATCCGGACATCAATGTTGATGAAGATATCAAAGTATGTGTAAATATATATATATATATATATATCACAATTATAATTTATAAAATTTAAATTGATTGTATGAATTGGTAGATCCAGCCGTGTATAGAGCACTGTGAGGCCAACTTTCTCTGGTACGGCATTTTATTTGGATATAAGGGTTTACTTCTCTTGTTTGGTCTCTTTTTGTCTTATGAGACAAGAAGTGTTAAATTAAAACAATTGAATGACTCCAGACTCGTAGGAATGAGTATTTATAATGTTGTTGTAAGTAAACACTTAATGATTTATTATATTAGATATTAATATAATTTACTGTATAATAATTTAGATACTATGCCTTATAACTGGACCGGTATCTCAAGTTATTGAGGATCAGGTGAACGCACACTTTGCGTTCATAGCGTTAGCCATAATATTTTGCTGTTTTTTGACAATGGCTTTGGTTTTTGTACCTAAAATTGTTGAATTAGTTAGAATAAGAAGTGGACCAAATTCTGGTAGAAATAAACTAATATTTATTAGCAAATATTTGAAATTATTTGTAAAAATATATATTATTAGGTATAAATGGTAGCGGAATTAATGGTACGTTTCACGAAACAATGACCAGTCGTGAAGAAGAGGAACGGTTCAATCGATTGTCACTTGAAAATCAAGAACTAAAAGAAAAGATTTCAGAAAAAGAGAAACAAATTGAAGAAATCAAGTCTAAGATCGAAGTTATGGCAAAACAACAGCAAGAGTTGCGAAAGTCTGAGGAAAGCAAACAATTGTGTGTTAAACGAAAAGCCGTCAGAATTCAAGAACCCGACGGACAGGACGGCGATGTCATCGAACAGTTGAGTAATACAAATGTAGATCCAGTCAGTGATTCCGGATTTGTCTCCAACAGAAACAGCCGGCCATCGGATTTCGAGTTTAGTGAATCTTATTTATAGATTTATATATTTATATATTTTTACATTTATTTTGTATTTTATTTTATTGTTTTGTTAATATTGTCATAATTTCGTCGTTTCACTCATTATTTATTTATTTAAGTATATTATATAAATGTTATTTATAAGTAAATCCATTATTTGTTAAACTGAATTAAAGGTATATTAAATTAATTATCAATTTTTATATTAAACATTTATTTAATTAAAGTTTTATGGCATTTAGTACAGGATTATAAATTTAGTATTATTAAATATCTAATATGCAATTATTTTAATAACAAAATTTACTGAAAAACTTGGTTTGTCGTCAAATTGTCGTAAATCTTATATGTTGTTAAATTTATGTATATTTATGTATATATATGTATATATCGTTTGTTATCTGAATTGTTGTCTTTTTATTCGTTTTTTTGTTGAAATTTTATTAACATATTTTACTTTAGATATGAGTTATTAAGTGAGAAAGTGGGTAAAGTGGGTAAAGTGGGTGAATGAGTAATAGAGTGATCTATAAATGTGTAAGATATGGAAGTAAAAGCAGTAATGTAAATATAATAGTTCAGACACAACAATTAAATATGTTTTAGAAGTTTGTTATGACAATGCTAAAATTTTCTACTTATTTTTTGTACACTACTTATGATAACTTATTATATTAAAATGTTAAACCTAATGATATTTTACTCTAATTTTGTTGCAAATCCGGGAAACTTTTGACACTAATAAAAATATGCGGGCCGTTAATACTTATACTAATATAGCGCTAAATTGTAACATTAAAAAAATACTTATTTTATGTTTTCTCTAAAATTTTTATAAATATTACTGTATTTTTAATAAATATATATTCTAAATATATTGTATACTAATACTTGATATATTTGTTGTAATTACATTTATTTATTGTACAGTATATGAGATAAGTCTATTGTAAAAAATTATTATATCAAATAAATCTATTATAAAAATTATCAATTTATTAATCACTTAAATTTTTTTTTATTTATTATTAGGCACCGGATTGTAATATAATCAAACACCAGTAGTTTACACTTTCACTTATAACACATGAAAACGCGCACATTTATCATATTATTGTGTAACTAACGTTGTTTAATTAATGTAAAATTATATATTTAATGTTTTATTGGTTAAATTTGTTCATAAAATAAAATAAATTAATAAAAAAAATAAAACAAATACTATACTTTACATGTATTATATGTTACAATTTGTATCAATTATAAAAAATAAATCTTTATATTATATCACTGGAAATCTAGTAGACGAAAAAACTTGGATACTTTTAGGGCTATTCACACTATCTATTGTACAAATAATACAATTTAGGTTTAGAACCCACAATAAAAATTTTTAATAATTATAACTGATTAATATATTAAAAATTTTTTTCAACTATTTCTAAAATAAATAAATAAATATATAATAAATAAAAACATTTTTGTTGCATTATAATTAGGGGTCGTATATTAATTAAATTATATATGATAAAGCCTGTATTATATTTATACATATCAATAAATTTAATCAATAAATTTTAATTATAAATAGATATACAATAAATTCAAAAAAGCATTTCTTGAATTAATTATTTTAACAAATTTAATGTGTGATAAAATTTTGATAAAATTGATGAAATTAAATTTGTGTGAGTTCTTCAAATATTTTATCAAAACACTTATCAAAAATTATTAATAGTATATATTGTAATTAACAAATAATATACAATTCTATAATAATAATAATGTTATCATCAAATTAATTAAATGATTATTTTGATGTTAAAATTTAAGCAATATTTGTAGTACAAAATAAACTCTCACATATAATACTAATATAATATCACACAAATTGATATTTATAGTTAATAACTAATTATATATCTTTTAATAATCTCTTAAATATGACTTTTTGCTACTTCTATGAGTTATAAACTACTCTTTAACTTAATGTAATTGAGTTTAATATACTGTGATAGAAGTAATAATGATTATAAAACTCTAAGCAATTCAAAATTTGTAACAGTTATTACAAATTATAAACTAATAATTGATTAGTTTATTCATTTTCAATAAATGAAAACATATATAATTAGTACTAAAATACAATTAAATGACAATAAAAAGTCATTCAAACTATTGTTTATTATATGTTTTTATTTAAATTAATAATTAACAATACAATACACATATAACAATATAAATAATAATTTATCAATTAATTTGCAAAATATTATTCATTAGAAATGTTATTCATTGTTAATCATAGAACTATCTGTGGGAACAGTTATGACACGACATTTGTCATGAATTCTAATCCAATCATCTTTTCTAATACAAGTCAAGTCGTTGTTATCCCAATATAGATCCAGTTTTGGACATTTAAAAAACCAAATTTCGTGTCCTTCGCATCGATAAAATTTGTTACAATTATATGGATTCATGAAATATCCATCATTTTTGCAGATAATTCCTTTCGTTTCAGGATCTTTAGTCGGATCGTATGGTTCAACAGTGGTTGTATCGATGATAGTTGTGGAAACAGTTGTAGTAGATGTTAATGGTGTTGATGTTGGTATTGATGTTGTTGTTGGTTGTGGTGGTGTTGTCGTTGTTGTTGTTGGTTGTGGTGGTGTTGTCGTTGTTGTTGTTGGTTGTGGTGGTGTTGTCGTTGTTGTTGTTGGTTGTGGTGGTGTTGTCGTTGTTGTTGTTGGTTGTGGTGGTGTTGTCGTTGTTGTTGTTGGTTGTGGTGGTGTTGTCGTTGTTGTTGTTGGTTGTGGTGGTGTTGTCGTTGTTGTTGTTGGTTGTGGTGGTGTTGTCGTTGTTGTTGTTGGTTGTGGTGGTGTTGTCGTTGTTGTTGTTGGTTGTGGTGGTGTTGTCGTTGTTGTTGTTGTTGTTGGTTGTGGTGGTGTTGTCGTTGTTGTTGTTGTTGTTGGTTGTGGTGGTGTTGTCGTTGTTGTTGTTGGTTGTGGTGGTGTTGTCGTTGTCGTTGTTGTTGTTGGTTGTGGTGGTGTTGTCGTTGTTGTTGTTGTTGTTGGTTGTGGTGGTGTTGTCTTTGTTGTTGTTGGTGTTGTCATCGGCGTAGGTAATGTTGTTCCTTCATTAACACAACGGCCTAACCTTTGATTGAATACTTCTCCAAACGGACAAACTATTTCTTGTGCTTTTAGTGAGCATTTATAATACTTTCTGTTTGTCTTATCATTTGGATCTTTAAAAAGTCCGACACTTTTACACTTGAGTGGCTTCGGCGGTGGTTCTGTTGTAGTGCTAATTGGAGACATTGTTGTTTCAGTCGTTGACTTTGATGGTGGTGTCCATTGTGTTGATGTCGATGTCGGTAATGTTGAAGGAGTTGTTGGTATAGGTGTGGGTGCTGTAGAAGGCTTAGGTGTTACTCTTTCAACACAACAACCATTTAAATCGCAAAACTATAGATAATTTCATAATAGTTTATAACTTATAATAGTTTTGCTTATTAAACATAATTATAATATATTACATGATTAGGTCCGCACTGTTGACTTGTATTATTGATTAAAATAGTCTTTTTGAAATATTGTTGAACCATTTGAGTGCATTTATTAACAGTACAGTGTTTATCCCAATGTTGGTCATCTTCGTATATTTCATCGTATAGTTTCCAATGTTTCTTATATATAGGCGATGGTTGGTCTCGAAAATAGCATTGAACTGCACAGGGATTTATGTAGACATTGTAATTACAATATGGACCCAAACACTTACAAATAGACAATTTTTTTAATTCAATTAACTTAATATCTTATTTTCAAAATTCAAGTTTATTATTGAATTATATACCTGTTTGGGAACATCCGTACCGTTTACGTCAAAATAATCAAAAGTTTTTTTACAAAGTGAGTATCGGTAGTCATCGGAAATATATTTATAAGTTTCATTCACTTAATATAAATAAACATAAAATTTATGATTAAATAATATAAATAATTAGTAAATATTATTCAAATACCGTTAAACTCGTAGTCTTTACATTGAAAAGTGTTTGGTTTGAATATAATTTGGAAATTGAATTCATTGCTTAATTTAAGCAAAATTATAAGTGAAAATAATAACAAATTCATATGTATTTTAAAGTATATTATTTTTTTATTAAATAAAGAGATTTTAATTTCTATTTATAACAATAAAATACATTTTCATAAAATTTCTTTTATAAATATGAAATTCAATAGAAATTGTTTAACAAAATCATAAAATATAATTATAGTAACCAACTCTATGCGATCCTTTTGCCGGACAAACATAATATTAAAATCAAGAGTAAAAACATTTAACACATAATTAAAATATATAGTTTATAATACAATATTTATAAATATATATTGTTTGGTTAAATTAAATTTATATTAATTATAATTATTATATTATATTGTCGGCCAATTAGATGACAATTGCGTAAAAATAAAACGAAACGGTTAATAAAATTAACTGATTATTTTAATATTAGCAAAAAACGATGAAATATAATAACTGAAAAATACGATACAATAACGTTATCTTATATACGATATATTAGTGTCGATTAGTGTGTATAACTGTGGACATCTTGTCGATAAATAGTATTTTATTATAAAAAATTTTATAAAAAAAATTACATATTTTGTTGAGAACTATTAGAAACAACTATTGTATTTTAAAATCCAAATATATATAAAAATTACATGAATTGAGTTGTTTAGCCAAACCTTTAAATAAAGTTATAACAATTTGATAATCCGTCTCAATTGTGTAAAATTTGGTAACTATACTAAAGTTGCATTATTGTAGAACATATCAGTGGATTAATTTAAGTATTGAAAATATATAGATAATAAATATATTTAATAATAATTTAATGAATAACAAGATTAATGTCATTGTCATAGAAGTGTTTTGTGATTGAAAGTTATAAACTTTAAAAATAATAAATTAAATTATCATATAATACACTAATTTTATTAATAAATAATTAATAAATCTTTTATCTATGATGCAAATATATAATATATTTTTTATAAAATTTATATCATCTATCTAATTGTAGCTAATAATTAGAATAAATAATAATTGAAAATTTTTATAGAATAAAATCATAAAACAAAAGAAATGTTTAATCTAAATAATTATATTAAATTAAATTTAATACAATAAATATTTAAATTAAATTTAATATAATAAATATTTAAATAAATATTGGATTTTTTCGATATATTCAATAAAAAGATATTAAGCACTTAAAACATCGTCCGGTTTGAGTTCTAATGAAATTGTAATTAATTTTATATTTAATCTAATCTAAAGCTAAACATCTATTTTTTACGTTTACTTTAGAAATCTTTTTAATATAAGTATTAGTTATTAAAATAAAGTTTTCAAAATTATTTTGATTGATTTATCAATATCTAATACTTGATTTTCTCATAATATTACTTAAAAAGTTAAATTATAATCTATTATAATAATAAATATAATTATAACTCTACATTGTTTATATTATAAAAAATATTACATTTTATTTATTATAAAATTAAAATAAATAAAAATTAATATACTTTGTTATAAAAATTAAATCAATGACAAATCATACAAAATAACAATCAATCAAAATAAAAATTGCTAATACTGTATAATTAAAATTATGTATACAGCAATTTAATTTTGAAAAAAAATTGAATTTGATATTTAAAGTAAGTTAAAAGTATATTTTATTAATAAATATAAAAAATTATGAAAATGTTTTATAAAATTAACATTACAATCATTGCAACTTTATTCAATATTAAGCTAAACATGATTTAAAATAATGAAATAATTTAAGAATTATTAGACACCCGACCTAAAACAAAATGTCTGTTTTTGTTATCAGAAACGGTATATCTTTGAACATTGAGTGGCATAATAGCACCGGTATTCTTGTTGTCGTCTTTAGGAGTGTCATAAGCGTATCGGTTGACATCGTGTCTCAAAACAATGTAATCTCCTTCTGTTTCTTGATTTTTATTATCAGATTTTTGATACAATGTCTCTAATTTAGGAACTTTTGCATTAGTATTAGCACTTGTAGTTGAAACTATATCTATTAGAAAAATATTATTTTTATTAATAAAATTATACATATTATTAGTGAATAAAATTTTTATTAGTCTATCCTAATATACCTGATTTTCCTGAACTGTCACCAAAATCCACGAGAATCTCTCCGGAATCAAAGTTAAGACTTAATGGTCTTACGTGTGGAGGCATTACAAAACTTACATTAAGTTTATCGCCATTTTCACCATCATTTGAACGTATGGTATCTAAATTGTAATGTCGCATCTGATTGTTATTATTATTATTATTATTATTAACAGATTCTCTGATTCTCCAATTGTCTTGTATTGGTACCGATGGTTGAGTCATATGAGCCGATGATAATGGTTGTGGAGGAAGAGGTGGTTGAGTTTGAATAATTGGTTTCCATTGCATATCTCTTTGAACAACAGGTGGTTCAATAGGTTTACGAATTGGATTGCTTTGATAGTTTGTAATACCATTACTTGAAAGAAAACGGTCTAATAATGGAAATTCAGAGCTACCAGTGTTTCTGGGAGCTGGTGGAAATGGCCATGCTACTGGTGAATCAACTGTTATTGGACCACCAGATACAGGTGCTGATGAACGAGATGGTTGTGGTGACGGTTGAGAAACAGTCTGTTGTATATTAGGCTCATCGTTATACGTTACCTCTGATGAAGACTTTTGTGAAGTCGACGATAATTTAATGGGTTCTTTGGTAAGCGTCGATAGGAAACGCTCTAACATTTGTTCCGCACTTTCTCTTGAGTTGCGAGTGGTTGCACATCGCGACTGACCAATCAATATAATTATGGTTAAGGAAGTTACGGCTATCAATGATAACTATAAAAAAATTAATATAATTTATTGTTTTTAGTTAAATATAATAGTTTTAAATAAAAAATTACTTTATGCATATTTATAAAAAAGCACAATAAACTTTACATAAATTTAAGTTAACTAAAGCTTCATTGAAATTCCTAAATTATAAAATTTTATTAAACATTTATATTTATAATAGGATATTTTAGTGAATAAAAGTTAGATTTTATTATAAGTTAATTGACTTTATTTGAATTATTTGTTTTTATTTTTCAAACAGTAGTTAAACCACTTTTACTATAAACTTGAGCTTTTAATAATATAAAATAGATTTATAAAAAATTTAAATTAAGGAAATGAAAAGTGTTTATAATATAAAATTAAAAATTGAGTTATCTGTTGAAAGTAATTTAATTACTTATTGATAAAGTATGAAAAATATGCGGTTCGGTTAAACAATAAAAACCGGGAGAGAAAATGGTTTTGGGTTTACTTTTTCTTTTTTAAATTTCTAAACTATAGTTCCGGTTTGTTATTATTACTTTGATTATAGCTAAGCTAATCATTATGTAAAAATTAATATAAATATTATTATAAATTTAATATTAATTGCATTACTTGAATAAACTGAATGAAATTATTAAAGTTTGCAAATATAAATTTTATATAATAGTAATTTTATTGTAAATGTTTAATCGAGTTATAATATGAGTTACAAATATAAAAATAATACAAATAAATTATACAAATATCTAATAAAATAAATAAACAAAAATTATATTAAAAACTTTTTATTCTATTTATACTATTTATGCATATTTTATTAAAATTTTAAATACTCTGAAACAATATTATTATTACTTATTTAAAATTTGAGTATTTTATAAAGATAAATTATATTAAATATTATAATTAATGTAAATGTAACATTATAAGAACTAATAATTTGAATTTAATTTTTATAAACAACATAAATAAATAATTTTAATAAAAAATTATCAGAAAATAATTATTAATATTGAATAACATTTAATTGCTATAATTATGAAATTGGGTCAATAAACTTGTTAGAAATATTCAAGGCATTCAGGAACTTATATAAAATATATTTTATTTTATTTATATAACTTATTTTTAAAATAAACAACTTATATAATATTATTTATAGTTTATATCCTAATATTATTTGACTACAGATATATAAATAAATATGTTAAAGAATAATTTGTTTATTTTCAGTTATTAATATTAATCAATTTTTATTAACTAATAATTTTTTTTAATTCTTATTAAATTCAAGAGGGAATTATATAAATTAAATTAAATTTTATAATATTGTATTTCAGACATCTATTATTATCTCTAAATTGTTACTACTGTATAAGTACTTTACTGTATTTATTTTTTGTAAAATTATGCTAAACAAATAGATTTAGCTCTTTACTATACATAACAATTGTTTAATATAATAAAACTTATAAATTTTTTAAAATGACACCTTGTATTAAATCATCAATTATTTTAAATGATATATTTTTTAATTTTAATTTATTGAGTCATATGTTCATAGTATATGTACTCTATATATGTACAGTATATAATTTAATAGTAATTTAGTAATAATTTTTACATCTATATTAATATTAAAGTTGTGAGACATACAAAATTGCTGTCAAACTTCGTATAAATATATATATGAAATATACAAAATATTTGTAATGAAATGAAATATTCAATTAAATAATAAGTGAAATGTAAAGTGACAATTGATATGACAATTGATGTGACAAATGTTAAAACAGTTGTTCATAATATTTCAAATTAAACGTAAAACAAATAATTAAAAAGGATTTTTATCAATGATGACCAGTGACGTGACATTTATTTAATTTATTTTAAAACTTGTATATAAATTTATAATATATAATATAAAACTAAATATTAGATTTTGATTATTATATTAAAATTTTAACCTTTTATCTTTAATAGCAATTACACTCAAAAGATTTTGATGTTCATAAAAAATCTAAATTTTTAAATAATGGTGACATCTATATCATTGACTAACATATTTCTATCATTCAATATAATTCTTAATTTAATTTTTTTAAATCAATTAAATAAATATCAATAAGATAACTTTACAATAACAAAAATGCTTTTTAAATAGCTAAAAAATAACTATATATATATATATATAAATTAATTTTTTAAATCAATTAATAAAAAATATATTATAGTCAATGTTGTAAATAATAATTGTTATTACGTTGTAATCATAACCATGTAATGTACAAAACATTTGTAGTGATAAGCAATTTTGTTTAGAAAGAGTTTAACTACATATAGACTATAACTACAGTATAAACATTATATAATAATAGAGTAAATATATAATACACTGAGTTATGGTGGTCTCATATCTAGTGCTCGGTTTGTCCATTATTAACACTAGTCTGTTGCCAATACATGAATGTATAGTAATGTAGTAATGTTTCAATGTTGCTAGGGTAGATCAATAAATAGTATGAGCGTCATACTACCATACATTAAGCACTGGTATTACAGCGCTCGACATTATAGACCAGTATAGCTGTTAGAATATAGTCAATGGTATAGAATAGGGAGCGATGAACATACATCCAGAAGCAGAGCACAGCCGTAGAGCATAGTATTGGTGACATAAGTACTGGTGGAGAGTCAGTGAGCAAAGACATGAATGATATGCCGTTCAGGCATTTTGAATACAAGTCATTGATTTCTTTTAACTAACAGTTTTGGTGTTTCCATATTTTGTGACAATTATACCGAAAACTACAATATTTATCAATGTATATGTCTTTAACATATTATCTATAGTCTAAATGTAAGTATTAAACAATTAATTTTTTTATTTATATTATTATACAATATTTATTTATATTTTAAATATAGAGATTCACATTCAAAGCTTAGGCGCATTTCAGTGACTTATTGTTGGCCACTATTTGTGACCGCAATTAACGTCCAAAAATGCCGCCGTACTTAACTCAACCGCATTTTTCAAACAGTCTTGTGATTAAACGATTCTTTTCGGGAACTAATTTGGGCGAACCTCAGGCCGAACCCATTCCCGAAAGTGATAACAATGAAGTTACGACCCGAAGTATAAGCTCAACCATTGCCGGTACCATTACGTCGACTTTGTCAACAACGACAACATCGGCGCCTGTGGTTACCGAAGGAATTATGACCAGAATGGAGAAATCGGGGGAAAAGATATTAGAAACAGTTTCAGACAAAACACATATTCCTTTTTGGGGCGTTTTCTTCATATTTCTCGTGATTGTCGGTGTCTTTTTGGTTATTTTTTACTGTTTTCTTCAACGATGGTGGAGAAAGTTTAGGGGCAAAGAAGGCAAAGGGTTTATGGGAGGCAAAGTTGACCTCAAATCCGTACAACTGTTAGGACAGGCATATAAAGAAAAGGTATGTCTAACATATTTCTCTATTTTATGGCTTTATTTGTTATTAAGTAAAATTGAAAACCAATATTAGTTTAAAAACTATAATTTTTTCACATATATATTACATTTATTTAATAAATTTAAACTTTATTAACTTAAAATTTAAAAAATAACTTATTTCTAAAATTTATTAATTTTAAAACTAACTATTAGTGGTTTTTATTATTGTTTAATAAAAATATGTTAGTATTTTTATATTTTAAAAATACATATAAATTAATCGTAGCTTTCAATTTATTTAAATATTTTTTAATTTGATTATTTATTTACTTTATAATTGAAATGACTGAAATTTTTAAATAAATAATTTGACAATAAAGTTATATTACATTATAATTATATGACAAATACGTTAAATATTAAAATCTGTATTTCATTTGTTAATTATTAATGAATTGCAAAAGATAAGTACATTTAGTTTGTAAAAATTAATATAACAGATGTTTTTATATATTGAATAATATAAATACATATCAATATGATATCATAGTAATGGTATAAATTTAGTTTAAAAATAATTTGCCACAAAATTTAATTATGACATCTATCAAGAATTTTAATTAATGCAATCTTGATATTGTTTTGTTTGAAGATTATTAATATAATTTTATATCAAACACTTTTCTTTAATTAAAAGACTTTAATATTGATGTCAAATAAATAAACCTTTAAAATAGTGTTGAATTTGTGAGTAATTAGTTAAATTAACAATCATTTAAACATATTAAGTCATATATTTATAAAGTTTATATAACATAAAATATATTAAAAAATTAAACAAAATTGTATAAAAAATTATAGAAAAATTAATGAAATATAAGATATAAAGTCATGCAATAAATATACATTTTGTGTGTTTAGGTTCAGCCAGATATGGAAGAATTGGCGACAAATATGGAAGAAAACGAAAACGAAAAGGAAGTAAAAGAAGAAATAAAATTAGGAAGACTTCAGTTTAAAATTGATTACGACTTCAATCAGGCGACTGTAATAATCATATGTTTTACTATATATTAATTATATACTAAATAATATGAAATAAGAGTTTAATTTTCTATTTATTATAAAAATAATAATTTTTTATTAGATTTGTAGGGTATTTTCAACTAAAGTTTTAATAATTTTTTTTGTATAAAATATATTTTTGAATTTACTAAAAAAATGTTTTTAGAAAAAATATTGAATATAGATTAGATATTAGCAACAAAAATTAATTTCAATACAATACCATAATATCAATTTAACTAAAATGTTACATTTACTTGTTTAAACTTACTAAAACTTTAAGCAATAAGACCTAAATTGTATAAATATTAGATAAAATGATAATCTTAAAAAATTAAGTTCAGTTAGTGAGTATAGATAATCTAACAAATGTTTTTAACTACATTTCACAGTTATATAAAAAAGAAAAGATATATTAAAAGAAAAGTTATTTCTTATATTACTTGTAACTATTAAAAAATCAATTTGTTTAAAAATTTATAAAGTATTAAAAGTACTACAATTAAAATAGACTTATATTTAATATATACAGTATATATATATTTAAATTATTTTTTATATAGCAATTAAATAAATACAATATAATAGATAAACATCTAAAAATTTGTTAAAAAAGTTTACTAATAATTTTTTAAATTGAATTGAGTTACAGAACTGTATTATATTTGTTTACAGTTAGCAGTTGGTGTACTTCAAGCCGAGGAGCTTCCGGGTCTCGATATGTCGGGTACTAGTGATCCATACGTTAAAGTTTATCTCTTGCCGGACAAGAAAAAGAAATTTGAGACCAAAGTTCACAGAAAAACATTAAACCCAGTCTTCAACGAAACTTTTAATTTTAAGGTTAAAACATTTTTTTAAACATAATTATAAATTTTAACTTAAGTTATTGTCAATTATTAGGTCCCGTACGCAGAGATCACTACAAAAACATTGGTATTTGCTGTCTATGATTTTGACCGGTTTGTCTATTTTGTCAATTATATTACAGTATTTTTAAAATTTTCACATTACAATAATTGCAATGTCAATTGATCCGGTATATTTTATTAATAATTTATAAGATAGTCTTTATCTGTATCTATATCTGTAATGGTAAATATAAATGAAAAATATAGTACTTATATAATAGTACTCATAGTATATAATTTACTAAAGAATCTTGGATTAAGTATTTGCAATATACTGTAGTTATTATATTTAATTTAAATTAAAAATTAATGAATAATATAAATTATTTTTATAAAAAAATAATTGAAAATAGATTTTCAAAACACGATCAAATTGGTGAAGTGAAAATACCATTAAATCAAATAGATTTGGCACAAACTATTGAAGAATGGAGAGACTTAACCAGTGTTGAGGGTGAACAGGGACAGGTATGTTATCAATATTATTATTATTATTATTAACTATTTTTTTATTTAATATCTAATAACAAATAGATTACACAATATTTTAATATTTTCATTTTTAATATACTACTGTTTTAATCTATCATATTAATTAGAGTGACCAACTATGTCGGATTAATAAAAGAGTTTAATACAGATTAATTAGTCCTATTTCTATCATAATTTTAATCAATTTTGAATGATTATTGAAGTAGAAAATAAGTGAGATTACAAACAAGTACTTAGAGTTATGTATATTCGGTAATTCACAAAATTTGATTATTTAAAAAATCGTCGGGAATTTGATTTTATACAAATATAGCAACATTTAGAATGATATTAACACCTATTATATATAAAAACTGTATATAAGCGTGTTTTTCTGAAATTTGCTAAATATTAAATCAATATCAATGAATGAGATGAAAAGAAAGCAAACATTAGAAAATAATGCAAATATTTTGCTATACAAATTGTAGTTTTATATGTATTGTAAACATATGTATTGCAATACTTAATTTATCTATTTTTTAACAATGGATAAAACAAAGATTAGTTTATAATTTTAATTAAATGTATTTTTTAAAATCAAATAATGAATTAAAAGTTGAAAATGAATGTTTTTATGAAATATAACCAATTTTGTGACAAATAAACTATAAAATATTAGTACTATAGCAAGAAAACAAAATTTAGTTTTAGTATCATTTTTACTCCCGATTTCCCGACCGATTTTTGGACATTTAAACTCCCGAAGATTCATAACTCTAGTTATACAATTAAACACCTAAATTTATCCATCAGTTAGCAATTATTTTACAGTATGAAATGATTTGTTTTTTACTCTAATAATTACATGTAATAGATAATAAATATCCTGAATTGGTCACTCTAATTATAATTTTTATAGAAATCAAGTTTAGTTAATTATAATATCTAAATTATATTATTAATTAATTGTTGCTAAATATAAACGTTTTATATAATTACTAAATACATGTTTAATTATTATAATGTATCAAATTACTCAATGAATGCTATAAATTATATAAATTATTAATACTGTATATACAATATATATAGTATAGAATTCAATCAAATACTGTATAATTCACTCGTGATATATATTTGTTGTAAATAATGCCAAATTTTAGTCCGTATCTAATAATAATACGTCTAATGTCTCCCATTAGCCTAGTGTTAGGCTGTAATAGCATTTATGACACATACAATACATAAGGCTTTAGTGAAAAAATTTAAATGGTTATTATAATTGTGTATTAAAATTGTATTGAATATGACATTAATATAAATCAGATTTTAAACATAGTTTATGACATTTAAAGTTTCACTAAAGTCTATGTATAAATTATATGTTAAAGTGTCTAAGTTATGGTTATAAATAGATTGATATGTAGTTTAATGAGATCACAAATAATATTGTACTGTATGTGTCACTCCTTATGTTATGTCCTCTATATTCTGTATTATTGGCTTCAATATACTGTATATTATAACTCTATGTGTTTTGCTTGATATTTGTGTCAAAATTGTCAATTGCCATGAAGTTTGCATGTATTGAATTTGTTTCAAAATTGTATGCATAATGATAATGATTGCAAATGACTTAATATGACTTAAAATATTGTCTTTTTACTATAATTTTGAATGTTTTTAAATATTAATGAATATAAAAAATAATTAATGTTCAATGAAAGTAATTGCTTTGTTTGTTGTTTTTATTTTCGTATTAATATTTCATAGATAATTATTAACATATTGTACTGTATTTATAATATTATCAAAAATAGTGTTAATTGTGTAGTAATAGCAAAATAGTGTAGTAATTAGTATAGTATTTTGTAGTATACATCTTATAGTATTATTTAATTATTATTTAAAGTATAATTATTAAAATAATTAACACATATATAATTATACTTAAAATATACTATAAGCAAATAAATTCAATTAATAAATTGATTTTATTTAATTAACTTTTATTTATTTTACAATTTTTCTCTTTCATTGTCATTTTCTTCGTTGAATTTTATTTAAATCAAACAATCAAAACAAATACAAAACTCGAAAACGATTTATAAATTATTGATTTTGTGTATAAAATTATCAAAAACTATATAATTTATTATATTTATTAAACGACTGCTCTCTCGATAAAAACGATTAATAAAATTTATAATTAATTTGATTTATAAATTTATAAATTATTAATTAATTTTGGGCTAAAAAACATTTCGCTTATTTATTGGCTGAAAACAATCATTGAATGAATATAATGGCCATTCATTACAAATAAATGATGAAATTTGATCGGCATTTCAAACGACATAATTGTTGAAAATTGAAAAATTACCTGAAAATTGTTGAAATTAATTCTCATATGATTACAAAATCATTAATCACTGAATCAATTAAAACATGTGTAAGTATTAAGTGTTAAAATATAAATATTAATAATAATTGATGGCGTTTTGTATTGTCGTTGTATTTATTGGCTGTTTGTCTACCTGTCTATCTGTTTGTGTTTGTGCTGTCAAAACATTATTTTATTATTATTTTTTATTAAATTAACGAATTTTGTGTTTTATTTATAGTATATACTCTAAAATTACATCTAATTTCACATTAAATAAGTTATAATAAATCATTTATATTGTTATGAAAATCACTGCTTTATTTTGTTTGTGCAATTATATTATATTTTAAAACTTATAAATTCAATCTAACAAATAGTATTAATACCTCCAAAATGTATACCTCATAGTAATCATTGTTTTCTTGGTATTTATTAGTAAAACCTATTGTTGCTGTTGTTGTCATAGTATTTAGCATAGGGTAGGGCTTCCCATGTCTTATATTCAAATATATTGTGTATAGTATTTGGTTGTATCCATACATACATTTCATTTCTACCTTTCCTTTATATGTATGCAAATAAATAAGTGTTTTTATCATTCATATTATAATATATTTATAAAAGATATAAAATGTGTGAACTTGTTATACAGTAAAACCCGTGTAATATATGATATAAAACTCTTTTGTGTAAAACATAATAACAAATAAAGAGTTTTCAATATATTATAGTTTATATAAGCAAAAGGTTAGAGTTTGTCTCCAGATTTTATATAATTGTATTCAAAATGTGTATATAATATAAACTCAAATTCTGTACATAACAAAGCAAAATATAGTTAATCCCAGGCATTCATTTCAATTTAAATATCACTTCAACTTTATTATGTTGAAAGTCAACACTCATATACAGTAAATATCACTTATAAATAGTTTACAACTGTGTTGGCAGAAACTAAATGTTTGTATAATATATAACATAGTATACAGTATAACACAATGTATAATACATGGCCAATTTTGCATACAAACAAAATTCGCCACCTAGTGTTAAAAGTATTGATACAAGCAAAGTAAATAATATTTTATAATAAATATAAATATAATATTATTTTTTATTCAATTTATATTTTTTATTTTATATTACTTCATTATTATTATTTAAAAACAACGATTATTATATAATACATTACAAATATAATGCATTTTCTAGCAATTATATTTTAACTGAAATTTTTAATTAATTAATTAATTAACATAATATAAAATAGTTTTAAAAATTGTATGATACATGCAGTGCATTGTATTATACTGTATTATACAAAGTCAAAATTCAAAACCTTGTATTTTCTAACCCTGGTTTTCAAGCATTACAGTTAAATTATTTATTTATTATTAATACGTTTTATAAAACTGTATTTGAAAAGGTTTTTAAAGTTATTAAATCTATCAAAACTGTAAGCATTACAATAATTGTAATTTAATTTATTTGCTATTTGAGACAACACATACTACAGTACATTTAATACTTATTTATCTAGATAGTTTTAATTCATTAAATAGCAATAAAACAACAATATTAGTGTTTTATAATTATTAAACAATTTTGGAAACATATCAAAATCATTTGCAAATACATCAAAAACAATAAAAACACAATAAAAGGTATATAAGCTAAATAAATATATCTTATAGTATTATACCAATTCTATATGTTTTTATACTGTAATATATGTGATTGTAAATGTTTTTAGCATAAATTAATTTCATATCAATTAAAATCAATTTACATTAAAAACTCCATTTAAGTAAATATATGTTTTATTTATCAGTAAATTAAATTAATTAATTTAAAAGTTTTATTGCATATTTATGTTATAAAAATACAGTAATCTATTCTAAATATATTTAAAAAGGATGATATAATAATTGAGTAAAATATTTTATTGAATCAGACAAACTAATTAATATTCTATTTTTAAAATTATATAAATTTAAAATATAATACATGATTTTTTATATAAATTTATAATATGATATTTATTTTCATGGTTTAATTATAACTGTTTGTAGTAAAGTAATGTTTCTAAAAATTAAATATATAATATTTTATTTAGAATGTAATATTTAATTAAATTGTAAATTTAGACAATGTTAACATATTCAAGAATTTACTTATTAGTTATATCAAGCTATATATCAATATATATAGTATTTATATAAAGCACTTTTGCTTTAACAGAAATATTACATCCATTATTTGATTTAAATATTATTCTATTTATGTAAATCATATAATATAATTAAAAGCATTTAATTTATTAAAAAAGCTAAAAATAAACATTAAATTGCAACCAAATATATATATTTATAGTATAAATAAGTTTTTATTCTGTAGTATAATATTTTTAAAAAGATTCTTCAAAATATAAAATACTGTATAACAATTATATTAAATAAGCAAATTTTATTAAATTATATTTTAAATTTCTATTTGAATGTATAAAACACTTATTTATGTAATTTAATTATAAAATATTATACATTAAAATTTACTATATATGATACTACATGTTAAAAATCGTTTTTACGGTTCTTTCTATTTGTTTATAAAGATATTATACAATCAAATTGAGAGTATTCTATAGGATCATATATTTTTTATATTCATCAATTTTTATTTAATATCATATTTATATATAAGAACTTGTAATAAGATATTTCTTATTATTATTCTTATATAATTTATAAAAAATTATATTATTTCTCAAATAATCAAATCATTATTATACTGTACCATAAAAGGCAAACATTATTAGACAACCATAATATAAAAATGCACTAAAATGAACTATGAGTATATTAGAAAATTACATAATATCAAGGTATTTATATACAATAGGTGTCTAATAAAGTTTGCCTTTTACTGTATATAATATGATTATCAGTATATATATATATATATATATATCAGTATCAATAAATATTTCACAATAATATTTATTATTAAATTGAATGTAAAATTTTAAAAATAAAAGGAAAGGACTTGAAAAAGGGTTTTTATTATTGTTACAAATATTATTAATGTTTGTTTTTAATATTAATTGTTGTTATATTTAACATAAACTAATTTGATTGATATATGTTTTATTTGATGAAAATGACTGAAATGCAGGAAAACAAGTTGGGAGACATTTGCTTCTCATTACGTTACGTACCGACCGCTGGAAAGCTAACAGTTGTTATACTTGAGGCCAAAAACCTCAAGAAGATGGATGTCGGAGGTCTGAGTGATCCATACGTTAAGATTGCACTCATGCAGAATGGTTTGTATTAATTTCATCTAATTATAAATTATTTATTGTTTAAAAAATTTATAACAAATATATAATTTATATATTTAACTAATAATTCAATTAATTTTTTATAATATTTATTGATATTTAATTTTAAATAATTACGATATATTTTTTAGTATTTACACACTTATAAATGATTATTTAAGTCAAGAAACGAAGTTACAATATATTGATATTTTTTAAATATTAATTTTATGAATTTTCATTACATTTTTATGCATTTACATTCATTTATAAGCATAATATAAAAAGATAGATACAATTATTATTGTGATAATTGATAAAATATAATATAAAAAATAATATATACTTAATTATATATAGAACTTTTTTAGTATAAACTTTGATATTTGTGAAAATTATACAAAAAATTCAGTATTTATCTTAAGATATAACAAAACAACATTTTTATTAATTAAATTTTTATATTATTGTTTTAAAACAGATAATATTTTCTAAAATATAACAATCTTTGAAAATATTTTTAAACTTATTATAAAAATTTAATAAAAGTATTTATTTTAATTATAAATCAATTTTTTATTATAGGAAAGAGATTAAAGAAGAAAAAGACATCGATAAAGAAGTGTACACTAAATCCTTATTATAACGAGTCGTTTACATTTGAGATACCTTTTGAACAAATTCAAAAAATCCAATTACTTGTCACTGTTGTCGACTACGATAGGATCGGTACATCCGAACCAATCGGAAAGGTATTTCAACTTTTATTTTGTCTTTTATTTATTATTATAAGCTTTATTTCAAATGAATCTAAAATATCTTTGAATGGATTAGAAAAGTGATGAATATCACGATTAAGTCAAAATAACATTTTTATAGACTTTTAAATTGTATTATAAAAAGATTTAATAATTTTTTGTTATAATCATTTAACTGATTTTTTAATTTACAGAAAATATTTTTATCAATTAAACTAATATCATAATTATGTTTATGTATATCAATGTTTTGTTTTATTTGTAAATAATAAATTTAATAATATTATATGTATTTTTAATACTTTTAGTATTAGAATTTTAAAAAAATATAGTTGTATTAGAAAAAAATAAGAAATATTTAAAATTAGGTCAAAAGTTGACAAAATTAAAAAAAGTGTTTGATATGAAAATAGATAACACAATATTTAATTTACAGTTATATGAAATTTAATTAGATTAGAAATTGATATAAAAATAAAAATTATACCGCTATTTAGATTTTTATTAATTAACAAATTGATGATTAGGTGATATTAGGCTGTAATGCTTCGGGTACTGAACTGAGACATTGGATGGATATGTTGGCCTCTCCTCGACGACCAATAGCTCAGTGGCATTCACTAAAGGATCCGGAAGACAGTGGAGGAAAAGAAAATTAATCGACTATTTTATTATATTTTAATGGTTTTCTAGTATTTGAATATTACGACAATTTTTTATGTAATTGATTTTATGCTTCTATCGGATTATTTTAAGCACATAACAAATAATTAGTTATTTAATATTTTCAATAACTATTATTATCACCAAATATTGATTATGATTATCAGATTGTTGTCTTTATATTTATGTTTTAGATGTTGTTATCAAATATATTATTTAAAAGATATTATTGATACTACAGTATCTTTATTAATAAGTAGGTGAGAAAAGCATGCTATTAAAATATTTATACACAAAAAAACATTTTGTTATTTTAGATACTTAAATTATTTGTAAGTTTAAAATGAAACATCATTTTAGAGAAAATATTACTTGAAAAATTAATTTTGTTGTTTAAAAAAATTTGACTCAATTTTTATAATTCATTTAATATTAATTAAAAAATATATTAATTTATATTTAAATACTGTGAGCATGGTATTTTGCTAACAAATATACTGTATATTCCAATATATTATATCAATACATTCCCATTAATTATCACTATATTTAATATATTGATGATTATAGATAAAAAATATATTAATTGTTATTTATTAAAAATTATATAAATCTTCATTTAGTTTAGACAAAATTCAGAGTTATACTACTAAACCGTGAAAATATGAGTGCCATATATGAGATACTTTTCCATATCTTAACTGTAAATCATTTAACATGTCTAACATTTATAAGTTTTAACAATTGATAACAAATATAAATACACTGATGATATTGTTGTAGAATCACTAAAAATGATTGTTATGTACTTTAATTTGTTAACTATCAGAGAATATTGTAAGTGTAGGTGAATATCTGAAAATGTCATTTTTGAAATATATCTAAAACAATTGCTTTTGGTAACAAAATATTAAAAATTGAAGATTTATTTATTTATTAAATTTACTGGTATTTATAAACATTGTAATTTGAGATTAAAATTTTAGCAAATGTTAATTCAATGCACAAATGGTATATTTGATAAACTACATACATCCTTATATCATATTAATGTTGTTGTAAATATTTAAATTAAATTTTATTGGTTAAGAAGTTTTTATTATTGTAAAACATTTTAATCCTTATTATTGTAATTCTTAGAAAACCTAAAAACTTATCAATTTTGTGTTTATGTAATTTTTAGTGTATTATTGTTGTAAATTGTATTGATTATTGTAGTTTTAAAACCCGATTTAGTTTCCCTCAAAAAATACCTGAATCTTACTGTAGAACAGGTAGAGAGGGCAGCGAAACACATGGATCTCAATTGATATATACATATATTTATAGTATTATATCATTATTATATATATATATATATAAATATTATTACAAAATCTTATATTATAAACATTGATTATTATAAATTACTAATAATAACTTATTATTAGTTTCTTGATTTTAATGTTAAATTAAGATAATAATCAATATTTATAAATAGTTCCTTTTATTATTATTATTATTATTATTATTATCTTTATAATTATGATTATTATATTATAATTACTTGATTTTATCTGTAAATTTACAATTATTAAAATATAAAATATTGTTTTAAATTAAATGTGAAATAATTATATTTTATTGTGAATATCCTTTTTAATATTAATATAGAGTATGTAAAAATTAATTTTATTATTATTATTACTATTATTTTTAAAATATCGGAATATAATATATAATGTTTTATCTAAGAATGGATTAATTTATTGAATGAAAACTAATTTAATAATAATAATACTAATAATAATAAAATTAAAAATTTATTAATAAAAATTAAATTAAAAATTATTTATCAAATCTAATTTGCTTAACATTATTTATTAAAAATTTACTGATGCGTTAAAAATTAAAATATAATTGAAATATTGAAAAATGAATAAATAATTTTATTAAGTATTAAACACATTTATCAGATAATTTTGAAAAATTAATAATCAATATTATAATATAAAGACATTAATTTAATTAAATATTAGAAATTATTAGAAATTTATTTATTCATCATTGGAGCGGATGGTTGTGGATGTTGTGAATATGGTGGAGGCGGAGGAACAGCAAATACAACCGATTGTGGGCTAGTAGTCATCATTTGGGACGGTTGGGTCACAACAACAGTGTTATAGTGATGAATGTTGTGATCTTGTTTGCGACATATAACAAATAGAGCATGAATTACACCGGGAAGCCATCCAAACAATGATAAAATTATATTTAATAAAAAATCCAAATTACATCCCTTTTCCAATAATACTGCTAAAGGAGGTAAACAAAATGCTATCAACACTTTCAAACAATTGCACATTTCATATATCTATACAATTCATTAAAATAAATATCATTATTATTAAAATTATTGACATTTATAAGTCAATAATTATTTATATCAATATAATGCAGAATATTCTCTAAAATTAGTGATTTCACAATAATAATAATTGTAGTAATTATAAAAATCTAAATTTAAGTTCATAGATGTCAGTAATATTTATATTATAAAACATTGATTTCTCTATAAAAAAATAAAAATTATTTTTAGGGTATGGTTTTTACACTTTATTTTTTAATTAATTTTTGGACACCATTTTTTTCAATTTCCTAAAAAATAAACTTAAATAAGAAAAAAAAATTCAAAAAAAATTTGTAGCGGATAGTGGATTCGAACCTATGTCCGGACAGACAGACAGACCGACTTATAGAATGCATATACGTATTCCTTTCAGGAATTCGTGAAAATAGTAATTTATAATAAATGTTATACAAAATCACAAATAAATAATCTATTAATAGTTCAAATTTTTTAATTTGCAATGAAAAGACATTTATATATATATAACTTTAATTACTCACAGTTTGTGACATATATTTAACCGATTATTGTCTTCGGCTTTATTGCCGACAAATAATCGGCTAAATATATGTCACAAATTGTGAGTAATTAAAGTTTTATATATAATGTGTGATTGTGATAACATAAACCTAAATAAAAATTTATATATATTTTTAAAAATCTAATAATTATTAAGAAATTAACTTTAAAGTTAATATAATTTGTTTAAGTTTAAATTGAGGTGTGACTAAATTTTTATATATTTTTTATATATTTATTAATTTGATTTTTATTTTATAAAATACTGTATTTATTTTGAACTAAAATAATATTCCATAAAATATCAATTTATAACTTTATTATTATTTAAAATATAATTTATCATACATTAGTCATCTTCAAATTGTCATTTTATATTATTTTAATTAAGTTTTTTTTGTTATTTTTTAATCATGCAATAAATGGATGTTAAGTTTATTATTAAATAGAAATAAAAAGTTTATTTATTTTATACAGTTTTCTTGAATTTCTTAGAAAATTAAAGAAATGGTAAACTATTAATTAAAGTCAGTTTATGTTTAGTTTAATATTTTTCAGACAAAAATTACGAAATGAAATAAAAATTATTTTTTTTATTAATAATTAATAAATGTTCAAATTATTATAATAAAATTTATTTAATTTCTAATAATTATTTTTTAATATTTTAATTTTGTTGTTGTTGTATATTTAACTACAATATTGTCTATAATAATAACAACAATAATATCTTTTACTGTGATTTTTATTATTTTACTTATAATTTTTAATTACACCATTTGTATTTTCATAACAAATATATGAATAAAAATTATTATTATTAAAATTAATAATAATAATACATTTGTATAAATAATAAAATTTTATTTTAAATAATTTTAAATTCAATACTTTTAACATATTAACATTCAAATAAAATAAAATAAAATAAAATAAAATAATTGCTTTTTAAAATATAATAAATTTTAATTTATTGATGCACCTAAAAAGTAAATAACGTAAAACTTTTGGTAAATGATTTGCATATTATTAATAAATAATTTAAGTTGATTTACAATTAAGTAAAATAAGTAAAAAATCATTATAATATATTATATTATTTATAGAGTATAACAAATTAAAGTACTAAAAAATGATATGTTTTTACTCATATTTTATGCACATTTTCTATACACGCATATAACAGCATACAGATTATCTGAAACGTGATTTTCCAATATATATATTAATTTATATAATTTATTATCAAATTTATTGGATTTCATGAGATTTCATTGTCATTTGTAAACAAAACAATAACATTTATGCAATAAATTATACTAATTTTAAAAGTCATATCTTATATAATAGTCATATAGTAATTAAAACAAAATCATTTTATTCTATTATTTGTATAAATTTCTATATATTTGAAACTAATCACTTGGTAATAGTTTTTAATATAATTTAATTAATAAATTATATAACTGTTTAGTTACTTTAGACTGATAGTCGCTTATGTATCTTAAAACTAAATGACTATTTTTTAGAGATAGAGAGATCTATGGATATATATATTTATTTAAGTAATAGAACCATGATTCAATGCTATGTACAAAAAATATTTGATGTTAAATATATAATTATTTATACTTAAATAAATAAATATATAATTATTTATACTTAAATAAATAAATATATATCCATAGAGCTCTCTCTCTCTCTCTCTCTCTCTCTCTCTCTCTCTCTCTCTCTCTCTCTTTCTTTCTCTTTCTCTCTTTCTCTCTAAAAAATAGTTATTTAGTTTTGAGATACATAAGCGACTATCAGTCTCAACAATAAGTAATAGTAAGTGTTGTCATATTTTATTCCTAACCCGCGAAACCTTCTGATGAGTCCTCTTGTGTGTCAATAGACCACGAAATAGCGCATAAAGATCTAAATTGTGCCCCAGTTTGTGGTCAAATGTCTTTTCTTCCTTCTTTCTTCTATATACTGGTCGTCCTATCTGAATGACACCTCATAAGATGTTTTACTAATGCTTAAACTATTGAGAAATATTATTAATATATTTATTATTAAATTGTGGAATTATAATAATAATAATCAAAATATCAATTTTTATACTAACTTATTAATTTGATATTAAAATTATTTTAAAATCATACAAAATGTCTTTTAATTCAACAATGGATTATGAAATATGATATGATATGATATAATAAAATATAATACTATTTCATAATTTAGGTCATTAAACGTAGGATGGATTCATAAATTAGTTGATGTTTTTATATAAAGTGCTTATACTGTATGTATAAGTGGGTGAGTGGGTGGACATTACAATCTATAGATTCTGGAATCACATATATTCTTCTATTTATTATATATATATATATTATATTCTGTTAAATATTTGATCTAAAATTTAGGACAACTTCTATTGAATTACAAAAATATTTTTAAAGTATAAATTATTTAATTTTAAATGATATGGTTTTTAATATTAACTGTGAAATATAGATAACATTTTTAGTGGCAATTAACTTTGACTGTCTTTTAATAATTGTATTAATATATATATATATATATAAAAATTGAATATTTTCAAATATTTAATCATAATAATTTTATATATCTTATAAATATACTTAATGTTTAGTTGAAATCAAACATTAAGTATCAAAAATTATATAACATAATAAATGCTTTTATTTGTACAGTTTTTATAATAGATTATCAGATTTTTATCAAATTATTACATAAAATATTAAAAGTACTAAAATTCAAAATATTAAAAATAATGTATTATATAAGACTTATGTAATATTTAATTACTAAAATTACTTAATGATTCTAAATATGAACAACATTTTAATTATAGTTATTAAATGATATGAAAAGTTTTTGATGTCTTCAAAGTATGTCATAATGTTGTTGTAATTCATTATTGTTTAATGTCAACATTAAGTTAACATTTTCACTAAATAATAAAAATATTCAAACAAATTTTAAAAAGTTTGTTTTCTGAAATACATGTGTATATGTATATGTATTGGTGAGAATCATATTATTCACTACAAGTGTACTTTATTAGTCATACAGAATAATTTAATTCATTAAAGTTTGTTTCTGGCAATGCTTTCTCAGTTTTTTTTTTAATAATTCAAACGAAACAAACATTCAAATTTATATTCTTTATATACAGAAAAATCAATAGTAAAAATTTAGTCAACAAAAAATTAATGCATATATACATGCATTTATATACGACACTTTAATATATATATATATATATTGATATACACTTTTTAAGTAATACAATAAAATACAGTGTAATATAACCCAATAAATAATGTTATTATGCATTCTTTACTGACAGCCATTCAATGCTCTAAATAATAATTTTACTCTATTTTAAAGAAATTTAAAACTTTTAGATAAAATAAACTTTTAAATTCTTATGTTTCAATAAATATTTTTTGTTATCAATCATTATTTTATTTAAGTTTAAAAACTTATCATAATTTCAAAATTTATTTCTAACATACTTTTTCTCAATTAAATAAGTTTTTAAAATATATTTGTCATAATAAGAATTTAAGTATAAAAGACAATACATTTGTTAAACTTTTGTTTATATAAATGTTATTAAAAACCTTTTTACACTTAAATTTAAATACTGTACTTAAATATATTAAATTAATTTTAAAAAACGTATAATAGTATGTAAAAGTATTGCGTGTTTATACTTATATGTCATAAAATTTTAGTTATTATTGCTATACTGTAATTAATTTTTTAAATGATTTACAACTCCGATAATAATAATATTTAATAATATATTCGGCGCCGAAATTTTAAGGTCATTTCTTCTCGTTTTTAAGCAACAATTTTTCCAATTTGGTCAAAAAGTCTGGTAAAATCCCAATTTCTCTATCTTAGGGGGTATTTTGGACTTACCCCCTACCCCCTTACTTAACCCCGATTAAATTGTATCATTAAATGTACTGAATTACTAAATTTATTTATTTATAAATATTTCAATGAAATTTTCTTTTAAATTATAAAATTTTAGTAATAAATGCAATTTCCTGTATATTATTGTTGCCTAACCGGCAAACTTTTACGACAATTGTCACAAATTTTTTTTTATAAAAAAATTACAAAAAAATAATACCATTGATAGCACTATTTTGTATTCAATACGTGGGATGAGTCATCATAAGGTACCGCAAAATACACTTAATGTAAACTATTTATCTACAAAAATAATTAACTAATAATATTTTATATAAATTTTCGTTCAATAGTATTATCAAATGTATTATTTATACAGTTATTGAACATTTTTTTATCAATACTGTACAATACTTTATCCCTGACCTACACTGAACTTGACACTGAGCCAAAATACTGGACTTTCCCGATTAATACTGGACTTTCCCGATTAATACTGGACTTTCCCGACTAATACTGGACTTTCCCGACTAATACTGGACTTTCCCGACTAATACTAGACGTTGATACGAGTAATAATTGATTTCAAAGTTAAACTTACAATTTTTATTATAATTAGTGATCAACTTTAAAAATCTTAATAAATTTTTATATAAAATTTAGTATTGCCAATAACTAGTGTAGACTTCAATTAAATTGTTTAACAAATTCTCGAATTGAATTAATCAAATATAATTAATTAAATAAAATAAAATTAATATATATTACTAATAATTATAAATTGTATGAACGATAACAATACAATAATTTCAATGTATTCAAGTATTCAAACTTTTAATATTTATTATTTCTGTTTGGACTAATCTACAGTAAAAGGCAAACTTTATTAGACACCTATTGTATATAAATACCTTGATATTATGTAATTTTCTAATATACTCATAGTTCATTTTAGTGCATTTTTATATTATGGTTGTCTAATAATGTTTGCTTTTTATGGTAGTATTAAATATATGTATTATATAAAAAACATATCTATCAATATTTTTATAAAGTAATTGTTGATATAGTCATTACATATTTAACATAACATCATATAATTTTATACATCATTTTTAAGCTATTTCTTAGTAATAATAATTTAAGTTTAGAATATACAGTATATGAGATTCAATTGTTTTAAAATGTGAAATATTGGTCAATAATTTTGGATAAATTTTTGATAAGTGCAAGAATGTGATCAAAATGCGAAGTCAAACATATTGTATTCATAAACTATTTGCTATAAGTTTCAAATCTATAAGTTAGCAAATAGGCTATAAATCAAAGTCGTTTATCAAACTTATTGACCCTAATATCTAAAAGTTTAAAAAAATATTTTATATACAAAGTTTTAGTTTAATAACAAGAACTTTGCTTTTTTATATTTCCTACCGATTGTAATGTTTTAACTCAAAAAATATCATTTGTTTTTTAAAAAATTATTACATATTTAAAACAATAATACTGTTTATGTAAATTTTAATTTTAAGATTAATATAAATTAATACGGTATAAACATTAATTATTTTTTATATAAACCTAATTAAATATGCAATAACATTGTAAATAGCAATAATTATTACTTTATTAAATTAAAAGTATTTAACAAATATATTAAAATAATTAACATTTTTAATTTTGCCTAAATTTCAAAAACACAATGTTTAGCTGCAATAGCTTAAGAACCGGTAGACAAATATTTTAGCTGAACTGCAACTATCTTTTGTGCTATTCTTTGATAAATATAAATGTCATGACATCTACACCCACACAATAACCCATATATTGTGAGCAGCGATACAGTAAATATTAAACTTTGCGACCATATCTATGAAAACCTATTTGCAATATAATAATCATATCAAATATGTTTAAATAATTTTTAATTCTAATATTAATAATTACAGATTTGATAAATAATTAAAATTAATTTTCAATTGCAATATTATATATAATTTATATTTATTGAGCATAAATAAGATGCAACTGAATAAATAAAGAAATATATTTTTCTTTATTAATAAGTGCAATAATTTTTTTCATAATTTTATATAAATTTTAGATAATATGCAAAGCATAAGATGTGTTATATATATTTAATATATATATACTTTATATATATATATATATACTTTATATATATATATATACTTTATATATATATACTTTATATATAATTGCTACATTATATTAATATATATTTTATTTTTATAATTTGTACAATTTTTTAATATTTATATATAGAATAAAATAATATAAAGCATATAAGAAAATAAATTTAAAATTAATGCAAATATTTAGATATTTTTCGTTGAAAAGAAAACTGATAATTGCGTGGGTGTTATCAACTCTCTCTCTCTCTCTCTCTCTCTCTCTCTCTCTCTCTCTCTCTCTCTCTCTGTGTGTCTTCTCACTTATTTTCATTGCGCACTTACTCTCCAACTATAATACAATCATATATTCTTCTCATTGAAGGGTCATTGCCTTAACTATGTGTTTGGATGTACTTTACTCAGGAATATTCTGTTGTATAAAACAAAAAATATTTTGATATTTCTATAACTAAATCAAGTATTGAAATTTTTTTTAATGTTTAATTTTTAGTAATCATTGAGGGATCAATAGTATTTATTAAGTGAAATAATTATTTAATATATAAAATATCACAATTTATGAAAATAAAATATTCTCATTACCATAATAGTAAGCAAACTAATTTTAATTAATAATTTAATTTGAATAAAATGTTTACTTATATGAAATAATTTTATCAAAATAAATATAAATATTTATTTCATTCAATTTTAAATATCTTATATATTTAATTTACAGTATATTATTTTACTAGCAATTCTAGTGATTCATAAAAAATTTAAAACAAATTTTTAAATATTTTTAATTATAATATTTTAGTAGATATAAAAAATTAAATTTAAAAAATAGTTTATTAGTTTTTGTATTTATTTTATTTTATTTACATAAACCATGATGTTTTTAATATTAATATAAATATGATATATTACTCGTTTTAAGAGTCTATTGTTAGGTATATTTTATTTCAATATAACTTAAAATACAAAAAAACATAATTTAACAATATTTTTTATATTTTATAAAAATAATTATTAGTTATAGCACTTTAAAATATTATTGCAATTTAATAAAACTGAACTTAATAATTATAAATTGAATTGAATTATTACATTTTTAATTATAAATTAAAATTTCAATTATTATAGAGATAGAATAACATTTAATTATAATAATATTATAATAATTTTAAACAATAAAATTATTTAGTTATACAAAAATATTTCGTACTACTAATATCGTACGGTAATTATTCAATAAATTTAATATACAATAGTTTATGAAAATAAATGTTAAGAAGTAAAAAGTGAAAAAAATATGATAAAAATATTGATAATAATAAATATCAATGAATTTCCGGGCATGCGTTCAGTGCGTTCAGTCACATCTTTGCTCTAAAAATTGCATCCCTGTCCTCACTAGAGTAACATAACTTTAGTTATAAGTAAACAGTGAGTAAGTAAGACAGTTGTCATCACTTATATTACAATATATATATATATATAAACTACTTTAAACCATAAATACATCATTTAACAATTTTGTTAGATTTAGTTTGAGACTAATGTTTGTTAATTTTTTTTCAAAACTTATAAAAATTATTTAATAATAAGTTATTTTTTGCAAAATCTTTACAAACTTTTATTTATTTCTTGAAATTTTGTAAAAAATATTAGCAAAATAATTTATACAAATAAATATTGATAGAGTAATATAACAAATACAAAATTATTGTTTAAAATTGAAATTTGCAAACTGTCTGAAAATAAGAAATGCCGTCTTCAAGAGTGGTGTCGTTATCGACATTGGGTTTAAACGATCTAAAAGATCACAAATTGAAACTTCATTATCGTATTGTAATCCTTGGCTCAGCCAAAGTCGGTAAGTGTTTCCTCTCTTTCATAAAATTGTTGTTTGTGTTGACCATTATTTAACAATGGATACAGTTTTTATTTTATCATTAATTATGGATAAATTGCTGTGACATTACATTTATCTGTTATTCACTTCATTATATGTTAGTATCATAAGTGTTGTGTTTTGATCAGTCATTAATCACATCATTAAAAAGTAAACCAAATGTAATGTTTTTTTGTTTACACTACAAATTCCCTACATTTATCATAATATTGCTCTCATTATAAGATAAATTTATTTTATAAACTATGCTTTCTAGAGATAATATAAATTATATTATATAAAAAATTATTTATGACATTTTTATAATTAAATTAAAATATAAACTTAAACATTTCAGTATTAATTTTTATACAAAATAAGCAAATTTTACATATTGACTGACAATAAAATAAATATACATATTTATCTATACATAATCACTATTAAAACCTTATTTTAGTAAAATTATTATAAAAAAAATATAATTATAAATTGAAAAATATTCTTTAATTATAATTGTTTCTCTTATTATTAAATGTTTAAAATTATAAAAATAATTTAACATTTATATACATTTGCAAAAGTTTTTATTTTATAACCAACATATTAAAGCTTAATCATCTTATCTATTGAATAGTATATATATATATATCTTTCTCTTTATTATATCATAATCAGTACAATAATAAGTATAATTTGTTTTTTTTGCAATTATATTTTTCTGAATATATTATCGTTGATTTGAAATTAATAGATGTTAAAAATTTATAGTTTAATTTGTGCATATTATTACACTTTTAAGTACATTTTAATACAGTGTATTTGCATCATAAGTATATTTTATTATTATTATTCTTTTTATTAATGCAAAATCATTTTGCAAATTAAAGAATAGATTATAATATATAAAACTACTATTTATAATAAAATTATGTATTATTTAAAATTTTTAATTATAAATATTTTATTTTATTTTACTATAGATTCAAAAAATTTAGTTTAGTTTTATATATATATATTTAATACTATACTATATAGTATATTTATATAAATTATATTGTGACCGATTTTTATAGTAATTGAATAACACCCACACATTTTCATAGTACTACCAAAAGTTCAGCACATATACAGTATAGCATTAGTTTGTATACAATGGTTTTTGGCTTACTATGTACTGTAGTTTAGTATAACACTGTAAAGTATGTTACTTTTACTTTAATATGATAAACGCATACAACTATTGATATATAAGTTATATAATATCACATTAATATATTTAGAAATATTATATTTGAAATATTTAACATGTATTTTATGCACAAAAATTTAATCAAGATAAAATAAAATATCAAAGTGAGCATTGTTGTTTTATATAAATAATTTTAACAAAATCATTCTTTAATAAATTAGATATTCTTTTATGTCATATATTTATTTACATTATAAGTCAAACCAAAAAGTGTATTATTGATTGACTTAACATTGATTGTATAGTTTTTATATCACATGAATACGGTTGTCATATATGTTATATAAGTCATTGAAAGTTCAGTGCACTCAACACTCACGTTGTCTTTTGATTTTTAAAAAACAATATAAAGTTATTATTTAAATATTGTATTTTTAAATATCAATATAATTGTTATATCTATTGCTTATAATTTATTTTAATAAAAATATTAAATTCTTTATACAATTCTATAATCAATTGACATTTTTAATTTATATATAATATTATATATTTAATTTTTATATAGTTTTAATATTAAATGTTTATTGTTAGAGACTAAAAACATTAAAAAAAACAGTATTTTATGCATACTTTTATTTATTATTATATTTGATTAAAATGCAAAACTTAGGTAAAACATCAATAGTGAGACGTCTATTGTCCGATAAATTTGAAGAAATACATAAACCAACGATTGAAGAGCTCTATCAAAACGATTATAAACTTAAGGACTCAGATATGACGCTTACACTCGACTTATTGGACACGAGTGGCAGTTATCCATTTCCAGGTATTACTTATAGTATTTTATATACTCTAAAGTCACTGAATCTCAAGTTTCATAGAAAGTGATGAAATGATTAAATTAAGTCAATTGAACTAATCTATCAATAAATCATTCTATCATTTTTAACAACATTTAGTTGATCACACATTTTGATACAATATCTTAAAATTTTAATTGTTTTATATCTTACTTTAATTATGATAAAACTATATATAATTCAAGACTATAGACTAAATATATACAATTCTATAGAAATATAAAGTAGTTATTAAATGTTTGACTTATACTTTATATAATCCAGACATTTGTTATTTTAATAATTCCTAATACGGATAGCAATTAATATAAATAAAGTTTATGACATTAAATATATTTGTGACATATTTTCCGAGAGAGTGAACCAATTTCACTAAGTCTTGACCTATTGTTAAATGAAAATATAGTTATTTTGTTTATTATTTTATTAGAACAGTAAATCAAAATCACCTTGAAACATTTTTATATAATCAACAAATGTATGTCACTTATTAATACTCAATTCAAATTAATTCTTGAAATCTGATCTCTTTTATATCAAAATCTTTATATTTTTTCTTTATGTGTTTTATTGACAGTTTTATTTCATTATTAATTTGAGTTTAACTAAAACTTTATTTATTGTTTTGTTATTTAAGTGGTCAATATATGCTAATATAATATATTATTTTTTAAATTTATTTACTAGTAGAGATAATTTAATATGCTATACTGCATACATAATATTTATATTAATTTATTTATAAATATTTTATGCAATTCATTGATTGTTTAGAAGTTAATAAATATTTGGTCATTTAATTATTAAGTATAGTATAATAAAATGTATTTGTTTTTGTAAGTAAAACATAAGTTATAATTAAAACATGTAATTAATAGAATTGGGATAAAAAAAAAGTAGCACTAATTAGCCGCACGATATTTATTACATTATTCATTATTATGTTAGTTGAAACACTGATTTTTATAAAAATTTATCATTTATTTTATAATTTTAGACTAAAATTATATTTTGTAAAAATAATTAGAAAGATAAACTATACTAAAAGCAATTTTATATATAATAAAATATTTTCATATATTAAAAAATCTTAAAGTGTAATTTTAACTCTTAATTTAATAATCACCTTTTAAATCTTAAATATAATAAAGTAAAAAAATTATTCATATATATTTAACATATAGTAAAATAGTACTTTTACAGTTAAATGTTATTAAAATATATTATATACAACTTATGAGTATAATTAAGATTAAATTATTAATTAATTAAAAATTATGTTTTGCAAAAAATAAATAAATAAATTATTGACAGCAATGCGAAAGTTAGCCATAAGTACTGGAGATGCGTTTGTATTGGTTTATGCAATCGATGACTTGGACTCGTTTGAAGAGGTGACCCGACTTAAAGATGCCATCATTGACGAGAGGGCAACAAATTTACCACCAATTGTTACAGTTGGCAATAAATCAGGTATCGGTTCTAATAACAAACAACTGTTTAGTTTTAATTTAATAGACACTAAAATTAATACCTAATAAAATTTATAATAGTAAACTAATTTTCAAACTTGTATTTGATAAATATATTCTATGATATTACTAAAGTTATAAAATATTTAATTTATAGATTTGGTGGACAAACGTATGGTTAAGAAAGAGTTGGCCGAAACAATAATAAACATCGATTGGGAAATGGGTTTTGTTGAGTGTTCGGCCAAAAACAATGAAAATATTTTGTTAGTTTTTAAAGAGTTGTTACAACAAAAGCAAACTCAATATATACTACAAACTCAGACTCTGTCCAAAAGGGATTCATTGGTTACGGTATCGCCACGTATTAAACACCGTAAGATTGCACTCAAACCGCAGAGCTGTATCATCTCTTAAATGAATTAATCCATTATTTACTAATAGTTAAAAACGTTTGTAACATAATATTTAGACACTTTTCTAAATGTTATGTTTTATTTAATATTGCTATTTGAGTGTTAATATACTTTATATATTAATATATATAACTTAATATCATTTAAAATTATTAAGTTGTTTGTGAAAATTTGTTCACACGATTGTCACAGATTAATATTTTATTATTACTTTTTATTGTTACATTTTAAGTTAGATATTAGCAGAGTTATACAATTTTACAAATTGTGTCATTGCTTAGAAATAATGATAACGTGAAAAAAGGTTAAATAATATTATTTAGTTATATAATCCATTTTTATAGAAAAACTATTCACGTATTCATTATTTTTGAACATTTACAATTTTAGTTTTTATTATTGTTTTAATTTAAATAAATTTTAATTATTAGTTTATAAAATGCCAAAATTACATTAATAATCAAAATATTTATTATTTGAATATATAAATAATTATATATTGATATATAAAAATTCTTTTAAATACTATTTGAATATAAGGCATGACTATATTACTTATTACTAAATGACAAACTTTTACAAATGATGTAATATTGAATAACTCCTATTTATTAATCAATTTATTAATACGTTTACCCGTAATTTGCTATTTGATTGTGATTATCATTAATTGCAATCGAGTTAATAATTTAATTTATATAAATAATAATATAAATATTAGATCTTATATGTAATTGAATTCTAATGAAAAATTTTTTAATATACAATTATTATGTTAGAAATGATTTTGAGCTAAATTTTTATTTCATTAAAAGGTGAGCTCAAAATAGCAATCAGTATCTAAAAATATAACTTAAAAGCTATAAAACTATTACCAAATTAACTCTAATTTATAATATTAAGTTAACTTATAAACTTACAAAATAATTTACAAATATTAAATAATTCATAAATAACATAAAAATACAATGTTTTCATATTAGTCGACATTTTTTAAAACTTTAATTTTTAGATTAAATTTACTAACAATATTAATAACTTTTGTAATGCACTAATAAACTGTATATTAATAAACACTGTACAGTATATTAATGTTTCATATGTTTGTCAACGCTTTCAAAAGTTATTTGAAAACATTGTATGCTTAATTAACTAGATTAAATAACAAGATTATTACTACAATTAATGCCATTTTCAATAATTAATCAAAATGTTAATACTGTATACACTATAAATATTAAACAGTAAATATAATAATTTTTTTTTTATAAATTATTGTTAGTTAGATAAAATTTGTTTATTAGCACATTATTTAGAATTTATTTTGGATAATAGTAATACAGTTATAAGTATTAATAATTAAAAATTAAAAATAAGAATTTATTTTAAAATTTAGAAACAATAATTTAAAAATTATTAAATAGTTACAGTATTTATTGATAATTAAAGACATTTCTAAGTATAATACTTTAATTATTTTATTTTCATTTATATTTACTGATATGTGATGTTTTACAATTTAATAATTAACAATTGTTTTTGTTGTTGTAATTAATTTACAATTAATCTGCTTAAAATTTATAAGAATATATCATTTTTATGTATACTATTTCTACAAGATATTGTTTACCTGTTATAAAATTTTTGTAATTGACAAACATATACAATATATTTAAGCCTTGTTTTTATTAAAATACAATATAAGAAATATTATAAATTATTATACTCTTAAAAGATATATATATATATTCTTTAAGCAGTATTCAACAAAAATCTTAAACTCAATGTTATTATTAATACAGCATTTCATAATAATAGTATTGGATAAATAAATTTCAAATTTCTAGAAATTTACTATACAAAATTTCTCTTTGATAAAATTTTCAATATACAAAATATAATGTAATACTGTATAAAACTTATAGTAATGTAAATAATTTTATCAATTAAAATAATAATTAAATTTTTCTTATAATTCTTAAAAATATATATTAATCAATTTAATAGCAAATATTTTGCTTATCACAACCCTTTTTATTGATAATATTTAATTAAATGTTAATATTATAGTTAAAAATTATTATTTTATAATTTGTGAAACAATTTTCATTTTATTTATAGTATAAAATATTAATAATTAGATCAAATTATTAATACGGTAGAAGTTACTATGCACATGCTGTATAATGCATAATAATATTAATACCTTGCTTAGATTTTAAACAAAATATAATTTTAATAATTTATTTAAAATTTTTTATCATAAATAATTTTTTAATTGGACTATATTTCAGCTTTAATTATATTTTAACAGTATATAATATTTAAAATGTATTACATTTTATTCAATTATATTATTTTATTTATAAATTAGTACATTAGAAAAATAGAAAATTTTCATATTAAATTTTGAAACAATATTTATCTAATACTATATTTATATTTTGTTCAATTGTTCTGAATTTCAATAATTTTGTCCAAATATACAAATATTAAATAAGCCAAATGTCAAATTACTTTATACAAGTAATTCATAACTTTTAGCCATAACTTTAAGTCTCATATATATATATATATATATATATATTTAGAAAATTGTTTTAATATATATACTGTATATACAGTATTATACACTGTTTTGAGATAATATTATACATATTGTTAAATATTGTTTATTTGTATTGTTATATACAACTTTATTATTGTTGATTTTATATTGTAATTATTAAATAATAATTGTATTTATCATTGTTATTATTTGTATTAACAATTATTTTGTAAAATAAATTATAAATAAAATTTATTACTACATTATGATTTTTATATCAATACTGCAAACTTTAAATTTTCCATTAAAATAGATAATATACAAAAAATTACTATAACGAATAACCTATTAAGATATTATCAAAAAGTAAAATTTACTAATGATTAAAATTAATAATTAAGTTATTAATAGTTTATTTAAAATTAGCGATAAAAACTTATTAAGCAATTTAGTTATCAAATCATTAATAAATTGAAAACAAAAGAGTAAATATATTATGACTACATTTGCTTAATTATTGAATTTAAAATTAATAATTACAATTGTTTGAGGAAATACACAAAACTATTTATGCCTAAGAAATAAAAATAATAATAAAGTATACCTGGTTTATATCAATATGTTAATATATGAACTATTAGTTTATTTTTACATTAATTTTTTATAAAATGAAAATGTATACTAACATTTAATACAATAATTTACTGTATTAAAATGTTAAATAACTATTAAAATATTTAGTGTATTAAACTAAAAATTATAATTATAATAATAAGTGAAGCAGCAAATGGGATATTTAATGAATTTGTTAAAATAATTTTTATTAAATTTTTTCCATTTAAACGTTTAACTATCAATAATTCATAAATTTAAATAATGCGTGAATAATTAAAATTATAATCTTTTAATATTAGTGGTTATTAATATTTTTAAATGACTTATTGTTTTTATTTATTTAAATTAGTTATGCATTATAAAAAGAAAACTTCAATAAATCATATATATATTATAAATCAAATATTGTTAATGTGTTGACTAATATAATTATAAACTAAATATTATAATCAAATAGTTAATGCAAACAAAATTATAATTAAAATAAAGGTTTATAAAGTAATAGGAAGCTAACTATAAATGCTTTGATTTCACAAAAATTGTTTTATTTGATTATTGAATTCAACAGACATTAATTTAAACCAATTTTATTTTATAAGTTTTTAATTATGAAAATATATTTTAATACTAAAATATTAAAGTTTTGAATTAATTAAAAGTATCTAATGTTTAATAATAATGTGAACTTAAATAATAATTGAATGAAATTAAAATAAATATATTTCATTAATATTTCAACGATTGCCAAAACAAGATGACACTGGGATTATTTGGTCCCGGTCCTCTACAAATGTTATTTTCAGTGCTTATGATGCAAGGCCTGAGTTTAACAATGTTTAGGACATTCCTAAATCAGGCAATTCCTCGTTTCGATCCAATGAGGTTTAGCTTTAAGTTAGGTAATGATCCTCAACTGTCATCAACAACACCAACATCAGCGCCTAATATTGATCAACAAAATTTGATGCCAATCATCAATATGTTAGCACCGATATTACTTCAACAACATTTACAACGATCACAGAATAATCAAATGCAAATCAATGACAAATCATCTCTTACTCAGACCCAAGTCATGTCACCCATAGGTTCCTATCAAATGCCTGTCCAATCGGTACCGATTCAAAGTTCTATGACAAATATGCCACCAATGCCTCAACAAGTTATTATTATACCACAAATGCAGTCTCCGAGTAGAGGTTCGGCCTCAACACATATACCAGTTCTTATGAATGCTCCAAATAATAATGTTAACAAAGATAAGGATCATCCGGTGAGGATCACTAAACGCATACTTGAAAGACCACCAAAAACAACACGCAAACCAAATCGGGTGATAAATAGAGCCCACGCCGGAGCCATACACTTATCATTTATAACACCCAAACCACCGATAAGTGCGCGAAAATATGTTATACCAGTTGTTACAGCAAATAGTTTGGTTGGAGATTCAGATATAGAATCAATAAAAACATTTAATAAATCTAATAGTTTAGAGTTAAACAATGCATCCATTAATGAAAATTTAGTCGACAACGACAACGACACCAAAATCTCAATTAATTTCCAACAAACAACTACTTCCAGACCAACCATTTCTACCAGTGATCCTATAACTTCTACTGTCACCGACACCACCACCACTACTACAACTACTCAAGCAATAACTTTATCACAAACAACAACATTAACTGAAACATTTGATAAAAATGATATCGAGATTAGTGACAATAATAAGACTTTTGATGGGATCACAAATGCCACCGAAATATCAGAGACAGAAAAGACATCTTTTGATAAAAACTTATTAAATCATAAATTGGATTCAAAAGACAATATTAGTTTAAACTCAACGTCCGATTTAGTCCACAAAGACTTTGTTGATCACATTAAAAATATTAGTGAAAACAATCAAATAGACTCCAATCTAAGCCAAGAGAGTCAACAAAACCAAGACATCTATTTTGAAAACACAAAAGATGAACGACTTTATAGTAATCATATAATATATGTTTTGCATTAATTATATTTTTATTAATTAAACTAATTATTAATTATGTTTACAATAAAATATTCTATTTATATTATATACAATGAATTTAATAAGTTTAAAGAATACTAGTTTTTAAATTTTTATATATTAATAAAATATTTGATTTGATTATATTTTTAAAATTATTATACAGAACCTAAACGGTCAACATTTAAGAGAGTTTGTTATTATTTATTGAAAGTCAAGAATGGAGATCTCAAGATTGAAGACATTGATCCATTCATTTGCTCCCATATTATCATCGGTTATGCAACTGTTAATCAAAACAATATAATGGTTCCCAAAAATATAACAGAAGATCTTGAAAAGTATGAATATTTATAAAACAATTTTTTGTATTTTTATTACTAATAATTATAAATATTTAAACATAAATTTGTTTATTATTTAAGATATCGAGGATTAGCTGATCTAAAAACAATAAATCGTAATCAAAAAATTATAATATCTATTGAAGACGACAAAGAGTCACAGTATTTGTCAAGAATGGTGTCAAACGAAAAAAGTCGGGATATTTTTGTCGCTTCGGTACTCGATATGTGCGATATGTTTGGCTTTGATGGGGTGGACATACATTTAGACACACAATTCATAACTGCAACTCAAGATAACAAATATAATTATATATTTTTATTAAAAGTTAATCTTTTAAAAAAATTATTTATTAAATACTAACATACAATCTCTACTAAATATATTGTATTTATAATTGTAATGTATTTTATAGGAACTAAAAGCTGAATCAGTTCGCAGATTTCGCGATGATTTTATAATATCAACAACAATAGGAACACAACTTGTCATAGGAATGGCAGCAAATGATATACCAGTGCTCGCAGAGTAAGTGCTTTTATATATTAAAAAAATCATTTTAAAATTAATTTATTGAAATATTTAAAAAAATTAAAAATATCAATTAATTAATTGGATATTTATAGAGTCGTTGATTTTGTCAATTTAATGTCATATGATTTCAATGAGTACCGCAATGACCGTCCATATACAGCACATCATTCACAACTATATCCCCGACCCATAGAAAAAGGATATTATTTGACTTTAAATGCTGTGAGTTATTGTTAATTATACTAATAAATTAAATATTGTAAATTGTCATTAATATACTCATATAATTTGTTATATAAGGCATGGGCTACAACCTATTGGGCAAATAAAGGGATGCCATTAAATAAAATTATTTTGGGTTTACCAACATATGGTCGCTCTTATAACCTGGCTGTGCCCGTATCTTACGGCATGGATGCTCCAGTTTATGGTCCCGGAATGGGAAGCGGACAACTAAATTGTAAATTTGTATTTTAAATTGTAAATAACTGATGATAAATAATTGTTGTATATTCTAGACACTGCAGTTTGTCATTTCTTAGCTACCGGTGCTACTCATGAGTTTGATGTTTATAGTCAGGTGCCATTCGCTTATAAAAACTTTGATTGGGTTGCCTATGAAAGCGATGTGTCGGCGGCACTAAAAGCTCAATGGGTTGTAAAAGCAGGAATGGGAGGCATAATGACGTTTGCACTCAATTTTGACGACACTCAAGGTTTGATTTATTTTTATAACTACTTTATGACTTAATACGGAAATGGATAATTGATTGTTTTATTTGAAATATTAAATGTTAAAATTTATCATTTTTAATAGTTAATATACTATTAAACAAAATATATGTTATTTAATTAAAGTAATTTTTTATAATTTGCAATTATCAATGCTTCAATCGACATAATTATAGTAGACTGTATGCTCCAATTGAATTAAATCTTATATAAATTATCATATAGTCTTATATTTATATTAATGAATAATTATTATAAATTGTATGTTATACTATATGCTAAACTATTATACAATATTTTATATAACAAACTACTTATTGACTATTATAGATTTATAAAATATTATTAAATTAAAAATAACATATTAATATATAGTAAATTATAAAAATTTAATTAATTTGTTGCAAACATTTATATTAATACAGGTTTTTGTCAAAAAGATGGCAAAAAGTTTCCCATTCAGAGAGCAGTTTCTCATTTATTACAAATGTCTTCATTGATATCATACCAACAAACAAGTCATTCACCAGACATTACAAACACTTTGACAAAACAATGATAACAAAACCTATATATTAATTACAATATATAGTATAAAATTAATAAATTTTATCTAACAATAACTTCAAAAATATTACCGTAATTATATTTGTCATAAAATAAAGTGTATATTTAGCACAAATTTATTTAAATTTTATGTAACTATAATAACGCATCAAAAATTTTACAATTAATAATAGTATAATAAAAGTTATAAGTCTAACTAATTCACAATTTAATTAAAAAATAGTTTTGAATACAACTGTAGACTAAATTTATAAATTTAAAACTATTTGTTATATTTGTTATTTCAATTACTAGTACAGTAATACATTTTTTTATCAAATATTCTATATTTATTTATAGAAAATATAAAAAGTATTACCGAATTAACTTTAAATTATGTTATTAAAATTTTATTGAAATAAACTTTTCAAGTTATTTTTATAAATATCCAAACAAACAATCAACATAGAGTAAACTTAAAAGATAATAAATAAAAATAAAATAAAATAAAACTAATAATTAGTAAATATAATATTACATATGTTAAGTTTATCATTAAAGTCTACATTATGCCAAAAATCATATGAGAAATTCACAAGTGTTTGCTATATAATTTGGTGTAAACATTTTAAATGCAATATTATAATAAAAAATCATAATTACCGTAATATTTAAGTCTAAACTACTTGTAAATTAAATCTATTAAAGATTTTAAATCTTTGTTACAATTAAAAACATGTTATATTTTGACAATTTCAATACATAATACAAATATTAATGAATTTATGAGATTGTTCGTTGATTATACATTTGCATTGAATTATTAAATGCTTTTACAATTTATTGAGATTTCCTGTACCATAATTAGAGATAACAAAATTATTAAGTTATTGCCATTTTATTAAGAGTATCTTTGGGTAAAATAATAAGCGAAACCAATGCCACGACAAATGCCAATAATCCGATGCCATATATTCCTAATATAAACCTTCTGAATCCACTTCCCGGTCCGTCACTTCCAATGGGATGGTCATCACCAGAGTTGGACATGTCTTGCATTGCAATGTCATGAGTTTCTACCAAATTAAAGGCTTTGTTGAGATTAACAAAGTTTTATAATTATTAGTATTTAACGTATAATTAAATTAAGAAATCTAATTATCTAATCAAATATTAGAAATACGCTAATTATTAATCAATTTTTAAAATATCAATATATAAATCATGTATAGAGTCATTCATTTTGCTAAAGTAAAAAGTTGATTACAGGTAATTAAGTAGAATAAATACCCTATTTATAAAATATTAATAAACACGATATACAGTACTTTCTAAATGAATACGTAATGATAATCTATAGATTTTTTTATAGAATTAATATCAAATTAAAGCTGTTTTGAATAAATAAAGTTGTTTTTACACTAAATGTTATAATTATTTACATATTAATAAGTATAAAAAAATTCGGTAATATTAATAATCTAGAAATTTTATAATAAATTGATAATTACTCCTATTTTGCATAAAAAATGTATGAAATTGAAGAATAAGATGAACGATGACATAAAAAATCACAAATGAAATGACAGTCCATAGAAAAGGTTTCGGTAAATCAGCTAATTTTAGAGTTGTGGCCAAAAATATGGCAATTATGGCAGTAATATGACCAACATTTCCACCAAACCAATGACCCCAATTAAATATCCACCGATTAGGAGCATCGGGATGTGGTCTTAATAAAGCTCCGATAGGATTAAGTAATGCAAGTGTGAAGGCTATCGAACCAAATATCTGATGCCAACCCTATTAAGTAAAAATAAAGATATAATATATATAAATGGGTTATTTGTATTCATTTAATTTTCTATTCAAATTAGACATAAATTTTCCTTTAAAAATAATAAATATTGTATTGAACTTTTGAAAAAATATTATTGCTAAAGTATTACGATATATTATTTATCTTTTATCAATATTCAATTTTCTTAAAATTGCAAACAAATTCAATAAGCTTTAGGTGTGACCTAACAATAATAATATTATTTTATTTATATTATATTAAAATTTTGTAATTTTTATTTTTTGTCTTTATAATATAAAAATTTAATTTCAATGCTATTCAATGGTGGTTATTTATATTAACCCTTGAAATACAATTAATAAATTTTAAAAATATATAAAATATTTTAATATTAAGTAAATATTAAGATTATTAGTGTAATATTATATAAATAACACAATAGCAAACTTACCGTAAACTAAATTATTCGTTAAAATGCGCTAATTTTAATAACACGTTTAATTCAAATTTATAAATTATATATTTTTAAATTAATAAAATATAAAATTTCTATATGACATTTAAAACAATAACAATAAAAATATTTATTTTGTATATTAAAATATGTTTCGTAGATAAATACAGTTAAATATTATGAAAAAATATCATAAAATATTATTTATCAAATAATGAAATCCTATATAATATTATATATAATATTCTTTACTAATATCAATATAAATAAACATTAATAATCTAATTTAATTTAATAGTCATTTTACTAATTATAAGATAGTAATTATGGATACTTATTTATTGTGATCTAATTTTTAAATTATATTTCAAATGATATGTGCTGTAATATGTTTAATAAATTATAGTCTGAATTATTATCATTGGGTAAATTTATTATCTTTTAAATAAATATATATTTTTACAATTCTCAATATAGTTATTTATTTATCTAAAAATAATATACTGTATTACCGTTAAATGTTGCTTAATTTCCCGTATGAACATATGTAAGTCATGGTTAATAATGCGAGTTTTTAACCATATGAACAAATTATTTTGTGACTAACTTATAATTCCCTGTATTTATAAATTTTCAAGTTTTATAACCCCTTGTATTTAGACGTCTCTAATCGTTCCAAATCCTTTGAATATGTTATTTATTTACCGATTTATAGAATGTAAAAATATTGTAAACATACAAATCTCATTCATTGTAAACACTATTATAACTAATTAATTAATTAAAGGTAATAGTCTTCTAAATATACAGTTTTTAATAGATTACTGTTAAATACCGGTTATTGCAGTTCCCCTCCATTCCCCCATTTTTGCTTTCCCCACACTATCGTTTAATTTACCAGGGGTGGTAAAAATGCGAGTTTTTTACCGTATGAGCTGTTAATTTTCATATTTTTATGATTTTCATATGGGGAATTAAGCAAGGGAATACGGTAGTTAATTTAAATTTAATAATATTTTAAAATTATTTCATTCTATGTTAAATACAATTTATTAATTAAATTATTACTAAATACAAGAGGATAGTGATAATAGTGATAACATGAAAAATAAAAGGAAATACGAGTAAAAAGGATATTGACGTTAGTAAAGGAAAATTTGATTATTGTGTTGGTGTTAGTATTGATATATTATTATTGTATTGTTAAGACTAATAGATATTAAAATAAACAACTCATGGGATAACGTATTACAAAAAGTTAATATTAATTCAGTAATTCACTAACTAATAAATAAATATTTATTTTTTCTCTATGTATAAATAAAACAGGTTTGACATAGAAATTAAAATACAATTGTGTAATATGAAAGATAATTCACATTTAAAAATCAATTGAAAAATAATTTAATTGTTATTTATTATCTGAAAGCTATCCCAAAATTATTATTATCTATATCTCTCAAATAGTATCCTTGAATTTTCTTATTGTATCCAAATAATAATATAAACTATTTTTTTCTAATATTTTCTTTAATATTACCGTAGATTTTTCAATAGTTGAATAGTACAGTAATTAACACAAATAATATATATAAAGAAAACAAAAATAAATCAGTTGTAAAATGGGTTTGAGAAATATGTCAATAAATAAAAATTATAATATTAACATATAATATACAATACAATATAATATTGAAAATATCTAAAGTAATAAAATTGTAAAACAATAATATTTAAAATACAATTCAAACATTACTTACTATTCTATACTCTCCCACGTAATAAAAAATACATATCTGAGCGATAATCATAAGGACAACACTGATAACCATAAGAGACCTATGAAACTATTTTGACAAACTGTTAGTTAAAAAAGTATAAATAAAATACAATTTAAAATACTTACAGCAAACCATATTTTAACCCCACATAACTCACTGGACATCCACGTGGTCTTGAAATATCTCGCAAACACAATACCCAGACTAACCGTACCAATCCATGCAATCACCATCAATGAACCTAAATTATATACAAATTAATTCATTTCAATTAAAATTACAGATAATACTGTAATAATAATATATATTACAATTTTTAAAAGTAATTTATTTTTGTTTCTAATAGTATTATTTGTTTTAAATATTAATACATTTTAAAAATATTGTGTTATGAATGTCAGTGATACTTAATATACTGTATTATCAAAGCTTACAGTATATTGTAGAGTATAATTAATAAATAAATATATTATTTAATATAATTAGCTTAAGTACACTACTAGTTCCAGTAGTTTGATATTGATTTTAATTGAAAAAAATTCTCATTATTGAATTCAAATGAAAATTATTTATAAAATCTTATTTAAAACCTTATATTTATAGACAATTAAGTTAAACAAACAAACAAAAAATAAATATTACATTATTTGTTTTTATTCACAATTAAATGAATGTCATATAAATTGAATTGTTTTCAGGGCTGTTAATCAATAGAAATGTCAAATTTGGATAAATACTATTTAGGTAACTGAGTCCTCCAAATTGACATTTCACAGTTTATTATATCTTATTATAAACTATAGCTAATTAATTTGTATAATTAATTTCATCATTAAATTAGTTATTAGCAAACAATATCGACAACAAAAATTTAATCAATACTTTTTACTCAACTTTTAATTAAAGACATACTCTTGAAATCAAAAGTAACAGTTCTTACAATTAATTAAATATTATTAGACAATAAAATAAATGTAAAAATTGTAGTATTTATCAAATAAAAGATAACTACAATTAATAGTAAGACTTACCATGTATTTTGATGAAATATATTGGATCAGATGTGCCGATAGCACCCACTTGTAAGAGACTGACCGCTTCACTTGTGGCCAGTTTCAAGTCATGGTATGATTTTTGTCCGTCATCTGAGTTGAGTTCTCCGACAGCCAGTAGTATGTGATACTTGAGTTTAAGATCAAATGTGCGGCCATCGTGTGTCCGATTTCGGTGAGACTTCCACTCACAGGTGACCACACCGTTGTTTTGACTCGTTTTGATTGAATGTAATGAAATGCGAAACTCTTCGTTCATATCATTAGACTTTCCCACGTTATAACTGGTCGATAGTCTTGGTTTTCCATCAGATGTCACGTAACAATCGGTCACTAAATCGTCACCCATTGTCGTGTCCTCCGAGAAAGCCATTGAATAATACTTCGAAGTGTGGGAATCACTGGAAGTTCTGGTGATAGCAGACAACACATAATGTGATTGCCATTCTTGGGTGTCATAGATATGAACTAAAAATAAATGATAACATTAGCCATCAAAATGACTATAAAATGTTTTTCAATTACCGGACAACAGAACCAAACAAGACTTGTCTTCAATGCAGTCCTTAGCCGGTGATGAACCCAAACCCACACATAAGTGTTGGTCACATATATCGTAGTTTAGCGCCGATCGTGAGTTACCGTCGGCAGAGTTCATCATAACCACCAAACAGTAGACAATTACACTCAATGACCACATTTTGTACACTCATTGACCAACTGATCAATTGGTTATAAAGTCGACAAACTGTCAAATTGTTAGACAATATATGTTTTGGTTGTCAACACTATTATTGTAATGCAATGCTATCTCTATTAAAACACTTACAATATTGTAGTCAAAGCACTGATACCACACACACACCAACACTAGTGCTTTCAATACATTAACTGTACGTTTGCTTAATGAGCGGCATCTCTAAGCTTACATTACAAACTTATTGGACATTATTTTTCCCATTTTGTATAACTTTCAAAGTTTCAAATTCAAACTATTGAAAACATAATCATAAGTTTAACAATAAAACTCAAAAATAAATTATTATTCAATTATTATTATATATTTTTAAATGTTATTTTATTATATCATTAAATAACAGTGTATTTTTGTCTTTATAACAATCCACCTTGGTAGTTTCAATAAATTGATATATTCCAATTAGCGTGCTATTTTGTTTGCTATTTTATTTGCTATTTTATTTGCTATTTAAACCTCACGCGAAACAATTCACTGTAAAACATTGACAATACAGTAGACTATTATTTTATATCATATTTACAATCGCAATATAAGTAAATAAATAAAAATACGAATCCTATTACAGTATATTATAAGTCAAATTAGTTTTATAACATTCAATCTATTGAAATGTGAACTAACATAAAAGTTTTTTTTTTAATTTTGAGTAATTATAAAATTGCTGAATTATAAAATTATTGTAAAATATAATCATAATCAATATACTGTGTAATACACAGTTTGTATATATATTATAAAGTTACATATATATTACATTGTACACTATATAATTGTATAAATTCATCTTAATCATTTTTTAATTGAAATATTTGTTAACTGTTAATACAGTAACTTTGGTTTTAATAAATATTTAATAATGATTTAAGTATATCGTAATATTACTATAGATCAGGGTTGCTAAAGGTTTTCGATTTCAGGGGGGGGTATAGGGGGAGGTAAAATGGCAAAATTTTCGAAAAAGCTTGGGGGGGGTATAGGGGGGTGAACATTTTTTATTGCATTTTTAAACGACAATTTTTGCCAAATTTGAGTAAATTCCCATTAAATTCCCATTAAATTCCCATTAAATTCCCATTAAATTCCCAATAAATTCCCACTAAATTCCCACTAAATTCCCGCTAAATTCCCATTAAATTTTCAATAAATTAACAAATAAAAATATTCTCAACTTAATTTCTCAATACTCAAAATGTTTTCTAAATATTAAAAATTGCATAAATATATATATAACAAATATAATTATAATTATTAAATAAAAATATTATTTAGATTTTAAAAAAAATAGTTATTGATTAAAAATTAATGATATAATACTGTATTTATTAAAACGTTTTAATAATAATAATAATAAAATTGGCAGAAATAATTATTAATTAGTTCTAAATAATTAATTTAATTTAAAAATATATATTTTTTTAGTATTTTATATTGAACCATAACTAACACATTTTAATACTGTATTTATTAAAACGTTTTAATAATAATAATAATAAAATTGTCAGAAATAAATAATTAGTTCTAAATAATTAATTTAAGAATATTTTTTTACATAGTATTTCATATTGAAAAATAACTAACACATTTTACTATAAAATTTAAAAATATTAAAATATAATAACTTTAAAATTTATGCTAAAAATTTGTTTTCTACTTTTAATAAGAAATAATATATATAAATATTATCATTTATAAAGGCTAAAAAATAAAATAAAATATTTGATTATTTTTTTTGAAAATTGGTGGGAATTTATTAGGGAGCTTTTTTCCTTGTGGAGTGCCCCAACTCTATTTATGTAATATTTAGTTAATATTATTATTATTATTTTTAAAGCACATAACTAACAAATTTTAATATAAAGTTTAAAAATATTAAAATATAATTATTTTAAAATTTATGCTAAAAATCTTAGTTTTCGACTTTTAATAAGAAATAAAATATATATTATCTTTTATAAACAGCTATAAATAAAATAAAATATCATTAATTTTTTTGAAAATTTGGTGGGAATTTATTTTTTAGCTTGTGGAGTGCCCTAACTAGTGTAAATAATGTTAAATTGATGTAATTAAGCATTTTTATCTATTTATTTTCTATACATAAGCTATTAATTTATATTAAAACTAATTTAATATTTATTTTTTTGTTTAATATAAAATTTTACATAATTGAAAAAAATTTTCGGCGCCTTCGGCGCCGAAAATTAGTAGGGGGCCCCCTAACTTTCTGGCTTCAGGCCAGGGGGGGTAAAAGCCAAAATTTCTCGATCTCAGGGGGGGGGGTAAGACGTCTTACCCCCCCCCCCTACCCCCCCCCCCCCCTTTAGCAACCCTGCTATAGATAGTTATAGATAAATGATATTATTATAGATAACATTCAAGAAATTTACAAAATATTTGCTGACAAAAACTAAATGTTTGTCAGAAAAGTTTATCGATTTGTCCCAAATTTACTTAATTATATTCAAATAATATATAACATAAACTACATTATTCATCATTATTTAGTTAAATGTTGTTTCTATGTTTATTTAGGCGATTGACATATATTAAGAATTATTATTAAATAAATATATTTTTTTCTCTAAGTTTTCTCTGTAAATGATTAAAAATGATTAAAAACTTTATTAAATTAAATTCATAGATATTAAATACATCAAATAGCTATTGCCAAACATTGTACAATATATTTAATCAATACTTAACTATTTAATAAATACATATATTATTTGTACAAATTATAAAAGATTGTGTTATTTTGTTATAATTAGTTAAAACTTATTTGTATTTCAATACTAACACTAAATCATATTGTTATAATTGATTATAAAACCGATTAAAGTAAATACAAGTGTATTAACAAATGTATAGTTAAATTACATTATACAGTACTACTGTATCATATTATGATATATATTATATATTATATAATAGTTTAATAATATTTCTGTTGACTTTTGCTAATTTTTCTTTCAAACAGAGGGCTGTAATGTTGTAAAATTGAATTGCATTGCAATGAACGTTGCGATAGCACTGTAAGCCTTACAGTGTAAGGGAACGGTCCATCAGTTGAATGCAATTCACATTTCATGAGTAGTGTTTGTCTGCATTTAAAGGGGACGACCGGTATTACGACAGCAAAGTTTGAGACAAGTTTTGTATTGCAGTTGTTGTTGTTGTTAATCATTTTTTATAGTCAACCTGTGCTTTGATTATCAAGTTTAAGGAACTGTTGGATCATAACTCAAGTCAGATATAACTAGAGTTTTGTTTCATTTTTTAATCATTTCATTGATTACTCGTTCAATATATTAATGTTTGATTAAATCATTTTGTTGTTCACATTACTTATATATTTGCTAATTAGTAAGTATTGTCTTAAATGTTATTTGAAAATATTAAATTTGAAAAAACTATTTAAAAATAATTTCCCACAAACTTTTCAAAGCTGTCATCAATTATGAGTATATTGTAAACGGTATACAAAATGTTTGACTGAGTTTTTCTTATAAAAACTTTTTTGTTGTAAACTACTGTATAGTCATAGTGTACGGGCACTGACCAGCAAACTGTGCTATTCTCTCTTCATACCATTCCCTTTCCAATTTTCTTTCCTCAATATATATATATATATATATATATATATATTCACTGTCCATACACCTGTGTTTTGATATATTCAAAATATACTGCTTTCTCTCTTTCTTTCTCCCTCTCCTTAAAAACTCCCGGTGCCTCATAATATTGTACAGTATATAGCTTTAGGTCTTAAACAGCCCACAATGTATTAGACAATAACCAATTTCTTTGAAACTGTTGACTGCATACCTGTGCTATTACTGTACACAAACTATACACTGGAGTGCCTCTCAAATAATGTCTGATAATGTCTGAGACTAACAAATTACAAACAGTTTGTTACTGTTTTCTCGCGCTTTTTCTCTTAATTTAATATAATATACAATACAAACATACCGTATAATAATATTATATATACTGTATATAAGCATATATTTAATTTTGTTATATCATTGCCTCTAAATATACAACAATTTTTGAACATTAAAAATATATGAAATCTTAATTTTATTCAATAGTTATTCAACTTATTTTGTATGAAATTTTATTATTATTTTATTATCTTGTTTATAATTATTTTAGTTAATAATATTATTTTGTATTTTATTCAATATAACTCAATAACATACAACCCTTATTAAATTATTTTATTTATTTTATTCATAAATTTATATTAATTTTTACACCAATATTAAATAAAATACATTATATTATTAATTATATGTTTAAATAATTTGTTATTTGTATTGCAATTGTATTATATAATACAATAGTCTGTGTTGTATTATATGAATACTCGGTTCAAAATACAATTAATTTATTTAAAATATAAAAGATTTTTAAATGAAACCATTTTTTATCGCAATGCATGATCGCATAAATAGCGAAAAATTATGTAATGTATCAATAATAATGTATATTACAGTAATAATTTAGTATTTTTACTTATAATTTATAAGTCAATCAAAAAGCTAATTACAAAAACTTGTTTCACTGCTATTCTTGGAGTTTATTTTAAACTAAATACTGTATAATATTTATAATATTTTTACGCAAAGAATGGGATAAACGAATAAATATAAGATTTATTTTATTGTATTTGCAATACAATATTAAATATAATATTTTATTATATTTATATAATGGTAAAAAACAAATATATTTACACGTTAGCACTTAAAAAATAAAAACACAAGTAATGCACGTTTTATTTAACAAAACACGATTTGAATATATTTTAGATAATAATAACAATAAATACTATAAAACAAAGGAAATTGTGATTTTATAAAATTAATAAAAATGAGTGTTTGTGTCACTTATATACAGTATATATATATATATATACTGTACCTTAATTCCGGTACATTATTGTAATCCAATTCAAGTGATCTAATTTCGTAGCGATTGTTAACTTGTGTTATATAATTATATTATAATAAACAATTACAGATACTCTGAAAAATACACTATATTTTCAAACTATTTTTCAATAATATAATTGTTTTGAGTTTTTATTTATCACTTTTAATAGAATAACTATACTATCTAATAGTACAATATTTATTTTATTAATTATATAAATCAGAATATATAATTTGAATATATAAATAATAAAACAATTGAAATTGATTATAATAATTAATTTTATATTTATTTTTTATATCATAGCCGACTGTGCCATATATAATATCAACTTATTTACGATCATAAGTGATAGTTGAATTAAATGACAATATGTTTATATTATAAAAATATTGACTAAATTAATAATCAATTCATCGATTAATAGCAATAACATTAATAACACAAGTTTTTACGGAAGTTGTTGATTGTCGGCATTAAGTATTAATTTAACATTAATTATATCGTAAATTATGAGAAAAAATAATTCATGTCTAAAAAATGTTTTTAAAACAAAAATTTAATAGAAATTTATTATTAGTTTTTGTTATACTCGACCATTAAAGCTAAGAATTGTTTATATTAAATGTGATAATTTTTATGAACACAATAAATGTAAAATATTGCAATTTTAATGTCTTATTTATTTTTTAATTGTGTAATAATAAAATAATAGACAATGTATTATACAATCAAATATTAATGTCTTTATAATCAAAGAGTTTGTCATTTATCAGTAATAACAACAATAGTGCTAATAATAATAATAATAATAATCAAAATATTTTATGTGAAAACATTTAGTTATTAAAAGTTGTGTGAATTGGGATTTTTTATGCAATAAATTGATTAATATATAGACAATGGGTTCGAGTATATCGAGTGGAAAGCATTCATTGTTGGACTCATTGCCGACTTCTAATAATTTACATATAGTTATGTTGGGCTTAGACTCGGCCGGTAAGACAACAGCACTGTATCGACTCAAGTTTGACCAATATTTAAATACTGTTCCCACAATTGGATTTAATTGTGAAAAAGTCAGAGCACATAGTGGTAAAGCTAAGGTATGTTTTTTTGAAAATTACATTTATTTCACTCATGCATTTATATAATACTCATCCCATTTTTAATTAACTAAAATTTTATTTTGATAATTTTAATATATTAACGGTAGTTATTTATTTATATTATTTATGATAATCAGTTATAAATTTGAATTGAAATATGTACAAATAATTAATTAAATAGTATTTCAAAGTTTACATATAACTTTAATCGTTTTATTGTACAATTTTAGTTTATTTTTGCCCAAATATGTATCTAATATTAATTTGATTTTTTAAGAATATTATTTAATTATCTTTTTAAATATATTTATGTTTATGTTGACTACAATGTGTTAATTTTTAAAAAATTAACAAAAATTCAAGACTCGATACATTTAAATTACAAATTATTAGTATTTTTTGTTATTTTCATTCATAACACAGAAAACCTATTATTCATATTAAAAAATTATTATTATTAGTCTATTTATTTAACGCCTTTAGTTTTTTGTTTGTTTATTATATTTAAATTTAATGATATTTTGGATTTAAATGAGAATTTATTCGATAACATTTTGTAAATTATTTTTTTACATTTTATTTAATATTCATAATTAAGTTTACAATAAATCATAGTTTTGAAATATTTTAAGTAAATTAATTTGATGTATTTACGATCTACTTATAGTTAACATACATTTTAAATGTTTTATTAATTAAGATTTTAAAATTTAACAAAACTATTATTTAAAAAACATTTATAAAGTATAATCACTTGAAGTGAAAGATTAATAAAAATTACTCGCAATGATTGTGTTTGGATTTATATAATACTTATTGTGATATAATATCGATAACTCCAATGGTCTTTATTATAGTTTAAAAGACTGTTTTTGGCGTCAAATTTCAAGACACTTAAGATTATATTTCAGTGCTTTTCATATGTCTCTGGTTTTATGTGCCTTTATTTTTAGCTTTTCAATGATAGACCAGTGGTTTTCTCGGTTCACTTAAATCATTGGTTCCCACACTTAATCATTGGTCTACAAATAACAGTAACACACACTTACTGTACCAGTTCACTAAACCATATTTTTTATAACTGGACAAAGAGAGAGAGAGAGAGAGAGAGAGAGAGAGAGAGAGAGAGAGAGATGGTTTGTCTAGATTTTTTTGTATACAACTATTTGTAATTATATTTTTCTTATTGATTAATTAAAATATCATAGTAAATTTAATACAGTATTGTCATAAGTAAAATTTTTATTAATTAGTTTTTTATTAAATTGCATATTTTATAAATTTCAAATATAGTATTATTTTAATAAAATTTTAATTTGTTTTTTAATTTAATTTTAATAATTAGATAAAATTTGCAGAATTTTTGTTTGAACACTTGTTAGACATTTGTTTAATTATCTGTTTATCACAAATATACTAATTATTAAATATAATATTACCGGTAAAAGAGTAAATGAAATGAGATTATATAAAAATAAAAATATGGTATAAAATATAATATTATACAGTACTATAAATTTAAATACACATTATATTAATGTTTTGTTGACTTTTGACTTGTTTTTCTAGTTTTATATTCAAAATGCATTTCAAATATCATTAACATTCTGACGGTTCAGTTCCTCATTCAATACATACTACTGAACTATCCATTCATTAATATTATTAGATATTTCTATTATAAACTTAAAAATGTAAATATTGTGAATATATATATACTTTAAATATATATTGTATCGGTATATATCCTGACAAATAAATTTATTAACTTTTATTGTAATATACTGTGTATTACTGTATAACCATTAATATAATTGTAACAATGGTCAATAATGCACCTGAACTAATAAATGCTTTATTTTTAAAAATATATTTCAATTGAACGACAATCATCATAAAAATGTCTATTTATTTCAAATGTCCTAAAATATTAAAAAAGACAAAAATGGCAAAATAATGATTTTTATATAATAAATTTATTTTTTATATTTTTATTTACTGAAAATAAAAAATAAAAAATAATAATCTATCATATAATGTAAAGACCATTTCAAATATTCTATAAACAAAAATTATTTAGTTTTTATTGAGAAAATAGTTTTAAAATAAAGTTCAAAGTTTTTTTAAATCACACAACTTTGGTTTGTTTTGAGGAAATGACTAAAAAATATATATTTATTTTTTACAAATACCAATCTTCTTGTTGTATAAACACTCAAAAGGGGATTACAAGTTAGGAATGTCTACAAAAAGTGGTTATATTTTTATAATGTATTATTATTATGAAATAGTACTTTAAAATAGTTTGTGACTTTTGACATGTTATTCATGTATATCTGATATATTGTGATATCTAATATATTGTTACAAACATTTTATAGTGACCTAAAATAAAAAATATATAATATAATAATTAATAAGTTACTTATAAATTAATATTAATATAGTAAAACAATTCACATGAATTACATGAGTCATTCATAATGAGTCACATTTTATAAATATAATAAAATAATTTTAAACTTTCCGATAATTTTTTTCTGTAACTTAAAAAAATAGTTTAAAACTATAAAAACTAAAATTTCTTTGTCTATTGTAAAAACAATTTGTAATGTAGTATAACTACAGTATTATATAATAATATATGTACTACTAGTATATACGGTAGACTGAGACTATAGATTATATATTTATATTAATACTTTAGTCTGCATAACTGTTGAAAACTTATAATACAGTAGATATTTATGAGAGAAATTACTTGACTTTGACTTTGATTTTGAACAAAACTGCTATTTATATACAAATAATCAGAAATATAATGAAAAGCTATATAATAATGTTTAGAACTGAATGTGATGTTAATAATATTGATTCCTAGTATTTGCCAATTGAATACTTATTATTTTATACTGTATATGGTTTTTGTAAATTAAATGCCATTTTATTTGCGAAAAATAAGAAATTCAAGGAATCATAATAAATAAAACTTGAAATAAATATTGAATGAATTAGAAAAACATTTGCGGATATAACAAACATTTTAATATTAAATAAACTTCAATATTGTTAGCCATATATTAGTAATACAATAACTATTACAACAATTTTCGAGCAAATGTTTTCTGTCTTTTCGTTTACAATAATAAACAAAACAAATGTTTTATTTATAATTTCTTATCTCAATCTCTCATCTGACAATGTTTTCATATATATATCTTATAGTAGAGTATAGTATGTTTAAGATTTATTTTAAAACTATTTGTGTTCACAAAATGGGTGAAAATATCAAAAATAGCATAAAATAATTGAATTATTTTGGATAAATTAACAATAAATTCAATCAACCGGATAATCACATGTTTACAATTTAATAAATTTCCTCTAATTTTCCCCTTACTCTTAATTATTCAATACTTTTATTGATAGAAATGATAATTTTATGATCAAAAGTACTTTAATATAATAATATAAATTATAATATAATAGTATTATAATAGGAAAATAATTTTATGATTGCTATAATTAAATCTATAAATGTCGAAATTATTAAATTATAACTTTTGAATAAATACATTTTATATTAGACGAAAAATATTTCATAATTTTAAAATTATTTATTGTAGAAAAGTATTAATGTTATTAATAATTAAATTTGTATTCAAGGTGTTTGGTTAAAATTATTTATGTAAAAAGTAAATGCTTTGTTTAATTATGAACTAATAATTTATTTTTGAATTATATATAAGTATATTTTTATAACTTAAATTTATTATTTATTTTACTTAAGATATTAATTTTTATAATTTAATTATTATAAGTTTAAAATATTTGTCATTTAAAGGGTACATCATTTCTTATATGGGATATCGGAGGTCAGGACAAATTGAGACCCCTATGGCGCTCATATACCCGCTGTACGGATGGTATAGTTTTTGTGGTCGACTCAGTCGATGACGAGAGGATGGAAGAGGCGAAGATAGAGCTCTTGAGGACCGCTAAGTCACCGGAAAATTCATGCGTTCCTATACTAGTCTTAGCAAATGTAAGTCAAATGCATTGTTATTATAATCGTTAATAAATATAACCCATTCGTTAGTTAATTATAATATTTTTCAATCATTTATTACAAATTTACACCAAACCCAACCCCGCCCTACATTGAACTAAATACAGTATAAAGTTTAACCTTATGTTTCAACAAATGTAATGAGAAATGTCCCATAGTTTCAAGTTTTTGATTGCTATATAAACAATATTATGACCAAACCTTTAAACACCTCCTCAGCCTCTGTTTTATTCAAAAGGTTAATCATGAGACCTGATTCAGGAGTTAATAATAACTTAAGTTTTTGTTTAAAGTTAGTACAAAAAGTTAGATATTATTGACTTTTTGTTTTAATTTAAAAATATTGGGATAAATATTTATTTTAAAACGTATATCAAATTGTTTTTATTTTATTTATTTCTATATTATTTTGTTTTTATATAACTTAAAACTAATATTAAAAAATGAAATGACTTGATAATTGATAAATATGTTATTTTAATTAAATATAATTAAGTAATTATATTTTATATGATATATAGAAACAAGACCTCCCCGGAGCCAAAGACCCCCAAGAAGTGGCCCAAATGTTGGGTCTAAGCGAACAATTATCTCAACATCAATGGCACGTTCAACCTGCCTGTGCTATCATTGGTGAGGGTCTCGATGAGGGACTCGAAATTTTGTATGAAATGATAGCAAAAAAAAGACGATTAGCCAAAATGGAGAAAAAATTAAAACGATAACCAATTTTGTCAAGACATTCATATATTTAAAGATATATCACATAAAATTATGATATATTTTAATTATGTGACACTTATTTTATATTATAAATACCATTAGATTTAAATATATTTATTAATTCAGAAAATGTGATATTTTGTAATATTTGATGTTCCTTACATTTTATTGCTAAATTGCATAATATAAATATTGCAATAAATTGTATATTATTTGAAAAATAAAAATTATTATCATTTTATTATTAGAGATTGTATTATTCGTAAAATTTTGGTCTATTTTGAAATATGCATTATTCTAATGATTGTGACATAAATATAGCATTACAGTAGAAAATAGTATTTAAATATTCCATTTAATAATTCATTAATAATTTTTTTATTTACAAAAAAATGATAAATAGATATCAATCTGCGATTAAATTGATTAATATACTATATATTGAAACTTGTATTAATAATAATAACAATTAGCAGATTTTAAAATTAAATAATACAATTGTAAACTTTATTTGAGTCAATGTTAGGATACATTATTATATAAATGTAGGCATACACCTGTGTGTGTATATATATATGTATGTTGGCAGTGGCGCCCAGTGATGGGCGATCTATTAGCATTGGTTTCAATATAATAAAACAATTTTCTGAAATATAAATCAAAATATAATAAATAAAAACTATATATATATATATATATATACATATACAGTCAGTGAAAAAATTAAAGAATAATTTTTTAGTATAACTCAATAATGCTAAATTTTATTTAGTACCAGTTTTATACAATGGGAACAATTATATAGACTTTTCCACAAAATAGTATAATCATATTAGAGAAGAGAAAGTTGTATCTTAAAAACTATGAGATATTTAAAATATGTAAATAACTGATTATTATTAATCAAGGATTAATAATATATGCAATTTTAATATCATTTCGTAGTTTACGAATAAATGACTTATTGTAATAAAAATAGAATTTAAAAATACAATTAATGGATAATTATATATAATAAAGTTTATTAGTCATAACATTAGAATTTGTGTTTTATATCAATCAAACTAATATTATTAGTAAACTATTAACTTATATTATAATTGCATTTATTAATGTATTTATAGATATGATCTCTTGGTTTTTCAAGATATAATAAGTCTCCCTTTAATATGACCATGCTATTATCTTATAAAACAATAAAATCAATGTAATAGTTCCATAAAACATTAGTATCAAATAAAATTAGTTATTTTGTTATTATCATTACCGCTAAGTTATACACAAAAACCGTTAATATTCATCAATTTTGTCATTTGACTGTATATTAAAATATAAATTTATGTATTCAATAATAATGTGGTTTTTTAGATAAGTGTTCCAAAATTCATTGTGAAATATAAATTAAGAGAAAACTAATTATATAAATGTTTATATAATAATAAATATTTTTTAAATATAATAATTTGCTACAAAAGTAGCTGTAGTTTGTAATTAATTTTTTTTTTGTAGAATTAGAATATTTCAACAATTGATATTTTTAACATTTAAAAATATTTCAAAATGATATCAAAAATTCCTTCATATCCTAACGGGAAAAGAGCGAAATAATTTACACAATTTTTTTTTGTAAATTTAAGTTAAATAATTGAATTAAATAGCATATAAATAATTTATATAAATTATAATAAATATAAAATGTGTACTGCATTTTCATTATTTAAAGTAATTAAAGTGTTGCTCTCGATTATCGCAAATTTATTTTATAAATATTTAGTGAAAATTCACATATTGTATAACACATGTGTAAAATTTGAAACAATTGGAGGACAACACAATCAAAAAGATAGTAAAAAGTAAATTATTGTTAATTCATTTAACAGTATTAACTCATCCAATCATTTGCGTCTCTGTTTAATCTTTGGTTTCTTCTCAAACCCATTGGTTTCTTCAATGAGTTGTTCCAAACTATGCGGTGGTATTGTCGACATCGGAACAGATTTACTCTTCATTTTCGACGCCTGTTTTTCGGACACCCAGACGTCGGGCAGTCTATTAAGTAAACAAAAAAATTATTAAATAATTGCAATTCATATAATCAGTTTGATTAATGTTTTAAAACTGTTTTTCATCATTTTTAATATAAATATTTATTAATAATAATTTATTATTTATGGATCACTTGAAAATATAAATCATTGAATAGCAATTAAAGTTAAATATACAAATATTCATTATTGCACTAATATTGTTGTATATTATAACTTATATACTAAGAAATAATATGTATGTTAAGTATCGTATAATTAATTTATAATAAATTTGAAAATTGAGACAAATCTTGTAACCAAATGACTTACATATTATTTGGTTCCCAATTTAACAGTACATTCACTTCTCCGCTATCATTCTCACGACGAGCGATGACCTAATCATATCATTTAAAATTATAATCAGTTTTTATTAAAAATATGTTTCGATAAATAATATATAAATTTATTTAAATCATTCAAAATCTCAAAATACAACAATTTTTTTATATAAATATATTTTAAACGTTGACTTACTTTGCTATGAAAAGTAATTGTCGGCTGATTTCCATTAATATCGAGACCAGTCTTACGGTTCAATTGAATCAAACCATATCTCACTCTTTCCATAACACTTTCGTCAAAGAAATCTTCACTACATTTAACTAATTGTTTAAGAAATTTAGAGTATTGTTAATAAATTGATTAAAATTTATATAATTATGTGAAGACATACCGTAAAAACATTTTCGTTTCAGTCTTGTGGCTGACTTTCGGCGTTTAAGTATTTTATTGGGCGTACCATTGGAGCCATTAATGGATGCCGAGTAATGATGACAAGTATTGTTATTGTTAGAGTCCAGAGACGATGATTTACAGTTGACACTACTGGCAGTGGCGGCACCGGCAGACATCGTGGCCCGGGATGTCTGCTGTATATGCAACTCAAATGGCGTCAACTTTTGTTGTATAGAGTGCACACAATTACTACTATTACTACTACTAATATCACTAGAAGAAGGTGCGGCACAACACGACTGTTTGGACACTTGTGCGGCGCTAGCATTTGCCGGACAACATGACGTACAGCATCCATCTGAAGACCAATTGCTGGACGCATACTCCACGGGCTTAAAGTGTGAGTTCACGTGCCTTTCGAGTGCCGACTGTACTTTGAACCGTTGGCCACAGCCCTCAACAATACATTTGAAAGGTCGCGGACCTGAATGTTGCTCTAAGACATGTCGTTCCAACCAATTCCTTGAAAGAGATGCCTTTCCATACACTTTACAGCCTTCCCAAAGGCAGACATAGTGTTGAGTCTTGAGTGAGTAATTGTCTGATTTGTCAGAAGTGGTCGACTTATGGCCCGATTTGTTGCACTTGAGTTCTCTCCAATTATGTCTTTGTTGTTGATAGGGCTGCAACTGGACGTGTATTTCTCTGATATGATCGACCAGATCGTCATAACTTCCGGGCCAATCGCAATGAGTCCATTTGCACACAAAACTCACCGAAGTTGAGTCAATAATGTGATCATCGGTGCTGTCCTGTGTGTGACTGTTGGCGCAACTATTGCTGCCATCAGTGCTGACCGTGTCGTCGGTCGCGTCATTAATGGCATCGATGGCAATGGCAGTGTCCACATGAATGTCGGCACTATCGGTGACATCACATCCACTGTCGCTCTGATTGCTATTGACTTCTTCGCTACAATCGGTGACAATCTCTTCGCCGGAACAATCAGTGATAATCTCTTCATGGATGTAGTCGACGACAGTGGTCTCCATCAATAGCATTGTATGTCTATGTCTTGAGCTCTCACTCACTCTCCCTCTATGTCTCTCTCAGTCACTCTCTCTCTCTCTCTCTCTTTCTCTCTCTCTCTTCACTCTCAATACAAACACAGCGAAGACCACAAAGTTTTTGTGTTTCACTTTAAATGCCATTCATTCACAACAATAACGTCCTAAACATAAACATAAATTACAACATACAGTATGTTTGGAAAATAATGCAACAGTTATATAGTTGTATTGCATTCATATGATAGTATGTAGTAATGGCTTGACTTCAATCATATGCTGTACTATAATAAACATAGAGAACACTCCCCTAAAACTATGAGTTGACTGTTATGTCTATAAGTGCTATATATTGTATGTTTTACTCTCAAACAGTGTATTGTCTCTCCAGTGAACTGTTGGTGAACTGTATATGTGTTGTAAACAGTGTTGTTGTATACGTGAACTCTATAGCGTACACTCTATAGCGTACACTATATTTAAATCCTATACTACGGTAATAGTTGTACTCTCTTTCTCTCTATAATATCAGTCAATGTCTGCCTCCCTGTCCTCTAAAATTCAATCGCTATAACTTCTCTTAACTAAAGAGCCCCACAATAAAGAGGCACATATTTGAGTGCTTTAAACTTTAAAACCCTCTCTAATGTATTTCTAATGTTTTAGCAATTTATGTAATATTTCAACAAATGTCCAAATTTTACAATTTTTATTATCATTCAAACATTGGTTTAAATGTTAGCGCACTATACAGTACTATACTATACTGTACTATAATTTAGTTTATTTAACTTATTTTATTTATTGCAAGCTATACTGTACTGTACTATAAAGCATAGTACAGTACAATATTGTATGCAATATAATAATATGATTTATTAATAAATGTTATGTATTTCTCTATAATATTAATATTGACTTTCAATTGGAGACAATAATTTTATAAAACATGTTACTAATTTTTTTTATTACACTATATCACAAATTATGTATTATAACCTATAGTTTATATTATAGTTATAACTTATAAAATATAAATATAAATATATATTTTAAGATAGATATTGTTAGACATTGTAAATAACATAAACATTGTTATATACAGTATAATACATTATAACGTTAAGCTCTTCTAAACTTTTTAAATAAACATTTAATTTATTAAATAATTAAATAAAATTTATTTGTTATTTAATATAAATGTCTTGTCTGTTGTATTTTCGGATAAATTTTAAAATTTACAATCGGATAGTGTATTAAAATTTTTAATTTAAAAACTAGAATAAGTCTGAACAAGTAATCTCTTATCTTTAAAATGAACATGGACAATTTTAATATTAAATGTTTAAATTAATAATTTAAATATAGATAATATTAAACTGACCATTATTGTAATTCGTCATTATTGATTAATTGTAAAGTTAACTAGATAATAGCATCGACATAGAATAGTTGACTATTATCTAGTTAATTTTACAATTAATAAAAAAATGATCAATTACAATAATGTTGAGTTTAATATTATCTATAATAATGTGATTGGTCATTTTTATATTGAATTTATGGTTTATCATATATTTAATATAAACTAATAAGTCGAGTATTTATCTAATCTAATACTCTCCCAAATGACTACACCATAAACCATACACTGTGTTATACTGATATCCAATACTGAATCTAATTGTTATTTTAGATTATTTTCTACAAATTAATACAATGTATGCATCAGTTATATAATTACTTTTAAAATGTTAAAATACTCTATTAGAATACATACAGATTATACATCATGTGGTTAACCATTAATATGTTAATAATTAAAATAAGTATATCTTAATATTTAATTGATATTTATTATTATTATATTATAATAGTATTGAATATTATAACAATAATTGTTATTACTATTGATATATCTTTTGTTTTTATTTATAAAATATCTTGATATATACCTATAAAATCTGTATATAATTTCAATTAGTTATAACTTCACACAATATCTGATTACATACCTGTCCTCATAGTCCTCACATATGGTTTTGATGCTATGGTTAATATAATATTCAACTTTAATACAGCGGACAAAATATATTGAATGTCTAAATGCTATATATATTATTTGATTGAGACATAAATTATTGTTGATTTAAAATTACTTATTTTAACAATAAATTTAGTTAAATGGTATTCAAATATATATTCTATAAATAGCAATGTTTTTATGATTTAATAAATAAAACAATATATAAATTTTAAAATAAAATTCTTGACATCACATTTGTCACAACAATATTTAAATAATTTTAACTAAATATCACAATTTCATAAACATATTAAATACTAAATGTAAGGATGAGTTAGAGATATGAGTATAAGATTAAAGAGTTATAACATAAAAATAATGAAAAATAAAAATTATTTTTGTTATTATTTTTACTGCAATTCGTTTTAATTTATTTCCTTGAAAATCAACATTCAAAGAGTTTTTAACTCTACTATTATATAATTACTTTATATGTAAAATATGCAAAAATAAAAGTTGCTTAAAATTATATTAAATAAACAATTAAAAAAATGTTTTGATAACACTATTTTATAATAAAAATATATTTAAATGTATAAAATTATATCATAATTTTTAATAATTTTAAAGCTCTTGTGTTTTCAGATAAATCTATTTTCAAATAAAAAGTATAAACCATATACTGGTAGTTATTGTTATAAAAGTTTAGTAAACTAATTTTCAAATAAAAACTTTTTAAAATATGCTCCCATTTAATAAATTAAATAGCATATATTAAATTACTGAAAACATTATTCATTCAGGTATATATATTCAGTATATATATATAATTAAATAACAAAAATAAATAATAGAAAAATCAAAATAATAATAAATATAACATTATGTAAAATATAATGTATATATACAGTAATTAATAATATTTTGTAGTAAAAAAGCGTAGGATTTAGAAATATACCAATTATGAAAATCTATAAAACAAATATAGAATATATGCTAAATCATAGTGTTATATAAATGTTATATTATAACAATATTAATTAAAATAAATATTGGTTACTATTTTTAGGATATTTATATACTGTAAATTGTCTATCTCAATTAATAATAATACAATAAAAATTTTCTGAATGATATTTATACAGTTTCTCTAAAATACCAAAAATACAAACAAAATTAATTATTTATTTGTGATTTAATCAAAATTTTAGATCTAGACAAGCATAATATAAAATTATTATGGTCTATTGCATATGTATAGAATATTTAATTATTTTGATTTTAAATATACTGTATATAATTTATCAATTGTAGAAATTATAGAAATTATATATACGGTATATTCAAAATCAAATTTTGATAGATTTAAATCATTCGGTTTTGGTTTTGGATAAAAGTTACAACAATTATCTGACTTTAAGATTATTGTTTGCATTAAATTTTGAATTTGATAACACATTTGAATTTATAAAAATTATTGACAAAATGGTCTAGTCTAGTTATTTTATAAAAATTATATGAAAAATTATCAACCTTGGTCAAACCAAAGTTTAAGCAAAATAAAAAATTAGTTAATTATATTTAATAAACTACAAAATATAACCAGATATCTGGCTATTTTAGTTTTTAAAAATATAATATAATAATTAAATAAAAATATAATATGACATAGTTCTCGTTTAGATAGTATAAATCAATTGCTTTATTAATTAATACTACATTATGCAACTGCACTTATACTGTACTTATTAGACAAAAAATTAATAGATGTACATAAATTTAGTTGACCTAGCTTAAAACTTTTATACATATTTAATATAAACCACTACTTTTTTGTCAATTATTCGATAACACTAAAGTAAGTAATAAGTTTTAATTTTATTGAATTTTTTCAATTGTTATACATTTTTATATTATATGGACTACGTAAATAAAATTAACAAAATTAACAAAATTCAAGAATTAATTAATTAAATTAATTATCATTTGAAAAATATTGTTTTAATGTGTTTTATTTAAATTACTTGATAAAAATAAATATTTTAAAAATCTATATAACAATATTTATTAATTATATAATTTAAATGTCGAATTTATTTTATTAGTAGTAAACGTAATGCGAAACTGTATGTATACCTACAAAACATTAACTGATACAATACAAGTAATTTATATAATTTAACTCAAATTTAGATTGCATTTGTGGTCAAATTAATGGTTTACTTATAAAAAAAATTGTGTTAAACAAGCATTGATTTAAAGTTACAGTGAAAGCAGTAAACATTTGTAAATAATTAATAAATAAATTACAAAATCTTTTTATAAATTGCTATGAATTTGAATTATTACATAGAAAATAGATGCTGTTGTTATAGATTGTTAATTTATTTTATTGTCTAATTGTGTTAATAACAAAAAAAACTTTAATTTGTAATAATTTACTGTTTAAACAAATAATAAAAAAATAACTTTACTAAATGAGAAACTGAAACTTATATTGTAAATGCTTATTATATTAATTATAAATTATTATTTATATTATCTGTATTATATTACTTTTTTTGACCATTTTCTGTCATATTCTGTAAATACAATAATACAAATATAAACTATAAAGTAGTAGACCGATAGTTATTAGTTATTTATAATATAAAGTTTGTATTTATAAGGTATAAAATATATATTTATTAATGTTTTATGATCTAATCAAATTACTAAATTTTAAATATTCAAATCAATATATAACAAATGTTTGATTGAGAAACAAGTTTAATATGTCTGTGTGTCAAACAATTTAATTATTTGTCAGTTATTCATACATATCTGATCCAAAACACCGTTACGCAACTCATACCACTCCCGCAAATGTCATTGTAGTCTAAAATATACGTACATAACATCTATGATAACATAGCATACCTGTAATGGCAAAGCACTACACGTAATATAATACGACAATTGATCTAATAGTTAGCTCTGGACTATAAAAATGAAATCAAATTTGTAAAACACTATTATTTTGTCTGTAGTTATATAAGACAACATTAATAGATATATCAATGAATTTTGTGATTACATTTTAAACTTTATTGACTAATATATTATATAATTTTTTTACTTTTCTTAACAATAGTATCTTATAATATCTTTTAAATTTTTATAAATATTAAAAAAAAAAAATATTTTGCTGTTTCAGTTATTCTTAAAACTAAAAATATTTGTTTTATATTTGAGACAGTATTTTGTGCTAATTTATTTTTCTTTAAAATATTATCCCATTTTTGTTTGTGTAATTTTGATAAATTAAATTAATTTTTATTTAAAAATGAAATTCACTTTAAAAAATAATATAATTTTAAGTTATAATTTTGCTTTTACATCATTTTTATTAATATTATTATCGTTTTGGTCATCAGTGTCCACTTATTCATTAAATAATGACATATTATTTAATGATGACTCTAATATTTTAAATCATTTATCTCCTGTAAGTTTTAATTTTTGTTTAAATATTTAAATGTTTCAATTTATTTTAATTTTTAATATTCAATTTCATTATAACAATCTATATATTAAATTTAATTATTAAATTATAAATAAAATATATATATATATTGATTTAATTAAAATGTATATAATTAGAGAAATTATTATAGTTTTTATGTAAAATTTATTCAATAAATAGTATTATTATTAGTGTTAGCAAAAAAGAGAAATTTATAAAATAATAGAGAAATTTCTAGAAAGTTTCTAAAAGAAATTTCTATCTATGGGATCCCCATGTTAATTTTGTTTTCTGGATATATATTATTATGTAACAATACATTGGTTTTACAAGTAATAATTAAATATTAATATTAATATTTTTATTATTAATTAAAATAAAAATTAATTAATTTAATTATCTTAAATTTTTATATATATAATAAAATGATTATTAAAATTTTAGAAAACTGATTATTATTAAATAATTATAATTATTTTACATATAGGTATCGCATTTTGTATAGTAGTGTATAGTGTAATGTTATATGAATAGTAGTATTGTCTCATTATTTATATATTATTTCAATAGCTATAAATATGGGGATCCCATAGTATAACAATAAAGTTAAATTTCTATAGAAATTTATTCCTGAGAAATTTTCTAGAAACTTTCTCAGTGAAATTTATTAGAAACTTTCTATTTGCCCATCTCTAATTATTATTAATTATTATTTAAACAGTCAATAGACAACAACTATCATAATTTATGGAAAACTAGCCATAAAATACCGAAAATTGCTTTAATAAGTCGGATACCATTTAAATATATTAATAAAAATGATGCAAATTTTCGGAATTGGATTAAATCTCATAAAAGACAAATGTATGTAAGAATTTGTTTACTAATTACAGTAAATTATATTTTATAATTTGTTTATATTAAATTATTTTTAAATTTTACACTATAATACAATAATTTATATTTTAATTTTTACTAAAAAAAGTTTGAATATTAATGTCAAATTCTGAATATAATATAATTATTTATAATTGTTTATAATTTTACTAATCAGTGTTTTAGAGTTTCTTAACAATAAATTTTTTTATTTAATTAATATTTATATACTGTTTATATATATATTATATTTGTTTAATAAAATTAAACTATATATTTATATTATATTATTTAAAAATAATTTATATTAATATATATATAATTGTTTTTATATTGTATGCTTTAAATAACACTTTAAAAACTAAATTAAATTCATAAATAGATAAATATTCTAAATTAAATTTTGTTATGGAATTTTTTATTTTTATGCATTTCTAAATTATCTATAAATATTAAAAACTAATTATACATTTTAAACATTATATACATTATATACAAGATATATCAGATTATTATCAGTTAATTTTAATAATGATTATTATTAACTTATTTAAAAATACAAGAATTTCAAACTAAGCCGTAGATATAAAATTTCTATTGTATTTTGGAGTTTATGTCATAAGATAATATAAATTAAAATTGTAAAATATTTGTTATAATTAGACAGATATATAAAATTAATTATATATTTCAATTAAAACTTTATAATGTATTTTATACTATATTTAGAGTATATTTATATATAAAATAATCAAAATTTAAATAATTTCATAAGTATTATTTCGTAACATTAAAAATTTAATCATAATTTTCTAAATAATATTTGTTAGACACGAAATCTTTTAATTATAATATTTAGGCAATAATTTCAATGTAGTTTTAGAGAGCAAAAAGACATTAGTTTTTAAATATTTTTATGTAATTTTTATAATAATTTATATTAAAAAATTAGAAATTTTTCACTAGTTAATTATAAAAATATATTATTTGATAATATTAGTTTATATATAAAGCAATATTTGAGCTAATAATATAAAAGCTTTGAGTAAATAATTGAGTAATACAGTATGAATTCAATTATGTATTTATTGTGGTATATATTTAGCTAAATAATTAAATATTAATTGTTAGTTTCATAAAGTTTTTATAATAAAACTAATATTTTTGATATTTTTGATAATTTTAAATTTATATTTTATTAATTGTAATTAATTTAATTAATTTTAACTATTAATAAATATAATATATATATATACTGTATATTAATATATAGTATAAATTACTTAAACATTAAAATTCATGAGTATTTACAAAACAACAATATTTATGAATTGTTATCATATAATGATTTTTAAATTAATTAAAATTAATATATTATATAAATAAGGGAAGAGAACCCTCCGCCTGGTTTTGTGGGTGCGCGCGGACGGCGGGTGCAGCCATCGCTTTGGGACTACAAATACATTAACGGTAAACACAATTCAATAGATTATTATAAAGTAATTAAATATTTCTTTATTTGTGGACAAAGATGAACCAAATGAGACCAACGATCGCATGGTATCCGCACGTCTTGTGTCCGACAAGAAGAGTGACAATATTGTATACAAAGATGGCTTTCTTGGTGTCAGAGGTTAACACAGATTTATCATTGTTTGACATCAAATGAAACAATTATTATTTTATTGCAATTTTACTATTTATTTTTATTTATTTTAAAGATATTTAATAAAACAGAAATAATATACTTATTTAAATCAATATATTGTATTATAAAATATAAAAAGTCGAATAATTAAAATAATTAAAATTTAACTTAAATCAAAATAAAATTTACAACCAAATAATTTATAATGAATTGAATATAATTTAAATTCTAAAATTTAACAAAATTTTAATTTAATGTAATTATAAACTTTAATTGTTGTAAATTTAAACCAAAGTATTCAATTTGAATTACTAAATATTGAATTATTAAATAAAATAATAGAAATAAAGTATTAAAAATTTATTATTTTTGACAACTAAATGTAAGATTATTATAAAATATTATTCTATTAATAATTAAATTTTATTATCCAAATGTAAATTCTTTGAGTTAAAATAAAATCAATAAATTATTATAACTTTTATAAAATAATATTTATTAAAAATATTAATATTTAACATTATACAGTATAATAGATAATTTGAAAATAATAAATAATAGAATTTATTTTGTTTTAATAACAAATAATAATTAATTCTAGTTAAAAATAGTAAAGTTTTAAATAATATTAGTCAATATAGTAACTAATAATTTACTTTATATAAAAATAATATATTTATAATTTAATCAAATATGTTGATCACGTCTTAAAGCGTATAATTAATTTATAAAAGTAATCACAACTGGTTTCATCTACCAGTGCTCGTGTCAATGCAAAGGCGTTTGTAATTTAATTATTATACAATTGTTTTATATATAATAGTCTGAACCGGACTTTCATTTAGTTATAGATACACTGACTAATTAGATTAAGTATTAATTTGTTTGCTAACTGACCAAACAAATGTCAAAGTAATAAAATAATAGATACTAATCAATGACTTAATTAAGATTAAATTCATTTTCATTTAGCACTTATATATTCTGCTTTCTTTAGTCTTTCATTTTTTTGTGCAATCATTAAGTGATAATATATGTGATGTCAAAGAATATACCATTCGGTCACTTAATACTATTGCTAATTGTTTAATATTTTATATTTAAACTTCAATTTTTTATTACGGACCACATAAACATAAACACACACACACACACACACACACACACACACACATACATACATACATACATACATACATACATACATACATACACACACACACACACACACACATACATACATACATACATACATACATACATACATACATACATACATACATACATACATACATACATACATACATACATACATACATACATACATACATACATACATACATACATACATACATACATACATACATACATACATACATACATACATACATACATACATACATACATACATACATACATACATACATACATACATACATACACTGTACAGTGTATTGTTATTAGAGATGGGCAAATAGAATTTTAAAAAATAAATTTCCCTAAAAAAACTCTGGATTACTTCAGAGCAAAACTATAAAGTTTTTCAGTAATAAATATCTATAGATATATCACTTAATTATTATACGATTGGATTCTCATATCTATAGCTATTGTACTGAGAATTGTAATAATACTATATTATTGGAATTCTTATTTATAAAATTAATATAATTATAATTTTTGTAAAATTTTATTTATAGTTTATTTATATTTATAGTTTAATGTAATTATATGAATTATTTCTTTACTTTAAATAGTAATTAAAATACTATTAATAAAATTTAATTAATAATTATAGTTATAATGAATGGTTTCAATATAACAAATATTGAGAAAATAAAATTAATATGTGTATCACATAGAAAGAATTTTGTTGTTGAAACTTTCCAGAAATTTGTCTATTATTTAAGAAATATCTCTTTTTGTTATATATAATTTATATCTAAATGAATCTATATTTATATGTATGCAATAATGTACTATAGATTATGGAAACATTGATTTGGATAATTTTAATTTTAAATTTATTTATTATTTAAACAATATTTATTACAATATTTAATATTATTTAAACTATAAAATCTTTTCAGTATTTCAGATTCAATACTTTGCTTTGAATTTTCAACTGACTTTTTAATATATATATATATATATTAATACATTAATAATGTATATTAAAAAATTGTATACTTAATGTTCTAATTTTTGTTTAAATATTAATAAAATTAACAAAAATACGTGCATTTTATTTAAATAATATAAATAAGAAATTAATAAAATTTTAAATAAATATATGAAAAAACAAACATTAAAAAAGAGTGATTAAAAACAACAGATTATACTTTTAAAAATATAATAAAAATATTCTAAAAAATTTATAAAACATTTTTATCTCTTAGATATATAAAACAAAAATTGAATTTAATATATCAATACAATAAAGCATTCTATTTATAGTAATATTTATTTATATTTATCCCAAAGCTATTTGTTTAGTAAGGATTATGGCATATGATATGCTTTAAAAAATAAGAAAAAACACAATAATATCATTGAATACTATTATAGTATTACTATTGTGTAATAAATTAGTTCTACTAATCGTAAACACTAACCAAACCGATACTTGTAAATCAAACTTACTGTACATTTAAATTGTTTAAGTTTAGATCCAAAAATAAAAATGTACTGATTTTTATTTCAATTTTAACTATTTTAATTCACATTAAATTACGTGAATCTTAACAAACAAAAAAAACTAAATATTTATGTTTAATTAAGGTGAAATAAAAATATTTACTTATTATAATATTAAATAATATTAATAAATTCAACGTTTTAAGGCAAACCATATTGTAGACACTATAGTCATACAGTACAGTACAACAGTATTATGCTATAAATATGCCAATTAGGTTGCTGTTAATAGATTTTTGTTGTTGTAAAATAATGTTACTATTTTACTATTTTTATTTAAATTTTTATTATTTTACTAGTGATGAGAAATGATAATATTTATGGACTAAATCTAATAAAATTATTTTAATTAGAATCACTTTCGACATACATTTTTATATTTAGAATAATTTTATTTTATTTAAAATTTATCTATTTATCTATTTAAAGCATTTATAACATGTATAAAATAGTTAGACAAATACTATTATACTTTTAGTCTTCTAAAAACTATAATATATAATCGAAATAAAAATTATAGTTTATTTTAAAATTTTTCAAAATAAAATATTAAATTCAAAATAAGATGAATAGTTATTTCAAGGTTAGTAATATACAGGTATAATATTTTAGATAATATAATAAGTTATAATAATATTTAATAAATTTGTTTAAAAAATAGTTAATATTATTGTTAACAACAATAATTGAATCAGTCATTAGTGAAGAGTTTGGTTCTCGACTTTATATCCAGAAGTCATTGTCTAAAGCCATCGCTAACTCACAAATTGATGGAAGAATTGCTGCCATTTTGAACAGCAAATCAAACAATGATTACTATTATAAAGTACCGAATCAAAGAACGGTGTCTTCTATTGAAGCACAGGACAGGTATATAACTAACACTCCTCACAATGGCTTAAATGAAGACATTAATCCATCAATTATTGAAGTAACTGGTAGTGAGACTCCGGTTGATATTATATTTCGCACTAATTCACCAAAAGTTCGTGTCCAACAAAAACATCAATCAGGTCTATACATCACTTTATCTAATATTTTATTATTAACAAATCATTTATAATTTGATAAAAATATAGTTTTTTTAAATCACTTTAAAATTAATGAGAAAATATTTAAGTAGTTATTTAATTTGTTATATTTATTATGAAAATTATACCTTATATGAGATTATTTTATTCTGAAAAGTTATTAATATAAATAAATAAACAATTATAGCATAAAAATTACTATCGATAACTAAATATTAAAAATGTGCAATTATTTTTAATTGGATAAATATTTGAAAATACCTAAATATTTATATTTACATTAATATTATATAATATTATATTATATTATACACTATAATACTGTATAGAGTAATGTTAAACATTAGTATACAATAGATTGTGTAATTATAAATTAGAAATGAGTTTTCAAAATCAAAGCATAATATATTTTATTTTCTGTAAATATAAAAAATATTATATTAAATAAATTTCAAATATTATATAAATATATTTCAAAATCAAAGGAATTGCCGAAGAGGTTGAGTCCACACGACTCGATGAGAAGCCATATACTATACGTCATGAGGTATATCGTCCTATAATTCAAGAGTTAAAAGAAGTTATTCAACCCTATCGTCATGTGGTTCAAGAAATCCAACCCGTAATTGAAAATGTGAGACAAATAGTGGCCACAAATATAGGTCAGAGACAGCAACAGCAACAATCAAAATCAATAAGTGATGAATGGCTACAAATGTTTACTCATAAATCAATAGGTGCTCAAAGACAACCCGTTTCTGTTACTCAACCGCTGACACCAACTCATGATTATCAACTAAATAAAGCTTTTGTAGACAACTCAAGAAAAGCAATCAATTATAATACTAAACAAACAACTCATGATATGACTACCAAATCAAGTCATTTAAGTAATTATCAAAATATTGATCTTTTAAATACTGACTTTTCATTAGGAGGTGCCCTATCGGGTGTACAAATAGATGATACAATAAATAAAAAATGGTATAATCAAGTCAATAGTCAAAATTATAATCCACTCCAAATTCATTATAAAATACCCATAAATTTTGATTTAATTGATAATAAAGGGCAATCTATTAGTGATTTAAAAAGTAGCTCAAAGTTATATGACTTTTATATAAATCCAAAAGATTTTGTGTTTGATGACAATAAAACACAAAACTTGTTAAATGAAAAATTGTCACAAAATGACAAAAATGTAAACAATATTAATATTAATGCTTCAAATGTTAGCAAAAATGCAAAGTTATTAATAAAATAAGATTAAGACATAATTTTAGTTTTTTTTATTTTTCATTTTATTTTTATTTATAATTATTCACTCAATTTAGTTACTTCTACCATCATCGCAGTTTTATTACTTAAAAATCATTTAATATTACATTATATATATTTATTTTTATTTTATAATTATAATTTTACAACTATAATAAATTTGTTTGTTATAAATTTTACAAAAATTATATTTTTTACTCTAAAAATTTTAATTGATATCAAAATTTAGATATGAATTCAATGTATAACTTACTTACAGGTTGTTAGTGAATCTACAGTATGTGAGCATTTAATCTGTTATTAAAAGAATAATTAATATAATATTATTGCTTTAAAAATATATTTGTTTAATAATAAATTCATTTTTAAACTTATAACTGAGTTTTGATTTTATTTGATTTTAAAAATTATTGAATAAATAATATCAGTTTAAAATGATTTTAATAACTTTAACAGTTGGTCTAAATATTTTTTTATTGTAATTGTATTTTCTATTGTATTTTATATTATAAGAGTGAAACAAACAATTATATTTTTATAAATTTATTTCAGTATTTAGTTCATTAAAAATTTATAGAATCTATTTTAATAATAATAATAAACTTTATACACATATTGTATTCAACAAATTGTTGATTTGCCATAAAAACATGCTTTAGATTAGAATTAATTTTGTTATAAATAATATTTTAACCGTAGAATTATAGTCGGAAATTATACCAATTATTGTTATACAGTATTATAAAGTTATGAACAAATTATATAAATTTTCAAAAATTTTAATTGAATATTTAAATTAAATATAAATTAATCCGAATTTTATATGACTAATTGTATTATATACTAATATATACTAATTATATGATTTAATTACATTATACATATATATCTTATTGTATAAAACTATTATTTTAATAAAAAATTTGTCACATTTCTCATAATTTAATATAAACTATATATTCTTTCCTTTTCTTTGACTTTTGTTAATTTATTAAAAATAAATAATAATAAATAAAAATAAATTATGTAATAATTGTTTAAATGGATATAACTTTTAGTATATCTATTGACATAAAATCTATATACCTATTAACCTATACAACAATAAAAATAAAATACATTTAAACCTTAAAATATGTGATTATAAAATATAATGTTTAATATTTTATGTATTTTATATATTAATAATTTAGTTTTAAAAAAATCGTTTATTAATTTTTTTAAGTGTTTTGTTTATAAAAAATTATAGCTAAAATAATATTAATTATACTGATCTATTGTATATAAATAAAAATCGTCAAAATATTTGTATATTTTTGACAAAATTGTAGCAAATAAATTGCTTTATTTTATTAGTAAAAAGTATTATTAATATATTTTTAAGTTAGTTTAATGGATAAAAATGTCTTATATTTAAAATTTATACAATAATTTGTTATTTTATTATGAATTAATTAAAATGTTTATTATACCAATACTTGTCTAAACGTATTTTATAATTAATGAGTTGTTGACCTCATTTTTTTCTATTGTTTTATTTGACAACAAAATAAGATATGATTTTATCATATTATACAATCATAAGTATTGTATAATATATATCTTTTATAATTTTCCTAACCTTTACAAATTTTTAGCTAATAATTTGATATACAGTTACATAAATACCGGTAATGCTATTGTATGCTATGTTATATAGAATTACATAGATTTACATTATTTTTTCTAACTTTTTTATAATAAAATATTTTAATATGTTATATTATATACTGTATGTACTTTAATATGGTAAATAAATTAAGATAATATTAATAAATAATTATATAAATAGTTAGTAAATTAATTATTTATATATAACAATTATTCATTTCATTGATAAATGATTGGTCTTTAATGTTATTAATACTTTATATCATTTAATATTTTTAAAAAAATAATTTAGTTATGTATAAGAATCAATATATAACATCATAATATGTAAGTAAAAAAATCTAAATCTTTAAATAATGTCCTCAATTATAAAATAAAAGATATACTTATTTGATAACAAAATTTTGTTAATAAATGATGATTTTAAAATAAAATAAGTTATTAAAAAACTGTATGTTTCTAAAAAAAATTCTTATCAATTAATTTTAAATATCTAACTGTTGTTTGTTTTCACATTTCTTATCTCACATTTGTTATGAAGCAATTAATTTATTTATTAATCAAAGTTTTACGTAAATTTCCAAAAATAGATGTAGTTTTTTCTAAAGTCAAATACATTTCCCAAAAAAGTTTGTTCACAACTTTCACAGTATTCACAAAAAAATTTAGTAATTCACACAATAATTTTGAAACGTCTTATTTAAAGTCATTTTGTTAAATAATATTTAATTGAAAAAAATATTTTAATATTATTGTTTTTAATAAATAAATATACAACTTTATGTCATGAATATGTATTAATGAATTTTAATGTTTTATGATTCATATCTATCATCAATGGCATCATTTTATTGTGTAAGTTTGAAATTCATTATTATTTACTTGAATATAAATTTTTATACATAAATCTCATTAAAGATACAAATATATAATATTATTACTTTTGTTTTCTAAAACATTTAATAATGATTGTTATTATAATTTTTACGATATTATCGCATTTGTTTTCTACTAAACACTACAAAACTTCTTAATAAATGATAATATACTACAAAAAAAGTATGTAATTGTGTTTATGATATGCTTATCCTATTGTTTGGCTGTTAATGCCGAAAGATATAGCGATTACGGCCTCAATAGTGTTGAACTCAAAGATTTACCCGAATATTCATACGGAGTGTTTGGTTCAAGTTATGGAGTAAAAGGTTACACCAATTATGACCCCAATTACGATCCATTTTATAAGTTCAAGTTTGACATCGCTTTAGACCCAATGTATGATCACTTGGATATACAAACACTTTATTGCAACAATTATTTGCAATTTTGTTTCATAAATATAAACAATCGCCGTAACAATCATTGGAAAAAGTCTGGTATTAGATCTAATGAACAAAAATTAATGCAAAACTATCATCAAAATAATAAACAAAATTTCTATCAATTTGGCAAAAATTTATAGTTAAGTAAACATTTATTAATATTTTGCAAAATGAAGAATTTTAATATTTTAATATAAATAAAACAAATAAATTATAAACATTTTTAATAATTCCGAGTATAAGTTATGATATTATTTTATAATAATGTTATATGAAATATATATTATATATAAAAATTATATAAAATATACAATAATATTGTTGAAAATTAAATAATATTTTTGAAAATTAAATAATATTTACTATGAAAGTTGCAAATGAATATTTGAAAAATAAATGCATATTATGAAAATTAAATAATAATTATAAAATAATGTTTTTAGATTAATAGAAATTAATTGTAAATATTTAAAAATTGAATTTTGTTAAGAAATAATGGCTACAATAAACTGTATTTAAATCAACAAAACAATAAACACATTAGAGCTGACTTAAGGAAAACTATTAACACAAATAAGTCATTAAATTAATGACATTTAAAAACTAAAAACAAAACAAAAAACAAATCATTTTTTAATTATTGGGTTTTGTGCGGAACTGTCGACCCTTTAGTGATAGGCCTGTAGGCGGGTATGCTTTTATGTGACACGATTGAGCCCTGAGGTAAGTAGTCCTTAATGCTACTGTATTTTTTGTTGGCACTCTTTCCATAGCTGTCCACCACTTGCTTTTGGTCATACTCTCCACCCCCTGATCCACGTCTTCCCGTTCCCTTATGAACGACAGTCTGAACCTCTTCAACAACCGGTTGCACCTGTTGTATGACTTTACGGAAAGGTTGTATGATTTCGCGCACCTCCTGAATGACTGGTTTGTAAACCTCGTGAACCACTCGGTGGGGCTCATCCTCACTCTTCTGGTGCTCCACTTGTGGCGGATGATCTGATTGTGTCATTTGGACAAACAATAAGTGAAAGTTAATAAATATAAACAATGGGGGGAAGTGTATGTAAATGAGATGTCAGATAATCACCCGGTATTCTCGTTTGTTCTACTTTGACACGATTGGCGTGAGTCCTGAAGTGTATGACAATCGGTTGGTCGTCCTTTACATCTATCACATGATCTTTACCGCCATAACCTTGGGTTTGGATCGGCTTAATCTCAACGTGTCTGTAGGCACTGACTGGTGAGCTATAGGTCTTTTCATATGTAGGTTCATAACTGGTCTGAGGATAACTCTGTCCAAGTGTTAGTCCATATCCTTGTTGTCCATAACTAGGTTTACTGTCATATTTGATGTCTTCATATTTTGACTCATATTTTGGTGTCTCGTATTTCATCTGATAATTAGGTGTTGAATATGAGCCGTAGTCAGCCTTTCTATAAGTCTGATAGCTGTCTGAGTCATAATCATCATGTCTTCGTTGGTGTCCATAACCAGATGGCGAACCATAACCGCTATTTTTATGGTCATCTCGTGCTTTATAACCGTTATTATAATTGTCACTCTCTTTACTATATTTTTTTATGTTATCCAACAGTCCCTTATAGTCGTGATCGATACGCATCTTATAGTAGTCTTCAGCAAAACAATAAGTCACTAACGATACTAATAGTAACTAAAACCAGAAAAAAATAATTTTAACTTTAAGTAGTAGTGAAAAATGTTAAATATTAGATTTATTACTTTATTAAATGAATGTTTATTCTTTAAATGATTGAAAATATTTTACAAAATTACTAAATTATTATTAACTATAATTTGTCTTTTAAGCATTCATTTTATTTAATTAGTTAGTATAAGTAAAATTTAAATTTAATATATATATATATATTATAAAGATTTATTCAAGTATATAATAATTTATAAATTTTTATTATTAACAATTAATTAAAATTATTCATCAATAATCTTATAATCTAATTTAATATAAAATATATTAGGATGTAATATTTTAGAAAACTTATTATTAAATCACAATTGTCATAAATTGTACTATTATATATAGTATCTCATAATAATATATTAGAATTAATTATATATAAAATAATATTATATTAGAATTAATTATATATAAAATAAAATAATATTAATAAAAAGATTTAAATTTGAATACCTTGATAAACATTGTAAAATTATAAATATATCACAATTCTAAACAAAACTATAATAATCAACAAATTTGATTTCAATAAAAATTCACTTTTTATTGTAAAGTTGATATTATATGAATTTGTGTGACAAACAAACTACTAAATTTAATAAATGTAATTTTCAATGATTTACTCACAAAACACAACACTTTAATATTGTTATGTTTATAAAGATAAACAGTTTTGAAAACCAAAAGTTATTAGGTTTTAATGTAATGCAAATTGAAATGTCAAATGAAATGTTATTAAACAGAAAAATTATGGAATAAATTATAAGAGAGTAAAGGAATAAATGATTAACAAATTATTAAAGCGTTTCACTTAAATATCAAAATATATTTTGTAAAACACTTAAACGTTAAGCACTTATTTGTTATTTAATTGTGAAAATTGCAATTCAGATATCAAAAGGAAAGAGAAATTTGCTAGAAGTGAAAGTTTAAAAACTTGATATTAAATGTGGGTTTAATATAATAAATGTGACTCTCATTTATTATTATTATTATTATTATTATTATTATTATTATTATTATTATATACGGTTTTCTATTCTCTATTTTGATTTTAAACTCTTTTATGTTATCTTTGTTTTTCTTTATCATTATATTTTAATTGGTCTTTAGTTTACATTTAATTATGACACATAAAAGAGTGAGATATACAGTATATCATTAATATTGTTAATAATCTGAACACAATTTATTTTTATTATTTAGAAACGGATTCATTTAAAAAAAATGTATGAAAAGTGATACATTTGAATAAAAACACAATTATATTATTTATACATTTATTTATATTATTTATTATTATAACTTATAATTTACAAGAAGTATTATATAATAAAAGTCTAATTACTGTTAATAGAGGGAAAACTGTAGACACCTAACGTCATAAATACTAATTATATTTATAATATTTAAACCAATTGTCAATTTTAAATCTCTTATATAAATTTCTCAAATAAAAATACAGTAAATATTAAAAATATAATTAACTTATAATTTTCCGGTTTAAATATATTTTTCACTTGTCTTTAGGGCTTCACACACTGCTCCCAATTATAAGATATTTATTGTAGAAATTTAATTTAAATAAAATTTATATTTTATTTAAATTTTTAACAAAAGTAAATTACTTTGTTTATAACTCTTAATGTAAACAACTTTTATACTTTAGATAACAAAAATTATGTAAATACTAAAAAATATATTAAGATGCTCATGATTATTTTAAAATATTATTTTTATTAGAAAAACAAATAATAATTTAGAATTTTAAATAAAAATTATATAAATATAAAATTTTAAGTATTAATATTTAACACTGAAAAAATCTTTATTAGCACTAAAGTAGATATTTATTATTTAAATTTTTAATTTAAAAAATAAATTATAAAAATATATAATTAATTATTAATATTAAAAAATTTGCGTTATTTCAACATACAGTAAAATATTTTTAAAAATTATTATATTATTAAAATTTTTTTACTTAATTTTATAAACAATATTTATTTTATTTTTAATAGCTTTGAGGTCTAAATTGAGGGCAATTTCTATGGTTAATAATATATAGTATATTGTTTAAAAAATACATTATTAAGTAATCGATAAACTTTTAAAAATTACTGCTATTGCTATACATATTTTTATAAAACACTTTTTTAGATATAAATCAAAAGTGATTTAACCGATTAAACTTTTAAATAATTTATGTAATCTTACAAAACAATGTTTAAATGATATTTAATATTTTTATTTAAGGGATTATTTTTCAAAATCATTGCTAATTATATGCATAATTATTGACAAATTATTTTTTTTGTAAATTACTAAAGTTATTAAATTTATGTATTTTATCTTTTTTATGAAAAAATTACTTATGTATTATATTAGATAGTTTTATTTTAAAAAGTAAAACAATTTTTTAAAATAAATAATAACAATAACAAAACTAATATTGTTAAGATATATCCTTGTAAAAGATAATTTCAAAATGTTTAAATTAATTAGGACATAACTAAACTAATATTTTTAATTTATTAAAACTAAATTAGTTGCTATTATATTATTGATTAATTACTAAAAAATATTTTATTTTTAATAAATTAACCAATAATTATTTCAATATATTTTTTAGTATTTTGACATTTGTATATAAAGTACAATGTATATCAACATGTATTATATAATATGAAAATGATAGGTCAAAGCAATCAAAAATCAAAATTAATTTTTTTTTTAATTTTTATTTTTTAATAAAACTATTGATATATTAGAGAGGATTTGTAATAAATATTATAACAACACTTATTATGTTTTTCATAAGATCTCTTTAAAACACATAATACTATTATTTTAAAGCTTTTTTAAGAATCGTATTTCAAAAATTTCTAGCAACCACTTCAACCTACGCGAACTTTCGATCGAATGGTTGTGAGTTCGATTCTCGCCCCGGAGGGAGTATTTATTGCGCGATAATAAACTTTATTTGTAATACAAACGAGTACAGAGTTGAAGTGTGAAAAACACTGAATAGCAAGTCTTTAAATATCTTATTATTATTATTATTATTATTATAAAACAAAATTAGCATTAATACAATTAATGAAATTAATAAAATATATAATACGCAAGATGCAAAATATAAACATGATAAATTAATAAAAACTTATAATTATCTTATACTTTATAATAATACTAAAAATAATTTAGAAAAAGTGTCTAAAAGTAAACCTATTTAAAAATTGTTATAAATATTTATTTAGTTATTTATTACTTTGTAAATTTTAACTTTAGTTATTATTTGCTATAATATGTATAATTAAATGTATTTTACAGAATACACACAATTTGTAATATAGGTATTATAGTAAATTTTAAAAAGTTATTAGCGGACAATTTTTAAAAATTATGGTTTTATTTTAAAATATAAAAATAATTAATAGATACTATTTCATAGATAATACATACAGACAACACATTTTCACAACTATTAATGTCATAATTATTTATATTGTTTAGAAATACTGTAATTATAAATTATTTACTAATTTTATAACTATAGAATTTATACATTATTTTTTAGATATCGTTTGCAACATAATAATAATAAACTAAAAATAATTAGAGATAGTTATATTTTATTATTAATATTATATATTACAATAATTAAAAAACATAGAAATTACTGTATTTATAACTACTAATAACAAGATTACAAATTTAATGTGAAAAAACAACAAATTGTTTTTTATAACTAACATAAACAGTTGGTTAAGATATATAAGATTACAGTTAATTGTATTTTGTTGGATAACATTTGTTTATATCAAAGAGTAATACAGGACATAAAAACAAAATTATGATATTATTATTATGTATAATGACTTACATAATGACACATATTTCTCAAACGATAAGACAATTAATAATAATTTGAATGCTATTACTGTAAATGGCAAACACAAAGAGCCAAACAATATAAAAGTTATTAATAGTAAATTTGTTTCACACTTTTGACAATCTTTTGATAGCATCCATACCGTACGGGTCATCACTCATATCATAGTAGTGTTGATCCCTAAAAAAGTTCAATAGAGCTGAGGCCGGAATCACCGGCTGATGAAATAATTTGGACTCTTCCTGTTTGACAGCCATCTGTTCCGCTGTTGACATAATATGTGGCATCAATTGTGACAAATATTGATCACCAAAGGTGTCCATTGGATTCAAAGGATAAGTTTCGTCCGATTCAATCATATGTGGACTCATATATTGAGAGAAAATCATTTTTCTAGGTTTAGGTTGATATGGCTTTCGGTTGGATTTGACTTTAGTTTTGCGCAATTTTTTCGGTGGTGTCTTCTTCTCCGGTTTCAAAACATTATTTTCATTTATGTATTCTTCATAATTATTATTATTATTATTATTAAGATTATTAGTTGCTTTAAGTTCGGTATCGGGCGGTACTTGAAAGCCAAACAAGTCATCTGGACTTTTGACCGGAAATTTCTTTAAATCATCATTTAGTCTATAACTGGATATGTCATCCAAACCATAATCAGCACAAACTATTTTTATCGATGCAATCACGATAAACAACTGTATAAAACAATATACATATAAAACAAAACAATTTGAATAAAATAAATAATAATTTTTAAATAAAAAAGGTTATCTCATAATATTAATGATCTAATGAATAAACAAAATAAAACAAAACATACATTCATTAATTTAGTTAACATTATGTTTCAGTTGGTATCTGTTTTGCAATCTTTTGGTAGTTATCAGTCTCACTGTCTCTTTCCGTATAAAATCAATTAAATAAATTTATATTTAATTGTAATGCATTGGTACTCTATTTGCACAGTTGACTAACTTTAATAAAACATTATATTTTATATAATATTAAATATATACTATTATTAAAATTCAAATTATTTAAAAAAAGCAATAAATGAGACAATCATATATTTTTTAATATTTAAAAACTATCAATATTTTCTTTATTATTTATTTGACAAAACACAATGTTTCTAAGCTATGATTACTAGTTTGAAGTGTTGTTTTGAAAGAGAAATATCACAAAATATAATATAACTTATTTTCACAATATTTTCTCTCTCCCTCTCCTCTTACTTGAGGACGAGTTATAAAAAATAAATTTATTAAAAAATAAAATAAATATATTTTATTGAAGTTTGAATTATTATATGAATATATGTCTGTTATCTTAATGGCATTCATTAAGTAATATGCTATATAAAAGTTGGTTGTATTGAAAAATACAGGTCGTTATTAATCAGTTAGAGTCAGTCCTTCTTTCAATATATAACTTATATATATATTTCCCGATAAATAATATAATTATAATTTAATACTGTTTGACATGAATAACAGATTTAAAAGTTAAAACATTTCAAATATAACTTTTATAATATTATTTATAACAACTGATATATAAAATATGTGCTGATAAACATTTATAGTGGTGTTATTAAATAATTTTTTCGCACATCTCTTATAAAAAAAATTATATATTCACATCAAATCACTCAAAATAGTGGGCTATATATATATATTGTATATGTATATACACAGTAGTAATTTAAAGTGAGTCTAAACACGAAAATTTTAAAACCTATTTTGGATCTCCAGAAAGCAAAATATAGTCCATTGCATAATAATAACACAATTGAGATAAATGTTAGGAATATTTTTGATCTCATTTTCTCATACAATCAGCATTTAAAAGTTTTTTTTAATATTTTTTATCTTTTATTATACATAATAACTAAATTATAATTTGTATATATTTTTAAATCTACAAATATTATTTATAAATAAAGGTATAATTAATTAAACATTTCTGCATTAAATATTAGTTTTTTTATCCTTGAAAATTTAATTAATATTTTAGCACTTAAGGTGATGTATTAGTGACAACAATCCCATCAAATGTAAAATATTAATTTAATTTATTAAAACAATATTAACATAATTATCAATAATGTCTTTGCCATAAATTCCAGCAAAATGTGTTATATTTATAGTAATATTATTTTAGTAATACTATTTAAAATAGAAATATGATTCATATAATTAACTTAATTTCAAAAGTGCTATATAATTGACTTAATAAGCTTAATAATATCGAAGCATATTTACAGTATTAAGATAATGACTGCTATTTATTAGTTTTATTTAATTATAAATGCTTTTATTTTTTTTAATTTAGATTAATATGCAAAATAAAAACATTTTAATGATTGTAATGATATATTTATTTGTCGCGAATTCATAATCAGTGATTGATTTTATAAACTCTTTATTTAGTATTGCAATAAATTTTGTAACATTCTGTAAATTTTGATACAGTAAATTCACATTATTTTTTGCATATATATATATTAGAAATTATAAAATACATTATTATATAAGGTATAATTTATATAATAAAAATAATTTCAAAATATGTTTTTTTTTATATTTTTCAAATGGAGTTTAAATATCGGATAACTTGATAAAGTTGTGAATGAATAAGAGCTGAATCAGTGACACTATTGTCTCTTATAATATCTGATCTCCTGATCACCATTGGAACCATTGGAACAATTGTAAAGGTTGTCAACGGTTTGTTTACTGAAAATTCATGATTAAAATCTTGTGCTTTACTTTTCAAATCTATTGATTTCTTATTAAATTCTATGGGATTATCATTAAAATTCAACTGAGGATTATCTCTATATAGGTTATGATTATTTAAATTGATATTAATGTGTCTATCATTTGTATGAGTAAATGGTCTGTTGTATTCATTTTGTCTATCATTTGGATTAAGTGTTGGTAAAGTCCAGTCATTGTCATTGATATGATTATATATCCATTGATTTGACTGTTGATATTCATTGTTTTTATTGTCAGTTCCTTTAAAAACAAATGTCTTAACATTTTCAATAACTGGTTTAACATAATCAACAACTCGACGGTACGGTTGTATTATTTCATTGATTTCTTGAATGACAGGTTTGTGTACTTTGTGTTGTATTTTGAAAGGTTTCTCGTGGGTTGATATCTCCTCCACTTTATTATCCATGTCTTAAATTAAAAAAAAATAATAAATTCATTGATTAATAGTTAAAAATTTAATTATATTGTTATATATGATTTTTACTGTATATAACGTACTTCATACTCATTATACTATATAATATACAGTGTCATAATGTATAATTAGTTTTAAATCGATAATTTTACAATAAAATGAAAACTAGTAATTTAAAGTTAAGATTAAGTAATCGCTTTAAAAAAAATACTTTTATATTTATTTTAATAAAATTTATATAAATTTTATTTAATTTGTAATAGATTATCTTCATAAACAAAATAAATATATTAATTTTTTGATAGTGAAAAATAATAAATCATTAATAAATAAAAAAAGAAAGATTTTAAACCTAATACCAAATACATAAAATGCAAAAATAACATAATAATAATAATAATCTATTCTAACATTTTGTAAAACTATTATAAAATTATATCTTAAATAAACGAATGAAAGTGTACAACAATTTGTAAGATTCAATGAAAACAACTAATCAATTGTAATGTATTTATTAACTGATAAAGTCAAACACCTGTTTCCAAAAACTATAATAATATAAATTTAATATTATATTAAAATTATATATTTTATATATACTGTAGTGTGTTGTTGCTGTTGTTGTTGTGATTGCAATTGTATTATTTGGCAATAATATGAAATTACCATAATTGCAACAAGGTCAATTGTTAAAATAGCATTTTAAAAATAATGAAATATCATATTCTTATTTTTTACTTATTTATAAAACGCATGTTTCTTAAAAAACAATTGTTTATAGAAAATAACTTAATTTTGTTTATAAAAAGTAGAAAAAGTGATAAAGATTTTAATTATTGTGGCAAAAATAGTTGTTTAAAAGTACAATATGAATATGATTTTTTAAAATATTGATATTATATCAATAATATGTTGCTTTTTATTATATAATTATAATTGTGTGCATTTTCATAAAATTTCAAGCAATTACAGCAATCAAAAATTGAATTGCCCAAAATTACAACATTTTATATTTTTATAATGAATTGTTTTAAATAATAGATTAATTATTGTTTAAGGTTATGACATTGATCATTTTACTTTTATATTAACATTTTAATTCTACTAAATTAATGAACAAAATACACAAACATATCGGTATATTTAGCTATTATTATATACTAAATAATTATATATAATATTATATTTAAAAACTAATTACCCGAATGAAGTAATTGCTGAACAGTTAGATGACTTGAGTGTGTCTTAAATAGTAATCCAAGTGGTATTGGTTTGGATGTAATTTCAATGACTTGTGGTTCATATTGTTGTTGTTTTACTTCATATGGTATTACTTCTAATGTATGTCTTCTCTTAATTGCTAAGGATATGGGTTTTTGTGAGATCTTTGTTGACCACAAATCACTTTTTTCTTTTATAACATTTTGTTTATGAATTGTATTATCATTATATTGTTTAGTTTGAAAGTTACTATTTATTAAAACACTATTACTGTTACCACTGTTAACAGTCTTTACGCCCAAACTATCAGATAAGTTGTCAAAATCATTGTTATGATTGTTATCTTCATTAACTGGTTTTTCATTGTCGGCATATTTGATACCAAATTTATTCAAAGCGATACAATCTATCTTTGATATTAATACCATACACACCTGTAATATAATAATATAAAGTAATATGAAATTATTAAAACATCTATAACTTATAAAATAATTTATATTTACTGTATATATAATAGATGGTAAATATAAACTTCTAATGAATTATTTTAAGAAAATTTTTAGAAAATGTATTTCAATCGTACTTTTTAAGTTTGTTGATATTTTTGTATAGCTTTTTTATTTTGTATTTTTTAATAATATTCATTTTATATAAAATTTACTTAATTTACAAACAATTATATCATTTATTTATATTTTTGAATTATAGTCATTTTAAAATAATTAAAAAATATAATATGTTTTTGTTTAAATAAAATTGGTATCAAATGTATAAAATAATTAACAACAAAAAATATAAAATACTCATAATTTTAGTCTTGAATATTTAAATATGAAATTTTCATCTATAAAAACAAATATTGTATAAATTGACTTATTTCATTGATGGTTTAATTTTTACAATAATAGTCCAATAGTTTTAAAATACAGCATAACTTAATATTTAATAAAGTCATTGAAACGTAAATAACTTTTTTTAAATAAACACAATTTTCTTATTATAATTGAAATAATTCTTGACGTATCTTAAAAGTTTTAAAACAATTATATTTACTGTAATTACAAACTAAAATAATTAACTGGCTATAAATTAATAATATTAGCTTAGTTTAATCATATAGAGTAATGTATAGTAAAATATAATAAGAAGTCATAAATACAGTTTTGAAAACTAAAAGTTATTAGCATTTATCAGAACTCATAAAAGATATTTATATTCAAAAATAATTCAAATAATAACTATTGAAATGTTTATATAAATTCAATATTTTTAATATTATTTTTATGTAGAAATATCTACAAAATTAAAAATATTTTTTTTTGGTATTGAAGTAAGTTAAAGTTGCAATAATAATAATACTAAAAATTAAAAAAGACTAAATGTGACATAAATTTGATCTCATATTTACCAATAAATAAGTTTTCGTTGAAAACATTATATTATACACCAAATAAATTAAAGATGAAATAGTATTTTCAAATATATTTATGTATGATATATAACTTTAAAACATTTGATACAACTTTTAAATATCTTTATTAATTGTTATTTTTAATTATATTTAAGAAATAATTTTCAAATTAAAAACACTTTAAAATTCACGAAAACTATTTTTATATTATAATATTATAAATAAACTTTAAAGACATTACATATAAGATATGAATAGTAGAAATATTTGTTTAAATCAATTATTCAATTTAGTCAAAAAAAATGATTGACAGTAACGAGAGGTGCAGTCAAATAGTCAAATATACCATAAGACTGATGTTGAAAAAAAGTTTTACATTTAGTTGTAGTTATTCATCACTATTTTCAACTATTTCATGAATAACAGTAAAATAAATAATAGTTATATTGTTATTATATAATATGTGTTGATAGAAATGCTATTGAATTACTCTTCAAATATTATTGATATAAAATATTTGTTATAATAAAAGCTATAATAATAATAATAAGTGAATTTTGTTGTATTTAAAAATGTGGGCTACATAAAATAATATTTATATTTTGTGAATTTAATAACAATTATTATAATAACTATTACCAATTTAATAGACTTTTTAACACAACTTCGCCCAAAAATATGTTTGCATTATCTTTCTCTCTCTCTTTTCTTTAGTTAAATATTTTCATTATTATTGAAGTACTGCATACTATAATTGTGTCAAAAGCTAAGATAAATTATTGTCATTTATTGTTATTGGCTTTTCAATATGTATTTCATATTGAATATTTTATTTAAGAAAATTTTAAATATAATAAAATTTTTATCATTAATATCTAGTTTATTGTCTATTAATAATAATAATAACAATAACAATAATTCAAATAAAATTTTTTAAAATCTGATAAATTATGGAAACGATATGAGAGAAATGTAAAAATAAAACTTATTGCATTATTATACAGTATTTTTAAATAAATTTTCATATAAACTTAATTAATAATAATAAGATAATAATATTATCTAAAAATTTCTAATGAAACTTAATATAATTTATAATAAAATATATTTTAATTATCTCTTTAATGACAAACTTTAGGTGTTGTTTGTAATAGTTTTGGTTATGCGTAGGCTTATACTACCGTATTATAAGAGTCTCATTCAAAATACCCAAAATCGAAATATCTAATTCACATCCAAATTCAAAATATCTAAAATTAAAATTTCTAAAATAATAATATCCAAATTTATAATATCAAAAAACATTTGATCTTAAATAATTAAAATACAAATATCCAAAATTATTTCATATATATGAATATATGTATATGAATCAAAATACTCCCATGTAAATTTGATGAATTTCCAGGATTAATTAATTATTTTTAATAAAATATGTATATTTAAAAGTTAATATTTACAAAATTGTAATTTTAAAGTTGTTTTTATTTAATAACTCGATTAAGTTATAATATTAAGATAAAAATTAATTAACATTAAATTAATAAAATTTTTAGTTTTTTATCTGGAAAAACAACATTTACAGTATAATTTATTATAATTATATTAAAATAATATTCTATCAATAACATAATTATTTTTTAAACATACTTTAAACATACAAAACCAAATTAGTAATTTTAATTATCAATATAAATTTATTTTTCATTGTAACACAAAATGTTTTTATGTTTATAAAGTTTTAGTTAATTTTAGTTAACATGATTTTGGTTTTTGGACAACATTTTGGGCATTGAATGGTCAACAAAACACAAGTTTGTGATCAAACAATTTATTGTCAAGTGTTAAACTATGTAATGTAATAAAATATGTACAATACTATACTTATTTTTATAACTATTATATTTATATTATATTACACTTAATATTATTATATAAATTGTTTGTTTATCTAAATCTATTTTATAAAATTATATTAAAGCTGTGATGTTTTGTTTGAATAGACTTCGACCCAAATAAAGTAAAACTATAAAAATTGGATCATATTTTATGTGGTCAGCGGTGACCCAATTAATGATAAACATATGTCATCGGCTACCGCTTAAAACCGACATTTTAAACATTAAAATATATTGAATTTTATTAATAATTATAGTTATATTAAGTATACAGCAGTTGTTTGCCATTAAAAAAGTTATGTAACTTATATGAAGCCATTGACTAAAAGTCTGTAGCGATGAGGTCTGTGATTAATCTTTATATGGTTTGAATTCACTCATATCTTTATATTTGTCATAAATTACATTTTGGTATAATAATTAATTTTGCAATTTATTTCAATAGATGTTTAGCATGAAAACAATAGTTTCAAATATTTAAAAAAAAATCTGTATACAATTTTTTACAAAATGTTTTAACCAATATTAATGTTAATTAAACAATTGCAATTTTGGAATAAATTTTATTTTTATAAATTATTACTTTAAATAATTTAAAATTTTGTAATTGAGTTTTAATTTATTGATTTAATAAAATAGCTTTCTTTATAAATTAATATTTTTTCAAAAAACCAAAATAATTTATTAATATATTGAATAAAAAATATTATTAAATAACAATTACCAAATATTTACAAACTAAATTTTATATCTTAGCATATAATCTATAATTAATTTTAAAATTAAGCTAATAACATTTATTATTATAATGTTATAAAAATGCTATTTCAGAGTAAATAAAAAATATTCAAAAGATGTGAAAAATTGCTATTACAATAAATTATTGTAATTTAAAAATTATGTATACATTATGAGCATAAAATAATTTTGTAATTTAATTAAATGCATGATAAATAAGATGCAGTAAGTGGTGATCGTTTTAATGATAGTGATTGTTGTGTGCAAATGATAGTTGTTTTCAATAGCATATATCCGTTTGCATATATAAAGCAATTTCTGTTTAAACTATGAAATGTACAGAAAATCCTTGTATTTGATGTGCAATTGATTTTCTCGATACACAAACATATACTATATATATATATACCAGCATTTATCGCAACTTGAAATATCGATTTTCCAGATCCTCGGTATACTGTATACCAGTGCTCACATAGATGGTTGTCCATTACAACTATCCCAGAAAATAGGTATATAGTTATTATATTATATGTTTTGTTATATTATATATAGTAAATGTGCAAATATTATACAATGGCATCGAAAGTTTAGTGAAAACGCTTGCGCTTCACATAAACAGTGATTCATAGATATATATTATAACTGAAAAATATATTCAATTGAAGTACTCGTTATAAGCTGTGAATTGTGTATTAAAAGGGATTTTAATTAATAATTAATTTATACATAAAATATTTGAAGCAAACATTATGTCTACCACACAGAACTATGACTTCGGTGCGGCCACTGATGACCTCAACAAAGAGCAATCGATAGACTCGGTAGAGCCCGGCAGTGGAAATGCGGGTCAACAGAGGGAAGGCATTTTGGGAGCTGCTTCTGGTGCTGTGGAAAATATAAGTCAAGTGGCATCTAATGCGGTAATTACACTAATTATATTAATTGACTATTTTATTTACTAACATAGATTCAATATTTTTAGTAAATATAATATAAATTTTTTTATTCAAACAAATATTCTATAAAATTCTGTATAGAATTAGTTGTGTTCAGTATTTTTGCAGTTTCTTTCATTTTTGTCATATTATATGATATAATAATGATTTGAATGACTTTGTCATTTAGATAATTTACATTAATATTATATATATATATAAATAAGATATAAACAAATATATACTAAATAAACCAAAAATTAAATATTATAAACTTAGATCAATAAGTTATTATAATTACAGTAAGTGATAGAAATATGATTTAAAAGCACGAAATATAATCATTAATCAAAATGGTTTGCTATCAAAAATGGTTTACCAATAAAATAGTGTTACAATATATTAATAAATATATTATACTATAAATATACACAATTATAACTACAAATTAAAAAAAATTATTTAAATAATGAAATACATATATATATATATATGCTTGTAAATGTAATTATAATTTTAATTTATATATACATTTATTTTGAAAAAATTAATTAAGTAACTAAGCTTCTTTTTTATTTGATTAAAACATTATAATTTAATTAAGTTGAATAATAATAATAAATGTAATTTACTTTAATATATATAAAATTTTATTGTATATATTGATAGGTAAAACAAAGTTCCGAAGCACTGGTCAATGCAGGCAAAGGTATCGTAGAGATGGGCGGTTCGGTTATCTCGGGTCTGAAACGAGGTTTCAGTAAAACCAGCGAATCCGGTGGCGAACAATAGATTAGAAATTTATCCACAAAATTATTAAATATATAGATATATATTACATAATTATATAATAGATTAATATATATCACACAATAGATAAACATTTAACAAATATTAAATATAGATATGTATAATAATAATATATAACATTATTAACGATAGATAATTATGTTAATAGAAAATTTGGTTTTTTAAAATAACTTAATGTAAATCGTATGCGAAAAAGTATTATATGAATACATAATATTAAGTTTTTAAAAATTATTATTATTTTTAAAAGATAACTTAAAATTATTCAGAAAATAAAAATATGAGATCTAAAGTAAAGAGTTCAGTGCTATGCAAATCTTTAAGCACTGGTAACGCCATTATCATCACACGTCTTGATTTTAAAAACATAATTATATTATTTAAAAATGTTGTGACAAAATAAAAATTATATATTTAAACTTACAGATTAACTGTACACATGTATACTCATAATATATATATATATATGTTATGTATGTAATATTACAATATATATATATAATTATTTATTTTAATCAATAAATATTCATTAAACACATGAATTTCTCTAATAATTACATTAAAAACATTACATAAAATACAATTAATTAATTAAAGTTTATGAACACTGAATACATACTAAGCAAAATTATTTATTCAAAATTGAATTATATTAATGAAATGGTAAACAAAATAAAGAGTGGAGGTGCGGGGGATCGAACTCCGGGCCTTCCGCATGCGAAGCGGACGCTCTACCACTGAGCTACACCCCCGACATAAATTGGACCCAAATTATAGACAGTGATAATACAATTGACTTTTAATGTATTTTACTAACTGTTGAAAATAATGGCACACAATGTTATATAATAGTGATTCTATGGATTGTATAAATAGTTAATTAAATAAACTGTTTTACATTAAATAAAATATACTATTAATTATATTGAAAATATCTTAATATTTATATAGAAATATAATAACATACTATAAAATGTTGCGTCAGTGGTATAACGGTTAGCATAGCTGCCTTCCAAGCAGTTGACCCGGGTTCGACTCCCGGCTGACGCATTTTTTTATGTTAACAATAAGTTAATATTTTTATTTTTTTAATTATTGTATGAAATGAGTGGTCATTGTTTGGTTACTATTAGACTCATTATTAGACTCTATTGTTATTACAAAATAATGACTTTTAGTTTACATTATATTCAATAATCAATGAATTGACGTAATTGTCGGTCAAATGTATTTGAAAAACAAATTACGAAATCAATGATAGCTTTGAATGACTTTTAATGTAAATTAAGGAAAGTTTTTATCAATAAATTTGTAATTTTTCTGATGAAGTGATTTCAAGACATTCATCACAAGACATGACATCGCATACAGTGTTGTCCAACACTCCGGTCAATGAGTTGTTTACGGGTCTCATCCGTGGCCACAGAGCATCGCTATCGCGGGCCATAACAGTTGTTGAGTCCAAGAGATCACCGATAAGACGACAATTGTTACAACTGGTCAATGAACACAACGTAAGGATCAAACGGCCGACACTACGATTGGGCATCAGTGGTGCCCCCGGAGCTGGAAAGTCGACATTCATTGAGACTTTCGGTATGAATCTCATCGAGAAGTACAACAAATCGGTTGCTGTACTGGCCGTCGACCCTTCTTCAGCCATCAACGGCGGATCCATTTTGGCCGACAAGACTCGTATGTTTCATCTGTCGAGACATCCAAAAGCTTTTATAAGGCCATCGCCGAGCAGTGGACATATGGGTGGAGTCACTCGGACTACAAGTATGACCGATATATAAATTTATTATAATTGAGGACATATTTGAATATAAATAACTAATTTGTTAGTCAATTGTACGGACAGGTAATGCTATCTCCCTGTGCGAGAGCGCCGGTTATGATGTGATTATAATAGAAACGGTAGGAGTGGGTCAGTCAGAGTATGAAGTGTCATATCTTTGCGATTTGATGACATTATTGGTAGCGCCGTCGGGTGGGGACGAACTACAGGCCATTAAGAAAGGCATCATTGAAATGGCAAACATTATAGTCGTAACTAAATCTGACGGCGATCTCGTGAAACACGCGCGCAAAATGTCAGCTGAAATAAAGTCGGCCACAAAGTTCATCAGTTATGTCAAACGGCCGCAAGTATTGCGGTGTTCAGCTGTCACTGGAGAAGGTATTGACGACGTCTGGACTCAAATTCAACAATCAGTTGAATCAGAAGACAAGAAATTAGAAAAAAGAAGAGAACAAAGAGTGAAACAATTGAAAATCGGTTTAATTAATGAGTTTTTCATTGAATTGAATCGTAGGATACAATTAGACAAATATGAAAACCTATTGAAAATCGATGAAACAGTTGTTGTCGAAGATATTATTGCAAAGATTTTTGACGAAGACTTACGTTATGGTTTCAAAGACGTCAACTCAATGATTGATAATTGATGTGTAAATTGTATAAAAATTTAGGTAATATATATCACATACTAATTTAATTAATTAATTAAGAGTCAATATTTTGATACTATAATTATGTTATTATATAAACTATATTTTTAAACATACTTTTATTGAGTTATTTCATTTAAAATAAGGTTTTATAGTTTAAATAAAAAATAAACTAAAATATTATTAAATTAAATAAATATTGTGCTAAATATAATTACCGGTATTCTACTATACATTACTGCATTAAAATATACATATTATTATAATAAATAATTAATACAAACAAATCGATTTACATTTGTTGACATTCATATTGATTGTCAGTAACAACAGCAACAATAGTAAAGATGATGTAAATAAAAATTGATATTAAATTCAATTATTATTAATTGTTTTAATACAGTATAAAATTATTTCAATTGATAATGTGGACAGTGGCTGCCAATAATAAAAAATTTTGCGAGTACCGTAACATTTTATTTTTTATACCTTATATTATTATATAAAATAAAGAATATTCAATTATAGATGTATAATACTTTTTAATATAACAATACTGTATATATCATATTATTTGACACTAATTTATAATAATTTTTTATATATATATACTGTATATGATTGGTGTCCAGCGCTTTGGGTACATATAATAGTCTCAACGATCCACATCTTCACCAGTATTTTAATAAACCTAAAGTTCGTAATCATATGATTCACGCGGGACTGGTATGTATTATGAACTTATTTTTTGTTTCATTTATTGATAACTTAAACTAATAAAATAAATAATATTTAGATGACAAACGAAGGTAAGGTAATACCTGAGACATTGATTAAATTAAAAAGACTTGAAGAGGAAAGGCGTCAACAATTGCATCAACTATTGTCTGAAGTATTGGAAAAAGGAAACACCGATCGGTCGGCTTTGAGACGATTTTACGACACTCGTACTCAAGAATCAGAAGCTAAATGGGAATTAGTGGAAAGGGCTAAAAATACATATAGTACTACACATACCGGTTCTACCAATAGTTATACTTCAAGAAATCAATCAAAATATATATATTCTGGACGATCAAAGAAAAGTTCGTCTTCGGTGTCATTTAAATCATATTTAAGAAATGTCGCACAAATGAGACCAAAAATGTTTATTAAAAATAGACAAAGAGTTATAAAATATAAAAGACCAAAATCTTCGTATGGCATCAGATCCTCAAATAAAGTCAAACCGGACGTCAAATTAGACAAAGAATTAGTTGAAGTATTTTCAGATATCTTATCATTGGATGGATTGTCTTTTCATGAAAATGACGAAGAATTTGATAAATCTAAATATACTTTATTTTCATCAAAAAAGCCAATGTCTTCATTTATGACACTTTGTTTCAATGGATTGACAGCTAATTGTTTAACTCCAAGAAGAATACAGATTAGCCAACAATTACATAGTGGAGGAAATGCTATTATCATCTTTGACGCAATGGTTATGCCAGGAGGTCTTTACATATATTTTATACTTTTTTATTATTATTAATAATAATTTTGTAACTCTAGAGAACCTGACATTTGGTGTGCGACCTCACGGCGACCGACCCTTTTCTATCACTGTTCTCATTGATGGCATTCGTGATCTTCGTGTCAGCACTTGTTGTGAATATAAACATAAAAACGGATCAAAAATATCTCATTTTACAATAGTTAATGTAAGCGGTAATAAAATGTGTGCCAATTGTAGGAAAAGTGCAAATTCTGGTACTAAAATAATGTCTACAAATGTTGTCAGCGATACTATAAAAGACGATAATAAACAACAAATTGATGAAGAAGTTAGTGATAGTGATGTTGATGGCGGTGAACAACAAACAATAATTAAATTGGATAATAGTTCGGACTCTTCGTCGCCAATCAAAGACTCGGAAGATTACGAGTCTGAGTTTGAAAGCGAATCGGTTCCCGAATCGACCAGATTTAGGACAAGTAGTGTTTCATCTGATGACAGTAATGTTGGCCATCAGGAAGTGGTTGAAGTTGAAGTTCATAACAATCCATAACATGAATTATAAATTAACAAATTTTGTGAGTGTATAAAATTTAATAATAATAATATTGTGTAAAAAATACATATTATATAAAATATTTTAAATATCAAAATGAAATTAAAAAGTCAATATTAATAAAAAAAAATATTTAAAAATACCAAATTTCATATTATTGTAATACTTGCCAATAACTAACATTATAAAATTTGCTTAAACAAACGTAAATATATTAAATGCATTTCATTATCTATTATAATTGTATTTACGGTAATGTGATTTACTCATTTGAATAGATACTTATGATAAAAATATTTTAAAGTAATTAATAATATGCAAGTTTTGATTAACTTAACTATAACAAAATATGTTTAAAATTAAACAATAATAAAGAATAACAATACAGTTGATTATATAATTACAGATTTATAAAATCAGATCAAATATTGCAATCATTGGACGGACCGCTATTCACAACGTAAAAGATTTAAATTTTTGTATAAATTTAGACTATACTAAAAATACTAAAATTAATGTACTGTATATACATTATGTCATACACTATCAAAAATTATATTAAGATTTTGTTAACTTAAAAATGTATATAACTGTAAAAATATATTTTAAAGATATCAAAATTAGACATATGCTCAACATTTTATGATAAAATTAATGTAAAATTCTGCTTATAATATATTAATATATATAACTGCAGAAAAATTATAAATGAAAAGATCTCAAAACTTTAATTGCGATAAGTTTTTAAACTTAGAGAGATTCGTATAATAAGATTAAAGTGATTTAACACTTAAAAGTATGAAATTGTAATATAAAAGGAATGTGTTATTAATGATATATAAATTGTAATTTTGAATATTACTAATCAATTAAAGTTGTATTCAAATCATAATTAGATAGAAATCAATTAAATTTCTGAGCAATTATTAGTCATCTCCACTATAAACCCAATCTATAGGCACCCATTGGTGTTCAATAGTGAGTGAGTCGACGGCATCTCTTAATTGTTCAAATGTTTTCTCGAAGTTGTTGTTAATGATTACTAAATCAAAATATTTATCGTAAGCCCGTTGTAATCGTGCGCTCTCTTCAACGGTCACCTGAAGATCTTCTTCTTCATAAAATGAGGCTAAACTCTGAAGTGTGCGAACCCGTCGTGAACTATGTCTACCCAATGCTCTGTCAAACTGTAGACAACTAATTAATATTAAAATATAATTTAATTAACAAATAATACCGTTTGATATCGTGAAACACCTAAGCCTTGATGTCTACCATATTCATGCATATAACGTAATTGATCCAGAGGTGGTGCGGCAATGAAAACAATGTATGGCATAAATTCAGCCGTTTTAAACATTTTCAAACTCTAATTCAAAAACAATTTCAAATATTAATAGTTATTTTCATTTGAAATTACTATTAAAAATTGTAAAACCTGTGGATTGCAGTCAATAACACACATTCTTCCAGATTTAATAATAGATCGAATTGAGTCCAATTTAGTACCGTAGAGATGATCTTGAAATTCGCCGAATTCGAGATACTTATTGTCGGCAATATCTGCTTCCATGATATCTCTGCGCACAAAATGGTATTGCTTTCCATCGATTTCTCCATCTCTTATTGGACGTGATGTATGTGGCAGTGGTGTAGCAAATCTTTCGGTATCGTATGATATCATACGCGACTTTAGTGTACGCCTACCAACTCCTTGAGCGCCCACCAGAACCAGTGTCTTGCGTTCAAATGGTGGTGTCCGACATACCTCCTCATAGAGCAATAGCTCTGCCTTATCAAACTCAGCGTTGGCCTGAGTTTAGTACACAAATAAATATCAATTAATCAACTCTTTTGTTATAATCAATGGTATCATACCTGCAACTGATACATCTCTTTCTTCTTTTTCTTTGTTATTCTTGTGCCACAAATACTGGTTTGTGTCGCGTAATCAAACTCTGGTCTTACAAAAGCTCGACGCCGTTCCTCTAATTCTTGTGACGGAACAAGACCTGCGTGAGTGTTGGGTTCATTGATATTCCTCGCCTGCCACCAGTTAGGGTCCTCTTGATTCAAGATCTCAAGTATGTCTCCCTGTTTGAAGGCCAGACCCACTTCACGACACGGCAGCAGATGATCTTCAATGGGTTCGTAGTTATAGAGAGCGCGCATATAAGAGACGGAATGTTGTGTTTGGTCTCTACTCGACGGCGAGACTTTCAAAGTGATACCACCCTTACATTTCTTGAGCTCTTCCTGTAACTGTTCCGGACTCGTAATTTCGATACCATTTGCTTCCAATATAACATCGCCGACGTGCAGCAAACCTTGGCGGTCAATGACACTCCCGGCCAATATTCGGGCAATTACTATAAGACCGTCTTCTACGGCCACAGTCATCCCGAGGGGTTCGTTGTCTAATTTGCGAATTCCGACCATTCGTATAGCACTGATAGGACTCGAGTCGTCGCCCGATTCGCTGCCAAACACGTCCATCTCGTATGACTGGCCATCAGAGTCATCGAAGGCTCGGTGAACAACATTGTCGTGAGCTTCGGCGAGTCCGGCCACGTGTGGGTTCGACAACAAGAGATTCAGTTCGGCCGCATTGCGGTTACGGAGCGATAGTTTGCTACACATTTGCTTGACGTCCGCCAACAGCGATGTCGTCTCAACTGACTGTCCCTCCAGTGATCCCTTTCGGGCCTTCATTACCGACATTTGACTCAATAGTTGTGACCAATTGTGACACCGATTCACTTAATAATACTATTGTTTATTATATTATAACTAATTATAAGGCATTCAATAATTAATAATTTAATTATAAGTTAATTCATAATTACTTTTTAACAAAACTCTACATTAAATGACATTCAATGTAATGTTAATCCATTGAATGTTTCAAACACTTTAAATGTCAATTCAAGTTTTGATCCATTTTTAGTTACACTATACCATAGTGTTCTATATGTATAAAAGTACTGAAATACTGAGTTAAATAAATGCGTTCCTATTATGATAGGATAGGTATACATAAAATTGTTTTCATACCTGTTTGATAACACGGTATGTAAAAGACTGTAATATTCTAATACAGTATTAATACCTGTAGTCAACCCAACCCAACATCACAACACACTATACCTGAGCACACATTCATTATTTTCATACTGTATTACTTGTAATAATAATTATAATAATATACTGTACTTGTTATTAATTAAAGCTTCACTTGTTTTCAATGCAAACAAATAACAAAATAGTAAAAAATTTTATTAATAGTAAATGTATGCAAAACATTGATTTACACGATTGGCTTATTTTATCACTGTTTTGCATACTATTGAATATATCACAAGTTATTACATCTATTTAATTGTTAATTTTTAGTCACTAAAACTTTTTAAACTTATTACAATAATAATGATATTCAAACATATTATATACTATATAATCAAATTGTATTAATAATTTCTAAATTTGATCTAGTACCAAATCAATATTAATTAATCATTAACATTTATAATATATAAACTATAAAGTATAATATCAATTAAAATTATTCAAAAATCCAATTAGTATAAACTTAATTATACTGTATAGACTCTATAGTATAGAGTATATAACGTTACATGTATAAAAATAATATTAATACAAATATAATATATTATTAGTATATCCAGATTTACTATATAATGTAGTAATGCCTATGATTAAATAAATAGTTTTAATTAATGTTAATAGAGTAGTAATAATTTAATTTATATTCAAATAAGATATAATTTATAATATGTAGAATTATATATACATCGAAATATATTGTAGAAATCTCTACTATTATTTTAGATATATATATAATAATAAGTCATATAAATTAAACTTATAAAACTATACTTTAAAAAAGTTATTTTATACTCAAAACAAAACTTGTTTTAAATAAATTAGAATATATTATAATTAATAGTATTGTATAATAATTGTAAATAAAATTATGATATATTTAATAAATGATATATAATTTGATGACATTTTTATATATGAGTGTTAAAGAGTTGTATTTTCAAAACCTTAATAAACTATAATTATAACTATTTTTCTTTTTACAAAACTAACTAAATATTTTAACTGAATTATTAGTTTTTATTATTAAAATTGTATTATAATAATAATCATATATAAAAATCACACAATTATTGTATGCGGTATAATAATAATAATAATGGTAAGATTTCTTTACCATTGGTAACTATAAAGTTATTATTAAACACTGATATTTCACATAATCACATATTTTATTAATAAACATTTAATTTGCATTAATTATAATCTCAATCATTATTATGAAGAAATAAAATATTACTAATGCTTTTTATATTATTAAAATTACAAACATTTAATCAAAAGTAAAGCAAATTCAGACAAATTTACAATGAGTTTGAAATTATATTATTAGTAAAACAAATAAATAGCTAATAATAAGATATCAATGTATTACTATTTTTAATAAAGTTATGTGATTATTTAATTATATAATTTATTTGAACATACTCTTAAATAATGTATTATTTTATTTAATATTTTTCGGAAATTTATAATTTTTTAAATTAATTAAATTAAAATATTAATATTAATTTTTTGCTGTATATTAAATATACCTGTAGTATTAATTTATATGTTATTATTACATATTATAGAAGTGTTTATTAATAATGAATCATAAATTTTATAACATGTTATCAATAATCACTGTATTGTTAAAGATATAAATTAAATGTTGAAATATAATAATTACTTATATTTATATAAAAAATGAAATTGGTTAACATTTATTAAATGAATTACTTTTTTTATTTAATTACCGGTATTATGTGTTTATGTAAATTATAAGTTATTATTAATAATAATCAAATGTATGCAATATATATAGTTAATATTACTATCATTATTATTACATTAATTACTTTGACATTTTGTTTGAAGCAAATTACTAATATAAAACTTAATGTCATAAATGATTATCAAAACATCGATAAATATATGTCAACCGATTATGTGGTTCAGGAATATTGCTCTAAAATGACAAAATGTTTTGATGAAAATGCCGTTTGTATTGACAGAAGTTGTTATTGTAAACCTAATTATAAATTTAGTAAAAAATACCAACAATGCAAACATTATGATTGTAATAGTGATAAACATAATAAAACTGATTGTCGACCGGTTCAGGACTCATACAGATGGTGTAAAAACCATTCAAATGGAAGTTCATGTGATTGTCTGACCAACTATTTTGAGGACACAACTAATGGCAACAAATGTGTGAGTTATCATATTTTCATAGAAATTATATTTTCAATTATTAATAGTTTTATATTTATAACAAATAGATTGAACATTATATTGAAAAAAATTGTGATTCATGTAAATCGTTTGATCATATGGTATGTGTCGACCATTTCTGCTACTGTGAGGCCAACTATTATCTAATAAACCAAAACTGCCAATTCATGAACTGTACCCAAAATTACAAGTGCTGGCAAAATGGTGATTACAATCGGCACTGTGTTAAAGATATTAAATATAATAATTATGGTCAGTGTGTTTGTGACTCGGGTTATATAGAGGATCGCGATAATGGTTACAAATGTAGACTTGACATAACTCAAGTCAATCCCTGGGTGTGGGCCTGGGCTATTATTGCTGGACCCGTCATATTTTTTACTACTGTCGCATATTATTTGAGAAAATGGCTAATTAATGCACTTTATTAAACATTTACACTATTTATATTGTCATCAATTTATTTAAAATTGTCATTTTCTTATCTAAACATTTAAAAAACATTTTATTACAAAACTTTTAAGAGATAGATTAAAAATAGTTGCTATTAACAAATGTTTACATGTATTCAATGTAATTAAACATTTAGTTTTTGAAAATTAAATTAGTTTAGCATAATCAATCTTTTAACATTATATAAATAATATTGAATAAAATGTTTACAATTGTTATTAATTATAAAATTTTATTTAATACTTCATAATATTGTATGCAATTATTTAAGTAATATATAATTCAATGTTATGTAAAAATTTAATTTGTTGATGTCATTTAAATTAATAATTTTTATTATTAAATTTTATATTTATCATTTTATCATTAAACTGATCAATCGTATATTGTTAAATTTTAATTTAGTGTGTTAATTCTAAAATTGCAATTATCATAATTAATTTAACAATTTATAATATATATTTTCAAACTATTAAATTAATAAAAGTAAAATCATATACAAATAATAAGCTATAATTTTAAAAAGATAAATTATAAAACATTGATTTTTCTTAATAAATTATTAATATTACAGGTATTAACATTACTTATTATTTTTGATAAAAAAATACTATAATTTAAATTTTTAGTTGTTGTAATTGATCATATTTTAAATTTATGTAAACATTTAATTTTTTAATTATCATGTTTGTCATTTTTATATATTAATAGTAATTAAAGAATTTATTGACATTTAATGAAAACGTTTGTAAAATTTTATTTATGATAAAAGTATTTGACTTAATTAATCATGGTAATATTTTTACATCAATATAATCTTTGTACTAGTGACAGTACTTAATACTAATGATAATTTATATCATATTACTAATGTATTGATAAAAATGGCAATATATGAACTAACAATATAAATTTAAAATCAGTTTGTTTGTAAAAATAAAATTATACAATATGTTTAAAATATCAATAATAACTATAACTATTGTATTGACTTTAATGTCAATCAATGTGTATTCAAAACATAACAAACACAATAAGATTGAAACGGATCACAAAGTTTATAATAATTGCAACAAAAGCTGTGGTAAAGACACTCATACCGTATGTGTTGACGATTCGTGTTATTGCAAACCTAACTATATATATAAAAATACTACAAAAAGTTGTGAATTTTATGATTGCAGTGACAATCAAGAGTTGTGTCGTCCACAGCACGACCACAAGCGACGATGTATTGACGGGAAGTGTCGATGTAATCATAAACACATTGCCGACCGAAACAATGGCGGCAAATGTACGAGATTTGGATATTTTGGTGATTCAGATAAATTAGCTAAAGGTGTGGGTATATGGGCCTGGATTTGGGTTTTCATTATTATTCCCATTATTTTATGCGTTGGGATCGCATTATTTGCAAGACATCGAAGAATGGTATCAAATGTTGACAATAGACGTACAAATGAATCCCAATTACCGGTAAATACAAATGTCATACAACCCGGTCTGCCAACCATTTATGACTGTACGCCACCACCCAGTTATGCTTACGCTACTCAATCACAATATCAAACTGTTTAATACAAAATATAATAATTAACACCAAAACTGTTAATTTTATGAATACATTCAAATTACTGTAAATAGTATAGTATTAGTATATTATGTTATAATTTTAAATATGACATAAATCATATTATATTCGTCTTTACTATACTTATTAATTTTTATACAAGTTTATTAAATAATAAATAAAATAGTATTTATATATATAACTTTGATTAATTTATATCATAATATAAATTTATGTGATGAATATAATAATATATAATAGTTGTAAAAATAAATATGTAATTAAACATAAAAATTATAAAATAACACAACAAATAAACAAACAATAATATATATTATTATTGTAAAATGACATTAAGTATATAATTTAGTCTATAATAAAATGGACATTAAAAAAATAAGATTTCCTATGGGTATGACCAGGAGTGCCCAACTCCATGATGTGACCTCTATTTTGGGTATATTTTGTTGAACATAAGTACACTTAAAGCCATTGGATTTATCTTCGGTGTATCCCTTGTCACACATACACATATCAACCGAACATTTTCTCTTAATGTCACCATTTTGTTGGCACTCGTAGTCGGAATGACAGATACCATAAATGCATTGATATTTATCAAAATGCCAATAATAGTTAGCCATACAATGGCAAGTGTTATCAATACAAACCATATTATTTGTTAGATTACATATGGCACAGGTATATCGCGTTTGTGGTGAATGTTGTATCGCTGGTCTCTTTCCAGTGACAATGGTCTCTGTGACTGTAACTTCAATGCCTGTTGGGTCGGCACCAGTAGACTGTAATTTTACAATCAAAATAGTTATTGTATAAAATATATGTAAATATAGTTTCAAAAACTTCATTGTTTATATAAACTAATAATAAATATTTTCGTATATTAAAGTACAGTACGATTATACTTAATTTTTTTATATTTAATAATATTAGTTAAAATCATTGTTTAAATAAACTATAATATTAAATATATATCATAAAACAAATACAATATACTGATATACTGTATTATAATTTATAATATACAATACTATATTGTCAATACTACCTTAAGATAAAGTTACTTTAATAACCAAATATTGATAAGTAATATATCATAAATTATAGTTTATATATAATAGATATTAATTAATAAAAATGTATCAAAAATAGCAATAATTTTTAACTTTGTAAAAATTAAAAAAAATATTACTACTAATATATTTTATATATTTTACTAAATACAAAATATTTAATTAATCATAATTTTAAGTAAATGTAAGTATTAATAAATAATAATCATAATATTTTTTGTAACAATAATGAGATAACACAAAATTAAAGTCATTTGATAAAATATTACACAATTAGTTTGTAATATATTTATTACAAAAAACACATATAAAGTTTATATTTTATACATCAATATTATCACAGTTGTTGATAGTGTTTGAATTATGGCGTTTAAACGATTGTCCGTATGGTTTGTTTTAGTGACCATATATTGGATGATCATTAGGACTGATGCCTATTGTGGTGATGAATGGTGTGATACAAATACAAAACTTGAAGTAAAGGGTAGATTTGACTGTTCAGTTACAACTGATTGTACCAATTCATCGCATAATGTTTGTGTAAACCAGTATTGCTATTGTGAACCAAATTATAAATATAACATTAAAAAGAAGGGATGTTATCGATACTATTGTAATGAAAAATTTCAATCAACTGATTGTTATCCAAATCATGATTTTCATAGACATTGCTCTTATGATTCGTGTGATTGTGAATATGGTTATAAAGAAGGAAATTATAATTACGATGGCTTAAAATGTGTAAATTTGCATAAAATTTATTTTAATTATTATATTTTTATCAATTACTCAAAATTTGTCTCAATTAATGATATAATTAATTAAATAGATTTGGAATAGTTATACACCAAATGATTATTATGGTAATGGCATCAGTATATGGTATTGGGTTTGGATATTCATAGTAATACCCATACTATTTGCTATATCTATTGGATTATGTGTTAGAAGAAGAAGAAGAATGTTACTAAATAGACAACAGGCTATTGTCATTCATCAACAGTCACAGTATATGACATCAAGTAATGCCGTTCCCATTGCTCACTATATGACAAATAATACATCAACAGGTTTATCCACCCCTGTATATGACCCTCCACCAGCTTATGTCCACACTACAGTAACCGGTGCTCCTGTTTATGGTAGCACTATAACTCCAAGTGCACCAATGTATGCCAATCTGACAGTCACCGGTCCTCTACGGTATCAACAGCAACAACAACAACAACCCCTACCTCAGCAGCAAAGGTGGTGATTCACATAGAGTTACTTATTTATATTATAATATACTAACTTATAATTGTACTTGATTAAATTATACAATTCAATTTTATACCGTATTATTTTCATATTTTTATTTATTTAATAATAAGTAAACAATAATATATATATATATATATACATATATACATTTAAATAAAAAATAATTTTAATACAGTATAATATAAATGAAATTTTTAGATTAATTTTAAATAATGTTATTTTAATTTCTAATAAATTGACAATTAAAATAAACACTGTTTTAAATTAATTAAAAAATACAATTAATATTAGAGCAGATTATATAATTAAAATAAACTATGATAACTAAATTAATAAAATATTATTTAATTGAGATATTATGTAGTTATCTAATAAAATAATTATAAAATATACAACATTTCTACTAAACAATAACAATAAATGTTTAATTTAATTATGTCTTAAAAATAATAATTTTTATTACAATTATTAATTACAACTAAATTGTAAACTAATCTGAAATGTATAATTGTCTCATATTTTATTATTTCAAATATTTAATTTATTTATTTATATTTAAACATATTTAAAATATTTTAAGTATTATTTATTCACTTTTTAAACATTTACCTACAAAATATTGTAAGTCAGAGATAAAAATACACAAAATTAAAAAATACATTAACAAAAGCTTAATATCCTTCAAATCAGGGTTAATATAATTGTTTGACTTTCATTTTATAAACTATTTTAATTTAATAAAATAAAAATTTATTTTTATAAATTAAATTAAAATAATAAATATATCACACTTTGATTTTATATCATAAGTTAATTAGTATTTATTAATCTTTTGACATCATAGCTAATAAATGCTTTATCATTGTTTTACTAAAAATATTATTAGTTTTATTAATATTAAATAATAATTTTAGTGATAAGAAAATACCATTATTAAAAACAAACACATGACTCAACTAAATGATAAAAATAGTGAGCATTTTCAGGTAAAATAAAACTTGTAGTATTATATGATTATTAGCAAAATAATTATAAACTACAGTAAGTATACGCTTCATATAATAAAATAATTGTTTTCACAAAATATAATGTTAACTATAATACAGTACTGTACGATATACACGCTGTACACTCAATAAATTCAATGTACAAATAAATATATCATACAATAAGTGATAAAATATCATGATTTCATATCCTGAATGCCATATATTTTTCATTGGTAACAATATATCAAACTAATAGACATTTTTAATTATTTATTTCTTAATATATCTTTTAAAAAAAGTAATAAGAAACATTTGTGTAAATTTTAAGTTAACTATAATAATTTTAATTAAATAAGATATTAATTTTTATTATGAAAATTAACTTAAATAATTGAAATATTATTAGTATGAATGGCTGGCATAACAATTGTTTGGTTATTGTTAACTTTAAGTTTATTTACATTATTGGTAAACGGCAGCTACAATGACAGTGAAATTGAACAGCAATTAAGTGATATCAAGAAAATTAGTGAAAATTTTATATCAAAATCTAATTTTAATGAATATTGTGATATTAATGATAATTGTACAGAAAGTCTGGTATGTTTAGACAATTACTGTCGGTGTAAACCTAACCACATCTGGCATAATAAGACCAAAAATTGCCAAACATATCATTGTTCCGATAGTATTAATGAATGTAAAAAATATGATGAGAACCGGGAGTGTAATAATTATGAACCGGTTTATGCATTATTTGGATCAAAATGTGAGTGTCGTTCGGGATTTCTTGAGGATAAACGGTCCTTAAAATGCAGAAAACATTGCTTTAATAATAACGATTGTTCCGATCAAATGGTTTGCGTAGATTTCATGTGTCATAATAGGCCTAACTATAGATTTAATCAGATTATTGGTATTCAACCATTTAATTGTACGATAGACTCAAACTGTTGGTCTAATGGCGATGAAAATAGAGAGTGTAGTAATGGTATGTGTTTTAAAATAAATTTTTAATTTATATATTTAACAATATTTTATACAAAATTATTATAATAAATATATTTTTATCATTTTAAATATAAAATATAATATAATTAACAAATATATTTCAGGTGTGTGTATATGTAATTTTCAAGAGGATATGATATCAACTAAATGCTACCTAACCTTCTACTCCCTGTTCCGTCCACGCAATTACTCGACCAGAAAGGAGAGACTATTGATCTGCACTTTAGTAATTGTGCCGTTAGTTATCATATACTGTGTCTATAGCGACGCTAAGAAAAGACGATCCAAGAAATTACTCAAACAAACTATTCTTCAGAAAAATCAAATGAATATTAATTACTTATATATGACTAAAAACCAAGAGATTAAAGATATGAATAAAATTGTGTCACAAAAAAACTAATAAAACATTTTTGTTGTTTAAATAAATCAATAAAAATAATTTTTTATGCAAACCATTATTTAAGTAAATAATACAAAATTTAATGCTAATAAATACTGTATTCAAGTTATTGTATTGTTTAGTCAAATACATTACTTCAATACAGTAATAAAGTTTATTCAATAGATTTTATTGAATAGACACACATTTATCAACTGAATTGTTATTTTTTACTGTTATACTAAATATTTATTTGAATTTATTTATAGCTTTATAAATTTTATATAATTATTTTGTTTAGAATTTTTATTTATGTTTTTGTAATATCAATTAATAGAAAAAATCAATCAGTTTAATTTTGATATGATGCTAAATAAATACAATAGAAAATAATTATTGATTTTATCTAGAAACATTAAAAAATATGTTTAATTTATTTTAAAATTACTAACATATTTGAAATACCAATACATTTATATTTTTAACAATACAGTTATTCAATAAGTTTTAAATTAAAATTACAATAAATAATCAATTTCAATTTGTTAAATTTTTTAAATAATTGTTTTTGTTAAATGTTGTTAAATAATTGTTGTATTTACTATAATATTAGTTTTTAACTTTAATTAAAGATATGTCAATAATTTTTGTTGACATTTTACTAACTTTTAACATTTAATAAAATTGTATTTTCAATATTTTGACAGTTTATGTTTGATAAATATACTTTCATCAGACAATTTTAGTTAATAAGGTATTAAAGCATTTCTTTAATATTTTTTATGTAACGATATATCTTATCTTACAATAAGATAATTTTAATAAATGAATATAAATATTTTTACAAATAGAAAATAGCATAAATATTAATTTCTAATTCAATATATTTAGTTTGAATGGGATATAATAAATAAGATACAGTATTAATTTAGTTTATTTAAATTAAAGTTAGACTAAAGTTTAAAAATAAGAATTTAAAAATTTTTGTGAATAAATATTATAATTTTGTGTTTTAAAAATAATAGTCTATTATTAATAAACTCAAAATAATATATTTAATATTTTGTTAGTAAAGTAAGTACCGGTATAAGTTTATAATGTAATACTGTATATTCTATAAGTGAATTAGATTATAGTAAAAATAAATATTTCAATTAATATTACTATTTATTTATTTATTTATTTATTATAACAGCTAAACATAATTGACAATTCAATAATAATATATAATTGGTGTGTTTTATAGTAAAGTTTATATTACTTTTGATGATAATTTTATTATTTTTAAAATTATTTTTATTATTATTCAACAAATATACGATTCAAAAATTAATGGTTATTGTTTATCATATTTGTTTTCTATGGATATATATATATATATAATTGACTCCAATAAAAAAGATAATTTAATTGATATACATAATAGTAAATAAAAGATTTTTTATAAAATTAACAAATATTAACAACAAAATTTAAAATAAATTATCCATTTTCCTATTAAATAACAATTAAATAATAAATCAAAATAATATGCGAATAATGTTTTTTTATGACAACACAAGACATCCCATTAAATGAGTATTTAGAGAGTAATGTATTATATTATTGCTGTTAAATATATTTAATGAATTCAATCGCTATCATCACTATCCTCGGCACCGATTTCTTCATTCCTGTCCAACTTGTTGTCGGCACTGTTCTCGTTATTTTCCGAATCGATGGACAGTTTTCTACCGGTGACGGGAGCACTGCCGCCGTGAACGTTGGCTGTGTATGTCATGGGCTCCTTTTCCTCGTCATATGTAACGTTGAGATCAATTTTATACTCATATTTAGCCAAATACCGCACAAATTTTTCCGGTGGGTTCTCATTGGACACCGATATTGAGCGCAGAGTTGTGTGCGAAACAGTGGTCGATGGCATATGAAACTCAATGTGAACGTATTCATAGAAGGACTCAGGCATCTGATCAAAGGATGTCAATGGAAGGGTAACTACAAGGAACTGTTGAGTGTAAGCACCTGTATATAACATTATATAGATATTATTAAATATAATTGATTGCATTTACCAGTAATTACTATTACAAACCCTGTCCTTCTTTAGGAAGTCTGGGTATTCTCCATACAATAGAATGGAATGCGTGTTCATATTTGGCCTGACCTGCCGTCACTTCAATCATTTGTGGGTCCGGGTTCTGTGTTGTACCCAATAACCTCTCAATACCCTAAATTATTAGACAATATTGATTATATCAAAAATTAATGCTAACAATTAAAAATATACCTTAACTTTACCGGCCCTTCTATTAACAGATTTAAGAGCACCGTATCTAAAATGTTTCTCTACTCTAAAGAAATATATCCAACACTCGGGGATATGGAATCTGATCTGTATGTCTTCACATGGTATCTGTCCGTGTTTTCTCGATATACATCCGGGAACTAATACATCACACTTGATCTCCACTTTTGATTTTGTAATATTCATATTAGCTGTTACTTGAAGTGGTAGTTCCCGATTACGTGGTGGTCTAATCCGGAATCGCATTAATTCAAAGTGACACGCGTCGGGAGGAATCAGTTTTATAATACGAGTTAAATCAAAGTCTTCAGGTTGTACACAACAGTGGAACTCCATGGCCTCCAATCGGATCCATTCCTCAGTGACTACTGGAATAATGTCATGTCTGCCCACCACTTCTTTGCCCTGTCTTTTAAGATCATTAATTCCGACTTCAATTACAGGCATTCCTAAACATAACGTCAACAATAAGTAAATTAAAAATTAATTGTTTGAGATTTATTAACATTAGTATTATACAAACCATTAACAAATGCGAGGAAAAATATGCGAACTCTGGCCAACTGTTTGGTAATGATTCCCATTTTGTTTTGCTCGACATAGAGCTCATCCTGAACTGCACACTGGATCTCCTCAGTCTTGTAGGTGAGGGCCCGATCGCGATGTATAGTCATCCTAAAGAGTGCCTCTTCAACCACTTGTTGCATTTGCTGTAAGTCGTTGTAATTATGTGAACCCAATTTAAATAGTTCGCTGACTTGAGGTGAGTGCTCTAATGGCATTCCCAATTTGGCAAACTGTCCCATTGATGTGATTTGTCCCTGCATTACTTTTGCTATCTGTCCCGGTCGGACACCTACCCGTTCTCGATAAAATATGTATTGCAATTTTATAGTAAATATCTTTCCGTATTGATCATACTGTTGAGTGGATATATCAGATAATGAATAGGAAGCCTGAAGTGGTGTTTCCTGAAATGGGTTATTGTCTCCCACTTTGTTAAACAATTGAAATATACAGCTATCAGTCAAAAATTTTACATATATTTTCTTCCAACATCTATTAGCCGTTAATTTCTTTTTGTTTGGGTATCTCAACACCATTTCCCAGCCCTCGCCCTCATATTTAGCGGGAAACTCCTCCAATGGGACGGAAGTGTCGTCATCGAAGAGTGGTGTTTGCGGTGATTCAGTAGAGTCGGCTCTCTTTGATGCCGCTTCACCAAAGACTGTCGGCCAGTCTTGATCGCCACCTATTGGTCGCACTGCTTGAGCCGCTTCTGATAGTTGTCCGCCACCGAAGAATGCCTCGAATTCATCGACAACCACTTCATTCTCTTCGGGCATCAAATCCATTCCCTCCAATGTCGAGAATTTTGGTGATTTTGGTGGTGGAGGTAAAAGTGGTGGCGGAGCTGATAATAATAATACGTATTTATAATAAATTATAAATCATTAACTTTAATTAAATACCTAATTTGATATCTTTTTGGTCGCTTATGTTTTCCTTTACTTTAGCTCTGATAACAATCTTCAAGTTATCGCTGTCTTCGTCATCAAATGAGTCTTTAGACGCGTCCCGATAACCCTTTGCCGGAGTATTTTTTGGTGCCTTCATTGATGACCTCGAAAACGGATCAAATATATCAAAAGCATCGGTATCTGATTCATCCGTTTTCTGCTTAGAGCTAATACTCTTGAGTGGAGACGCAAATGGATCATAGGATGAAACAGAATTATCAGCGGTTCCCGAGGATTCAAACTTGTTAGCGAAAGCGTCAAAAGCGGCCGAATCAAAGTCGGACGTATCAAATGGATCTTTGCCACAGTCTGTGATGTCGTCTTGAATTGAAACGACGGCCACTCCTGAATCAGTTGTGGCACCAAATGTCTGTGCATTTGTGGTCGCGTCGGCGGTTATGTTATCCGAAAGCAACGCATTTGTCGTATCACTGGTTTGTGAGTCTAATGCACTATTGTCTGCCTCAATACCACCGTAATAGTCGTCACCACTAATGTGCACAACACTAATATCCCTGTCCACTGCCGGTTCAATAATACCTGTTTCCTGTTCTAAATCTTGAACCAAAACTTCATCAAAATCTTGAACCAAAACTTCATCAAAATCTTGAACCAAAACTTCATCAAAAGCATCGTTGACTATACCGACAGCATCTTTATTAGGATAACCCGAATCTTGGATTGAGTCCTGTGTTGATAGCCTTCCTCTGATATTCGTTTCTAAGCTCTCAGTCATTGATATCTGCAATGTATTGACAAAAATATAAAAAATATAACATTTTATTTATTATATTTTTTGTTATATATTATATTTATAATAAGTTTTATTTTATAAAAAAAACTAACAAACCTGTGATTGTTGTGAATCAATAGGTTGTGTACTAAACAAGGCATCGCTAACATCTTCTTCGGGATCCTTATCAAAAACAGTCTGAAAAGGATCAAAGTATTGATTTTGTGGTATTGTATTTGAAGAGTCATATGTATTGGCGATATCTATCAATTCCTCTGGAGGTTCTTGTATTGGAAGCGATGTTTTTCTCTTTAGTATATTAGTTGTTGGTATGGGTTCAAAGGTAGGCGCCGGTAGATCTTTATCACCTAATTTGTAAATTTAATTTTATAATTTAAATAAAAAAATTTCAGATTACCTGATAATAATTCCATCTGAAAGGCACTACTTCTTCTTCGAGTAGAATTGTTTATATCATCGCCGGTATTATTGGTATTATTGGTAAAATTGTTAATATTTTTGTCGGCACTTTCTTCATTATCCGACAAATCAGATAAATAATAGCTATTTTGGTCATTAATAGCTTTCAAAAATGACTGATCTATCGGCGCTATCGGTGACTCAGGCGTATGAATGACATGAGTAGTGAAGGGATCTTCTTGTGGTGATATGACTTTGTTAGCACAGGTTATGTCGTCGGTCACCGATTGGCGTTTAGGTGTCTCATCGTCATGAATGGTGGCAAATGGATCAAATGGTTGAGACACTGTTGTGTCGACCATTTGTTTGGCTGTGGCTATTGTCTTAGACACCACTGCTTCCGATATTTCATATGAATTAGCACTTATAGCGTTACAAAAGTCTGCTGTCATGTCAGCGATGGCCGAAGCAACCGGTGATTGGCCACTACTGACCACATTTTTCACCTCTTCTTCAGGTGATTCTTCAAATGGATTCGTTGAGTTTCTACGCTTCGGAGTTGCCGTCCCTTTGAATTACATTTCATATTAATTTTATTTATATAATTGGTTTCATTTATTAAATAATAGAATATATAATTTAATTTAATACAATTACTACAAAAATTAATTTACAGCTATAAAACTAAATACTTTAAATTATACTTAACGTAAAATAAAAAATAACTTTTATTTGTTATCAATTACTCTATAATAATGTGTAGTATGTAATATAATATCTATTAATAGTTTTCTTTATTATATCAAATGATAGCTATATAAATATGTATAATTATGATTATAAATTTATTTTAAAAATAGCTACTTATACACTATAATAACTTCTAATTTAATTTTAAAAAATAATATAATAATATATAATATATTATTAGACTTGTGTAAACATTTAATAATTTATATAATTTAAAAATGAATTTATATAATATAAAAATAAGTAATTATATAAATAAATATATAAAATGTTAATAACATGAAATCTATACCTGAATGGGGTGAGTGGGCACCCGAGGCATAGGGGGTATAATAATCATTATAATCCTGAAGAAATGGATTAGACATTATGCTATCACGTGATGAACAGCGAGATATACGCTGTGAATAATCGGGTAAAGTTTGTGGGGTTTCAATGGGACTGATATCTATAGAGTTTGGTTTCACAACACTTTGGCCACTGACAGCTGTGTCCACATATGATGTGTCAAACGGATCAATATCGAAGATTTCGGGATTACTCGGAGTTTTTAACAACTTTTTAACATTACTTTTCGACAAAATGAGTTCTGCAGCCGCTTTGGGTGCAACTGTCGACACGTTTACAAATGATGTATCAAAGGGATCGTCTAAGTAGTCCTCTTCTTCAAAAACGACCGGTTGATAAGCGACTGGTATTACTTCGGGTTCTTTATTGAAACCAAAATCGTCCAATAAATTAGATGTCTCTAAATTAATGGTCTCTGGTTTCACTTCTTTGGCTACTTTTTTTAGTGACTCTTCTGTAATCTGTTGCGGAGTTTTTGTTGGCTTTTGTTTATCAGAATTTATGTCTAATATTAAATTAATTTGAAATAAAATAAAATAATATATATATAATTTTAAATAATTTATAGATATAATATAATAAATTTTTATTTATAAATTAATTTTATAAGTATAATATATAAAGTTTTTACCAATAATTGTAAAAATAAAACATTTAATAGTTTAATAATTTAGTTATTAATAATAATTGAAGTAATAATACCTGGATCAGTTTGTTGATTACTAGGTTGCTGTCCGTCTTCACTGAATGCGACCCATTGTCCGGCACTCTTCACGACAACGACATCAGGTTGTGGCACATACTCGAGTCCGTCATCTATTTGATTGGATATTTCATCGACAGCTGAGGTATCTTTAAGTTTCTCTAAAGTGCTTTGAGTTTTATTAGTGATGTCCTCAACCTTAGCGGTCAAACTTAAGAAGAACTGCCAGTCCTCTCGATTCTGTTTTTCCTTTTCTTGAATCAAAATCTGTTGTTTCTCTTCCTGACGCCTAATAAACTCCTTTTCCTTTAACTCTTTTAATAACTCTTCAGCATTAACTTCAGTTTGTTGTGTCTGTCCGGTCACTGGTAATGTTTGTGTGGGATCACCATTAGGTTGTTGTATATCAGAACTATTAATATGTGTATTGTGGGCACTGTTAGCACTTAATGTCGATGGATGTGGCGGTACAACCGGTATATAACTATCATAATCGTCGTCGTCATCGGCTTTTGCTTTATGATTGAGTTTCAATTTTTTCTTCAAATAATTCATCGCATAATGAATAGAGTTTTTAATCAATTAAATTATCTAACAACTAATATATTCATCACTCAATTATTATTTGAAAAAATCAATTACAACTATTGAATAAAAATAATTTTAGTGATATTTAAAAAACTATTAATATATTAATAATATCGTATTGATTGATAATAAATCAAATAATTTAGTAAATATTATTGAATGTTTGCGAAGTACAGACTAGTTTACCACAACTGTACCGACATTTTCAATAATAATAATATAAGTAATACTATAGTTATGTTTTTTGAATAGCAAGCAATAGTTGTTACACCCGATCGATAGGCACCGATCGATACATTATACGTGCTTTTAGAGGGAGAAGGAGAGTGGATGCTATACTATACATGTCCTGAAAATACGGCATAATATGAGATACTTTATATGTGATGATGTGATGCTGTCTGTGCCCTCTCTCTAACTGTCCTTTCATTATACAGTATTTACTCTTTTCGTAATTTTTAGTGACTCTTATAGATATATAAATAAAACATATTATCGATTAACTTTATAAAACCTACTTTTTCTTGTAGTCAAATACAACATTACATTTTGATTATAATTTTATAAAGTATACACATACACATACACATACACATACACATACACATACACATACACATACACATACACATACACATACACATACACATACACATACACATACACATACACATACACATACACATACACATACACATACACATACACATACACATACACATACACATACACATACACATACACATACACATACACATACACATACACATACACATACACATACACATACACATACACATACACATACACATACACATACACATACACATACACATACACATACACATACACATACACATACACATACACATACACATACACATACACATACACATACACATACACATACACATACACATACACATACACATACACACATACACATACACACATACACATACACACATACACATACACACATACACATACACATACACATACACATACACATACACATACACATACACATACACATACACATACACATACACATACACATACACATACACATACACATACACATACACATACACATACACATACACATACACATACACATACACATACACATACACATACACATACACATACACATACACATACACATACACATACACATACACATACACATACACATACACATACACATACACATACACATACACATACACATACACATACACATACACATACACATCTGCACATTACATAGCTATCAAATTTTGCAAACATCTTCAAACTAAAACTGAGAGCATATTTGACAATATAATAAAAATTGACAAAAAATCAGTAAATTATAATTATGTGTTTATTTAAAAATACTTAATATTTGAATTTATATGATAATATTTTACTAATTTATGTCCGATAATTTAATCATAACTTTTTATTAACCATGATAAACTTTAAGTGTTATTAGAAGTAATAATTTATTCAATTAGTAAAAATTAATAAAAAATATTTTTACTAAATTGATAGTTTTGTTATAATTGTTTTAAATTCTAATTTTTATGTTTAAGTTTACTTATGTATTGATTTTCAATTAAAATAATTCTGTTCTCTATTTGTCGCTTATATAATATTTGGGAATAATTAAGTTAATATCAGGGTTTAGCAATTGGAGGTATAGTAGAGTCACTTTATCCACCATAGATTTTGGGTCCTGGACCGACATTTTTAGGATTTTACTCAATACAACATAATATAAAAATGTTTAAATATTTAAAGTAAGAAATGATTAAAGTTTTTACATAAATTTACTCTTTTTCTGTATTAAAACAAATGAAAATTTTTAATATTTAATAATTATTATATTATTTTATATTAACTCAAATGTTTGTATATTTATATTATAATAATTTAAATAAAGTATTTAATGATTATTTCAGTTAACTTTAAATCATTAAATGATAACTTTTAAGTAGCAATGATAGTAATGATTAATTACAAACTATTTAAATGTTATTAATTAAAAAGTTATTGCTTATAATATTCGCAATATTTCAATTAACAACTGAATACACATTATATTTCACATTAATATTAGAAACAATTTAATATAATCAAACACACAGTTATTGATTCATTGTTATAACATAAGAAAAATTGCAAAATTGAGATTTAATTCATTAGTTTCTATTATTAGTTAACAATTATTATGACAAACTTTTTACTTATATTTATACTAGTTTTAGAAATAATGACAATATGTTGGTCATTAAAGCGTGTGTATATGCATATGATGCCATGGTTTCAAACTCCATTGACAAACAATGGGACCTGGGGTAGTCATTGGACAATGGCCACCAGAAACCCCGATATTCACACTCACGGCAAACGTAATATAGCGTCACATTATTATCCAATTATTGGATTATACGATTCAAGTGATCCGGATGTCATTGATTGGCAGTTAGGGCTCATGAAGTTGTCGGGCATTTCAGGTGTTTTGATTGATTGGTACGGGACTACACATGTCTATGATTTTGCCATTAATTTGCATAATTCCGAAGCTATTATTGCGGGAACTCTTCGCAATTGTTTACAATTTGGTATTATTTATGAAGACTTTACCTTAAAAATGGCCAGAGATGCCGGTGCTATACATGATTTAATAGCACAGGGACAGTTAGATATGAAATACATACAACAACATTATTTTAATTTGCCCAATTACATTCATTATGAAAATGCACCATTATTACTTAATTTTGGTTCATTGGCACTTAATGGGGTTGAATGGGATAAAGTGTTTGTACAGTTAGAACCGAAACCAACATTTTTGACACTTTGGTATGACATCGAAAAGGGTGGTTCTATGGCTAAGGGAGAGTTTCAATGGATTTATACCGACTTCATGGATGGGTTGACTAATTTTTGGAAATATCGTAACGTTCCCATTAAATTTGCAGTGGCCTATCCGGGATTTCACCCGTACTATCAATATGGTGGTTGGCCCGGACCTAATTGGACAATTCCAGTCAGTCCAACTACATTTGAACACACATTAGATCTGGCATTAAATAATTGCGATGACATTCAATTGGCCACTTGGAATGATTACGGAGAGGGAACTATCATTGAACCGACAACAGAGTTTGGCTACCATTTCCTCTCTATATTGCAAAACAAAATGCACGTCAATCACAACCAACACGACTTACAACAGTTGACTCAACTTTTTCATCAAATCAAACTTCACCAAAAAGATGACAAAATATTACATCAATTAAAGAAAAAGCGTCACGAGATTGTATGCGGTACTCCACCACCACCTACTACTACAACAACAACACACCACACAATTGATAACAATAATACAGATGAAACAACTCCAGAGTCAATACTAAATTCAACGACAACTAAGATAACTAAACCAACGACTAAAAAGCGAAGAACAACAACACGTAAGCGGAAGACAACTACACGAAGGAGAAGAAGGACTACAACTCGTAAGAAGACACCCCGGCGTCCAGTTATACCCATTAGACCCATACCTAAGAGACAGGGAAATGGAGGAAATGGGGGAAATGGGGGAAAATGGAATCTTAAAGTATAATATAACTATTCAATCTATAAATACCGTATATTTATAGGTAAATATACGGTATTTGATATTACTAACAATAATAAGTATTAACACAAATTAATAATTTCTATTAAAGAATTTATTAAAAAATAACATCAAATATTAAAAAAGTACTTTTTTACTGTAAATATAATAATTAAGCATTTATTTTATATTATTAATATCGATTATGTTATTTTTATATAACAACACTTATTAATAATAAATACTTTAATAAAAAATGAAATATAAACATATTTGACTGTTTATAAAAAAATTAAAAAGTAATAATTTTTTTAATTAAATAATATAATATTTTTATACTATATTTTATATATAACAATGAAGTCAAAATTGTTTTTGTTAATAAACTTATTTTATTTGATTATTGCTATTACACACTGTTATTATGACCGTTATTCAGGTTACCGAAGATTTGATGATTTTACTGATTATGAATCACCCCATAGAGTATATGGCACTTTACGTCGGCATATAGACTATGAGGACATTCCAAAAAGGAATGGTAGACATAGAGGATATGACTATCCGGGCAAATATGGTCGACAGTCATCAATAGATGATAGAAGTGAAGACAATAATGATGGCGTCGATGAAGATGACATTAAATTATTTTCATCATTGGGTAGTGAAGTTGGTTCTTCAAAATACCCTAAAAATGGTAGTAATACCCGTCAATCTTCCCGTCCGGCACCTATACGATCACAACTGCCGCCTCCAAGAGTGGCAAAACCGATACCATTGCAACAAAATCAACAAAAACGAAAACAATTACCTATAAGACCATTACCTGAACAGTCACGTAATGTACCCAACGGACAGACCAAACTATTTGGACCGTCAGGACGCCCAGGTATGCGTCGGGGGCAACACCCTGATATGGGCAGATCCATACCAGACGACATAAAAAAAGGAATAAAATATAGCTATGAATTTGGCCGTAAAAAAGTGTCCCAGAGCTACGCCGCCGGTTTAAAATTGGCCAATAATTTGAAATACGTGGGCGCAGAGGCCGTAGAAAAACTAAATACAGGAGAAGTAGACTATATCGATGACGGAGTCCAACGGGGAGTTTTAGGCGCAACTAACAAACTATTTACGGGAGTCAAAGATACATTGACCGGTGCCAGAGATCGTGACGGGACATACAGACAAGTCGACAACATATTTGGTGACCAAACTTCAAATTAAGATCATATTTCGTTCATAAAATGATTTCATTGATTGTCTGTTATTATAATTATTTGTAATTTTATTTTGTAAAATAAATTTAAATTATTATTTATTTAAGTATTCTTATAGAATATTATTTATATTTTTTTAGTATTATGAGTATACTGTTGTAATGTAAGTTTATTTTTAGTTTTAATATTATTTTAGCTAAACATAAAATGGATGTATAATTAAAGTTCTTAAACTTATAAGTTATAACTACATAAGTAATTATTAAAATTATTTTTCTATAAGTATATACTATATATAATATTCATTAATTTATTTTCAAACAAAGTTAAAAAATTATTAATTTATTAAGTTTTTTGTAGTTGTCGACACTCATTATTATATTAATGTAAGTTTTGCTTACTTTGTTGATCACAACTTTGTATCCGCAAACTAGCGGTAAATTTATGGACAATTGTTTCGAGGAGATCTCCTTTGAGGAGAAATTTACCGCTAGTTTGCGGATACAAAGTTGTGATCAACAAAGTAAGCAAAACTTACATTAATATAAAGTTAAAAAAAGTTTATTTTCTGAAATATATTTGTATGTCTGTCTGTGGCTTTTCATTTTGCAAATTTTAAAATTCTGACTTCAAATTCAGACACAAAATTACTAATAATATGTAGAAAATTATCATCAAAAATGAAATGGACAAAATTGCGGCCAAAAGTAAAAATTTTTAATTCATATAAAGCATTAAAATAAAAAGATATTATTGTCTTAAAAAATATTGACCTATTTAGACATGAACATATTTTAAATTTATTTTAAACAATTAATGGATTAATTTTATTAATATATAAATGTTAATTTAAAATAAATCTTATATTTTTGTTCAGAGTTTTGGTTATATTGGTTTTGGTAATAATATTATATCTCATATGGACTAATGGTTATAATTTATTAAAATTTTTGTTTTAATATAACTCATATTTACTAATAATTATCATCAATAAATATTTTGGTTATAATATGGATTTTATGGACTAATGATTATCAGTAGGCTATCAATACAAAAGTGTTAAAAAATAATTTTAAATCACTATAGAAGTTAGTAAAAAATAGGCAAATATTATATTTACTTAAAAGTTATATATTTTTAGGCAATTTTTAATAATAAATAATTTTTATTTTTTCTATATTATAATGCATAATTCATTGATCAACTATTATATCAAAATACAATTTGTTTTAATTTAAAATAATTTATTTTGCAATTATAGTCAAACGGAACTGTATTTTTTGAAAATTGAGACAAACTTTAAAACAATATTGTTTTTAAAGACCCATTGATTAGGACAAGGATTAAGTATTATTACATAAACTAAAAATTATCAAATAATCAAACAATGTTTTTAATTAAATATTTGTTTTATCTAATTTTTAAAAATAAAATTTATGCTTATTAATAATTATATTTAATCATATGTATAACATTATACATGTATTTCATTTTAAAAATTGCATTTACATGCAAATACTATATTTTACTAAATTAAAATAATTTTAAAAAATAATAACTAAATGCTTAATATAATTTTATACACTAACATATTTGATTTATGCATTCATTTTTAATATAAACTTTAATTAAATACATTTTTATTAAATAAAAGTGACAGTATTTGATAATAATAAAGGTGCAAAAAAATAATTTAATACATTGAAAATAATATAAAAATATGTATTGTTTTAAATACTATTTTACAATAGTTTTATGTGTCAATTATTATGCCTGTTATCGTGAATATGATGGAGGCTATGGAAATGGAGGTTATGGTAGTGGGAATGGTCACGGAGGCTACGGTTCTCACCGATCACACCCTCATTATGGCAGACATGGATACGGAAACAGAAGAGAGTTTAACGGTTTTGATGACCAGAGAGATCGTGGTATTAGTATGTATTCGGGACAAAGCGGCCAAAACTCACTGAATCCCCGAGCAATTGCCAATAGTATTGAAAAAGCAGAGATAGCGCTAAGCAACGCAGGAAAGGCTATCATTGCAAATGCGAGATCTGATGATGGCTTGAATTCAGCCATTAATAAGGCACAAGAATTACACGAAAAGTTCATACAATTCTTGAAAGAAAAACTTAGTTTTTTCTATAATAGTCTGGGAAGTGATGGCAAACGAAAATTTGATGAATCACTTGAATTAATAAAAAATAGATTTCAAATTGGATTTCAAAAAGCAAATGAATGGATCCAACAAATCAAAAATAAAATCCATCAGTTGGGTAAAGAAGGCGGCATTTCATCCTATAATAACTTAGATTATAGAGGTATAGGTGGGTAATGGATATGTTTAATACATTATAATATAGAGTGAATATAAATCTTGTTTTCTTAAAAGATCATAACCGACATCGTGGAGGATATGGTAATGAATATGAAACACCACTTGGTTCTCATGGCGGTTATAGAGGTCAAAGAGGTCAAAGAGGTCATAGAGGCTATCCAGGTCAAAGACGGCAAAGTGGTTATGAAGGTCATGAAAGTCATAGAGATTCTGATGGAGGGATCCGTAGTTTCAGTTCAATGGATGAAAGTGATGATGAAGATAGTAGTGATGATGGGGATAAGGGTGGGGGTAAAGGTGGGGGTAGAGGTACTGGTGGGTGGAAATACAACGAAAAAGATCAATTGAGAGGTGCTAATAGTGTTATGTTAGGATTTGGCATATAATGGGTTATTTGCTTTAACAATATTGTAATAATAATATTGTTTTTTAAATAAATTAATACTAAGTCATAATTTAATTATTAAGTTTTATGTTGTCTTCAAAACACATTATAATAAAAATTTTATATAATATTAATTCATAATAAATTGTTAAATGATATGTAATTTTTAAATATTTTAATCTACTTTATATAATAAAAATTATTTACAAAAATAATATAACATGTCATGTTTTCTTTGTATATATTTAATACTTTAATAATTTTTAAATAATTAGTTAATATAATTTATATAAATAATTTAATTTATTAGAAATAATTATATTCATAATATTTATAGAGTATTGAGTAGTTTTAAAGTAATGCTTAAAAAGTTCTCAAACTAATTAATTAATTAAAATATTAAATTAAAATTAAACAATAGAATTTTAAAGGAATTAGAAAAATAGACATTAGTTTAAGATTAGGTTAGCATTAGATATATAGTGATTAACAAAATTTTAATAATCCTAAACATTAATTAATTAATTTAATTAATAAAAAAATTAGAACAGAATTTGGGTTAATATTGAATTGAATTTTGAATTTTTATGTCAGAGCTTTACATTATAACAAAAGCTGATTAAGGTTTTTACCTTGTTCAAAAAACATTTTTTTTAAAATTAAAATTAATTTTATAACCATCTACAATAATAGTGTAGAAACATATTTCTACATAAAATTAATTATTTAAATGTTTATCAAAATTTAATAGTTATATTGTTTATAAATATATAATATTTAATTGTTTATTACTTCCTGCAAATAACTTTATACTGTATAACATGTATTTTAAGATTAATTGCATTTCTATGATTATCTAATAGTTTTTACACTAATATATAAACTGTAACTTTGTTTTAAATATGATCACTTGTCCCATAGTTTTTAAATAAATGTTTTTTAACCTTAAATTTTATTTTAATTTTTTTATCCCTTCAATAGTTTTAAATTATTTTATAAATATTAATATTTTTAAGTTTCAATATATTTCTAATATACTGTATAGATAGACCTTATAAATAGGGTTCAATCAAATTTATTTCTCGTTTTATTAATCAAAAAGTTACTGATCTTCACTTCTCCTTATGTCTCATGGATTTTATTTCCTTGTATTGAAATAGTTGTGTACATACATCAAACATATAAGCACCGATAGATTTCCCCTAACTTATACATGCAAATTGACTTTATATGTATAATAGTTGCAGCGCCTATTGCTATGACTTTACTGGATAACATTGCTAACTTCCACAGTGTGCCAGTGGATTTGATCTATGGTTGTGTATCTATTGAACTCTAAACAACAAATTTTATTATAATGATTGAAAAAAAATTATATTAAACTGTATTTTGAGTGTTATTACCATATACTGTAGTATCACTAAGTTTATTAAATTAAAATTTATTTTTAAATATTTCAATAGTACTGTATTTTTGCAAAATATTTAAGTTTTAGTATTATTTATTAGAATAATATAAAATATATTTTTCCTTTCTAATGATGAATTCAGTGAAAATAATATATTTTCCATATTTTCCGAAAAATTGGAGAGATTTTGTTAGTGAACTTATATTAATATTTTTTTAAAAAAGTTTATTGAATATAAAAAAATAATTTTTAATTAATATAAAATTACAATATGGTTTCATCTATTTTCTATGTAATAGACTATACGGTATTAGTAACTTACGTGTAACTGCAGTTGTAAAATACATATCAATAGTTTTGAATTAATAAATATCATAATTATTGATAATTCTGTTTAAAATTATTTATACAATGTTTTGTAAATTTACTTTAATATTATTAATGTTAATAAACATAAAGTTAATATTGTGTAATAATGAACCACAAGATTTTAGACAACAACACCAACAACAACATCAACAACAACAGAGTATTAGCGATGAATACAACGCGGGTGGAGGCTATTGGGGAGGCTTTAGACACGGTATGAGAGCCGCTTATACGGCTGGCTTTAGGGATGGGTTTAGAGCTGGAAAATATGGAGGACTAGATAGTCATCATTTAACTAATGATAATAATGATAATAATAATAATAATAATAATAATAATGAACAACAACTGAGAATAAAAGATACAAATACTAAAACAAATGATTAATAATACAAATTCATCACAAAATGGGATAACAAATGAAGATATTTCGGTTAAATTAGTTCTGATAATTAGTTTTGAATAATTGTTGGCTTAACTATTGTATTGTTATTTATAATCTATAGAAATTATAAATATATTTTATTAATTTTTTTAAAAATTTTTTATACTTAATAAAAACTAATTTATACATTAATTAAATGATTTTTTAAGATAACACCTGTTTTTATGCTAATAAATAAAATAATAAAGAAGCTAATATTAAAACAATTATTTTCTAATATTAAAATTTTAATTTATAATTTCTATAGTTTTGGACAGTTCAATATATAAATACTTACCTATTTATTTTATTAATAATTTTGTTTAATTTTATTTTCAAGTAATTAATATTAAATAAAATTATTCAATGCAAAACATATTTGAGAATTTATTTATTTATTGTGTATAAATTTTTAATCAATATAGACATTACGTAAAACTTTAAAAATATTGATTAAATTTAAAATGTCTATTTTATTGTACAAACAATTATTTTTTACTATTATTAATATTTTTTACATTGAATGCTATTATGATTATCATTACTACAATAGCTATGATCCTTATAGGTATCAAAGTAATGATTACAATCAACCATTAAGAGACAGATTTGATGATTATTATGAATATGAATCACAACAAAGATATGGTTTACACTATAGAGAAAACTATGCAGAAGATGGTGAAGAAGTAGAAAAAAAAGAAAAATATGGAGGAATTAGGAGTTATTCAAGTTATTCGGGTTTGAATGCCTTCAGTCATGTTTTATTTATAATATATTTTTATTTTGTTTTATAGATGATATCGATAAGATGTTTGGTGACGACTCATCACAATCTCAACATAAAGATGAAGAAAAAGTTGAAAAAACAGAAAAAGAAAAAAAAGTTGAAAAATTGGAAAATACAGAAACCGAAGACAATCGTCGATCTCTTCAACAATCAAATAAAGATTCACTTGAGTTGACTAAAGACATAAAGAAAGTTGTTGTCAAATCACTACCTTTTGGTCAACGAATTGGTCATTATATTGACTCTATTGATGTCGTCTATAAAAAAGCCACAAAATTTCCGAAAGAATTCGCTCAGGATTTCAGCAAACGTTTGGATGAAAAATATGGAAAATATAAACAAATAGCTAAATATAAATACAATTTTTTAAATAAAATCCAAAAAACAAAATAATAATCAAAAGAAACAAAATTTAAAAATTTGTATCAAATAAGTTTGTTTAAGGATTCAATTAATTTGAATATAAAAAACAAAAAGATATCTACCGATGTCTCCTAAGATTAAAATATTGTTTACTATTTTTTGTATAACTAAACATTTTGTATAAATATCTAATGGATAACAAACTTATAAAGTAATAATATATATTATAATTGCCTAAAAAATGATAAAATTATTAATTATATTTAAATTTATTGTTATTGTTATCATAGGTCTATAATGAATTTATAAAAATAATCATTGTATTAATAACATCTATATTATACTATGCATTCTGATTTATTTTATAATCTTATATTTTAGCATTTTTTGCAAATTTTTATAAAAAATCAACTTTATAATTATAATATTTGTTTAATGTAAAAACAGTTGCAACTCAAATGCAATATTGTATACAATTGATTATTTAGTATTTAATAATATTTTTAATCTATCAAATAAATAATAAATCAAAAATTATATTTCTTAATAATATAATTTTTTGTTGTTGTTAAAAATGATATTGTTTGAAAAGTTGCAATCAAATTGCTTAAATAAAAGTGATAATATTATATAAAAGTGTCTAATAAATTATTATATATTCAATAGATTAATTTGTAAATTAGATTAGATTAAAAAATTAATTAATTAATATTATTACCAATATTATTCATTTGCTATTTAATATTTGTTTATGAAATCAAAATTTATAATTATTTAATATATTTTTAATATAAACATTTAAATATAAATTAGTATTTGATTAGTTCAATAGTATTACAAATATATTTATAAATCATAAAAGTCAGTGACTCATAAACGAGAGGATAATAATTAAATTTATAACTTATTCTCCGTTGTGAAGGATATGTGATAACTAATAAATTAAATCAAATCAAATCAAAACCACATGACATCACTAATATAAACCATATAATATAAAATTTTTGTATACAACCAAACTATATAAATATGAGTTATGATTGACTTATAAACATAAATTTAGAGGTAATCATAGTTACCATTAAAATTCATTGTATTTTAATAATCATGAATTCATCCGTAATATTGTTAATAAGTTTGTTAACACTTTCTGTAGTCCTATGTATGTCAGTGCCTCATAACGAGTCACTGTCGACATCAGTCAACGCTAAGGCCTGTCAAATAAATCAAACTTTTGGTTATGTATTATTAGCCGTCCAATGGGTGCCCACTTTCTGTAACAATACCCGATGTGGTAGCCGTAACCGTAACTCGTGGACAGTTCACGGTGCGTGGCCGCAACACACCAACAATTCATGGCCACAATATTGTTGCTTTGAAAGTACGTTTAATGTTTCAAAAATCAAATCACTAGAAAGTCAATTGATCCAAAAATGGCCGACTCTTAAGGAGAATGGCAAACATGAAGACTTCTGGAAACATGAGTGGACCAAACACGGCACCTGTGCTATGAATAGCGACAAATTGAAGGGACATTTCAACTATTTTAATCATACTTTACATCTTTACGACTCATTTCCACTTCAGTCATGGCTTCAGAGCTCTAATATTAAGGCATCCAATACCACGACCTACTCATTGATTAACATTCATAATGCAGTGGAAAGCCGTTTGGGAGCTAAAGTCGAATTGGAGTGTCTGTCCAAAAAACCATACCCTTTATTACAACATATCTACATATGTCTCAATAGACTAACACTAAAACCTCAAGATTGTAATCGTCCCGATGATAAACAATGCGGAATAACATCTGTAAAATTACCCCTCGCTTAACAACATATTATTATTTAATGAAATTTTATTCAAATAAACTTTTTCAACAAAACATATTTATTGAACTTTTTATTAAAAAAATTGTTATTAAAATTAAGAACATTTTTTTGTTAATTAAAAAAAATATATTCACTATGTTTTATTGTATTTTCTGCTTATTTATTAATTTTTTGTATGTAATTGTACTTTATTATAATTGTATGTATAATTAATTAATTAAATAAATTTAATGTAAGTGATAATTAAATATTCACATTCAGTAATTTATTTCACTTGAGTTTCAAAAAATTTATCGATTTTAAAATAGTATCAAAAATGTAAAAAATAATACAAATTCTCTGACATTTTTTGCTATGAATTACTATGAGTTATGGTAATTATACAATCAATACCTATTTTTAATAGGTTTTGAGTGTAAAAAATTATATTATAGTTTATCAATTGGTAATTATTTGTTGGAATATATGATATTAGAAAAATAAATATTTTGTTAATTTTGTTATCATTTTAAATGTTATAATCTATTAAATACTATGCAATTTGTAAGCTTTAAAAATAAAAATAAACATAAATATTATTTAGTTTATTATTTTAAACATATTTATTTGAGTCTGCCATACATTTAGTAATTTAGTAATTTTGTTATTTATAAATTTATTGTTGATTTATTAATTCAAATATTAAATATTAATTTTATATTTATATATTAGATTTATAACAATAATATAATAAATTATATAATAATATACTTTTCTAATTTTATCAAAGTATTGTATTTATAGCAAATATATTGACTCTTTGATAGAGTTTGTATAAATCATTATTTATAAGTTTAAACATATAATTTATGATTCATATTTCATAATTTAAGTCTACAATAAATTATATTTCCTAGAAAGTAATATACTGTACTGTTATATACCTAATAAATAATTATAGTTTTATGTATTAATTTAATACTTTCAATCGACCAAACATTTTGGTTATATTTAATTAAATTTATTGCTCTATTTAAGTAATATATGATAATTTTTACAATATACAAGTAAAGCTGTTTTTATTAATATATATATCAATAATTTGTATATCAAAAATATAAACAACATTATTTACAATTATGCTACATAACATAATCATTGTAATATAATGATTGAATTTTTTTTGTTGATAAAATCTAGTTATATATATATTAATATATTTAGTTTTATTGCAATTTATATATTAATTTGATCGTTGGAAAGAAAACTTAAATATTAATAAATTATTGAATTAATTTATTTTAAAAGTAGATAATGATAAACTGTTTGTACATTATAAAAATATAATACATTCAGTATTTAATATACTATTTTTTTACAATAAATACTCTAAAATACAATGTAAAATATTTGTAATAAATAATGTATAATATTTTATATAATATAATAAAAAATATTATATTTTGGTAAAATACAAAACTCTATCATTATTTATAAAATATATTATATAATTTACAAATATAAGATAAATACTGTTTATACCAACGATTAAAATGTTTTGCAAATATTTAAATATTAATAACATATCTATGACTTAGAAAAATTAAATGTAATAAAAGATCATTATATGTATTAACTTTAGTGAAATACATGACATAATTGACACAATTCTTGTTAACTTTTGTCACTAATATATTTTAATGAATAGACTTTATAAATAAACAAACAATGAATTCAATAAATAACAATAATTGACAAAAAAAAGTTGACGTATTAAATATCATATCATTATTTTTTAATTATTTTTGTAATAAAACAAAAAAAATAGTTTTTAAGAGAGAAAGTTAGCAATAAATGATGCAATAAACAGTTTATCACTTTTGAAAGCCTCTATTTAGACCTCAATTAGTTAATAGCTTTCTGTATCTATAGTACAGTATAAGTAACTATGGAAAGGAAAGGGAGATAAAGGGAAAGACTCTTTTGGCGATAAATGAGAGACTGTCACTATAGTGAGTCTAATGATATATAATATGTAGTTTATTAAAGAATAAACAGAATATTCTGTTAATAAGTTGACTTTTGATATAAATATAACATCAAATTTGTTATATGAATATCAATATTATGTTTAGCCTAAATAAATATATAATTTGGTAACCAAACTACAAAACATAACTTAAATAATAAAGTTATAAATAATAATATAATTATTTGAATATTTTAAATGAAATAGTAATAATTATTTAATAAAAGCACAAAATGATGGACACATTGGATCTGAAAGTTTTATTTATTCGCATATTATTTGTTATAATATCACTTTTGGGATGTGTTTGGCACGTCGTAGATATAAGTCATATATATTTTTCATATAAGACTACAGTTAACGTACAGTTTCAACGAGAAGTTGTCGTTGAAATGCCGGCCATAACTTTGTGTACTAATATTAGTTATGTCACTAATTATGACTATTTGAAGAAATTATATGGAAGTCAATTGTCAAACATTACTGATGTTGTCGTCAAAGATATTGATAAGAGACTGTTTGGTCAATACTTGGAAGAGTTATCACTAGAAGAACAACTATTCAGAGCTACCATAACTTCAAACCAGTTCTTCAATAGTTGTCTAGTAATGAAATCAATTGGTTTTGAAAACAGATATCCTAATGATGACTACATAAGCTGTGAAAATGTCTCTAAGATAATAGAGTCAATCGATAAACAGAAAAAATGTTTTACACTTTTCTCGCAAAAACCTCATCAGTTGGCAAATAACGACAACTATCGGGTCGATCACGACATTATTGTTAGGGATAATGGATTCCCATTATATCAGTTTAGACTTAATAATCAATATCTTAAAGATCTGGTCTTATTTGTGCACTCAAGACAACATCCATTTGTCAGTTTTATTGGCGGACAAACCAATGGTATTCATTTAAATAATACCCGATATATTAGTTTTACATTGAGTTATGTGAAGACCACAACCCAACTTCTTGAGCCACCGTATGAAACCAATTGTCTTAAGTATACAAGTATTGGATATAGGAGTCAATCTCATTGTATACTAAGCTGTAAGGCCAAGTACTTTACCACAAATTTCGGGGGTTGGCATCCAAACATACCTTTCAATGGAGAGATGTCGGGTCACGTCAAGTACTCAAACGATGAATGGCGTAAAAACAAAACGGTCGATAAATTAATGGCCAGTCATTGTGTAGATGTTTGCGGCAAAAAAGAAAACTGTTTTAACGACTATTTTTCTATCAATACAATCGGTCAATGGGAACGAGAGGTTGGAGTTAATGACCATTTGCACGGAATATACATATATTTGCCGAGTGGTGTCAACACACGTTACGTACATTCACCACGACTTCATCTCATTGAATATATCTGTTATATCGCTAGTATTTTCAGTTTATGGTTTGGTATATCAATAACAACTCTGTCTCGGGTTTGCATACTTTTCTATAATTATAACCGAAATAACAAACAAATGTCAAACACGTTATCAAAACATAATTTAGAAAATAGATTTAGTTTACATGAGGGACAAGAGTTTAATCAAAATGTCATTTAAATTAACTTTAAGTTATAATCATTTACAGTATTTAATGAACTGTATTAAAATTGTTAACTTTATGACAAATCATTAAAAGTTTAAGTTTGTAATAATACTGTACCAATAATTTGTAATAATAATGCATTAATAAACATAAATGTGAATTATAATTAAAAATAATTAACAAATTGTTATTATATAGTATATAAAAAATATAAATTGATTTTATTATGTTATGCTATCGGAGTTTTTTAAATCTTATTTATTAATTCATCCAACACTTGAATGTATAATATATTTTTTATTTATCATATATCATACAAAATTATTGACAATTGTATAAAAGTGTGTTATCCTATTCTATCATTTCTATCTTTTATCTTAATATCATTTTCTTATATAACTATAAACATAAATTTTAAATCATTGTACTTATTGTGCAAATATTGTTTTGTAAAAGATAAATGTTTAGTGTTAAATACATAACTTGTAACTTATTGATATTTATATAACTATAATAATTGTTTAAATAAAACAAGTGTCAATGTAAATTATATCTAGATTTTATATTATTGTGTGCAATTGAACTTTGATATATAAATAGTTATAAATTAAATAATAATTTGTTTGCAAGCGTTGTTTACATAATTATTACTTCCCATTCAGTCAACACATTATGTTGTCCAACATTAGTGACATTATGAAAGGTTATGAAAGGTTTATCACATTTCAAATAAATTACAATAATATTATTAAAATTTAATTGTGTTAAGACATCTGCAAACAAGTCATTATATTTTTAAAAATATAAAATTGAAATGAGTCTATCAGCCTATTAGTCTATACATTTTATTTATAACTATTTTTTTTGTATTTGAATATTCTGTTAATATAAACTTTAATTTAAATAAAATAATACATTATTATTATTCATAAAATTTAGTATCAAAATATTATTAGTAAAAGCAATTAATATATAAATTTGTTAATAATAGTATTTTTGAAATATTAATAGTTGTTTAAAAAATATTTTAATTTGTCAATGAATTTTTTAATAAATAATTTGCATATAAATCTACGTTTATATTTATTACATTAGTTTCATTAACTATTAGCTAATTTAAAAAACTTTAATAAACTTTTAATGTTCTCTCAAACAATTTATAATGTATTTAGTCGACAATATTATTTATAAAAATGACTATAAATTACAATTATATTTAATTAAATTTAATTTAATATTTACAATATATATATATATATATATATATAATAACAAAATTATAAAATTCTGTGTTTTATATTAACTCTATTTTTATCTTTTGTTTCTACACTGAAATCATATTAAATAATAATATCATAAAATTAAATAAATAAAATAAACTCTACCACTATTTGCCCGTTGATTACATTAAACAATTGAAATAACTATAGAAACAAATGTTATAATAAAAAACAATATTTAATTAGTTTTTAGAATATTGAGTCTATAATACTGTCTATTCATTCTATTGACTTAAATATTAATTACACATAAATTTGTAAAGTTTGTGTAATTAGTAATAAAACATATTTTATTTATATAGATTTAATTAGTTTATAAAGAATCAAAATATTATTAATATATAATTTCTTAAAATATTATTTAAACATTACTAACAATAATTGTATTTATTTTAGTAATATATTAAATTCTGAATTTCTATCAGTAAAATCAACAAAATTTAACATTTTTTAATATTAAATATTTATTTTCTATCATCTTTTATGAACGCTTTAGTAAAATCATATTATTTGATTATTATAGTATAGCAAACAATAATTTTTCTAAATTTTGTACATTTAATAATTAAAAGATACAGTTAAATTAAATAATATAGTAACTTAGAATATAAATATTATAATAGTTATTAAAAATATTAAGTTTTTACAGTTTTTATTAATATTTTTTATTTGTTTGACAAATAATGACTTAATATAAAGATAATACAAATACTATTGGATAATTACTTAATAAAATTATTGTCTAATAATTTATTTTATTTATAGCTAGTATTATGCTGTAGTCCATAATAATGTAAACAATTATTAGATTATCATTACGATCAAAATTTTATATAAATAAAACCATTTTTATACACTTGTTTACTGTTAAGAATTGCTGTATATATATATATATAATATTTTCTATATATATATATATAGACATAAAATATATTAATTTACAATGAATTTATTAATATTACTTTTACTATAATTTTTTAATTGTTATTTTATTAAGTTTAATTAAGTGAAATTCATAATTATTGCAGATTACAACTTGATGCCTATGTTATCAAAATATATTTATCTATTTTGTTGATATATTTATTTATTTATATTCATATATTTCTCAATACTATTGTAATATCTAAAGTTATTTAGTTCAAAACTATTAATTGATTATGATATTAATTAAAAATGTGATTATAATAATTTCTATTTAAAAATCAGTCAAATTAGTATAAATATAATATAAATATGAAAATCATGAAAAACGATTCGCTATACTTAAATGAGTACCAAATGATGGCCGTCTACGGCATTTTGGTCACTCAGTTCACGGGAATGTTATCCAACATAATATGTATTTATATTGTATACCAAATAAAAGACGTGCGATTCAATAGTCGACCTAAAGTTTTAATGTCAAATATAGCCGTTTCGGATACCATACTAACTCTTAACACAATATTTCCCCGATTGGCTATAATGAAACTCATAGCCGACCACCCGATATCGGCTCATGTATTTCAATCAATTCGCAATTATTTGGATAACATAACCCTTTATATAACGTCATTCACATTTACGCTGATAGCATGTGACCGCTATTATGCTATCACTAAAATATTTAACAATCCTTTTGATGGCATATCTACTAAAAAACTATTGGCGATAGTCTGGTGCTCGAGTCTAGTACTGTCCCTACCGTTTGTCATAACCAGTGAAATAGACTTTTATGACTTCAATACATCGACTCTCTATTGTTTCAATGATGGGCTCTACTTATCTGAGTTGAGTTCAGATAAGACATTTGTGTTGAGCACTCGTATCTTCACAATCTTCATTGACTTTCTGTTACCTACACTATTAGTCACGTGGTTTACCATTCAAATGATTTACAAGTTGTTTGACGATTACAGACAATCATTACTTGGGATTCAAGTAAACCATGATTTGAAAAGATGTGAAATAACTAAACGATTGTTAGTTATATTAATAATATTTATATTGAAAAACTTAACGTATTATTTGGCAATAAGTGGCTTAAACTTTGACTTTAGAGAGAGGTATCCCTCGTCCTGTCGTTTAACTCAATCTTATTATTTCTTTTACATTGCATTTCGTACGACAACTTCATTCAATTCACTCATCTTTTTCTGGTTGAGCTCTCAGTTCAGACAACAACTGTGCGATTATTGGCGCAAAACAACAACAAATTCTTTGTCAGTCACTAACAGATCATAAACTCTGATCCTCTCAAAAGGTGATCCTCTCATACCTCGGATATTGTACTAAATAATAATAATAATAATAATTTATAAACAATTATGTAATATACCTTGTTAATTGTTAATTTTTAAATTTAAAATATCGTTTTTCAATTTGTTTTTATTTTTTACTCATGTAATATAAATTTATCTGTGATATTGCTAAATTGTTATATGATAATTAATTAATTATTTTTTCTATTTTTTTATCGCAATTTTTGATAAATTTATTATAATAAATAGATATAACAATTTGTTGAAATGAATTATTAAAGTATGATTATGATAATTAGTTTATCGGTATAAATATATGATATCACAATTTACTGTAATTTAATATAACGTATTTTTCTTTTAAATATTGACATTCATTTTTGAAAATTCTCTATAAATATAACTTATATATTGATAGTTACACACAATTTTTATTATCACTTATGTTAAATATTTGCAAATAATTAATTTATTATTTATATATTATTTATGTAAATTATTTATACCATACATATAGTTTTGAACAGTGGTCATGCTATTGATTACCAATTATGTAGTCAATCGTACATTATATTTAAATGTTATTAATTGCAAAAATTATAGTTAATATTTGAATTAATAATATTGATTACATTTTAATTAATAGTATGATAATTAATACCTACTGTTCAAAATATTAAAACGACAATAATCAAACCAATTTTACTAATAAAAAAATTATCATTTATAGATATTTTGTACGTTACAAATTTAATAAACTTTTTGGTTATATTGATATAATTATTAAATAAATTTCTATAATAAATAGTTATTTCAAGATTAACATATTGGCGCAAAATAAAATAATAACATTCATTATATCTATAAAAAAACAAAAATATTTATTTTTATATAATAATATACAGATATAAAATTAACACTTGCGTATAATATTACTGTTTATAAGTAAATTATTAAGTAAATAACTATTTGACTTATTTCAATATCATTATAAAATTATTACAAACTATAAATCAATGAATTATTAGTGTTCTACTAATACTATAAGAATATTTCTAAATTTTATTTTTCCAAATCCAAAATATATATATATTAAAAGTTATTTTATATTATTAACGTATAGTATATTACATAAAAATAAATATTATTTAAAATAATAAAATTGCTATTTTTATTGAATAGAATGAATTCATCAATGCATTTGAATATTCAACAAATGCATGTAATATATGGTGTATTTACAACTCAAATATTGGGTGTGATATCAAATTTAATCTGTATTTTCATAATTTGGAAATCAATGAAAAGTCAAATGAAGCACAAGAGTCGGCCAAAAGCTTTAATGGCAAACATAGCCCTATCGGACACTATATTAACGGTCAATACATTAATACCGAGATTTGTTTTAATGAGGCATTTGATTGATAATAATAATAACCCTACGATTGGCGCATATATTCTTCAATCGTTTCACAATTATTTAGATAACATAACACTATTTTCAACATCACATTCAATGATACTGATAGCGTGCGACAGATATTATGCTATAACTCATGTATTTAATAATCCATTGGATAAATATTGTACTCGACATATAACATTGACCACATGGTTGTGCGCTATCATACTATCGGTTCCCTTTGCATTGACCAATGATGTCGATTATTTTAACTTCACTAATAATACACTCTATTGTATGAAAAGAAATGATACATATCTTAATGATATCCTATCAAACAGAGCCTACACACTAAGCACTCGTATATTCGGTATGTCCATCAACTTCATTGTACCGACACTACTTGTCACGTGGTTTACCACTCAAATGATCAATGCATTGGTATTTAGTGATAACATTACCCAACATCATGTCTCCGGTCGAAAAGTAAATCGCTGTAAAATAATTAGAAGTTTAATAACATTATTGTTTGTGTTTATCATTAAAAACGCCGGATATTATCTGGCAATTAATGGCTATAATATAGACTTTACAGTTAAAAGTCAGTCTCCGTGTGGTTTAACTCCCGGCTATTACTTCTTTTATGTGACATTTCGTACGACTAATTCACTCAATTCAGTCATATTTTTCTGGTTGAGCTCTAGCTTTAGGAAACAATGCTTTCAATTATTTAAAACAAAAGACAACACAACAACTTCACGGATGAGGACGTCATCCACAGAAATACTGTTTATTTAAGTTTAGAGAAATACAGAGAATGCAGACTATTATTCAAGTAAATTGTAAATAAATTTACAAAAAAAAATATTATTATTATTTCAAATAATAAATCGAAAATATTAATTATATATACATGTATACATTTGTACTGTATAAAGTATAATATCATATTATTAATATATGACTTTGCTTTAATAAAACTTAATTTGCATTTTGTCAATTAGATTATTTTATCAACTTATTTAATATTAGTGATAATTTATTTATTAAACATTAGATGATTATATTATTAAATTGCTATAAATTAATAAATAAATAGACAATTAGTACCTATAAAGGAATAAATTATATACTGTTAAGAAACTATGTTACAGTATATGCAAATGTTTAATAAATTTAGTAAATATGATAAATTATTACAATTAAATTGTTTTTATAATTACAATACAAATTAAATTTTTAAAAAACATTTAAATAATTTATAAATTAAAAATGTTGTGATTAATTGACTTTAAAAACATGTTTTTATTATAATAATTAGAGTATACTTGTATATTAAATGTGATTAAATCACTTATTAGGTACCAATTTAGTCACACGACAACCACCTCCTGTAGCGACCAGTAATTCAAGACTATCTGTAGTCTTAAGTGTTGCCAACACTTCTTTGCCGTCATCGAGATATAGATCATAGACTGTATATTGAGTGCCATTTTTTGCGTCTATCGCTAATTCAGATACTTTTTTAGATATCTATATAAACAAAATTATTAATTATAACATTTTATAATTATTTAAAACTTACATATCGTTTATCTCCAATACCATTGGTATCAATATAGACGACAGCGTAAGACCACTGACCGTTAACCTGAGGTTCAACTCGTTTTGTCCAAACCTGTTGACCGCCAGACTATTCAGAATTTTTTAAAATAAAAAATATATTTATACTGTAAATACAATTTTCATTTTTCATACAAATATTTAATAAAATATATTTATTACATTAGAGATCCTTTTAGCCATAAAAGCATTTTTATCCTGATTTATAGCTATAATAGCTTTGTTTTGCAAAATTTTCTTGTCTTCAGCTGATAGTTGTCTTAAATCATTGGACATATAAAGTGGTGCCGAAAACATGGACCACATAGCCATTTGAGTGCGCGCGTGATGATAGGCTATACCATAATCACCAACAACTATCATGTCTTTATTTCATAAAATATATTTAACAATTATTATCCATAATTATTATAGAATATAAACATTAGATAAAATATTAATTATACCTGGATCAAAAAAGTGTCCTGGTCCTGTTAAATATAAGAAAAATTATATTTATAAATTATATCAAATGTATTTACTTATAATTACCTTGGTACTTTGAAAACATGTCATAATTATCTCCGTAAAAATTAATAGTTGACTCAATGCTGGACCAACTGTCGGCTATATCTCCAAAATTTCTGAATACATGACATGTTTTGGCCACAGCTTCGTAATTGACAGCTATGGGAGGGTTATGGAAGTGTTGATATAGAGGCCATTCACATATATAAACCATTTGACGACCTATCAATTTATAATAAAAATAAAATTATCATTAAATGTCATATAATTGATATAAGCTAACACCTACCCGATTCATTGAGGGCTTTACCCATTTTGGGGAACAGATCATCAAAATGTTTGGGATCTTCATTACAACCGTCAAACTTGAATGAATCGACGCCCCACTCGGCAAATGTTTTGGCGTCGATTGTGAAATAGTTGCTACCATTTACACCATTTTGTGACGGATATCTGTCTCATAATATTTAAATAACATTTTTAAATAACTAACTAATTTTATCAAACATTTATTTCTATAATTACAAACCCGGCGCATGTTTTAGGACCGACATCACCATAGATACCAAGTTTTAGACCTTTGGAGTGGACGTAATCTGCCAGTGCTTTGATACCATTTGGGAAACGTTTTTTGTCGGCAACGAGTCGTTTATTACCATCTCTTTGCATTTCACTCCAACAGTCATCTATGTTGACATAATTATAACCCAACTCTTTGAATCCGTCAGCTGCCAGTCTATCTGCCTGTTCCTTATACAGGTCCTCATTGATACATGATTTTGGATATTTAACACAATCTATTTCGCACGCATAGCGAGTCCATGACAGCCATCCCATGGGTGGTGTGAGCACCAGTCCATCATCTCTGGCCAACACCGAAGTGATAGCTAAGCAAACTATAAAATAGATTTTCATTTTTTCTATTATTTGTTGAATTAAATGCTGTAAAAATATTTTTAGTTAACTATTTGTTAACCATTACAAAATTTAGTGATAAAAATACAACTCTCTAAGCCTTATATAGTGTTTGTGTGAAAAATATTTTGAAACATAGGAATGCACTATAAATTGTTTTTATGTGATAACAACAATACTAATACACTAATTGAATTGATTTGATTGTAATTATCAGTTTTTAATAAAATATATTACGGCTGTTGAGTTAAAATCAAGTGTTTAGGGATTTATTAATCAACTATTTTATAAAACTAATATTAAAGACTACATTATATTTCGGAAATTTTTAATAATAAAAGTTTAATACAGTATATCTTATATTATTTAATTATTCATAATTTTGACAAATTAATAATTCTATTAAGACTGACAAATGATTTAATTGATATTTTTTATAGAAAATAAATTATAATTAGAAAATAAATAATAATTAGAAAATAAATAATAATTAGAAAATAAATAATAATTAGAAAATAAATAATAATTAGAAAATAAATAATAATTAGAAAATAAATAATAATTAGAAAATAAATAAGAATATTAAATATTACAAATACAGTACAATAGTTATAAACATTAAAAAACAAATTATAGTGATATCTTATTATGATAAGATGTACAAATACTTGAAATTTTACATTTTTAAGTATTTATATTATCTAAATATACAATTATAATAATAAACTATACTGGATCTAAATTGAAACCTTGTAATTTTCTAAGAATTATAACTTAAATAAAATTTTATAAATATAAAGTATTATTTAATATTAATTTTTATTGTTAAAATTAATAAAATATAGACAGTATATAATATAAAGGTAATTTAATTAAAAAATTTATTAATATTTGGGCACTAATTTAACCAAACGACAGGCGCCAGCAATGGCCACTTTGAGCTCCAGATTATCACTTACTCTAAGAGTACCTAAAATCTCCTTTCCTTCGTCCAGAAACAGATCGTGGACTACATATTCAGTTGTGTTTTTTGTGTCAGTTATTAATTGTGATACTTTATGTGATATCTATTAAATATAAATAAATATTTGTATATTAAAAAAGTATATGTTTGTGAAAAAAGGAAAAATATATATTTTATAATTTATTAAACTTAGTTAAAAATCACAAATACATACATAATATCTGTCACCAATACTTTTAGTACTTAGATAGACAATAGCATATGACCACTGATTGTTGACTTTTGGTTCAACCTGTTTCACCCATATCTGAGTATTTTTATCCTAAAACAATAAATTATTTAATTTGTATAATATGGTACTGCAATTATTAAACAACAAAGTTATATGTTTAAAATGTGTTAAAATATTACATACAGTATATACACGTTTAGCCATAATTGCGTGTTTGTCCTGATTTAAAGCTATTAAGGCCTTGTTTTGCAAAATTTGTCGCAATTCAGGCTTTAGAGCTCTTAAATCATTAGACATGTAAAGAGGGGCCGAAAACATGGCCCACATTGCCATTTGAGTCCGACTCTGTTCATAGGACAGTCCGAAACCACCGATGATTAACATATCTATTAATTTATAATTTGAATTTGATTTTAATTACAAATGATTTTAAAAATAAATTAAGATATTAAGTAATAATCTTTAAGTATCAATATATGTAAAATAACATATAAAATACATACCTGGATCATTAAAGTGTCCTGGACCTAATTTGTTAATTAAAAATATTTTTTATTGTAATTTTTAAAAATATTTTAAATTTATAATACCGTTATATTTAATAAAGAGATCGTTGTTATCGCCATAAAAGTTGATAATTGAGATAATACTGTTCCAACCGTCGGAAACGTCGCCGTGATTTCGGTAAACATGACACGTGTTTTCAATGGCTGAATAATTAGGAGTGATTTTGTGGTGCAATTGATACAATGGCCACTCGCATATAAATACCATTGGCTGACCTTTTTATTAAATATTAAATAATTTAATAAGATTTACATTATAATGTTATTTTAATTTTTATGTAAATTAAAATAAATAATAAGCAAAATTGTTTGACGACAAACCCGATTCATTGAGTGCTTTACCCATTTTGGGATATAAATCATCAAAATGTTTGGGATCTTCATTACAACCGTCAAACTTAAATGAATCGATACCCCATTCAGCAAATGTTTTGGCATCAATTGAGAAATAATTGGAACCATTTTTATCGTTTTGTCCTGGATAACTTTTATAATTTTAATAAATCAGTTTATGTGTTAAAATAATTATTAAAAAATTAAATGAATTAACAAACTGTGCGCAAGTTTGAGGACCAACATCACCATAGATGCCGAGTTTTAATCCTTGCGAATGCATATAATCTGCCAGTGCTTTCATACCACTTGGAAATCGGTGTTTATCGGGAACCAGACGCTGGTGAACATCCCTTTCCTTTTCACTCCAACAATCATCTATATTAACGTAAACATATCCCAACTCTTTGAAGCCATCCTTAACCAGTCTGTCCGCCTGTTCTTTATATAGTTCTTCGTTAATGCAAGAGTTGGGATATTTTTTGCAGTCAGTCTCACAGGCAAACCGAACCCATGATAACCAACCCATTGGAGGAGTTAAGGCCAGTCCATCATTACGAGAGTGAACCGTATAAACGATTACTAAAATAAATAGAAATATTTTTAATTTCATTTTATAAATTAATTTATGTTGCAATAAAATTTAAATAATAATATTTTATAATACATTAAAAAATATTTTTATGTATTTTCAAATACTGTATAAACTTTTGTTTAATATATACACATAAGTAATATAAGATAAGTTATCTAATAATAGTATTTTATTAGACTTTCCCATTTAGTTAACACCTGGATTATAAATTATATCCACTAAATGCATTATGAACTTTGATTTTTATATAAATACAAAATATATCATACAATATATTAATATTAATTGCTATTAGATGTTATTGTAAAGTATATATTAATCAGTTGTTTACTACTAAAATATTGATATACCTGATATACCTTTATAGCTTTAATTATAATGAATTATATATAGCATAACTATTTTAATTATTTATTTTAAGTAAGAAATAATCTTTTTATAGACTTTAAATTAATATATTGTAAAATAATAAAAACTAAAAAAAGGTTGTGAAGTATATGATTTTTTGTTAGGAATAAATAGTCTAATTTATCAAAAATTAAATTATTTTTATATTAATATATATTATGCATCAAATACTGTATTTATATATGTTAATTATATTTTTAAATATACATAATTTATATTCTTTAAAATATAAATATTTTTAATAAATTTGAAATATATGTTTTTAACTATTTTTAAATTAAGATTTTCTAACTTAAAATATGTATCATTTTACAAAGAGAAAAATACAAAAGAAAGTTTATATATAAATAATATGATTTGTATTAGTGATATAGAAAAACAAAAAATATTTATCTTGAGTTTCAGCCAAATGTGATTAAAGTTGTAATGTTTTAAAGTAACTAAAATTATTTTCACAGTTTTTACGAAACGCAACATTTATTAAAACAGAAGTTAAGTTGATTTTTTAAAAAGATTTATTATCATATAATTACTTTTATATATATATAAAATAAACAGAAATTATGTACAACTAAAATAGTTTAATCATTAGCAATATTTCTACAGAATATTCTGTTTTATAACCTATAACTTAAATACAGTTTTACTTAAAATAATTTAACAGAATATTAGTCACATTTACTTTTAATTAGTGTGAAATAAGTGCTGATCACACTTATTGCATAAAGTTTTGTTATTTATAAAATAAATATTTGTAAAAATTGTTTTTATTTATTTAATACTAGAATAGTTGGATTGCATTACATATATGTATGCACTCTAGAGAACATATAATATATTTTGAAAATTGTCTTATTTTTTAATTATATTTTTTTGTTGTTATTATTTATTTATAAATACTGTAATGAATTGTTTTTGATGTTAATAAACAATATGAAAGAAACTTATTTTAAATTATCATTATTAAAATTAATATTTTTAATTATTTTATTAATTGGTTGCGTATATCAAGTGCTAGACATAAGTTATTTATATTTTCAATACCGTACTAATATTAACGTACATTTGGGAAGACAACAAGTTATTGATATACCAGCGCTTACTATCTGTACAAATGTATCGCAAACTATTGATAATGAATACCTGATTAAGAGATTCTCCAATTTGTCGGTTTCGTTAAGAGACGACTGGACACTAACCAAACTTTTGCATAGTTTGCCTTTAAAGGAGCAGATATTGAATGCCACCGTTAATACGGAACAGTTGATTAGCTCATGTCTTGTTATGAAACCAATAGGTAATAAATATTTAAATGATATCAATTGACTAATTTTTTTATTATTGAATTTCAGGACTAAATGATGACTATAATAATGAATATATAAACTGTTGGAATGTATCGCATGTAAAACAATACATTAATATTGATTACAAATGTTTTACAATAATGTCTCAATTGGACGGTCAAAGTGATGACAACTATCGCATTGATCACGACATAACAGTCAGTGATAATGGGTTTACATTATTGCGATTGTTTTTAAACAACCGATACATGAAATCTCTTTATGTGTTTCTTCACTCTCGTCGCACACCTTATTCCGGATACTTTGGCGGACAGATCAATGATCTTCAGATCTATAATCGTAGATATTCTGGTAATAATTCATAAATATTAGTCATGTAATTATTTTATGATTGAAAATACTAACTAATTAAGTAATTAACAATAAATTAATTAACGACAGGGTATTCATTAACATATACTAAGACCAGTACCCAACTGCTACCGGCGCCCTATGAAACAAATTGTTTGAATTACACTAAAATGGGACATAAGTCTCACACCGATTGTATTATTAAATGTAAAACTCATTACTTTAAGCGACACTTCTCAGGCTGGCATCCATACCTTCCGGTGCCCGAAGAGGTCGACGAAGATATATATTTTACGGCTGATTATACACAAAGTCTGAAACAAAAAACTTTAGACAAACAGATGTCAGACTATTGTGCGGCAAATTGCAGTCGACGTCCCAACTGTTATATGGAGTACTTTGACATCAAAATAGTGGAAAAATGGTTAAATTTTGGTGACAAAAAAGGTGCCAAAAATAACCAATTTTTTGAACTATCATTACTGTTACCGACCGGTATGAATGTGCACTATACTCACTGTCCGCGCCTACAGTTTATTGAGTACGTGTGTTACGTGGCCAGCCTTTTCAACCTATGGTTCGGTATATCGTTCATCACGTGCTCTAAATACTTATGTTCTTTATATTATTATTTCCGACCCATCGGTAAACATAAAAATAGTGATAATTGTAAAGTGACCACAAAGTCGTCCTATTATTGTTTTATATAAAAAATATAATTTATTTATTTATAACGGTTTAGTTACAGGAATCAAAATAAATTAAAAAATATTAGTAATGATTACAATTTCCTCTATTTGTTTATTGTCTAACCGGCAATCATTTACGACAGTTGTCCACAAACTGGGCCACAATTTATAGTTTTATAGCGTTATTTCGTTATTGTTCTCTATTGTCGCGGAAGTATTGTATTGTCATCATAAGGTACAGCGAAATATGGATAATAAAAAAGAGACAAAATTATCGATAACTGCCAAATGTCGGGATTATCAGTCGCTTATATATCTCAATACAAAATGAATAGAAAGATAGAAATCTATGGAAATATTGAATATGATATTTACTTATTTTAGTAATTAGATATTTAACTTCAAAAATTTAAAACATGAATCAATGCTCTGTCCCAAACTCTCTCTCTCTCTCTCTCTCTCTCTCTCTCTCTCTCTCTCTCTAAAAACTAGTTATTTTGTATTGAGATACATAAGCGACTGATAATCCCGACATTAGGCAGTTATCGGTAAGTTTATCTCTTATATTATCCCTATATCCCTGTACTTTCTGATGATTTCTCCCGCGACAATAGACAATGAAATAGCTCTATAAAGGTATAAATTGTGGCCCAGTTTATGGCCAACTGTCGTAAATGATTGTCGGTTAGGAACAAACAAATAAAGGAAATTGTAATCATTACTAATTTTATAATTTATTTATATTTTAACAATTTTAAAATACATTTTTAATATTAAAAGTTATTTTTAATCAATTTTTAAATATTTTTTTGTCAATTGTTACCTAAGAATAAAATATTATACAGTATATAAATTAATCAGATATATTAACTTAAATTACTGTACAAATAATTCACAAATTATTTTTTATTGAATATTAGAAATGCAATTCAATACTATTATTATATTATATTCTAGAAATTTCTTATATTATCTAACTATAATAAATCTGGTGATATTTATTTTATTAATTATATCTACAATTTACACCATTAAAGTTAACTGAAATTATAATAATGCATAAAATAATAAATTTTTAATACTCAAAAACATAAATAAATCAAACAGGTTAATTTATTTATATTTACATATAATATGTACACTATAAATGTAAATATCTACAGTAAGACAATGTCTTAAGTGTTGTCTCAATATGGGGTTAATTATATAAATATGATATATTGTCAACAGTGTTAAGGGTTGTGAAGTTTATTTATATATTATTTACTAAAATATATGTTAATTTAATAGATTATATATTATATAATATATAGTCTTTTTGTCCCAATGATTATATCAACATAAATATAAATAAATAAAGTTCTAAATAAAACAGTTTAATATTTTTGTAACATTATTTTTAATAATTATTATTAATAAAAATACAATATTACCAATAAAAATTTTTGACAATAAACTTTCTAAAATTCTAATCAATTATTTGTTTTTGTTTTCAAAATTATTAAATTATTTTATATTATTAATTTCAAATTACAATAACTACAGTAATTGTTTTATCAAACTATTTTCGGTAATTTTGATCATTGAAAATCGCTACAAAAATAAAGCATAAACTTATATAAAGCAAGTTTAAAAAATTAAATACTTCAAAATCTAAAAATATATTAAAGTAATTTCTGAATAACTTTAATTTATGTATTCCTATTAAGTATGATAAATGCCATAAGAAAAATATGTGTAGTTTTATGTAAAATAATTTTCATAACACATAATTACTATTGATTTAATAATCACATTAACTTTTGTCAAAATATTATAAAATATTAAAATTTAATACAAATTGAAAAAATAACATTACAATACATAATACCGTTAACGATATATTGAATAAAATTATGAATTATTCTAAACGATCTTGACACAATATTATTTATAGATTATAGTTGATAAAAGTGTATAACAATATTTTGCCATAATTAGTGCGCTAATCAATAAAAGCTATTTAACAGTACATAACAGTTATTACACAATATCATCCAATTGTTCATCTATTAAATAAATAATACAAAATCTATTTGTTAGCACATTATTTAATAGCATTAATCTAATCAGTAAACAGTTTAAAGTTTAAACAATACATAAAAAGATCTCTTTAAAAAAGTATTTAAAGAAAGATTTTTATTAGTAAAATCAATAAAAAATTATTATAATTTATTTATAAAATAACAAAATTATAAAAATGACAATTTTAGTTAAACTGTCAGTAATTTTAATATCATTAATAGTGTTGACAAAGACTCAGACATTTGAAGACTTCGAAGATAATGATATTTATCAAGAAGTTCGTGAATCCCGTAATTTTGATGGAAAGACAGTTTTGGTAACCGGTTCATCAAATGGTATCGGTGCTCAAATTGTCAAATTATACTCAGCTCTGGGAGCCAATGTAGTGATTACCGGTAGAAAAGTTGCTGAAATTCACAAAACTGCTCAACAAGTACAGGCACTGTCACCCAAAAAGATTAAGGTATTGTAAATAATGAATTAGAAATTATTTAATTATTACAATATGTTATTAATACTTATTACCAATCATTATATATATATAGCCATTGGAAGTGGTGGCAGATCTAACCAAACCGGAAGAATTGGAAAATTTGGTAAACCAGACAATCAAACAATTTGGTGGATTAGATGTGTTAGTTAACGATGCCGGACATTACGATATTATGAGTGTATTGCAACCAAAGTTTATGGATTCACTTAATCTTTATGAAAAATTAGACATCAATGGTAACATACAATTGGCTCGACTATCGGCACCACATTTGATTAAAACTAAAGGCAATATTGTTCAAATAACAACAGTCCAAATGGATAGACCTGTAATTAATAATATTTTAAATATATTTATAGTTTAAATATCTAATTTGATTTTGTTTTATTTCAGCAAATTTTACAATTGGGTTATCAAATATCTAAAGCATCGCTAAGTGTAATGACACAGGTTTTGGCACTGGAGTTAGCACCTCATGGTATTCGTGTTAATTCAATTAGGTATTTAAAAATTTAATATAATAAATATAACTCTATTATACTAATTATTATTAAACATGTGATAATTATAGTCCCGGTATAATCAACTCCCGTCCCGAGGCTTACGAACCGCACAAAATCGAGGCCATCGTCAACAAGACAGCCAAATATGCACCACTCGGTAGAGTCGGAGAATCTATAGATATAGCAAAAGCAGTTGTATTCCTGTCATCAACTGATGCCCAATATATTACTGGACATAATCTGATAGTTGATGGCGGACTCAGATATAATATGGACTCTAATTTTATTAATGAATGGCTATAAATGAAATATAAATTTATCTTAAAATTAGTTAAAATCTTAAACATATTTTTTAATTTAAATTATATTTTTCATTAGATTTGACTGTAATTTTTTTGAAAAGTAATTATAAATAAAATGATATCATATAATATATGTTTTGTTTCATATTTTTATTTTAAATATTAATTAATGTAAATAACTAAAACAATTTACAACATTTCAATATATGGGTCAATCCAATAATTTAAAGCATTTACACTGTTATTACACACTCGGTTTACAAATTGATCTTTATATCTTAGATATTATCAATTAAATATATGAATATTATGGAAATTACAAACAATTATATCCTTAAAATATGATTCTACAAATAAATATAAAATTGTATTAAATTATTAAAAACAAATTACTAAAACTTGATAAATTATTAATGAACACATTAATGTGGAATTTTTTTCAATTATCAGGGATAAATTATTTTAACAATTATTGATTAATACTTAAAAAAAACTATAATGTACTGTATATTAATATAAAATATGTAAACACAAATTGAACAAAAAATACTAAAAAAGTAATAAACATGAGACATGCTTCAATTTTAATACATTATTTGATAAAAATATTTTAAATTAATGAATTAAAAAATTACAAAATTTTGTTTATTTACTTATTTTTGTATAAATTACTTTATAAATTTTATTGCATATCTCATGTTATTTTAATTATAAAATAAATTAAAAATAATGAGCAAATTGTCATTTGTCACCAATTGTTAAATATTCATAAATATTGTGATATTTTCAAAAAAAATAAATAATCAAGGTCAAAACAAATTACAACTATGCAAAAATTGTGCTCTATATTAACAAAACATTTTAATGTAACAAATTAAACAATTATGCAAAATTAAATTAAATATTTGTCCACTTTAATTAGTTTACTTTATAATATAAATTAGTGATAAAAATTTTATTAAAAAACTTGATGATTACTAATGAATTAAAAAATGTAAAAACATTTATATTAAGAAATAAGAAATTATTTGTAATAATGATTAGTGAGAATTAGTGATGATTTTTGAGTATTTGTTGTTTGAGTTTCTCTAACAAATAGATGCGGTGTTGTTGTTGTCGTATGCCTTGTCCGAGAAGACCATTGTTGTCGAGTCTCATCAATTTGGGTCCATTAAAGTGCTGTAATTTAGGTATGTGTTCACTCATACCAATTGCTTTTAGCCATTCGTGCACATCATCGCAGCTCCAGTCGACCACTGGTAGGACTACATATGCCGGCGCCTGTGTCAGTCCGTTACCGCTCATAACGGTTTGTGGACTAGTATTCATGTGTCGCATTAGTCGATTTTGGACAGTTAGACGAGTGTAATCGCAATAGTTATGACGCTGTTGTTGCTGTTGTGTGGATGACTGGTGCCGCGTAAGTGTAGCAAATTGTTGAGCTTGAGATACCTGTGCACTTGTAAGTCCTTGAGGACAGGTATGTGAACCACTGGAATGTCTTTGAAGTGTTGAAAACTGTTGGTGAGAGGCCAGTCCATGACTTGCATTGGGATTAACCCCCAACCGCATGGAGGCTGATATTTGTTGATCGATGTGCTGTTGGTGTGACCTCATGTGGGCTGCTCTCTGACGCGCCAATAAATCGGTAAACTCTGAATGTGATGTCGGGGCTGAACTGGATGTGCTAGCATTGGCTGATCTTCCTTCCAGTGCCTAAATTGTTTGTTTTAAATTAAATTAATATAACACTTACTCTTATTTTAGTTAAACATTTAGAATTAATTATTAATTATGTATATAATTATAGATATGGATTATCATAACAAATATTAATTTACACAAATACAGTAATATTCAAATAATAAAATAAATAACAAATATCAATAATCAAATTAAAAGCAACAAAAAATCAAACAAAATTAGTCATTTTATTTAAATATAATGTAATGCAAAATAAAATTAAATAATTATATACAAATCATGCAAATTTAATTGGTGAATACAATAATTGTATATATAAATGATATGAAAACAATGAAATAATATTTTAAACAAAAAATAATAAAACAAACAATAAAATACAGATAATGAATTAAATTAGTTAATAGATTAAACTAATAGACACCTAAAAATTTAAAATTTGATCAATACTAAGCATCATTATTTATATATTGCTAATCTATATTAATATTTCGATAATAAATAATTTTTTCAAAACAAATATAATGTTTTCAAAATGCATGAAAAATATTTAAAAATGATGATTAATAAAATAAATATTATTTTTCAACATTATTGCATTAACTATAATCATAATCCGGATAATCAATTGCAATGTTGTCCTCCAATTCAAGAAATTCAGGGATTACCTGTTGATGGAAACGCTGATAGTGTTGGGCAGCAGTTGGTGGCTGTGAGGGGTGCGAGTGATGAAGTGTACCGGTGCTGGTAATCATTTGGTGCGGTGTCGGCGATATAATTCTAATTTGTTCCTTATTTGTAGTCATCAAGTGTTGCTGATGTATATGTTGTTGATGTGGTAACGTAGCGGGTGGTGGATGTGCTGGTATGGGTGGCGGCTGTTGGACTCGACGTTGTTGTTGAAGTAACTGTTGTTGTCTTAATTGTTGCAGTTGTTGTTGTTGCTGTCGAGTTAACACTTGTTGATTGCTTATTGGTTGTCGTATTTGGTCGCCAACGGCTGTAGTCTTATTAGCGGACGAATGGCCGGGAGGTGGGGCTGCAAATTCCGGTGGCGGCGGAACTAATTCTGCCAATACGTCCACTTCATTAACCGCTGCCAAACCTAAATCAAATTAAGGGTTTGTAAAATATAATATAAACTCACAAATTTGTTTGTATATTTTGTGTATACAGTAGTTATAACTTATAATGTATGCTATTATAGTTAATTACTAATTAGTAATACCTAAAGAGTCAATTTGTAGTCTAATAGGTTGTCCACCCTTTGCCTGAGAGGTTACATATCTAGTAGTGAGCTGTTGTTGTTGTCCAACATTTGATGAATAGTTATCACTTGTGGTATTAGATTTTGGTTCAGAATTTGATGAATAATTTGTGGTAAACTTAACCGCTTTTTGTTGTAAATTTGGCACAATATTAGTTGCGGCGCTTGTAGTTGCTGGCAGTGTTCCCATCACTGACTGACTACCCGTGTTTGGCCAAACTTTAGATTTTGTTTTATGGCTGTCATCACTACAGCTGGTTGCACGACGAGTATGAGCACTAGCAGATGAAACAGTTGTACCGGTGCTGTTCAACGTTTGACTTAATTTGGGGACTGGCGGTGGAGTTGCTGTATGGGAAGTGCTTGATGTGGCGTTACTACCAATAGATGATTGTGCGGCTGCAGCGGCCGCCACTTGGCTAACCTGTGCTGTGGCCGCCATCAGTACGGCTATCTTTTCGGACACGTTTTGCGAGTTTCGTCTATTCATTTGCTGCTGATTTGTGGCCATTTGTTGTAGTTTTATCTCGTGCTTAGCACCATATTCTCCGTCGACGTCCGATGAAACACCTGTAATGAAAAACAACATAAATATGACATTTAATGACTTTATTTTCTTACCGGAAGAGCTATTATCACAACAGTCCACTTCAAAACATGATTTACTCATACGGATTGAATTATTTGCAGAGTTGTCACTAACAGTATTATTGTTATTATTATTATTATTAACATTACTGTTGTCGACAATATCTCTTTTGTGATGAGAAGCCGTAGTCATTGTCGTAGTCATCGTTGTAGTCATCGATGTAGTCATTGATGATTGCATCGATGGTATAACAGTTTCGCCACAAATACTGGACCGACGTTCAAATTCTCGAATATTTTTACGAACTTTACTTATATTATTGGAATCACTGTTAGAGTTATCACTTTCCTTAGGTTCGGACCCTTTCCTGTCCAAAGTGTATGACTTTGTAAGTGTTGTCTCTTCTTTCACTGACTGAACGGCCATTGACTTTGACATAATCTTTTCAGTCTTAGCTTTCAACTCATCGCCAAAAGCCAGTTGTGGTTTATTTGTCGTTGTCGTCGAATTTATGGCACTTTTTGGCAGTTTTTCAGCAAAACTTTGTGTCGCCCGTTGTCCGGCTGATGTAGCTATTGATTGGTTGTCCACTTTATCATTAGTTCTAACCTTTAGATTGTTTGCTCTAAAGGTACTCATATCTCGATTTTGTTTGACTTCATGTTCCTCATCTGTTGAGTAGTCGGGATCAGGTATTTGTGGTTGTGATAGCTTTTCATCCAATTGTTCAATCGTGTCTTGTCTAGTGTAGACTGATGTTGTGGTCGAACTAGTATTTGGTTGTTTTACGGATTTCATTGGGCCAATAGGTTGAGCACCTGGTGGAGGTGCAGGTGCTTTATTTTTCAGTGGTTTGGTTGGAGGTTTAGGCTGTACAGTATCATCATTACTTGGTTTGATATCATCTTGTTTGACAACCGGCCTAAAGCTGGACAACATTTGTTGGTTTTGAGAGACTGTCTCATAGTTTGCGTAATCACTTTGACTGTGTTTAGCCAGAGTTAGTTTAATCTTTTAACAAAAAAAAACAATGTTATAATAATTATAATATATAACATTTAAATCATTCATTTTTAATAAGTCAAACTAATAATATAACTAAAACTTAAGTTAATTTTATAATTTTTTAGATATCATAATATTAACTAATTATTTATATTATTGAAATACTGCCAAATTTTTACTTTACTAAAAACTATTATACAACTACTGATATAATAATTATGAATACATACAACTGATGTCTGCATTTGACCATTTGGTGGTGGAGGTGGCGGTGGAGGTGGGTATGTGGGCGGTGGAGCCCTTGACTGAGCGCCAGAATCGTCATCAAAATTGGTGCTAATTTCTGAAACTGGTATTATTTTGCCGCCCTTTAGCGCTACTGTCTGTGCGTAAACACCTGTGTTGTTAAAGAGTTCTTCTTCACTATTACTCATTTGTATGATTTGATTGCGAGCTAACTGTTCCGCCAATTGTTTTTGAATATCTGGCGTTGAATTAAAATTTTTATGCAAACTTTGTGTCTTATTCTTCTTCTTTTTCAAAGCTGTCATTGACTCAAATGTCTTCATATGTCCGTCATTGTCGTCCGTCTGACGCGAGAAGAACTCTTCCAACTCATAACTGGATATTCTTCTTGTTTGACGACTCGCCCGAATTGATGCCACTTTATTGGCCACATTTGCGTTGCCATTCGTGGCCCCGGCTTTTTGGTTAACAATCATCGACTCAATCGATGTGGTGGGCGATGAACTTTTTGTAGATCTGCCCTCCGAATCATAATCATTGCCAGTTCCAGTGGTATCGCCTCTGTTTTGAGCTCCTGGTCCTACAATTAAAGATAAATATAAATTATAAGATGAAACAAAAAAATACTATCTTTTAATATAAGAAAATACCTGAAGTATTTGGTATTAATAGAGATCGAGCTCTAGCCCTACCAATTGATAAAGTAGTGGTGGGATCACGTTTTGGAGGTGCGGGTGGAGCTCTGCCTCTTGATGTTGATCTGCTAGATGTAGATGAGCTGCAATTGTTTCCCACATTGCGCGGTAATGTCGAGAACTTTTGCATTGTCATAGACTTGGCGTATAACGACCGACCTTCAGATGGAGGCAATGATGTGGACAACAGATTTGGGTCGACATTTTGGTCTTCAGTCATACTGACACTCATGGGTTGGTCATCAATGACTTGATTATGTATTTGTTTTTTTGCTGCTTTGTCGGTGTCTTTCTTGAGTATCGATTTAAATTGTTTGGTCTTTTGCTGAGGTATAGGTGTTGCCACAGTCATTGTCACTCTATCTCCACATTGACGGATCAATTGAACGACCATTTCATGAGACATATGGCGGACATCATTGCCATTAACAGCCAATAAGAAGTCTCCTCTCTTAAGACCGGCCGCTTCAGCTACAGCTCCGGTCTCTATCTCATCCAAGTATTGCAAACCAATTAATGACTGGTTTTGTTCCAAAAGCAAAGGTGAGGTCGCCTTCGCTCCTCTTAATACAAATCCAAAACCTTTTGAGCCTTTCTGTAGAGTAACAGTGCGCTCGTGAAACAATCCTAGACTTGAACTGGTAGTACCAGTATTGCCGTCTTTTAGATAGTTCTTATGACTGCTACGTCCGCGAGCGGGAAGTGTTGTGGACGAGTATTTCTGGTCACGTCTTCCCTCTACTCTACTCTTAAATTTCTCGACACAACAGACCGGAAAAAGTCCTTCTTTCCCATCGACACAACGGCGCCCCAAAAGTAATTTCTGATTGGCTATTGTTGGCGGTGACGATGAATTTGGCAACAGTAATATCATATCATTTCGCCGCAACTGTAGGTGTGTTGGATCACCGGAGTTGTAGTCAATGACGGCCACTACAGTCATGCCGGGCAATAGCTGTACGGGTCGTACACTCGACTCGTCTGATTCAGACTCACTATCCGACACGTCTTCTGCCACTTCAATCTCTTCTTCGTTGACGCCATCAGATTGAGAGCCGTCCTCACAACACACACCCGACGATGTGGTGGTCGTTGTTGTCGATGTGGCGTATGATCTCTGACTCAGAGATGGTGACGACGGACACAAAGACTGACCTCCAGATGTAGCCGAAACTTGGAGTACACTTTTGGGAACATTGATTTGGGACTTATATTTTGATGGATCACTTTGTTGAGACTATCAATACAAATAAATATACAATAATTTTAGCAATATTTTAATAATTAGTATAATTTTATACTAAAATTTTTAAGTATTTCCAAATAAATGCTTACGTGTTGTGATCCGACTGTATGTTCCTGACTATGAGGTGGACGACGTGCCGGATTGTATTTAGGTTTATCCCGATAAGGAACTACCATTTCCGGCTTATGGTTAGCTATGAGTTCGGCCAAACTCATGTTGTTAGCAATTACAGCCACCTATTCGTTAATTTACATTAAATAGTATAACATATTTAGCAATTTTAAAAATCTTTATTATATTGAATATTAAAATTTTATTACATTATATTTTAAACTAATAAGCATTTTTAAAAAATTATAATTTACAAATCATTTGTAAGTATAAAATAATTCTAATGTCTAATGTCATAAAACTAAAACTTTGCTCAAAAATAACTTTAAAAAGTTAACTATATTTTCAAATTATTTTTTATTTATTTTTTAGCCAATGTTCAGTGAACTCTCTCTCTCTCTCTCTCTCTCTCTCTCTCTTAAATATAATATTGAATACACTATAAGGAATTGGATTATATGTTAAAAAGCAATTTACAAAAAACTGCAATTTTCTATATACAGTAACGTATTATATAATATGATTTGTATGTTTGTGTCATTAATTTTTAATCATTTAGACTCTACTATATCCCACACACATAACAATAATATAGAGAATATTATTGTAAATTTAGAGTTGAGAATAACAATACAGTAAATGACTTACTTATGCAAACACTTATAGTTTTTGGTAATAAAATTCTGTAATGATTTATGGTATGTGAGAAACACGACTAATAATACAGTATTGCCATAACGTACACAACCGGTATATAAATTACTTTTAAACACATACACTATACTATACTGTAGTTTAACTAAATTTTAAATTATTATAATGTTTATTACATTATTTATTAATAAATATACTCTCATATCTTTATCAACTAATGAATATCTACTGTATATTTTTATTTCATGGATGAGTAGGTATTTTATTTGTACAGTACTTAAAATACGGATTTTTGTGAATTGCATTACAATTTTTAAAGAGAATGAGAAAAATACAATTAAATCAGTAGTTAATTATAACTAATAATAATAACTTTTCAACCAAAGAATGAACATTTTTTAGATAAAAAACTATTGATTTAAATGCCAAATGAATTAAAAGTCAATAGTTTTTCGTTTTAGTTTCTTATAATTATTTTGATAATTTTTATCACAATAACACTCAATATTGAGACAACGCTTAACACAATATTTCATACAGTATTAATTCATTTGATAAAAAGTCACATTGTTTTAAAAATTTGTGATAGTATTGGTATTACTGTATCTATTATAATAAGAAAATCATAATATATAATATATACATAAATAACAAAAAAGAACTTGAATAATAATATATATTTAAAATTACTTTGTATTTTATTGTATTTTCATAAAAATTAATATATTTTTAAATAAAATATTTTACTATAAATCCTTTAGTACTTATATTAAATATAATAGATTAAGTAATACAGTTGTATATATGTATATTAGTTGCACAGTTATTAAATATAAATTAAAATTAATAGATAAAGTTAATTAATTTTAACAGTAGATTTTATATATAGTAATAATATAGGAATTTAAATATTTACTGTATTTAATTAAAATAGTTTTTTAAATGATAATAATATTAAATAAATAAATACTACAAAATTCTAAACTCTATACAACTATTTATTAAAGTAATCTGATTTACTATTTATAAGTCATGTATTATTTTTAATGAAAATCTAATGATATAAATATGATATAATTTACGAAACAATATTTTTATGATATAATGTATACTATTAATAATAAATTAATTATAATGATTAACAACAATAGTTATATACCTGGTATGCGTTTTGATGTGAATTATTGACAATTTTGGTATCACAACCCCTGAGGAGCAGCACTCGGGCGCAGTCTATTTGGTCATTAATGGCCGACACGTGAAGCGGTGTATTACCGCTGCCAACAATACGACAGTTCATATCACACCCGTAGTACAGAAGTTGCTCCAAATGAGCCACAAGTCCTAACTTACAGGCCTTTTGGTAAAAATAAAATATTAAATAGTTTTATTTCATTATACTAAAACTTATGTGCTATTTAGTAATTTATTATTTACTATTTAATTAAAGTATAAATAATATAATATATAGAATTAATAATGTTGTTCAGTAAAAATGACAATTTTTAGGGAAAACTGTGGTCAATGTTTGATATAATAAATTAACAAATTTTGAGTTTCACTTATTTCGTAGATTTAAAAAAAATTAGACGATAAAACACTTCTGTGACAGATTAGGGTTACACTTATGCATGTAATGTATGAATGAAATGCATTTAATGGCTTTATTTAATTTATAAAAAGATTTTTTAAATGGGTTATAAAAAGAGTATAAGATTTATATTTATTGTTATTATATAATAACTTAATTAAAAATATTCCAATTTAATTTCATGTTTGTAATAATATCTCATATTTTTTTCATTTAAAAAAGTATTTTTTAAAATATTTTATTTAATGAATTAAATGAGCTAAGAAAGTAAGCATTTAAAATTTGTATTAATCTATTAAAATTTTGCAATTTTGATAAATAAATAATAGACACAATTTAAGTGAATTAAATTATGATAAGTAATAATACTGTATAATATAATAGTAGGAAAAGTGTTTATAATAATTACATTCCAAGAAATTTTTTTTTTATTTCTATTAGTAAATACATGTAATATCACAATAATGTATAAATTGTAAAAAATAAAGGCATAACATGTAATCCATTTATATAGTAGTTATTGTTGTGGAAAAATGATTGGCATTTATAATCAATAATTAGTAAATAGTATGCAATTGTATATAAACGTTATGTTACGGTATGATTGTATGATTACTTTTAAAGTATATAAATGTTAAGTAATAATAATATGTCATTACGTGATGTACTTCTTGCCATCCGTGGTGGTCAACCACTCCGATCATTGAGTGTTCATGAAGTAACAGTTGGGTCAGCTTAGGGTTAGACTCATTCAATATAGTATAACACAATGGGGTCAGACCTGCAGCGTCCTTATAGTTGGGCGACGCGCCTATCAATCAATTTTCATTATATAATTAGTATTTTTCAAACATATAATTAAACAAAAATATTTGCATATATTAAGCAAACAAATTTATACTTATAAGATAAGTAGAGTAGTAATTATTAAAATATTTAAAACTCATTAGAAAATAACATACCTAAGTCTAGCAATGTTTTGAGTGCTACATAATTGGACTTTTGAACGGCACAGTGCAGTGCTGTCCGGCCATCCTTAGTCCTGAAGTCTAGGAGTGAGCCCCCATTGACCAGCGCTACGACAATACGTTGTGTGGCACTGGTAGACGCTGACTGACTGGACGCCGCTATACTCAATGGAGTGTCACCGGAGGTTTCGTCCACAAAATTAGGATCACAATTGATAAGAATTTTGGCCACTTTTTCAATGTTACCGTTGGTCACGGCCTGAATCAGACGCGACCGCTTACGGCGTCGTCGGGTTGTGTTTGCTTTGGTGGCAAAAAATTGTGAAAACAAAACAAAATTATAGTCATTAAACTATAAATACTGATCATATTTTTTTAGTTTAAACTGGAAAATTACAAATAAGGTATAGAAATAAAAATGTTACACTTGATTACTAATGATTTTTTTCAAAAAAAAAACTTAATCTAAAAACTAAATACTTTAAATGCAAACATCAAATGTAGTCATTAATGCGGTTCCGTAATAATAATTAATGTTTGCATCTATTGAGACCCACCACCGGTTACCGGTAGAGCTACTAATTGACAGTCATTTATAAATAAAAAATTACTCGTATATAATAATCTCTAATTAATTGTAATTTTATTAATTGAAAAATATATAAGAGAGAAATTTTGTTGAAAATATAATTTCCAAAAATTCAATTGATATATTGGTCACGAATTTACAGATAATTTATATCTACTAATGAAATCTAATCAAATCAGTAGTTTAATCATCAGTTGTTATAATGATTAGTATTCATTAAAACTGCAGTAAACAGTTTCATATAAAATAAATCTTTTAAATACTATTTTTCTGAATAAAATCCGAAATAAAGTATTTCATAATTATATTATATTAATAATAGATAATATTTTTAATATACTTTAAGTTAAATGTGTAAATGTAAGTTAATGATTGATCGAATATTTATATAATTTATTATAAATAATAATTATTATATTATATTATATATATGGATACTCTATGCATTAACTAACAAATAAATTTATCTGCAAATCAATATTATATAATATTTATTGTAAATTAAACATTAATTTTAGGTAACACATGAATCGGATACTGTATTGAGGAAAGAGCTTTAAATTAATATCCATTTATGGACTTTTCGTATAACTGTAATCCTTATCTAAAATTATGGCAATTAATATAACGCCTATTATAATGTTAAAATGTGTGACAGTTATTGGCAATAAATTAAATGTTAAGAAAATTTGATTTCTATATAACTAGATTTCTATATATTACCTAAAAATAATGTATATAAAACTATAACTGCAACTAATAGCTATATCCAAATACATTGAAAATATGAAATTATATTTTAACTTTAATCTCAATCTTTACCAAAATAATTAGAAAATTTTTAATTGACTGTTTAATTACATTATTTAATAAATTTCAGACACGTGTTGCCGGAATATAAATAAATAATATTATGATATAATCAACGATAAGATATCTTCAATGATATTCATAACAAAATTATTTTTCACTTTTATTTATATAAAGTACTATTGAATAAAAGGTTAATATAACAACTTTAATATAAACGATAAAGTATACAACAGTATATAAATCATTAAATGACCATAAATTATATCTATAGAGTGTTATATAATTTATATATTAGAAAATATTACTAAAACAATATATTGTAAAATAATATAAAACTTCTGGTATTACTTTTATAATGATTGGTATAATAATAATAATAGTTAAGCTATTTTAGATGATTCAATTTATAATAGTCATGTAATTTAGATTTCAATAGATTATGGTTTGAGCCCTTATTAATCATAATCTTTATTTTTAATGTCTTATACATAGTTGTTGTTATAATACAATGTATTGTGTGCCCAAATTAATGCATAAATTTATTTAAGCCGTCAATTTTGTGTTCAAAAATAATTATACTATATTATATATATATATATTTTTGATTTTACAGTAATTTTAATATAAATTATCTCCAAGTTTATATCTTTATAATAATAATAATATTATTATTATTATTATTAAAGATATTTCAATATTAAAGGAATGGTCTATGAGTGGGTAGGGTTTGGGCAATAAATTTATATATTGGTAGAGACAAGGAATGTGTTGTATTTGTGGCCATACCTGCAGGCAATGTACTCATGACTTCTCCGACTTTGATCCTCTGTTTGTAGAGCAGTTCAAGTCTAATACGATTACAGCACTTCTGTATGGCTTCACTGAAATATGCGTTTAAATTGAGCTCTTCATCCAAGAAATGACCAAAAGATGTGCTGAAGAGACCATAGTTTAGGTCATTGTTCTTCAGGTTATTGCACCGTTCAATGAGACCTCTCTTTAATGTCCAAATTGACTCATATTTGCTTATTATCACTGTTTGCTATAAAAGTTAAAATTATTTATAATAAATGAAAAAATTATATTATAAAATTTAAAGTATATTTAAATAGTACCTCCTGTTGTAATTCTGGTAAATAAATATTAACATAAACTAAATCTTTTTGCTGCACATCATTGACATTATTAGTGATATTATTATTATTATTATTATTGGTATTTAAATCACAATTTGTTTGGCATTTATTAGTTTGTTGTTCGCAATCATCGGGCGATCGCTTCATCGTTAGCTCATCACTACCACTGCCCGACCGGTTGCCAGTCCTCAGTAGTGTTGCATTGACCACAGTATTTCTATATAATTAATTAATTAATTAATAAACATTAATATTTTTTAATATTAATATGACAGTTAATAATTTTTTATTAAATGGAAAATTTAATATATTTTGTAACATTATAATATTCATATGTTTTCAAACACTAGTTTATATTTATCATTAAAATTTAAATTAAAAAATGATTTAATCTATCATTATTTTATTGTATAAATTTTGCTGTAAATATATTAGTTTATATATCAATTAAAATTAATCAGTTGATTATTTGCTAATCTAATGCATTGTGATATATTCATATTTTGCAACAAATATCAGTCAAAATATTAAGACAAATAATATAATAAATTATTAATAATTGTAAATTAAAAAATATTTTAATTTTGTAACATAATATGTTTTATACAAAAGTATATAATTACATAAAATATTAAATTATTAAAACCAATATTCAATAAATACTTGTTGTATTGAATATCTATTGTTTCAATTGTTCGTATAATTCATAAATATTTCAACTAAAATAAAATTCAATTATATTTATAAATCAACTTTTATTATAACTTTTCAATCATTTCTCTCTCATTCATTTGAGTCTAAAATATTTCCGCATATATATCAAAATAGACAGAATAGGTTTTTCAAAAAACTTTTGAATCTACCGGTGCTGTCTATAATCAGTCAAAAATCAGTTTGATTTCATTCAAGCAATTATCTGAAATTTCTGTATTTATTATAATTTTTTAATTTTTCAACATATTTTTACAATTTTGTGTTTACAATCAATTATTCATATTTTAAAAAATCTTATTGTATTTTTAAGGGAGTGGTTTATCTACAGTACAGTCTTTACAATAATGCCAATGATTTTTGTTAAATAAAATTTAAATTTAATATTATAGATAAATTATTTGAGAAAATGCTACAAATTATTGTATATAAGATAATAAAAATAATATATTTTGTCTATATTATTAACTAAATCTACGTTTATAACTATAAAATAATATGTGTATAAAAATTATTTATTTAATACAAAATATAATAATCGAAATATTGCATTAGTTATATCTTACTATATATTCCTCTTTAAGGAAGTAATAAAATAATAAATAAAAATTGCGTTAAAAACTAAAAAATATTCATTAAAAGTTTACACTAAATGTGCGCAAATAATCTCTATTTTGTTGAACCCATAAATAGTATAAAAAATATATCTGTAATAATAATAATAATATATTTTGAGAATTGTTTTTTTTTGTTGTTCTTTGATTAAGTAATAAAACTGTTAACGACTTTTATTTATGGGGAGAAGCAAAACCTTTAATATAAAAAAACAACAATAATAACGATAACAACAACAAAATTTAATATTTTCAATGATAAAACCACTTATGATTTTTTATTTGCTTTTGATTTTAGGTCTGAATCATGACTCGAAAATTTTAAAATATAACAAAATTTTGTCAGTAATTTGTTTTCTTATGTGAAATAAAAGATTATTTATAGTCATTTCAAACTCATTTAATGATAAACTTAGAAAATAAAATAAAAATCTTCAGCCGTTTGTGTCTAATATAACACTTAAAGTCAAAACTATAAAAATTATGTATTCATAATGTTATAAATTATATTTTTTAAATACGTTACCAATAAGGTTAGTGTTAATAATATTTATAGATTGATAAACTTGAATAGTAATATATTATCATAAGATGACTGTCAATTTTTAAAAATGTTTGAGAAAATATTCAAATATCATAGTAATATAAAATATTTTTGTTAACTAAGTATAACTAAAATAATATTGACTTTATATTAATTAATAAATGCATAAAATGTTTATATGATATGATATTAAAATTCTTTAAATATTATGATTAATAAAACTCAAAATACTTTATTCATAAAAATATTATTACTTTATTTAATATTTTTAATGTCATTCGCTGTCAATATTTACTTAAGATATAATGAAAAAAATGACAATAAAATCGTATTTACTGTCAAATGAAAGTCAGATATAAATTTTTTATATATCTAATTAAAATTTAATTTTTAACTTTTATTTAATTAACAAAACTAGTATTTTTTACTTCTTTAACATATTTATTATCATTTATCATTTATTTTATTAATATCATAATATTATACTATAATATTAAAATCTTTTTGATCGGCCGACGCTTCCTTTAAAATATCTAAAATGTTTATTTATTAATATTTAATTTTATAAATTAATATAACGTTTTTAAAATATAAAAAGTCATTTGAATGTAAATTTAAATAAACAATCTGATTATATTAAAATATCACTATATTAAAATATTAATCTATTAAATCAAATATCATTTACATTTTATAAAAAAATTAAATATATTTTATATTTGCATTGCAATGATCAATAACAATGATAATATAACAACAAACAAGTCATATAATTTAACAATCATTAACTTTATTTATCTTAACTAATATCCATAATTTTGAATGCTTTAAAAATAATACTATTAATATTGCAATAAATAATATTATTATAAATAATAAAATAAATATATGGATTCTAGTTGTAAAAGATGCTATAATATGATAGATAATGTATATAATGTTTATATCAATACATATTTATTTGAATTTAAATACGAATGCTTTTATTATTATTTATCATTGAGTTAAACCCGGAATCAAACTTATTTTTAAAAATTAATATAACAATAAATGATAAAAGTTTACAGAAACTCATAATCTTAATATACTGTAAAAAGTATTTTTGAGTACTGTATATAAAATCAGAAAAATATATTTTCAAAATAATGAATTTTTAAAATTACATAATTGTTACGGTTATTTAAATTTTTATTAGTTATATTAAATTTATAATCACCAATTAACCAGGTAGATTGTCTATACATCTTTAATTAACAATATATTATTTTGTAATTAATATATTTATTTTAATTTAATGAATAATAAAGATAAGCCTTGACCACAATTTCATACAAAACAATGACTAACAATCTCTTATCAATAACAAACATAATAACACAATAGTTAAAGTTATAATTAATATAAGATATAACACATATTAGTAAATATTATTTTTAAAAATTTTATTTTATTTATTTCTAATATTAAGCCATCATTATATATTTAATTTTACTTATATAATAAATATAAATTAATTTTATCTAAAAAATATGAATTGATTGATTTACAATTTTTTAAATTATTGACCATACCAACAAACTAATTTATACCAAAAAAAATAAATTAGTATTTATTTTTATTAAAAATACAATTTATGTTATATAATAATTGATTGATAGATTCAAATGATGTTAAATAGTATTTTCAATGCAACCACTGATTTTAAAACTCCTGAAAATTGCAAATTTTCTTTTACATAACACACACACACACACACACACACACACACACACACACACACACACACACACACATACCTACTGTAACTATCTATCTATTTTTCAATATAACATTTGAATCACTGACAGCTATCGTTGAGTACTTTTTAAGCACCCGAAGCTTTCACGTATTATATGAATAAATAAATTTATATCTAAAGGATATTCAACTCTAATGGTAAGTGAATGAGAAATAAGGAGAAAAAGAGAGTTATATTATAACTTATATAACAAAATGAAGAGAAAGTCTTCATCAATACATACAGAGTTTTAGTAATTATTTATATAATATATTCTTCAGTGAAACATATAAATTGTGTATACATTACAGTATACTGTATTGTATTCAATGTATTGTATAAACAAGTTGTTTGATGTTATACTATAGTACAGTATACTGTATATGCATACTGTATACAGTATACTGTATGGTATGTTAATAAATATTTGTATATTTTATCAAATTGTAAGTATAAAGCAAAAAGATTAATAATAAATTCATTAATAGAAAAGTTCAAACAAACACATGTAATAAATGTAATAAAACTTTAATTCAAGTATTGGCGTATATTTTCAATATTAATAAACTTTGGATATGAGTACAGTATTTAATAAATTATTCAATATTCACTGTTTATTATCATTAATTTGAAAAAATTGCAAATATTTAATAATATGAATAATTTAAAATAAATTAGTGATATACAGTATATGGTTTTAGAAATGAACAGTTAATTTAATATAAAAGGTTACATCAAATGTCTGTCCATTTGAAAGCTTCATAAAAATGTCTTAAATATAAGGCCAACACTTTCTCACCGCAAGTCATGCCAAACGTTAGGCTTTTCTATCAAATCATTTGATAACTTCACACAACATTTGCCGTTTGTATTCGTGATATTAATATTAAACTCTATTGTGATATGAATTTCACAAATAATGTTAAGGTTAGCACTGATTGCACTAATCTTTTATAGATAAATACAATACAATTGTGTAAAATATGAATATCTGATGATTTGTATCTATCTTTTTATATTATCAATTACAAAGAAAAATATTAATAAGTTAATGTAATTATAGCTCAGCTTTGATACATTTAAAATATATTTGCATATAATTAGGTATAATAGATGAATAAAAAATATTATATCGATTTAGTAAATTTATATTATCAAAAAATGAATTATAATATTGTATATAATATACATTATAAAACTAATAACTCACAAAACAATTTGTATGAAAACCAGTAAACAAGTTCAATAAAGTCAAATATACATTTATTATAGTTTAATATAACTATTTGTTATCGTTATAACTATTGATAATATCAGTAAAAATGTAATCAAAAGTAAATTACTGTAAAATACATTATCCGTAAAAAAAGAAATCACATCCCATTTGACGGTTAATAGTGTTTATACAATACTATATAAAACATTGAATAGTTAATGGTTTCAACAAATGTTTTAAGTTTTACATATAATACAGACATAAATTGTTATTATTATATTGATTATAAAAATAATTTACTGATTATCAAATGTCATTTTAAATAAAATTTATAATATTATACAAATATATTCAATTTTTTTTATTTGATAATTTTATAAAATAATACACTTTTTTAATCTAATGTCTTTTTAATGTACAGTACTTAATAATATTTAATTTGCGTCAAACTTGTTATCAGATTATAAATATTTAATATAGTGTTTGTTTTATGACAGTAGTTAAGTGTCATAAATACCCAAAATGTCATTAATATTAATCTAAAAGATTATTAATTTTTGAGAATTAAAAGATTAAAATATTTTCATTATTCATACAAATTATTTGTTATAACTTATAATAAAAACTGCAAAAGGCTTTTGAAATATTTAAAATATTTTTGAAAAGAGATTTCATATGAATAATACATTAAATTGTATTAAAATAAATTTTATTTAATTATTATTTAAAAAATTTAGGAAATAAATTAAAGTTCAAATCATAATTTACAACAATAAATAAGTTTTGGTCAATAAATTATTAAAATAATTTATCGATTTGTCAAACTAATAAACTAAATTGACTAAATATGTGCTGAATAATATAAATTTGCAAATTATAATTTATATTTTCATTATGTTAAAATTTATAGTCAATAAATATTAACAAATATATAATATTTTAACAGTTAGTATATTAAATTAGATAAATTGGTTTATGGTAAAATCAAATAATTTTTGTCATTATTTTAATAAATTAAATAAAGAATTTTTGTTTTTTTAAAATAAAGTTATCACTAATATTATTATCATTACTGGAGAATGCATTACAAACAAACAATTAGTGCTTAATTAAGATATTACCATAAAATCAATAAAAATTTTATACATTAATAATTATATATATTCTTAAGTATATTAACACATAGTTGTCATTAATTAACATTTAGATTTACACATGTATTTGGTATACAGTTTTTTATGTATTTGATTAACAAAACACGAAATATTGTATATATTGTGTTAATTGCCGTTACACTTAACATACCGTTTGCTAATCCAATGATATATAAATTACAAAACAATAATTTAAAGATTAATTATCACTTACTTATTGCACGCAATTTATTAAAAGATTAATCCCATAATGAATAACATTGAAATGATACAATTATTTTTGAAACAAAATTATTACTATGTTTTATACTGTATTAATATTTATTACAGTATTTACTTTGTTAAGTATACAATGTAAGTAAAATGACCATTATTAATTATTTCTATTTAACACTTTATAATTATTGTATTGTATAAAATATTTTATTGTCAATATTTACTCACATATATATTTATTTATATTGTAATTTTAAAGTAAAATTTTATAGAAATAAAATAATGATTGAATCACTGTTATTTGTACAAAAAATAATATGAAAATGATTAACAATATTTGCTAAAATATTTGCAAAATAATGTTACTTACAGTTTGTATAGCATAGTGTGTGTGACACTTGTGTGGTAATCAAATAAATATTTTGATGAAACAATAGAAACTTTAATAACATTACAGTAAAACTAACATTTATTATCACAAATTATTTTACAGATCAATTGGATATTTTGTTCACATATTAATACTTTTAAACAATAAATCTGAAAATTTAATACAAAAATAAGATTCACACACAAACTCAAAAATTATTATATATTTGATGTGAATTATTTATATCAAAAATTTATGACTTATAATAATACTGAATTAAAGTTAAATAAAAAAATTTTTAAATATATAAAATTTAATAATTATTGTATTTAACTTAATAACAATTTATTGTTGTATCACTAAAGTATTGAATTCTTCAATTAAATAAATATTTATTATATATTTACTGTAACACAATATTCACTCAATTTTACAATTAATTGTACATTAAATTAAAAAAAGATTGAAACGTAACGAAAAGGGTTGGGCAACAAATCAAATATTAAAATAATATAATAAAATAAATAACAGTATATTTTGTAAAAAATATACTGTATCTACCATTGCTTTGAATTTAGTTTCAATAAACTTATTTTAAACAATAGATCTTATTTCACAATTTAATTCTTACAAAATTTTTAAATCTATTAAATTATATTAATTTTAAATCAATTATAAGATAAAACTTATATAATTTAAAAATCAATTTTCTATTATATAAATTCAATTACTAATAAAACTAATTCATCAAGATGATTATTATTGAAATTTTCAATAGTTATTAAATATAATAACATTTTTCTAGATATAATTTTGTTTCTTATTTTCTAATTCATTAATAATTTTATGAATTAAAATATTACATATAAAATAATATTATATTATCAACAATTGTAAAAACTATGTCGAAATACACACTTTTACTAAGTTTTTACTTATAACTGTATACTAATTATATTGTAAATAAATGTATAACATTAGGGTCAGTCACGAAAATTATAGGATTTTACACATTAAATCTACTAAACATTGTTAGCGGTTATTACAAAAGTTTGTTTTACTAAATATGCATAAAACAGTTTTTAATCACAATTACATTAAATCACTTTTTATTTTGAATGTTATATTTAAATATTATAATATGAGTATTATTATAAAATTTATTAGATTTTTTTATTAGAATAATTAATTTTTTATATACATTTAAATATATTTACACTAATTTATTTATACAGTATGTAAACATAAGTATAATTTAAATTATAATTAATTTTAAATGTTTACAGATTTTGCTGATTCAGTGTTATTGTAAATATCTGTAACAGATTTTTACTTTATGTTATTTTTTAACTTTTAATATTACCGTAAAAACTATTTTAGCCAAAAAATAATTGTTATAATAAATATATTTATTATTTTAATTATGAAATTTCTATTGATGAATATTAAAATATGAAATGATATAAATGTAAAAATATATATATTTATATTTTGTTTATTATTATAGTCTACAACAGTATATCATTTCATTATTATCTATTTTTATAACTGTATAAATAATTTTGAATAAAAATAAATATTAGTTAACATTTCAAAAATATTATTTTAATTAAATACAAATTTAGTTTAATTATATGCTCTTAAATATTTATAATTTTGACATTACACTATACAATTAAAAGTTAGTTTAAATTAAGTTATAACAAATTTGGTCATTGAATATGTAATAAACAAAAATATTATGCTCTTATAATTTATTGATATTATACAGTAGTACCGTATTTAATAATTGACAATATTGTTTTTATTATATCTACAAGCGGTACACACACACACACACACACACACAGAGAGAGAGAGAGAGAGAGAGAGAGAGAGAGAGAGAGAGAGAGAGAGAGAGAGATTAAAATTTTATTTTAAACTAATTATGTCTCACTTACCCTCTAATTATTTATGATTTGATAAAATACTAATTAATTGTGATACTACTTGCCTTTATTATATAAATGTCAACTTTGAACAGTTAATTATTTTTAATTAATTAATATATTTTTATATACAGTATAAATTAAAAGTCACTATTAATTAGGTCTGCTATCGATAACATTTGTTTTAAGAGTTAAGTAAAGGACAACTTATAATATATCAATAATCAATATATGGAGATATGATATTAAATAAATGTGTTATAATTTATTAAAATTTTTATAGTATGTAAAAACCACATATCAACTTTAAGGCTACTTTAATTGTTTGTTATGTTTTTATATAAACCAAATGTAATATTGATTGATAAAACTATTTTTTTTAAATTTAATTTTTATATAAATTAAATTTGTTGTTTTAATAAAATAATTTACATGTACCGTATATACACCCATTATCAAGTATAATATAATAACAATATAATTATTATTTATACATATTATAGATTATTTGTTATAATAAATTGTTTGACACCTTTTTATAATGAGATTTTACTTTTGTTTGGATTAAGTAATAGTGACACTAGTGTTGAGTAAATGGCAAGTTTTGCAAGTTTTCAATAAATTTCTCTAACTAAAACTTATCAATATTGTAAACTTATTTTTGTAATAATTGTATGTTTTGTAAATTTTATATTAAGGATAATATAAATAACAAAAAAAATCATTTAAATTTTATTACAAATTAAATATAAATTATTAATTAAATATTAGATATTGATATAAAGCTATAAATTGTTTAAAAAATACATTTTCATATAATATTTAATATCTTGTTATAAATTTATATACTAATAGTTAAACCGTACAAAAATACTATGTTTTGTAGCCTATTTGAAGTTAACTTTTCAGTATTTATATCTATAGCTTCCACAAAAAACGTTGCGAAAATATAAGCAAACATGGTCAAATTATATAGTAGTATAGATAATATATAGTTTTTTGATAAAATCTTTAACAATTATTATAAAAATTCTATTAAAATAATAAATTAAAAATTTTTAAAATAAAGTTTCTATAAAGTTTATTGTATATTTTAAGAAAATTTTATTATACTCAATCTTGAGGTAACGCATTATCAGTTTGTTTAGCAAATTTATTCAAAGCTTGTTTTAATTAAAACGTTGTTTTGGATTTTTAACATATAAAAACATAAATAATTATCATTTTATAATAAATATTAAATAAAAATGTAATTATACCACATGACAAAATGTTATATAAAGATATTAGCATAGAAATTGAAACCAATTTGATTGAATATTATAATAATATTATATTATCTAAATGTTATTAAAAATGATATGATTAATTATAAGTATAAAAAACCAACAAATATGTTTTATTAATATTATATAATTACCATTTTTTGCATTTTAATATTATATAATAAATAATTAATATATATTATTTTAAAGATACAATTACTAATAAAATTTTCTAAAATAATATTGATAAATTAAAGAAACATAAAATAACTATCATAAATTACAAATAAATTAGTAAATCATTTGTGTAACAATATGCATAATATAAAATAAATGTTAATTTGTATAAAATTAATAATTTTTATGAATAATATAATATTAACTATAAAATATTAGATGAAGTAATTTATTATTACAAAAATTTGTAATAATTTATGTCGTAAATAACACAAAAAAAATAAAAATTGAAATAAATAATTTATTGATTAAATACAATAATAAATATTTAAAATATAATTTTATAGTTAATATTTTTTGGTGCTGTTATATGACATTTATTAAATAAAACTACATTTGATATAATTATTTATTGATATTTATTTAAATGTTAATTATCTATTATAATTAAATACAGTAAAATGATAATATGTTTGTGTCAAGATTGATAATTTTATTTTATTTTTAATTTTTAAAAGTTCATAAATGGTTAGAATTGATTTAGTAATTTATTAATGTTAAAATATTGCATAAAATGACATTTCATTTAGCAATGCTAAATCAATTTAACTTTCAAAATAATTAATATATAAAAGTTGAACCTTACAAAAACTAAACTAGTTTATATATATACAACATTTTAATTATATTTCTTGAAATTTTTAAACAAAAATATTGCAGAGAAAGTAAGCAAAATATAAATTACTTTAAATTTCTTTAATATTATTTTTGTTATTTATGTTTGACTTATATAAATTATATATATTTTACTTTTATTGTAATTTTTAAATCAATTAAACATATATTTAATACAGTATATATACTTATAATGTATCATCACATATATGGATATTTCTTCGATATAATAAAAAAGTAATGAATAAATTAAGATAAACTAATTAAATATATTATTTTTATAATTATAGGCATTTAATTTTAGGTTTACTAACATATATCATATAATTAGTTTCTACAAATTATAACTATTATCCAAAATTACACAAAAGGTAGTCATTACATAATATTCATTAAACTCATATTTGTTAGTATACACAAAACGCATGAAATAAATTATTAAATAAATTAATTTTTATATCAATAGTAAAATAAATATTTAAAATTACAAAGTCATTAACTCATAAAAATTGAAATCTGATTTTGAAATACATTTTAGACAAATATAAAAGTTTCTAAAAGAAATTTCTGTTTGTAGGATTCACACCTTATTTTTGTTTTTTATATTTATTAATTTGTAACAAAATATTATAATTAAGTACTGACTAATAAAGTACATCTTGTAATCGATATGATTGTTGTCATCAATTAATTAGTACTAAATTAGTCGTCACACCGGTAGCTGATATGATAGCTAAACCGGCAAACATTGTCGATAGTGATCCTGACTTTGTCTTAGACTAAATTACTTGAGTGTTATCTCTATTAAATAGAGTCTATTTATACTAATTTTTTATATAACAAATAATTTATATAATATATATAATAAAATTAGTATTTAAAAAACCTATTAAAATAAATATAATCTAAGTCAATACAATAAAAAATTGTTTATTTTTCATATTTGCTATTTTAGCTAAAAAATGGTCAATAAATTAACCAATTTTAATAATTTATTTGAATACAGTATTACTTTTAGTATAAAATCGTATTATTTATAAACATCTGTCCATTTTTGCAATATTCTAATATACTTAATTAAAAATTAATAAATATATATATATATATATATATATATATACATAAAATTAAAATACTCTACATATTCAGTAAAAAGTTTTTTAACAAAAAATAGAAAATTGATACATAAAGTATATATTGTAATTAGGGCAAATATCCTCCCTCGTTTTATAACCTAAAGTTCAATATTTTTATTGTTCCCTGGGAATTCCCAGGGAATTTATTTACATATGCTACATCCTATTAAATCCTAAGCCTCAGGTTTTATTATATTGTTTGAAAACACATGTTATATCAAATTGTATAATGAATGGTATTAACAAATAGTATAATTAAATTTACTTAATTCATATATATTTTTAAATATTTTGATGAAACTTTTTTGCTAAATATGTGAGTTTTGGTACTATTTATTGTAATAATATATTATCCTTTCTAACGATAAAGGGAGGGAATATAAAATATTTTCAATATTTTACAATAAAATTAAAAGGAATTTATTTGAAGACTTTCCTCACTTAGTTTGTTGTCTGAACTCTAACTGTAATACATATGTTAAATAGAGTTTAGATAAGTTTGTAAAGTAAACGACTGTTGGACTGTTGGCAGACAACTAGTGTTTACTTTTGTGACTGTTTTTCAGAAAATTAATTAATGGTTTGTTTAGACTTATAAGTCTTTACAGACCTAAACACTTATACATCATTACGTTATCGGGAAAAACATTACCCGTAATCACATATAAATAGAAATTGATTCATCATTAAATTTTTTATTGACAAAAATATATTATCATCAATGATATAGTAAAAAAACTTATAAAAATTCAAATATCCATCAATTTTGTCAATTTCTCTTTATATGTCCCCATAAGGCAGTCATTTCTATTTTCCCAAAATCGGAGATTCAAATAATTGTTAGTTTTATTTGTTTTTTTAAATAAATAATTATTTTTTGTTATTATTATAAGTTTAATTGTATAATAAATGGTGAATGTTGATTATTTTTTTGATTTAAATATAATTATAATTATTTTATTTTTCAATAAGTAACTGTCGATTGTCGATACCATTGGGACTCAAATACCAATCGTAAGAATAAAAATAGTAAAGAAATAGAATAAACTACAAAATAAATGACAATAAATTGGGAAACTTATTGAATATAATGACAAAAATCTGCAAAATTGGTAACTATTTATTAATATTTAATAAATTACAATTAAATCATATATTTATGAAAATTGGATTTTTAATATAAATAAATTAATCCTTTCCAGTTGAAGATTTGCTGGTAGTAGTAGTGGTAGTAGTAGTAGTAGTAGTAGTAGTAGTAGTAGTGATAGTATTAGACTTTGTTTTATCGGATGAAACTTTAAGTTTTTTCTTTGATAACTTAAAGAAAGCGGGATTTTTTATGATGACTATCCCATTGCTAAGCGTACCATTGAATTGGTCTCCATAAACACGTATCAAGATTTTCATATCTTCTTTATATTTAATAATATTTTTGTAGTGCTTAAACGCAGCCACACCGGCACCGGTAGCGGCTGCACCGGTACCGGCCGCTACACCAGCGGCCGCTACACCGGCAGCCGCTACACCTACACCGACACCAACACCGACACCGATACCGGCACCGGCAGCCAATAATAGTAATGGTTTTGGCTTAGACTCAATCACTCGAGTATTATCTTTTTACATAAATTTTAGTTTATATAAATATAAATATTATATTCTAATATAGTATTAACAATAATATATATATTTATATCAATATATAACAAACCTATTAAAATCAACGCAATCAAAGTCACTACAATTAAAAATTGTTTATTATTCCCCATATTTGTTATTTTAACTAAAAATGGCTAATAAATTACCTAATTTTAAAAATTTATTTTAATATCATTTTTAGTATAAAAACGTATTAGTTATAAACATTTGATCATTTTTGCAATATTATAATATCAATTAATTAATTAATTAATATACTGTATATACAGTATAATCTTTCTAATGTTAGAGTAAAAAATTTTACATAAATTTTGTTACAAAGTTTAATACATAAATAAACTAATAAACTTTTTTTTAACAACTATAGATTTACACTATTATGCTATGAATTTATTGACGAAATTTACGTGAAATTTGTTATTCTAACGTTACGAAAAAATTAAATTACTGTACATTTACAGCAAAAAGTTTTTTTTAATTTAGAAAATAAAGTACAGTATAACATACAATATAACATATTTTAAAATAGAGTTTAGCTGATAATGTAGACGACTTTTGGACTGTATGTTCCGGTAGACAAATAGGAACGACTTTTTTAAATTTTCAGGATATTAAGTGTTTACCCGTAATGGGTAGTACAGAGTCTATACTACAGACCAAAGCAATTATATCACACATTATTGAGAAAAAACATTACACGTAAGGTAATGATAAGGGATGATTCACATATTACTTTCGCCTTGGAGGAGGGGGTGTCGGCCAAAGCGAACTTTTGCGTACGAGGGGGAGGGGTAGAGACCTGTTTAACGTTCGCATATAAATAATTAAAGGGATTAATTTTTATCAAAGTTAATTTTTTGATAAAACAGTTTAAATAAATATGACTTTTGAATATAGTTTTATTTTCAGTTTTGGAATATTTTAAAAGTGAAAATAATTTTATAAAATATTTATTTAAATCAGTATTTTATTGTTTAAATTAATTGATGACAAACTCAAAGCCATCATATGAGGCCTTAAGACCTATTCCGCGACTAACCGTATGGTATTTTATTTCATTAAGGGTGGGGGAGGTTAGACTACACTCAACAATTGGGGTCTAGATTTCTTAAAAAGTGGGAATGTAATATGTGAATAACCCCTAAGTATAGTCTTCCCAATTGGGGTTTCAAGAATTCTTAGTTAAATTTGTTTTTAAATAAATAAAATTATATTTTTGTTCTTATTATAAGTTTGATTATACATTAAATATTACTTATTTTTATAATTTAAATATTATTATTATTTTAATTTTCAAGATATTACTAAACTAATGTCGATTGTCGACCTGTGCTCCCGATGGGGTGCAAACACCGATCGTATCAATAAAATAAAAGTAAAAAAATAGAGGAAAGACTACAAAATAAATTATAAAAAATAGAAAACACGTTGATTATAATCCTTAAAATCTTGACATCTGTTCATATTTTTAATACAAATTAATTAAAAAAAATGTTTGAATATTTTATATAAATTATTTTATTAATTAAATCACACATTTTTAATTAAATGTTTTATACATTTGTTTTGAAATTTTAAAACGTTATTAATATTTTTATTATTACTCAATACAGTAGTTTTATTTTGTGTTATTGCTATTGATTGAGTAAATTGAAAATTGAAAAATGTATTTAAATTAAAAATTAATTTTAATCACTCACTCACATAACTGAAGTTTATTATCAATGATATTTTAAGATAGAGTTATTTAACCCTTTAATAGTAATTATATATCTATGGTATAATATATATATATATACTCGTAGTAAATACACAGTATATTATAGAAAGTCTAACGTATAGGGGTATCCTTTTAGCACCTGTATGTCAAATTCCAATGGGAACTCACACATTGACTTCAGAAAATACCTTACAATCTTAAAATGAAAATTTAATGAGAAAACAATAATATAAATAAATATTTTGCGATATAATGAATGCATTAAATAGTTAACAAAAAAATGAAAGAGAGATATAATAGCAATAAAACAAACACTTTCTTATATCACAGAAATTTTTTTTATCGTTTTCTCAAATGTTTACTAAAGAAAAATCATTTCTCACACATTTCACTGAAAATATCAACACTAAGACATCTATTATATAAAATACTGTCTGAGACTATAATAATGTATTTACAGTACAATATGTATAGTAAAATGCATTTTGTTTTCACTAACTCGTTGTCTTTCCCGATAACCCATCAAATACTACAGTATATACAAACAAATATAAAATTGAGTTAATTATAGAAAAACAGAAACAATTCAACAAATAAAACAATAGATAATATTTCTGGTTTAGTATTTAGCAAAAGTTTAACTACAGTTCATTGTCTTTAAATTGCTTTTCAATGGACTCGTCATTATTATTATTATTATTACATTTTTGTTTGCTTTAACCTATGCTATTGTTTTATATGTAACATCAGTGTGACATTTATATGCCATTAAAACTAATTATAGTACTATAATATATAATTTATTTCTATTTTTTCAAAGTATGTAAAATTAATTATGTGAAGTGCATAACTGTTTTGGTTTCACCATTAAACAGTCAATTAATTAATATTTTTTGTTTATAAAAATTTATTTTTTATTTTATCACCAAAATATAGTATTAAATTTCAAAAACAAGTATTGAGTTATAAATATTATGGTTATAATTTAACAAAATAAAAATAGATATTTTCACATGATTAATAAATTTTGACAATATAAATGATCTTTTATAATAACTGTTAATTAGATATTCATAGTAAATGATAAGCCACTATATATTATACTACTGTATATACAGTATAATATAAAACTTAATTTTTAGTTTTATTTAAAAATAATAAAAATTTATATGGATTAACAGATTATTTAATTTTAAGATTTATACAGTATTATAGTTAATATTTTAAAATTGAGAATTATAAAAGATATTATCGATTATTCATAAAAAAATTTTTTGGCGTTTAGTTTAAAATAATTAAAAATAAAACTATTTGCAAAATAATTTATTTACAATATTACAATATAAAAACAACATTAATATTACACAAATAACTGTCTAATAATAATAAATTTTCAATTCACAACTATTTGCTAAATTTATGATATTTTTGTTTATAAATACAAAAACTAATATTGTTTTTAACCCAACCTTTTTGTATTTCAGATCATATCATCTAATTTTTTGATTGCAGTTTTCTAAGAGATTATACAATAGCTTAGAATTATATGGTATAATGTAATGCCTGAAGAGATACACGAAAGAATATATATATATATATATATATATATATAGAGAGAGAGAGAGAGAGAGAGAGAGAGAGATAGAGAGTTATTAAATAACATTTTATTAATTGAAACAAACCATATCTGCATAACTCAGATATAATATCCTTCAATAATAATAATAATAGTTAAGTCATTTATTAAAAAATGAAGCTTAAAATATTTGCCAAATATAATGTTATATATTATATAAAGTCAAAGCCCTTTTAGTTGTTATGATTAATTATGTAATTTTATTTTCAAAGTTGCTAAAAATTAAGCTAGATCCATTAGTAGTATAATTATGGTTTCATAGTCACTTTGACATAATGCTAATTATCATATAAGGATATGGACTTTTCATTGTGTTATATTAAAATTAATATTTCTATTCCTGATATATTGTATGATATATTTTAATTTAAAATAATAAATCAAAATTGTTAAAAATATTAGTTTCAAAGTTTAACGTTATCTAAATTGTCTAATACATGAAAAGAAAGCTAATTGTCAATAACATATAGGTATAACTAAAATAATGCCACTGTTTTAAACATAATTATAACCATTTTGTTAATATATTTATAAAGTATTTATTTAAAATAGTAATATATAAATAAAAACATATACTGTATATATTAATCAATTCATTTTAAAAATTAATTTTAATATATTAATAGCTAATCAATCATTAATAAAAAATTATTTAAAGTTATCATAAAAACACTATAACAATAATACACTAAACACATATATAACATAAATTAAATATTTTAGAATCATATAAATACTGTAATTGAATTGAATAATGCATTCAAAATACTGTATTTAAAAATATTATATAAATAATAATAAAAATAAGTGGAAACATAAAAAGTTTTTATAGTTATACCTGGATGAATGTCCATTTATCAAGTATACAATATTATTATATTATTTTATAAATTATTATTATATATAGTATATACAGTACTATATATAAATTATAATGTTTTATGGCATAATTTGTCTCATTTTTAATATTAGTTAAGTTACCTAAGTTAAGTAACCTATTATTATAATTTATAACAGTAGTCTGTATTTACTGTAAAAATATATAATAACATTTTTACTCATATCTATAAAGATTTAATAAGAGATCCTCATAATAATTATTTTTATGTTTAAGATTAATAGTCAAGTAGTAATTGTATTTTATATGAATGTTTTTATAGATAAAAGATATTCATTGTATGATAAATGTTTCAGTTTTTAAGTTTATTTGAGAAAAAATGTGGTTTTATTATACACACTGTATAATAAAGCAAAATATTGTTAGTCTATTATAAAAATAAACAAAATTATTGTTCAGAATTTTATATAAATTATTTTTATCTCTTATCAAATTATATTTTATTGTTATATATAAATATTTTACTGAAAGAATAATAAATCTTTATTGTTATTAATAATTATTATAAATAACTCAAAAATATTAGACGCTTAAGGAAAATAAAAATAAAATAGTTTTTGACAAAAATATGTATTATCTAAATACAATTTTAATCGACAAAAATGTTTATTAAGATTCTTATTATAGTTTAAACATAAATATTTCAATTTAACGTTAAACTAAATATTTAAAAAACATTTTTTTGGTTTTGTTAGCAAAAAATCTCGAATCTTACAAATGAAGCAAAAAAATGTTACGTTTTTAAAAACTAAATAAAACAAAATATTTCCGACAATTGAGAGAAAAAAATAAAGACAACTAAATATTTGCAACAAAACAGGAACTGATATTATGACAGATGACGGCCAGGGATTAATGGGTAGTGACGAGTGATCGTTGTTATAACCTCTGCGATGTCATTACATTTGATAGTGATTTATACTGTTATACATAATATATTTAAATTATTTACTCTATAATATCAGACTATATACTCCGTTAAGATTAAATAATATCTTTTACACTAATATTATACATACATTTATATCAAAATTATTTCCTAAATCAGTGATGTTATGCAAAATATAAATATATACTAAATAGTGAAACAGTTATTTTGTATTCAATTTTGTTATTATTGTTGATTTTTTGTTTACTATTTTTTTTTATAAATAACCAGGTCTATTCTATTATAAACAACTAAAATATACCAGCATTTATTTAAACTTATATAACTTAAATATATTATTTATATTTAAATATAATTGAAAATTTTCATCATTATTACTAGCAAATAACATAATGTTTTATAATATTGCAAACCTTCATATATTTAAATAATGATAATAATAACGACAAAAGTGTTACTTAAAATGCAATTTATACTCATTATATCATACAAAACATAACCCACTGTTTCTTAGTCTGTCATCAAAAGTCATTGTCTCTTTCAATGACTTCTAGAGGTTTGCGATTTTATATACAAAAGTTTTATTTGACACAACTTATTATAAACATTTATTTTTATGCATTTATTTTGTTGATTACAAAAATAAGTATTAAGTATTTCTCTATTTGTTATAAAATTTAATATGTATTAATACATTAATTTTAAAAAAATAAACATATATATACTATATATATATTATATGCACTGTATGCTACATGTATACACTGTATACATGTAGCATACAGTGCATATAAAATATATACTGTATATACTATACCTGTAATATTAATACATAGATACACACTGTGTGAATGGTATGTTGATTTTTTTATAAAATATTTTAAATGATGGTTAATCTGAAGACTAAATGTAAAATTTTTTTTAGTTATTAATAACTTTTGATTAGAGAAAACATCATTTTATTTATCTTTATGTAAATAATGTTTTTGAACTTTAAATCCCTGTCTTATATATACATTAAAAATACGAGTTAAAGTACTTTTTGGTTAAACTGTTAAACTCTATTCAAATGATAAATAATATAGTTTTTTAATGATAAAATAATGGTTTAAGTCATTTATGTACAACACTTTATCGGCCAATCGATACTATAGGTTATTATTGCATAAATATTATTGCATATTAAGTATTTAGCATTAAATTAATGCTAAATTTTATTTATCAGAGAAAAGAGAAAAAAATGTTTCATTTAATTATAATGTATTAAATTGTATACTCTTTTTTATCAATAGCTGCAAGAGGTTTCTCATACATTTAAAATAGTATTTCCAATAATACCTGTATTTTAAGAGTAGAAAGAATCATAGGTATAGTCTATAGATTGGGATAAATGAAAGAGAATGTTAGGGAAGTGAGTGAATGGGAGAAAGAGAGAGAGAAAGAAAGAGAGAGAGAGAGAGAGAGAGTGGTGGGAAAATGGTATGATTTTACAATTATATTATATAAAACACATTTTTAAAAATTTTTTATCATAGAAAACCAATAATTTAAAATTATTTGTATTGAAATACAATGTAATCTTACCATATTGTTGATTCAAAAACCTATTGTTGTCAATATTTTCTAAAAGCTCTTAAAACGGCAGCGATTGTCATAATAAAGATTTATTTTCAACACAATTTTGCTATTATTGCTTAGCTATTGAAATGTTTATTATATGTAAAATACTGATTATGTAATAAGTTTTATTTAAATATAATTTTTCAAAAGTAATTTTCCATTGTTTAGAAGTTGATTATATAAATGACATAGATGCATTAACTTAATTATATACTAAAATAAAGTTATTTCTTTTAATAATATAAAAATAATCTAAATTAAAACATTAAAAATAAAAGATGCTAGATTTCACATATTTGATTTTTTTATTATCTCAATGTATGATAAAATAAATGACCACTATATTGTTAAAATACGTAATTATAAATAAATATGGTAAAATTAATATTATATAGTAAAATACATAAAATAATGCAATTTTTGCATATTATGCTTTAAAAATTATTTTGCGTTTTATGTCATAATAATATATAATTTTTGAATTTAAATTCACAATCTAGTAATGAGTTTTTATGAAAAACGTGAGTATTATGTTTCATGTCATAAAATGTTAATTTTAAAATCAAAATAATTCATTGAATTTTTATTTTGCTTTAATCCATGAGTTTAAGAAACTAAAAAATGTATAAATTGTTTAATTAAAGAAAAACAAGATAAATATCTTTTTAAAATTATATAATATAATCAATCTTTACTATTACTTGACATTAAATGTCCATTTTTTGATACTCTTTCTACAACTCATCACTCGTTACTTGAAATAGATAATGTGTTTAATGCAAATTTGTATTGTATTTGAATCAAAGATACAAAAATTGTATTATAATTTTTTAATATTTAGTTTTGTGTCTAAAATGTTGATATCACAATATTGCGATAATAATCAAATTGATAACAGAAGTTATCATTAGTATAGGACAGTGATTAAAATTACAAATACAAAAAATATATTTTTATTATAATTTATGTAAAGATCCTGGTTAAAATTAAAATATAAATTTTCAAATGTGCTATGAATGACGTTAATTTTTAAATGAAAAAGTTATCATAAATAATGAACTTAATTTTTATCACTGGTATAGGCTTTGTGTGATTACCGATCATCTAATAAATTAATAAATAATTATAATAATTTTTATGTAATGTAAATTTTGAAATATAATTATATCATTTGTTTTTAAGTAAAAATAGAAATTCAATTTATAATGAAAACTATTTATAGAGTATATCTAATGAAACAAACAATACATATAAATAAACTGTATTAAAGCTATTTTGTTGTTTATTAAAAATTTATGCAACATTTTATAAAATGACTTATTGTGAAACAAATTATTTTTTAAAAGTATAAATGTTTTATATGTCTACAGCAATTCAATAGCTGTTGTTTATTAAATTTATTTATATTTATCTCAAATATAGTGTAAGAAATAGATAATTAATAGATAAGTCACAATAAATAAATGTATTAATGTTTTAAATCTATGATAAAAATTTAGCTCATCAATAGAGAAACAATGAATATTTTTTATTTTTATAATATGATCAATAAAATGCTTTCACTGACACACAGTCCGACATAATTTATAATCTCTGGGAATTGTAACTTATTATCTTAAACCATGATATTTGTTCCCATTTTTTTGTTATTTATACATAATTTTGTAGATTTCATATAATGATTACAAAGATCACAAACACTCATACAATTTATACAATAAAAGTGTGCTTCTGTTTCAAACATGTTGTTTGAGAAAAATATACCTAAAAATATATATAATAAATATATTTATATTTATTTATTGTTAGACAATCACACATATCATCTAAAGTATGTGACTCACATCATGCATCAAATATACTGTATATAATATACGGTGAATAAAACTTATGTTATATTATATTATCAATGACTGAACAAATAACATATTTCTAAAAAAAAAAATCTAAAACAGATTTTTTCTCAAATTTATTATATAGTAATTTACTTTGTATTAATTATACAGATACTGTAAATACACACAAGTATAAATAAATTTGAATATATTTATATACAGTACTTATATACTGTATATGCAATACAATATTTAAAATATATTATAGTTTATGAAATATTTTGTTGAGTACTGCAATCCCGGAAAAATTAATATTTTAAATAATTAATATTTTATGCACTTTTACGGAGTATTGTATTTATTAGCTTTAGATCATTACTTACACTAGAAATACATTCAATAACAAATAAAATCTTATTTAAAATAGATATTATGCTTTAGATCTCCAATTTATATCACAGAGTTATAAATACAACTTATACTACTATTTAATATGGTATAACTAAAGTATTAAACTATGGGCATATTATTTATGGGCCACCACCCTATACTTTACATCCCAGTCCTCATAACTATACGAACACATCAATAATTTTAATAATTTTTGCGTTCAATTCCTATTTACAGACGGGTTTGGCCGTCAATATAAACCATTCTTTTTACTTTTTGTTTATCATTATTATTATTATTATTATAAATAAAATTATTTTAAAATATTTATTTTTGTTTAAAGTATATATTAAAAACTTTTGCATTCAAAATTTGAAGCAAAAAACTTTTAGTTTATATAAAACATTTTTCTCAATATATAATATTAATACCTGTATACAGTACATATAATTTCGTTGAAACCGTATAATGTAATACTAAATCATTTAAATGCCGATATATATAAAATCATGTTATTTTGTTGTTATTTTTGTTATTTGAATTTAATGTAAAAGTCATTACATTAGAAATCTGTTTTCTCTATCATATGATTTCATTGTTAATTTATTTCTTTAATTTATATATTGAAATAAACTAATAATTTTCCTTTATATACTCTATATTAATTATTTTCTAAAGTAATTTATTTTATTTAAATTAATCAAATATTACAGCATATTACATAAAAATAACATGAGTTATATTATTATAATTATTATCAGATCTATAATTTGCAAATTTAAATAAATGACAAATTATAAAAAACATATTTTATGTATTTAATAATTCAATAGTAATTCACACGAATAATCATTAAATTTAAAACTTATAATTAGCTTTATTATTAATACTATAATAATATGAATCAGTCAAACAATTGTTTCAAATGTTAGAGTGAGAAAATCGGTCAATTATTTTTGTTATGCATTAATATTAATATTTAATAAAAAATAATAGTGAATTGTTTTCAGAATAAAGGCTTTAATTTAATAATATATTTAAATTATATACAAAATTTTTTATGTTTTGTACATGTAACGTTATTTAATAACTATCAAATAGAAAATTTAAAAACAACAATTACAATTAACCATTATTTAATTTAATATATACATTAAAGTTTGAAATATATTAGATTTTATAAACTAAAATATTATATATGAATTTTTTTAGCAATATGTTGGCACTTAAGGTGGGGTAACAACAATACCGTTCAAATAATAGATTTTTGCATTTTATATTAAATAAATTTCTAATATAAAATTTAGTAAATTTTTCAATTTAGTAGATTTTTAAAACAAAAATCTTAAAATATGCAAATATATTATGTAAGACTATTTAAATATGTAATGAAAGATTTATAAAGATAATGAAAAAAATTAATTCACTTTCTAATAAAATATAAAATGTGTTAAAAATCTCTTATATTATGTGAAAAATTTTATGTTAATGTAAAAAATTTTGTATCAGTTTTTTCTTAACAATAATAACAATTTATATTAATTGTTTTGTTTTTATACACCTTCAAAATTTCAATAGCAATTATACTATATATTTGTTTAGAAATTTAGAATCATTTATAATATTAGTATTTAATTTAATTTAATAACAAATTATGCATTGACTTAATTTCATTTACTAAATCTATTTTATTTTGAATTTTATAAATTAATCTTTAAGAAAAAATATAAATTAATATACATATAATACTGTGTATATATTGTATAAATATAATATATAGTAAACATACATTATATTCAATATGCCTTTTGATTACAATTTACTCAAAAAAAATAATATTTCAAAAATTTATATTAAGACTCCCATTTAATTTAATAAAACACTTTAAAAACTTTCATAACATTTTAAATACTTTCATTAAATCAAATCTATTATTCTATTGATTGTTAAAATAATAATCACAAAATAATTATAAAGAAATTGTTTTTTGACTTACTTTGAAAAAATCATTGTTTTATATCTTCAATTGTAGTATTTATTGCATAACATAAGCTTTCAAACAAATAGTTTCAAAATTAAATGTATCCCCATTTGAATAACTTTTGTTGAGTTAAAGTTTGTTTTTATAACTTAATAATATATTACTTTCACTTATTTTTTCAAATTTAAAGAAGAATTATTATATTTGTTTTAGTTATAAATATTTTTTGCAAACGTTTTATATTTATTGTTGTTTATTATATGGATAAAAGAGTTGATTATTTATTAGATTTAATTTTATTCAATGTACGTTTATATTTATTTTTAAAATTATTATTAAAATAAATAATATTTTATGTTTGCTTTATTTTAACAAAACACTACGAGAGTTACTGTTTAAGTTTTTAGGAATTATAATATATTGTATAATATAAGTCAAAAATAGTTACTTATTTTTAGTCATAAAAAATACTTAAATTGTTTTTTGCATAACATATGAGAGATAGTACTGAAATTAAGATTTTTGTATAAAATAATTTTTAGTAATTCCTATCACATTCTCTTCCAGTCGTTTAAGTAGTTTGTCCTCCCTTTCCATACACCGTTCCCATCATTTTTTGAATTTGTTTTTATATTATATCAATAAGATTTTTGGCGTGTGATATGCGAGCAATGATGGAGATGATGGTATGTGAGGCCAATGGTATGCCTTTTTGCTTATATATTAATAGTAAGGAACAGTAGACACAAGACAGCTGTCGAGTATGTTGTTGTGTATGTGGTTTTCAATGTATCTATATATGCATTTTGTGCACCAATAGTTATTATATGCCACACAAACAGGCACACAGATAAAGTTAATATCGCTTCAATGTTTTATACAGTATATATATATATAAATATAAATATTTTATAAACAATTTGATTTAATATTTGAAGTTAAAAATACCAAAACCATTGATATAAATATTAGAGACAAAACACATTGACTTTATGTGGACACAAACATACAGTATATATCGTATTTATAAACAGTATATGTGTAGCCATTTTTGTAATTTAATTTAATAACTGAATTAATTATTTAATGTATATAAAACACAATGACATGAGATATATGGCAATCTTTCAAAACGTTGAATACTTTTATAATTATATTATTTATTATTATTATATGTTTAACTATATTTATAATACAAATAAAACTTTATAAAATTTATATTATAATTTGGTGTTGCAAAAATAATTAACTAAAAACATAGAGTGTATAATATATATTTTTTACAATATATATCAACACATTTATTAGGAAACATAAATTTTTGTGTACTTATTCACTTGAAAATATGTTAAATTCGTTTTTTATTTAATAATAAAAATATTAATAAAATAATAATAATAATAATTTTGTATTTTATGGTATGTCCTATCTTATCAAAATGTTATCTTTTTATATAAATAAATATAAAAACTATTTTAATAAACTTTCGAATAATATTTACAACAAATGCAATTAAAGTTAAGTAAATATTGTAGAAATAATAACTTTATATCCATTACAACGTCTACCTTCACTTAATTATATACATGAAATTGACATTTATATTATTAATAGACCATTAATTAATAAAACATATCTATTGTAATAGGATAGGGATGTATTTTTATATCAATTTATAATTAAAAATATAAACACTATTGAACTTTTATATAAAAATTTCACAAAAATTATATTTAATTAACATGTATTTAAAACCACACACAAAATAAACAATTTTTTTTTATAAATAATATTTAAAAAATATAAAAACATAAAAATAAAGTAAAAACTATATTTATATAATTAATTTAGATTTTTAAAATCAAATATCAAAATTATTTTTGCATTTTTTCAATTTATTATTAAATTAATTTAGAAATAAATTTTATAGCATTAATAAATTTTTTTATTAAACAAACTTTTCTTAAAAGTTATTACACTTTATATTAAATTAATAATTTTAATGATACACTTTCACTACTAGTTTGGCAATAGCTGTGCAGCACTTATAGATATTTATGAAAAGCATCGACAGTGAGGAACCATAGGTTCTCTCATTTGGTGTTTGGGGCCCTCAAAGCAGTCGCTAAAACTAGCGATACAAGTGAGAGATCAGCTCATCAGCCGCTCAGTTATGTAACTGAACGGTGCTCTCACTGGTGGATAACACACTGTATGAGTGAAGTCAGGGCTATTGCGCTATGAGTGCGCGCCATTCATACCATACATTTCAAGTGAAAAGATAACCAGTGAAGAGACAACAACCTTCACTTCTTGCATAAGAGCACCGGCCGTACGGCTTATGTATTATCTCTTAGAAAAATGTATTGATGTGAGTGTTGCCTGTTTTCACTGTATAAGCCATTAAAACACAACAAATACATTACAGTACTATTGCATCTCAATGTATGTATTATTAGTAGTACTGTAAAACTAATTATACAAAATCAAGTGATTTGTTTAGCATTTCATAGATATTGATCACAATTATTACTAAACAGAGTTTATGTTTAATCAAATTTACATATAGTATAACAATTGTAATGTCATCTGTATATGTAAATACATTTAAAGACATTTAAATACATTGACATAACAATCAATTTTTACAATTCATTAGACATATATAAACATTTTATGGGTGACCCCTTGACTATCCCTCTTACCTGTGCTTTAGATTCAAGGCTTTGTTTCGTTAGTTTTACTTTTTGTGTATATTTGTTAGTTTTGAGGAGTGTTTTTTGGTTTTATTACACATATAAAGCAGTTTTGTTTGTGTAATTCAAGCAAACAATGTTTTATTAATATCAATAAACTAACTCAAACATCAGTATTTGGAAATTTTAAATCTGTACAAATAAAATGCAAATTATTATTAATTTGTCATTTTATCAAAATAAAATTAGTGACTAATAAATTGAATATTAATATTAACGTTATATGACATTTGAAATATAAATTATCAAAAATCAAATATTTCTACAACTAATATTTATTTTAATGTATAATTTAATCGATGCTTTTTTATTAATAAATAACAAAATATAATGCACCAATGTACTACCATGTTTCAAATTTAATTTACTTTTATAATTGTATTATTATTATTATATGCTAAATATTCATATCAACTGTACATTAAAATACATTATAATATACAGTAATTCATGTCTAAGAAATATTTATAAAAGAAAATGTGGATAATTCATGTTAGACCAAAACAATTGGTATTTATTAATAATAATTATAACCAACAACTCATTTATGTCAAAACTCAATATATTAATAGAATTTAATAAAAAATAGTTATATTATTTGAAAGTAAGATTAACAGTAAAATAATTAGCAATTTTCAGTTTGTTTTAATTATAGTATCAAATACTTTCGTATTGATTATATTCTCCGCAAGAATTCATTTGAACTAAAATATAATTTCATTTCACATCAAATCAAACGTCAACTCTAAGTAAAATCACTAAAAAAATATAAATTACAATACTTTTCAGTTTAATATTAATCATAATTATGTCCTTGGTCATTTTTACATTTAAAGTATGATTTACCAGATATTTAATATATAATATCAACAGTCGAAAACAGTCGAGTTTAAAATATATTCTCTTTAATTAAACTTATAATTATAAATTATATTTTTATTTTTATTATAATATATTAAACTCTAGATTATTATTATTATATGATTAATATAATTTATATGCCAGCATAAATAATTTTAAATTTGTTTTATTTTTGAAAAAATGTTTTTAAAACTACTGTAAATAAATCTTTAATCAATAATTCAAAAAATACTATAATATATAAATATTAATATCGCTTTTAATCATTAATTTAAAATTAGAGTTAATATATAAATGTTATTAAATTAAATAAGAAATTGTTTACAACCATTTATTAAGCAAATTAAAAATAATAATCATAACAGGTATTGGATTTTAGAGGGGGTGTAGGATAGGGGTGTCTTTTTATTAAATTTTTAAAAGGCACTTTTAAAATTACAAAATCAAGGTGGGAAAATTCCCTAAAAATTCTTTATATTCCCGAATATTCCCATATAAATGGGAGGAATTTCCAGAAAAATTAACAACATTTTCAAAAAATTCTCTTATTCTTAAATTACTAAAAACTATTAAATATTGGTCAAAAAGTGTGGAGAGGGATGTAAATGGCCAAACACGGCCATACCATACCATTCCTTCTTTAAGACTACTTAATAATTTGTTGTATAAAATATATGATATTAAACTTAATACATATTAAAATTTATTAACTAAATATAAATTATATAATATTATTACTAATAATTACCAGAAATAATAGTTTGCTGTCCGTTAGCACAACAGTCAAGACATCGACACTTAAATATGTTTTTAAAAACAGTCTTCAATTTTATGGATCAAGTCTTGAATCTTTTGTGTCAAACTCGAGTCAGTCATTCCTCTCGATTGTGTTTTTCAATGAAACTCTTGAGGACTGACTTGAGTTTGTTTTGTCCGATCACTGGTTGTGTTTGTTTGAGATAACCATTAGATTGTTATACAGTTGTATAGTATAACACAACTATTAATCGGTTTTATTGCTGTCATTCACTGTTCAGCACTTGATGTCAATGAATATATCGATACAATCGTCTTATAATTGTTATAATTGTTGTAAACTTCAAGTTTTGTTTGTATATTAAGTTTTAAATTTTATTTAATTTAGTTTAAATCATAATATAAGTAGAGTTTAATTAATTAATTTATATTACAGTATAAACAACTAATATTGTAGTTGAAGTAAACTTATGAATATATTAATTTAATTATTAATTAGTAATTATAATATGAAAATTTAAATTTATTAAATAATATCATTTATGATATTAACTGTAAATCAACTAATTTTATTAAATATATAATTATTGAATGTTAGAGAAACACAAGCAGTTGTTCACCACAATTGTGCCGACATTTTCCATAATAACAAAGCGATGTTATGGTCTGTATGTTTGTTTGGTTAGCTCTGGTAGTTGAGAGTCCCGATCGATAAGAGCCGATCGATGCATATGTCGTGCTTTTAGAGAGTCAAACCTAACTGTTAAAAGTGTATCATATTTTGGATAAGAATTTTTGATGAATTTATTTTAAACAAAAAGAGTCAATCATGTGATTAATAAAATATTAAATAATCAAAGTTTTAAATATTTTAATTATACTAAAAAAAATTTATTTAAGAATTTATATTTTTAGAATTTATTTATTCAATAATAAATACATTATATTACATGTATTTGTAACATTATACGTGAACAGTCCATAGACAACGATTATATTAATAGTTAATTTTTTAATTTTTAATTTGAAGAGTTGTTTAATTTTATAAAAAAAATATAGTTTTAAATTTTATTAACAACACACATAACATTTTACTATAAACAAACATAATAAAATACTAGATTTAATTATTTATTTTATTCGGTTAAAGTTTTTAAAATTTATAAACATTTATTTTTATGCTTGAATAATCAAAATTTCTAACTTAATAAAAATCTATTTTTTAGTGTAATTATTTTTTTTTATAAATTTGATTATTTAAGATTTATCAATCGGAAGATTGATTCTTTTATTTTAAATAAATTGCATCAAAATCTGTTAAATATTTAAGAAGATATTAACATTTTTCCAGTATCAGTAGTTAGATAAAAATTTGACTATGATATATATATATATTAATATTATTTTCAATTAGTAAATGTAAAATTTTATAATAAAAATATATTTTAAATTAATTAAACCAATTTGTATATAATATATAATATAATGAATGATAATAATTTTTAAGAGTTACCAATTAATAAAACATTAGATGATCTGATATATCATTTAAGTCAAGCATTTGCCACCAATGAGATAGATGTGGATTACGGGCAAAATCTGATGCTTTCTTATGAAAGTAATCCAAATGATTGCTCACTTTGATGAATATATCTATGTATTCATATTAATCGGTTGTCTATTGTTTAATTAAATTATTACTTTTATAAAATAAATAAAATAAAAAAATTTGAAAATATTGTGTGTATATATAGATATACTAGAAATTTGGTGGATAACGGAAACGGAAAATATAATTTAATATTAGTTTGTTGGACCCGTGCGGCCAAATCGCGTATACACGACAACTCAGACTCACATTGCTTTATGAAAGTATGAATTTATTTTCATAGTATTTACAACAATTAAATCAATATAACTATTACACTATAATTATTTATAGTAAATATATATGCAGTATATACTGTATAATTAGTGATGGATTTTATTTATATTTTATTAGGTGTTGGCCGGAGAGCTGCAAGAAGTACGCTATGAATGGCCCGACAATAATAAGTCTAAAGATGACAACAGTAATGAAATGTTGAAAGTAGTCAATGAAAATGAAATGCCTTTGAATAGTGTTACTTATATTAATGGTATTACAATTATAATGATTAAACCACTTTTAATAACTATTATTTTATTATTATTGATCTTAGATTCAATGGATATACATCACGTGGAAAATCCCGGTGCGACGGGTCCGGTATCACTGCATCTCTATATCTCACTGTGGGGTGATATGTGTCAGGTGTTTGACAAAAGTACTGGAAATAGTAAAAACACAAAACTCACGTTTTATAGTCAGTACGGTTTGCGGACACCTTTACATTGTCGAGTCCCAGACATTGCTGACATATCTACAAAAAAAATTATTTTAAATTATCTTTAATGTTTAATATAGATATAAAAATAAGTTAATTATATTTTATGTTTGTTTAATATTATTGAGATAATAAATATTGAAATGTATTAATTATTACTATTATTATCAAAATAAGTTTACTTTAAGAAATCTTTGACAAAACTTATTAATTTACTGTATAATAGTTATTTAATTTTAAATTAAATGCAATGCTTAATAGTTTTATGACAAAAACTAATTTTATATTTTATCAACTTTGTAATAATGTATATAAATGATTATATTTTAATATCTTATTTTCTATTTTATTTTATAAATATTATTACTTTATTACTCAATTGTATTCATAAAACATTTAATTTGCATAATTAATTTACAAAACTAATTTTATTTAACTGTACTTTAGTATAACAAAATTGAATAAACTTTATTTATTAAAATAACTAGCAATTAAAAATTAGGTCAAAAAATATTATTTCTAAATTAAAATTACCATTGTTTACGATAATTAATAAAATTTCATATAAATAGCTTCTCTTAAAATAAATTATAATTAAATATTTAATTAAATATGTTTTTGTTATTTATTTTCTAAAACAAAATAAAAAAATATTTTGATAAAAAATAATTTAAACAAAATCAGAAAAATTATGTAACAAATAGTTTTATTTATGCATAAAATATTTTTTAAATATAAAATATTTCAATAAATACAACAATTAATATCAAAATATAACTATAATAATATTAAAAATTAATAAAACATATGATTTATTAATTAAAAAATTGCTTAAAAATTAATGATTATTTGTTGAGAACTTAAGAGTTCCTTTGAGGACATCGCGACACTTCTTGAGTTCAGCCAAAGCCAACATAGCTTCGTCTTCGTGTGTGAGCTGTTCTCTGGCCAATACTCTCTGTAAAACATCTAATTGTGTGGTCATATGAGTCCAACAATACTCAATCTTATGTTTTAATTCATAGTTTTCATGTTTCATCACATCATCCGATTCGTCATCATTAGGGAAATCAATGGACGAAATGTGTGTCAATTCATTGATTCGTTTTTCTAGTTTTTTCTTCTGTGATTCATTGCTAGAGAGCTTACGAGTTGACGATTCAGTCATCTGAATGGTTAGAGTTGTCGGTCTAACAATAGACTGTCCATTAATCTTAGCAGAAGGTGATCGCCTCAAGTTTGAGTTGGACTGTTGGGTTGGCGAGTGATCTACTGTTATGTTAGGCATCACTAGTGAAGAATAACCGACGGGTTCCGAATAATTCTGAACAAAACAAATAAATTGGGATTTACTTATATATTGTAATCAAATATAATAAAATACAACTTAATTTGTAAAACTAATTTAGTTTTGAATATTTCCTAAATCTAAAATTGTTTATAATATTATATATATATATATATATATATATATTATAAAATTACAAATATTGGTATCTAAATAATAAAAAATGCATTACTTTTAATAAAAATGTATTTAAAAATAAAACTTATATAAAATTTTTATAAATAAATAAAACTCATTCAACAATTCATTGAAATATTATTTAAGACTACAGTAAGCCATTTGTTATCAACAAAATCATAGCAAAATTCAAAAGCTTTTTGTCGTACCAATGGATCTCTTATATGAAGTGCCAAATGGATAATGTAATGAATGTCTGGCACTGATGGATATCGCATTAAATGGTAGAGACATTGGGCGTAGTCGCTGACTAACAATAGTTTGCGGATAACCAGAAGCATCGCCGCAAATATGTAATCACATAATGCAAAACCGTCGGCAAAAATTGCGTCCCAAATGACCAACAGATCTTGCATTTGAAACTCGCGGCCAAACAAAAGTCTCATCCATCGTATACCATATATTTGTGGTGTGATCTCCATTGACATCAAATGATTATATAGTTCATAGTCTTGACGTTTGACTATCTGTTCGTTAATCATCTTAAGCTTAACGCCCAACACCGAGAACAGTGCCGTTTCGGGCGATCCAGAAAACGGCTCCTTATTTAATGACGTATCTGACTATTATAACACATAAAATTTAAATTATTAATAAATTATTTAAACTGTTTTTAAAAATCAGGAACTTTGATTTAAGAGATAACTAAAATAAGTGATTTACTTAGATTTTATATATTATACAGTATATACTGTACTATATGTTAAAATATGGGGTAAACAAATGTCAAATAATAAAGCAGTAAAACCTTATAGAATATATCTGTGATTATAAAACAAAAATCGTGAACTAATGTAATATTAAATTATTAATAATAATAATCATAAAAACATATTACATAATACAGTATATTATAATATACTTTTTAAAATTTAGATACTATAATAGTACTGTAAATGCAAATCTGAATTATTTTTATATTTTCAAAATATAATGATTTAATTTAAATATATAGTATTTTTTATCAATAGTAATGTTTATGAATGTAGGAGTGAATGAATGTATTTCACAAATTACAATATAAGTCATATAAACCTATTGTGAATTTCATTAGTCGATTATATAATATTAAGATAAAAATCTTAATCAGACGGCAACCGGTTCTTTGGTTTACTTCTATAGTATTTTTTTTATCTAAGAATTGTTTGAAAATTAGGTTTTCATTCGAAAGAAGAAATATTTCATTAAGAGATAAATTTGTAAAAATTTTCAGTATTTCAGTCAAGTTTTAACAAATTATACGATAATAATAACTATTATAATAATTTTCATTTCAGTTATTGTACTTTTTATATGAATGATTGTCTTGAGATGTCATATCAAATAGCATTATATTACAATTTGTAACTTAAAAAACATGTTTTGTGCGAATAAAACATCATTTAAACTGTTATAAAACGCAATATTGCTTAACATAACATAAATATATTAAATATTATTTTGAAAATAATAGTTATGTTAAGTAAGATAAAAAGTATCGTTTAATATTGAAAAAATAAAAATAAATATTTATCGATATATTTTGACACAAATAAAAACTATCAAATGTCTCAGTCATATAATTCATTTCTATGTTAACCGTGTAATATAAAAGTTACTTTAAAATAAAGTTTTAACAAATGACTGCAAAAATCTTTACAAATGTAAATACCGGTAATTGATTTAAGTCTATTATAAAAATAATAATATTTGTCTTTTATTGTCAATAGGTATTGATTTTAATGATAATTATTGGAAACAACTTTTGTTTTGATTTACAAACCAATTACAAACACTTTCAAATAAGTGTCAAACAATTTCATTTGCAAAGTCCTATGCTATCAACGGATACTTTGTTACAAACAAAATATATGGAGAAATGCAACAGATTTTATCATTTATTTGTTATTATGTTAATCATTGACTTAATAGTGAGCTTACTTTGGTTTGAATAGACTGATTGTCATACCAGCCCTCAACCCTTTCCATAACAGCGCAAAACAAATAATAGGAGTCGTGTTCAATGTATTGCGGATCCATTAATACTTTTATTTCATCTCTAAAACCGAAATGTAAAATAATATCATTATTTATTTTGTAAAACTATTGATATATAATATAATTAATTAATTATAATTTTAAAAACTTTTAATTAATACTTAATAGTATTCATATAGTTTAATATTTATCTGTTTATATAAGCATAAAACTAGTATTAATGTTTAGCAGTTTATAATGAAGTCAATTAAAAAGTTAAATGAAAAATAAATAAAAAATTTAAAAAACAAAAACAATACTCAATGAGTCCGATCTCTTCCGCGTGAAGAAAGGTCTGGTGATCGCAATGTATGACAAACAGAAGTGGAGCCAAAAGCTCATGCATTCCCTTTATATCAAATATAATATAATAAAAATTATATTTAATTATTAAAAATTAATTAAATTAATATTAAAAATCGTATTCTAGTATATAAATTAACATTATTTATTAAAACATTTATAATATACTTTATATAATAACTTCCTATTGATTTTAAAATAATAATAATAAAGGTTACAATAATTTATAATACATTATATGATACATTTTTAAAATATCGACAAATACTTATAGTATATTATTTTATAGTAATGAATATAAATTATAAAAAATTTGAATTTCAATAAACTTAAATTATCTTAATATAAGTACCGATAGTCTAAAAATTTATAATGCAAATATATAATAGTAAAAATAATTTTAATATTGAGCTTTCAATATAAAAATTTAAACATAATTACGGTAAGTAAATACAGGGTTTCACCATTCTATTTCAATGTAGTTCAAAACTATTTCAATAGTAAACATATTTATTTGACTGAACAAATATATTTCAATAGTAAACGTATCTATTTCATTGTGAACACAACTATTTCAAAAATAAACTTATTTATTTCAATACTTTTGCTTTAGTGCAATACCTAACAAACTTTTGTTTATTGTTTACAAATGTATTACAAATATTAATCCTTTAAAATAAACATCTTATTTACTTAAAAGTGCAAAATTTTAATAATCTCAAAATTTTAATAAACTATTTTTGAGTTTTAAAATGTTTAATAAGAATTAAATGTATTATAATAAAGCATAGTTTGGAGTATTGAAATAAATAAGTTTACTTTTGAAATAGTTGTGTTCAACAATGAAATATTAAAATAGATGAGATGTAATCAAAATATAAAATATTTGATTACCGGTAATAATTATCGTAATTATCAATATATCTTACGGTAAGTATTATACAGTACTATCAAAATAATATTTTTTTAAAAATTAATTACCGGTATGGTTCGTATATATTATAGTAAAACACTGTTATTAGTAATAGAAATAAAATACATTTTATAAATTTATATAAATTACTTGTTTATAATCAATGGACGGATTTTCACGGGCAAAATGAAACAATATGTTAATCATAACGGTTTGTATTTGTGGTAATTGAAAGAAGTCTATTTCGGGGAACGTCCGGATCACGTCCTGTGTAATCCGTGACCTTAGCTCACTGTCCGTAAAGTACTGATTCCATTGACTCTGTATTAATAAAAACATTATATTTAAACAAAAACATAATAATATGTTAGACATAATATACAGCCTCGTCCTGTGATAATGGATTATCGGTGGCATTAATGATCTTTATCTCAATCATCTTCTCATTGACATCGGGTTTGACATTTCGCGGATCTTTATTATATTTATCGCATATAAACTCATACTTCTGGCGAAACTCTTTGATTTTAACAACACATTCATCACTAGATTCAGGCAAAGATTCGAGAAATACCTGTTTTGAGTTATATAAAAAAAATACAAATAAAAAATGAGTAAAAATATTAAATATTATGTAACGTAATATAAAAAATATATAATAAAGTTTATACTGTAGTAATCTACATAAAATTATTTGTCCAAAACTAACTAACTGTAAATGAAAATTATTATAATTTTCAAAATTAAATATTTCGTTTTAATGAAAATCTATTTTATTTTCTTAGAGATAGCGGTAAAAAACCTAAAATTTGTTAATATTATTTTAAATATTAGTTATAAAATCTACAATTTAGTAAATTTATTAAATAAAAATAAGGTTAGAAACACAAATCAATTACAGTAAATAAACTTTCTTTTAAATTACAAAAGGTTTGCTAAATTTGACAATATTTTATAAATATTATTATTTTAAATTATTAAATTTCTATCATTAATTATAGAGCAATATTATAAATATTTCTTATAATTAATAACACAATAAAATTATTTAAAAAAAACACATAACAGTAGTCTAACTACTTTAATATAAACATATTATAAATAACAATTATTATCAAATGAGATAAATAATGTAACAGTTCAAGGTAATAAAACATTGATAATAAATATTAAATTTCATAAAAATTTAACATAAAATAACACTATTATATTGTATACTGTTATACAAAAGTATAAATAATTTAGTAATTATAGTCAAGTCCGACAATAAACCAAATTAACGATAAAATCATTAATTTATTCATCAAATAAACGGATCAATCAGTGTATGAATTATGACTTACTCTCCAACATAACGACCGGAACCGACAGCTTCTGAGACCCGACTGAAGAGCCGTCCGACGGATAGTTTTGATGCCGTCTTTCGAGTGAAACAATGATAAGTACTCTTCGCTAATGAAGTAATCATTCAAAAGAAGAAATAATTAATTGTTTTGTACGACAATATCATCGACTATACCATACATATAGTAATTATTGCTGATTTGGTCTTCAATCCTGTGCTCAATCACAACCTCTTCGGCCGACTCTATAATAGAGAAGTCGTCTTCAATGGCAGTATTGATGTCGACATTCATAGCGGATGTCACGGCTGGCCAGTGGTCACCAAATCGATGGCAAATATAAAAATGAGATTATAATTAAAACCAAATTAAAATTTAATGACTCTTTTGGTGACAATTTGTTTTGTCAAACAATTGTTTACATAATTATCACTTAAAAGACGTCTGATTTTATAGTCAATCGTTGTTTCAATCAATCGATACAACGATTCATATGTTTTATGAGACAAATCATAACAAATAGTAAAACACTTGTATTATAATAATTACACAAAAAGTCATTAAATATTAAATATCATATCATTTGACTTATAATAACTTAATAATTATTTTATTTTGTTTGCTAATCAATACATAAGTAAAGTTTACATACAATTTATTTGATGAGAGCTTACGGTTATTTGCAAATGTTTTTTATTTATATTACAAAATCATTTTATCACTAAAATTGATAATCAAATCAAATAAAAATATTTATATTTTATTATTCATTTCATTTCAATTCATAACAAATACTAAATTGTCTTTCAATTCAATCGTTTCATTCAATAATATATCCAATAATACAGTAAACATATGTTCTGTTAATTTGTTGTTCACTTATAATAATATATATTCAATGCATTCAATCCACAAAACATTTCAATAATCTAAACCTTAAATCATTGCAACAAAACTTTTTATGCGTGTATTCATTGTTTCAAAGATTTGAATCATAGATGGCGTTCACAAGTGTTGAATACATTTTCATATCATTTTACCGCTAATTTGAAAATTCAATTAAATTTAAGTTTTATTAATTAAACTTTTATTTTAATCATTATAATAACAATATAGTCATTAAAAATGATTAATTTATAGTTAAGCAAAAATATGAATGTTATGTTTTAAATAATAGTTTTTTAAAAATTTAAATTTGAATCAAATATTTCGTGGTTAATGACTAAAAAAAACTTTAAAAATATTATTAATTTACAATAATTGTGGCAAACATTTAACAAACAGTTACTGTATTTGTATCGTCAACTTCTATACAATGATGACAACCGCAGACACTGTCAGAGTTGTGAATAATTGAATGAATGAATAGTTTTAAAGTTTTATTATTACCGGTAGTATGTGTTTCACTACATATGTTGCTAATTGAATGATAAGTTAAATGATTTTTCAAAATGGTATCAAAATACTGTGTTATGTTTTTAAAATAATTGTAAAATTTAAATTTTGATTATACATGAAATAAATTTTTTAATTCATATCATTTAAACAAACACTTGTCTGTCATGAAAGTTGATGTGTGAGAGAGAGGCCGACCGGGGAATGTCGTAGAGGACATACCTCTTGTCCTCTTTTCTGTCCAGAGATCGAGTATTTGTTAAATATGCTATAAAAAGATTAAATTGTTTAAAAAATCAAATAATATAATTAATAATTATATAATTATAAAATGATCTAATTTATAAAAAACAAACTTTACCCATATGTTCGCTGTACTCATTAATCTCAGGCAATATATAGAAGTCACACGAATTGAAGTACACTTTTCGGCGACTATTGTCAAAACTGGTGGATCTATTCATTGGTGATCTTCTATTGTATTTTAATATGAGTTGTTCGTAATAACTCATTTGATTACTTTTCGACTTTAAGTGGTAATCGATGGCTGAATCGCTGATATAGCTTTTCATCGATGACTTTCTAATATCTTTATTGACTGTATTTTTTGAAATTGTTTGATTATCTTCAAGTTTTAAACACTTTAGACTACGAGTGCCTAAATGTCTGTGACCACAAATTAATGAGATCTCCAGGTGCTCGTTGGATGTCACCATAAACTCTTAAATAGTCAATAAAAATTAGAATAAAATTGATATAATAATTATAATTAATTAATTAATTAATTAGTTAATTACCTGGTAATGTAAAATACAATGTAAATGCATTTTTCCAGTGAACTTTGAAAATATCATTTGTCACACCAATTGATAGATGCATTCGTTGACTATCATTAACAGGAGAGTCCAATAATATATATATTTTATCTCTGGACTAATAAATAAATATATAAATTAATTAAAACAAATTATTATTGATTATACCTTATAGACAGTATCAGTGGATAATTCAAATTGTGGTGCTATTGATAATAATGCGTTAATTTTTTTATTTGGCATTTTTAATGCCCGTGTTTTAGAAAATGTTTTATTTAATTCCAATATATTTGTTAAACATTTTACAGTGTTTATCGAAAATTGTTTGGCATCGGTATGTGTGGCCACCAGTCGATGATAAGCCCGATATCCACACAACAAACTGCGGTGAATGTTAGTCACATCCGACTCAAGACAATTGCAAAATAAAAGCAAACATTTTATTGGATTTATATATTTAGTCAATGAATATATTTTATCAGACATTATGTATATATAATTCAAAAACTCTTTGCTTATAATAATGATAACGGCGTTTGTCTTAACTATAATTTCATGAAAGCACTGGTAGTCTTCATCCAAATGTTCAATAGGTTTGTGATGTATAGTCAACGGGTAGTCTAGCATTTGTGAGAACTCTTCACTGAGATAACTGTGCCATTCATATTCATCCGATGCATATAACAATAAGATCTCTGGCACTATAAATGATAACATTTCAATTGTTTATATAATTTCTAAGAAAAATTATCAAAATTCAATGAAAACATGATTTTTAATAACTAAAATTGAATTCAACAAAACATTATTCATATTATCATATTTGATAGGTTTATGTTTTTTGTTTAAACATTGACCATATGTTTAAACATTGTGTTGATTGACTATTAATGTTCATAATATACACTACAATATGCTTTATTATACTTTATTCCATATAAAGTTTAGTTGAAATTTATTTTATAGCTAATACAATGTACTAAATATTGTAAAAATACATACACTAATAAATATTATACTAAAAATATTGCGACAATGTTTTATATAATACTATGTTATTCATTATTCATTATTTAATATTAAATACTAATAAATAGAAAAGCAATTGAAATGCATTATATCGTCAAACAAATCTCAATAATTTTATATCATTGTAATGTTAATATATTAATAGTATAAACAGTTAAACAAAACATAAGATATATAACAGGATTCCAGGACATTGCCGGTCAATCTAAGACAGTTGGCAACTCTAAGTATGAGCTAAATGCTTGCGTGTATCGATAAAATGGTTCAAGACACTTTTTTAAAGTGATATATATGTATTTTGTATGTATAAATGTATTTTGTTAATTAATTTGTATTACATTTTTTCTAATATATTAAATGTTTCACAAATTGAAGGTATATTTGTATAATTGTTATATACTGTACTAAAATTTAATATTATATCAATTTATTTATCTCTGTTTTCAATATATGTTTGACTTAAATATAAAATATTCAGAAATATCATTAATATTTTTAGAACATCAAGTCTTCATAATTTAAATGTTCAAAATTATAACTAATATATTATAATATTATTAAATAATGTAATTATATTTTTTATATCTAGAAAATATACAATTAAATTGAGAACACAATACTAGGTTTGATAATAATTAATTCAAACTATTGACAATATTGGAGTCTATTGTACAAAGAAATGGGCCAATAGAATATTCCATGAGAAAGTTTCTAGTAAATTTCTCAAAAATAAATTTGCATAAAAATTTTACTTTATTACCTGTACTTTAAAATGCATTTCAAGGAAACGGTAATTTGATTAGTGTTAGTATTTTTTTGCAAATTAGAGAAAATACATTATAAGGCTTTTATAAATAAGGCTGAAATAAATAAACGATTTATGAACTTAAGTAACAATAAAATTAATTTAATTTATAAAATTTCTTAATTTTATTATTAAAGCAAATCTATATGTCTATCATAAATGGTTCATCATTTACACTGTATATCAACAATAATTCAATTGATAAATACTGTAATTAACAAAATTGTTTGACGAAAGAAACTTTGAGAATGCATTAAATAAAAATATATTAATGAAAAGATAACATTCAAAAATAATAAATTTTTATTTGTTTAAAAAAGTTAATTAATTTAATAACAGTTTATTTTATTCCTGTATTATAATTTTATAAGTTAAAAAATAAATATTTAAAAATTATATTTAATTTTTAATAATAACTAATACTAGTAATTAGATAAATTTGAATTTAGGGCTACCAAATAAAAATTAACTAAAGGATTACCTAAGGAATAGACATTGAATTTTTAAAATTATAATTGAATTAATTATTAATAATTATTTGGTTAGAAATAATTATTATTTAACTATCAATTACTTTTAATTAATTATTAATATTTACTTATTTAATAAATATAAACTACAATTACTACTAGTTTCATCAAAAATTAATACCATTAATTTACCAATAATATAACATCATTCAATCTTAATGAAATGTTATGTTAAAATATTGATTTGTTGTTTACTAAAAGTTTAATAAATGCTTTTCATTTTTATATCCGATTTTATTTAAATAAAAATTTATTTTTTATTTATGATAAAATAATATTTAAATATATTAATATTCCTATATATTATAATAATAATTAATAAATGCTAACTTAATTTTATTTTAAAATATTAATTTCATAAAATTCTTGAGAAAATTACTATTATTGAGTTGTTATTTTCAAAATATTTTATATCTTTTATATATACTCCTTGACAACTGAGGATTATTGTCTCACTTTTACCTCAAAATAGTACAAATACTCCCGACGGGAGTACGTTTGGCAACACTACTTTCAACAAATGTTTTTAGTATAATAATAATAAAAATAATATTTTAAAAGTAATTGTAATCTCAATGTATATGTAAGTCTGTGGTTTGTTTATATAATAATTATTGTCTAACTTTATGACTCAATATATTCACAAATATTTATAGAATAGTTTATTCATTTTAAAGTTAATTTTTAACTTTAATTGCTAGCATTCCTATAAAACACATTAAATATTATTTATAATTATATGTCATTTTTAAATATTAATTAAATATTTATATATTTAAGTTATCAAATTATTTATTTTTTGTTTTGTTTTATAGTTTAAATTTTATGTATAATTTTAATAAGTGACATTGAATTGTAAATGAAATTAATAAATGATTTCATAATTAATTATATTTTGATTAACAATTTTATCAAATGATGTTTTCTACTAATTTATTAAGCAATAAAATAACCTTTTTAATGTACTTATATACAGTATTGAATTACATAATAAATTTAATTGATTATAAAGATAATCATATAAGATTTTTTGAATATCATAAAATTATGATAATTGATATTAAAAATAAACTGATTAATTAATTATACTTAGCGTTGTTTAATATTGTATTAATAATAAATATATTTATTTAAATATTTTTGGAAATATTAAAATTAAGTAAATTTAGTTAAAAATAAAAACAATGAGTTAATGATAAAAAATATTTATAAAAAATAAATATATAGTATTAAATGTATAGTTTAATTTTTTGTAAAAATGTAATAAATTATAAGTTTTCTTACATTTTATTATAAATTCTGTAAAATTATAATATTCAATTTAAATTGACAATTTGGTGTTAATTTTAATCACATTTAATTAAATCCTATACATTATTGAACTGATATTGAATATACAGTATAACTATATAAATATAATGGCTATTTTAATCTTTTAAAAGTATGCACTTTATATTTTTTATAAAATTTATAATTTTATATAAAAATAAGATATAATAATAGTTATATTAACTGAATTAATGATTATTTGTTATATGATTGTCATAAACATAACTTTAATTGTTATACAACTGTTAGTGTGATTTTTTTTGACGCCGATAACAATTAAATGATAAAACTTGCGATAAACACATAAATAGGGTCTGAAAAAGTTGAATCATTTCATACGAGTGCTCAGTTAGGCATAGAATGAACAAAAGCCCCGATTGTATTGTAAAGTCAAACACTCAGACTGACGATAATAGTCGAGAACGAGTGAATAGTTATGTAATTGTCCGACGATTTTGTAAACTATTCAAAACACAGTACGACTCCAAACATCTGGTTTTGCTGACTGTCCTGTGTTTCGGTAGTGTTTTGACCAGTACTGCGGCCTCATTGGACGGACCTTTCTTCCCATCCGTTGTATGTATTGTACAAATCATTTCAACAAATAAATAAATTTAAAATAAATAATGCAATACATTAATAAAGTTCTAATGTAATTTTATTTAAAATTTAAAAAAATTTGCATTAAAAATTTTAATCATTTGAACAAATAAGCAAATTTGTCAATATATATATATATATATATATAATTTTAAAGGCCGAACAACGGGGTATAAGTGATTCTTGGATTGGAGTAATTAATGGTATCATTAATTTGGGTTTTATTATCGGTTCAATACTATCAAGATATTTGGTATAAAATTATAATGATTTTATTGAATATAAAAATAAAGATTAATTTTTTAAAAACAGTTGTCAAGATATAAGCCAAAAAATGTACTCAAAATATGTGTATTCATATTTGGATTATCCATTTGTGGATTTGGGTTTGTTTTTAACAAATTAATTAATTTTGTTTAACACTAATTTGTTTTATAAACCTATAGATCTCTTGAATGGTGTTTTAGTGCCAAATACTTCATACCGATAGCAATATTCATACAATTAGTGATTGGCTTTCAAATGGGAACTTATTTTACAACGAGTTATACAATTATTTATTTAGAGTTTACTGAAAATCTCAATCAAGTTTATGTAATCAATAATTAATTTATTTTATTACTGTTTTCTCAATACATTACGCTATTATTTTAGGCTAAGATTGAAGTCTATTATTCAATTGGTCTTATAATAGGTCCACCGCTCGCAGGATTTGTATTTCAAGTACAGAAAAAATAAAAGTGTTAACAAAATATTAAATATTTATATTAAAAACAACAGTTGGGAGAGACATTTGGCTATGGATTTTGTGTACCATTTTATGTTTTCGCATTTTTAGCTCTTGTTATGACAATTGTTATACATCTAACTGTCAAAACTGAAAGTAAAAAACAATTAGCAAAACATATGTTGAAATATTAACAAATGATTAATTTATTTTTGTTAAGCACTTTATGAAAATAAGGGAAACATATCGTATTGGCAATTGATGTCAAAAGGAGGTATTTTAGTCAATGTTTTGGTGACTATGAATGCCGGTGCTCTCATTGGATTCAATACAACAACATTGGAATTGCACTTAGAAGATGTATAATTAAATGATCATGCACATTTTATAAAACAATTTTAATGTTATATTTTAATTTATATCAATAGATAGCTAATTTGTCGCCATCAATGGTAGGGCTGGTATTTTTAATATCAGGAGTCTCTTTGGTTACATTTAATCATATTTTTGAGCATTTGGCCCACAAAATCAAACAAAAATATGTAATTAGTTTAATAGGTTGTTTGTCGGCACTGATATGTTTAACAATAATAGGTCCCATACCTATGATTGAAATTGAACCGTAAGTAAAGTCCCCAAAAGAATTGAGAATTAATTTTTTAATTATATAACATAAACTTTTTTTTAAAGCCAATTATATTTAGTAATTATTTCGCAAATATTTCTTGGATTGGGTATCAGTGCTCTATTGGTGGGTGCATTTGAACAGGGAACAAAAGAGAACAGGTTTCATATCTATTACTTTCCATACAATTTAAACAAATAATTCAAATTTCAAAATTAATTGTTAGAAACAATGTATTTGTTGAAAGTTCTTCCACAACTGCAATACTATCCTCACTGTTCACAACGTGGGAGGCGTTGGGGTATTCATATAAATTGCAATTGTAGTAAATTTTAGTAATTAATTATATACTATATTTTGTAAACTAGTGATGCATTTGGACCGGTAATCGGGGGAACACTTATGGAAAGTTTCGACTATTCCTGGTCTTCGTTCCCATTCTTTGCACTTCAACTGATTTTGGTATTAAATTTGTTTTAAATTTACATAAAAAATGTAAAATTGTTAACAAACATACAATTTATAAAAGTTGATTCTAATTAATAATATTTTCTTATATTTTATAACTCAATTTGTTTAATACAACATTTCTATTATAGATTCATTAAGTTTAATCTAACTATAATTTAATCTAACTTTTTAAATATTCTTTTTAAAAATATATTAATTATGTGTATATATTAAGAATAACTATTACAATCTTTTAAATATTTAATTACTATATTTATTTTATTGCTCTCTTTATGTTTATGAGTTTATTATTATCATTATGTGACAAAACTATTTGTTAACATAAAACACGCATTTTACACATACAGTATAATTTACACGTATCTACAATACAATATAAAGTATTGTTTTTTGATAGATACAAAACTTTATTAATTATATAGATAAGTGTGCATGATAAGTTTTATTATTTACCGACAGAAAGAAAATTGATTAATAATATAGAGATAAAAGATTTAATTGTATTTGCAGTTTAAAAAAAAAACTTAATATTGTTATTTTTAATAGTAAAATAAGTTTAAACATTATTTACAATTATAAACTATGTTTATTTTAAAAGTTTTGTTTAATTTATTATTTAATTATTAAAATTAAATATTTTATTACAGATTACAATAATTACTTTATTTTATTTATGGCGAAAATTTACAAATAAAAAAGAAGATATTACATTAGAGAGTGTATGTTATGGCAATAATATTATCCAAACAACAAATTTTACAAATAAACCAGTTTAATATTTCATAAATTATATAAATAGCAAATTTTGTTATTTAAATAAAAATTAATAATTTAATTATCAATAGATATACTATTTCAATAATTTTATTATTTTTATATCTATTTAATAGAATAGTTGCAAAACAAAATGCAACATAATTATATAATTAATTAATTTTCACCAATTTATTGAAATAAAATTTTCCAGAATTTAATTATATAAAATTTTATTTAAATGATGATCTACAGTATAAATTACATTAATATTACATACTGTTTACTGTATCAATACATAAAATTTATATTTTTAATTGTATATGTATAATGTTTATCATAATAAATATTGAACAATAATATTAAAAGTGAACCTGTTCAAATATTACAAATTAATAGTTAAAAATATTTAAAGTATAATATCATTAGTAATATTCTAAATAAAAATAATAATTTGAATTTATATTTAATCAGCAATATGCTATTCAATTGAAATAAAAATAAAATTAGTACAATATAAACTTGAAATATATTATATATTCAAATAGATGACATAAACTATTGTTAGTTATATTAGAAAAGTGGTTGTTATTATTGAAATAAAAAAATGTACAAGATTGTTTTAATCAATTTATTCATAGTGTATATAATATATATAAACTGTGATCAAACACCAACCCCTCCGCAGGAATTTAAATGTATGAAAGAATTTTATACAAAATATTGTGTTGAAAAAGATCCGAATATTTTCAAAAAATTAAACAAATGTGAAGAGAAAAATCCTAAAGAGGTCTGAATTTTTTGTTATTGAATTAATTTGAATTTGAAGTTGAATTTGAAAAATTAAATTAATCTAATTTATAATAATTACTTTAATTTAGATTAGAGAAATTGAAATGAAATGCGTACAAAAAGTACGGAAAGAGCAGGGAAAGGGAGATGGACTACCATCTGATCAGGAATATCAGGCACTTGAATGTGACGCCCACTGGGGTGAGAAGGTATGTCATACAATATATGTATTGTATTTATAATATATTTAAAATTGCACATAAATTCAATCATTTTATTTTTTGAAAGTTTGAAAAATGTATGAATGAAAGCCTGACCGACCAAGAGATGGCCAAACTTGAGAAACTATATCCGCCGCCGAAATTGGATAATATTGCCAAAGAAATTATGGTTTGTTTTATAAATGATTAGTTTTATTATTGTTATTAACAATTGATTTGTTAATTTTAATTACATTTAGCATTGCGATTGTGATGTATATGGTATTAAACATGACTAGTATATTACAGTACTTACAGTATAAACCTTTGCAATAATCTTTGATAATGTATTTATTTATTATGAATAAAAAAATTTTAAATTTTATAAAACAAAAATTATAATCATTTATTATTTATACAAAATAATGAGATTGTATAAATTATTGTATAACTTAATAATTATATAGGCTATAATAATCATCATAAATTAATTATTATATTTTAGCAATTTTACAATAAACTACAACATTATGACTCAATACTCATCAATAAATTTATGTATAAATAATTAAATTTGTGATACATTTTGAACGGTTAGTATTTTAGTTTGACATCGAGTGCGTCGATATCTAATGTAATATCCTATACCTATGCCTACAATAGTCGGTCCCACTATTAAACTCCAAACCCAAATCCATACACTAATATCTGATCGATTGATAATCTGTTGACTTTTGACAACACATTTGTATCCATTTTTGTTATTTTCTTCATATCCTTCTTCACAAACACAGGAACCATGAAAACAGAGTCTATGGCTGTCGTGATGTGAATAACAAACAATTGAATAACTTTGAGAACAGTTGTATTTTACACATTCATTATTTTGACTATTGTATCGGTAATCTGCGGCACAATAACATATCCGATCAACACATACACTGTGTTTGCTTACACATGGATTAGATGGGGAACAGTAGTCTTGAATGACATGATCGTCACCGGCTATTTGATTAAGATTTTCAATTTTATTTAAATTATTCACTAAAACTATTGCATTAAGAAATACTATATAATATAGAAACATACTTAAAATTTTTATTTACTACAAATTTAATAGTTTATCATATATTATGTCAAAAATATAAAAAATATTCATTACATAAAAGTATTTCATTTGTCAATTATCTTTTTTGGATTAATTTGAAGTGAATTTCGATACTTAATAAATAATTGTTTTATTATCTTTAAACATAAATCTTAATGTTTTATCTATTATTTTATTTACATATATATTCATGTATTTAATAAGTATGAATCACTATACTATTTTAAGTTAGATTGGTTTAAAATTAATATTAACATTAGTAATTTTATTAAAATTAGTAATATTATAGCATAAAATATTTTACTTATCTCTATTTAATTCTAATACAGTATGTTAATTATGTAACTCTTAATATTAAATAAATATAAAAATTGTTATATATTTTGTCTATTTGTTACAGTAATACTGGTTATTATTGTTATTTTTATCAATTTTACACTTACTTTTTTGTTTAATTTATTATTGATTAATTTATAATTTAATTTTAATTAACTACGATTTAATTATATTTTTTGAATATGCTAAACATATGACGTTTAGTGTAAACTGTAATTTATTAATATATAAAAATAATAACTGTTTATGAATTTTAAAAAATCATAAAATTAAACAAAAATTTGAATTTCACAATATATAACTAATCATAATTATCTATCAATATACTGGTATTATATAATTTTTATTGTCTTTATTTATCTTTTTATTTGTTTTTTATTAATATAATTATTTATAAAGTTACGCCTCCAAAGTATGTTCTCATATTAATATATATTTTATCAGTTTATTAGTGCATCGAAATTAGTTATTATAAACTTCTATACAAATATATCTATATTATATTTCAAATATTTAAAATAAACTAATGTTTTAAATAAACATGTTTGTTTTTTATATTGGAAATGTTTGATAAAGCATAGTTTGGCTAAAATATTTTAAAATACATAATTAGAAATATTATGTTTATTAAAACTTATTAAAATTTGATTGAATTGCTAAATATGTAAATAATTATGACATATTTTTATATTTAGCTCAACTATATTTAATCAAACAATTCTTAAATAATTATTATAAAACAGACAATAGTTAGTAATAAAACTTTATACGGACTAAATTAAACTATAAATCTTATAAAATTTTTGCAACAATTATTATATAGTTGTTTACTGAATTATAAAATCATGAAAACCAATAGTATAGTGTCAAATAGTTGCAGTTTGAAAAATAAATGTTTTATGATTTATAAAACTTACAAAATTATTATTATTATTTATTTTTATTGTTTGACTTTATATTTTCATTATATTCATATTTTTTATTAGTATTAAGCAAATGTTATTAAATGTTTTTAAGATAGTCAATTAAAATATCAAATATAATTATTAAATTTAATAAACATATAAACTAAAATAAATTGCAATATAATTTGTTAAAAACTTTATAGCTTTATAGTATATGAACTATACTTTATATTATATTATGTAACTGCTCATGGTTCAAAAATTACTGATATAACTATTTATAATTATTATTAAATTACATATATATATAAAATTTATTAGAATTCATTAATTTTTGTTATTATAAATTTATATATTGTTATTACAAGTCATGTAATATAAATGGCAAACAAACAAAATGGTTTTCAACTATCATTTAATGTTATTGTTATTGTCATCAATGCAATTGGCATACAATAGTCTGGAAGAAAATAACAAAAGTTGTCCACAAAATTTCAGATTTGATCACAATTTACAAGAATGTGTGTCAATCACTGTGTGCTCTGAAGGTTATGAGCTCGACATCAATGGTAAATGCGGTCCGATATCTGATCTCAAAGACAACAAATGCAATGCTGACAAAACCTGTAAAGTTGACAATCAATTTTGCTATGAAAATAAATATTGTAAATGTAAGCCTAATTACTATTATAATAAGATAAATGATAAATGTGAGATTGGTCATTGTAATAATGATTATGATTGTCACAAAAGTGACAAAAATAGGGTTTGCCATAAAAATATGCGCACCTGTAGGTGCAAAAAGGGTTACACCAGACTAATAGGTGACGAAAATGGTTTGTGTCAAGAAATGTCATGTAAATCAGATATTGATTGTCACCTCAATGGTATGGTATGTCTTAAAAATAAATGCAAATGTAATAAACATTTTACATTTGATGAAAAATTGGGCAAATGTTTAACAAATCGGTCACTTTATGGAGAATTTTGTCTCAACGATAGCAGTTGTTACGATGGCCTGTCATCTATAGGTGCAATGATATGTAATAATAAAGAGTGTAAGTGTGCGCCTAATTATCAATTATCAAAGACAACCACAAAACAAGATATTTGTCAACTATATCGGTGTAAAACAGATAAGGATTGTCATAGTTATGACCAAAAAAGGTATTGCAGTAAAAAGCATAAGCAGTGCACCTGTTATACGGGTTATGAAGAAGATCTAAACAATGGACGAAAATGTATTAAATCTGATAATTATAAAAATGTAAACTCGACTCTCTATATATGGTATATCATATGTTTTATAATACCACTGCTATTTGTTTTATTAGCTTTCATAGCATTTTTGTCATATTCTTTAAAACAAAATTTTTCAACAACAATGACAACAACAAACCGCAATAATCCAGTCAACAATATTAACAATAATAAGGATAGTAATAGTTTTGAAATTATTGAACACTCGACTACAGTGCCAACTGATGATAAGCCGCCATCGTATACGACTTTCCAACCACCTGTCTATGATAACTATGTAACAACAAATTTAGCAAACATTTAATTTTATAATTTAAACATTTAACGTTTTTAACTAAAAATTAATATCTATTTAAATTGTGTATATTATCTATATTGTTATTTCCAAATAATTTCAAAACTAATAAATATTTTTAACTTTGTAATAATATATTTAATCAGATATATTATAGATATATTGATTTTATTAAGAAATTAAGAATATTTATTATGAAGTATTTATAAATATATAGATTATTATTAACTAAAAATTTTAAATTAGTGGATAAAATATTAATTTGATATGTATAATAATTTAATACAATTAAAGTTTCAAATTATTGCAATCTTATTTAATAGTATCAATTTATTATAATAATTAAATTTTAGAGTAATAAATATTTCTAAAATTAATACAATAAATAATTTTTAAAATAAATTATGCTAATGTTATTTATAAATTATTTTTTTAAATTTTAATATAATTATATAATTCAAGAATAATATTCATTATAAAATTTAATAATTGATATATTAATATCTAAAGTTACAATAATTGTTGAAGTGTTTCCTAAAATAAACAATAATATGTTCAAACAATATTATTACTTACAAGTATTAATTAATAGTCTCTATATTTTAATAGTATATAAAACTTTTAGATGTTATATAACAAATACTGTAAGTTCAATGTTTTAACTAAAAAATAAATAAAAAGTATTAAATTATTATTCAAGTATTATTCACATTTATTAAAATAATTTTTATTATTTAAAGATATTAACCCAATAGTATTAATTAATAGTCTATTTGTAATACGTCTGCTTATTGTTTTGCTGATTATTTAAACATATTGTGATTGTTTAACTTATAATAAGTATATAAATACTTTAAATTTTTAGCTGTTTTATTTTAAGTTTATATTATAATTTTTATACATATATATTTTAATTGTAACCAATAGTAAAATTTAATTAACATAATGATTTTATTACTAATATTTTTGGTTTTAACTATGTCTAGTTTAATTTTAAACAGAACATTGTGTCCAGGTCATCCTGTTTATAATTATGAGTTAAAAAAATGTTTATTAAATATAACATGTAATACAAGTGATATTTGCCAAACATTTGACTATAAAATGTTGTGTTCAGACTCGGGTCGATGTGTATGTCTTAGGGGTTATTTGTCACCACAAAGTATATGTACAGACAGTCCACTTATGTCGTATGAATATTGCGATACAGTTAACACGTGTTGGGGTATTCCTAATCAGGTATGTGTAGACAACCGGTGCCGATCTGAACCTAATTACCGATACAATGAAAATATTGGACAGAATCAGTACTTTATGTGCGATCAAGATATTCAATGTCAAGAATATGACACAAATAGGATATGCAATACATTGGAGGGAATCTGTTATTGTAAATCGGGTTACATTGAAAACATAAGTAATGGACGTATATGTGTACGATATCCTCATTTTAATAACTTTGATATTTCATCAACAAGTAATCAAAGTAAAAATATTTGGATCAATGTTCAAATGAAATTTGCATTTAATGTTAATCATAATAATAATATAAGTTTATATGACAAAAGTTTTGAATATGAAATAACTTTAAATAATCAATCAATTAATAATAAAACTGATAATACAAATTTAAATTTAGCGATGACATCATTTACATTAACATCATCTACATCACCATCATCTACATCACCATCATCTACATCACCATCATCTACATCACCATCATCTACATCACCATCATTTACAACAACAACAACTGCTACTTCTTATACTACAGAAAGTTATTACGAAAATACAATTTTTATTAATAGTGTTGCAAATAAAACAATTAATCCGAAAGATAATGTAATTATTAATGATAATGATATAAACTTTTAATTTTTTAAAATCAAAATATTGTCTTTTGATACTTTGATATTATGTATATTATGTTTATTACAAATAATAGTTATATTATATTTTAATTAAATAAAATCAATTATATTTTACTGTTTATATATAATTCCGAAAATACATGTATACTGTAGTTGATATTAATAATCTATTAATAATAATATTTATTGTAATAATAAAATAGTTACATTTATAAATAATTTAGAAATAAAAATACTCAAAATATAAATTATAAATATTTATTTGTTATTTATTAAGGTTAATACTCAGAATAAAAATGGTTTATTTGATTAAAAATTGTTGATTTTGCTGTCTATTCAATTTATTATTAATACATAGTTGTAACAAAAATAATGATAAGATTATTTGTTAATGAAAAACAATTGATTACTAAGTTATAAAAAATTTACTTATAATATATTTGAGTGATAATAGATGAAATACAATACTATTCATTTGTTAAAGTATTATTTAATTTTATAATTAAAATAGTTTACTAAATTGTTATGTGTTACCAAGGTAATTTTGGCATCAAATAGATATCATCATAGGAATTATTATATTGCAATTAAAATAATGTTTGTACTCTAATAACTTATTGTGATTTACTTATTAAAATTAAGCGAACAATGTTTTATGAAAATATGTACCCTGTTCAAAATTGTTTATATTATTGTTTATTATTATTATATCCGACATTAGGAATAGTAATATGGTTTATGATTGAGACAATAGTACAACAATATGACATAACATTTGGGTTTTTATTGAACATGTCGTATGTATGTCGAATCATCATGGCCATTTTTGGTTTCACATTCAATATTATTGCTTACTTTGCAATCATCAAGCGAAATTTTTATTTAACTTTAGTATATTGTGTGTATATACTAATAGAGGGCGTTATATTTATAGCATTTTCTGGTCAAAACTCAAAATGTGCCCCGGTCATATTGGTATTTATTTTGCATCTGATTGGTTTCAGTTTGTATATATATCATGCTAAATTTATTTATAACAATCAATTTTTTAATTTTAAAAAGTTTATTATAAAAAAATATTTAAATTTAAGAAATTTATGCAATTTATGCAATAAAAATCAATCCAATGATGATATCGACTCAATAATATCGAGTGAATTACAAACCGATTCACCAGACTTTTCATTACAAGATTCGGGTCTAAGTTTGCAAACTTATAATAACAATAATTGTGTTAATAATAATATTAAAATGTCTCCCACCTCTACAATGGTGTTATAAAACTTTAGCGTATAAAAGATAGCCGCTTTGATTACTCAAAAAGTTAATTATTTAATTATTTAATTTAAGTTTAAATGTATTATAACAATCTATATTATACAATCAAATATTTTTTTAACTTTTTTTATATTTCTACTCAAAATAATTTGGTTGAATAATATGCTATAATAATAAACTTTTTTTTCTATCAATAAAAGTTTACTGTTTATTACATTTTCTACAATATTTTAATTTGATTATATTAATTATATTAAATGAAAAGTTTTACAATAAAGTTGTAATAAAGTTGTATAACTTTATTAACTGACTTTAATAATAAAGTATAGTTAGACATAAATCAAATTATTATCATTTATTAAACTCGTGAACAATATTTCAAAATATGAGCATTGTAATTTAATAAAACTATAGATAATATACACTGTGTATATGAACTTATCTTAAAAGTACATTTTAAAAAAGTAATTAAAATTATTAAACAAAATATATTATACTCATATGTTTATAAATCTATATATATTTATGTTAATTATAATATTCTACAAATATATTCTAAAATATATGTAGTGTATATATATTATAGTATAAAGTAACAACAAATATAGATTTAACAAACATGTGGTGTATTAAAATTATATTAATAATTTCAGTTATATTTAATATAATATTTTGGTCAATATTTTGTGTGCAAACAGTTATCTTTGTATGTCTTGATATAGTAAATCAATCATTTTTAACAAATGTTGAAACACTGGTTGTCATCTCAATGAATATTATACTTAATTTTGTCGGTCTGTTTGCTATAAATCATAACAAATTTTGTCAAACAATAATCTATGCAATATTTACATTACTCAACTCAGCACTACTTATAATTTATGAATTTTTTACAAAAACTGATCTAGTTAATTTAGTAATAATTACAAGTTGCGTTTGTAGTAATATGTTTGTATCATTGTTATCATTTATTTTTGCCCGGAATGTATTAATTAATTCAAAATTGCATCAAGATCAATTACATATGCATCATATTGTGGAATTGGCTGCTATATCAACACGATTATCAAGAGATAGCATCGGTAGCAGTAATAGTAGTAATAGATATGACCGACAACTCGAACCCCCGGTGCGACAAACTCATGGTTTTAGTGATCCACCGCCTGAGTACATGTCATGTGAATTGCCCCCTCCTTACAGTGCATGTGTTAGTAGAAAACATTTAGATTTAAATACCATGAAAACAATATTTCAATTTAATGGTCAATACGATTATATTAAATATATGGGAAATTATGGTAAAATTGATGATAATAAAAATTAATATATAACTATAAAACTATATGTAAAGATTTAGATTATTAATATCTTATAAAAAGTTATATTTATTAATTTTATTATTAAAATATATTTATATTCAATTAACACATAAAATACTATAAATGTGATAATTACTTAATTAAAACCGTAAATCTAATAATTATTTTATTTATAAAAAAATTAATGTGGCGATATTAAAAAAATAAAAATATTTAAAATAACGTTTGTTAAATTTAATAAATAATTGATTAATACACATTATATGTATAAATAAGATAGTTCTCAAAATCCCTAATAAATTACCAAATATTCCTTATAAAATTTCCTTAATATTCCAATAAATTCTACATAAATTCTCAAATAAATTTCATAATGAAGAAAAATATTCCCAAGTTAATTTTTTAAGACTCATAAAATATATTCTCAAACAAATAATATTATTTTTACAATATTAAAAAATGGTGTTTTACATAAAATATACATATATCTAAGGTAAAAACAACTTGATTTTACTATTTAATTAATTATTTACAATGTTGTAATGTTAAATTAATGATATTGTAATGTATTTATTATTACGTCTTAAAAAAATAAATTGTAATTTAGTTAAGTTAATTAGTAATAATTATAAAATCTGAAAAATACAAATCAAATTGTTTATTAAGAAGCATAAACAAATATAAATTTTTAAAATAAAAACAATTATTTTTCTGGAATATTGGAGGGAATTTATTAATGAATTATCTACTCTTGAGATGCCCGAACTCTATATTTATTTTTTCAGTATTTAATAAGCTTTTATTTATTTATTTTTTAAAGATAAGCTATTTATTTATATTAAAACTTAATTATTATTTATATTTTTGTTTAATATTAATATTAAATTTTAAATGAATTAAAAAAAATTTCGGCGCCTTATGCGCCGAAAATGGGTATGGGCCCCTTACTTTTTTGATTTTAGGCCAGGGGGGTAAAACCTAAAATTCTCGATCTCAGGGGGGGGGGTAAGATGGCCTTACCCCCTACCCCTCTTCGCAACCCTGATATATATATATATATTATTTATAAAAACATCAGATATTCATAAATATTACTTTTTTCAAAAATTTATTTACATTTAAAAAAATTATATAAAGAACTGAATAAAGACATTTGAATTAATGTTAAAATAACCATTTATTTGGAGTGTATCTTAAAACTCAACTGTTTTCGACTATCGATAGTATAAATTAAAAATCTGGTTAAACCATACTTTAAATATAAAAATGATAGCATAAAATGGCATAATTATAGATAAAATTACACTAAACATTATTGTACTTGGTCATTTTTTGATTAATTATAAAACTAACTAGATAATAGCATCGACTTTTGGGGAAAAAGTGATTATTTTTTTTGTAGCTGTCGATGACAATAAATGAAAGCTAAGTAAAAAATTTATTTGTAATAAAAATTTTAAAAATAAATTAAGAAATTTATAAAATGTCCAAAATTTTTTATTTGATAAATAGTAGTAACTATAATAAATTATTTAAAACTAAATTTATCTTAAATTAATTAAATTTCTTACATTATTTTGTCAAAAAATCAATTTATATACGGTATTTAACTAGTATTTATTTAGTGTATTTAAACAATTAAAATAAGGAAAATTATTATCATATTATCACTGATTATAAAGTATAATGATTTTTAATAAGCAATATTAATAAAAAAATAACATTTAAACATCTTTTAGATCTTTTTTATTGAAACTAAATAAAGTACAAAATTTTAGTTAAATAAGATATTTTAAATGTAAACTTTTATAAATTTTGATTTGATTATTAAAATAATACAGAAGATTCAATTTAACATTTAAAAATTTGTTTACTTATTTAAATAAATAGTTTTATAATAGATTTTTATATATTGTGTATTAAAAATTATTTGTAATGCTATTGATATTATTAATAAAATTCTATATATATATATATATAAAATAAATATTTTAGTTTATAAGTTTTTTTGATAATAGTAATAATATACAATATCATTAAACAATTGTATATTTGTTTTTTAAATTATATATAAATTACAATTTTATTTTACTCAACACTAATTAAATTATAATTAACTTACTGTCAATGTTTAATAAAAGCCCTGGGGCATATGTCCGCTAAATTTATGGTTGTCACCAAATTCCTATAAATTTTATATTATATTATAAAATATCATAATATATAAAGTAATTTAGTTATGTTATGCCGTTTAAAATAAAGAAGAATAGCCTTCATTAATATTATTTAAATAATAAAAATATAATTTTCAATAAAAATAAAAATTAATCAAATATACCGGAAACCTTGCATGATTACACGCATTAATAAAATTATTTTTTAATTAGTTTTACAATTTAACATGTATATTTTATTTTCTTAAATTGTCGATTTAAGTTTTAATGTAGTATTTTATTTATATATTTAATATCTCTATGATCTATAAAATACAGAATAAGTTATACATAAATTTATGAAAATAAATTTTAATTTAAATATATAGTACAATATATATCAAGATATAGTATACTGTATATCAATATATAGATTTTATAACTTGTATTTTGTTATGAAGAAGTATCCAGTATTTTATTATTTTATTATTTTGCTATTTTTACTTTTAGTGTTTATTTATAATTTGTAAGTATTTATAGAATTACATTTTAAACATTAGTTTTATTTATTATTCTAAAAATTAAATAAAAACTATATATTTAAAGATAACTATAAAAATATTTATAAATACACTACAAGTAATTTGCATTAATATAATTGAAACAATTAACATTAAAAATAGTTTTTTAATAATTAATTAAAGATCTGAAGTATACTTGCATTCTAATTATAGGCAAATATATAATAATACTAAATAGACAATTATTAATTTAATTTATCCAAACTGAGATTTTAATAACAAAAAAAAACAAAATATAAATAATTTAATTTGATTAAACAAAATTAACTATATAAAAAGTATAAAGGTCATTTAATTTGAGCTGACAAAAAAATCATAAAACCATAAATCCTTTAAATTTATACCTAATGCTAATAAACATTAATGTAATGAAGTGTCAAATATTATTAAGTTATTCTGTATTTACTGTATTGTATGACTAAATACTTACATTAGTTTAAGTTTTATTTTTAAATATACATATAAAGTATTAAATAATAAACCTTCAATTTATTTCCGTATTGTTAAATAATTTAGTATTGACAATAAAAATTAAATATTAACATGCTAATTAAAACAAACATATTAATTAACTTTGGATTTAAAATAACTAAATTTTTCTATAGTATTAAATAATTATACTAATTATAACTACAATTTTTTACAACAAGTAATCTCATTACAATTATAAATAGATATTTTAGTTTGTTTTGATAAAACAAATTATTTATATACTGTAAATGATTTCAATGTATTGTTTATGTAAAAGTAAATAATTAAAATAAATTAAATAAAGCTTACAATTAATTTGAATTGATTCACAAAACTCGTGTTTAATCAACGCATCAATTTTGACACTTTACACGTGTCGAGTGTTCAGATGTCATATAAATAAATATAAACAAAAGTATTATAATATCTAATTTATATTACTTTCAATCAAATGATTACTGATAAATAATAATTATTATAATTATTATTATTGTAGTATACTATATTTTGCAGATATTTAGTGTTAATTTTAGTTCATAATTATATGTATTTTAAAATTAATTTTAAATATAATGTGATATTTATTAAAACAATATCTTTTAAGTGCAAATTGTTGCTTCAAATTTAAAATCAAAAACTCATATCTATTTTAACCATTATTTAAATTAAAATAATATTTAAATAATATGAATGTATATTAAAAATTTTTATAAAAACTTATACAAATTATTAATATAACATTAAACAAAAGTATTATTGAATTGTCGAAGAATTTTGATGAAGTAAATGCTTACACATAGTATAGTAATTAAAGAAAAAATTGAAATTATTTTTATTTCAAACGGACTAAAAAAATATTTTAAAAACTTATTAAAATAAAATTCATTGTAAAATATCTTAAAATAATCTATAATTTTCTAATTTATAATATAATATAAAACTTGTAAAATATGCGTCAATATCTTGAAGGTTGACTTTATAAAAAATAATAAAATAATAATAAGAAAACTAACTTAATTTTAATCTATAATTAATTTAATTGTTTAATACAACATACTGTATATAAAATAAATTTGTTATATCTTCAGGAAATATTTAATTTAGTTAAACAAACGTATGATTTAATGATAGTTTTAACTATTAAAAAGACATTGGCATTGAAACATTGCATCACATGTTTGATATTATTACACTAATAACAAATTGATCTTCTCATAGCTATTAATAGCTTATCCCTTAAATTATCAGTCATAATAAACAATTAAATTAATATGAATTAAATTGAATGGTCAACAATATAAAACAATAGTTAATTTACAAAAACAACTTAATATGTTTACTGAATAACTTATTAATATTATGACATTATATATATATATATATATATATATATAGTATTATTATATTAATTGTTATTATAATACTGTATAATAATTACATTGCTTTGCGGAAATGAAACTGAATGTATAAATAACAATTTATTTTCTCATTTTATATTTTAATCATATGTATACTTAAAAATAATTTTTGAAATATTATGCTATATCAATGATAGAAAATAAGGTCCACTCATCAATGATATGTTTATTTAATATACTGGTGACCGTCAATAAAATGTCGTGTGATGTGATAATTTAAAAATTTAAAATTAAAAAATGATATTATAAGATATTTTTAAATATTTTTATTATTTGTAAAATTGTAAAAAATAAGTGAAAGTTTGTGATTAGATAATATAAATTTGAAAGTTATTAACACTTGTTGTTTAGCACAATAACCTTGTGAGACACAGACCATTGAATATAAATGTCAACTGAAACACAATTTTCAATATACATATTAAACAGTATTTGTTGTTTTCCTTTATTTTAGTTCTATAATCAATGAATTTAGTTTAATTAAAATATAATTAATATAAAAAATAATATTAATATTTTTCAATGATTTATGGATAACAATAATATATATGACGTTTTTTTTTGCATTACTGAACTGCACATTATTTAATTTTCAATAATATATATTAAATGTTAATCATTTACCCTTGGTTCATTACTTACATACAATTGTAGTGATTTTTTATATTTAAAAAAATGCTCAAGGATTTGATGAATGAATTATTATTAAATTTATCAAATTTTATAATAAAAAATATAACTAATAAAAAAAATAATAGTTAATAATAATATTAAAAGAGTTAGTGATGGAGCCGACATTGAATGCCAACATCAATATATAGATGTTATATATTAAAATTATTTTTATTTATAAAATAAAATAAAATAGTAAATTGATTTTTACAATCCTTGGCTATAAAGACTATAATATACGTCTCATAAATTAATAACAAAAATATTCACTAATATTGTTTAATAAAAAATATAATAAATTTATTAATTAAAGCATAAATTAATTTGTAATTACCTAAAAAAAATTTAATATAACAATGTATTGTAAATTTAATACAGTATTACAATTAAATTATAAAATATGAATCACAACATTGCATAAAACAACCTTGATTTAATCGTTAAGATATATCTTTTTGGCTAATCTATAATAATTATGTTAAGCTTAATTATTTATAATTTTATAAATTTAGTATATTGTAATTTAGCGTAATTGTGTGTATATACAGTAGTATATAAACTATATTTAAAATAAGTACATTTACTATTTATAAATAATAAAAATTTCATAATATCAAAAATAAAACACATTTATTTCAAATCAATTATAAAGCGGGCGTTTTCTCCCAACATGTTATCACATGTAATATAATAATAATAATAATAATATCCCCTTAATTTAACCCTCTATTTAATTGACCTACAATTTTTATGTCTTAATATAATTATAGGATTTTCTTCCTCCTGATTATACTAAACGTTAACTTAGCTTGTTTCTACATTTAATAAAAGTAAAAATTTTTTATATTAACTTTTATTATTATTATTAGTAGTAGTAAAAGTAAATTAATGAATATTTATAAAAAAAAACTCATTTTAAAATCTTTATGCAAAACACACCCAAAATTAGAAAACATTTCTTAAAATTTATTGCAAATATTTATTGATAATTTTTAAAAACATTTTTTATGAAATTTTTTATGAAATTTTTTTATGAATTTTTTTCTTGTAAACTATTATATGTCTCAAAACTCAGGTAATCATTTGGGAAATCCTATTTTTTATTATAAATCAATATATTGTAGTTACTATAGTGTCAGGGTTATTAAGTACATCAATTGTTGACTATTTAATCATTGTATCGTTTTTATTTAATTAATATTCATTTTACAAATATAGTACTTTTAAATTATTAAAATAATTGTTTGGGTATTTTTAAAAATATTCAAAATAAAATGTTTTGTAATTAATATTATAAAAGATGTCACTTTATATAAAGCAAATTTAATTAAAGTAGGTTTACAAAAAATAACTTTTTAAATAATATTGAATATATTATATTTAATTTTTTCACATTTATTTTTATCAAAGCTATTTTTAAGAATATATTTTACTTAAAATATCAAATACTATACTATTTATAATATTATTAATATAATATTAAATATATCACAAATTACGGTAATAGGAAGCAATATACAGTACATTTATAAACATACAGTAATTTACTTTCAAATTACTTAACCTTTATATTTATTATTAGATTACTATAGTTTACCTCTTTAAAATTGTTTTTATTATATATTAGATATGTTTATTGACAAATACTGTTATATGTAATTTATAAGGAGGTAATTATGAAACAAATTATAATTAGAAAGTTATTGAAAACTAAACACTTTTTCCATTATATTAATGACAGATTAGTACTTTAGCAGACAGACACCTGTTTTAAGTAATATATTTCTTAATAATAATAATAAAAGTAATAATAATAATAATATTATTATTATTATTATTACAAATCATTGGAAAGGGAGTTATTGCATACAACACACGTTAATTGTAATGTTTGCAAAAAATACAGCAAAACATTATACAACTCGTGTGTCGAGTATATAAACTGAAGGCTCCGATGAAGTGACAAAACTCCGCTATTTTTTAAAATAATATTACTTTAGTTTTATTTTTAACAAGTATTTCATATTCAATCGCTGTCTTTATCTAAATTGTTTCAAATATCAATATTGTTTAATAATAAATAGTTTCTTAAAGAATATATAATATTCAAATGTTAATTGTTTTTAAAGTGAGACAAAAAAATTAATTTCTATAAATATATATATACTAAACATAAAAGCATTTGGAAAACAAGATAAACTTCAAATTAAGGATTTTAGTTTTTATTAAATAATATTATGTTTAATTGGTAAGTAAAACGTTTATATGTATAATGTTTTAAAATGTAAAGTATAATGTATTAATACAGTATATATATATACTGTATTATGATTTGCATATAAATTTGATAAAATTAGTATAATTAATGTTAAGATAGTCTTGTGATACTTAATAATACTTTTTATGTTTAAAATTTATATATAAAGAATTTATTTGTTGGCAACTGTTTTACAGTAGTTATCCAAATAAATTAATGTTTAAAAAATTACTTTAAAAAATTATATATTTTTTAATTAATTCTGTAATATTTATAATTTATATTATATATATATTCTTAATATATAAGTTGGTTCAAAAATTATATGTTTTGATTAGTTGAGACAAGTTTTATATAATATATAGCATTGATAACAGTGAAAATGATTTGATAGAAAATACTCAACAAACATTATAAATTAAAAACTTGTTATTTATTTACAGTTTATACACTAAACTTAATTAATTAAATAAATATTAAAAAGTACTTTATTTTATAAGTTTATAAAACTATAATTTCAAGTTCATTGTACCAATTCCAGTATAATAAAATTAAGCTATTTGTTAATAAATAGTTTTAATTATTTATGAAGTATTATTAATTTATAAGAATATCTTATTAATTGATTATATATTTTATTTAATAAATTATATTATAATAGAATACCTAAACATAAGTAAATTATTGATAAATTGAACAAATTTGGTGAAAATGGCAAATATGAATAAATTCAAAAATATTGTCAATCACTTCAATACAATGGCATCGCAGTCGGCACCTAATGATAGCAAAATAATTCGGTCAAAATTAATATTGAAAAAGTACCCGTATCATTCACTATGTGAACTACTTTTTGAAAGATTACAAACTGACCCTGATAAACCATGCATTGTATGTATCGATTTATCTAATTTCATTTATTAACAATAAGTATTATTAATTATTAATATTATTAATCAATATTTAATTTGATTACCAGATTGACTGTTCACTGGATAGACGTTGGACTAAACGACAAGTGTTTGAATCGAGTCTCAACTTTGCCTACTATTTGATAAATGACTGCCAATTAAGCAAAGGAGACATTGTTTGCTTTGTGACCAACAACTCAGATATTCACGCCATTAGTATTGTCGGTGTATTAGTTGCCGGCGGTGTCTATAGTTCTTTGGCTGAACATTCATCTGAACGTAAGTCTAGTTTTAATTTTGTTTTTTTATAATCATTTATTTATTTATTCAAATAATATAATGTTAGGTGAGATACGTGAAGTGATTGAAAACATTAAGCCAACTGTTTTGGTGTGTATCGGACAAAACTTTCAGGTTATGGATGATGTGGCTAATGATTATCCATTTGTTAAGGTTTGTCAATTCATTTATCATTATATTTATATAACATTTTTAACATAAAATTTAGAAAAATTAGTTAAATGCAGTTTAAGACATAGTTGCATTTTTAGTAATATAATTATTTAAAACTAAAATTTAAAAAATATTTATATAAAAGTACAATAAAATTTGTAATTATATGAAATAATAAGTATTGTATTATTTCAGAAACTGTTGGTAATCGACGAGCCGTCCAAAGCAGAGATTAAAAAGAAAAGTGATTTATTGACAATTGAGAAGATATTTGAACAAAACCGTAAAGACAACATCCAATTACCCATTTGTGGTGATTTGGATGATTGCGCAACACTTGTAATGAGTAGTGGCAGTACAGGGCGTCCCAAAGCCATACTCCGAACAAATCGTAACTTTTTGGCCACAATCGCTACAATGCAACACAAAGAGTTGTGTCCACTCACTTCCGGTGAGATATTCCTCTCGAGTGGTTTTTGTCATATATGTGGCCAGAGGTCACTATTCTCGTGCATCAATGGCGGCGCACAGTTGGCTATAATCAGGATTGAAGAGAAACACGACGACGCCTTCACTAACATTCATAAGTATAATATAACGAGTGGTTTCATAATAACAACACAATTGAATTATTTGGCAAAAAATTATGAAAAGTATGACAAAAATTATTTGAAGAGTTTTTGCGACATTTTAGCCGGTGGTTCACATTTGTCAGACTCTACTTATAAAGCAATTGTCGAGTTATATGACTTTGAAAAGTTTAGAAGCTGTAAGTTATATACAAATTTGTTATATATTTGAAAATAATTGTGAAATTTTATTATTTTAGGCTATGGTATGTCTGAAATTGGTTGGGCTATAATGGTCTACCTGAGCGATCAACGCCGACTCACCAACACCGCCACATGCGGTAAAGTATCGCCCGGTTTAGAGTGCAGAGTGATTGATGAAAATGAACAGCCAGTTGGTCCTAATGTGTTGGGACAGCTATGTTTTAGAGGGGATCAGGTATGTAATAATTGAAAGATTATTTTACAGATTATTAAATTAAATTAAAATTGTTTTTAATAAAATTATATATTAAAAACTAATACTTTATTTTATACTTTAATGTAACTCCAGGTGACTCCAGGATATCTTAATAATGATAAAGAAAATGCTAAACTGTTTACAAACGACGGTTTCCTTAAAAGTGGTGATTATGGCTATTATGACGATAAGGAGTTTTTCTATGTTATCGGAAGATTCAAAGAAATTATCAAAGTTGAAGGTATATCTCATGTCTTATTTTATTTTTATCAAAAAATATTCAATAGTAATGACAAATGTTTTTTTTTTGATAATTATTTCAATCATTAGGATATGTTGTATCTCCAGCAGAGTTGGAGCACATCCTATTGCAGAACAAGAAGATAGAAAACGTAGCCGTCATTGGCATTAAAGATGAGGAAAGGGATGAAATACCTATGGCTTTCGTGACACTCGTAAAGGGCGCGTCACTTACTGAACAACAGATTCAGGATTGGGTTGACTCTCGAGTTAATTACTATAAGAAGTTAAGAGGAGGCGTCCGTATCATTGACTCATTCCCTTTGACACCACTGAAGAAGATTAATAAAACAGAACTGAAGAGAATGATTCCGCCGGAACTCCTATAAAGTCATTACATATATATTAATACATTATATTATAAGGTTGTGCACCACTTATACTATAATTATTTAGATTTTTATTATTATTTTTTTATTGTAAGTTGATTTGTATTATTTGTTTGATGTATATTTTTTGATGTAAATTTTTGATGTAACTTATTTTACTTGTGTTTTAGTGACTCATTTGTGTTAAACCGATTGTAATTTTAGTTTAGTTTATTTTTGTTTTTTGTTTTCTTCAAATTTGAGTTTTATAAATTTAAATACTTAATATACATTAGTATAATATATAATATGAATTGTGATAATCGTTTTGATACTTTACTTTATTTAATTATTTGTATTATGAATAACTTAATATTATAATATATATTTTTGGAGAAAGATAATATCTCATATACATATGATTTAATGTATTTTAATAAGTAAATATAACTTAAATATAAAAAATTAAAATATCACATATTGTAATATAAATTTGTAAAAATCCATATTTAAAATAAATAATTATTTCTTTTTAAATACTATTTAATTATTATAATAATTACTCTATTAAAAAGCATGAAAATTATTGTCATTTTATTGTCAAATTAATATATATGTATGAAAACTAATGACAGTTTTTGTAAATCTCTAATATCAGTCATTTTAATTAATAATTATAATTGTATTATAAATGGAATAAACAAAATATTAATATTATTCTGAATTATAATTATTAATCCAAATTAATAAAATAAAAAAATAATTTCAAGAATAATATCGATATTTGTTTTATTTGCTGTAAGAGTTTAAACTCAGAATTTGTTTATTGGTTTGTAATGAAAATTATAATAAAAAAGTAAACACAAAATACAGTATTAAAAATGACTAATATTTTTGTTTTTTCTATAAATTATAGATTATACTGTAATTAAAATATTTTATTTAATGTTTAAATGCAATGTAGCTTATAGAAAGTAGAGTCACTTATTCAAAACTAAATATACAAAAAAATATTATAATTTTTTTTATTATAAATAAAACTTGAGTTAGTTTAAAGTATAATATATACAGTCGCTTTCAGAAGGGTGGTAACAGGTTTTTCGTGAATATCTAACTAAATATAATAAATAGAATAAAACTATTATTTTTGATACTATGGTTTTTTGGGACGGATATTGTAAAATCTTAACATTCGATGCAGCGCAGCTCAGGGATGTAGGGACAGGGAGGTACTGTATCTCAAAAACTATAATAGATATCAAAATATAATAAAAATTATTATATACAGGGTAAAAATTCATTTCATACGTGTTTTAGGATTTTTAAAAATATTGAGTTGTTTTCGAACAAAAAATATAAAACTGTCAAAAAAGCAAAAGTTTGATATAGGTTAAATTAAAAGTGTCAAGGTGTTTTAAAATTTAATTAATTGATCTTGAATCTATATTATATGCTTAATAATTTGTCTATACAAGAATTTTAATTTTATTGACTAGTTACTTAGTTATTTAAGATAACTATTTTCTCATTATATAATTTAAATAATACTTAAGTGCAATATTACTTAATATTAATTTTGTTATATAATAGAAAAATAGTTTTTTTTAAATAACTAAGTAACTAGTCAATAAAATTAAAATTCATGTATAGACAAATTATTAGGCATATAATATAGATTCAAGATCAATTAATTAAATTTTAAAACACCTTGACACTTTTAATTTAACCTATATCAAACTTTTGATTTTTTGATAGTTTTATATTTTTTGTTCGAAAACAACTCAACATTTTTAAAAATCCTAAAACACGTATGAAATGAATTTTTATCCTGTATATAATAATTTTTTCCATATTTTGATATCTATTATAGTTTTTGAGATACAGCACCTCCCTGTCCCTACATCCCTGAGCAGCACTACATCCAATATTAATATTTTATAATATCCGTCCCAGAAAACCATAGTACCAAAAATAATAGTTTTATTCTATATATTATATTTAGTGAGATATTCACTAAAAACCTGTTACCACCCTTCTGAAAGCGACTGTATATATATATTATTGATTCTATACATATATAGTAAATGTGATATTAATTTAATAATTGCATAAATAATTATAAAAATAATTGAAGTAACAATACATAGACATTTAATATTGCTTATTATACGCATTTTAATCAAATACTATTAAATCATTTGATATTATAATATATGATATTATAAATATTAATAAAGTAATAATAATAATAATAATATAATTATTGAATGAATTATCTTTGATTGACACACTCTGAGTAAGGAGGTGGTGGGTCAAACATATATGCCAAGTGTTGTTGTGTCAACAGTGCCACTGGGTTTTCCGCAATCAAAAGTGGGGTTTCGCGCACTTGTCTACCACTTATACATCTATTTTTTCGGTACCTCCTATATATGGCAAACCCTAGCAAATAGCAAGATGTGCACAATAATATAGCACCTGATATTACAAATATAATAGTGAGGGGCACTTTACTGACACATTTAAGACCATTATAGCGAGTCTCGTAATAGTTATGGTCACAGACACACATACCGGTGTCGACATCACAGCTTCTCATGAGATCATATATGTGACAATCGCTATTGTGCTTACATTGAGTGGACACACAGGTATGAGTTGTTAGATTAAGCACATAGTTTGGTCCGCACAGACATAAGTTATCCACACATTCCAGTTCGGGTTCTTCACACAAGTAGTGACAATAGTGGCCATAGTTGGACATAACTCGCGTACATTTGTGTCCATTACCGAAATCTATTTTATACGTGTCTTTACACACGCACTCACCGTAATGATTGCACAATCGGTTTACGTCATAGCGCTGACAGTCCTTATCATTGTTGCAACGATATGACTCACACCGACCCATCTTATGATTAAATTCATAATTAGCGTCACATTTACACATGAAATCCATACAGACTTCATGTGTACCGCAGTTGTCATCAGTTTTGCATGACTTTAGATGTGTTGTCTTTGGTCTACACATAAACTCTCCGTTTCTGACACCGACCTCTTCTGTGCCATCAGAACACTGACAAACACCAGTAGTTAACAGACAGACTCTATTGGTGTCCCATTCCTGACAAACCTCATCACTATTGCAGTAGTAATCTTCACATTTCATAAGCTTTGCATTATATCTATAGTTAGGCCGACATTTGCACATCCCTTCTAAACATTGTTGGTTGGGGTCGTGACACGGGTCGTATGTCGAGCACCGTTGTATTGAATCAAATTGCAAAAGCACATATCGGTGCTGATTAGGGTGGGCTAGAAAATTGGAGTCATAGGACATACATTTATATACTACTATTATAGGATATAAGAATATTTGACAAATAATTTGATATTTATAAAACATTATGCGTTAGTTATCATATGAACAATAGACTTAAATTAATAACACATTCATCATTAAAAAAATCGTAATAATTTTGTTTAATATTTTATATTATCAGAACTTGTATTCATTCAACTAAACAACAATAGCATTACTTCGACAACATTTGATATCTTGTTGTCTTTGGCAACAATTTTTATACAAAACATAATCATATTATTTACTTAAGGCTTAGCTTTTAAATAATTGATTTTAATTTATTATATCAATGTTTGTTTTGATTGCATACACTTCACACTTTAAAACTTAAAAATGTTTTATTTAATATAGATTTAATTAATTAACTAATTTTTAATATATAATAATAATACTGTATAAACTAATTTGTCTTTTGTTGTATTTTATAGCTAAGATAATTTTTTGTAAAAATTACTTTAAATTAAATTCATAATTAATTAAGCTTACATAACTTTTAATGTTCATATATTTTATTAAAATAATAATAATTACAAATTAATCTTGAAATATTGTTATCAATTTCTATAATGTTAATATTTGTAATATCTTAAATATATAAGGCGTGGTTCACATATTACGTTCGCACTTGAGGGGAGTTGTGCCTAGTTGAGTTGCCTAGCGAACTTTTGCGAACGAGGGGAGGGGAGGGTATAGTCTTTAAAAACGTTCGCATTTAGATAATATTTTATTTCTTGTGGTGGGGGGGGGGTWGCGGTTAGGGACATGCGAACGTATTTTTTTTAAATGACTACATGCGAACAATTGCGAACATAGGGGAGGGAGGGGGTCTAGATTTCTTAAAAAGTGAGAACGTAATATGTGAACGACTCCTAATAGTTTAAATGTTAAATCAAGTTTATTAATTACAAACTTAAATACTGTATTATAAATTTTATCATTTATATCGTATTATTTAAGCAGTATATGATATACTGTATATCCTATTAGATATAAGGAATTAATTAAACAAAGAATTAAAAATTAATATTTACGGTATTTTATTATACAGTAAATTTACATTTAGATATACAGTACTCATTTTATTATTTATTATTTAAGATTATAAAATAATAAAATAAAATTTTATTAAGATTTTAATTAAAATTGTACATTTTAAAATAATTTTATATTAAAATGATATGTTTGTATAATAGATTCAGTATTTATAATTCAATAACTTATATTGTCATAAATAGAAACATTAATTATATTTATGGAAAATTATATTTAACTTAGAATTCACAATATGTATTAACAAATGGTGATTGATCAAAGAGAGTGAGTGAGTGAGTGAGTGTGTGTGTGTGTGTGTGTGTGTGTGTGAGTGAGTGAGTGAGTGAGTGTGTGTGTGTGTGTGTGTGTGTGTGTGTGTGTGAGTGAGTGAGTGAGTGAGTGAGTGAGTGAGTGAGTGTGTGTGTGAGAGAGAGATTTTAGTCTACTTTTTTAGTATTTATTGAAAGTGATATTTATGTGTTTATTTGTTTTAAATGTCATAATTTAAGTGATATTTTGAATCAATTTAATGTTTCACATTATTTCAATGTGTTTTCATACCAACATAAATGTGATTAAAAAATTGTTAACTTTGACTAACTATTATAGGTATGCTTTTAATTACTGCAAAACAATATTAAATATAATAATTTAATCTATGTATAATACAAATTATACGTATTATAGAATAATATTTAATATATTTTATGCAATTTAATGAAACTCTAAATATTAATAAATTTATTGAAAAACAAATTATAATTATAATTGGCTATAAATAGTCTCTGTTTTGTTTATTGTCGCCACAGCTGTAGCACCAATTGCCTCCTCATAAGGAGGGGGAGCAATACCGACCGATAACATTGGGGGTGCACTGCAACCTGCAGTCATTAAGTTGGCATTTAATTCATACAAATGCGACGGTTCATCATTTATGGGTCTATTACTGTAATAGTATGGTTGAGGTTCACGACGAACTATATATGATTTATGGATCAAATTGTTTTCAAACTGATTGTTCATTAATACCCCATTAGATATATTAAATAATTCACTATTTATTTGTTGTGCACTACAATCAATTTGATCATTATTTCTATTATTATTTTGAATTTGTAAATTATTACTATTACCGGCATTATTATTATTATTATTATTATTATTATTATTATTATTATTATTATTATTATTATTATTATTATTATTATTATTTATTGTGTTATTATTATTATTGCAATTATTATCATTTATATTGATTTGATTGTTATTTTCTTCATTTCTTTTAATTCTATCTAAAAGACTTGTAATTATAATTTTTTTTCTATTGACAAAATGTCTTCGGTATAGACATCCGGATATCATTAGTAAGACAATTAAAGCGATGACACCAGAGATCATATATATGGACCAACTCTTGGATTCTTTAGTTTGTGGTTCTTCATAGTCAGTGTCATACTTGCATTGATTACCATTTCTTAAATCTTCGATATAATGTTTAAGACAAACACATTTACCATTTTGACAGACTCTATGGGGGTCATCACTAAACCGTGATGAGCACTGGTAGTCTTCGGTACAAAATGAACGCTTGCAATAACCATCAGTTGTTTCATAATCTGCATTACAAATACATATATTATTGAGACACCGTTGGTTTCGGTCAGATATACAGTCACAGAAAACATGACAATCTTTACCAAGTGTTGTGTCTATTCGCTCACATTTAAACCCATTTGTCTTATTTGGTGCATAAAGTGGCGCACAATTACAGTAATAACCATTTGGTTGTTTATAATTAGCACAAATATCCGGGTCTATACACAATGTCCTGTTTGAATCGTATGGTATTTTACAATAATTTTGTGGATTCAAACATTTATTTGATTGTGAGGGCACACACTTTTGATTGTCATTTAATTCATAAAACGGTTTACACTGACAAACACTGTCCATACATACCATCATAGGATCGGTACAGTTATGAGTGTCATTACAAGACTCCTTTGTTTCTGCAAATATGTTTGGTATAAAAACATCGAAATTATTTTGAACTAAACTATTTCGATAGTCATCGTAATCATTGATATCTTGATAATTGATATTTTTATAAACTGATAATTTTGTCGTATTTATAGTTAAAGTAAATTCTGGTTTTAAATTATCAGCAATTGTTTGTTGTGTCATAAAATAAAATACACATAAAACTATAACATAATAAAAGTACATTATTTAATTAGTTAGTTGTACTGTAGTTATGTACTTATTTATTACTCATAATTACTTATATTAATTTTTATTATATTTTGACTTGTTTTGTACTTTCGATATTGATTTTACTATTGAATAATTTAATTGAAGTATTATAAATTATAATGTACAATTTTTTAAATGTCTTGTTAACATTATTAAGTATTAACATGGTTACGCTATCTTTTAATTAAAAAAACCTATTATTTTTATATAATATCAAAATTAGAAAGATATAATTAATATAAGAAAAAAGAAAATATTATTTAATTCATGTTAATATTTTTATTAAATAATTTGTAATTTATTTTTTAATAAATCTTATAAAAATGAAAAAATTATTTTTATTTTAATCATAAAAATGTAATTTATAGCTTTGTTTCATTTACTATGGTTTTGAATCTAAACTTTTGATTATTTAGTTATTTATTAAATAAACTGTAGAGTACTTAATATATTTTTGTTTTTATTTTAGTCTTAAATGTATCTTACTTTAATATAAAAATTACTATAATAGATTGATTATAGTAAATTAATTTGTAACAAATATTAATATTACTAATTTTATGTTACAATTTTATGTGGAAACTAAATGTTTCAGCAAATTATTGAAATAAATTAATACTCTAATAACTTATTATTAATAAGTCATACAATATTTCATTTTATGTGTTATATAATATGATATAAATTAAGAATCAATAAATAGATCAATAGATAAGATAGCAATACATGTTTGCTAACAGATCTCCATATTATAACCTCTAATATATTAATATATTATTTGCTTTAAAGGAGCAATAAATACAGTATATTTATGGTTAATCAAAAGGGGTAGAGGGGTAAAAACAGTTTACCCCCTTATAGATTAATAATTAATGATTTTACAAGTTGTAGACTACAACTACAAAATAATTTTATTCATTTTTTAAAACAAAATATGCTTTTAAGATAATTAAAGTCTATTATAAATGATTTCAATAATTTTATTTATAGATTACCTTAAATTATTTAGAGATGATTCACATCGACATTGATTTGGAAAATATTTGAGAAGTTATGGAAATTGATATCTTTTACTTTAGTAATTTTTGGAAATTTATAATAAATGTTTACATCACATCAAATTACACCTCTATTTTTTGTCAATTTATTTTACCCAATATCCCTCATTATAATAGAAAACATTGCTTAACCCTGATTATATTATGCTCAGGTACAATAAAAACATTATATAGAAAATAAATCAAATCAACTAAAGTGTACTAAACTGATCTCATTAAATAAATGATAAAATATATTGTTGTATACATTGGTTAAATTCAACACAATTGCAATTATCTGTTGATTAGGTGTTAATTTTACGTAATTACAAATTACAGCATAAGTTAGGTATGAGTAACCAATGTATTGCACCAATGCTTGACTTTCCTGTCAAAATATACGGTAAATATATTAAATATTTTATAACCAATATTTGTTTTTAAATTATCATATGATTCATACTTTAATCATTAGCCGTTAAATTTGAAGTATTTATACAAAATATTTTTCCTAAAATATAGAGTATTATAATTTGTTTTTATAACGGTTGACACATTGATAGAAATTTATTATTGAATTTTATTACTTATGACTTAACAATTTATTTAATTTATTTTCGTTTGAAGTTTTATTTTTCTTTAATAGTAGTGCTTGAATCTGATTAAACTCAATAATTTTGACAAAGAGGTAATTGTTATTTTTTTAATTATGTTATTTTTGTTAATATTTTATTTTATTAATGTTTGTTTACTAACTTTAATAAAAGTAATTATTCAATTGTTTATTAGTTCAATTTTTAGTTAATAATTTTTTTTATACATTAAATAATTAGAAATATATTAGTGAAAGAAGAAATTTATGTTATTTATAAATGACTGAAATAAATTGCTTTATTGTTATTTACAACTAAAAAACTATTTATAATTCTAAAATAAACTATGATTTTTATAATTGAATAATTCAGCAATATATATAATATATATAATATATATAATATATATAATATATATAATATATATAATATATATAATATATATAATATATATAATATATATAATATATATAATATATATAATATATATAATATATATAATATATATAATATATATAATATATATAATATATATAATATATATAATATATATAATATATATAATATATATAATATATAATACTGTATAATATAATAAATATATAAGCTTTAAATATAATGTAATGTTATTATGTATTTTAGTTAAATTTGTTAAGCATAAATTATAAATGATTTTGTTGTTCAATTTTATGATAATGTATTTGATATGTTGTTAATAATGATAATTAATTAATATTTATATATCAATAGATTGATTACAATTCAATTAAACAACAAACATGTTTTTAGCCAAACTATTATCTGAGTGTCCGGCAAAAAGTTGGTTACATAAAAACACTGTTAAAAACAATACAAGTGTTCAGTTGGCAGCAAATGACCCAAACATAGACAATGACACCCAAAGGGCACAATACGTGCGCTCAATACCTAACGCTTTGTTATATAATGATCTACTACTACAAGGATATCTAGTGAACAGAAATTTTTTGACAAAAATTAATAATTTTGAAATCCGTGAAAATGACATTTGGTTGGCAACGTATCCAAAGTCAGGCACCACTTGGACTGAAGAAATTTTGTCACTTATTTGTAATAAGGGAGACATAGATAAAGTCAAAGACAAATTGCTGCCCAAACGTGTGGTTCATTTTGAAGTGGGTCGACCTGTTGGGCACTCCAAGTGGCTCAAGAAGCTCAAGTCACCCAGGTTGATTGCCACACATCTACCTGTTACACATATACCTAACCAATTAAAGCAGACTAAATGCAAAGTAAGTTAATCTATTAATTAATTAATTTGATTTCAAAACTTTCAAAATCAATTAATTTTACTGAAATTAATTGTTAGTACAAAAGTACAGTCGCACAAAAAAAAATAACGTATATTTTAAGTTCATTTTAGTACTTTTTATATTTTTTTGGGAAAAATTTAGATGTATTTAATTTGATAAGTTTTATTAGAGTTATAAATTTATATTTTGTAAATTTGTTACTTGTTTTTATAACATTATAAATATTATCATTAAACAATAAAATTTATTATTATATATTATTTCATACTTATACACAATTATTAATATGTTTTATGATATTATAGATAATATATGTGGTACGTAATCCCAAGGATACCTCAGTATCATTTTACCACCATCACCGCATGAGCTCATTCCTGGGCAACTATGACTGGTCGTGGGATATCTATGTTGACCTATTCCTAAAAGGTCAGTTAGTTTATGGTGACTGGCTGTCCCACGTTGAAGGCTATTGGCAATTACATAAACAATACCCAAATCGTGTGCTATTTGTTTCATACGAAGAATTAAAGACAGATTTACCGAAAATGATTGCATTGATCGCCCGTTTTGTGGGTCAGCCTCTATCGGATGAGATCATACAGAGAATTGCTAATCACTGCAGTTTTGATGAAATGAAATCCAATAAAATGGTTAATAGAGAAAAGCTACCGATATTTGCAAATGGATTATTTGATATGACTGAGACTAAGTTTATGAGGAAAGGCATTATCGGTGACTGGAGGACACACTTTACCGATGAACAGAGCGATAGATTTGATAAACACTATAACAAACAACTCAATGATTTAGGTATACATATAGCTTATGATAGTCAAGAAGCGCAACAATTAATGCAACCGTTTGGACGTATTATTTATGGCAATAAAGATCAAACTGAACTCTCAAATGTATATAATATATTGTAATATTAGTTATTTATTTTTGTAATTTTGAATTTAATTTCTAAATAATATTAATTAGGATAAAAGTAAAACAATTACTTTATAAAATAATTATAATGTTGTCATTTCATAGAAAATTTTTGCTTAATTTCAATTCATTTTAATTTTATCTATTCATTAAAATATTCATTTTATATTCAACGCTTAAATTTATTTAGTTTTATTTGTTATAATGTTATTAAAATAAAACTGCTATAATAGATAACGACTCTAATATTAATCTCACATCAATGTAATCTATTATAATATAAAGTATAATTAAATTATATGTATAACAGTAGTTATTTCATTATACACTATACTCCTCTTTAATGTTGTTTAAATGGTAAAAATGAAAAAATTTGTATTATAAAAAATATATTAAAAGAAATACGATTAAATTTTATTGTTAATATTAATATTATTTTTTAAATAACTTAATTTAAAAGATTTTATAAAATAATATAACTTTAACTAATGACTTCTATATGTTCAAATTAATTAAATTATGTTTATAATTTAAATTATAATATATTAATATTAATTATCAATATATATTATTTATTAGTATAAAACATTATGATTTAAAATAAATTTATCTAAAACAATAACAAATTAAAAATTCTTTAATTTAATAAAACCGAAACCTTTATTCAAATATTCATTTGATAGTTATTTACCAATAATTACTAATTAAAAATAGTAATTAAAGTTATTTATTTAACTCTTGCAAAACAATATTTCTTTTTATAAATAAATAAAACTATCATAAGATTCATTATATGATTATTAAATAGTATTTAATTAAGAGTATTATCAAAATACAGGTAATTAATTAGTTACCAAAAAAACAAACAAAAACAGTGAATAATATAATATTATTTGTCAAATGATTTGCTTATTTTTCAAAGTTTTCATTAATATGTAAAACTATAATATAATATATTTGTATTATCACTATATTTGATGTTTCGTATCGATAGCGACATAACACAGGATAACAACACTTACAGTGGTATTCAATAGAGATATAAAACTAAGAACCAACTCATACTTAAAATTTTAATACTTAAGATAAGTTGATTCTTATTCTTATAAAACGTTGCAAAAACAAGTGCTCAAAAAATTGATGCTTATGTTTGCGCATCATGTATACACATGCGCAACACTTAACCGAATCAGTAAAGAAACTATGAAAACAGCTGTTGTTGTTATTGTTATTTAAATAAAGTTATCGAATTAAACAATGTCACGAAAAAACTTTTCTGAATACGACCGCAATTTGTTAGTATCATTGATTGAACCATTTTCTTCAATACTAAAAGATATGAAGAAAGATTCAATCACCAATCAAAAGAAAAAAAATATTTGGGAACAAATTGCGGTCGGGTTTAATTCAGACCCAAATATAACGTGTTCCCGTAATAATGAGCAATTAATTAAAGCATGGCATAATATTTGCTCGCGCACTAAAGAAGAGATTGCCAAGAACAAACAGGCAAGAAAAAAGACAGGCGGCGGACCACCTGCAGAGGAAATAAGTACAATCAGTGCCAACGTTGCAGGTAAACAACTGTCGGGACTAATGAACTATACGGAGATCAATATAATACCGAAATACTTATTTTAGGAATGTTAGGGGATGTATTAAATCCATTGGACAATCCATATGACGGTGATGTTGGACATCATGACAATGATGTCACCACATCCAACAATAATTTGAATCAGAACTCGCACGAACCAGGTGATCAAAAACTAACACCAAGAAAAAAATCACCAAATAAAAAGTATTTTATTAGTCGTAAACGAGTCTGCACTCCATCAACTAATACAACAACTGATGAAATATTGGAAATGAGACGTAAAGAGCATTTGGCTAAAATGGAATTATTAGAAATAAAAACTGAATATTATAAGAAAAAATTGAAATCTAAATTTGGTAATTAAATAAAATATTATTAATAGTCTAATCTATATAATTAATTAATTACATTTAATTTGAATAATAAAATAATTTTTATAAATATTAATTAAAAAATCTATTAATAATAGATTGTCTTAAATCATTTCCTGCATTAGTTGTATTGTGATTTTCGTGCTGAGCAGTATCCAATACAACATCATAATTAAAATCAAAATCATTTTTAGATATTAAATAATTATGTAATATAAAACATGCGGTGATTGTTGTTAATGAATTATTAATATCTTGTTTAATAGATCCTGATAAACATGAAAATCTTTTTTTCAAAACACCAAAAGCTCTTTCAATTGTATTTCTTGTTCTTATATGTGAATAGTTATATGCTTTTTCTGCATTAGTCTTAGGATCTAATAATGGTGTTAATAAATATGGTTTACATCCATAACCGCCATCACCTAACCGAGTCAGTAAAGAAACTATGAAAGTAATGGTATTTACATGTAAATAACTTACCTAACAACCAACCGGGTGAAATAACTTTATTAACAAGTTTAGCACAGATTTCACTATTATTAAATATGCGACTATCATGTACCGAACCAGGCCATCTAACAACTACATTAGTAAATCTAAGATTTGCATCACAAATTGCTTGAACATTAATTGTTATGCAACCTTTTCTGTTACGAAATATTTCACGATTGCTAACACCTTAAGTAAATAAATAATTATTTTTTAAAGTATAATTATTTAATTATATATTAATATAATATACCTGATGCTAATATTTGTATATGTGTGCAATCAATTGCACCAATTACTCCAGGAAAAGGTCTGACAGATTGATCATTAATAAACAAATTATAAAACCCTTTCATAATATTTTTTGAATTTTCATTTGTTGGTGAAATTATAAATTGATTATATAATTTGCATATAGATTTAGATACACGGGCGACAGTCCGAGATATTGTAGATTGTGATAATCCAATAGTATCACCTAATCGAGTCAGTAAAGAAACTATGAAAGTAATGATATTTTACAAGCAAATTATATTTTTTATTTACCTGTTACTGTTTGCATCGATCCTGTTGCATAATATCGAAGTGCAATTAATAATTGTTTATCTGCAGGTACTCGATGATTATGAGATGGCCCTATCTCAAGATCTTGTTTTATGAAATTTAATAGATCTGTAAATGAATTTTTATTCATTCTATAGCGTTTTTTAAACGCATTTTCTGGATATTGATCCAAAGGGTTGCACTTAATATATTTAACTCTTTCAGTGATTTGTCTTCTTTTATTAATAATATTAATATCTCTAATTAAAGACAAATCGGAGTCCATTATCACTTAACTGAGTCAGTAAAGAAACTATGAAAACAGTGGTATTTTTTGATTATTGTATATTACAAAACATATGATTGCAATATATTTTTATATAAAAAAAGCCAACTTAAAGGCTTTAAGTATGATATGTGTAAAACTTAAAATATCTGTGATCTGAGCATCAATTTGAGTTACACTTACAATAAGTACGTTTATTGCATACTGTGTGAGCATAAACTAATAATCTAAGCACTAACTTATGCTCAAGCATAACTATTGAATACCACTGTTAATGTCTAATCATTTAATTACTTGAAGAGAGTCTTTGCCGTACAGTATATCTATTATTGTCTGATATAATAATTTACTCATACTTTTAAATATTACACTTATTATTAGTACTTTAAGTATAGATAAATTTAGTTTAGTTTTTTCCAGTGAAATGTTTTTTGTTTAGATGTAATTAAAACGTATTTCATTTATTTTGTTATTATATTTTGATAAATAAATAATATTTTTGTTTTTATAGTTAAAATAGATAAATATTGCAATTGTTAGTAAATAAATAATTTATATAATTTTATGCAATACATGGATTACATAATTTTATATAAAATATAAAGAAATTTAATTACTTTTATAATTATAATTTATTATAATTTTTTAATTATATGTATTTATATAACTTTTATTTTATAATGTGCATCAAAAATTTATTTAAAATTTTTAATTTATATATAAATACAATTATTTAATTAATAAACATTTAATCAAATTATCTTGGAACAATTAAAAATGTTAATCAATAATTATTAATAGATTAACATCTGAGATCAATGTACTAAATGTAACAATAATGAGATTATAAAGTACACAAAAAATCATTATAAGTGTAATTCATATATTTTAAAGTATTTCTAGAAATATTTTTAAAATAATTTTATAATTAAATTATAGTCAAAATTAAAAGTAAAACAATCCTATAGAGCACTTCAATGACAAGACTATTAACATATAGCATGACCTGTCGTTTTTGACTTTCGGGTAACAGTTGACTCACTTTATCAAACAGATCGATGGTGTTTAGGTACCGGTGCTCATCAATATAGATGTCATTTGACATTTTGTCATCAATCAAATAATTTTGTTCAATAAGTTGAATTGGATTTGAAGTTAATTTAATATTTTGGCCATTAATTACTTTGATAGTAACAGAAGTAATAATAATAATCACTAAAACTTTAAATTAAATTAAATTAAAATAAATTACTACATTGAAAACAATAAACATAATTGTATTATATTTACCTTGACATATTAATTTAGAAATGATATACATTGTAATTGAAATTTTTAAATAATATTTCAAGTATTTTAATTAAATGACAACATTTATAATGAATTGTCGCTCTTTTATATAACATTCAAAAGTAGTCACAAAACCGATATCTTATCTCTCGACGCCTTCCTGTGTGTTATATTTCTTACTAATTATTAGTTAAATTATATCAACTAATCATAGAGTGACTGAATGCACAATATTTTGTTACAATAACTAACAAACATTTAAGAAAAAATATGTCAACAGTTTTAGTATAAATAATATAATCTAATAAATATATATTTTAAATAACTTTTAATTTAATTAAACTATTTAATACATATAAATAAAAAATAAATAAAATTCTGTTAATACTAGTTTCAATATATCTTATTTTAATTAATAATATTTAATTAAAAGCTAAAAATAAACTATTTGTCAAAAAACTAATTATATTATAAGTAAAACATAATTTTAAGATAATTAAAATAATAATAATATATAAGATTACTTCACATATTTGTCTATATGTTTTTTATCAATTATCTTTAAATTACACTAAAATGTAAAATTATTTTTATTTTTTATATTTTAATCAAAATTGAATAATTATTTTTAATTTAAAATAATATTCGGTAAGTATTAATAATAATTTCCTATTTTTCTAAAAATTTATATAATTTTTTAGTCCTTTTAGATTTTGAAATTAAAAATGTTATAAAAGTCTAAACCCATCCGTATTTCACCTAATTTTAGAAAGTCTTAAACATCAGCGCCGACGACAACAGCGGCGATGCTTTTAATTTCAATTATCTGGTCAACAATACGCTGTATTTAAAAGTGACCAAGGGCAATGTTGTAGATAATTTTAAACTAAATAAAATTGTAATTGGTCATTTTTAATTAATTGTATGATTGGCCATAAAATTACAGTCGACTGTTAAAAAATTGTAAAAATGATAGTCGACTGCAATTATCTGCCCAATCATGAAATTAATTAAAAAATGACCAATTACAATTTTATTTAGTTTAAAATTATCTACAACATTGCCCTTGGTCACTTTTAAATACAGCGTATTGTTGACCAGATAATTGAAATTAAAAGCATCGCCGCTGTTGTCGTCGGCGCTGATGTTTAAGACTCTAATTTTTAGTAAACCATTATTAATATCTTTCACTTCTTTATGTATTTAATTTCTAACATTAATTGTAAAAAATTATCAAAACCTTAAAATTTATTTATATTTTATTCAAAAATTTTAATCCTTTAATACATTTAGTTTTTAGTATTTTTAAAATAATTAATTTAGTAGGGACCAATTAATAATTTACATATCTGAACTTAACTACAATTAGGGGTTGTAAAGATTCACTCCATTGTCTTATTCCAAAAGTTCCAATGTTCCCAATGTTCCCAATGTTCCTAATGTTCCCAATGTTCCCAATGTTCCCAATGTTCCCAATGTTCCTAATGTTCCCAATGTTCCCAATGTTCCCAATGTTCCCAATGTTCCCTGGGAATTCATAATAAATCTATTTTCTTGTGCTACCACCTATTGACTCTTAAACAACACATTTTATTATGTTTTAATTTTTAATTTAAGTTTTTGTGCTATTTATTGTAAATAATTTATTGTTAATAATATAAATTATATTTTCCCTTCTAACGAGTTAAGGAGGAAAAATAAAGTATTTTCCATATTTTCCATTGGAGAGATTTTATTAGGGAACTTCCCCCCATTGGTAATCATTACAAACCCTAACTACTATACAGTAACTGTATTATGCGATACAATGTCTTATAATAACATTTGATGATAAATAAGTAAAGTTTGGAAAACTAAGAAAATTACTATTTGTTTTGATATAAAATAATAGTTTCTATTAATTATGTTATAAAATAGACAACAATTATTTAGGCATTTAGGTATAAATTATAGTTATTAAATCAAATAAATTATAATTGAATTTCATATTGTTTTTACTTTAAAAAGAAATGTAGATTTTCAGTAAAATATTAATCGATTAAATGTATTAATGATTTTTCGGGATTGACTGAACTGCGGTCAGCAATGGGATATTCTGCGGTCGGCTATATCTCGAATACGGTAGGTCAGATGTTGCGGTCACCAATAGAAAAATTGTAGGGAACAAAAAGTTTATGTTGAAATGTATGGTCAAAAAAAATATCTGACCACCAGGGACCACATAAAAAAATTAAAACTTGTTTTTTATCAGTAATGATGCTGCGATTTAAATAAAATTGCGGTCAATTATTAACTGGAAAACCAGTAGTCAGATATCAGTCAGTAGTCAAACATAAAAGATTTAATTAATAAAAAGGTAGAAACAATGACACACAAATTTTAGGTCCATCTGTGACGTATTTTTTATTTTAAAATGTTGCGGTCAGTGTTTATCTAGAGATTATTGTTCCTTTCTTTTAATTAACAACTTTTATATGTCCACAAGTAAACAATGTAAACTTTTTGTTCCCTACAACTTTTCTATTGGTGACCGCAACATCTGACCAACCATATTCAAGATATGGCTGACCGCAGCATCATTACTGATAAAAAACAAGTTTTAATTTTTTTATGTGGTCCCTGGTGGTCAGATATTTTTTTTGACCATACATTTCAACATAAACTTTTTATTTCCTACAACTTTTCTATTGGTGACCGCAACATCTGACCAACCATATTCAAGATATGGCTGACCGCAGCATCATTACTGATAAAAAACAAGTTTTAATTTTTTTATGTGGTCCCTGGTGGTCAGATATTTTTTTTGACCATACATTTCAACATAAACTTTTTGTTCCCTACAACTTTTCTATTGGTGACCGCAACATCTGACCTACCGTATTCGAGATATAGCAGACCGCAGAATATCCCATTGCTGACCGCAGTTCAGTCAATCCCTGATTTTTCTTATATCATTAAACTGGACTTAATATTAATATGTGATTTATAACTAAAATAAATTATCTGTTTTAACAATGAAATACTTATACGATTTAACTATTTATTATTGCATTCAACATACAATACAATAAACTATTGCATATATTATTAATTTTTATAATAACATAATATTATTACATTGCAATCCATCATTTTTAATACTTTCTAACTAATAATTAACTGATATATAACTGTATGTTTCTGGGAATAATCTTCAACATAATATTAAGTATATAAATGATATATATAGTATATATGTATATAATTTATTATTTAAAATTGTTAATACAATATATATCACTATATATAATACATATAATCAATATATATAATTGTATATATGATTAAAACAATGTATTTTACTAATTTGTTTCATTTGATTTTATTTTTTCCTTTTATTAAATCAAATGTATTGACAGAATATCCTGATATGTGTCCGACAAACGGTCGCTGTTATCATATTAACGAAAGATGTGTCGATTCATATTGTATTTGTCAAACAAATTATAAATTCAATATAAATAGCAAAATATGTGAACCAATTGTTTGCCAATCAGATGACCAATGCGTTGATAAATGGATTGATTATATGAAAGAATGTAATACAACTAATGGACAGTGCGTTTGCAAACCGGGATATATTGAAGATAATAATAATGGATTCAAATGTACTAAATATGATAACAAATCAATCATAAAAAATCATATGAAAAAATATGTTATTATTCCAGTGATTATAATGTTAGTCGCAATTATATTAACTATTTTTGTTAGTTATCGATATTTATATTCATCAAATGCAAAATGTAAATGTAATGTAAAATACAGTATTGATAATTATACCAATAATACAAAAGATCAAAATATTATAAATATTTAAAATTATTATAAACTTTATCTTAAAATAACACAATATATTCAAATCATTTATTGATGTAATTATAATATTGTAATAATACTATAGTTCTTTATAATAAAAAATATATTTAAACCCGACGTCTATTTCTTTTACAAACTATATAAACACCGATAACACTGACAAATGCCAATCCTATGGGTACAGCAAATGCAATCCAGGCATCGGTTAATATAAAATATTTATTAGAAATTTTCACACATTTGTCACCATTTGACTGATCCTCTTCATAGCCATCATCACAAACGCATGTCTTATTACTTTTAACACAATGTCTGTGTGAATCATAAAATGAAGTACAAGTGCTATTATAAAGTTGATGACAGGGATCGTAGTAACACTTTTGATGACTTACAATGAAGTGGTAGTTTGGTGTACACCTACACACCTGATCGACACACCGTTGATTAATCTCATAACACGACTCATTAGATTTGCAATAATTATCAAATGTTTTGGACACCGGTATTATACATTTGTTGTCGTATTGTTCATCGGCTAAGTAGTTGTCATCACAAACACACTGACGGTGCCGACACACCCGATGCTCATCATATTGTTGGCACTCATTGGTTGTATTACACATATTCAATGTTAATGAATATAAAATATTAATTTGAATTAAATATATAAAATATATTATTTTTATCATATTTATATAATATTTATAATTTATTATACTATAATAAATACTTAAACTATTTAAGTATAATTATAATTTTAAGTAAATAAATAATGAAACTATTAAAATAAAAAATATAAAATAAATTATATTAACCGATGATTTACTATTTCATTGTCAAGTGTTTATTAATCAATTAATTAATGTTTTATTTAATAGAATTAATAAATCTTTTATCTGAAGCATACCTGACATTATCACTCAATTATATGATTTATATTTAGTTAATCAATTAATTTTAATATCAAATATACCCAATAAGGTTGATATATTATTTATCTATGTTGCATAAATACTAATAAAAAATTCAAGTAATTAAATTTATAATAATCATATTAAATAAAAATTGATACATAATGTAATAATTTTGTACTATTAATAAAACATAGTTGTATAACAAATTAATTTAATTTTTAAAAAATTTAAAACTACTTTTAATCTCAGAGGTTTAAAAACTTTTTAAACAATAAAATATATTTCTAATTTATTTTTAATTATTTAATCAATTAATTATTAAGTTTTAATTTTTTTAACAATTGGCAGTTCTTTCAATGTCTTGACTACAATAACATTAATAACTCATTTTCAGAATATTTTTTTTCAATAATATTTAATAATAATAATAAACATTACAAAAAATGTACTGTAATTTACATAAATAGTTTTATAATTTTATTAATTACTATATTTTGTTATCAGATAAAAGTTAGTATTTTATTGACTATTTTATTGAAATTTAAACAAATAAATCTTTATACAGTACTACTGTTTATAAATTAATAGTTGCATTTACAGTACATGTATATTAAAGTATAATTAGTAATACTGTAGTTTATTATAGTAAATAATTTGAATTAGTTTTATAAACTGTAACATTATAATAATTATGTTTATAACGACTATATATTATTATTACTGTAGAAGTATTAATAGTGTGTACATTATAACACATGAAAATTAGGATTGATGTTATTATCATAGTTACAATGATATTCAATAAATGAAAATAATACAAAATAACTGACCTATTATTTATTAATTTTTAAAATTTTATTTAAGATAATAATTTTTAAAAATAGTATCAATAGTTGAAAATATTATTTGTCCTTTTGATTGTTTTTTCTAATAACAATTTTATTACAAATTATAAGCTTTTAAATTGTATTAATATATTTCCTTACCTTTTATCTAATTGACTATTATGTTTAAAATCATATATAAGTAACCAAATCATGAATATTATTGCCACTTAATAAAATAATTAAATTAATTTAAATATATAATTTAATATAATATAATGTTAAATGATATTTACATAAAAGCCATTCAATGAAAAATATTTCCATAAATAGGTATCCTTTGTGGTCAATAATATAACCGACGGCCAGATCTATGAGACCGAGTATTAAATTGATGAGAGCCTGGGATATACCAAAAGCTGTTCCCAAACTGTTTTTCGGGACAACAAATGAGATAAGTGTCCACACAATACATGCAAAGATAGAGTACGCGATACCCATCACTGTTATGGCGACCCAGGGATTGACAAATGAAAAACTTAACATTAAGTGAGATATTGTTGTCAACACTAATGAAAGTAACACAAACTGGAGGTTACGTCCAAAACGACCGATTAGGACACCCATTACTGGTGAAGCAAATATCGATATAAAATAAATGCTACTATTTATTAAGTTTGCTTGCGATGACTTAAAACCAAATTTATACTTGTAAAACGGTCTGGATCATTTAACAATTCATTAATTTTATTATAAATTATTAAATGTTTTAATAATATTAAAAAAATAGACTTACATTCCCAATGAGATAAATGGGAAAACAGCACTATAATTAAAAACAATAATCCAAACGAGTGCCCAATAGTCAAACCTGAAGTTTATTATATCTTTTAACTTTATTTTGTCATTATTTTTATCACTGGGTTTCGGTTTTATATATTTTTTGGCTCTGGTATCTAAAAACGCCAGAATTATGGCTAATAAAAGATCCATTAATGGCAACAATGAGACAAACATGAGAACTACTCCCAGACATTGATGTCCAAAATAATATTGTTTAAAATAATTATAAAGCGGTTCCATAACAATGAAGTTTAAAGTACTACCAAAACGATTGACACTTAATTGCATACCAAACACAAAGTTTAGTTCATTTTCTGGAAACCACTTAATAGCCCGCATATACCCAATCAATGTAAGGGTATCGCTGCCCAATGAAAACACAAGTCGGGCCAATAGCATCACCCAAAACTTGCCCACATATGCGCCAACACCGAGTAATAACTGTCCCAATACAGTGAAACAACAACATAATACTGTTCCCAATTTGATACCTAAATACTTGTCGATGAGATACCCACTGATCAAATTAATAACAATGTTAGCCCAGGCAAACACTGAGTATAACAATGTAAATGTTGGAGTGTTTATTGACATATCAGTTATTGTGTGTTGTTGTAATGACCCAGGTACGTCAAAACAAAAATAATTACCTACAAATATTTTCATCATTATTATTTTATTTATTAAATTGCAAATACTCAAAGTGTAATAGACATAAAAATAAGTTGACAATCAAGCATACCTGTGCCCAATAAACATAATAAAACTAAATATGAATATCGATAAAATCGATGAGACGGATGAGTTAATCCAATCGATTTGCCTGTTATTTCATCAATTAATTCACTGTTTTGCATATTTAGTAAATTATTTTCTCTAATTTTGTATTCAATATTTATTTTTTATTATAAATATATATTAGTTATTAATTAAATTTTTATTCTACCCAAACATAAACTTAATAGAAATAATTGCTTTATGCCTAATATCATTTTACTTATTATATTATCTAAAATTTTTATGACAATTATAAAAATACACATTTATATCACATGTCAATTAAATGATAATAAACATCTTAATAAATTTTATTTGATGGCAATGTATGCCAAATTAAATTTTAATGAATAATTTTTTTTTTTATAAAATTAAGACAATAAATCTTCACTTTAAACTAAAACTAAAAATTTCATTAATAATACTATTTGTATTAAGTAGTAAATATATATTAAAAAATATTCATAATATGTTTGAGATAATATTGTTGAATTGATTAAAACACTTGATGTTAACCATAAAGTTTAGGATATATTTAATTTAACTTTAAATTTGCTGTTAACCAAAAGGTTGGTGGTTCGAGTCCACCCGATGACCAGGTGAATATTTTATTTTTTAAAATAATAATGTTTCTAATTTCATTTTCTATTGACTTGCAGTTTTAATGTAATAGTGATTACAATATAAAAATTAATAAAAAAAAGTGTTGATTACGCCACCGGGTGGACTCGAACCACCAACCTTTCGGTTAACAGCCGAACGCGCTAACCGATTGCGCCACGGAGGCATATATGAACTTGCTAATTTTATTGTTTAACCAAAAATAGATTTAACAAAAATTTGAAAATTAATCATTTTATAAAACACTTGTGAACTAATGACAGTTCAACTTATAATAAACTGCTAAATAAAAATGCATTTGTGTTTACATAAAAGTTAACTGATATTATTTTTAATTATTATTAATATCTTTATTCTGAAAATATTAAATTCTGTACATAATTGTTAAAATCTGTTTTAATTCAGATACAATAAATTTATTAATTAAACTATAATATAAATTTAGCAAATTACATATTAATAATTTTAAAAAATAATATTAACAAATATAAAACATAACTAAATTAAACATCAATATTATAACATAATACAGAATAAGTATTAATTGATAAAGTATCATGGTCATAGCTATTAATTGTATTCTAAGAATAAATTATTCTAAAAAATTTAATAAAAATCATTTATTTTGCAATTTATAAAATTTAAGATAAATAGAATTTTAGTTAAATTACAAAAATTACTTTTAGCAAATATTTTTGCAAATATTTTAATTTTATATTTACACTTTTTACAATACTATTACTAATATATRTTAACAAAATTATATCATAGATTAATTAAACAGTGTAATATTGTATTATGAAATAGTTTAATATAAAATTATCAATAGAAACAAATAATTAAAGTATTTTTCTATTTTAATCCCTTTGAGTAAATGTATTGTTAATTAATTTTTTAAATATGCAATTTATTATACAATCTATTTAATAATTGCAAATTATATTACAAAAAATTAAAAATTATTTAGTTTTTCATAAATCATTTAATTGCTGATTTTTAAATTGACATTATTTTAGTTTAGTTTATTTATTTTAGTAATATATGTAATTTTTTAAAGGTTATCAGTGAATACAATAATCATAAATAAATATAATTTTTAATCAATTAATAACTTTTTATCCAAAATAGCAAAATATTTATAGTAGCTATAGAGACAATTAATACTTAGTATATAATTTTAATGTATTTGACTGCTAATAATTTAATTAAAAGCAAAATTTTTAAATTTTTAAAATATGTATTTATTTTTAAAATTAATGTTTTTAAGTTTTCAGTTTACATACTGTTTCAGTGATAATATATTTAATATAATTGATAATATTAGTAACAAAATAAATAACAAAACGGAAAGACACATAATTGATATAAAGCATGAATTACTAAACAATGTTTGTTATAAACAAATTGAGCATGATAAACTAAATTGTATTCAACAAAAAGTACCTAATTTTAATCCATTAGTTTTTGAACCAAAATATACCTGTTGTTTAATATCAGTCCAATTGGATTGTATGGTTGAAATCGGGAAAGTAAGTTATTGTTAAATAAAACTGCATTTACATTATATATCATTTATGTATAATTTTATTACATTTTCAAATAGAAATGTGAAAAAAATGACCATGATAAGTTAATATTGTTGGTAAATCAATTGAAATCTATATATCCAAGTGATTGTTATCAACAAAATATACAATCATGTGATCATCATTTTAGACATTTTTGTCAAGATTTCATTCAATATGATTACAAAAAATGTATTCAACAAAAATTGCCAAATGTTGTCCAAACACCACTTATGTATAATTATTATACCTGTTGTTCAATGAATATTGCCTATGATTGTGCAATTAAATTAGCCAATGTAAATATATATTATTAAAATATTATTTTATTTTTAAAAATTAATTTAACTACACTGTTTTTCAAACACAATAAATAGGATAAATGTCAACAATTTTATGATGACTATAAAAAATTAATAGATAAACAATTAGACTTTTATCAAACACAAGTCTGTCAATTGTTTAAATATACTCCAAATTTGCAATATTGTGACAATGGATCTACCATTCAAACTGATTCATGCTATTTATTTACATTAAATGATCAATTATCATGTTTGCATAGAAAAATTGGGCATGGTCATTATGATAATACAAATATTAAGGATCAACAATATAATTGTTGTATAAGTGACTTGAAATATGATTGTCAACAAAATATTGCTAATGTATACTTTTCAAAATATTTTTAAAAAAAAACTAATTACTAAATTACTGAACTAAAATTTTTATAATTAGGATAAATGTACGTTAGATGAATACAATGAATTCAAAAATAAAATTGATAATGAACATGCTCAATTACATAATGGCCATTGTAAAGATTATGTCTATAAAAAAGGTCGGCAACAGTGCTCATTGGGTAACAACTTGTTTAGTGTTATGAATATATATTTGTTTTATTTATATATATTGTATATAATTTGTTCAATATTATAACTAATATAACATTTATAGCTGAAATTTATATTTGCATTTATAAATAAATGCAAATAATAATTACAATAATTGTATAATTTACATGATATGTATAAATAATTTTCAATGATATACTTTTATAATATCTATTAAATAATTAAACAATATTCATTATACTTATTATGGTTTATAATATAAACTTTATATAAATGGTATAATATAAATAAAATAAATTTATTTATAACATTTATAATAAACATGGTTAAAATAACTTACTAATATTTTTATGTAAAAAGTAATGACTAACCTAATTTGTTATGTTAGCAATATGTGCCTCCGTGGCGCAATCGGTTAGCGCGTTCGGCTGTTAACCGAAAGGTTGGTGGTTCGAGTCCACCCGGTGGCGCAATATTTTTTGTGTAATTTTTTTTCTATTATTTTTAAAATAATATTTTTAATAAATTTTTTGTTTATTATTAACTTATAATTTTTATTTAAATATTGATCAGTGACTTAATGTAAAAAAACATTTTAACTTAAGTCATATTGTATTAAATAAGCTACTGTTATAGTAAGTTATCAATATAATTTTATTAGTCGTAACATTTTAAAACAACTTATTTAATACAGTATGAGTCAAGTTAATATGCTTTTACGTTATAGCACTGGTTACAAAATAAAAATTAATGGCAAAAAATTATTCCGCCACCGGGTGGACTCGAACCACCAACCTTTCGGTTAACAGCCGAACGCGCTAACCGATTGCGCCACGGAGGCAGATATGAGCAATGTCATTTTATTATTTAACCAAAAATAGATTTAACAAAAATTATAAATTTTATAAAACACTTGTAAACTAATGACAGTTCAACTTGTAATTAGTTTATGTAATTTATGAAATAATTATTAATAGTATTATTGTTTTTTAATATTTACTAATACCATAAAATTGCATATGTGTTTACATATAAAAAATTGATATATTTTTTTAATCATAATTGTTATCTTAATTTAGTAAATATTAAGTACTGCACATAATTGTTGAAACCATAAAATCTGCTTTAATTCTCATACAATATATTACTATTAAATGTATCAATATAAAATACATAATAAACTACAGGTAACAAAAAATAAACTATTTTATGAAAAATATCGTAAATGAAAACAAAATAATTAAAAAATATGTCTAAAGTAATTTATATATCTATCTTAATGTGCATAATTAGCACGTATTATACATATAGTATACAACAATTAGTGGATGATTTTGATTTTGATATTAATGTTATGAAGTTATTGGATGATAATTATGATAAATATTTGGCCAAAAAACAAGATCCCTGTTATATGAAAGTCAAAGACCGTACACTTAATGAGTGCTTCAAAAATCGGGCAAATAATTACAATCCTTTACAAAAATACAGTAATGACAGTCTATGTTGTTTTAATTGGATTAAACTGTATTGTTCACTTGAATTAGCTAATGTATAAATAAATTTTTACATTTTTTTGTTAACAATTTTATTAATATCTATTAACTTATTTTTGTTTTATCATTTATATTAGCCTCTAAATTGTAATTCATTAGATTATAAAAAAATGGTTTTTAATATTAAACAAGTTATTTATTTCGATCAAATCGATATCTGTACGGATGCTAATCGTCCATATATTGCGGGTATAACAAGTTGTCCGACACCTTAAAGTAAATGATAAAATCAATTATTTTATATTTTTATCCAATCTTTTGATTTTGTATTCAAAATTTAAATCAAATAAAATGTAAAAATAAATAATGAAAAATTTTATTCATTAAATTAATCTCTTAATTATTCTATAAAATTTTATAAAATGTTTGTCGAAATACTGACTTAAAATATAGTTAATTCATATTAATTAATATTAATAATAACTTTTTAATGACATTTAATAAAACTTTTTTTATCAAACAAGTCGTCGGCATTAATACAATGAATACTCTGAATGTCTGATGACTTAAAATCCTTTGGCAACCAATAGTTATAGCAGTCTTGACACGAAAGTGTCGACACTGTTATAGTATTAGTTTTGCGGAGTTTAAGAAACGGTTCAAATACTTTCTGATTTAATATTGAAATATTGTTGTCATCGATATCTAAATTAACGGCGCGTTTAATGTTTAGTATACCCTTAACTAAATCATACAGTTGTTTGTCAGTCACACCGTTGCTATTGAGTGCCAAACGCATAGCATTTGATGTATTATTGTTTCCCAAATCAAATGCTTGATCTGATATATACGTGATTTTGTTTGAACTCAGATCCAACTCTTGTAGAGAACTTAAGTTAGAGAAGGAGTTGGTCTCAACACGTGTTAGGACACCATTTTGTAGGGCTATGTTTGTAAGCTTTGATAATCCGTAAAAAGCATTGTTTGGAATAGCAGTTAGTTTTGTGTTACGAAATGACAGAAATCCCAGATTTGTTAGAGTATTGATAAACTTGAAGACATCGGGACTCGACTGGCTTTGAACGGGTGTATCCAAAATACTGAGTGAGTCGACCACCAACTGTGCCGACAAACTCAAGGCGTTAACATTAAATTTAGTCAATTGGGGTTCACTTTCGATTGTTATCTTTTTAAACTTAACATCAGATAGCATACCGTCAACCAATTCACTAATACCGGTGCCTCTCATATGAAACTCATCATAAAGTTTATCACTTCCTTTAATCTCTGCGCTCAATGTCTTAAAAATAGCTTTTATGTCAACATTTTTCTGTTCGCACGTGATTTTGGTGGTCCGGAAAAAGCGATCGACAGTACAATAGCACGGCTTAATGATCTCATCTTTAGGACAGTCGGCACACAAATGTTTGCCAAATATTATGCAATATATAACGACAAACGTCCAAAAAACTAAAAAATAGTAAAAAATATTATTTTTATTAATAGATTTCTTGTGTGTATTTAATTTTATATTACCTTTATTTTGCATTTCTAAAAATATTTTAAATTTTATTTTGTAATTATTCAAACTTAATAAATATTTATTTTAAATAAATTTGTGTTTTAAATTTCCAAAATATATACTTTAATTTAGTAAAATTAAAAATAGTATATTTTTTATTAAATAAATAAAAGTTATTATAAATTTTATCAAAAAAGAGTTTTTATGTACTTAAGTATCAAAATGTTAATAATATATTAAACATAAAAAATGAATACAATATAATTTAGATAATATTAACCTTACAGTGTTTTCAAATATTAATTAAACATTTTTTTCATTAATTAAATCTAAAAAAATAAAGCCTATCAATAATATTGTAAGTACTTTATAAGATTTATTTTTTTTTTATTAATATCATTGTGTTATTATAAAAACAAATTATTTTTAAAATCTATTTAAGTATGTGATATTATTAATACGGTATAAATTTATATGACATTTATATATGAATTTTTATATTAAAGAATTTGAAGTAATTATTTAGTAATTAATAATATATTGATAATAATATTTATTTAAGCTTTGAAAATTTAATTAATATTATTTCTCAAATGTCTTATTAATTGTTTATTTTTGCACTAATTTTACTAAAATAATATACTTTCTTATAACTTAGAAATTTATAAAATGTTTATAATAATAATTACCAGTTATCTAATTAAATTTATAAATTGCTAATTATTTTTAATCTCAAAAGTATTCATTAGACTAAACTAAAATTATTATTAATTATTAAGTTATTAACTGTTAATAAAGTGTTAATAGTTAAGATTATTATTAAATGTAAGGGTTAAGCTAATAATTTATAATTTAATATTAATATAACAATCATTACTATTTTTATTATGAGAAAATCAGATAATTTTATGTTTGCAAAATTTATTAGACAAACAAAATTATTATCTAAAACAATAGATAAAACTTTTACTCAATAAAATCAAACATCCTTTTATAGGAAAGGATTTTTTATTGAATAACAAATTGCATAATTTTTAGGTAAAATAAATTAATTTTTAAATATTAAATTTTTTAGATAATAATATTAACACTGTGCATGACTTTACAATAAAATAAAATATATGAATCATTTAAAAAGTATAGACTAACCTAAAAAATTAATTATACAGTATTAATAAACTAGTTTCACAATAGGATTGATTTTTTGGTTACTTTGAGTTATCTAAAAAATAATTAGATTTGATAACTAAATACTTAGTTTAACTTTTACTCAAATTATAGATTTATGAAGTGCTAGCAATTATAAAATTACAAGTGTTATTATACCTATATATTTATTATTGGTATTGAACTAAATTGTAATTATCATATATAAAAGTATTTAATTATTTTTGGATTATCTTTAATCATTAACCATCGTTTCAAACTCCAATTGAATAACACATGTTTAGTTGAATAAAAATTCTAGATTTTTTCTATCAATTGGTATAAATAGTGATCGATTTTTACTGTAAAAGTCCATTAAGTTTTTTATTGATCCAAAATCAATACAAGAGCTCTAAACAGTCAAACAATGTTGAAATTTGTGTGCTTAGCCCTCGCCGTCGCTGTTGTGTCAGCCGGTCTCCCATACAAAGACTGCGGTAATTATAGATTTATGTTTTTTAATTTAATTTATATTTAATATAATAGCATTATAAACGTAAAAATAATATAAATATGTCATCAATAGCAAACAAGGAGGTGACCAACGTTGAGATCACTGGATGCACAACCAGCCCGTGCACACTACACAAGAACCAGAAGATCACAATCACCATTGACTACGTTGGAAGTATGTATTGATTTATCTTAATTTGTTGACATTTATGTTATTATAAAATCTAAACTTAATGTGTCTGTCCTCAGATCAGGACACCTCAAAGGCTGACTGGGATTTGGTGGCCAAAGTGGGTGAACTGGAGTTTGATTTGGCGGCACTGATCCCTGGCTTCGACAAAGACGGCTGTCACTCACAGAAATGTCCCGTTAAGAAGGGAGACAAAGTTACCTTCAAATACGACATCACTATTCCCGGCGCCACTCCAGAGATCGAAGCCGAGGTCAAGGCTGTACTCAAGGGTGAAAAGGGAGACCTCTTCTGCGGAACAGTTCGTGGAAATATCAAAGAATAAATTAACTAATATTTTCAATAATGCTATTAATTTATTTATTACAAATTAAAATAAATAAATAATTATTATATAATTTAATGTTTTTATTATTTTAATAATTACTGTATTTTTTTAGTATAAAATACTAACAAAATGCAACTATATTTTTAAAAAATATTTCATATTAATTAAAATGAAAATAATAAATCCATTATTTTAATAATTATTGTCACAAATTACTGTATAGTATAGTATTATAAAACCTTTTTGTTATAAATCTCCTTAATTTTCATAAAATTCAATTATCAAATATAGGTAAACCATCACAAAAAGGATTTTATTGTAATTAGTGTTTTACAGACAACTATTTCCTTAACCACACCTGTAGTTGAAGACAATGTTAGTATTGAAATCAAGAGAAACAATTTTCTACTATTATGTGTTGAGAATTGATTTGAATTGTGAATAAAATACTGATATATAAAAAACAATATTTTAATCTTAAATTAATTTTAAAACATAATAGTTATATACTATATATTTACAGCATTGTAAATGAAATGCAACAATAAATATAAAAATAATTATAATAGTATAGATTAGTGAATAACTATTTACCATGGGTAATTACTGCTATTTAACTTTGACATCATTGACCCAAAATATTTGCCAAACAACTTCACATAATATAATAATGATAAATAATGCAACGATAAAACTTAATGTAACTATTGTCCATTTCAGAGACGAGTCAATCATATTTTTTATTAAATTTGTTTTAAAATGTTGTCAAAACAGTTTTTAAAACAATTGTTAAAAATATAAAATCACAAATAATCTATAACTAGACAATAATCTATGTATATATAATATTATTTAGTATGAACTAAATTTTATGTAATTTTTATAGTGATTATGATATAAATTAGTTAACAATATTTGATGTGGTAGTCAGGTAATACTGTAATAATAATAATAACAATAACCTAAAAATTTTTATGTTTGTTTCATAGGCAACACTTAGTTTAATAATTTATGCGATAATTCTGACAAATATTGGATTAATTATTATTTACATTTAATATTTTTTTTCAACTATTTTTATGATTTTTTATAAAGTCTATTAATATTTATTAATATATCAATATATGAATAAGTAAATTAATGCGTCCACTATTGATGTCAATGCAATTGAATCAAAATACAGTATTTTTTAAATTTATAATCACTTCAAATATGAAGTTCAATACTACAGTATACTTAAGATATGGATTAGTGAAGTCAGAGATTATAATATTTAAGACCAGTCTCTAAAATAATTGATTGGATCACTGCAATGATATATCATATACTATCTCTCTCTCTCTCTATATATATATATATATATATATATATATATATATATATATATATACCATAAAAGGCAAACATTATTAGACAACCATAGTATAGAAATGCACTAAAATGAACTATGAGTATATTCGAAAATTACATAATATCAAGGTATTTATATACAATAGGTGTCTAATAAAGTTTGCCTTTTACTGTATATATATATATATGGTAACCTAAATATAATATACTGTAAGTTTTGATTTATAAAATGTTTTATATCATAACTTTAATCAGTCGCATCCAAAATCAAAATATCCAAAAATATTTGATCCATATTATATAATTTATAGAAAAATATTCAAAAATAATTTAATATAAATCAAAATAATTTACATTATTTTTAAACTATTTATAACAATAATCTTAGTAACGTTATAATCATTTTTATTAAATAATTAAAAATAATAATTTAAAAAAAATAATTTTGGATATTTTTATTTAAATTATATAATTTGGATCAAATGTTTTTCTTTACTATAAGTTTGGATATTATTATTTGAGATTTTAAATTTGAATATTTTGAACGACACTCACCTCTAATACCTTAATAATGAATATCTGTTATTTCAAACATTCATTATGACTAACTGTAAGTTATGATACAACTATAAGACATGTATTGTAATACAAATTTAATTATTTTACCAGTAATTAAATTAAACTGATTAGTTTGTGAAAAAATATATAATTTATATTAAATTATCAATATTAATTGCAAATGAATATGTATTGTTTATCTATATTTTTATATATTAATTGACATTAGTAATTTTAATATAAATAGCTCTGAATTAATTAATTTTTAAAAAACTACCAAATAATATGATTGTCTATTGGATCAGATAATATAATAGTAAACATGATATTTGATAAATAATCATAATATTACAATTATCTTATACAGTATTAAATTAATATAAATGTCAAAACAAAATCTTCACTTAGACTAAGTTATCTCATAATAAATTATCAACAAATTAGTTATTTTATAATTAAATGTCAAATAATATCATAATGTTGTATAGTTTGGATGAATTCACTTACAATGAATAGTAATCTAACAATATTATTATTTGTAACTTAATATCATATAATTTAGCAAAAATAATCACTATCTTTATGATATACCAATTAAAGTGCATATTATGCCAAAAACAGCTATTTTATTATTATTATTAATAATCCGCTTTCATATAAAGTAGACGTTATATTATATTATTATTATTATTAATTGTTTTGTTAATTTGATTTTCAGACACAGTTTCATTGACATCAACACTCGATTCCTCACTATTATCACCATGGTCATTTTTTAATTGAGTTTTATTAATTTTAATTAAAATAAATATGCAATATATAAATAAATAAGTCTTGAAAACAAATTATTTGTAATTTATTAGTTTATATATTATTTTTTACTTTATATTTTTGATCAACAATTGTACAAAATTGTAATTTAATGGAAAATAGTCAAATAATAAATGGTTATAAATTATTATATTAGTAATACTGTAAGCAATAATAAATATTGTAATGAATATATCTAATATTTGATTAAATTTTTATTGTTAATCTGATACAACCAATGTCTGCAAAATAGTATTATTTGTCGACTAATTTTTGTAATTTAAAAATTTTCTGAAACAATAAACTAAACATTTGTAATATGAGTATCAAAAGTAATGTATAAAATAATTGACTTTTATTTCGTAGCTTTAATTTATAAAATTGTCTAAAACTTTAAACTTAAAAACTTCAACTTTAGATCATATAATTGTAAAAACATTATATCTAATATTTATAAATAGTTCAATAATTTATTACAGTATTTATTTTTTTCACAATAATTTTATATAAAAATTCACGATAATTTTTTAGTAAATAAACAATATAATAAAATAAAAATTTTCGATAATGATATTTGCCATCAACTAATATATTATTACTTAATTGTTAAGTGAATAATAAAATTACAATTGTTTTTTATCTGTTTTTAATTTTGATTAATTGTTTTTAAAAATTTAAACAAAGAAAATAACTAAACTTTGAACGTTTAATAGTTTTAAAATAATATATAAATAGCAATACATTTGATAATTTTATTAAATATTAATATTTTATAATTACTTTACCAAACAATTCTTAAAGAAAAATAACTAAATGAGTTGACAATAATGTTAAACATAAATTTAATGATAAGTTTGTTGTTCACAACTATTATATTTAAATTTATCATTAGTAATAATGAAATAAATAGTATTGAAGACGACTGTACCAAAAAAATATTACCCGATTCAGACAAATGTCTTGAAACTAAAGTACCCGATCCTTACAACATGACTGATAGAGATAGGGCTTTTGAATGCTGTGTCGGCGATATTAAATATGATTGTCTATTGTCAACAGCACAGGTATGTTTGTACTTATTTATTAACAATCACTGCAATGTTATACTACTGTTTATATTCATACATGTTTATGAAATTATTTTATACTAAATTAAATATTTATATAATAGTTGACATAAAAGATATATTTTGGAGATGTAATGATTAGTAATTAGTTAATAATATTAATATCTTATACTTTAGTTATTTATTAATATATTTGTTGACATAAAATAATAATACAATAACTAATATGATTTCAAATAGACTACAAAATAAATGTATTACATGTACTGTACTTTACTTTATATTAAATTTGTAATAGATTTTGTAGAATATTTAAAGTTTATTGCACTTACTTTCAAAGATTAATAATATTAAAATTTTTAAGAGTAAAATATTAGTAATATTATAAATATATATATAATTATAAAAAATATTAGCAAACAAATATAGTTTGCTTTTTAAAGTTTTCTATAACATTGATGTTATTTAAACAACAATACCGGTATGTAAGAATTATTATTATATATAAAAATTGACAATTAATTAATTATTATAAAATTAAGAAAATTAATTATTAAAATTTAATAATTTTTTATAAAATAATATATATATAACTTTAGATTAAATGCACAAATGTTGAAATTGCAAGACTCAAACACAAACTGGATTACGCCAGACATTTGGATGATATGACATATTGCAAGGATTACCCCTATAAACCTAATACAACTAAATGCAATTAAATTAAAATATAAATATGTATTTTTAATAATAATAATTTTTTATATAAATAGATGTATATTTATTAAAAATAAACTTTATATATATTATATCTATAATATTCTATTAATATTACATATCTGTAAAATGTCATTCTTATGGATAATAAATATACAGAATGAGGAAATTGTCTAAAACCCTAATATTTTTTATCATTTTATTAAATTTTTAAATTTTATTTATTTTATAAATTATAGTGTAAAATAAATTCCATAAAGTTTCCGGGAATATTGAATGTATAAAATAATTAAATTTTAAATCGCGAGAATCTTTTGAGCTGTAAATACTGTAATAATAATATTTACAAATATTTAAACTTTATATAACATAAATATATATTATAAGTTTTCAAAATATATATTGTATTTTCAATAAGAAAATCAATTAAGAATGCTATATAGTATATTTAAAAAATTAATTAAAATTTTTTGTTTTGTTAACTATATCTACCAATTTTTATTTACAAAACATTCTCAACATTTATATTTTTGTTATATTATAGATTCAACATTTCATTTGAGAAATAAATTAAATTTATTATTAATAACACTAAATACTATATACTGTATTTATACTATATAATGTAAACATTATTACTAAATAAAATCAATATATATTATATTTATAAAAATAGAGCATTTATATTTTATATATTGTAAAATATGAATTAAATAAACAGCAAATAACTATAATATTATTTATTATTACTAATGTTTTGTTACAGAATTTAGTAAAAATGAAATTTTTTTCAATAGTATTAAAAATATATTTAAATTAATTTAATTAAATTGAAAGTTTTTCTAAGATTTTTAATAACAACACTAATTGTATTGTTATGTTTACTTATGATACTTATATTGTATTTTGACAAATGATTACGTGACTACTGAATCGTTAGTTAACATAAGATATGACCATTTATGGACATTTTACGATCAATTATTTGGAGTCACTTTATGCTATTACGATAGTAATCAAAATAATAATAATGATTCAAATTTATACGATATATTAAATGTCACGAACAATGTTATCGTATCAGTTGTCGGTTACATTAATTCAAGTCTTCAAATCAACATTTTATATGATAGACAGCCAGTTGTAAGCATTTTCATAATTAATAACAAATTTGGAAGTATTGGACATATTTTAGTCATTTATTTGACATTTGGAAGAATTTTGAGTTGGAGTTAAACAGAATCGAACTGTCCATTCAAGCACCTGATCATAGAGTAGTGGTAGTCTAAAACAATTGTCAACTAAAAATTATTATATTGCTGTACATACAGCCGAAAACTTGCCAGTGTTTCATAAGAAACACACATTTATCTTAATACCTAATGAAAGTCATATAACCATAACGTATAACATTATATATACGACTCTACTTTTCAATAGTTTCGACAAAACTATGGCATAAATTGTATAAATCAGATGAAAAGTGATTATATTATTAATTGTTATCTTAAGTAACTACAAAAGTTATGTAAAATCAATGTTTGAACAATATTTGTAGCAAATATCTATTACGTGAAGATAGTCTATTGGAAAATGGCATTAAATTTTGTGTAAATAATAACAAATCACTTGCTAAATGTGTTTTACAAAATGCTAGAAATGTATTAATTAGATGCAAACAAAATTGTCCTCAAAGTTGTCGAATTTTTTTTTATAATTATATGATTGAAAAGTTTTCCAAAAACAATGAATTAAATATTAAGATTAATATCACTATTGAACGCAACCGTATGCCCACTCAGTTAGTTGAGTACCGGGTTAAAGTGAGCCTGGTCGATTATTTGGCTAATGTGGGTGGCATTATTGGCATATATCTTGGTGTTTCATGTTTCATGATCTTTGATTTTTTGCTTAATTTTATCAAATAATGCTTTTAAAAAATTATTATAACAAAATTGTATTATTTATTAATAATAAAATAGTTATTTTAAGCAAATTAATAAATACATATAAAAATTATAAGTTTATATTATTATTTTTAGTAAATCTGAGAAAAATGACAAAATATTTTACGTTTCATAATAATGTTGTAAAAGTTATTATAGGTTAGGATGAGATAAAATAAGTAATTTATATGAAATATGGTTCTATTATATCTATAGTATAATGAGTTAGTCATGTTATTATTTTAGTGTTTTAAATAATATATTACACAATCAAAATCAAAGTAAATTGCATGTTATTACAGTATTTTAGCACTTTTCCTACTGTTTTACTGGCAAATGGACTTATATTATATGTTTTACACGTGATATACACAAATGTTTGCATAATTTAAAGCATTGCTAATCCACCAAATAATAGTTAAATTACTGTATTTGCTAACAAAGACATAACCTCTAGTTTATGACTACTGTAAAATTTAGCACTATTTTACAGGTGTGTAATATTTTGTAAATTATTTGAAGGTTAAAAGTTTTAACATTTTTAACATTTTTAATATATGAATTATTTGATTTTATAAAAGACATACTAATAGACATATAATTATTAATAAATTATAATAACAATTATTTTAAACATAATAAATATCAATTGTTATTTATTAGTAATATTGATCCAAACAATTTACATTATTAGTCTTAAAATGACAACACAATTATATAATTATATTATCCGTTATTAAATTTTGATAAATTCAATAAACTGAGTATATTTTACTATCGACTGACTGTCTGTTTCTATTTATGTCTGATTTTGTTTTGTAATTTTTAAAATTTAATTTTAGATTAATTGGACAAAATGCCAGACAATTTTTTAAGTTGCTATATATTGTATATATGATATGATATTAAATGTAGATTTTTATTATACTGTACTGTACTTACCAATATGTGAATTAATTACAACAATAAAAAAAAACAATTTATTATATAATAAATAAGTGTGACTTTGTTGAAATTGATAACATTTTTATTTTTATCAATTTTCAAAATGACAATTTAGAAAAAAAACTTTAATTTAATGTTTTTTATTAATTTTAAATTTTGACATTTAATATTGGATTTTTAAAAAGATCTTATCCACGTGTTGGTCTGATAATACTGTAATAGTCTAGGCATAGCATTATATATATAAATATACCGTATAATCAATTTTTAACTTTGAAAAATAATTGCAATAATATTACTAATGTTTTAAAAATTACAGTAATAAACATATATTACTTCTGATATTTGATATCATTTTTAATAGAATGTTAAGTAAAACCTATACTAAAATATGTTTATTTATAAATAAATTAAAATGAATATAACTTTTTAAACACAATATTTTATATCATTTAACTGTAAATATGTGCATATTTTATGTCTAATTATGTTTTTTAGTTCTATTTATCAAAAAACATGTATCTGTTTAATGTCAATCTAATCTAATTAATTAATTATCTTTTTATTTATTAATTAATAAAAACAATTTTTTTAATGATTTTTTTGTAATAAATGTTTACATAAAATTTAATAATTGAATGAAATATGAGAAGTTATTATAAAATTTAACTAAAAAATATAATTATGATTTAATTATGATTTAATTATTAATTCTTATTCAATTATTCAATTAAATCATTGAATAAGTTAACAGCAATATAACAATTATTATTTATATTTTTAATAAAAATTAAAGTGATTAACAAAATAATAAAATTGTCAATATTATAGTTATAAAGAAAATAAATAAAAGTTAATTTTTAGATTTTATAAACTGTATTATATATATATTATTTTTAATTTGTCTAATTTTTTAATAGTAATTCATAACAATTTAATTTAAAGTTAATATCACTGTTGAATTTGAAAAATATATAAATATTTTAGTATTATGATTAAAGAAAACTTATAATTTATTGATTAATAATAAAATCTAATATTAAAAATTTTTTATCATTAATAAAATATTTTGTTTTTTGTTTGCCATAAAAGGATATAAGCAATTAAATATTGTATATAAATATATATATATATATATAATTTATATATATTTATCTATATACTGTAATTATAGTTTATGAAATCATTTACACATAAAGATATGCAATATTTATGCAAACATTAACTACTAGTGTTTTGTATGGTTTTTTTTAAACATGTTATCAAGGACATTAAACTAATTCTAAATAGGAAAACATCGTTAAGAAAGTTATGATGTTATAAATCATCATAACTTTAATAACAGTTATATTACACGTTGTGTTCACACACACACATGTCGTTAGTTTTTGTTATATAAAAATATTTTTGTATACAATTTTGTATTTATATAGTATATAAAGTTATCTAAATTAATATAAGTGATCGCTGGCAATAAAATAAATTTAACATTAATTAGATTTCAAATACCAAGGCTAATATAGTTGAGCCCATCAATGGCCCCCATCATCACCATTGCAATGATAATATGTTGCTGTTATCAAAGTGTTTAAAAAAAACTAAAAAACATCGATGAATATGCTTTACATCACTTTGTGTTTAGCAATGAGTTTAACACATTGCAGTGCAAACATCGGTTAATTTAACAAACAATAAGTTATTTAGTAAAAGTAATTAGTCATATTATTTAATTGTTTATTTTTAACATTGTATTGTATATAAATAATCCAATGCTATTAGTTGACAAAATGACAATTGTAACTATGCTTTAACATAAACCACTAATGATAACTATAGTCAAATTGTAATATATAGTAGTAGTAATACAATAGTATTACAGAATATGAATTGTTTAGTATTACCGTTAGTTTACTAAGTTTTGAAATATATATATATATATATATATATATATATATATATATTTAAAAGGTTTGATTTTAATTATTAATTATATTTAATTAGAATTAAATGATAACAACATTATAGAGACATTGGGTGGTCATATGTGGGCAATGATCCAGTTGTTAATTATGTCAATTAAATGATGAAATATATGTGTGTATTAATTGTCATCATTTATCACTTCAGAGGCAAAGTTATCTCAATGTGACACAAGTTATTTATAGACGAGTTATTTATAGTTAAAATACAAAGATTTACAATATTTATGTAAAAAATGTTACAAAAGTCGGTTTCGTGGATCAAGAAGAATGTGTTGTTATGTCTGACTATTTTATCGGTAGTGTTGGGCCTAATCATAGGCTGTTGTCTAAGGTTTACCACCTATAATGAGGATCTAGTGATGTTAATCGGCTTTCCCGGAGAGCTACTGATGCGGATGTTAAAGATGTTGATCCTACCGTTGATCATCTCATCATTGATCTCAGGTTTGGCTCAATTGGACGCCGCCGCCAGTGGTCGGATGGGCTCACGAGCTGTCGCTTATTATTTCGGTACAACAATATTAGCTGCTGTTACTGGAATTATACTTGTGTTGGCCATTCATCCGGGAGATCCATCTATTAAGAAAACACATGTGATGCCAGTGTCGGGATCAGACACTCGAGTGTCAACAATAGATGCACTGTTGGATTTGGCCAGAAATATGTTTCCCGAAAATCTTCTTCAGGCGACCTTTGCTCAGGTGAGGACTGAGTTTGTACGGGGAGAACGATTGACACTGACTGGACAAGAGCATGATCTTCCGTGGGATCGTATTGCCAACGAAACCGTTGAAGTTATGGTCAACGGCCGTATGATCAAAGAAACTCGGTTTTACCGATTGACCCGAACATATCCTTATAGAGATGGCTCCAATGTGTTGGGACTTATTGTATTTTGCACGGCTTTTGGTATAATTTGTGGTCAAATGGGCAAAGAGGCTGAAGTGATGGTTAGGTTTTTTGTAGTAATGAATGAGATTGTCATGAAATTAGTTGTCCTCTGTATGTGGTATTCACCGATTGGTATCGCATCGCTAATAATCAACAAAATACTAGAGATTAAAGACGTCTATACTGTTGCTCAACAATTGGGTCTTTATATGGTTACTGTAATCGTTGGACTTATAATTCATGCCGTGATTACACTTCCGGGCATTTATTGGTCGGTCACTCGTAAAAATCCGTGGACTTTCTTTAAGGGTATGCTTCAGGCGTGGGTCACAGCATTGGGAACGGCATCATCAGCTGCAACACTACCCGTTACTTTTAGGTGTCTCGAAGAAAATAATAAAATCGATAAAAGAGTTAGTATTTATTTAATTTAATATTATTATTAGTAAAGGCATTAATAGTTATATAAATATATTCTAGGATTATTTTTTTTTGTGTTTTTTCATAAAAATTGTTTTGTTATTAAAATTTATTATTTGATTCAAATAGGTTACTAGATTTGTACTGCCAGTGGGTGCCACTATTAATATGGACGGTACGGCATTGTATGAAGCAGTGGCCGCTATATTTATAGCGCAGATGAATGGTATTGAGTTCAATATCGGGCAAATCATTATTGTGTCGCTCACGGCTACGGCCGCCTCTATTGGTGCCGCATCGGTACCGTCAGCCGGTTTGGTCACTATGCTTATGGTGCTAACAGCTACTGGTTTGCCTACAGAGGATATATCAATGATTATTGCGGTCGATTGGTTTCTGTATGTTTATTATCTTAATTATATTTTGTGTATTTTAACTATTTTTTGTTTCAATCACTAAGTGATCGCATACGAACATCAATTAATGTTTTAGGCGATGCTTTTGGTGCCGGTATGTATACTATATAAGCATTTTATTTGTTATTATTATTATTATTATTATTATTATTACAGGTGTTGTCTATCATCAATCAAAGCCAGAACTCGATAAATGGGATTTAGATCATCCCATCGATCCCTTTGAATCCAAACCATTGATTATAACAGAGTTGACACCCTTAGCTAACAGTGCTCCTCTCGCTGATAATATTGAAACTGAGATTTAATATAATTTATATAATTTCAAGTAAAACTAAAGCAATCAATTTAAATATAAGTACCGGTAATACTTATTTCACATTTGCATACATTTATTTACATTTTCAACAAGAAATCATAAATGAAATTTTATATTAATATGTTTGAATTGTTTTATTTTCATTTAGACTTAAATTTAAAAATAATTATTTATTTAAAATAAATAAATAAATATTTAAAATACAGATAACATATGTTTAATAATTAATGTTAAAATGCCATAATAATTATAAATTTTAAATATGCTAAACCCGTTTAATGTGTTTAATCTATAAATTAATTTAAAATTATTATGTTATTAGTAATAAGTTATATATATTGATATATCAAATATAAATACTCATTTAATTTGTTATTGTTTATTATACTTTGTTTTGAATTTTTGTTAATATAATACTCATTTATTAAAATAAATATATACGAGTGCCCAATAAAACATTAAATACATATATTATATCATAAACTCAATAAAATATTAAACGCTTGTTAACCTTAAAAATATTTAGGCAACTTTTAAAGTAAATATTAATTATATATTTATTTTTTCAACTAACTATGTGTTTTTAGAGTAAATGTGTTTAAATGTGTAATTTTAGGTAAATTATTTCAAAAAAAACTGTTCTAGTTTAAAATTATAAAATATATAAATCATAATAAAAATATACTTTAATTATTAATTTTGAGTAATTTTGTTATACAAAAATATATTTAGTAAAATTGACTTAATTTTCATAATGAACATTAAATTAAGATTAGATACAATTATATTATTGTTATTTTTATATTTTATTGAATCTAATGGTAATGGTGTTAGTAATGAGTTAAACGATAGTGAGATGACTGTTGAAGACAGGAAAGGTATCATTACAGGTATGTTACAAACATGTACGTACTGTTATAAAGACATTGTATAGATTATGTACTGTATGGTTGACTAATGTGATTCATTATACTGGTATTAGTCGGAAGGCCTAATCGGCAATTACCTGCTAAATGTTTGACAACCGGTAATAAGGTTTGTAGAGAATTGCAGCAAAAATGGTATTTCAGTAAAATACTCAATAAATGTGTGACACAATTTTGCCCGGCCTGTGCTCCGGGACAGTTTGCAGATCAACTCACTTGCAATCAATGCTGTGTCAATCAAAAAGCCAATTGCAATACTCAAAGTTAGTTCAAATATTATTTGTATTGATTTTTAAAATTGTATTAATGTTTGTCATTATCAGAAAACTTGCCGATCTGTGAGCCGACACACTATACCTATATCTACGACAATTCAACGGCCAAATGTGTGAGCACTAGTAGTAGCTGTAAAGCAGGCTTTTATAATAATCTGACCGATTGTACTAAAGCCTGTCCATCAAAATCGATATAAAATTGTTTATAATTTAAATTTATATTATAATTTATTTTTTAAATAAAAGTGTTTAAATTAATAATTTTTATTTTCAATTAAATTTAGTAAAAATTTTCTATAAAAAATAATAGCTAACATATATTTTTATAAAGTTTATAAGACCATTAATATCAATAATTTTTTATAAATGTAGAAATAAAATCAAACAAATAGATAGTTATTTAGCATTGGCGTGAATAATAGGGATAATTGCGACACAAATAACTATTGTAGGATTGAATTTGTCTTTGAAGGTAATTGTTAACCGCCTGATACTCATTTGTATTACAGCTTCGCTAAAAATATAAACAAATAAAATTATACAGAATTATTCATTTTTAAAAATATAAATATGTTTTTTTAGTTTAAATACTTACAGCTGCCTGTAGTTTGCAATCTATTTCAGCCCAATAGCGACAACACGTTTGTTTCATATCATTAGTGTTGTTATTGGGATAACTGGTAATACGGTACCGAATATTAGCCATACATGTGTTGATGACGTTATATACTCTCGTCAAACAAGCCTGTGCTGACTGATCATCTTGTTGGTTGCCAGGATAATAAGCACCGGGATTATACCCGTTTTGGTAATTAGGATAATTTTGTTGACCAAGGGCTAAACCACTTAAAGCTCCCTGTCCCAACACAGGGCTTGACACTAACAATACTATGCATAGAATTGCTACGAAAATCATTTTATATAAACTGTTGAATTAGATTTTATTAGACAATTAATTTAATTTATAAATTAAGCTCTTTATATACTCTCAATTTAAATGTTAACTATTTTCTACATTTAATCTTTTCTTATTGTAAATAATTCCAATAATAAGTTTTAAAAATATCTTTGCTTGGATACATTTATTTCTAATTATTATTAAATAAATAAATTATTAGACATAAAAACAGTAATGTGTAACCTAGAAATGTTATGACTATAATTTAATAAATAAAATATTTTATTATTATTTAATTAATGACAAATAAGTCATGAATTAAAAAAATGAATTCTTCGATAAGTTAATATTAAAATTTACTAATTAGTAATTATTAGAGAATTAATAAAAATATAATAAACAATATTTATTTTTCTATTTCATTTAATAAATTATATGATAAAAATGTAGATCTAATTAAATACTATTCACATAATAGTGAAGACATAAAAGTTTTTTATTTACTATTTAATAATTATTCAATTAATTCAATCTATCTATTAGTTACTCATTGTTTATGAATAATTTATGAATATTAAAATTAATATTCAATTATAATTTACTTATAACTAATATAACTTATATAGATTTATGATAATAGCAGTTATTTCAATATTTCTCTATATTACATGTTATTTGTTTAAAAATTATTTATTTATATATCATATAATTTAAAATGAGATACTTTTAGAAACAATAATTACATTTAATATTATTACAGTAGTTAATATACTTGTGTAATAAACTTTAACATCATTATACTGTAGTATTAGTTATTTTAAAAATAATACATTTTTTATAAACATACAAATAATAAAATACAACGAATAAATTACTAAAATAATCAATAATTTTGTGTTAATTTTATTTTATTTATTAATAATTTATTCAGTTATGCAAACAATTACGTTGATTAAGTGACTTTAATTAACGATATGATTGATATTTTTTGTAGATTGGATTACAATATACAGTATTGTATTCCTTAAGTATTAATACTGTAGTAAAACAATTTAAATTCAAATTATTTTTTAATATCAAATAAAAAATGTATTTATTATTAATAATAAAGAAAAATTATTATAAACAAACAAAAAATGAGTAATGATATACAGGTATATTAAGTTTATATTATACAGTAAATACCATATACTGTAAATACATATCACAATTAGTTATAAGTAATACTATAATATATGATATAATTTAAAATAAATATATGAATACAATTAGAGAAATTATAGGAAGAGTGACTATTAATAGATACAATATGTTTGTCTAAATTATTACTTTTACAAATAGTTTGGTTGATAGGCAGTGATAATATCTTTCCATTACATATAATATTATTTAAAAAGTTATTATATAGTATCCAACAATTTAAATTATGTCGACAATCAGCTCTAGAAATTTGAATGTTTATTAACCCATTAGTTTGAAATAACTGAGCAAATATATTTTGGCTCAGGTATGTAAAATTTGGTCCCTCGACTGTTATATAAACCCTACCATTTAGATCATTGAATATCTCATTTCTCAATGAATTACCAGAAAATGTATTATTAATTAAATTAAACTTTAATTCTGAATCTGTTTCGACGTCTAATGCAAAAGCGCTGTCAGATATTTGATTAAATTTATTATTATTAAAACTTAAAATTGAAAGCGATTTTAAATTATTAAATGCATTTTTGCCTATACTTTCAATAGTATAGTCAAACTTGAGAAGCCATAAGTTGGGCATTAAGTCAAAAGCGTTATCAGGTATTACTTTAATACTTGTATTTGATATCTTAAGCCATTCAAGTGATTGCAGTGTTTTGAAGACATCAAAAATGTTGTAATTATTATCATTATTAAAGTCTCTATCATTATATAAAATGGGAGTATTTATAATAAACAAGTTTTCAATATTATTATGCGATCCTATGAATGCATTTTTATGAATTCGCCGCAAATTAAATGCATTAATAATTTCTATAAATTTGAATTTAATATCAATGAAAACATTATCAGATAATTCAGAGATTTTGTTGTTTTCGAGTTTAAAATTCTTAAAATATTTTTCCGGTTCTTCTAATTCTTGACTTAATTTTTTAAATATTTGCGGCAAATCTATCTCTTCATTGCCACCACACTTGATATCAGCTAATATTGATTCGTCATATTGTTTGCAAACACATGGCTTTATTAGATCAGATGCCGGACATCGGAAACAATTCATTAATTTTATTGATAAAATTATTATAATTACTTTTAGACTGAAAACTATTTATAAAAAATATAAAAAATACATTATTTGTGAAACAACAAAAATTAATTTAAAATTACTTACTCAATTTATTCATTGTTATCATCAATTATAATATTTAAAATTTATTATTTAATATATTACACTTTGTTTAAAATTGAAACAATATTATCTGTTTAACAAAATGTAACAAATAATTTTTGCAGACATAGTATATAAATAATTACTTACAACAGTGTTATAAATGCAAAAGATAATTACAAATTTGTTTAACAATAGCATAACATTAATATTCATTATATGCACATTTATATTACTCTAACAATCGATAAGTTTGCTGTTTTATACTGCAATAGATACTATAGTTTCCAAACAATTATGTAATGTTAAATGAATGTCAAATAATATTGATTACATTTTGTTAGACACTGTTATAACACAAAAAATATATTAAAAATGTTATTTTTATTTTAAAAGAAAATTCTCATACTTTAGACAATATAAACAATTAACACATAATGTATGTTATACTTTGAATTATATCAACATTTTAAATGTTTATTCAATACTTAAAGATTCGGAGAAAATTTATTTATTATTGAATTTTTAATAGAATTCTCGGAATCTTTTAGTCTATATTTGTATAATCATTATAAGTGTTTATTATTATTATTATTTAATGTTATAATCAAAATTATAAATATCATAACCGAATGTAGCAAATAATAGTTATGATTCTAATGTTTAATAATATTTTATTAGTGTTTTATTGTTGTTTAATATATATATCAAAATTGTTATTTTTATGAATCTTATTAGAAATTAGGAGTTAATATATATTTTTATTATATATAAAAAATTTCTATATTATTAATTAACAAATATGATTAATTAATCTTAATATTTATTACCGGTTATATTAATTAGATACTTTACTATAGCATTAACTGTTTCATATGCAACATATAAATAACAATAATTTATTGCTAGAATAAATGTCACTCATAAATATAAAGAAAATGACATTGTTCAAATCAATAAAATTGATTATTCAATAATTGTAAGATTCATTACAATAGACACCACGAGTTCACAGTCAATATCTATTGTGTTTTAGAGTAAAAATATTTTTTTTATAAAACGTTACATTTCTTGCAATTTTTGAATTTAATAACTTAGCTGTCATTAGTTTTCTTAAGTCATCCGTTTATTACACTATATTATAGTTGAAATTATACTGTATTATAGATTTTTATATTTAATTTTTATTATATAAAATATTCAAATATAAAAAATATTATAAATAAAGTAAACTATAAATAGGTTTATCTTCCTTTAAATATTTTCCAAAATTTCCATATTTTTTATTTTTTCCAAAGAAGTTATCAAAAATTTATTATTACATGTTAAGCTTAATTAATTAGCTAAATATAAATAAAGTATTAATATTATAGTTAATCAATGGTTAATATATTAATAAAAAACATTACAATATCATTAATATTGTAGGGATAAATGAATTTAAAGTTAAAATAACATTTATTTAAATACTGGACAAGTGATTACATTATGATAGACATAAACAATGACTAAAATAAATATAAAGTTATAGTTTATGTATGTTTATAAATACTATTAGATATTTCTAGATATAGCAATTAATATAAAGTGATTTATTGAAAGTAATTGACAATTAATATTGTCTTAAAACAATAACATGAATATAAAGCAAATCATATTAAAAATATTAAATTTTTTATAAACATTTAACAATTAATTTTATGTAGAAAATAGTATCTATAATATAATATAATTAAACTAAGTTAATATATTAAAGTATATAATAAATTATGTATATATTTTTCTTAAGAATGAAAGGATAAATATTTATTTTATTTTCCTAAAAATAATTTATTTGAGAATTTTCCTTTTTTTAACAATCTTAACCAAACGTTGACTCTGAAAATTAATATATAATTGTTTGTGTCATGTATTTATGAATAAATAAGATTATCTAATTTTTTAATCAACATTTTTAATAATAATGAATTATTTTTGCTTTATTAATGTTATGAAATTACTAGTTGTTTAATGAAAACACAAGTTTATCAATACTTATCATTTAAGTTAATTAAAACATTTAATCTAAAATCATATCAATTTACGTTTATTTTATGTTTAGACTACATGTTCAAAAATCACTTTTATTCAGATATTATTTAGTTTAATTTTTGTGATAACATTAATATAAAATTATTATAAATATTTTTAATGTAATTTGTATTATATATTAAAAAATTTTTAAAAATTTATAATACAAATAAAATGAGATATAAGTGTAAGTAAATTTATATTATAGTAACAATTTATTAAATTAATAATACTAATTTTTATAATCTAAATAGATATATTAATTTTAATAATACTGCAATTTTTGGAAATATTATGTGTGTCATACTGTCCAACCCCTCAAACTATAGCCCCGTGTATTTGTGAACAACAAATATCGCCGGTTATTGAGCATCTCATACAATGTGGTGGCAATGATTGGATAAATTTAACAAATATTTTTGATAACATGAGTAGACAACTCAATAAGACAGACAAAATGTTTCAAAAATTTAAACTAAACAATACAGCAATTAGTGAATTACCTGAAAATTTGTTTCATGACATTGCTTTTAATTATATAGACATTGAAAATGCATATAATTTGCGCAAAATTGATACAAACATATTTAATGGTATTAACGATACGATTGAATATTTGTGGATCAGAAATACACCAATTAATGATAACATCGATGACATGAATAGTAATGTATTTTATGCCATCAACTCATTGAAAGCATTGCAAACACTGTATATATCAAACACAAGTATCGCCACAATTCCTGACAACGCTTTTCAAGGAATTAAATATTTGAATACAATTTATTTGGTAAACAGTGTTAATAACATTGGGAGGCATTCATTTAGGACACTCCGAAATATAGAAGTACTAGACTTGAGTTACAATAAACTGATTAATATATCCGATGAGGCCTTTGCTATACAAGACAGTCCTAATGATGAGAGTCTATACATCCGACTGACTAACAATACTTTTGGTGAAAATGCTTTGAGAAAAGAGATTTTTGATGGTTTGGATAGAGATGTAGTTATTCATATTGAAGGCAAAAAGTTTGGTTATTTAAATGAAACAATTTTTGGACACTTTTTACGACAAAATTCATTAAACGATATATGGTTTTCATCGCTTGATTGTAACGATTGCCGAAATGTTTGGTTAATCTCTGACTTCGGGTCACAAGTGACACGTGTTATGTGCAGTAATGGTCGGTATATTAAAAATTGGATTAATTTTGTTGGTTGTGTTGGTTATGACCAATATATTAATATTTCAATTTCCGAAATTGATTTTGATTATCAACCGGTAAATAATACTGAGTTTGCTATTAATTTAAATACAAGTCAAATATCATTTAGTTATACACACCAAACAAGTTATTTATCAATAATATTAATATTAATAGTATGTTATCTATTTTTTAATTAAAAAAACAAATATATTATACAATAGATTAATGATTTTTAGAAATAAATATTATTTATTAGTAAATTATTATGAAATAACTAAACAAATATATGTTTGAATCCAAACAACTGAAATCTTAGTCAATGAAACCATAATTGCTGTAAATATACTGTAATAGTATGAGAAATCATTGTTTGCGTAAAACATTTGATATCTTGTGTAATGTTTTTGTATAAAAAACTCTTTGATTAAATCATATTAATATCTAATAAACTTTAATGAAAACATTTATGTTATTTTGTAGACATTGAGTTATATAAATATTTATTAAATTATATTAAATTTTATGTTTTATGACTGCTTTGATTTAAAAGTTAGGAAAATGATAATTAATAGATTAATAGATTAATAATAAAATTAATATAAATACTTTAATTAAAAATTATATATTAAAATAAAAAATAATATATTTTAATAAAATAAAATTACTTTATATAATAAATATTAAATATAGTATACAAGTTAACAAAATAATTTAATGTTTAGTTATTTTCTCTGTTTAATACAAAATATTTATCTTCTCTATAATATAATTGATTTTAGGCATCTTTTTAAAGTTTCAAAAATTAATTTAATTTAATTACTTAACAATCACTACTACTTTGTTCAAAACTCAGTTTAAATCCTTTCTCAAAAATTGGATTAAATATAGAATCCGAATGAAAATGTAATATAATGGGTCCGTTAGCCTTAGTAACTACCGGTGCGCTGATAGACATTTGATTAAGAAAATTAAGTTTTCCGCCACAATAGCGATCAAATGTGGGTGAGTTTCCAGTTTGGGAACCTCCAGGTATTGTCAAATAATCTGTAGCACATACCTGATCGCCCACACCTGACAGAGACCTGTCTATCTGAATGCTATCCAATGACCACTGATCATCATTTGATGAAAATATGACGCGACAAGTGTTAAATTGACGTTCAATACATATACTATAATCCATATCAACAAAGTAATTGTTCGGGTAATTAAAACTCTTAATTATGCCAAATCTTCCTTTAAAATACTAAAACAATTTAATTAATATTAATTAAAAATTAGTACAGTATTATACATTAAATTTATTACTACAAAACAATAGCTAACTTGTAAGCATCCATAAGTAGCTAATTGTGTTTTTGTTATTTGGTTTGTCGAAAATAATTTAAATTTAGATGATTTACAGTCTAATTGTGTGACCCGAACCTGCCATCGATAATCACCAGTTGAATTGGTCTCAAATGATAATATTACAGATCTGTCTTTTATACGACTAAAAACAGGTATATACACTATTGCAAATGTTAGCATTAATTTTTAATGTAATGTTTAATAATGATATTGTTTCATAGCATACTATGTTGACCATTAGCTGTACCACACAATCTGGTTATTTTTATCGGATCAGTACCTGAGCCATAAACGTGAAAATTATCACCAACACAGACACCTTGATTGGGTGCATCCAATTGAAAGTCAATAAAATCTACTCTCAATTGACAAACATTTTTATCTTTTATATTGATAGTTAATGGACAAACATTTGGTGCCGAATCATAATTTGGATAATTAGGATTTTGAAAATAAATTACTTTATCACTTGTAGTTTTTAAACATTTAGCTGATACTGCTTATTGAAAATATTACTTATTTAAATAACAAACTCTAAATAAGTAAATCATTGAACATACCTTTACAACAAACACCTAAACCAAATGCACAAATACCAGTGTAAGTTCCTCCAAGTAATTTACAATTAATCCGTGTATAACAGATACCGGATTGATTGGCCACACCAGTGCACTGTTGGCTTAAAAATGGTGTCACATTAATCTCACTACTAGACTGACAATTTATGCCAATTAATATAACTATTACTATGTTAATGACTATAATAAGCATAATTGTAATGAAGTACATAAAGTATTTAATGCTAATTAAATATTTTAAATATTAAGTGCATTACAAATAATACTTGTATTAAATATGTTACTAAAATATATATATTATTATTATGTTATAAATATTTAATTCTCTAATAAGTTTATTAAATAGCATATTTGATGAAACTAAGTGAAAACCTAGGTGATTTTTATTTACAATAAAAACAATTAACTTTATTGTATTTAGTATGATAATACATTTTATAACAGTTATCGATAAAAACACAATATTTTATATATTTATTATTAATAATCTTATAAATATTAAATCCTTAATATTTCTTTCAAGGAAGTCATGAAAATTATATTTATTAACATTTTTATTAGTTTTCTAATGATTCTACGGTTTTTGATATCACTGCAAAAATTAACTTTAATGTTAGACATAAAATAACACAAAACAGTAGTATTTTATAGAGTTTGACTTTATGTCTACTAATAAAATTTGCCCAAAAATAATATAAACTAGAATTCATTTATTTGTTATTATAAAATTGTTGGATTAAACAAAAAAAATTATAATATAAAACTGTGAACATTATTAAATTTACTAAAAACAGATTCGTTAAGCTTAATGTGTTGTTTTTATGATTTTTTAAAATTATTTATTTTTCCCGTTGAATGTCTAATTACTATAGAAAATAAATGATCATTTTTTTCAATGTATTGAGAGAGAGAGAGAGAGAGAGAAAGAGAGAGAGAGAGATGTTTAAATGTAAACTACAGTATATATTAGATGCTCTCTATTCTCTATAATGTGATTATAAACATAGAACTATACAATAGATGGCAATTTAGAAGCATATAGTTTATTGATATTTAATCCATGATTTTTCAAATTTACTATTATTTTAAAATTTATTGTAAAAATTATATTATTATTACTGTATTATATTTTATTATTATTAAAAATAATATTTGCATATTATAATATTCATACAGTAGTTATATTAAAATAAAAATGGTAATCATAATAAAATGTTTGCACAGCATCTGTAAATTCAATGATAATTTTTAGACTTCATATCACAAATAAAGACAAATGTTAGCTCATTAATCAAAATTATGATAATTTAAACATAAATAGTTAAAACACAAATATTACGCAAAACTGTGTCTCACCTAAAAAACTACATTAAATTTGTTTAAAATCATTATACTTTTTATAATATGTTATAACTATTAACAGTTATTATATGTTTTACCTAACAATGTCTAATATAATCTTGATTTCATTACACTATTTTATTGGAAATATTTATTGTTATTATAAATTGATTTAAATATTAGGCCAAAGTCATCATAATATTAAAATCTGTGGTAATAAGTTAATTGTTATTAAAGGCGATTTTATGTTTTTTAATTAAAAGTAGATATTTAATAAATAATATTTATTATTATTAATTTCCTTTTTGGACACAAATAATAAATTATATTAATTAAGCACATAATGTAATGTTATATTATAGCTATAATGTATAAGTTATTCTGTATAATATGAGAGAAATTTATTTCTCTGCTTAAAATGCTATGAAACATGTGTTATATAATATTGTATTTATTAATTAACATTTTATTTTTGTGTGTCGCTTGAAATACATCTTTTATATCTAACAAAAGAGAAACACAATTTTAAAATGCGCTTAAATGACATTTTTGTTTAAATAATGTTATTATACTGTATTTCTATATATAAACTTTTATATAGTTTTTTTTGCAAAATAAATATTTTAATATAAATATTGATTTTAATTAGCTCTTTGCGTGTAATTTGTATATTTGCTATTTATTTTAAAATCTAAATGTGTTGTTAATACCATACATTATTATAGCAATATAACAGTTATATCAAAAATAATTAGTTATTATAATTTGTTTATAAGAATCGCCGGACTGTCAATACAATGCTATTCTTTATTACTTAAAAACCATTATAACTTAATATAATTATTTTATTATTATATAATCATATAATTCATTTTTATATTATTTTGTTTTAATTCTCACATTTAATACAGTATATTAAATGTTATTTTAAATTAATAAACAATACTTTTAAAGACTTTATGACAACAATAATGTGAATTAATGTCAACACATATCATATGAATATTTGATTTGTGTAACAGAGTGTCAAATCAGACACTTTAATATTGAATATAAAATTATTAACTAATTATTACACAAATATTATAAATAATACAATTGCTAATTATTGATACTTATTATTTAATTTAGATTTATCTATATTACAGTACATATATATATTTTATGTTCAATAGTGAATAAAATCCATAAAATTTAATAAATAAATAATAATATTTAATTCCTATAATTAAAATATAAGAAAATTTTTACAATTTATAATATATCGTTAGCAATATTAATGAAATAATTGCAAATCTATATAATGTAATAAATATTACATCCATTTATTATTAGATATAATTTGTTTATTTAGATTTTTGCTGACAAAAGCAACTTATAGTGCATTACTTATGAATGATATGATCAAGTGATGGTTGAATGTTATTGTTTGAATGATCCATTAGATCTCTATTTGAACAGTTCAGTAGGTAATACATCATTTTGTTCAATCATATCATAACAAAAGGACAGTTATTGTATGTCTCGGTCTATGTTTTTATCTGATATTTCCTCAGCTTTTATGCTTCACATTTTTAATATACATTTAAGACCCTATTATATAATCAAAATATATTAATAATAATATTTATATTTTTCTTATATATTAATTGATTTTATTTTCAAACAAATCAATATATAAAATCATATGTGATTATCAGTGACCCCTCACATCAAAGACTTAAACAAATTGTAATACTTATAAAAAAACCCAAACATATTATTAATATATTTAATTATATATATATATAACATAAATAATTTCTTACATATAATTTATTAAGACGTTATCTGAACAAAATACAAAGTAATTTTTTTATTAAATTATTTAATAGAAAAAATAAATTATAATTAATGAATAACATCATTAAATATTTATTAAAGTAAAATTAATAATATGTTTTAATGAATAATATACTTGTGATTATAAAGATTTTTATAAAGTCAACAATATTTATTTTAAATATAAAATGTTATGATATAAAGAGTTATTATAAAAGACAAAATTATTTATCATTATATCTAAATATTATAATTTATTTATAAGATATTTCTAAAAGCATAGAAATATAGTATTTAAATATTTTAAATTTATTTATTTTTAATAATACTGTATAACATAAAAATATTAAATTTTAATATAAAATTGCTTACTATATTCAGTTGAATGTGTTTAATATAATGTAAAAATGCTAAAATATGTTTAAGTTGACAGCTTTAAAATATAACATAACTATGAAGTCATAAATAATAATATCGAGGATATATTTTAAAGATATTATATATGTTAAAAAATATAATAACGACAATAATAGAAGTGAATTATTTTTAATAATAATAGCAGTTTTAAAATATTTTAGTTTATATACTACTATATATATACACAACAGAACAAATCAATAGAAACTATTATATTTTTTATTTGATTCAAGTATTTTGTTTTATTATAGAAAAGTCATATTCAATGCAATATAAACCAAGCCATTGACTTACCTGAAGATAACATTTTTGTTTTTTGCAAAAATATTTTATACATTGTATACCAATACAACGAACTTTTAAAATATATATTATATATAATAATAAATGTAGACTACTTTTTAAATTATATATTATAGGTTAGATTTTTGTGTTATAAATTCCTATACTATACAAGAATATTCTGTTTTATGTGTATGTACTGTACTCTCACTCTTTTTTCTCACACAATGTGTATGTGTGTATGAATGTGTGTGTGTGTGTGTGTATGTGTGTGTATGTGTGTGTATGTGTGTGTATGTGTGTGTATGTGTTATATAGATATGTGAATCGATCGATCAGAAAGTATATATATATGAGCTTATGTGCCATAACTGCTAACTGCTTTTTATAACATTGCCTACAAGTTTATGCCTTGTTGTGCAACTATATACTGATAAACTGTGTAACTGTATAGCAAAAAATACTGGAGTTTAATAACAACAAAAAATACTTTTATTCATAAAAGGTTAGAATTTTGCATCAATTTAGAGAACCTTTAGATATTAAAATAGAATAACAATATAAAAGACAATTTGAATTTTCAATTAAAATTTATGTATTTTTAAATATTACTAATACTGGTATATATATATATATATATATAATTTCATAACCAGTTTTAAAGATAAGTGTTTTCACAAATTAATGTAATTCAGATTATAATTGCAATTGTTAAATTATTTAGCACCTGAGTCACTGAAATTAAATCAATTGAATTTTAGATAAAAAAATGAAATCAAATTTAAAATACTTTTATTGTAATGCTATTGTTTAATAAAATTACCCTTACCTGGATTATTTCATATAATTAACTATTATTCAATTTTCAAGTGCTATTTGTTTTAAAATCTAAACTATTTATTTTTGTTTTTATCAAACAATAATAAGCTTAAAATAGACAAAAATTCAATACCTTAAATATCCGGTCACCGAAAATGGTAGCTTACATTCAGTATATGCCAATCAAATCAGACAATCATAAACTCTAGAAAAGCTGAATGAGTTGATGAATGTAGGAGTGGTGTATGTGTGCGCCGACACACACACACAATATGATGCCAGTGTTGTCTGTCTAGTATTAGATACCTTCGGGTTTTCATAAAGCTTTGGTATTGCTTTTGCCGTATAACTCAAGAGTTTAGTTAAAGTAACAGTGCTTTTGAGGCAAGAAATAACAACACATTACATAATAGACTGATTGACTAAAACTAGTGAAAGAGTGGCTAAAGATATAGTCATTAGGCTATTCTTAACTCTCTGTGCTTTCATTAGTTGGATAGACATGGATATTGACGACGATTGAAGGATAAGACAAATATAACATCACAACAGCTACTACTACTACTACTACTACTATTACTACTACTACTAATAATAATAATAATATTTATTCAACACGTCGTAAACCAAAAAAAAGATTAGTATAAACAATATATTTATTTAAATAATTTTATTGTTTTATAACTTATAAATAGTTTTAGTTATTCAATCGATCAATTTTTGTAGTCATTAAATGATAGACAGTTATTCATTATATAAATCTTATTTAAATAAAACCCAAAGGCATAAAAATATTTTATAATAATATATTTGTGATATTAATAATAGCTATAATAAAATAATAAAAAATTTAATAGTAGCATGATTTTTTGGATATATTGTTTATATTTATTTAATATTATTGTTATTATTATTTTATTGTATTACTATAACATTATTTAATACTATACAATTAGTAGTATTATTATTTAAAATATAAGATATCATGTTTATAAAAAAATTAAGAGTCAAACTTGTAAATTATAGAAAATGAGAAAATAATAAATGACAGTCAAACCAAATATCAATATATTTGTCATTTGTATGGGAATATATGATTTAGTAATTAGCAAACTATTTTTTAATACTAATACATTGAAAATACCAAAACAACAAATATTTTTCACCTGATTTTCACCACAAAAAAAATGATTAACACATTCTTCTGATTTCATTTTATTACAATATTTTTTATTTATACCTTTTGTTTTCTTAATTATATTATTTTCATTATTATTATATTTATTTACAAAAAAATCTTATGTTTTGCGAAATTCCCACAAAATTTGAATTTTGAGTGCAATTTTTGTCTCATTTAACATTAATTATGAGTGAGTGAGAAATGATGGTCTTTATTGATATAATTGAATTGAAAGCAACCTTTTTTGAGGCATTCATTTTCTAACTTTGTCTCAATTTATACATATCTAAGACCTTTAGGTTTGATTTTAGGCACTCCTTGTTTGACTTAAAGGTGTTCTCTTCGGTTATCAACTTTTGACAAATAAATATAATAATGGGAACGACTGGTCGTTTTGGAGGTAGTGGTGGACTTACATCTAGAGGTGGCCATCAATGTGAGTCTTATGCTTTAAATAATAGTTTTATTTATAACTTAATTTAATTAATTTTATTGTCATGTTTAATGTTATAAATATCAACCGTTTATACTTATTTATATATCATAGATATATAATTGATGATCAATATAAATAATTTATGACATTATAACATATATATATTAACAAAATAATGTATCATATATAATAAAATATATAGTATAAAATATTTGCCATGTTTGATTAATCTAATTTAATTAGAAATAATTTATTACATAATTAATAAAATTTAATGCAATTAATAGTATTTATTATGGATTGAGTCGCTTAAAAATTGGATGGCTTAACAATTATCCAAAAATTTTATTAAAAGACTATTATTTCTTATTTCAGTTTAATTTCTATTTTAAAAAATAGTTCACAAAAATACAAATTTAATTATAGTTTGAAACCCTTATATGAAACAAGATTTAAAGTTTGTAATTAACTAAAGGAAAAAAAATCTGGAAAAAGCTGCTTATTGAACATATTAAGAGTATATATAATATATAATGACATATATATATATATAGCTTATTTGATCAACTTATTGCTATACACTAGACATTAATATTCTAAGAGTATATCTATTGGGTATTATCTGATTAAATGGTTGAAAGAGGTTGAGAGACAAGAAAACAGGAAATTAATAACAAAAACATTTTGTTTGGGAATAACTAATACATTGAATAGCGCTTTCAAAATGTTTAGCCATTAGTTTTAGTACAGAATATTCTATTTATATGTGTGTTTAAACAGCATTTTTATATATCTTATAAAAAATTTGCAATTGTTTATAATAGAGTTGAGTAAATAAAAGGCTAACAATTTTATGTTATTTTATGCACACAAAAATCTTATCATACAACAGAATATACAGTAAATACAGTATATATATATACATACAGCAGTATATAATGTGTACATACAGTCAAATATTTTTTACTTTAATGTTAGTAAACTTGATATTCATTTTTAGACAAACATTAATAAAACTTTGATATTTAAAATAAATGCTAAACAAACAAAATATAAACTATAAATTAACTTTGTTTAATATATCTAACTTTAATAAATTATGAATTTAAATATTGTTTTTATGTTTATATCTTGATTTTTTATTTAACATCGACTGATAATTTATATGCAGTACATGCTTATGTCGTGTTATAAAGATTTAATCTCATATAATAATACAAATTTTGTTATTTTAAACAAATTAATCCATTTATAATGTAAATCTCAAAATAAATAATTATTTTATTATCATATAAAAACACAAAACTATGATATTATAAAGTTATAGTTAATCCACAATAAAAATAGATAGTTTTCAAATAATTAGGAAAATAATTATATTATTCTATTAAATATTATATTTAAATATATTAAAATAATCTTAATAGGCTATTATTGATAATGTTATTTATTATTAAATAATACATACTAATAATAAATAATAGTATAAATTTCTTGTAATACTAAGACGTTACAGTTTTATATAAAACTAATATATAAAATAACGTTTTCTTATATCAATTTTATTAACAAATTATAAATATATATTAAGTATAATATTTTACTTTACAATACTGTATCTTAGGAATAGGTTTTAATATTAGATATTAAAGTAGAAATTGAAATAAAAGTTCTCTAATAATATACATTTATTCACGGATTTAATGAAATTATTTAATGAATAATTTATGATTACTTAAGTCATGACATTATTTTTAATTTTGTTGCAGATATAAGACGACAATTAAATTAAATGTTATGCTAATTATCTCATTTGTGTATTACGTGTAATATTAAAATGATATACTAAATATAAAATTAATATATTAATAAATTCAAATATGTATATATTTTAATCATATTTAGTGAAACACAAAATATTAAATTAAGAATTAAATGAATAAAGTTTTTATTTATATTTTACTTTATTTTATTTTTATTATTATTATCATCGAAGTGTATATTCTTTGTAAATTTTATCAATTTATACGTTTGTATTTATTCACGGCTTATCTTTTAAATTGTCAAATCTAATAAATGTTAAGTCATTCAGTTATACGATTTAAAAATTTATTGGCAAAGAGAGAAAAATAGAGAGAAAGAGAGAAAGAGAGAGAGAGAGAGAGAGAGAGAGAGAGAGAGAGAGAGAGAGAGAGCAAACATAATTAAATTTGTTTGTACGGTTGAATAGGTAACATGTTTTTTCAAACAACAATTTTGTCAAATGTTGTTCACAATGGTTAGTGTGTGTGTATTAGTGTGATATTAAGCAATAAAGTTGAATGTAAAGTATTGTATTATAAAGTACTTTATAGTACTGAATATTTAGTAATTTTGTTTGATTGTAATAACAAAATTGATGTTCAAACCATTGTTTACGTAACAATCTTTCAATTATTTAAACCTTTTACCAAATATTTATAAACATTTAGATTTTTAAATTTAATTTTATTAAAAAAATATACTAAATTTTACATCTAATTGTTTTTATAAATAAAGGTTTTGTTTTGAAATGAAACAGATTTTTATAGATTGTTTTAGTTTTATAATTTTTTTATCGTATAATTAGTCAATAACTATAAATATAATTTACAATTTTTTAAATCTAAATTATTAAGTATTTTATTTCATAATCCGTTACAATATTATTCATTTCATTTGAAGACAAGTTTTATATGTAAAATAATGTGTATTATACCTGTAATTTATAAACATTATTTTATATTGTTATTTTGCAAATATAATTTACATTATTTTGATAACACTAATAAAGCAGTTGTTTTATGAAAAATAACATAACTACTCACTAGTGTTAATATAAACCAAATCTAATGGTATATAATGATTAAATATTTAATACTCTCAGTAACTTACACTCAACTAATGTAAAAACTATTATTATCAGTGAAAATTTGACATATTTATTATTAGCAATAATTCAACAAAATTGTATATAAATAACAATAAGTGCCACAACTATCGAGATTAGCCATAGATTAGAAAATAGTTTAGGCATTTGAGACAAACCCTATTGATATATAACTTTGACTCAAATGGAGATTTTAAGTGCTTAGACATTAGTGCTAACTGTGCTAACAGTGCTGTCATTTCATTCAATAGAGTCATCTATTCCTTGCTTTGAAATTCCAAAAATCAATGTCTTATCCAAAATACAGGTCAATCTGTGTATGTGTTTCAGTACTAACTGTAAACTTATAAGTTTGACACTTCTTGTTATAAATTGTCATAAATATTATATAAAGATTATAAAATGAGATCTCATTTTTAAAATCATATATAATATTATATTCTATATAGAATTCATAACAATAGGATGTCTTTTTCCAATTATTAACAAAATGTTTTGCAATTATATTAAATATCAATTATAAAAATTGAATAAAAATATTTAAAATTTCTTGTATACTAATATTATCAGATTATATAATTTACAATTACTGTACAAATAGTGTATAGACTAAGCACTTAAGAAAATTGTTTGCAGTTATGAATTAAGTTTATATTTTTGCATAATAAAAATATACATTATTATAATATTATATATATATATTAATATTAATATATATATATATTAATGTCAGATTAATGATATACAATATTAGTTAACAGGTTTATGATATGTAAAAAATGTCAAAAATATTTTATAAATGCAATTTTACATCACGTTTAATCTGCATTTTTATATAACAAAATTGTAAATAATTCAGCATTTTCTACAATAGACATGAAAGCATATATTATAATCTATTAACTATTTGCTGCTTAAGTGCTTATATAAAATGATACAGACAAATTTTATAATATAATTTCAATAATATAATATGTTATTAATATTTTATAATACTATAAGAATTACTAAAATAATTTGAGTGCTAAATATTTTTAGACTAAAAATTCTAAATTTTAATAACATTTTATGTAAATATATATTTAAAAATTAATAGAAAAAAGTGATTTTTGAATATATTATATTTTATAAATTATAATACTTTACTTATCAATCCATTTATTATAATAAATACTTATTTTTAGGATAAGATATTTTTCTTGATTAGTAAAATGACTCAAACTTTTCAATTTCTTTTTTTATAAGAACATTAATACTTTCAAAATATTGTCATATCTTTTATTATTTAAATCAATACATTATTACTGAACAACAATAAATATGTTGTCTTTTTATTGAAAATTACAGTATACTATAAATTTTTTAATTAAAAAAATTAAAAAATATAAATAAATAAATAATATATTGTAAGCTAATATTGAATTAAGTGTGTGTGCAATAATAAATATTTTGTTTATTTAGGATACCTCAAGTCATGTTGAGTAAACAAATATTGAATAGCAATCAAAAAATACTACTGTTTTTAGATAAAATATTATTTGATATTATTTTAATACTATAATATTAAATTGTCGTATTGTTGCTATTATTTGCATTCTATAATATTATATTTAAATTTTAAGATAAGAAATTTTATATATTGTAATTTAATATTTTACTATACTTTTTTAATATCAGTATTTGTTTTTAAACGTCAATCAATCTATAAAATAATACAATATTACGGTAGTATTAAAAATATCATTTTATATACAGTATATACTCTATATTTGATTGCATAGAAATGTTTGTTTGTTTTTTATTGATGATTTGTTGTCGTATTGATTGTAGGCATCAAATACAGTAAACATATAGATTGCCAAAAGTACAACAACATCGCCAACACCAACAACAACATACATACACACAAAACTACAGAATCTTTTATGTTATGTAATACTATAAAAATGTTGTGTTTTTATTTTATTTGGTAAATGTAAGTACAGTAACACGTAACACATAAGTTCATTATTTGTTTATATTCATTGAAAATAATATTGCTTATTGCAAAAACTATAGTTTCAACAAATATTAGTTTATTTGAATATAATATAAACATTATATAAATAATTTATATAACTTATATAATATATATATACTGCATATATAACTAAATTAGTATATATATATAAACATATATTCAATATTTTCTTATATGTTAAAATTGAGTTATTGTATACCAAATCTCCAACAAGTATTGTAACAATAGTAGTGTACAAATATTTTATGCAAATTATACGATATATACTCGTCCTCTTGAATTAGTTAATATAGATCTATATAATAATGGTTTATAAAAACGTGCATATATTGATAAATTTACATCGATATATACATGGAAACTATATGCAGATTTTATATATCCATATATAGATAAATAATGTATTTTTTGTGTGTGAGTTATGTTGGAAATCATCGATCATTATATGAACAAATGAAACTTCTTGTCAAATAAAATGTCTTATATTTAAATGATTTTTCTTTATCTCTATAACACAAATATATATCATCATATACTCTATATTAAGGGTTAAAATCCCGCGTAATATTGATTTTTAACAAACTTTGTTTTCTCAATAAGTACTCATTCATTCACTTAATCTCTCAATTTTGTTAAACATGTATTCAGAAAATGTTTAAAAATATTTTTATCTATTTTTTATGTTACTTTTGAATAACAAGGCATTACACAAATTAAATGAATTTCTTTTCGGTTTTTATTAAAAATGAGTTTATTTGAGAAATTATCATAAATTACTGTACAGTATCTGAAGATATGGAAATATTATATGAATTAATGTTTCCGTTTATTATGATTATTAAAGATTAAGAGTTATATAAATAACTAATATATACTTACATTGTATACTACGGTATATAATATATATATATATATATATACAGTTGTATTATGGTTTATTTGATGTCTCTGTCATTAGGAAATTGTATAATTTTGTTCAAATATTAATTTCAAATTGCAATTATTGACTAAAATTTAATTTTAATTTTATAAGTTTAAAAATATGTGTCATCAAATCAGTATTTAACTATTAATTAAATATATTCAGTAATAATATATTAAAAATTGAATAATATAATTTAAATTTTATTAATTATATACCGTATATTCAAAATTACTTATAAAATATTTAGTAGTTATATTTTACTATTATGTTAATTATAAAGTATGTAATTTATACCCTCTAATAAATAAATGTTTAATTACTTAAAAAGTATTAAACATATTTTAACCAAAGTTTAAAATAACAAGAAATAATTGAGTTTTTTTTATAATAAATTAAATAAGTTCCACCCCTCTCAACCCCTCTCAACATTAAGGGACTTTTGTTTACATCTAATTTATTTAAAATTTTCAATAAATAGTATTTTAGAAAAACTAACCAAGATAAATTAAAAATAATAATATATTTTCTCGCTCTTTTAGTGTCTATATTGTAATGATATAATAGATTGTACAAATGATAAAATTACAATTTCTAAAATGAAATTTTTAAAAATGTTTTTTACTATATTTTTGAAAAAGTCCCCACCTCCTTTATGTTGGAAAAGTTTAAAATTATTGATATTGGGTATTAATATTTATCAATAAAAACCTAATTTATTTTTTGTTATTTTAAACTTTGTTTGGTTAAAATATCTCATACTTCTTAAATAATTAAACATTTAATTCTTTGAGGGTATAAATTACAAACTGTATATAAGTTTTATATTTATACTGTACTATACTTACAAATATTATAACATATTATAACATTAAGAAATATATTATACAAGAATTCTAAAATTCAAATATTTATCTTTTACTTAATTTTTTTATTACGATATGTACTATACATTATTTCCACTATAATGTCTAATATATGCATATTTATTGATACAGGTATATATACAATATATAATGTAAATTATATAATAACTAAATCTAACTTTATTTATTAAAATCTTAAATAGAAAAATGAGTTATATTATATTTTTAAGTATATTTTTATTATCATTTACCACATAAATTATAAATTAATATATATTTATATAAAAAATTATGAGATGTAACGAAATTATTAGTTACTATAAATATATACTGTATTAAAATTGGTATTAAAACAATTCAAAAATTTGATTGAATATAAATAGTTTAGTTAAAAAATTAATATGTAAAAGACAATGATTATACTAATTGCTTACAATTTTTAGCATTTGATTGTTTAAATAAAATAGTTTATTTTTTTAATTTTATAAGTGCACTAATTAATAAATAAAAATATACACACATTATTATTTTAAATATATTTAAATATATGTAATATTTTATTTATTTAATAAACATTTATATAGAAAAAGATTTTTTTTTAATAATTATAACTATATATTATATATCAATTATCAGTATATACAGTATATATTTATAATTCAATAGATATGTTAATTCAATATTCAAATTATAAAACCACATAAATTAAATAATGCATTAAAATATTTGCAATTATTGATTATTGCTATTAATATTTATATTTAATATATGAATTCTATGGAAATATTGTTATAGTGTTATATCTCAATAACTAAATAATTATAAATAAAGTATAAATAATTATTATTATGTTTTGATTTGCCTAATCATAGGGTACGACACCGATTACTCTGAACTATATATCGGTTTGGCTGTGGTTTTAGGCTTTTTCATACTTTTGGTCATATTTTTGATTATTTTGTTCATAATTATATACATTCGCCGCAAATACTGTTTAAAGCAAAACAATGGCCAACAAAACAGCCAAAGACAACAAAACATTATCACATCCACCGAAGCAATGACTAATAATAGCAAAATTGTTGCTACAATTGACTCAAAAATTTAATCAATAAATTGATTTGTTAGTTAACTATAGATTTTTATTAGATTATCATTGATTTTTTAAAATAGTTTTTGTTAAATAATTTATATTTACAGTAGTTGTTTGTTAATATTTAAACATTATTATATTTTATTTATTTCATATTAATTATAATTTTATTGTACATTATACAGTATTTATTATAATTTAGATTTAATGTGTAAAACTATTAAGTTTACTTTAATACCTCATAACCATATATACATATTATCATTTAAAGTGAAATCATTTATAATTTTACATTTGTTTAATATACAAAAAATATCTCTGAGTATAAAATTTTATACCATAATTGTATTTACAGTCATTAATATTAATCATTTAATACAATATCATTATTATTAAGGCGATCAAAATATAATATCAAATGCATACTTAATAATCTTGTTTTGTGTTTATAGTATGGTTTTGTATTAATTAGTATCTAAATGTAATTATTTGATTTAATATAATTTTTTTTGCAGAAAAAATATATTATTGTTGTAAATAAATTTTGTTCCTTATTTAAAATAAAAAGTAAATAATGTTTTAATATAATTTATTTATTAAAATATACGAGTTTTGCTTCAATATAACTAAAATTATTTTTTTTATTTCCTCATTTTTAAAGTAAATAAAATTGCTTCAATATTTATTTTAATTAAATTTTTATAAAAATACGATAATACAGAACTTAATATGAATTTACATTTGTAGATATTGATTATAATATAATAAAAATTGTTTTGAATGCTAAAAATTGAATTAATAATGTTTACTTTATTTATAAAACTTTAATGGTCTAAACTAATAAAAAATTTTGATAATATCTTTTTTAAAATAAAATATATCAATAAAATCTTGTCGATAGTCATACAAAAACTTAGTGTCAAGTAATAGCTATGAGAATCCGTTTTTATTATAATCGTAAAAATGATATTTATTTACTGTTAAAGTGCTTTATTTCATATAAATCTGGACATCAATAAGTGTTAGGTATATAATTTGATTATCACTATTGAGACTGTTTTTAAGATAATAATTTTAAAATAATACTATAATATTTTATTATGACACATAAGCTAAAAAGTTTATAAAATATATTTTATCTTTAGTTATAGCATTGGTGATATTATATATCAATAATGGATTTAATAAATATATAAATAAAACTGATATTTTACAAAAACTAATTAATTAATTACAATTTAATATAAACAATAACAATGCCAATTATAAATTTATAATGTTTATCAATAAACATAAAAAACATTTTTTATAAGATGATATTTTTAAAATATAATGTATAATATTACACTGTTATTTAATTAAATTGCAATTTAAAAAACATAAATCCCTTATGTTTTAAGCTTTTAAAAATAAAAATTTTCGGTACGCTTAAGCACTTAAGTAATATTAAAGCTTTTAATGGAATATAAAGAATATATAAAATGTCTTTTATTTTTTAAATATATGGTTTATATATTTTTAAAAGAAAAATATACTTTTAATCTTATAATATTTAAAATATTTTATTTAAATATTAAAAAAACAAATAATGACTTTTTATTTAAACAATATTTGTATGTATAAAAAATGCTACAAAAATTTCAGATTTATTATATGATAATATTGATAATTTTATAATATTATTTAGCTTATAGTATCAAAAATATTGATTTTTAAACTATAAATTTTCTAATTAATTATTAATTACTTAATTTTAAAATAAATTAATTATAAGTACTACTAAATTTAATAAAAGTTATGCTGCCATCTATTGAGAAATATTTGAAATTTGTTAATGAATACAATTATTTTAAATTTCATTAATTATAAATTTAATTTAATTAATTAATTTTGACATTTAATCAAAAAGCAAATAACTTATAGTAAATGCTAAACAAAACAGTAGAGTAAACAAAATGATAATTACTTTCAACACAATGAATAACTTTGAAACATAGTTTGTTTCAATTCATTTTGATTTAATTTTGACAAACAAATTGATAAAATTATAATATTATACAATACTGTACTGTATATACTGTATTAATATTAATTATACAGAATATGACATATCCTGGTATTGAAATACAGTACTCCCGGACTATTTGAACAGACATTTATTTATTCACTTAACTAAACAAAAATGTTTTTACAAATTTCAATTGTGTTAAACATTATTACTATCGGTAATAATCATAGACATTATGCTGACATTGAAAACATATTATTTTATTTAAATCAAATTGAAGTTTTTATTATAGTCAACAATAATGAAATTATCAGGTATATTTTTTGAAATTAAAATACTTATAAAAATATAAATATTATGCTATATTTATATTATAATATTAATTAATATTATTATAGGCAATCTGTTTGTCTTAATTTTATTGATATATGAATCTCATTTAATTGGATGTGGCAAATGTCCCGGTGCTCAATACCAACCGCTGTTTACTCCTTGTATTTGTATAAATGACACAACAATTATATGCGAAAGTATTGAAAACATTGACTTAAAGCAAATTTTTGATTATTTTTCTAAAACACTTAATTGGAAGGAAAGACATTTTAAATCATTAACTATAAATTGTCGACAATTACTGGAATTACAGGAATTAACTTTTGGTGATTTGACTTTCGATAATATTTTGGTCACAAATGGTCAAAATCTGCGACAAATACATACCAATGCATTTGGTGCCACACGACTCACCCTTAAAAATCTGACCATTGAGGCCAAAGGTCAGTTGGTAAGCATTTCTAATGGATATAACCTGTTTGAGGCTATCGGGTCACTCATAAACATTGAGAATATAAATATTAGTGGACTAAACATTTATGCCACACCTGATTATGCAATAAAACCGCTTTTGGGTAATCAATGGGCGCTCAAGAATCTGACCATCAATGGGACAATACATAGAATAGGAAAGTATGCTTTTTATGACAGTGCCTATCATTTAAAGCATATATCAATTGGTAACCAAATTGAGTACATATCAAGTCATGCGTTTGATATGAGGATTGCCTCATTTGAGAGACTGACCATTGATTTGTCGGGCAATCAGTTGACGGGTAACAGCTTTGAGGGCGAAGTCTTTCTCAACACCAAACGTACCATTTATTTGGATTTGTCTAACAATAAACTCTCACATTTAGATGAATTCATATTTGACCCGTTCCTCAGTTTAGATATTATGAATATAGTTAATGTTTCCGGTAATTTCTTGCATTGTGACTGTCGTATGAAATGGTTGGCCAAAAATCGCCTAAAATACAAGAGACAAGTGGTGAACGCCCTGTGCTCTGATGGACGCCCTTTTTGGGAACAGTCGTTGGATGAGTTTAATGAATGCAAACACAATGAGATAATAGATTCATAATTACTAATAGTTTTTACAGTAAAAGTAATCATAAAATTATTAAGTATGAATCTAATGTCTTTTAATATTATTTTACTAATAAATAATTAATAGAAACACAGTAATAAATAATGCAATTACTAACCCATTTAATAATAATATTTTATAAGAAACATTTATTAGTTATATATTACTATTATAAATCACAACTTATAATGATATAATAAATAATAATTTGTAATTTGATAATTGCTATTACAATGTAATCTCAAATAATGTAAGTGTATTGTATAATAAAGTAATATTATCTTTTTTCTTACAACACGTATTACATTATATCCATTTTTCATGTTTTATTATCATCTCAACTATAAATTTGTTTTCAAAAATTTAACAAAAAAAACAAAACATCTGTATTTTATATTAATTTGTGGTTTTATTTTGTAAAATTAATTATAAAGTGTAAATATTTAATATATGATAATAAGATACAGTTAAAATAGAGTATAAATATTTTTATTAGTAAAATATATCTATTTTGGATATAAAGAGTTTCTTTATTTTAATTTTAATAATGATAAAATAATTTAAATAATAATGATTCAATATCAAAATCATGCAATATATATAAGTAAATAATTTTGTTATTTATGCTATAATATACTATTTTTATTTTAAATATATTGGTAGTACAGTATATAGTATTTAATGTTTTTAATAATGTCTAAAATGCTAGACATTTATAATAAAGTAATAAACAAAATAAATGATAATCTCGGCAATAATTTCATAAAATTAATTTATGTTTTTAACGATTCAAACGGCAAAAATTACATTTATATAACAAATGATAATAAAGTTTATTTGTACGCTGAAAATATGGACGGTTGTCTCGGAACCAAACAACTGATACCATTGGAGACAACAGTGCATTTGATAGACCTGACTGGTAATCAAATTGTGGTCAAACTGTCTCGTGGATTGAATTTTATGCTAATGTTAACCAATAATAATACGATATATTGTTTTGGTCAAAATAATATGGGACAGTTGGGTTTGAATCATCTAAATAAAGTTGAATACTTTATTGAAAATATGTGGCTTAAGGATAAAGATATAATTGATATACAGTGCGGTTTTCATCATTCATTGGCACTGTCCTCAAATGGTAACGTCTACTCGTGGGGTAATAATGAGTGCGGACAAGTTGGCGGTAATAGTAAAAATGATTATTTAAGTACACCAATTCTATTAGTAATTCCCAGGGCCAGGGCTATTGCCTGTGGGGCTAATCACTCAATGGTACTTACTATGAATAATGACATTTATGGTTGGGGTGATAATAGTTATGGACAGTTAGGTTGCAACATTGCACCCTTTACCAATGCACCAATGTGTATTACATTAAACAAACATTTTGAAATCAAATCAATTGTGTGCAGCGACACAAAGTCATATATTTTAAATACTGATAATGAGTTATATTATTTTGGTCAAAATGATCCGAAACATTTTTTATCCACTACTGCCTATCTGTTTGACAATTTGCATAAATGCCAACAATCCTATTCACACATTTCCTGTATCTATGATTGTAATGAGGGTCATATAGTTATTGGCAAATCAAATGGACTTATCTATAGGATTCACGGATATTCAGTGATTGGTATCGATAGTGAACACAAATTTAATTATACAACCAATCAATTGTTTTTTATCAATGAATTTCAAATAACTCAACAATTTGTATCATTCAATAACATTGACGATCACAACACAGATTTCCAGCATTTGTTGGCCCAACAAAAGGTGTCACAAACTAAGCTTTTAAGTCTTAATGTCAACACTTTAAATAAAATTGCTAATATTTGTCATCAATTTTAACTAATGTTATATAATTTAATAAATGTATTAAAAAGTAAATTAATTATTGTTATTTATAATTAAATGGTAATTAATTTGAAATAAAATTTATAAATATTAAAATTTTATTATTTTACAATTATAATATTGTTGACAATTTTGTTGTTATTATATTATTAATTTTTTCTCAATTCATCCGCATATAAAACGCATGCGATTATTGTCATAAAACAGAGAAACAGATAAAAACAATTTTTTTTGTCTTTAATGGCAATTCTCGTGCCATCGTAAGTGTTGAATGACATAATATATAAAACAAAAATAACAGATAATTTTGTCGGTAAACCCCTAATGCACCCAAAGGTAGTACACTTATTACAACACCAATGACTGATACTATTGTATAATATAAGTTATATTTCGTGTTTAAATTGAATAAAATAATATCAAATAGATGGGACATCCTATTAAACATAAACTCGCAAATATCCATTTATTTGTTGATTTATTACACCATTGTATGAAACATAAATTTTCATACATTTTGTAATATATTTAAAACAAAATTCGCTTTTTATACATATTTACAACTAAATAAAAAAAAGTGATATTGAACTACAAACTTGGTAATAAAATATATTTATTAGATTTATAAAACTAAATTTGATACTTAAAAATACAATTATTTTATTTAATAAAAAAGATATTTCATATACGGTATATACAGTACATGTCTTTTTTATAGTTCATATATTTAATATAAGAATATTTAATGCTATGGTCTTGAAGTGTGATGTAAGCAATGAATGTTTAATCACATATTCTCTACTGTATTATTAAATATATTGTATATAACAAATATAGTAGAGTATTGATAAAACATCACCAATTTATGAACTAACTATAGATTTGGTTACTTTTTTTAGATGAAAACCCACATAAATTCAATACACGTAATGTCCACGACTTAGAAAAAAGTTATAATATTGTTAAAGCAATATTGAAAATATATTATATAGTAGTGCCATAAATGTCAAACATATCAATGTCCAACAATATGTGCAATTTTTTATCGATAACAACATTTTTTTTTAAATAAAATTATTTGTCTATAATAATACTTTTATTTACAAACATGTCAAATATATTTTCATTTTACTTACATAGAAAATATAATATATTATTCAATATGTTAATTGATAACTCACTCAAAATATTATTATTATTATTATTACTTTATTGTCATTTTTGCAAATAAAAACACTTTTTTGATATATTGCTTATTTTAACATCAATTTTAGAAACCTTTAAAGGATTAATAGTAATCTTAGTAATAAATGTTATATAAAAATATAGACAAGTAATATATATTGTATAAAAGTAATCTTAATAAATAAAATATAACTAAATATAATAAAAAATACTTGCATTATTTTAGATATTAATATTTATTTTTAGAAAATTTTAAAATTAAGTTATTATATACTGAATATTTTATTTTTAACTTTATCATACTATTATTTTTATTTTAAAATATTGTATTTTTATATTACATTTATTACAAAACAATTTTTAATAATATTTTGTCATCATTGAAATGCAATGTTATTTTATTATTTGTTATTTTATTAAATATTAAATTGTATTTCAATTATTGTTTATTAACAATAAACAATTTAATTTTCAAAGACTATTTATATTGAAAAACATTATTAATATAAATTAAAATATAATAAAAAAAATAAAATGTTTTATAAACAACTTATGTAAATACTATTATATATTTATAAATAAATTGATGATTTTAATATAACAATATCGTTGAATAAATACACTATATAGCATTATATAGTAATGAGTGGTTTTAATAATTTAAAACAAATATATTTTTGTATAAACTTCCATCTAATCTTTAATAATTTAAAATTATAAATAGATACAGGGTAAAACAAATAGTTATAAATTATAAATTATGTTTAAATTAACAATGCATAACTTTTAGTAAACTTTATAAACTAATTATATATTTTATTAATTATATATATAAGTTTGAATAAAGCGTCTTAAATAAAAGTGTATTCAAACGTACTATAAGATAACGAAACATATTTAATCGTCATATAAATTACTCATATTTTATTTTTATATTGTTTTTGCTAAATTACAGTATAAATATAAGAATAAGTAACCATGGATAATTATCAATTTTATTTATTTGTATATAAAATTTGCACCTTTTTAAGTAAAAAAACATGTAGTATTATCACAAAAAAATGATCATAATAATCAACAAATTTATAAAATTAATTAATTTAAAGTTTAAAAATAATGAATTAATTTAAAGTTAAAAATAATGAATTTATTTAAGCATGTTATAAGATTTCTACTTAAATATTTGTCATATATTAAGTGGTGGTTTGTAGGTGTGTGCTTAATGGGCATTCCTCTGTGTGTAACATTAATTACATTGATTTTAACAATTGAGTTTCAAGTGTTTATTGAATGGAAAATCTATTTGATTGTATTGTTTAGTTTGGGTATACCATTATGTTTGGCCGGTGCTATTGGCGCTTATATACAAAATGTATTTATATTTATATTCTATACTATTTTTGCAACACTCAACACAACATTAAGTTTTCAAATAGCTTACAGTGATTCATATTATTGGTTTTATCCGACAATTTCATTATTATTTTCATTACCATCGATGATGTTTATGAATATTTTACGTATTTATTGGACCAAAAAACGCAAAAATAAGTACAGACCTAAATCAAGTGATGTCACTGTTTTATAATAAATATAATAATCTAAATCTATAACTGATTGAAATTATTGCCTAAAATGTATATTTATACTATATTTTAATAATAATACAAAACAAAATTAAATAAAATTTGTAATTAAAATAAATTGTGTATTTACTTATAGTATATTTATAGAAAGTTTTAAATCTATAATTTATAAATTAACTATATTTAAGCCAAACTTGAAAGATATTAAATTTAGTTTTAAAAGCATTTGTATTATTAATATACCTGTATATTGATAGTAATATATATATATATAATATTATACACTGAGTATTCAATAAAATCATTAAAAATATGTATTAATACTTTTAACAATTTACTATAAGAAATAAAATCTTCGAAAATTCTTATTGTCATAAATGTCATAAAAGCTTACATTAAATTGTGTCCTAAATATTAACTTTTTAAATTTTAATTGTCATTTATGTCCATTTAGATTAAGAGAAATGTAAAATGTGAATATTACAAAAAATTGTATTTTTAATTTCTATCAAAATTTAAAGTAAAATTTATAAACTCCAATAAAGAAAGAAACACAAGAAGTTTGTGAATCAATATTATAAATATTAAATTTTTAAAACATTTTTACCAAATTTTAATTAATAAGTTTATATAGTTATTTGTATTTGTATTTAATTATTGCAATAAACTTAAGTTATTATATCACATATTATTATTTACATTATAAAAATCTATACCTTAGATAAAACCTTAAATATACAAAAAGACAAATAATTTATTTACACAATAATTGAATGTGGATTACATTAGCATTGTATTACATTGTATTACATTGTATTACATTGTATTCTATATTACATTATATTAAACCAAATTACTTGCACTTTTCAAAATTAACAAAATCATTATAAATAAATTCATTATATTCTCAATGCAAACAAATTAAAGATACATAAATGTCATCAAATGAAACAATTTTTATAAATCACTTCCGTAATATTTTTGACTATAAGACACAATTTTGTAAATAAATCAAATATTTTTTAAAATATATATTGTGTTTATAAGAAAATTAAGTATTTATATTAACTTAGATAATGTGTGTTATTCTTATAAAATATTTACCTTATATTAAATGGTGGTTTATTTGTATGTGTGTGACGGGTATACCGGTGTGCATAACGATGCTTGTATTGGCCATAGAGGACATTGAAATATTATCATTATGGAGAACTGAATTTATTGTACTTTTCAGTATAGGACTGCCCGCATGCTATGCCGGTGCTATTGGCGCTTACATCGAGAATATGTGTGTTTTTATCATTTATAATGCGTTTACGATATACAACACATCATTGAGCATACGTATGGCCGCCAATGACCCGATATTCTGGTTTTACCCGACAGTGTCCGTACTTTTCTCATTATCCGGTATTATATTTGCAAATATATTGAGAGCCAATTGGGCGGCTAAACGTAAAAGCAAACAAAAATATATATCTAATGTAAATACTGTTTTTAATAAAACAAATAATTAAAATATTTATTTATATTTATTTGTATTTATATTTTATTGTTACTATTATTTATAAAAGACAATATATTTCATAACTATGAATTATAATTTTAATTAGTAATATGATTTATTCATATTTCTATCATAATACAGGCTATACTGTAACAACAAATATGTTATTTTATTTATAGATATAATTGATTCATTTATGTTGTATATGTTGAGAAAAAATATGATTAATTGTATTTAAAAATAACATTTATATTACACTATGAACTTTGCAAATATTTTAAATAAAATTCTTTATTAATTTATCATTTAATGATAATTAATGTGAAAATACTGTATTAGATTAGATAAATAAATTGTGATTATTATAAGAGTGTGAGCAATCAATTGATTGTATTATTAATTTAAAAAATTTCAAGGACAAATTCTATTCTATAAAAAGACCCAGGCAAATTAAATCAATTATCATGTCGTTTGCATAAATAAATTTTTAAAATAATTTTAATAAATTATAAATATATATATATTATATATTTAAAAATGTTTTATATGTTGATATCATTTAACAAATATGAATAATAATCTAAACAAATTATTTAAAATGAAATATTATAATATACAGTACATCATAATATATATTATAATATGAAGTATATATACAATAAATAAAAACATTTTAATTACGTATTAGAAATTAAATTTTTATTATAAGATTATTAAATTGTGTTTATATATTGATATAACTGATATAATATCTGGTCATTGCATTAAACTCATAAAACTCCTGATCTATGAAACTACTAATCAATGTATTTAATATCAAAAATACTGTACTGTATATCAGTCATCGAAAAATATGATATTTTAATGTTTATATTATAAAATTGTGTTTAAGTTTTAATTTCTAAAAACTTTATAATTTTTGTATAAAATTAAATATATTTATATTTGTTAATATTTTAATATGTTAATGTTTTTAAATATATGTTAATATATATTTGTTTTTTCAACAATAAAAAATGTATAGACATTTGTCTCGAATTTTATTATTAATTTTACTATCTTTGCATTTTTGTAAAATATTATTAGCCATTGATAATGTAGATAATAATTTTAGCAATAATAGCAAATCAATACATAATATCGACACTGAAGAAAATGCTGGGTTTGGACAACAAAGTAATGACAATGTGGTCAATGATTTAATTAATATATCGGAAAATACTGGTCGATCACAACAAATGCATAGTAATAAAAGTTATGTAAAATCTATATCAAGATATGCTCCAAATTTAAATCTATTAAATGATAAAAACGACACAAAAATTGAAGTTTTTAGTAGGATTTTGAATCATCCATTAGTGTCGGCACTATTAGTCAAATTGGAGCCAAAATTAGCTAATTTTAGTGAAAATATTAAATTAAATTTAAAAGATTTGCTATCAGAAGCTAAAGAAGGATTGTCTGGTGATTCGGCACAACAGATACGACAGACAGCGATGACATTCATTGAAAATCTTGATTTATCGCCGCTATGTTTGATGTCATTTGTTATGATGAAAAGGGATCTGAGTTCAGGTCAACTCTGGCCACTCAAATGTTTGTCATTTTTATAACAATTCAATAAATTTTTAACAATATTTTATATTTATATTATTATTTCAGTCATTGACTCCCTTAGCATCCGACCTCTGGGTCTATTGGAGGGTACGTTCTCTAGTTTTGGTCTCTATGATGAATGTCTGGACATTGAAAACGATCAGTTTCTCGGTCTCAAAATGAGAGGACAGTATTGTTTGGCCAAAAGATCGGCCCGTTTTATGGAACCGGTATTTGAATCACAGGAACATAATATAAAGGCAAACATTTCGTCGACAAAATTAAATCCATTTGGTTTGGATAACAATATGTTAAAACTGATGAAATCCGTCAACTATTTTAAAAAAGCTTACTTTCGTTTCGGTCTTTGTATTCCTTCAACTTGTAGTCCAAAAGAGATTAATCGAGTCATTAATAAACGTAATTATAATTCATTTAATTATTATTTTTCAATTTATTTTTCATTTAACATTTTATAAATAATATTTGTTATTATTATATTATTATATTGTATATTATGTACAGGAATTGTATTATTTAGAATTAGCACTCTATTGTATAAATATTTTATAAGTTAGTTAATTTTATGGTATATTTTATATTAAAATCATATTTTTTTATATTTAAAATAAAATATATAGTAATGACTCCAAAGGGACAACAAATTTTTGAAATTGAAAAGGAGTGCAAAATCAAGAACCGAGAGATTAAGCGGAATGCCTATCAACGGACGGCACAGTAATTAATATTTTATTTAATTTGAGATAAATTTATGAAAAACTTTTTGATTTTCAATTATATTAAGATCAATACTAATAACATTGACTCTATTGGTTATAATGAGTACAGCCGTTGAGTTTTATTATAATTATCGTCGGACTAGTTTTGGTCGTAAAAAAGTGATAAACAAATCACTGTTAATATTCTCTGCCATTTCCAATACTAATCTATTGTTTCGTAAAGACCCGAAACGTCTGAACACAATCGGCACTATTATCTGGTTGTTTGTGAGCCTTGAATTTGTCGGTCGATCCTACGTTCAGCCTATCTTTTACAGTATGATTGGTCTATTGAGACCAAACAAAAGTATTGCCAGAGAATACTTTACGTCCAAAAAGTTTTTCTGGATTCGCAACAGTTCCTACTCTATGACACTTTACATACTCTTGAGGTATATATATATATATAATAAGTTTATTAATCAAATTAATAACAATTATTATTTTTTATTAAAGTGCTATAGTGTTAGGTTATAATATAACAGCTGATAAACGTAAAGCCAAATACAGTCCATTATATTATCTCAAATATATAGTAAACAGATATTTGAGTATATTTCGGCGTATAATTGGACCAATACTATTGATATATCTGATCCCACTAATTGGTGATGGACCCATTTGGCATTATTATGAACCAGTTCATGTAGCACCTTGCAAAAATAATTTAATGTCATCACTACTATTATATAGCAACTATATGCCTGGTTTTGACCAAATTGTAAGTTTTTGTTATTTTAGTTTTATTAAATTGCAAAAATTGTTAATATTATAATTAATATTTAATTTTTGTAAATAACAGTGCAATTTGCCCAGTGCAACATTTTCAGCAATTTTTCAATTGAGTCTATTGGCACCATTAATATTATTATTAGTCAAATTAAAGCATTATATTGGTTACAGTATATTAGCACTGTTGGTATGTTTTGGTTGTTTCTTTAGTCTAACCCGTCGTCTATTTACTGATTTCCCGATCGCACCGTTTGAAGTGACAAAAATGCATTCAATTGAACAAATAAGTCATTCATTTATATATTATTTGGGTTCAGCCGAGCAAAACTTGTCGACTCTTATTATTGGACTACTTGTCGGATATCTCATACGTAACAGACCTGATATTATCAAAGTTAACAGTAAACATGGATTACTATTTATGTGGTGTGCCTTTCTGGCACTGCCGCAAATTGCAAGCTATTGGAGCGACACTTTTAAAGCACTCAAAGGCATTCATAATGAAACCAATTTTTTGTTGTGGTTTCTATCGGGAAGAGTAATGTGGGCCCTGGGGTACGGTTGGATTGTTTTTGCTTGTAGTACTAATAGAGGAGGTATTTTAATTATTAACTTCTAGTTTTTTTTAATACAATTATATGATAATTATTAATTACATTTTCATAATTTAGGTATTATTCAGCGTATATTAACTAATGAGACAATACAGCCACTGTCAAGACTTGCTTTTGGCATTTATCTCAATCACATTAATGTTATTAGCATCAGATTGTTTGCTATTAAACAAACATATTTTCTAACGCATTCACAAATCGTATGTATACTTAATTTTATTAAATTATAATAACTGTATGATATTATAGAATTTACTGCATAATTATTTTGTACTGAAATTTTGAGAGTATTTTTAAAAATAATAACAAAATAATTTATCTTAAACTAATGTTTTATTTTATAAATTTTTATAACAGTTTGAAAGCGTAATTATCGATTATGCTATTGCTGTGTTAATAGCATATATATTTTATATACTCATTGAATGTCCAATTTATCATTTAATAAAAATCATTTGCGGTCAATATGTCAACGATAGTAATGTCGGTAATACTGTTTACGAGAGGACGGGTAATGGGGAGTCAGTCAGAGATCACGAACACATTGTGCGAGAAAACATTGAAATTAAAGTATTTGCAAATAAAAATTCAGATAATTTATAGATTTAATACATTATTATTAGATTTAAGTTATATAATTAAACGGTTTTAAATAATTCATAATTTTCTATTTTTTGTAATAGTTTTAAATAAAAATTTATTTAATAAATTAATTAATTAATTGCTATTTTGATGATATGTAATTTTATAAATAAAAATTATAAATATTGTTTGTTAGATAAAATATAAAATAAAATAAGTATCGTTACAAAAATACTAAAGTATCTCTGGTTATAGCCCTGGGCGGGCTGGTAGGTTGCGCCTACACAATGGATATGATTGAATTGAATGTTTGCTTACATTTTTTGTCATCAAAATCTAATGATATAAGTGATAACGATTGCTAACGAAAAGGACAGGTATGCTACAGATGTGTTCATATTGACTTAAGTTATAAAACAGTGCAAATGCGGCAAATAAACATACCGGTACATGTAATATATAATTTATATTCAATTTATATTCAATTTATATTTTAAATTAAAATAGCAACTTTTAAACATTACAAATTTTTAATGGAATTAAATTGAAAATTATAAAAATAAATTAAATTTTAATCAAATAAAATATTAAATAATTGCAATAATCAAAGTTCAATTGTGTTTTAAATTTTTAAAAAAAAATTATCATTAAATTGATAACTAATTAGTTTTAGATTATTTTTTATCATTAAAATATTATTTTAATGATAAATAATATGACTATAAATGCTATGTTTCATTTAAATGAATAAATATAAATAAAATTTCTAACAAAAAAATCTGAATTATTTTCATTTAGTTTATTTTATTTCGTTTATTATATGTATGACTAGTTTATCGGTCATTAATAATGGAAACATCAATAATATATTGAATAATCATAACGTCGGCAATCGTAAGACAGATGATATACTCGGCAACGATGTATGCATTCAAAGAATACAATACAATATAACAAATTATATTCAAAATTGTTTAAAATTGTTTAAAAATGTTTAAATAATATTCAAAGAAAATGAATACAATTAAATAATTGATTTTTGTGTAATGTATTACAACTAATTATTAATAAAAATTTGCAATTTAATCATTTATTTTGAGCCATATTTTGTTTTATGAAATATATCGCTAGTTTGTTTCGCTTGACAATAAAATATTTAAGTTAATGTAATTCTTAATTAACATAAATTTTATTAAAATAAATTTTTATAATAAATATTTTTTATATTAAAAATTTTTTAATATTATTATTATTAAATAATCTTTTCCACACTTAATAAATGATTGTCATAATTTAATATTTATTTAAGTCAGATGGTATTAAAACATTGTTTTATAATTTATATAATTTTAATCTGAGTAAAATATAATAAATAAATAAGTTGATAACTTTTTATGATTTATTAATTATTATTTCGATTAAACCTTTAAATAACAATTTATTAATAATAGTGTTTTGTAAAACATTATAATTATTAAACATCACAATTTTATGAAACCATGAAAATATTAAAAAAAAACTATAATCAACAATTGAGTTTATAATATAGCTAAAAAATTGTAAACATCAAATTATAAACATTGTTAATAACAAAAAAAATGTTATAATAAAAATTCAAATGAAAACAAATAGTAATTTCCGTAATGAATCACTAAATAATTGCAAAATATTCTCAAAAAATTATTGTAATTGTCGTAGTAATTATCAAAAATAACTCATTTTTTTGTATAAGCAATTAACAAATTATTTAATATAATGTTAACACCGTTTACTAAAAATATTAATTTTGAAATCATATGAAACATTTTGTTCAATTGTTGAATACTTTTATATTACTATACTTAACATAATGTTTTCTATATTAAGATTAATGTTAATCCATTTGATGTTAATTAATGTAATGTATGGCGTGATTGACGCGACTGTGGCTAACAATCGAGAGGTGTCTGAGCTATCAGTTCATCAAATATTTAGCGGACGAACAATAGATTGGAGAAACCGTATAACACATGAACAGTGTTTCCAACAAATTCAGTCTCAGATTAGAGATTGTTTAGAACCTAAAGTAAAGGGCGACCGCTATTGCAGAGACACTCAGTTTGTCTGTTGTATCGGTTGGCTATTCTATGACTGTGCTAACGATTATCTGGTATTTATATAATAATTATATTATTTTATTTTACGATACAATTTAATACAAATACGATATAATTTTGTTTTCATTTAGACTTATTGTGACCAATACTCGGCTCAAAGATTTCAAAATTTGTTAATAGAGGGAAAAGAAAATGATAATCAAAAGTTTTGCTATAGTTATCAATATAGTCCACGTATTCAACAATGCAATCATTGTACTGCACAGTGGACTTACATCAATATAACATTAATCATTATAATGACAATTATTAGTAAAGTTATTTAAATTTATTATACTTTTGCATAGTTTTTAAACAAGTGTTAATTTAATAAATATTTCAAAATTATTTATAATTACTATACACAATAATATTTGTTAGTATTATGAAAATTTATTGAAATATTATGAAATTATGGAATATATTGATTATTAAATTAAAAAATATACAGTAGATTCAATAAATATTATTAACAATTTTAGTTTACTGTATTTATAAATTAATAATTAGTTTAATACATTAAATAGTATTAATTATTTTAAATACACATTATTTTATTTAATGTTATATAATTAATTACATTTGGTTTATTTGTTGTGTTTAATAATAATTAATTGAAATATTATTTATTGATTTATTTAAACACTACATGTCATTGTCTTTGCTAAACACTACTCAGAAATTTTTATTACTAATAAAAAATTATAAAATTTAATTCAATATTATTTATGTTTTTACAAATTAAATATTTTGAATAGTTTTATATAATATATTAATCTTTTACAATATAGATCACTAACATTGATAACTACTAGATATAAATATTATAAGTTTTATGATAAAAAATATCAAGTTAACTATTAATTACAATTTAGTCATGAATAATCATGAAAAAATTAATTAGACAAATATTGATTTTAATTTAGTAATTAAATTGCTTAAAATAATTATAATTATTAATAAATTATTTATAGCATGTATTAAGAACTAACAAATCATATAATTGGTTAAATGACAGTATTTATAGGCACTAATAATTGTGTTATTTATAATATCTTTATTATTATAAAAAAGGTATTTAATATTGATTTTAGTTTTGTATTTATGGTTCATTACATTTGTGCCTTTAATTAAGTAATTTGTAAAAATACTTAACAACAATGTATAAAAATGTACATGTACAAATAACTACGTTGAATTGCTAATTTTATCTTTGAATTGTTAGATAAAAGTCATATATAAAAATATAATGATTAAGTAGTGTATCTCCCTTAACAATAGTAGTTTTTAAGACAAACGGTATTACCACACATAAAGGTGTACTATAATAATGAACAAACTTTATATACTTATATTAATTGGTGCCATTTTGCTTGTGGGCACTGGTTTTGCAAATAGCCTAAAGTTAAAAGGTCACAATGGGTTTGGTAGTCAAAGCGATGAGTATACAGTAGGTCAAGACAATGATGACCAGAGTGATCAAAACGGCGATATATTTGACAAATTAGATGATTATGACGACGACAATCAGTTCATCACAAATGAGGCCAAACAATGTTTTAATAAAATTTTGGGCCCATCCATGTCGTGTGCCGTCGCAACTATGGGTCACTGGAAAGTCAGTGCCCAACAAATGCGAACATTATTAAACTCGAGGTCCGTTTGTTGCGCTTTTTGGCAAATGTCCGGTTGTTTTACAGAACAGGCAAAGGTATGTTTCAATTGTTTTATTGACTGAAATTATGTCGCAATCTTCATGTAATACTATTGTCAAGTCTTAAGACTTATTGTTAGTTTCCATGAAATTTTAATTAATATAAAATCTTGTGATTTCATTGATAGCTAATACCTAAGTAATGAGTAAATATTTTTCTATACAAATCAAACAATACTTTTATTATACATTATTTACTTATCATAAATGTCATGATTTCCTTATAAAAATATATTACATTTATTATACAGTATATTCTTAATTTAATAAAATTACTTTTTCAACTATTATACAGTATAAATAATTAATTACAATTTATTTAAATATTTTAAAAAATGAATTTAAAAACTTAATATTTTAATCATATATTATTGAAATAATTTTCAGAAACATTGCAATCAAAAGGAAAGAATTGATTTTTTGAATCACTTGTCTTCAGAAATCGAGAGAAGAAGTCGTAAAAACTGTTCGAACTATCCGTATGTCGACAATGACTGTAGTCTTGGATTGCAATCCAATGGCCGACAAACCATCAGAAATGAAATGTTATACCGAAGAGGTAATCGTTTTTCAGACGACACTGTACTTAGTCGTGAACTCAATACACCTCAGTTGCAACAATTAAGACCACATGACAGTGATGTCCAACAACACATTCAACAACAAAATGATCCGTTAGATCAACACAATGATGACAACCTATTGGATAAAATGCAATTACAAAATGATCAAAATCAAGCAGATTTCCAGTCTATGCCCAATATTGATGAGTTGGGTTTGGCAAACAAATTGTTAGATAGAATCGATAAGATTACTGTAAATCAGTATATTATTGATTTGTTGCCATTAAGACATCCTCACCGACAGCACCGATACGCTAGTAATAGGATGGTGTCTAAAAATAGATTGCAACATATCATTAGTGAACCGGTTGCTGATATGCCATAAACTGTATTAAACTAAAATAGCCAAAAATATTTTTAAATTTCAAAATTTTAATTTCTATCTGACTAAACAAAAATTAAAAATATAATATTTATCTTTAATATTATAAGCAATAAATATCCACATAAATTGTGCTAAATATTTTTGATTACAAAAAAATAAGTTTATTAATTTTCTACAAAAAAATTATTTTAAATAAAAATTTATATAACCACTATAAACAAAATTTTTTAATTTTTTCAATACTATCATAGTATCGAAAATGTAGAAAACTTTCGTAAATTTATATAATATTTTAAAACAGTGAAAATACTAAAAATTCAAAATACGAAAAAACAATAATAATAACAATTCAAGTAAATAGATGTTTAAAACTAATGCTTATTTAAGACATTAAATTTGATTTATAGAAAAGTTACTGTAATTTACTATTAAATTACTTTAAAAGTTGTATCAAATAATCCATAATATTAATAGTATAACAATACTTTTATTTTACTGAATATATTATTATAATATCTACTTTTATAATGTTACTATTATTTTTAAAAATAATCAATATTAAATTACATATACATTTTGTTTCTATAACAAAATATTATATAACTGATTAAAGCTTTTTTTATTTGTTTCCAACTTTATTGTTATATAGTATAATATATAGTATTTCAACCTAACATTGAAATATGATTTTATTTTTTATGCAAAATTAAAAACAACAGTTTTGTAGTTTCAGTCTTTTCAGATGTTTGAAACCAATTTGAAACCATTGTTGTTGTTGTTATTGGTGTTAATTTCAAAGCCTTAAATACAATTACAACATATGATTACAATTATATAATGTAATATAATAGTAATCAGTAATATAATGACTTATATTTGTAATTTTATTTACCTTTATATTTTCCGTATTTGTTTCATCTTGATTATAAACACATGCAACACTTAAAAATATATTTATTAATGTAATTAATAAAACACTATTAGCTGTTAAATACATAATAAATAATTTTTCAAAAAATCAAAAATGTTACTATTAGTTATAATATCAACATAAAATAATAACAATAAATTTAATTAAAAACTAATAATTTTGATTTCACGTTTATTTTAATTAAAATTTGAAGTAGTCATTTGTAATTAAAAGTATTTAACTGTAACTCAAAACATATGATATAGAAATTGATTTTTTTAATTTATTGAAATATTAAAGAATTATTAGTTTTTTTATTCATTCATTGAATTTTTTTTAATACAACCCATAATAATTAAATAACGTTTAAAGTAATAATTTTATTTATATTTTTTGTTTTACAATATTTATGTAAATTATATTATTATATTTTATAATTCTTATTTCTGTTGAATAATTAGTTATATTTAAACTATTTAAAAAATTTACAATAAAAACTCAATTAAGTAGATAATCTTATTTATTTAAAAATACAAATTAAGTAAATTATGTAATAAAATTTACTATATTTTAATAAACAGATCTAATAATAAACAAAGTAAAATATTTCTAACATACAATATATATATACCGTATATACAATTTATCTCAAATGTGATGATTAAATTTTATTTATTATAATCAACATTAACTAACATACACTAATTTGTTGATATAATTTACATACAATTTACACAATACATGTTTTGTATATACATTTGAGGTTATATGATAAAATTATATACAAACTAATCAAGATAATTTTTGTGTATTTTAGGACACTCTCTATTGCATTGAGGCCATTGACAGTCATCTACGAGCCAGTGATGACACTGATCTCTATGTGCTTGAATACGGTGCTGATGATGATGACTTTGATGGTTATTATTATTATTATGCTGTCTATGCTGATGAATGGCTCCAACAATACCAGTGCTCTTATTATTATTGGTATTATTATTATTATTAGAGATATTGTCATTAAGTAAAATTTGATCCCTTTTTGTCTTATGTCTTCTGCGGTTATGTTTTCGGCGTTTCTTTTTTTGCTTTGACTCTGGTTTTCGGTAATAATTATGTGGCCAATCGTTCATAAGCACCGTATCATTTGACATACCAGTACTACTATAATAATCAACACTATGTCTATTGATGACTGTCTTATGCGTGTAGTCATTGGTTGTGTGACTACATGACTGTTCCCAACATCGAATGGCATCCGTGAGTTTGACACCGTTGATGGAAATGGATCTCCAGTCAGGTTTAGTGAGAACACAATGCGAGACACAACTGGGCGCAAATACGGCCGACACGTTCTCAAGTGTTGACCGTAACTGTCGGCCCAAACTATGTATATATTTGAACTGTTGTTGTGAGTGACTTAAAGACAGGCCATCAATAGGCAGAGTACGACAATGAATGTCTGTATGGTTTAACAGGACAGGACAGGACAGGACAGGACAGGACAGGACAGGACAGGACAGGACAGGACAGGACAGGACAGGACAGGACAGGACAGGACAGGACAGGACAGGACAGGACAGGACAGGACAGGACAGGACAGGACAGGACAGGACAGGACAGGACAGGACAGGACAGGACAGGACAGGACAGGACAGGACAGGACAGGACAGGACAGGACAGGACAGGACAGGACAGGACAAAAACAAAATGATTAACCATCAAAAAGTTGTCAAAAAGAATAGTAAAAGTATACAGGTAATTAACTTATATAAAATAAAATTGATTAAAAATAAATTAAAACTACTATATATATAATTTACATTAATAAGTTTATATAAAATTTAAACACTAACTTAAATGCAGTTTTGATGCCATCCATAGGCGCACAGTTGATAGCATCGATACACTTGTCGGCACACTTCAAAGCACTCTCCCGGTGTCGACGCTGTTGCGCTCAAGTGTGCCATAGATCGGCACACATCAAAGGGATAGGTGTATACCGCCATTGCCTTTTGATGTGTGCCGACACATACAGATTACAACATATATAACATATCCAATAATCACAATATACTTACTGTGTGTATGTATTTGAGTGTGTGTTAGAGTGTGTGGAGTGTGTGTATGTATGTGTAGGTTCTCGGGAACCGATCATTCAGTTGACTGTTTGCCACAAAACTGTATGTAGTGTTGAATTATAAACTCGAGTTTCACTCGCTATCGGAGCTGATCTTCAATAATATATTAAAAATTATTTATGAATTTATATATTCACACATATGTTTGCCTATATAAGTGTGCTATTAATAAACTTGGTCATTGTCTAGTTTATTAATGTGTTTAAGTTTATTACTGCAACAATTTTATTGCCTCTTATTGGCAATAATAAGTAAATCTTTAAATTGTCTAATTGTGATTTTGCAAAAATTTATAGTAATATTGAAATACATCTAAATGTTATATTTTTTGCATTTTTTAATAATTATAAATTACTACAAAATGCTTGACATATATAACCAAATTTATATGAATATGTTCAACAAATATTGCATATTAAGCTATGTTTTATTAAAGTCATTAAAAATATAAAATATATCCTAAGTTTTGTTTTATCAAAATATGAGGATTTTATGAAACGGGAACGACATCTCTTAAATCAGTGCCAATCGGCGCCTAAAAGTAGAGCACAATAGCGATCAAAACAGATCATCACTGTTGTGACGGCGAAACGCTGACCATCGGTACCAACATTATTGATACCAGTGCCAGAAGTAGTACATCATTAACAGCGGACAGTTATAGTGAGAGCACTGAAACCACGAGTACAATGATGGATGTCTTACCATTAATTTTGCTGTTAGTCATGGGTGTCGTCATATCGACCACTTGTGGCAAATATACCTCAGAATCACAGAATATAAACAATAACACATCCGAGATATCAACTACCGATGCGCTCATAATTGATAATGACCACCCGGAACAGTTAAAACATGCTAATGAAGCTATTGATGGTGCAGCCAATGATGCAGTAAACTTGGATGAAAAATTTGTGGCACCCGATAGTAGCAGCAGTTATGTTCAAATGAAGCGACAATTATCAGCCCAGTCATCATCATTAGCAGATCCGTCACACATCAGTCAATCGATGCAAAATAGGAGACTTATGGCTTCATTGGTCGCCAATAATCCATCAAACAGATGGCCACCGCCGCCATCACCTGCAATACCAGTGGCAAAACCAAAGCACAGGGAATATACCGAACATCATAATCATGACAATCAAAACCATCGCAATCATAACCATCACAAACATCTCACGCAAAGATATAGTGACAGTCAATTGCACGCAAGTGCTGTCACCAGTAATACTGCCTATCAAAGTGACGGCCAGTATTACCGTCCCTACTATTTAACGAGAGTTATGTTAAGCAATAGTAGCGTCACATGCAATGATGGAACGGTAGCCGGTTATTATATTAGACAAAATTATGCCTCCCGGCGATGGATTGTCTTTCTAGAGGGCGGTTGGTATTGCTTTAGTGCCGTCACGTGTCACCAGCGATGGCTCAAAATGCGTGGCTTAATGACCTCCGCTCACTGGCCAGAGGCTAAATCAGGTATGGCTATGCTTTGTGAAAACTTTATGTATATACTATAATATATAGTATACTGTATATACTGTATACACACACACACTATGTTTAATCATTTGTCATGCCTTTCCCCACATTCACTAAATCTTTTAACTACCTGTGCGCTAAACCATATATACTTATAAGAAAACTCATTCAATTATTAAGCTGTTAATGTATTACTGCTAATAATATCTCTTCAATATTTGTTTTCTTTTGTATCAAACATTTTGCAAATATGAAACACAATTGAAAGTAATTATATATTTTTGCTTTAATACAATCTCTTTCTCTGTTTAAAAATATATTTTTTAATTTTATAAACAAAAATATACATTATATACCTTAGTATATATATTATATATAAATATATAAAAATATATAATATGTTTCAAAAGACAAGTGATTATTATTGATGTCTATAAAAATTATGAAATATTACAACAACTTCTTGTAAAACTCTTTATATTTACTGATTCACTCACTTTTTTCAAAGTACAGTATAAATCACTTTCAATGATTCATTCACTAACTCACCCACTAATCCGTAAATAATATAACAACATATGATGACAGATATATTATAAAATTATTAATTATTTCTAGTGTTTCTATAATAAATTGTAAAATAAATAAATTTATTATATATATTATATATATTTAGAGAATTTCTATACTTTTTTCAAAATTAACGTTAAATAAGTGAACTAAAATCTAGTTTAATGTTTATAAATAGATTTTGAGGAAAATAAATAGTTCTCTAAAGATATAATATAATATAAAACAATTTATTATACTTTTATTGATCTGTTATTTATGTTAATCTTTTTTATAAATTATCTTTGATTTATGAATTATTTTTACTAATAATAAGACGATATTTTCATAATATTATGTGAGCGCTCTTTTGAAATGAGGATAAAAGTATAAAAATAAAATATCTACTTAATGTAATTTTTAAAAATAATCTGGCAACCATAAACATTAATTTTGTTTTTAATGCTATTTTTAAAAAACTTCCTACAAATTGTAGGCTACAATACACTAGTTAACTGAACTTTTCAATTGATGCTATACTTTATATTGAGACCTGTTTAGTTAGAGTTTACTGTATTAGTACAAATAAATTACAATTTTTGTATCAAATATTTTATATAACGAACAAATTATTTAAAATTACATTTTTCGTAAATTGATATTATTTTTTTTTAAAAAAAACTATGATTTGATATAATCAATATTGTTTATGAGTTTGTTATTTTATTTTATATAATCAAAAATACAATTTGTTTTTTATTTTAAAAATTTGAATTAATAGTCAAAATCATAAAATTATTTATGTAACATTTAAAGATAATTATGTTTATACTACAGTATTATAGTTTTATACATTAATATATTATTTTTTAACATTTTACTATATATTTCTATTATATATTATATTTTTTATAGATGTAATCTATTTATAAATTTAATAATCTATATAATTAATAAATATTATAATATATTATTATATATAGTTGGAGGCATATTATCTTCATCACGTGATGAGAACCCTCACTATTGGAATGCAAGTCACGTTTATATACCTTACTGTTCATCGGATATTTGGTCGGGTGATAGTCCCGCCAAAGCACCGGGCGATCTGTCTTTTTTGGGCTCACGTATTGTCGAGCAAGTCATACGAGAACTGCTACCTCGGGGATTATCTGATGCATCATTACTGCTTTTAGCCGGTTCATCTGCCGGTGCTGCCGGTGTTATGATCAATTTAGACAGAGTCACACATTTGTTAACCAACGAGGGATCTAAAGCTCAGGTACGCGGTATCGCAGACTCGGGTTGGATATTAGATAACGAACCGTTCAATAATAATCTACATAACAATAATCACAATAAGAAGCCGTGTATCGATGCTATCAACTGTGCGCCTATGGATGGCATCAAAACTGCATTTAAGTTAGTGTTTAAATTTTATATAAACTTATTAATGTAAATTATATATATAGTAGTTTTAATTTATTTTTAATCAATTTTATTTTATATAAGTTAATTACCTGTATACTTTTACTATTCTTTTTGACAACTTTTTGATGGTTAATCATTTTGTTTTTGTCCTGTCCTGTCCTGTCCTGTCCTGTCCTGTCCTGTTAAACCTTACAGACATTCATTGTCGTACCCTTTTAATAATCTCTGTATTGTCTATCGATAACTATAAAAAACGTGATATTTAATTTTATATGCAATTAAGTTGATTAATATATTATATCCATTTATGTTTTTATAATTAGATAAATATTAGTATAAATTTACTGTATAATATAATACACTTTTATTAGTTTACATACCTATTGCTGTTTTTAAAATGTATTATTTATAAGATTAGCTAAGTTTACTGATCAAATATATAAAAAGGATTACAATTTAATAGAGGGATCACTGTTGTGAAATATTATCACATCCCGGTTTCTTCTACCAGTTCCTGCCCGGTATTCCCAGCATATATGGTATTCCCGGATAATTTGTATTTATGTATGAAATAAATTACAATAAAATTGATAATAATTTTATGTAATCACAGATAAAGTTTAAGTATTAATGTATTTTTTTTTTAAATAATTAAATTTTTATTATAAAATAATGTACTGATCTATTAAAATATTTATAGATAAAACTATGAAATAGAATTTTTTGTCTAATAGAAAATTAATGAAATAATTATTAAATTTAAATTGATACTACTAATCATATCAATCAAATCAATAGTCAAATTTCTAAAAAATTATAAAAATATTATATCTAAATAAAACATTTTTTATGAATTAGTGATATGATTTTAATTAGTGTTATTTAAGTCTGCAATTTATATATATACCATATATAGTGTATGTAAAGATTGTTAGTATGTTATGAATTTAGATAATTATTAACTAATTTAAAATTATTGACACATTCTTTAAATTCATTAGTAAATTATTTCATTCAATATTATATCATATGGTATACCCATACGATTCAAAGCGCAATTCATACCCAACCCTAATATAACTTCATATTTACTTAAGTTTAGTATTAATTTATATTAAACAAAAACTTGATTTTTAATTAAAATTTTATTGAAATATGAAATTTGTTGGAAAAATGATACTAATATGGGAACACTTGAATTATTAGGATGTGGTCATCTCGAGTTCCCAGTGCTTGTGCTATACACTATCCTTTAGAGCCGTGGCGTTGTATATTTGGTTACCGTCTTTATCCTACTTTGAAGACACCGTTATTTATCTTTCAGTGGCTCTACGACGAGGCACAGATGCATATTGACGGCCTGTCTTTAAGTCACTCACAACAACAGTTCAAATATATACATAGTTTGGGCCGACAGTTACGGTCAACACTTGAGAACGTGTCGGCCGTATTTGCGCCCAGTTGTGTCTCGCATTGTGTTCTCACTAAACCTGACTGGAGATCCATTTCCATCAACGGTGTCAAACTCACGGATGCCATTCGATGTTGGGAACAGTCATGTAGTCACACAACCAATGACTACACGCATAAGACAGTCATCAATAGACATAGTGTTGATTATTATAGTAGTACTGGTATGTCAAATGATACGGTGCTTATGAACGATTGGCCACATAATTATTACCGAAAACCAGAGTCAAAGCAAAAAAAGAAACGCCGAAAACATAACCGCAGAAGACATAAGACAAAAAGGGATCAAATTTTACTTAATGACAATATCTCTAATAATAATAATAATACCAATAATAATAAGAGCACTGGTATTGTTGGAGCCATTCATCAGCATAGACAGCATAATAATAATAATAACCATCAAAGTCATCATCATCAGCACCGTATTCAAGCACATAGAGATCAGTGTCATCACTGGCTCGTAGATGACTGTCAATGGCCTCAATGCAATAGAGAGTGTCCTAAAATACACAAAAATTATCTTGATTAGTTTGTATATAATTTTATCATATAACCTCAAATGTATATACAAAACATGTATTGTGTAAATTGTATGTAAATTATATCAACAAATTAGTGTATGTTAGTTAATGTTGATTATAATAAATAAAATTTAATCATCACATTTGAGATAAATTGTATATACGGTATATATATATTGTATGTTAGAAATATTTTACTTTGTTTATTATTAGATCTGTTTATTAAAATATAGTAAATTTTATTACATAATTTACTTAATTTGTATTTTTAAATAAATAAGATTATCTACTTAATTGAGTTTTTATTGTAAATTTTTTAAATAGTTTAAATATAACTAATTATTCAACAGAAATAAGAATTATAAAATATAATAATATAATTTACATAAATATTGTAAAACAAAAAATATAAATAAAATTATTACTTTAAACGTTATTTAATTATTATGGGTTGTATTAAAAAAATTCAATGAATGAATAAAAAAACTAATAATTCTTTAATATTTCAATAAATTAAAAAAATCAATTTCTATATCATATGTTTTGAGTTACAGTTAAATACTTTTAATTACAAATGACTACTTCAAATTTTAATTAAAATAAACGTGAAATCAAAATTATTAGTTTTTAATTAAATTTATTGTTATTATTTTATGTTGATATTATAACTAATAGTAACATTTTTGATTTTTTGAAAAATTATTTATTATGTATTTAACAGCTAATAGTGTTTTATTAATTACATTAATAAATATATTTTTAAGTGTTGCATGTGTTTATAATCAAGATGAAACAAATACGGAAAATATAAAGGTAAATAAAATTACAAATATAAGTCATTATATTACTGATTACTATTATATTACATTATATAATTGTAATCATATGTTGTAATTGTATTTAAGGCTTTGAAATTAACACCAATAACAACAACAACAATGGTTTCAAATTGGTTTCAAACATCTGAAAAGACTGAAACTACAAAACTATTAAAACCTACAGAAACTACAGAAACAGCAGAATCTACAGAAACTACAGAATCTATAGAGACTACAGAAACTACAAAACCTACTGAAACTACTTCTACCGATAGAAAGGAAAAATCAATAAAAGTCGGAACTAAGGATAAGCCAAATTTGAATCAACTGTTTTTGCTTAACTATCAAGAGTTTCAAGACCTGAATCCAAATATTTTACTTAATTGTAGTAAAAAAGCTAAATTTCCAAAAGTAGATCCAAACCTTAACTGGGGATTAAATCCGTCAAATATTAAGCGTTTACTGAAATCTGGTGCCATTGATGAAGATAATTATGAAGATATTTATCTGAAAATATCAATGGAAAGAAAACTCGATTGTAAGAACTGGATCTCAGATATCGAAGACACCAACGATTCCAAAGACGACAACAAACCCAACACAACGACTGAAGAAACTGAAAAAGAAGACGAAAACAGTGACGAAGAGTCGACTGTCGGTCTCTTCGATTCATTGGAAGTATTGAATATTCCGAATCGTTTGGGTAAACGATTAAATGGTATTAAAAGTATTAAAGGTATTCAAAGCATTTGTTACATACGGACACCACTTTCAGCACTTAATGGTGCCATTGAATCATTGATCAAATATTTGAAGAAACAACAGAAAAAGAGGCCTAAAAAACGAAAACTTATCAAAAAGTTAACTAAAAAAAATACAACACTTTATAAGGATTGTAGATGTGATGGGTTTTATGAAGATCTAACATTTGTGGGACAATCAGTAAAAACATTAGAGTCAGTCTTCATAACCACCAAACAAGTTATCCGATTGTTAGACTCAGCAATGATTTCACCATTAGGTGATTTGTGTGAAAATGGACAGGGTCAGTTGGCTGAAAAAATTGCTAGTGATGTACTACCATTGGATCTAATCGGCTGATTATCAATACTTTTTTTTATTAATAACAAAAATTACTCTGTATTTTAATCAATTTACTATTCATATATGTTTTTTAAGTTTAAAAAAAAATCTAATATTAATTCTATACTAATCTAGATAATTGTACAAATATTTTTGATTAGTTAATAATGTAATAACTAAATAATTCTAGATTAGTAACAATTTATAAGAATATAAATTAATAATAAATTTTGCTATAAATATATAACAAAGAATATTATAATTATAAATGTTAGCAAAAGAGAAATTTTTTTAGTTTATAAATATAATTGTAAATTTGAGGTAATGTCAGATCTAATACCTCATAGCTAAAGATCCAACGGATTTGGGATCAGGTTCTCCACAATTACATGGAGACCATCATTGATAGTATGCCAAACAAGATTCACGTTTGTAAAGACGCTAATGAAAGGGAATTAATTAATTAATTAAATTTATATACATATATATATATATATATGTTTATTATTTATTAAATATGTTTAAAATTGATTTTTTAAATTTATAAATATATTTGCAATTTATACTATAGTTTAGTAAAATTATAGGAAATGTATAGATATATGATTTAAAGTATTAGTAATACAAATGTACTAAAAATGCATAATATTTTTCAGTTAGAAATCCATTCAATAGATGGCAGAACAGCGCATGCGTTGCCATAAATGTAAAGCAAATGCATTGATGAACGCATTGATCATTGGATCGAATGTTTAGAACAACAAAACACAACACACTTTGCAAACAAACAATACATTCATTACATTGAATACAACAATACATTCAATACATACAAGACTTACAAGACTTGCATTCATTGCAAACAATGGCCAGAGGTTTGACATTTGACTCACTTTTGATGAACAACTGATCCACTCTTTGATTACTTTTAGGCAGAGGTCGCGGACATAAAGGACAGAGAAGACACTTCACAACACCTGAAGATATTGAGGCTCAACGAAAACGCAGAGAAAATGAAGAGTTAGACAGTGAAGAGTCAGAAGAAGGAAGTGAAGACTCGGACGATGAAGACGACGACGATTCCCGACCTAAAGGTGTTTCGGGTATTATTGAGATCGAGAATCCAAATCGTATTCAAAGAAAACCTCAGAAGAATCTTACACTCGGTATGTATTCGTCGAAACTTAACTTAATTTCTGATAACTGAATGCATTCTTTGATAATATCATTAACTGATCCATCAATGAATTGGTTTAATTGTTTAATTTATTTGTTTTTTATGACAAATACATACCTTATGAAGATATGATAACATTATTATTGTTTTTTTAATTGTCATTTTATCAATTGATGGATCAATCAAAATGACCGATCAGTTGATTAGTGAAATTGATTGTCAACGAAGAAGTAGTAGTAATAATAATAATAATAATAACGTATTGTTTATTTATACAACAGAAACCCCCAGTAGTTCTCGAAACGGACCTAACAATGATAGCGCGTCGGGAGGCGAACAACTGTCTAGACGTGAACGAGAAGAGATCGAGAAACAGAGGGCACGGGAGACGTACCAGCGGTTACACGCCGAGGGCAAGACTGACCAGGCAAGAGCCGATTTGGCCCGACTCGCCATTATTAAACAACAACGAGAAGATGCGGCCAAACGACGAGAGGCCGAAATTAAGGTCAAAGAGGCCGAAGTCAAGGCTAAACATTCAATGACTAACAAAGCGTTGGGCAAAAAATGACAAAAATGTCTTATTATTTCGATTATTAACTAATGTTTTCATTTATTATATTATATTAATAATATATTATTGAATTTTTTATTTATTCAATAAGTGTTTTACATAATTTATTTTTGAAAAATAATAACGATTTCTATAAACATTATCGACAATAGTTATACATCTAAAAACAATTTATTACACTTATTTACGGTAATAGTAAAACACAAATTAAAAATTTCAAATTGAATTTCTTACACTTATAAACATTGAATTTAATTATATTTAACTATAATTTGTTATAGTAAACTGAAATATATATTTTTATGTAAACTTTAATTTTATTTATAATTTTAAAATGATTTTCACTATTGATTAAATAATTTACAGTAACCATAGTTGATAGAAATGGTGATATACTGTATGTTTATGCATTGTTGGCAATTGAATTAATGATTGAAAAATAGATGTTATTTTATAATTTATTAAATGTTTGCCAATTGGAAAATGAATCCCCATTTGACAAATGAATTATTAATATCATAATTATATGCAGTATTAGTAAAGTTAATATTTTATCAAATTATTTATATCCGTAACTTAACATCTGTTTAATCCCAAAAATGTTTACTTATTTATAAACAGCAAAATAGAGGGCATTACTATGTTTTATAATTATATTTATTATTTTACATTTAACTACCGTTAGATAAATTATCAAGTTTTTAGTTACGGTAACCTATTTTGTGTTTAATATATTTCAGTTATAATTAAATGATAAAATATTATTTTTATCAATATTTATAAATTAATTATGTTTTCTAATTTTTTTTTACAAAATACTATTTTTCATTAATAATTATATTATTAATATCAATATTAATATTATATATTTTTTAAATTCTAGATTATATTTCTAAAAGTCATTTTCTACTTGTATTTGATTTTAAATTAAAGATGTTATCTTAATTTTATGCATTATGTAAAATATACTTTTAAATATTAAAGATATCTTAATTGATAATATTTTTATTTAAATATTTAGATAAATTTTGATTTATAATCTACATTTAAAATAATTTAACAGGAAATGGTATTATTTTTATAACAATAATAATAATTATTATTTGTAAATTAGTCCAAAACATAAATTTTACTAAATTTCTATTACTTTTATTAGATCTAATAACAGTACTTTTGGTTTTTATAAATTTCAATTAAAAATATATTTTTTTGATGTACAGCTAAACTTTTCACGAATTCCTGAAATGGCATTTTTGCATATTTGCATTCTATATGTCTGTCTGTCTGTCTGTCCCACAAAATTTTTCGATTTTTTAAATTTTGATTTCAGATTTTGATAAATCATTAAAAATAAGCTATGTGGATCCGTATTAAAATTTTGATATATTCTCATAAACATAGAGAAACTGGTGTCCAAAATAAAACAAATTTATTTTATTTTTTAATTTAGATTTGTGTAAAAAATAAAAAATGATTTATAGGGACCTGCATTTAAATTTTTTATCTCTTCAAGAACTTGGAGAACAATAAACCAAAAATAAAAAGAACAAGAAATTAAATTTAACTTAATTTTTATTTTTTATATTAATTTAAATTGTTTGAACAGCAAAATGGAGTGAAAATGTTTTAAAAAATTTTGATATATGTTTAAAAATGTCGGATCTTTATTTTAAATACTAATGTTAAATATATTAAACAAATAAACATAACTAAAGTTATTTGTTCTATAATTGTGAATCATTTGATACCCTATACGACTAATTTTGAGTTTATTCAGTCAAACCGAGTCATTTGAAACTTCAAGTAAATTATAATTAAATATTTAATTTGGATAAGGAGTTCGTATGGAAATGCTTTCTAGCATTCTCAACTGGTTATGAATAAATGTTTCATTATATTTGTCTCATTAATAATTTGTTTCTTCCATTTTCGCAGTCAATTAACAACTATTTGTAACCATTTGTTAATAACAGTCTTTTACTGTAAATTAAGAACATTAACCAAAATAAACATAAATAATAATACTTTTATTAACTGATACAAAATATTACAAAATTGAGTTTAAATTTTTATTGATATAATAATTTTATGACAAATTATATTTAGAGTATATATGTATTATACTGTAGTAATAGATCAGAAAATACAGTAAATAAGTTTTGTTATTTTTGGGTACTATTAAACTAACATTATATGAATGTGTAGTATAACTAATACGACAAAATCATACATTAGTCAATTGTGTTATATTTGTCGATGAAAATTGAATTCAGAAAGCATTAGACATTAGAAACAATTTTTTTTTTAATATAAATAAAGTTGTCTTATATTATGCATTAATACAATATATGTCTTATTAAAGTCCATTATCTGAAACAAAGATAATCTTATGATATCTAATGATATTCCTATGGGATCCGCAATCAATGTAAAGTATTATATGACTATAGATATGACATAAGTGTAAAACAAATGTCATTGAATTGATGTCTACATTGATGTATATCAATAATATTGACTTTTATATAAATATAATTTATACTGTATTTGTACTGTATTTTAATTAACTACTTATTTGTTAATTATTAACTATACATTAACTCACATTATTATTTAATAAAATATATAAATTAATTGATCTTTTAATAATAAATAAATAAATAACTAATAATAATAACTATAACAATAGTTTTCAAGTGTCTACAATAAAATCATAATTAAAATATGTATTATAAATTATTATTTATAGATTAATATTAATATATTCAAACTCTAAAGTAATAAATGATATATAAATTTAGTAATAAAGTTTATCAAATTTATTTGGATTTAATATATAAACCTCAAAATGACCTTTTATTATCTATAATTTTATAGATGACATCTATTGTGTAGGCATTACGTTGTCTCTATAATGTATAAGTTATAGGTATACTTAAATTAATGGGATGGTATAAAAAAAGATAACTGGCCAATGGTTGGTCAAAACATGTCAGATATGATATAAGACCATTATATTTGTTAGTATTATCTATATTACAAACTGTTTGCTTACTATGTTTATAATTCCTACGAAAAGTGCTTGAAAATATTTTTTCACTACAATTCACATATAATCGGACCGTAAGACAAAACATTTACAAATACAATACAATAGTATAAAAATCGTTGTTATTATAAAAAGCTTATGATCTTTGCGGTTAAAAGTAAATTATTTGAAGATAAACTTGTATTCAAAGTACAGAATATATAGTGAATTATATATTATAGACATTCATATATTAAGAATATTTTATAAATAAGACATTTAAAAAAATATCTGTGCTTTTAATATCTAAAGAACTATATTATAAATGAGTGTTTTTTCAAAAAAGCTTATCTGATATTTCATAAATAGTTTGTAAATTTTATTGTTTATACTTTTTTAATAATTTAAAAATTTATTACTATATCTCTAAAAAACATGATGAAGTTGATTGTATCCACTAATAAAAATTCAAACACAATATTAATGACCGTTTGGTTTGTAATGGCTTACATTATTATAATGTGTTGTCCAGCGTATGGTACGACCGGTGTTATGGTTGACCAGAGAGAGTATAGGAGAGTACCGGAAAATATTTTGCAATTAAAGGGAAGTCTGACGACAACACCCGCCGACTCTTATATAGACGAAGAGGACGACGTGTTTGCCATTCCTATTGACGACTTTAGAGGTCAATATATTTTTGTATTGCTTATCATTGTTCAAAAAATACTTTTATTATACTAATTATATACAATATATATTTGTAATCTATTTTATAATCTTTAAATTTGTTTTAAAACAAAAACTAGTTTTATTTTTTTTAAAAGTATTTTTCTACAATAAAGAGAATCGAAACAATAGATAATTAGAAAATATGTTATTAATAAAAATATTTGATATATACTGCAGACTATTGGTACGGTAGACGTATAAAGCGGTCGATTGAATCAGATGAACAAAATACTTATCCATCACTTAATAAGAGATCGGCATATCAGCCGTGGGGCGGAAAACGAGCCCGTTATCCATGGGATGTGATGCGGTTGCCTAAAGGTTTCAATCCTAATGGCGGCAAACGGGCGGAAATAACGCCTAATTACTCCATAAAGAAAGCCGATAATGAATCGGCAGATAATAAAAAACGTATGTCAAAGACATTTCAGAATTGGGCCGGAAAAAGGAAAGGTAGTCCACCGGCCAAGTCATTCGTTATTTGGGGAGGAAAAAGAAGCGGTAGTTTCCGAACATGGGGTGGCAAAAGGGCCGGTAATTAAATACTCATTTTAGTCTAGATTTATTTGATTTTATTATTTAGTATAAAATTTAAATAATTTGTTTATTTCAATGACTTTATTTTATTTAAAAATAATGTCAATATTCATATTTAATGCAGTACAAGCTAAATAATTATTTAGTAATATATATATAATATAATATATTACACAAATAAAAAGAAACAAATATTATATAATACACTGTTGTATAAATGAAAATATTGGTTTTCAAATATTATTTATATTTATATTTATTGCATATTAATTTATAATTATATTATAAAATTATTTGTACTATCTATGTATAAAAATATAAAACAATAAAATATTTAAAAAATAAATAAATATACTATTATACATACCATAATAGTAAATAAACTTAATTTATAAATGTTGAATAAAATACAGTATAAAAATATACTGTACTTTATATTATAATATAATAATAATAAATAATAATTATTATTAATGTTTGACAAATGCAATCAAAGAATGGACTCGTTTTTTGTCATAACCACTAATTTTTCCATATTTTTGGTACTCTTTCCATACGCTGGGCTTTACATGTATTTTAAGCTTTCGGTCGAGTTTTTTGTCGTCCAATACATAATCACGAACTGCTTCTTCATAATAATCTGCCGATCGTTTGAAAACTAAATTTGGCTTAAGTTTTGCCTCATTTTTATTGATGGAAAGCAATGGTCTGAGTCCTGCATAACCCGGTCTCAGACCACTATATGATTTTTTTACGTGAATATAGTCGGGAGTATACTTAGGTTTACTATAAATAGGCCTTAAAATACTGAGTCCAGCTCTCAAGGCATTGTATGACGGCTTCATTATGACATACTTTGGTATATTATCAGAATAGGATGGCTTGAAAACAGTATACGAAGAAATTGGACCATAATTATAGCCATAATTCCATGTCGATTGACAATGGCTTAGATAAACAGTTATTAAAAAGAGTACCTGGATCAAAATCAAAATCAAAATTTATTTATCTTTAATGCTAACCTAAAAATACAAAAATGTTATCAATTTTTATATATAAAAAACTTACCAAATAATTCATTGTCACACAATCTATGTGTTTGTTTGAATCACAAAACAAGTAATGAGAAAAATTTATTTTTAAACACAAGAAACAACTGATACGCTTTAATAAGAAAATAATTTCAATGCAACCAAACAAACAAACTGGTTATTTGCCGATATATTTCATGGCTGTTAAGCATCCCATCAAATGATGTACTTTTTATATATAATATAATGTGTGATCCAAATAATTTATACGTTTTTGTGTTTGATTTTTTTATTATTATTCTTTATTTACTTATTTATTTTCCTACAATAACACATGATTTATTTGTTTTATATACTTTACATTTTTTATATATAATTAAGCAAAAAATAATAAGCAATTTTTAGGAATAATGTATTAACATATACTGTACTACATTTTATATTACAACTACTGTACTTTGAAAATATTATTATTGCAATCAAAAATAAGATAATTTTATGCAAATATATGGGTTTCAATATTGACATATCAAACTTTTTTCCAATTTATTTTTTTTGCAATAAGGCTATGTGTTAAAGGTTAGGTTATATAAAACATTGAATCACATAATTGGCAAATCACACGAAATTGCATAACCGGTCCATTTATTGATAAAATATAGATATAACAAATGTATATTATATAAAAATAAATATATTGTATAATAAATGAACCAAATATTGATATTTAAATCTATAAGTTATTGATGTTTGATAAAAAATAAATAACATCAAATTATAAAAATATATTTTTTACAAACCTAAAAAATACAGCAATTAGGTTGTGTAAATATAATAATATACATTTATGTAGCTATAGCTATATTATTGTTTATTATGTTAAGTAACAGACACTTTGTATTATTATTACTAATAATAATAGGACACATTCAAACATATATAAATAAATAAATATATATATATATTGATTTTATCCAGATTTTATTTAATCATTATTGACTATAATATAAACATAATGAAATTTGTGGCAAACCATTATAATAATGTTGATATCCATTAGTCTCTTTCAATTTAATTATATTGTATCGCCAAACTATCTTTAATTTTAGGTAAATACTATTTTTAAATTATATGAATACAATTGGTATAATACAGTATATAAAACAAAATCTTTATACTTACAGTACTTACTTAAAGTATATATTGTATATGATATAAATGTCATTTTTAAACATAAATGTAGATCAAAATGTTAAATTAAATAAAATAAAGTGCATTAAACTTCTGTTTTAAAAATTTATTTACTTTTCTATTTATTACTTGACATTAAACTTGATTTACCTTTTTTTGAATTATAAAAGTGATTTTTTTTGTATAATCAAGATTTTATCAATTTATATGATGGCACAACTGTTTAAAAGGAATTAATAAAATGATATTCATATATATTTGTAGTATTTGTATAATTTATATTTAATAAACAACAAATAATTATTAAAGATTAGTAAAAACCTAACATAAATTAGTTTTAAGTTAAAAATATCGAATTAACAGTTTATCAAAGAGATATTTTTAAAAATATTTTTGTTTTTAATTCATTTTTATATAAATATATTATACCGATATACAAATTACTAATAATTAAAAAAATTTATTTTTGTAATATTTAGTACTCAAATTCATTATTATATTACTTAATATATATATATATAAATGATAATAGAAATAGAAATTAATATTAATCAAAATTCAGTTCATATAAAAAATGATAGTCATAAAAGAGTTTTGACATTTTTATATGATTTTTGTAACTTTAATCTACCCATAAAAAACTTTAACCCCTTTTTTAATGGTCAAAGTGAAGGACATAATAAAAAATTAAGATTATTGATCTGACTGCTACTATATAAATAAAGTACCAAGTGCATTTAGTCGACTATACAAGTGCTACACTTTACTAAACAACACTTATTTATATAATTAAAACTTTACTTATTATTATAATAATGAAATTTTTGGTAAATAACTAATTAAATAATATTAATGTAATACTAATATATATTATGCATTCAATTATATAGGTTATACTGTTTGCATTGATTTCAATATCATTGGCCGCACCGATACTCTATTATCCGGACACTTATGTGGATTCAACACTATATGCTTCCAATGGTTTATACGATTCAGGATTTGATACATTAGTTAATATTGGCACCACTTATGATACATACAATGACGGCTATTATATAAATTATCCCTTTTCTTATACTTATTTAAATAAATAAGTTTTACATAATTAACGGCTCATTATATTAAGAAAACAACCTTTAAATTGTTTGAAAAATAAATTTTCCGATTAATTCATTTAAAAATTATTAAAAAATAAAATTTTATTTATTTTTATAAATTATTGAAATAAAAATTAACTTTTGCATTTATCTTTAATTGTAAATTCATTAAAAACATATTCTAATATTTATATATTTACATAAAACTATAAAAGTTTTATGTAATAAATCTTTTTACGGTTTAATTATTGCAAATTTTAATGATTTATAAGCAGTGTATCATAAAATTATATGATATGTTATAAAAATCCTAAGTATTAAAATATAATATAATAATATTTTATTTTCTAAGTAATATTCTATTTAAATATAAATGATGTGTAGATACTGTATTATTTTTATTAATAAGCAAACTTTAATATGATAATATATGTAGTAATTTGTAATCAAATAAAATAATAAAAATAAAATTGTAATAAATTAAATAAATATATTTACAAAATTATATATTAATACATTATATAATTTTGTTGAATTTTATACTGTTAATTTTGGTAATACAGTAAAATTGATATTATTTAACTGTATTTCAATATATATATATATATATATTGTATGTACATATGTATATACAGTATATTATTTAAAGTGATTAAAATTTGATTTTCAAATATGTTAAATATAATGTTATTATTATTAGTTCAGTGAACAAATGATTTTTTTTGTTATCAGATAATAATGATTCTTATATTGAAATTAATTATTTATTTTTTTTAATTTTATGAAAAATTTTACCAAAATCTTTAATAACAATTCCATTTTAGAATATATCCATTTCCTAATAAAAAATCACAATTTTTGCTATAATTTTTAAAACACAAGTTATAGATAAATGATTGAGTTTGAGAAATGTTGGTATTTTTATATCTTTAATTATCATTATTTTTATTATGAAACAATTAATTGAAAAATGATAAATTATTTTATACATATAAACAAATGAATAAGTCTTATATATTAAATGATATTTTAATAACTAACGATGTATAACAATTTAAATTAACAGTTAATGAATATTGAATAAATATTGAAAACTTATTTAAATGTAAAATTTAATACTTTGAAACTATTAAATAATATAAATCATTGAACCAATTAAATAAGCATTATTACTAATTCAGTAAAAATAGCTAATTTATTTGAATCACGTTATACTGTATATAGTATATTGACGCCATTATTGAATCTTTAACTAATTTGAATCATTAATTGCGTAAACAGGACTATACATTATAAATTGTATCCACACATCAAAACAAGTCGTAACTCATCTTTAATTATCTATCTTTCTATTAATTGTTGAAATATTTGGTTTATACTGTATTATATTAACATTATATAATAGCATATATGAAATAATGAAAATTGATAAATATGTGTTTTAAAATTTTAATCAATATTACATAAAATCTTGGATTTTACGCTAACTTAAGTAATTATTTTTATTATAAAATTATTAACATTATAACTAACATATTTATTGCAAAGTGTTTTGAACCCATAATAAAATAACGAAAGGACTTTCCCTTTCAAATAATTTGGTAATTATGTCATTATAACATTTTATCAAGATCAATTTGTTTATAAGTAACATAATTTATTGGGCAAAAAAAAGTATATAAATAGAGTTTGCAAACTAAGAAAAAATAAATAAATAATTAGCTTTACTTTAAGACACTCTAAATCCACAAAAACAAAATAAAAATGAAATTTTTGGTAAATATTATTTTAATTTTAATTATTTTAATTAATTATTTATTTATAAAATATATAAACTATTTATATATTTTGTTTTATTTAGATCCCATTATTGGTATTGATTGCTATGGTTTGGGCTACTGAAGCAATATTGCCAACTTCTTATGGCTATTATGACTACCCGTATTCATACAATTATGGTTACAGCTCTCCCTATGCTGTATCCACGTACTACCCGTCCTATGGCTACAATTACTTGCCAACCTATAGCTCGCAATATGTGTACAAAACTCCTTATTATGGCTATAATTACGGTGTTTATGGTTATCCTATTGGATATGGATTAGGCAAGAAATGAGCACTTGTATTATAGCACCTGGATCATTTTTATTATGATGTTAACCTCCAAACAAATTACTTGTCAAAATTATTAATTATTTTTGTACAAAAATTATCAATTTTTATAATAAATAAAAAGACGTCATTCATATTATTATTATTTGTTATTTATTTATTAATTTTTGATCAAATATTGTTCAAATTTCTCTTTATAATTGATTTAATAATTTTGCTATAATCTTAAAAAAGCATTTAATATTTTAAGCAATAATTTTGTAAATTCATAATATTATCATTATACAGTATTATGCTTTTATACATTTTAAATATCATACTAATGTTGAAAATATTACAGTAATATCAAATAATTTTATTCTGAAGTTTCAATTATCATTTTGTAAAAAATCAATTATATTTCAAAACTATCACAACAAAAATTAAACATATTTTAATACAGAATAAAATATAATTGATATTTTATTGCTATTTTATATTATCAATTTTATAAATTTTTATTTTTTTAAATAAATAAAACAGTTTGAAATATACTATAGTTAATACTTATGACTTAATAAGGCTGTGAATTGATCCGCAAAACAGTTCATCGGAATTGCCTTTAAGTTGTGCCTTAAGATCGACTTCGATCTGTAAGAAGTGTCAAAATATTTTTAAAATAAAGTATTTAAAATGTTATTATATTTTTCAACATAAAAATAAAATCATATGAAAAACAATTGACAAAATGACTTACATCGGGAACTGATATGGGAACAACAATGTCATATTTGAATGATTGTTTGGCACCCTTTTTGATGGGACAAGTAGTTGAATGGCAACCGTTTTTATCGAAGTCCTTAATAAGTGTCGACATATCGATATCGACACCGCCGTGACTGGCAATCAAACTGAACTCAGCCTTATCTGAGTCCTGGTCTAACAATTATATTGTAATTTATAAATTTATAATAAAAATCATATATATATATAATATTACTATACTTACTGGCGGTAAAGTCAACGCTAAGAGTAATTTTGTTTCCTTTAACAAAAACACACGGTTCGCCACTACAACCGGTTATCTCAACATTTGTCACCTCTTTTTTGCCTATTTTTCAACAAAAAAAATTATTAGTAATATTATTTAAATATATATAGTTTATTCATAATTATTATTATTTAATATTTTTCTTATACAAACCACAATCCTTATAGGGAACTGAGGCCAGAGTCAAACCTAAACATAATATCAGAGTAAAGAGTCGCAGCATTTTTAGACTATTATAAAAAAATATCATTTATTTAAAGTAAAAGTATTATTAATGGTTTTAATGAAAAGAAAAAATATTAAGTATTTATATGTTTAAATAATCTTATATTAAGATATTTTAAAACATTATCAAACAAATACTCTACATTTATAGTCTAATTTTTAATTATACTGTTTATAGATATTTGTTACCAATTGTATAATAATTGAATTTAGGATTTAGATATCAGATAATCAGTTTTTGAGAGGTAATATTGAAATTACTGATCAAAGTCTATATAAATATAATTAAAAACCTGTAAATGATCAAGGACTCATTATAAATAATCAAATAAATTTAATATAACAAACTTTGAAACTTTTTATTATTAAGTTTACTCTGTTTTTCAAATTTATCTTATAATTAATTAAGATAATTGCTTATACAATATAAATTATATAAGATAAATGGCAGTCTGTTAACAATAAATCTGATTAATTAAATTAAACTTATTTACTAAATATTTCAACAAATAGCTATTATGAATAACTTAAAGGAAAGTTTATATAATAATATTAAATAAATCAGTTTATAATTAATACATTTATTCAATATTTAATATATAAGTCACACTTAAATAATTAATTATTACTTAATTTTTTGAAAAAATATAGATTTAAATGATATAAATCATTGTCAAACTAACAAAAATTGGTGTCAATTTTTTAATTTTATTTAATTATATTATAAAACAATTGTCTTTTTATACATTTCATATACTTACAGGTCTTTTTAATTAATTACAAATTACAAAGTAATAACATTTATTTGTAACAATATTTATTACATAAAATTAATAAATATTTTCTATCATTTCATTTAATTAAAAATGTAATTTGATAATAAATATTTATAAATTTTATTCACAAGTTTTTTTCTATACTTAATAAACACAAAATTTTGAATAACTTTGCAAAATGTGCCAATTTGTGGATGTGTTGTGTAGAGAGAGAGATAGGGATGTATAAGGGATTCAATGGGTCCGTGAGTTAAAAAAGGAGGTAATTTGTTGAGTGTCAGTCCGTAAATACATTGAGTGTTATTGTTTAATACCCTCCTTTGTATCCATCATTGCCACCATAACCTCCATTTCCTCCATCATTGCCGCCATAACCGCCGCGCTCTCCCTTATGTACTTTTGTGAGCACTTCCTCTCTGACCGGTTCGATAACTTGGACAACCTTTCTGAATGGAGTAATCACTTCACGGAGCTCTTGGATCACGGGTTTAGTCACTTCGTGGACCAACACATGTGGTTCGTCCTTTGATGACGAGCTTTGGTACGAGCCTTTGCTACCTCTGTGTACTTGATTCACGTGTACGGGTGACGATTGGGTGCGGAAAGTCATGTAAACTGGGAGAACACCGCCGGGAACATCAACATAGGTTGCGTGACTCTCTCCTGAACTGTGGACAGGAATCACTTCGATTCTATGGCTCGACTTAACGGGCAATTCAATAGAGTGACCACCATAACCACCATAACCACCATTACCGCCTCCATAACCGCCACCATAGCCACCTCCCATACCATTATAGGAACGGGCGGCACATACGACCAACAGAGCAGACAATGCAATGAACTATACAAATAAATGTTTATAATTTTATATTAATATTACAAACAATTAATTTATTTAAATTTGAAATTTCTTATTCAATTAATAAATTTCACTTACTCTAAACATTATTACAAATATTTATATAAATAACACAAATAAATAAAGTGATACTTAATAAAACTTAAATTTACAAATACTGAAATTATTAGCTAAAAGGTTATGATATGAAATTGTATCGAAATTATGCCCACTTTTATATAGTTGACTCCGTCAAGTCATTTACATACACACCCATAGAGTTTCACAATAATATTTAAAAAGACAACCAAATTTGAAAATATCTTTTTTTATTTATACTTATTTTTATTCTTTGATATAATTTCTTAGTCATTATAACATATTATGTAATATATATGTGTTATATACTGTACTTTATTTTGTGTGTGATGTTTGATATTGAGAAATCACCATATATTAAATTATCTGATGAATCTAAACATTATAAGCAATAAAAATAATAAAAATAAAAATAAAATTGACACATTCTGGGTAATTGCCGTTTAAATGACATAAAACGTGTTATTAATTAAGTAGATTATTATGCTTATAATAAATAAGTAAATAAAATATTTTTAATACAATAATAATAATAATGTTATTTTTATAAAAAAAATGTCTATTTCATTGAAATAAATGATATATTGCTACTAATTATTATATATAGTATTTTACTATTGCTTTTCATTTTAATCTAATTTATACAATACTTAAGATACAATTATTTTTAAATATTAATAATCTAATAAATAGATTGTTTTTATTGTTGTTAAATTTTATTTATGTATTTTATTGTACAATAAAACATTGAAATTGTTAATTATATTTTAATGATTTTGCAATTGAAATGTTGATATTTTTATAACAAAAATATGAAATTAATATTTATGTTAATTCTTATTTTAATTCATACACTTATTGTCAAATTTTAATGATAATATATAACTGATATTAATTTATTTGATTTAAATACATTTAATAAAAGTATTTAATTGTTATATAAATTATTAATAACACTTTTAATTAAACTAAAAATCATGTTTTTACTCTATTTTTTATCTTTATACATTTTATTAAAAATTACATGATATGATGAAATATTATGAATACTATATTCTAACAAATTTTGAAAAAATTGTTTACTGAAATCTATACAAGTATTTTGTGTGTGTTTATGTGTCTAATTTTATTTGTGAATTTCAGATTCAGTTAAAACAACAGTTAGAAAATAAGATAAAAGGGATGAGCATTAAAAAATGACCATGATCATCTCAGTAGAAACATAGTCAAAATGGCGGCCAAAGTATAAAAAAGTGCAAATTTTGACTTTGAATTCATATAAAGCTTTCAAACGTATAAAAGTTTGTCTTAAGAAGTCTTGTCTTTAACATAATCAAAATGGCCGACAAAGTTATTTTTACAAATTTTGAATGGTTTGAAATTAGAAATAATTATATATAGTATTAGATAAATATAATATAACTCAAAACAATTATCTTATTTTATTAAAACTTCAACTATGACTTTATAAGAAGTAATTTACATAGAGATGTGCAAATAGAAAGTTTCTAGAAAATTTCTCAGGAATAAATTTCTATAGATATTTAATTTTATTGTTATACTATGGGATCCCCATATCTATAGCTATTGTAATAATATATATATATATATATATATATATATTAATATATAATGAGAAATACTACTACTCATATAACATTATATTATACACTACTATAAAAAATTCGATACCTATATGTAAAATAATTATAATTATTTAATAATAATCAGTTCTGTAAAATTTTAATAATCATTTTATTAAATATATAAGAATTTAAGATAATTAAATAAATAAATTGTTACATTAATTAATAATTAAAATATTAATACTAATATTTAATTATTACTTGTAAAAACAATGTATTGTTACATAATAATATATATCGAGAAAAACAAAATTAAAATGGTAATCCCATAGATAGAAATTTCTTTTAGAAACTTTCTAGAAATTTCTCTATTATTTTATAAATTTCACTTTTTTGCCAAAACTAAATTTACGTCATTTAAATTTGTTTCTGGTAATGCTTTCTAGCATTCTCAACTGGTTTTATGTAAAATATAATAAATATTGTTAAATTTTATAATATAATTTATAATTTTAAAAATTATAATATAGTCTAAAATAAATTCAAATATTATTACCGTTGAATGCAAATCAAATAAAAAGACGATGTTAATAAAAGTAAAATTTTTAGTTACTTTAATTAAAGTTAATTAATTTAATTAGTATTATTAATAATAATACTATAATAGTTTGAAAAATATACATTAAAAAATATAAATTTAAAATACATCTATTAATATATTGTATATATATTCTTATAGGACTTGTAAATAATTATATTATTTGTTCTAATTTTATATAATTTAACTGCTGTTAAAAAATCAAATATTTATTATATATATATAATTAATTTATAATAAAAACTGTTATCTATAATATCAATATAATATATGAGATAAACAATTAATAATATAAAATTTATAATCAATAAAGAATAATAAATATTATGACAAAAAATAAACTTTCATACTTTATAAAATTATATAACCTTATTATATGAACTAAATAAAGTTTTAATAAGTAATTTACTAATTTTTATTAGTAAAAATATACTGTTTTAATATATAATTTACAATTTATAGCATAAAATAAATAAAACTATTAGTAATGAAAACAATTAAAAGTGAATATCATATTTAATGTAAAAATTTGAAAATGTTGAAAATTTGTTTACATAAACTACAATTATATTAACAATTATATTAATTTTATATATAGTGATGCAATTTGTTGGTATAAATATCTAAGGATTTCTTAGCATAAAAATAAAATATTGGTTTATAAAAACTTTTATTATAAATTCATTATAATTTCTATTTTCCTATCTCTAGTCTATAATCGTAACAATGTTTTTAAAAAATCAAAACTTATATCTAAGGAGTCAATTGTTGGCATTATTAAGACAAACAATTTTGGAATATATGAAAAATATGTGTTAAAAAATAGTATAATTTAATTTCGGTAAAGTTATACTTTAATTCAAGCATTTTTATGAAATGATGTTTTAATACCAACACATTATAGGAAAGACTCTACTGTAACGGCAATATATATAAATTTCATTAATTTTATATCAATATTAAGACATAATAACACTAACTTAAAATAGATATCAGAAAACATTGAAAGTGTTTATTTACAGTAAATTCCTAAATAAAAATAATATACCGACATATAATTTATACAACTATACTAACTTCATAATGCCATTTATTATAACGTGAAATTTATTATCATATTAAATGATTAACTCTTGATTTATAATTATTAATAAATTACTTTTAATACTAAAGAAAAACTTAATTTTAAATTATTATAATATTCTTATATTGTCTGTATTATTGTATTTAATATGATTTGCTATTTATGTCATTTCAGATTCAATATTTGTTTTAATTCAAATATTTATAATAATAGTGATACAAATAGTTTATGACTTTTCAAAAAAATGACAGTTATTTTGATTTATTATCAGTTAATTTTTGCTAATTATCAGTTTTACAGTACTTTGGTTAGCAGTGATTGTCAATAATTTTTTATTATTAAGTATATTATTATATTAAGTAAAAATAAAAGATTTAGTATTAAAACTAAAAATTTAATCGTTTTAAATATTAATATATTTAGTCTCTATAAATATTTTAGTATAAGTTTAGTATTTATTATACTGAAATCACTTGTGAATCATATAAATATAATTTATAAAAATAAACAAATAATTAATTAAATTAGTGCCAATTTATTTGATTTCTATTAAATGATCAGATTTATAAAAATTGTTTGATGATTGTTTGAATTTACATACTAATTCAAATGTCTCTATCAATAATGTTATTTAACATACATTTTAAACAATTAGTAAATAATTTAAATTTAAAGATCACAAAATTTAGATAAACAACTATATAAATAATAAATTTATAATAATCTTATGTGCGTTTACCAAAAATTATCAATCAGTTCAAACATTCAATGTTTAAATTAAGTTTTTATATTATAGTTGTTGTATATTAGCAAACAATGATAGAGACATTGCATTTAAAAGTTTAGTTGTGATGAAGTTTAGTATCCTTTTCCATAGCCACCATCATTACCACCATAACCGCCATTTCCACCATCATTACCGCCATACCCTCCACGTTCTCCTTTATGTACTTTAGTGAGCACTTCCTCTTTGACGGGTTGGATAACTTGGACAACCTTTCTGTACGGAGTAATGATTTCTCGGAGCTCCTGAATGACGGGTTTGACCACTTCATGGACGAGCTTATGTGGCTCATCGTGTGAATCTGACTTTTGATAACTGCCCTTGGTGCCACGATGTTGTTGTTTCACATATACTGGTGATGACTGGGTCTTGAATGTCAAATATACGGGAAGGACACCACCGGGAACATCAACATAGGTTGAGTGGTCCTCCTGTTCCGAGTGAATGGGAATCACTTCGAGGTCATGCTTAGACTTAACGGGCAATTCAATGGAGTGGGAGCCTCCACCATAACCACCACCATTGCCACCGCCATAACCGCCATAACCTCTTGCACTACAAATGGCAAACAACGCCGACAATGCTATGAACTGATTTAATAAAATAATTTAAATTATTAAAGATATTATAACTTATTTCTATATTTTAAAAGCTATATTGAAATTTTATTCAATACATACTCTAAGCATGATGAATTTTACAAATTAAATAATTGTAATTTACAAAACTTGAATATGATTTTGAATGATCAATGACTACAAGTGTTCACCATTTATATACTAACTTTCATAATACCGGTGTAGACAACATCATAATATGTAAATACATTAATTGTTTTATTTTTATTATTAATAGTAGTGTTATTATAATTATTATTTAAATGAAAGTCCACTCAATTTTTATTTTAATGAGTACTACTAAACTAAGATTGTTTGATAAACCGATAGATAGTGAGGCCATTCAAGCAAATTATGTTTAAATTTTTACTTCTCTATATACTTTCATTTTTTATTTATTTAAAAAATAAACTGGAGCATTTTTGTTTATATTTATAATTTGATATATGATTATTTTTATGATTATATAAATTAATGCTATTAAACACAATTGCAATAGTAATCCAATTTTTCAATTGAAATTTAATCTAGTTATTTTGAGCATGTTAAAATAATTTAATACAATATTATTAATATTTTATAATAAATATTAATTGTAAATTTAGTAAATATTGTTTTAAGGCTACAGTTAATATTTTATTAAATCAACTATAAAATTGATATCAATATTGACCATCTATTTAAAATTTTGTTTTAATACTTGTTTTAAATTAATCACGAAATATGATATAAAGTAATAAATAAGTGTTTATTATTTTAATCTTAATATTTCAAAATAATAAATAATGAGTTTGTTCTCATTCAAGGGTGGGGCTAACTCATGGTCAACGTTGTTAAATGTATGGGTGGGTCATAGGTTAACAAGTATTTAATATAACAAATTTACAAACAATACAATAAATTATATATTTTTTAATATATTTAATATATAATAATTATATAATATGTATATATTCTGTATGTCTATATAATTGTAAAATATTTTATTAATTTGTTATTAATTGAAAATTCCAAAATAACATTAATTTAATGATTTTTATTTATTTACACTACAAGTTGAAATTTATTTAATTTTTATAATAATTTTTTAAAACTTTAAGTAAAATAGTGATAACTTTATAAAACATTATGAAACCTAAATTTCCATAATTTTTACGATAAAGATAACAATTAAATAAAAATTAATAAACATATTAAATGTTTTTATTATACTATAAAAGTATTTTTTAATTGAGTATAATATCTTATTTATCATAACCAAAAATTATTATTAAAATTTATTTCAAGTTTTCTTTATTTTTAAAAAATAATTTAATGCAAACAAGTTTTTAATATTTTTAAAAACATGCATTTGCAATATAATTACTAAAAAAATTAATTAGAATTTATATTAAAAAAATTTACATAAAAATAAATTAAAAAGAAAATAGATTTTTGTCAATAATTTGAATAAACAAAAATAAATAAATGTTTTGATAATTATAAGCTTACTTTTTAATGTAATGTTCATAATTTATAAATTATTTAGTCAATGCTTCTAATAATTGTTAATATTGTGAAATAATATTTATAGTTAAATTTAAAGTATATTGTTGTATATATTCATATATATATATTTGTATTTCATTGAATATTTAAGATATTAAGTTTAAATGATTTTAAAAGAAAATTATAACAAGTATTATATGATAATAATAATAATTTAAACTTTAATACATCATATATTCATCATTATTCAATGAGGTATAATTATATATTAATTTTAATTTTTTAGCTAAATTAGCCTCAAGATAACAAGATTTTTATTTTTAGTTAAAAAATTTAAACTCATCATCTTATAAAGATAATTTATAATAAGCTATATTAAATAGATACTATATATAAATTTATTCATTCAATTTTATGTCTTACAAATTATTTTTAAAATTACAAAACAAATATTTATTTGTCATTTAAAGTAAAATATTTTATAAATCTAGTTATTTATTTTTACTAAAATCTTTATAAATGTAGCTTAAATTTCTAAAAATTATAATATTGTGCTATAAAATTAAATTATGAAAAAATTGTATTAAATTTTTTTTATTTATTAATACATTATTTTAAAATTAATAGTCATTAAGAGTCAAAACATATAGAACAATATATAATATATATATATAACAAACAAAATTGACCATGATTAAATTTAGCAAAAACTCAATTAAAGTTATAACTTTAATGATTTTATTGTTGACTACATTTTTAATAGATGTTTTCAATTGATAATCGGTTTGACTTTACTAATTAAACACATGAATTCAATAGTTAATATGTTAGTCATTAAATTTGACAATTTTTTTTATTGAATATTGTATTATACAGTAGATCTTGGCATCAATTTTCAATCTGCGAAAACGTATACAATAAGGAAAACAATAATTTTAGTAATAAAAAACAATTGTCACATTCAATAAATATTAAAAATTATGTTCAAAATTAAAATGTCATATATAATAAATGTTTAAATATAGACTATAAATCATAAATGTCAATTTAGACTTAAAAATATTTGATACAATTAATATATCATATGTCATAATAAATAACTATTGCAATATCAAAATTATAATAATTAAAAAGCATATATTGTTACTCTTCACTGGTTAATATAATAATTTTATTAAAGATATATCAATCATAATAAATAAATAAACAATTTATTTTAATTAATTTAAAGTAAATATCATTATTAATTAAACTGTTCTTAATTTTAACATTTTTACAAAATTCACATAAAATTTAAGATTTTTGTGAAATTATTTTGCTATTTATATTTAAAAATATTTTTTTAAATATGTAATTTATTAAATAGTTATAAATATAATTTAATAAAGTTTTATGCATAATTTAAAAGCAATTTAATCCTACACTGATAAATAATTATTAATATAATCTAAATTATAAAATCATTATTTGTAATAAATCTTGTTTTATAATTTTTAATATTTATAATTTTTAAGTTTAAATTAATAAATTTTAATTTAACTAATTGTAAATCATAACACAAATTTTGATTTGATTTTACAAATCAAATTATTTCAAATTTAAAATTTTAAAATATTACATTTTGATTTTATATATTTTAAACATGTATTATCATAATTTATATTAATTAAATACAACATTTCCGGCTATATTTTTATCATTTATTTTATATAACATTTAATATTATTTTATTGAACAATATTTTACATTTTTAGAAGAATAATATAATAGAATTGATAAAAATGTAATAATTTTTGTTTCATTTCAAATAATATATATTTTATCACTAATTCAAAATCAAAATGTAATAAATTAATAGGCATTAAAAACATTGGGTCAACAGATATTTACTTTTTTTGATAGTATAACTACTTTATGTATTAAAAATTAATGATAATATATTTATTTATTAAAGTAGACCTAAACTAAAGTCTATTGACTTTAAACTTAAGACTTGTATAGAATAGTATATATTATTTATTATAATAAGGCGTGGTTCACATATTACGTTCGCACTTGAGGGGAGGGGGGTTAGCCAAAACGAACTTTTGTGAACGAGGGGAGGGGTAGAGACTTTAAGAACGTTCGCATTTAGATATCTTGTGGGTGAGGGGGTAGCGGTTAGGGACATTCGAACGTAATTTTTTTAATGATTACATGCGAACAATTGCAAACATAGGGGAGGGAGGGGGTCTAGATTTCTTAAAAAGTGCGAACGTAATATGTTAACCACGCCTAATAAATTTTGTTGTTAATACGGTATTATTATGTACTAACTTTTAGAAAATAGTTAATTAATTTAATTATTCAATAAATATACAATATTTGCTTTTTAAAATTACTATAACACTAAACATATTGTATTTGTTATGACATCTACAGTATATTTTGAAAATTTATTATACATTGATTAATAAAATCTTTGATAATATTTTAATATATTTAATACTAAGTTATATTTTCAAATAAAATTATCAAATATTTATCACTAGATTATTTCTCTAAATATTTTTATTATTTATTACATTTTTTAGACAAATATAATTATATAATAGTCAAATTTTAATTCATCAAATCAATATTTACTATAAATTAAAAGTAATAATATTTTAAAAATTTAAATATTTATATTCTTTAATTTATAAATTTAATTTTAATTAGCATAATTTAATTATTATTTTGAGTAAGTGATTGCAATAATATTGAAAGGTCAAAATAAAAAACATTTAATAATATAAATAATTAGATATAGTTCCTGTTTTATTAAACTAGTTTTTTTTATTTTGACTTTTAAATAAAATAAATCTATTATTATTATTAATACTGAAAAAATAGACAAATTTACGTGGGTTTATAACAAAATAGTTGTCAAATATGAATATTTTATATATAAAAAATGCACCAAATAATTTTTTTTGTTGATAAATTTTATATAATTGAATATATGAAACTAATATAAGAAAACTTATAAAAAATATAATTTTTTTAAATAAAAAAGTTTATAAATTAATATTACAGATTACAATGAGAAATATCACATTATATAATGATTACATACTAAATAATATTATAAAGTATGTATTAGACATTATTTATCTAAATTCTAAAATATATTTTTATTAATTACATCATAAGCTATATATTATATGTTATTTTATTCAAAATGAAACTTAAAATTATTTATTTTTGTGTAATTCTTTAAAAAGTATTACAATTTAATTAAAAAATATTATTTGAAAAATATTGATACTAATATATTTTACTAATAATATAAATATTAATAATATTATTTATAAAGTATTATAGTGAATTTATAAAATTAAAAGTTAATGTTAATATTTTTTAAATAAGTAAAATATAATTGAGGATATATTATTATTGTATATATTATTAAAATTTTCAATCACTTCATTTATTTAAAAAATTAAATCAAAAAAGAAAAAAATCAATTTTAAAAAATTTTAATTTCCTTTAAATATCTGACATATAATATAGTTATAAACTTAAACCACTTTATCGAACGCTATTTGTCATGAAATCAGAAAATTATATTAATTTAATTCTAAATAAAATTAATGTGATTTTAATTTCAGATAAAATATATAATAAATAAAACAATTTAATTTTAAATAAGTTATTGTTAAAATATGCTTTCAATTTTTGAAAAGTTGAAATGATTTTGTAATCGATAATATTTAAATATATGTATTTTAATGAATACTGTACTGTACTATCGTTATATAAATAATAACGCATAATATACATATACAAATTGTATATTGTATATTATACAATATACTGTAAACATGTACAATAATATATATAAAGTAAATTGATAAATTAATTATTAAATAGATTAATAACTTATTAAATAATTATTAAAATTGGATATTTATGTTATTTTTTAAATATTTTAATAAACATATAAATATATTTATATTTATATAGTATATTATAACTTTCATTATTTTTGTTATAATACAAATATTTTTAAAAAATCTTATTTAAAATTTTATTTAATTGATTGTTATTTTAATTTTACATAAGTAGTATTGTATTATTACATAAACTTTTTAATGTGTTTCATCACAAGTATAAATAAAATTAAAATATTAAATTATTAATTGATTAGTGTTTATCAAATTACTTTATGATTTAAAGCTATAATTATGAAAATTAATTAAAAATATTTGATTATTAAAAAAATTGAATAAATATAATTAGGATTTAATCAATTTCCATCCCTCGTTTAATTACCAAAAGTTCCTTATGTTCTCATTGGGAATTCATAGGGAATTAATAGGGAAACTATTTTATTACAATACATTTTATTACGATGTTTGAAAAACAAATGTTATATTAAACTTTATTTTAAATGCTATTCATAAATAGTATCAATAAATTTATTGAATTGCAATATATTTAAGTTTTGGTACTATTTATTGTAATAATATAAAATACATTTTGAATGTTTGAATAATAAATAAAAAATTACATTAAACGTTTTACTTAATTTAGTATAATGTACAGTACAGTACAGTACAGTATGTAATAAATATAATTATTTTTACTTTTTAAACGTCATAAACAATATAAATAAATTTAGATTTTAATTTTTATTTATTTTTTTATACTAAATTATAGAAATATATTTGTATTTTATTAAACTTAAATTATTTTGTTTTTAAAATAAATTATAATATTATTTATAAAATTCATAAAATCCTAAATGTTTAACACATTAGTTATATCTACAATATTATTGAATTTAATTAATATATAAAACTAATTTTTATGCTATAAAATTCATTTAATGTCATATTTAAATGTCATTTTAAATTTATCCGATATTATAAAACATGTTTATATAAATTAGTTTTGTTTTCAGTATTTGTATCAATAAACTATTGTTAGCAAACTTTTAATATAAAAATTTTATGCTGTCAACCTCTTTTTAATTTTTGTTAATTATTATTTAAAATAAATGTATTTAAAAATGTCATTACTTACAAGGAAATTTAACAAAATTTATTTAAATATAATTTATTTTCAAATATTTTTTATTTATTTTACTGAGGCTACAATAACTGTCACAAATTTTTATTTGATTTGAAAAATAAAAATTTCTTATAATTAATTTTATATTTCATATAAAACATACAATATAATACAGCTTGAAATGAAATTTAAAATTATTTAAAATTTTTGCATATGTATTACAAAATATTTTTAAAAATTAATACAATTCGTTAATATAAAACTAAATTTTATTTATTATTAAGTAATTTTAATAAAATATAATTTTTAATATTTTGTATTTAAATTTCATATTTATTAACATTTTCAACATAAATTTTCATTAAAAATAATAAATAAATACTATATTAGATAATTTTTCAATGAACTTGAACTCCAATAAAACAAACTAATGTATAAAATATTTTTACTTATTTATTATTTGTTTAATCAATTTTTAATGTTTCTTTGATGATTTTAATTGTTATTTATTTTTTGCCAATTTTTTAAAAATTTCAAGTGTTTTCACTTAACAGTAACAATAATAATGTCAAAACAGCATTTAAAATATAAAAACATGTTTGAATTTTGAGTTATATCTCAAGTAAATTTTGTTAGCCTTTTATTTACATTTCTTTAAAGTTAAAATGTGTTAAATATTTTTTTATTCATAGGATATGTAAATAAATTTTATTTGATTTATCATTATTTACTAAAGTTTTTTTATAATTAAAAAAAATATTTAATACAATAAAACAATTTTTTGTTATAATTTTTGACATTATAATTAAATAATTTGTTAAAAACACAAATAAAATTAATTGTAAATTTAATAATTTTATTTATAATAAATTGTATCTGATAATCTTTTTTACACCAATAATAATTATAATTTACGTTAAAAATAACAGATAGATTAAATTTATATTAATATTTAAAAATAATTAATTAAGATTTTTATCATTACATAAATCTAATAACAGTATCTAAATCTATACACAAATATAAAAATGTAAAATTAAACGTTTATTAATAATTAATTATTAATACATTGCAAATAGCTTAGAAATTAAATAAATCATTTTATATTATTTTTTAAATCAATAATTTATAATATTTAACTTATTAAACTTTGTGTTTAGTAGACAATTACACAAAGTATACATAAGGTTTTTTTTAAATAAAATATATAGTTTTAAATATAATAAAAAATTATTGAAAACATTTCAAATATTTATATTTAAAAAAAATTATAATATAAATAAATAATATTTAATGTAAATAAAAAAAATAATTTAAGTTATTATTTGCAAGTAAATAAATTTCAAAAAGACTAAATATTTTATTTTTATTTGTTACATACAATGTTTGCTATAAAAAAGTAAAATTTAAAACATTACTATTATTTTATTTTTACTGTAAATGTATGAATACATTATAATAAAATTCATTATTATAATCATATATTATCATATCTTAAGTGTCAATAAATTATATGTATTGTCCATGTATTGTATCAAACATATAGTGCCTTAAGTTACAGTCAGTTTAGTTTAGATTATGATTATAATTTAATTTATACATCAATTTAATATATAAAACACCACTTTTGTAATATAAAACACAATACAATATACTTATTATTACTTATATATGAACTTCTTTTTTAGTTAATGTATTGGAAAACAAAAACGTGTCGATTCTGTTAAACAAAAATAAAAAAATATCCAATATTTTAGATCACGATTTTCTAATAGAGATAACTCATATTTTTTTTGGTAAAAAAACTAGATTTCCTAATCATTTTACTAATGGTGTCAACAATATTTGCAAACTTATTTGGTTTTGACCTACAGTTTTAGTAAAAACTCTATTTTTCATTAGTTTTTAACCATGATAATTTATTTTAGATTTTTAATAAAATATATTAATTTAAGGAAATTGAATGACAATTATTTATTGAATTAAATTAATAAATTTCTAATTCATATGAATTTTAGTTTTTATTAATTTTAAAAATTGTTATTTATGCATATTACTTATTAATTGATTATAATTAAGATAACGATAAATTCAATTAAGTGTAAAATATTTTTAACTGTTTAATGCTAAATCAAAATCTACATTATTATAATAATTTATATAAAATCATTATAATTATAAAGAATTTAATATGATTTTGAGTGACTTATAAACTTACAATTAATCATATATCCTTAACTTAATGTTTATTTATTACTATCAAATTGTAATTGTATTCAAATTATAAACATGTAAAATGCATCAAAAACTCATATTTTATAAATTCAATAGCAAATAATTAAAAAATACAGTTGTTTAATAATTATAATTATTCAAATTTACACATAATAATAAAAAATTAATTTTTACTTTTTTATTATGCCTCAATATTATATTAAAAGCTACTTCTGATTACATTGTAAAATGCAAATTTATTATTATATAATAATTAAAAACTTGACTATTGTTAATGATCATTATAATCAATATAATACAGTATATATTATAGTTATTATATACTATATACTGAAAAACAACAGAAAATATAAATTTGTGATAATTTTTAAAAATGATAATTACTATATGACAATATGTTATATATTTTAATGATGTTTTCATTGCTCTAATAGCCTTATATAAACAACAATTAAATAAGAGGGTTAGCCATCATATCTTTACAGTATATAATTATATGGTCTCATAATATTACAAATAATGTTATGTATAAAATACCATTGATTTAGAGAGGAAGTCAAATAAAATTGTATAAAAAATTAAGATAATTATCTTTGAATTAAATAACATTATATAATATCTTAAACAATATGATGGCAGATGTGTTTGTGTGACTATAGCATAATGAGTGAGCAAAATCCAAATATAACATAATCTAATACATATCATACCTGGCCTAAGGCACAGGTGTAGTAACTATTTATGTTATTTACAATATGTATACTGTCTTATGTCTAGACAGCTTATGTAATTAAATAGACATTATAAACAATATTTTGCTATAAATAAACAATTTTATATGAAATTCAAAATCGTTTTATTAGATTAAGATTTGTGTGTGTAATTCACATTAATTTGTTTGTATTTGTTTATTAACTATTTAAATATTATTAAATAACTATATATTACATCAAAACAATTTGTCTTAACTTAAGTCTTTAGTAATCTTATAAACAGATTGACTCATTGAACTGTAAAACAGATAAAAATATTTATTTAATAATCTAATTATTATAATTAATTTAAACAAAATGGGGTTTAAATATATTTAGATTTATAGTAAACAATGTTATAGTATTGTTTTAACATGGTCAATATTTTAAAATATTTTATTTAGTTTTTAATAAGTTTTGTTACATTTTGAAAAAATAAATACTAAATTAATAAAATAAATCATAAAAATAATAAAACATTTTTATTATATGTAGAATTGTGTTCCAGTTTGTGAAAAGAACCGGCAAAAAAATATACAGTAATCTAATGTAATGTAATGTTTATTATAATTACTTTTTACAATTATTATAATAATTTAATAAAAAAACATTGTATAGACTAACAAGTAATCAGTTATACTCTGTGTTTATTATATAATACACAATGTAGTGCAACCGTAAGCAAAAAAATAAGTCAGGCTTTCCCCTTTCGGCCAAACAGTTAGGCTATTCCCATAAAATTATAATCATCTCCTGTTCCTTGAATATGCTAACTGTCCCCTATGGAGAATATAACTATTTAAAACAAAACTTTCACTTGTTCCTTTTCAACAAATCTAATCTAATTATTACTACATTAAAAATTATTTAATTAAAAATTATGCATGCATTTATATTAATTTATATTATTAGCTTAAATTGTTATTTATACCGTATGTATACCTGTATGTTCTCAATAAGAAAAATTTGATAAATTTTTATTTAAATTATTATGAAGTAATAATAATAACTTAATAGTAAAATAGAGAGGAGAAAGTTTAAATTAAAATTAAAAAACGAGTCAATAACTAACATTTGCAAAGTAAGTCTTGAAACTACTTTCTCTCTCTCTCTCTCTCTCTCTCTCTTCTCTCTCTTTCTCTCTCTTTCTCTCTCTTTCTTTAACACATGATTTCACTTTTTATGTAACTCCACTCCCCCACTAAACCTACTGTCCCAATGACACCACACTATGAGCCAAATTGTATAAATGATTTTTAACGGAGAAATACACTATGAACTCATTGGGCGGTTATTATTCCGGTTTACCATCAAATTAAACATCGAATTGTTGTGATCTCAGGTATATATAGAACCGTTAGTTTTACTTTCTCTATCAATATCTCTCAAACAATCGTATTTGACTCTCATATCTGAGAGAAAAAATATATCAATTTTTTTCTTTAATATTTATTTCTTTTCATTGAATTTTATGTAAAGCTTTGTTACAAAAGTTTTAAAATTTTCATATATTTATTAAATATGTATCAGGTTTGTGTCATTTAGTTTTATTAATTTTTGATTATTAATTTTATTTTGATTTAATTTAAAATATAATATTTTTAAAAATAATTTTATAATATGTAGATCATAATCATTTTTAATAATAAATTTAAAAATATTTAACGTACACTTAACGTGTTTTTATTAATTTTTTATAAGATCTGATTAAGTGATAAAATAATAAATGATAAAAAGATACTTTAGAAGAAATTAATATTTTTTGATACAGTTTATAGCACTTTCATTATTTGTTGGCGTTTGTACTGCCAGTTATGGAGGCGGCGCCGGTGGTTATGGTGGCGGCAGTGGAGGTGGAGGTGGAGGTGGCGGCTATGGTGGCGGATATCATTCAATTGAATTACCCATAAAATCATATCATCACATGGAAGTGATCCCTGTGCCATCATATGAAGAGCCGTCATCGACTTATGTTGACGTTCCCGGTGGTGTCCTTCCCGTATATTTGACATTCAAGACCCAGTCATCACCAGTGTATGTTAAGCAACAACATCGTGGCACCAAGGGCAGTTATCAACAGTCACAATCACATGATGAACCACATAAACTGGTCCATGAAGTCACCAAACCAGTCATCCAAGAGGTCCGTGAAGTGATCACTCCTTATAGAAAGGTTGTCCAAGTAATCAAACCGGTCAAAGAGGAAGTACTCACCAAAGTTCATAAGGGAGAGCGCAAACAGGGCTATGGAGGAGGAAGTGGTGGTGGATATGGTGGTGGAAAGGGTGGTAATGCTGGATATGGCGGAAATGGTGGAAATGGTGGTGGCGGCTATGGAGGAATGGGTGGAGGATATGGAGGTAGTGGTGGAGGATATGGCGGTAAAGGAATGGGTGGCGGATATGGAGGTGATGGTGGCCACGGTGGTGATGGTGGTTATGGTGGCGGTGCCTATGGAGGTATGAGTTTGGGTGGATATGGCGAAGGTTATTAAGCTCATAAACTATTATAATGTACATCAAACACACCCTCACCGCCCCCACCATTATATATATATATCATTATTATTTAATGTGACACAAAACTACTGTTGCATTATATTTAGTAACCATTGTTTAAACCACATTTGCATACAATAAAAACTACCGATAAAAAATTGCGGACACACTCTTTGTGTTTGACATATAATTAATTAATTAATTATTGTTATTTTTTATTAATTGATTTATATTTTAAATACTATTTCAATTTTGTTATATATTTAATTTTTATTATTTTAAATATTTTATTGTAAATTACATTATTTAATTTTTAAAATACAAAGACAACATGTCTATTTTGCAAAAAATTGCATAACAAAAACAATACAATTATTTAATAATCATTTTAATTGTTTATTTTAATTTACATATATTTTTTCTTATTTTCTCTCTCTCTCTCTCTCTCTCTCTCTCTCTCTAACCACAGGTTTGTTGTTTAAATTTGTTACATTAAAACAATTTGTATTAATTGTTTTTTAAAGTGTAAAAAGATGTCAAAAAATATCACTATAAAAAATATAAAGAAATTTTTTTTTGTTTTATAATTCTCTTTAAGTAATATAATAATAATAAGAAGAAAAAGAGATCATAAATTCAATTGAATATAAAGAGATAAAAACTACTTTACATTAAATTATTTTAAATCACATTCATTTCCTGAACCTTTTTTATATTTATTTTAATACTTGATTATTATTAATTTGATATACAATTATAAATTGTTTATATTATAATAATTATTACTATATTACAGTTATAATAATTATATTTTTTTGATGCAAATTTAAAATCGATTATTATTTTAATTACAATTTATTACTTTTAAATAATCAAAACATTGCGTGCAATTACTTACTCTATTTATCAAAAAAGATAAATGATTAATCTTGGTAATATTTTTTAACTTGTTTATACAATTACTTATTTTCCTTATATTTGTAAAAATTTTAATAATTATTATAAAATAAAACGTACTACATACTAATTTGGAATATATTTTTACAAATTTAAATATAATTAAATGACTCATTAATTTTAATTTAATTTAAACTAAAAATAAATTACAAACAAACACTGAAATTTTTTTTATAGATATAAATTATTCATAAGCATAATAAAATATAATTGTAAATAAACTAAAGTATACAGTATTTTGTATAAATACAGTATTTTTGTTAACTAAAGTTTTATAAATAAAATTCATTGTTTTAATTACAAAATATTTTTTGTGTATTCAATGCAAGATTGAGATAACATTAGTGTTGATATATATCTGGAGGCATCTCATGGTTTACAAAACTAATTGTTTTTTATGAGATATATTTCTAAAACATATGCATTTTACTTAATCTTATCATTACTTCCTATACATTATGTTAGAAAACAAGAGAGTCTTATAATTTCATGTTTTAAACAATTCTTGATTAATTGATAACAATATGTAGTGAGTAATCATATAATAACAATAATATTCATAAAAAATATTTTCATGCAAATAAACAGTATATACTCTATAAAAAAATTAATCATATTATATGCAAAAAGTTGAGAATTTACAAAAATAATAATACAACAAATGTAACAATTTTACTATTAGTCAATATAAAAATATTACAAATAAAAAATCTATTTATTTATTATTTTTAAAATATGCAGATTATGCATTAAAATCAAGTAAAATATGCATATTTAGCAAATTATAAATAATTTATTTTGTATATTTAACAAAAAATGCTTAACTATAAAAAACATATTTATATTTTAAATCAAAAATATATATCTACTGTACATCTGTATATAAGTATTTGTTTAGTGATTAGACATAACGTTTAGTCAATTTTATTACAAAATAGTCAATTTATTTACATAACTTCTATATACATATTAGAAAATATAAAATATATTTTCACATATTTTGAATCCCTTTAAGCTTCAAACCCAGACTTTAAGGAAATGATAATAAACTAAATATAAATTCCTGTGTTTTAATTATATTAATTCATTATCTAAAATATATGTTTTCATTTAATATTTGTTTTGTTAATAAAATTTTATGTTATCGACAAATACAAATTTATATTTTAACTAAACTGCATAATTTATCCTCTATTTTAGTCTAACATTCAGTAAATTTTACATTTATCTATTATCGCCATTTAGTTTTTCACATAACTTAGTGCAATAATATTTATTTGAAACAAATATACTTTAATACCTGTAATGATATAAAGTATGATTATAAAGATGTTTACTTTAAAAATATAATATATTTAATTAAAATTTTAATTAATATGTAAACGTTTGAGTATTAGTATCTTTATTTTATTCACAATTTTCTAAAATATAAACATGTTTTTACATTATTTATTTACAGTATTTATTTATATCTAAAAAATAACATTATTAGATAAGTAAATATAACAGACAAAAAAAACAATTTGCAAACATTTATTAATATTATTTCTTATAAGTTGATGAAAATAAGTGATATTATTTATTACATAATTTTAAATTTTGTTGTATAATATAGCTATTTGTATTGATATAATATAATTAGGATTTATAAAAAATTTTATAAATACAATAAATAATATATTAGGTTACAGTATATTATATAGTGGGCTTTTAAACAAGTGATTTAATAAAGCATTTATTTAGAATTATAATAAAAAGCATAACAACTTAAATAAGACAAATGTATAAACATATCACTTTTGATTTAACTATAGTTATAGAAAAAATTGATTGATGATAACAATTTTAAATAATAACAATTCAAAATGATAATACAAAACTAGTATATAGTATTTATCAAAACATTACTGTCAATCAAATTTCAAACAAATAAAATAAAATAATAAATTTTATTATTTTTAATTTGTTCCGTTATTTTATACTTTTCTATACATTTAGGATAAGTATATACTTTTATTTTGATATTGGTATAAAAATATATTTCAAATAACACTACAATTTATTTTGGTAAATAAAATAAATTTAAGTAAAATAATTAAATGTTTAAAATAATAAGTTTTGAGAAAAACTTTTTTATAATCATAATTTTTTCTAATATTAAATTAATAAACATATATTTTTGAAAACTATTTTTATAAAAAAAAATAGATTTTTGTTTTTTAATAAGATTTTGATATAAAGCTGTTTAAATATGTGTATTAATTGTTTGACATATATAGTCTATATTTGTTAAATGACATAAAATAATATTATCTATAATTAAAGACTAAAATTAAATAACTGAGTTTATAATGTCTTTTTCGAGAGTTTATTAAAAAAATGATGAATTAAATGCTTTAATTATAACTTCACTATCAGTTAAATATTAAATAAATATTTTTTAAAATATAATAATTTAGTAAAATTATATTTAATAATATAATTCAATATTGTATACAATTTTAAGTATGTAATTCAAAACAAGAGTATAATGATTACAACAATTTTAAATTATATTTTAAATCAAACTTTAATGTCATCTCATTCAGCATTTGCTGGTATACATTGAAAGCTCACTTCTTTCATATAATATATGTATAAAACATTTGTCACATTAATTGTCACAATATTTATAGTTATGATTATTTTGACAATAATATTAAGTTTGAAAAATTAGTTATAATCTTATTATGAAAAGCAAGTTATAAAATCTTTGTTATTATTTTTATAAGGCGTGGTTCACATATTACGTTCGCACTTTTTAATAAATCTAAACCCCATCCCTCCCCTATGTTCGCAATTGTTCGCATGTAGTCATTAAAAAAATTACGTTCGCTTATCCCTAACCGCTACCCCCCCCCACCACAAGAAATAAGATATTATCTAAATGCGAACGTTCTTAAAGTCTCTACCCCTCCCCTCCCCCTCGTTCGCAAAAGTTCGCTTTGGCTAACCCCCCCTCCCCTCAAGTGCGAACCTAATATGTGAACAAAGCCTAATATACATTAAATTAGTTGATTATAAAATCAGTTTAATTGCTTAATATTTAAATTAATATTAATCTAATATTATTTTTATACGCATTGATTATTAAAGATAATTGCAGTCAAAAATTTTATGACAACAAATGTTATAAACATATAATTAGTAATTTAATAATTATTATTTAAATATATATATATAAATATGAGTATTGAATTATTTTGCTAAATATAAATTAATTTAGTTTTAAGTAATATAAAATTACAATTTATATAAATAATAAAATTTAAGATTATAATATTTAAAAAATAAAACTAATATTGTATTAGCTAAATGTTGAATAGCTATAATTAATAAGCTTATTGTTATTATTAAATACTATAATAATAACTTTTATATATTATAATATATTTATAAATAAATTTAGCTAAAATTATACTAGATTTTTAATAAAATGTTTATACAAATTTAGTTTTTCCTATTAAAATTAAATTTTTTAAAAATACAGTAAAGTGTATAAAGTATTTCCATTTATGGTAATATACTATAACTTTATTTTTAATTTTTTTTATTACTGTAGTTACTTTATTTTAAAAAGTTTATTAAGTACAACTAGGGTTAGATCTAGAGATGGGCAAATAGAAAGTTTCTAATAAATTTCATTGAGAAAGTTTCTCAGGAATAAATTTCTATAGAAATTTAACTTTATTGTTATACTATGGGATCCCCATATCTATAGCTATTGAAATAATATATAAATAATGAGACAATACTACTATTCATATAACATTACACTATACACTAATATACAAAATGCGATACCTATATGTAAAATAATTATAATTATTTAATAATAATCAGTTTTCTAAAATTTTAATAATCATTTTATTATATATATATATAAGAATTTAAGATAATTAAATGAATAAATTTTTATTTTAATTAATAATAAAAATATTAATATTAATATTTAATTATTACTTATAAAACCAATGTATTGTTACATAACAACATATATCCAGAAAACAAAATTAACATGGGGATCCCATAGATAGAAATTTCTTTTAGAAACTTTCTAGAAATTTCTCTATTATTTTATAAATTTCTCTTTTTTGCCAACACTAGTTAGATCATATTCCCTCCTCGTTTTATTTTTTAAAAGTTCCTTATGTTCCCTACTCTAAACAACACATATTATATTATAATGTTTGAAAAAAATATTATATTAAACTGTTTTTAAAGTTGTTATTATAAATAGTGTTACTAAGTTTATTGAATTGAAATTAATTTTTAAATATTTTTTTGTAAAATATTTAAATATTGGTACTATTTATTGTAATAATATAAAATATTTTTCATATTTTCCGGGGAATGAAGTTCACTCACTGGGAATGTGATCGAACTCCTATGAAATACAACATAAGTTTAAATGTGATTATTGTATATTGTTTTTATAAACTAGTAATCTCTTAAATATCAAATAAGTAATTAATATTTTATCTTAAAGTATAATTTTATTTGTTTATATCAATAGTGTAATATTACTAATTGATTTATCTTGTATTAAATAATATATATTCATTATACGGTATTATAAATTGTAAATAACAATGTTATAAATCATTTTTAAACTTAATAAATTAATTTGTTTTTATAATAGTATCATAATTTAAATTAAACGAATATAGAAATGATATTATAGTTAAGTAATTTTAATAATTTAGTATTAATGACATATTTATAATTTTATTAACGCTATTTCTAATTTTTTTAAAAAATTTATAATAGTATTGGAACTCAAAACTCAATGCAATTGATAATCCATTCAATGAATGCTTAATAATAATATATATATTTATTAATTTAATATTATTATTTAAGTAGATATTTAAACTGATATTATTTATTAATATTAAATTACTTATTTAATTAGTGATTGTTTTTATTTTAATACAATTCCATAACTTATAACAAATATATAACAAACCACCCAATAGTCAACCTTTTGACTTTAAATACCGGTATGTAATCATCGATAATGATTTGTCCATTTTGTTTGACAAATCAGTTTCATAAATAAAAATTTTGTTTGTATTTCTTACAAAGATTAGATAAATATAAATATATATTTCATAAAAAATAAATTTATGTATTATATAAATATGTTAAAACATTAATTATTTATAAATTAAAAAATAATTTAAATTAAAAATATTGTTTTAAATGTAAAAATTTTATTATTGTAATATTTATAATTTACTATTTCTATATAAAATAATTACTAAATTGTAATTGTTATAAAATAATAATTATAACACCATTATCAATATGTAATTTTAAAATTGCAAAACTGTATTATTACAATTTTTTAGTCATGATCTAAATTATTACATTAAAAATAATTTACAATTATCACATTTATATATTAATTTTAATAACTTATTTACTTATTTAAAAAAAAAAATCAATTGTAATAAATAATTAATGTATAAAAATTGTATAAATTAGTAATAATCAAGTTCATGTATCTATTTAAAATAAACAAAAAATAAATAATATATTAATAAACAATTATAAACATTTTACAATAAGCCATACAAGGAAAGCTATAGAGAAGTTTACTATTATAAAATAAAATTTTTTTTTTAATATTTATTTATTTTATTTAAATTTTCTAAAAACTAAAGTCGACCCTAAAAAATAAATGTTTGTTATGTTTCTCTTTCCATAAATTTTATTTGTTTTAAATATAAAACAAAATTAAGTACTTGACTATTATATAGTTCACCAATGTAATTTAAGATTTTATGGCAGTGGCAACTAGTTTGGGCGTGTAAAATGTAAATATATATATATTTTTTATATTAATTATTTAGTATAAATACGACAAAGAAATTTTATAAAATTAATTAAAAGCGAATTTACTATTTAATTAAGTTCTATAAATTAAATATATATAATAACTTTAAATATTTATTAAAATGTTTAAGGTATGCAAAAACTATGATTTTATTGTTATAATTAACTTTATTTAATTAATTTATTTGTATTTTATTTAAACAAACAGTTCATAGCATTGTCGGCGTTGTTTGCCATTTGTAGTGCAAGAGGTTATGGCGGTTATGGCGGTGGCAATGGTGGTGGTTATGGTGGAGGCTCCCACTCCATTGAATTGCCCGTTAAGTCTAAGCATGACCTCGAAGTGATTCCCATTCACTCGGAACAGGAGGACCACTCAACCTATGTTGACGTTCCCGGTGGTGTCCTTCCCGTATATTTGACATTCAAGACCCAGTCATCACCAGTATATGTGAAACAACAACATCGTGGCACCAAGGGCAGTTATCAAAAGTCAGATTCACACGATGAGCCACATAAGCTCGTCCATGAAGTGGTCAAACCCGTCATTCAGGAGCTCCGAGAAATCATTACTCCGTACAGAAAGGTTGTCCAAGTTATCCAACCCGTCAAAGAGGAAGTGCTCACTAAAGTACATAAAGGAGAACGTGGAGGGTATGGCGGTAATGATGGTGGAAATGGCGGTTATGGTGGTAATGATGGTGGCTATGGAGGTAAAGATGACGGCTATCAAATGGTCGATTCATACAAAAGTGAAAGCAATGATAAATACGGCGGCGGAGCGTATGGTGGTCTCAACATTGACTACGGAAAAGGATATTAAATAAATTGATATATTTATTGATCACAGGATTTATTTTCATCAGTTATTATAACTAAAATCATCGCATATTTATAGTTTTAATTATTTTAATATTATAATTCATACAATTCTATAACATTTAATTATTTAGTTAAATGATTTAGCAATTGTATAAATTTTATTATCACTACTATTTTTAAATAGCAAATTAATTAAATAAAACAATTTGAACTTTTATCACATTAAAATTATAATTTTAAAGTTTTTAAAAATATATATTTTATATTTATTTAATATAAGATTTACTTAATACTGAAAAGTTAAATTAAGTCACGTATTTTATTTTATTATATGTCAATAATATATATTATACAATAGTATTAATAGTACAATATTATTACATTATAATTACATGACATTATTATAAAAATGTAAATAAACAGAGGATTGTCAATTTTATTAAAATTAGATTATACAGTATTTTTTGAAAAATAATATAATAATTATACATATAAATTTTATTAGACTAATAAATAATATTAATTTTTTATTTACTAATATTTACATTATCATTATATTATAATTGTTATTCTATTTATTAATTTTTAAAAATCTAAAAATATATAACATTTTTGTTATATCACAAAATGTTAAATATTGTTTTTAATGTATTGACTATTGATGTAAAAAACTGTTATAACTATTGATACAACTGTGATACGAGTGTCACAATTTCACTTTTATAACATTATACTGTATAATATGTCTGTATTTTTATTTGTAATAAATTTTTATCTTTAAAATCAGAGTAAATAATTAGTATAACACTTGCTAATAACTTTAAATATTATTAACTAAATGTAACAAAATATAAATAGTCAAAATAACTAAATTATATTAACCTGAAATGTAAATAAAAATAATTATATAGTTTTTAAATAAATTATTTTATGATAAAAAAATAGAAATGTAAGGCTCTGTGATTATATAAGTAAATCTGCTAAATAGCAATTTTATTTTACTATTTTCAATCTAATTTAATCCATGAATTTTATATTTTATAAATTATATCATAATATATTTTAATAATAGTATACCTGTATAACTAACACGTAACAGGAATTTTGTTTATTGATAATATGTGTATAATTAAAAAGTTTGTGAAAGTTATAGAAGTATTATACATTAGTACATCATTTAAAAAATAATAATACAAACGTGATATATAATGTTATAGTCTATATTAAATATTTTATAATTAAAATATAAATGCTTTTCAGTCAAAAGATTTTCAATTTTTTATATATTTATCATAACATTTTAAGTAAACAAAATTACAATATATGTTATATAATATAAAATCTAAATTATTAATATATGCTAATATAAATTGATATTTTATTACAGTAATTATATTTTATATGATAATTGTTATAAACAAATATAACAATAATATTGATTTATTTAGAATACATTTATTAAAAACATTTTTCAAATTTATATTTATAATACAGTATATACAGTAGTAATTGTACTGTAATTGACATCATTTTATAGAGAGGGCATAGATAGCAAAAGCCATAACATCACTAAAAGCATTGAAAAATTATATTTAACATAAAATTATTTATTGAATTATCATATATTACATATTAAGATCATACGGTATGATTCATACATCATTTAAATATATATAAAGATATATATACAGTAATATATTATAAATTTCATTACTTTTTTCATTTAATGACAATTTTGAATTTTGAAATACTTTTATTTTTTAATTTTTATGATTATATAAGATTAAATTAATCATATAAATGATTTGTAAATAGTATACTAGATTTTATTTTTAATATCAATATAAAGTTTTTATTACAACAACTATATAAAGTAAATATTAAATATAAAAAACCATTATATTTCTATTGTTATCCAATGAGAATAAAGTATTCAATTTAATGAAAACTTATTTTAAAACCTTAAAACTTTTGTTAACATATTTTTTAACGTTCAACATATAAACTGATCCCCAATGAGTGTTATTGCAATAGTAGATCATTTTATATGATTTAATATACAGTATTATACACAACCACTATAGTAGTATCACAATATTTTTGAACATTTTGCGCATCTATGGTAACATTTGGTTCATAACTCACTACTTTTCACAAATTACCAAACTTTGGGAGAGTATATATAAACATACGAGAGAGAGAAAGAGAGAGAGAGAGAGAGAGAGAGAGAGAGAGAGAGAGAGAGAGGGATGAGGAGGAGGAGAGGAGAAAGAAAAATCAGTTATATTATGATAGAGAGCACACAAACATACTATATATTGAATATAATATATAATTATTAGTACTGTACTGTAATACTGAACTTATATACACTGTATATACAGTGCATGTGCTCTTGAAGTTAGGTTTGACTCTCTAAAAGCACGACATATGCATCGATCGGCTCTTATCGATCGGGACTCTCAACTACCAGAGCTAACCAAACAAACATACAGACCATAACATCGCTTTGTTATTATGGAAAATGTCGGCACAATTGTGGTGAACAACTGCTTGTGTTTCTCTAACATTCAATAATTATATATTTAATAAAATTAGTTGATTTACAGTTAATATCATAAATGATATTATTTAATAAATTTAAATTTTCATATTATAATTACTAATTAATAATTAAATTAATATATTCATAAGTTTACTTCAACTACAATATTAGTTGTTTATACTGTAATATAAATTAATTAATTAAACTCTACTTATATTATGATTTAAACTAAATTAAATAAAATTTAAAACTTAATATACAAACAAAACTTGAAGTTTACAACAATTATAACAATTATAAGACGATTGTATCGATATATTCATTGACATCAAGTGCTGAACAGTGAATGACAGCAATAAAACCGATTAATAGTTGTGTTATACTATACAACTGTATAACAATCTAATGGTTATCTCAAACAAACACAACCAGTGATCGGACAAAACAAACTCAAGTCAGTCCTCAAGAGTTTCATTGAAAAACACAATCGAGAGGAATGACTGACTCGAGTTTGACACAAAAGATTCAAGACTTGATCCATAAAATTGAAGACTGTTTTTAAAAACATATTTAAGTGTCGATGTCTTGACTGTTGTGCTAACGGACAGCAAACTATTATTTCTGGTAATTATTAGTAATAATATTATATAATTTATATTTAGTTAATAAATTTTAATATGTATTAAGTTTAATATCATATATTTTATACAACAAATTATTAAGTAGTCTTAAACAAGGAATGGTATGGTATGGCGGGGTATGGCCAGGTATGGCTGGGTATGGTCATTTTACCCGCCCCTTTTAACTTATTTAAATTAAATTATCAAGTAAAATACAACAAGTAAACTAGCTAAAATTACATTATTTTTTAAAGATATGAAACTAAAATATTAAAAATTAACTTAAAAATTACAATTAAAATCTATTTTTTTATAATAATAATAATAATAAAATATGCTTAATATTATACTGTTTTTATAAATTATTCTTACCTTTTAAACGCATAATTATTATTTTATTTTTGTTATCAATTAAAAAATTTATTGATTGAAAATATTAACTGAATATAATATTAAAATTTTTTATAAATTATTTTGAAATTTTAATCAAAATTTAATAGTTTTAATTAATTTAAGAATAAGAGATTTTTTTGGAATATTGTTTATTTTTCTGGAAATTCCTCCCATTTATATGGGAATATTTGAGAATATAAGGAATTTTTAGGGAATTTTTACTTGACCCCACCTTGATTTTGTAATTTTAAAAAAGTGCCGTTTAAAATTTAATAAAAATGTACACCCCTATCCTACACCCCTATCCTACACCCCTATCCTACACCCCTATCCTACACCCCTATCCTACACCCCTATCCTACACCCCTATCCTACACCCCTCTAAAATCCAATACCTTTCTTAACCCTAATTAATAAGATTACTGTTATGATTATTATTTTTAATTTGCTTAATAAATGGTTGTAAACAATTTCTTATTTAATTTAAAAACATTTATATATTAACTCTAATTTTAAATTAATGACTAAAAGTGATATTAATATCATATATTATAGTATTTTTTGAATTATTGATTAAAGATTTGAAGATAGTATTATTTACAGTAGTTTTTAAAAACATTTTTCAAAAATAAAACAAATTTATAATTATTTAAAATTATACAATATTATTTATGCTGGCATATAAATTATACTAAACATATAATAATAATAATATTCTAGACTATAATATATTATATTTTTAAAATAAAAATATAATTTATACTTATATCATAAAAGTTTAATTAAACAAAATATTTTAAAACTTGACTGTTTTCGACTGTTGATACTATATATTAAATATCTGGTAAATCATACTTTAAATGTAAAAATGATCAGATAATAGCAGTCAACTGTTTTTTAGCATTTGATTGCTGTTATGTACAGTTGTAGTTAGTTTTACGAATAATAAAAAATGACCAAGTTAGTACAATCTTATTGAGTTTAATATTATCTATAACTATGACATTGGTCATTTTTATATTTAAAGTTTGGTTAACCAGATATTTAATATATAGTATTAACATCGAGTTTTAAGATAGTTTCTTAATTAAACTTATAGTTCATTATATAAACATTTATTGTTAAAACAACTATAAACAAACATATTGTTTATTATGATATCTGTATTATATTAATAATAATAATAATAATACAGAAAATCAATGAAAGTATTATTGAATCGATTTGTTTATACATTAAATACTATTTATATGATATCTGTTATATTTTTATGAAACAATCAACAATTGCTTTTGAAATGATTTTTTTTATAACAAACATACTATACTATTGACTAAATTTGATACAAACAATCTCTTTAAAACAGTAACTCATATATTGTAGTAATATTTTTACACAAATACTACTCAAATTCAAAACTATTTTTAGAATAAGAAAAAAATATCAAATGAGTTATAGAATATAGAAAAATAATAATTGAATTGTATTTATGGTTATATACTGTATATATATTTCTAATCTAATTAATCAACAAAAATGTTACTATAAATATCACTTTTTGTCATTTTTAATTATAATAGTAAACAAAACAAATTTTCACATATTGTTTATTCAATCTGTCTTTAATTTTTATTAATAAACTATAGAAATATATATTATATTATTTTTTAAAATCAAAATAAGTATTTAAAAATAAAAAATATTCAATTTTGATTAGTGATTTCATTTATAATGTAAATAGTAATTTAGTAATTATCAATGACCTTGATCAATTTCATTGTATTAGATATTGATCGGGTAATGATTTGCTTGTACATTATTATATAATATTAAGTCACATAACGTCATAGCTATTGTTTAATACAATTTATAAATAATATTCAATGTATTGAAGTGCATCAAAATTGGTTTGTTTTTTATTGATAAATGTTTATAACTTTATTATATATATAAGTATAAATATAAAAATTTGTTATAACAAATTAATGAATATAATTAATATGTAAACTTTATTTAATTTTGTTAAGTTTAGTATACGTTTATTTAATGAAATTAAGCATTGATTAAATCTAAATAACAATCTATACATTTGTTTTATTTAAATTATGAAAATTACACATTTTTAATTAAAAGTTATTATTTAATTTATAAAAATGAAATAATTTACTAACTGAACAAAATATAAAGCATTTCTATGTTTTGATTTATTTTAAACACACACACATATATATATATATATATTTGTTTCAATAAAAATAGGTATATAATTGTGTATTTTGTATATAAATGTATATTGTTTTATTAACATTTGCTTAAAATATTGTGATGAATGAATTTTTAATCAATAATGTGTTTTCAATTGAGTTAACAAAAATAACATAATATATCGTATATTCAGGTAAACAGAAATAGTATCCAATACTAATTTATGTTATATTATATTTAATATTGAATTAAATAATAGGAAATTATGTAAAACATGTTACGTTAAGCATTTTGTATCTCAAAATAGTTTCAATTTATTATTCACAACTTATGGATCTATATTTAACAAAAATTTTAAAATTTATTTTTTTAATATTCATTTATAAATATAAGTGATATGATATAATACATTGTTATCTGAAATATACATAAAATAATTGACAATTTTTTAAATGACTACTTCACAAATGGTATAAAATTTGATATTAACTCAATTCTAAAACATATTTTTAAATAATTTTAGTAAGAAGTAGTTATTATTCAATATAACTAAAGTATTACTATAAATATTTAAATTAAAAATCAAATGATTCAACTATTCATTACTGAAGTATTATTTTATTTTAATTATAACATTTTTTCTTTAAGATTTGTTATTTGTTATATTTTTAATCTAAATTAAATTATTACATAAATATAGATTAGATATTAACTTTTATAATTTAAAAATTTTTAACAGTCGACTGCAAATTATCTGACCAATCATATTAGTAATTAAAAAATGACCAACTACAACTTTATTTAGTTTAAAATTATCTACTACTTTGACATTGATCATTTTTAAATCCAATGTATTTTTACCCTGATAGTTTTTATTAATAGCATCACAGCTATAATCTCTGCCTCTGTTTAAGACTTTCTCGGGGCTACAAAATACTGTACTATAGTATACATTACAGATATATAGAAAATATAAAGTTTTTAATAGGACTATATATATAGAAAATATTTCTTTGAGCTTTTTTTAGTTTAGCTTTTCATATAATGTTAACATATAATGTTAACATATAATGTTAACATATAATGTTAACATATAATGTTAACATACTATTTTTCATTGTTTAATACTTATATATATTTCTGTATAATTTATGTACTAATATGTACTGTATTGTATAATTCATCACTTTTCAAATCTGAATTGCATAAAACTATTATATACTATAACTACAATATGACATATACTGTATAGCTATAAGCATAAAAATGATCATGTTAATAAGTGAATTATTTAAATGTTATAAAAAGCCAATGGCTATATTATATATTATGTTTAAAAATGATAAATTTTAAGTCAAGTTTATCCTTTCCAATGTTCACTTACATTACTTTTCTATATATATAATAATTATTACCTGTAGTTCTCTATTAAACACTTATACAGTAATATAAAATCTAATTATATTAAAATGTAATTAACTAACATTACAGTACTATATGCTATTATATAACTAATATTATATAACTACGTGTTTATTATAATTATTTTTTTAAGAAAATTGTATTAAAATATTTAATATTCCAGAAAATTGATAATTTGTATAATTTAATTGAAATTATGATTATTTAACAAAAAGACAAAATCAAAAGTCTAATATTTTTTAACTAGTTTACAATTTAATTTATTTAATATATTGTATGAGTTATAAATTATATATTATATCTTTTTATGTTTTATATATAAAATAACCTTTCACCTTTATATACATTTCCATGGTTTCAATATATTGACTTACAGTAAAATGAGTTAATCTATTAAATAACAGTTTTGTCTTTATTTTTCATTTACAGATAAACAGTCGAAACAAGTGTTTCAAACATTAAATCAAAAAACATTTGAAATTAAATTGAAAAACTTTGCGCACCGGTAGTCATCTGTTTATAATATATTTGCCATTTAAAATTCACCTAGATAATTTTTGCTTGAATAAAATTAATAATTAATTCTTAATAAAATAGATAAGAGAGTTTTTATTTATTTAATTTGAAAACTGATTAATATATTTAAATAATTAATTTCATAATAATTGGAAACTTAATTTAATAAGAATTAGTAATTTGTAACTGTATTTGTAATATCTGTAATATTTTAGTCAATTTACTCACATGTGTTTAAATAGCTTATTAAGAGTTATTAATATCTCGCAAATCGGATACAAAACTAAATAATAAAATCAATAACCGGTGAACACGTGTTTCAAGTGCGTGAACGGTGGAGCCGTCACAAGAAGTCATCACGGCTTGCATTTTGGGTGGACTGCAGGCCGCGTGGAGAAGCAGTTCCAGTTCAACATCGGACGGCATGTCGGCTGAGGTCAGCTTCACGAAGAGGGCCGCACAGGAGTTATCCCGTTGTTTCAATGGCATAACTGTCCGCCAGAATCGATCTAAAGCACAGTCAACTGCTGCTAACAATGCGGACAACACTTCACAACAACCGATTAATGGCAATCAAAAACCATTAATCAATGAATCGACACAATTGATTGGAAAAACACAATTAACTAATTATGTTAATAATCGAAGCAATAATAGCTGTCATAATTTGAATTTATCGCCAAAATTCAATCATAAGGTTACACCTAATGGCACACCCAGGAGGGGCTCACGTAATGGTTTGCTACCACCACAGGCACCTCCTAAGACATGGAGGGCCCGCAGAAAAAATTATTTATTGAATGTTCAAAGGGCTAAATATATCGATGAACTCTGGAGTGACAATAAATTTTTGATGAAATTTTTCACTTATTTCTCTCCAATTGAACGATGCCTATTGGCTCAGGTAGTCTATAAATTTACAACAAAATTTATTTATTTATAATTTTATTTCATAGTATTTTAAAATTAATATTTTTGATTTTATTCAAAATTATGTTTTACTCATTTACTTATTTCTAATACCAATAAAATATAGGTTTGTAAGACATGGCAAACATTGTTATATAGTGATCACCGATTTTGGCGACACTTAATGCCCGTATTATTTTGTGATGAATTAAGACGAGAAAAGTCATTGACCAGTGCTGCCAGTGATCAGCAAATAGTGGTCAATACATGTGGTCCACAATTAGGACTTCCAAATGGCGCTGATTTTGTGATCAATGAGATCAAAGCAAATCTTTACTATAGTATCGATGTTCGCAGCTTTGATTCAATTGGTATGTTTGGCGCCACAGACGGTGATATCGTTGACTTCACGTCCAAAACAAGGCCAACACTTTTGAATCGTTTGACGACTGTATCACTACGTAATTCATCCATTAGTGATAAAGGACTGGAAGTGCTTCTCTCCTCTTTGTCATCGCTATTGAAACTTGAATTAACGGGTTAGTACAGTACACTAGTAGTACATCATATACAGTATTTTATATATAATATAAAGTATCAATCATATTGAGTCTACTATTATATATGGTATATAATTTATATCTACTATATTATATGGTATACAATAGAAAAATTAATAATTATTATATTTTTAGGCTGTAATGAAATCACTGACTCAGTTATGTGGACAGCTTTGGTACCCAAACTTGAAATTTTGGTTATTATGGACTGTATTAACATTTCCGACGAGACTGTTGCAGCTATTTGTCAAATGTTACCAAATTTAAAGAAATTACAAATACAAGTATTTATTAATATTAATATATAAATTATAAAATATAATAATTATATTGATGTCAAAAACAGGCATATCATGTGACTGACACATCAATGGCATATTTTGGTAGCACAATGGCCAGGGAGAATTTGCGTGTCTTAATGTTACATCATTGCTGGGAACTGTCTAATCAAGGTGTGGCTACACTCGCACACGGACTTCCAAATTTACATACACTCTCTCTGTCGGGTTGTTCTAAAGTATGTAATTGACATTATTTTAAGTTTAATACATTTATATTATATTTGTTAAAATAATTATTATCACAAAACTTATACAGTATAATACTATTGTACTGTAGTATCTATACTTTTATATTATATGACAAATATATATATACACTGTATATAAATTATATGTGTAGCTACTCTAGTGTTGAAAATAAGATAAGATTTTTAATTGAAAAGTTTAATAATCATATAAATTTTTAAAAATTTATTAATCAATATTTAAAAAGATTAGCTAACATTTTAATAATATAGTATAAAGTTATTTTTAATACTTCATATTTTTAAAAACTATTATAAAAATAATTATAACTCATACTTTAAATTATATCAAAATAATTATTGTAATAATTAAATGTAATATTAAATTATAATTCAAAGGTGAGCGACGACGCCATTGAAGTGATCGCCGAACAGATCCGCGGATTACGATATCTGGACCTCTCGTGGTGTCCGCGGGTTAGCGACGCCTCACTTGAATATATTGCGTGTGATTTGTCCGATACTTTAACACATCTAATACTCGATCGGTTAGTCTTTTGAATAAATTTTATTTTTTTCATTTATTCTGTTTTATTTGAATTTTTGTTATATAACAAAATTTTTATCAATAGTTTATCAAATTATTAGAAATTTTATTTTTATCTTATATTAACTATTAAATTGTTAAACATTAGTAAACACTAATTTGTTATGACTTTAATTAATATTTATATTATACACTATATTTAGTTTGTTTTTTATAAAATCTATTTTATGGGCTTTACAATCTGGTGATATTTTCAATGTTAGCCAATATATTAAGTACATACAGTATAATAAATATAAATAGCATATTATTTATTAATTTATATAACAATACTAAATATGTTAATTATATTTTTATATATTTTATTGTTATTGAGGTTCAGTATAAATAAGACTTATTTAAGTTAATTCTAATTTAAATTCAAGTGCTTTACAAGTTTTCTATCATAATCTTAATTATTTCTTAACAATATAATATTAATAATATTAATAATATTTTTATTATATTTAATTATTACTAATTATTAGTATTAAATTTAATTATAATATATTGCTTTTGTATTTTTGAATTATTATATTATGCTTTTAGATAACTTGATCTTAACAACAAAAACAGTACAGCATTTTATTCATTATGTATTATGTATTTCAATGATGTAGTTATTAATAGCAAAATTGTCGATTCATTTCATATATAAAATCGGTTACAATAATAACTATAATAAACTAGTCTATCAAATATCTTATTACAATATAAGCTCTGAGCCCACACTTGTTCAAACATGTGTAGGCGTTATTTGATTTAAAATCTGTTCCCAGATATATAGGTATAACAGGTGATAGTAAAACTAGGTCAAACTATAGCATAACATAATCATGTATATGTACGCATGGTTAAATTTAATATTATTTACAAGTTAGCTATAAACAGTACAATATAAACTGTAATATATAAAATTAATATGAAAAAGCTAAAAATTTAAATCTAATTAATTTGAACAGTTGTCTACACATAACATGTATCGGAATGGGATACGTGGCCACAATGACCCGATTATATCATCTTTCATTACGTTGGTGTCCTCAGGTCAGGGATTTTGGTCTACAAACACTGTGTTCAATGAGATCACTTAAAAGTCTATCATTAGCTGGTAAGTTGAATAATAACAATATATATATATATATATATATATATTGAATGAATTGTATTGTATTTTTATCCAATTAGGTTGTCCTCAGTTGACAATAACAGGTCTCTCGTGTTTAGTACAAATGCAAACCTTATCTGACTTAGAGTTGACTAACTGTCCGGCGGCTACACCCGAGTTAATTAACTATCTGAGCGATAATTTGCCACATAATTGTATGATTACTATTTAGTCAAACAAGCCTATCATGTTAGATGTATTCACAAATAGTCAAAATAAGATATGACCCTGCTCATATATCTTCTAATTATCACACTAATCCTAATAAAATTACCATTTTTAATATATATAATATATTAAAACAATGAACAAATAACCAATATTATACAGTATATTATATATTCGTATATTAGTATATTTGAAAATTTATATCAATGATGTTTCTTAATACTTATGTTAATGAGACGGGTAATCAAAACATATAGTATTTTCTAGTCAAGTATATTAAATCATATATATATTAGAATAGTCTAAGAAATACATAATAAAGTTTAGTCATTGATATAAAATTCTCATAATTTTAATGTTTTAAATTTATAATTAATTAATCAAAAATGATAAGATATCAATTACTCATAATATATTTATTTATAACCTCAAGTAATGTAACTAAAAATAAATATATTGATATATAATATCTAGTCATAAATTATTTAATTTATAAATTATTTTATATCATTGTAATAATTTAAAATAGGATTGATAAATTATAATATAAAAATATTTTATATTAAAAGTTTTTAAAATTATTTTTCTGTATATTTTTATTGTGACAAATCCAATAATTTTTAATTAAAATTTATTCCTGGCTAAATATGTAATACACCAGGCTCATTCCAAATATATTTAATGTTCCAAATTGTTTAATATAATGTATATTTATTAGTAGAGTATTATTATTATTATATAAATCATAATTCTATAATATTGTAGAATTAAAAATAAAATCTATGGAAAATATAAACATGTTTTGTATATTTTATTCTTGTAAAACATTCCATATATTAAAAAATTATTTAAAACAAAATTTGTTTTAAATAATTTAATTTTGTTTTAAATTTATAATAACATAAAAATTAATTTTTAGAGACAACAAAATATTATTATATTTTATTAGGATCAAGCAAGAGGTAGGGGAAGGGGTAAAACAATAATACCGCCCTTAGACAAAGATTTTGAGATTTTACCCCCTCTGAAAACTTTTTAACCAAATAGAAAAAATTGTCTCAAAAACAATGAAAAACTAACCCATAAAAGCGTAAAAAATCCAATTTATAAAAATTAAAATTTTTACTAATAATTAAAAATTAAGTGTTGTTTTTATAACATATTTAAATTAAATTATTTAATAAAAATTATTAGTAAATAGTTAAAGTACGTTAAAATTAAGCCAAAAATAACATTATTTTAATAAATTATATAAAATTATAATAGAAATTAATGTGATTAAAAACTTTAAAAATGAATTATTTTTTAATAAAGTAATAATGTTACAAGTAGAATATTATTTTAAGATAATTAAAATAATAATTATTATACAGTATCTATTTTATTTTAATATATTTTTTTAAATTTTAGTAAAAATAAAATAATACATATTAATTTAAAATTAGTAGAGTTTAAATATTAGCAGAAAGAAGAAAATAATTAGTATTAAGTAAATATTTATTTAAATAAAACATTATTTTAATGAAAATATGTAACTAAAAACTTAAAAATATTTATTTGTCTTAAAAAATAATAATGTTACAATTAGAATAATATTTTAAGATACTTAAGATAATAATGATAAATTATATTGTAAAATTTTAACTTTTGCATTTTGAACTTAGAATTAATCTTTATTTTTATCATTTTAATCAAAATTAAAGTTTTTTTTTATAAATTTAAGAAAATATAACTAAAATTTTAGGAATTTATTGGGAATATTTTTCTATTTTACTGGGAATTTCTTCCCATTTAATTAAGATTTTTTTACCCCCACTGGATTTTTAAAATTAAAAATATTTGTTCAAAAGTTCAATAAATGGATTTACCCAAAGATTTTTCTATATTACTCAGCCCTATATTCCCTTAAAATCCAAAACCTTGCTTAACCCTAATTAAAATATATAATAAGTTAATTAACATTTTTCAAGAGGTAAGTTTTTATTATTAATTTCCTCAAATATTCTTAGAAAATTATTTTAAAAATTTATAATGTAATTCTTTTATAAATTACATGTTTTAAATATCAATATAAGAAAAACAACTTTATTGAAATTTCCGGAAAATATGAAAAAATAATCTTAAAAATATTTAAATAAACAAAATCTTATCTAACTGTAATACTATGATATCATGAAAAAATATATTTAATGAATAAATTAAATAGCATATGTTAACTGCGATAAAAATAAAAAATTTACGTTATTTAAATTATCTATATTGAATTTGTTAATATAATTAATCTATTTACTCATATTAATTCAAATAACATTATAAATTTTTTTATATATTATTTCTATCGATTGTTAAATGATAAATAATTTATTGATTTATTCAAATGTAATCTGTAGTAACTATCTTAAGTAAGTAATAAATAACTGTATTATAATAAAGTAAGATTACTTCAAATAAAATTGATTGTAATTTTAGAACAAATGCTTTAAATGAAATTAGATTAAATGAAATTATATAAAATTAATTTATATAATTCTAATATAATAAGTTTAAATAATATAAACTAATTTCCAGCTAATTCAATATGTTTTGTATAATAATTATTGCTCTATTTTATGTACTCAAAATTATCATATAATTCAAGGTCTATCAAAGTCTACAGATATTTAAGCAATATATTTAATACTTTATACTTTTTATATTACCGGTATAGTTTTAAATAAATAATTTAAACACAATTTGCAAACTTATTCATTTATTTTAATTATATTATTTTGTTTATTTACATTATTTAAATTATTAAACTAATTAAGTTTTTATTATAAAATAATATATTGTAATGCAATTAAACAATATTTGTTGGATAAGCGTTGAGTTGATTTTGTTGACAGTATTGCACCAAATGATTGAGTGCTTCACTACTACTTCTTTCATCAAATTCCTCGCAAATGTTAACAAAGGTATAGAGTTTACTCAATACATAGGAATTCTGGAAATCATAACAAATATATAATCAATTAATTACTAGTCATTAATATAATTGTTTAAACGTCTAAATAAACTAATATATAATTACATGAGCGATGTTAAGGCAGTTGTCATTCAAAGTATCGACAAATTTGTGATAACAGACTCTATTGTTGAGTTCCAGTCGAGTATTAAGCAAATCATATGAATCAGTGTTTCGCAAATAATTAATTATATTCAGGTATTCAGTCAAATGTTGATCAAAAAATTGTCGGCCGTTTACTATACGTTCAAACTCTTCAGTATTACTAAAACATAAAATATGTTTAGTATATAATAAATATAAAAATTGAGAATAATATTAAATAAATTTAATTTTATCCAAACCTTTTCAAAGCTGCCATAACGTGTGCGTCATTATTATTGCTTTGATCCCATGACATACCAATAGACGATTGAGATAATTTTGACGATTTTTTATGACCTATTTTTTTGTACAATTAGTATATATTTTAGAGTAAAATATAAAAATTAGTAATTTTCAAATCAAACCAAGAAATTGTCCGACAGGTAACTGTGCAATTGAGAGATCGCCATATTGTTGGACGTGTGACATCTTAGTCCAGGCCTTAGTGTATTCGTATTGTTCTTGTAATGTATACTTTGAGAGGTCGTGTTCCTCACTGTTTTGAATCCAACCGACACTATACTCATCACCCAATGCTGTCCCGTATTTTTCGGACCAATATTTTGTATAACTGGGTTCAGTTGGTGACGAAGCAGTGGTGGCATAAATATTGATATCTTTAGGTAACAATTTGTTGAACATTGATCCTAATTTAGATGATAAAAATAATTTAATATTAAAGTAATTTTGTTACAAATTAATTAATATTAAGTAATACAATATATTATATTATAATACATACCCGATTCACACGCTTCAATGTAAAACACAAGTTTAGAGTATCGTTTATTTTCGTGCATAGACTTCAATGTATTGGCTAATGCTTCTCCATACAAGTATTTATGTGGAAAAGCAACTAGGTCTATTTTATAGATACATAAAATTTAGTATAAATTATTAAAAATTTATAATAATAAATATAACTGACCTGGAGCACCATGGTCGTCAAAGAAAACAAATATATGATCATTAGGTCCACTATTGACTACTTTTTTACCCAAAGCTGCCAATTCTTTGTCACCGCTCAACACTTTTAAGAAATTCTGAAAAGTTTATTAAAAAGTTTTAGTTTATACTATTGTATTGAATTAGCAAATATAGTAAATAATATTTTAACAAATATAATAGTTAATAGTTAATAGTCAATAGTTAATGGTCATCTACAGTAAACATATATCTATTATAAATCAGATTATAAACTTATGATTGTTTTTTGAAATTTTTAATTAAAAATTTCTAGTTAGCATAGGATTAAAACACTGAAATGTTATTAAATATTTAAAATTATGATATAATTTATAAACATTTCTAACTTATATAGTAATTGTTAATTATATATAACAATGATTTATACTTAAATCCTATAATGTTTTCTATTGTTTGAAATAAATGATTTTCTAATCTTAAATCTATTTAAATAAAAAAATAGACAAATAGACAAATAATTACCTCAGGTGTGACCTCCTCTCCCGTATAATCTTTAGGAACACCTTTATATACATCAGAGCCTTCGGGTCTGTTAATGACAATACCAGGCGTTGGGTTGACTTTGTTGTGTGCGATATCGTCGTAATGGAAAACAATGATATTTTCATCGGGAATTCCATGAGACCTAACAACTTGGTAGGCATGATATACATCAGCCTTAATATAGCAAATGAGTTAAAATATTTGATAAATTGAAAAGAGAGGTAAAAAATACCTGATGTCTATAATTGCTCCAACTATTAGAACCGGCAGTTAATACAACCCAATTGGTTCCGTTAAACTCGTTAATGTTGTGCAGCTTTGGGAAAGCATTACAACTAATATAGAGTAAAGACAATAATATTAAAAACTTCATAATCACACAAATTAACTAAATGTAACTATTATTAGCTAATAAAACAAGATTTTATATATTAACTATTAATAGGTGACATTCATTTTATATACCTTTTAATTTATTATTAATTTGACATTTAAGATGTCTATCAATTCATATGACAAAATTAGTACAAAATTTAATTTAAAATTCTTTGTAATTTATTATCATTTTTTCTCTAATAAATTGCTTAATAAGTGCTATATATAAGTATTGGTAAATACAGTATTTGGATAAGTAGTGTCCCATTGTGTTGAAAATACTATCAAATTGTGTGCCTTAATTGAAAATAACATATTGCTTAGATTCTCATCATTAACTTTCTCATTATTACTTTTAGTTGTTATTGAAAATTGTATTTTTATTGAAATAATCACAAACTTATGATTTGTTATAAATTTAGATAATGCAATGCATGGTATCCTTTTTATCAAACTTTAGGTTACAGTGTTAACTGTAATACCAGTATAACTAATCATAAATCAATTAATTATAACATAAACTCAATTAATTTTTAATAAATCAATAAGTGTTTATAAAATGTTTATAACATGTCATAAAATAAAAAAATAATTTTTCGATAATTGATATTTATTAATAAATGTCAATCAATAATTTTATAAAATATCATTAATTTGACAAACTGTTTATAAATTAGAGTTATCGGATACTTTCAACTTTTCACTTCAATGCAATCAAACATAAATTAAAAATTAGAAAATTTAAGTTTTATTTACTTGCATTTATACAAGTAATATATTAATATAATTTTATTATTATTATTTGTAAAACATGAGTAATTAATGCATTCATTTATATTGATTATAAATCTTTTATTTTTCATAATACAGTAATATTTAATAATTTCTGCAATTTAATAGTACAGTATTTAGGTTTTAATATGACATTTGACGGTATTATATATACAATATAAACCAGTGTTGGAAAAATACAAGGTTTTGAATTTTGACTTTGTATTATACAATAAAATAGAATATTAATGTACAGTATTATACAAGTTTTAAAACTAATATACTGTATATTGTTAAAAATTATTTAAAAATATTTAGTAAAACTATAATTGCTAGAAATTCATTATTATTATTATTATCGTCGTTCTAAAAGTTATAATAATCAAATAATTTAAAATAAAAAATGAAATTCAATAAAAAATAATATTAAATCTATATTTATTATAAAACATGATTTACTTTGCTTATATCAATGCTTTTATTACTTTTTTAAAGTCAAATTTGTCATGTATTTACAGTGTATTATACAAATATTTTGTCTCTGCTAACACTGATATACAGTATATACTATATATTATAACAGATTAATTGCATTTTTAAAACAATATATTTGTTATGTCGATAAATATAAAAAATAGACATGTACATTTTTGTTTCCAATTCAATGTTTATATCAAACATCAAGTTTATTTTACTTTAATAATTTTTATACAATTGTTGCTAAAGTACAGTAAGGTAATCAATTTATAATATTTAAAAATTCAATTTATATTTATAAAAATTAACAATAATACTATTTTATTTTATTTTTCTAATTGTAATTAAAATGCACATAATTTGTGTCTTAATAAACAATTTTTGTGATTTTTTTTTAAATTTTAGTAATAAATAAAACTACTTTAATATATATAAATTAAAATTTATATTTACTTTCGATTGGCATTTTCATACTTCACTAAAAACATCTATAGGTTGCCTATATATCATCAAAAAATCATATTAATTGATTAGAGGGACGGGTGTTTTTTCGGGGGTCAAAGTTTGCATTTTTCCCTATACTTTCCATTATAAACAAATTTAATTTAATAATTTTTTTCTTTTAAATCCGATTGATCTAAGTTTTTATATAAATAAGTAGATATAACTTATCTAATAAATGACATTAATTATAATCATTTTATCCAAATGGCATTTATCACTTTTTCTTAAAAATGTTTTTAATTAATTTCAATTTTACAAAAAATATAAATGTTAATAATAATATACTTTAATATACAGTAGTCATTTACTGTAAGTTTATAATAATTATTGAATATTTTTAATTTTTATATTGTATAATGATATTTGTTGTCTTCAATTAAACAAAATATTGATTAAAATTTTTATAATTATATTAATTTGATAATACAGTATTAATTTAGATAGTAATTCAAAATACAATTATGATTATACAGTATTTTGTGTGTTTGTTTGTAATGGATAATAATTATAAAAATATAAATAAATAATTTGATAATTTTAAATTTAAATTTAAAGCCTCAAATAACTATGATATTAATAAAGTGTATAAAAGTTAATCAAAAAGTTTGTTTGGTTTATATGATGGCAGCACTTGTTATACAGTTATACGTTTGACAACACAAACAACAGTTGTTGTCATTGAATAGAAAACATAATGTAATGTAAGGTAACGTCAAATAAGTTAACATAAGTTGAGGTAAAATAATGTAATCAATGAATGACTCAATCAATGACTCGATGGACACAACACTTGACGTATGACTGAGTGATGACAAGCATTGGTGACCACAACGTGTGGGTCATGACTGCCAAACAACGGGTCACACAATGAATACCAATAACAGTGATCACAACCAACCCTTCATAGCTCAGGTGATCCGACATTTCGACACCGAGTTTGCAGATGAATTGGCCGCACGGGTCGGGGATATCATTGAAGTCGAGACTAAAGTCGACAAGTATTGGCTCTATGGACACACCAATAGCCACTCGGGACGCATCCCGACAGCTAATTGTCGCCAATTGACCATTGATTTGAACTCTCTCTATCCTAACGGTTCCGAAGATCAGCGGTCATTGTTTGCGGCCAACAATGACTTTATACACGAGTGTGTGGACGGCGACCTGCGGTTCACTCGCGGAGACCTTATTATCGGTTAGTCATTAACTCGTCATTTGATTCAATCAATTGATTATCAGTTTATAAATTAATTATACAATCGTTTTATTATTGATATATAATATTATATTACATCTAAACTTAGTATAAATTTATTTCACTTAAAATTGATATCATTTATCATATTTGAAATATTGTATATCATATTTATAATTTACATTATATTTATATTTATATCATATTATTTTTATTTTGAATCAATTAAAAATTTATATTAATATTGCAATTAAATTGTAATATATATTATTTATATAAACATTACATATACTGTAATATTGTAAATCCTGTCAAAATATCCAAAAAGTAGACAAAAACAGTTATATAAGCGCTGAATGTGCGACACTTGTATTGGTGTCCAGATATCTGTCCGCTTAAAGACATGACTTTCGGGTGAATCGTGATATCAATTATAAGTGAAATTAAAAATATTTTATAATTATTATTAATTATTATAGTTTTTAATTTATTGAAAGTTATTTTTATTATTAATTTGTTTCTATATATTAATATTAAAACATATTTTGTTTCAAAACAATTATCTTTTATTTCATTAGTAAAATTACTTACATTAATTTACAATTAATTAATTACATTAGTTTATTGATGTATTAAAATTAATTTTTTATAACATATATTGTAGTATATTATAATATTGAGCTACTGTATACATGTATATTATTTTTTTTTAATTTAAAAGTAGTATATTTTTTAAATATTGGTTAAATATCTTATAAAATTAACAATTATTGCCAATGCATTACATTATAATATTTAGTATTTATTGATAAAATAGGGTTTTATGATATATTATAGAAAATATTTAAAATTCATTTTTATTTTTGAGAAACTATTTTATATTTATGATGACATATACTATAAGATAAATAGAGCACTAAATGTGTATTATATATGTTATATGTGTCGGCATCTGATCGAAGATGACCTCATATTTTGAATTATTTTTATTTTGTTAGAAAAATACAAAAAGTTATTTATTGAAAAATGTAAAATTTATATTTTAGGAAATATAATCTAATAATAGTTTTTTAAAATTTATTACAGTACGTTAAATATTTTGTGCATTAATTTTGTTAATTTAGTGTAGTATTTAAATTACAAATTATTTTGGATTTATGTTTAATTATAGATTTCTTTATCATTAAAAATTGATACATTAAAACAAAGACATTGATAATATATTTTTATTGAACTATAAGATATCGTTTTACTGATAATATTATTTTCACACTCTTATAGTTTCGTTAAAGTTATCAAACTTTAGATTATTTTTATGATTTATAGTTTGTTTAGTGCATTCATTTTCACTTTTTTCTTATTTATAATATTATAAAATAAAATTATATTTATAATATATATATATATAATTAATTTATTTATTTATTTGCTAAATTAGTTTTTACTGAAAATGCAAATTACATTAATTATAATATGCAGAAATTTTTTGTTGTGATTTAAGTGATTTATGTCACAAAATGATAACACATTCCTAATTAAACATATAATGATTAGCACTTTTATATTGTCTAATTAAATGTGAGATTTTATTGCATTAGATAATACATATTTATGATATATGCTATTAGTTATTGTATCTAAAAAATTGTTTTTATAACTAATAAAACACTGTAGGCTTGGAACCGGTAGATGAGAACTGGTGGAACGGGTATGTCATGGCAAACCCCAATTTGATTGGCATATTTCCATTGACACATGTCTGGCAATTAGACAATAAATATTTGCCGAAAAAAATTAAACCGAGTGATGAAAATTATAATAATGATAGAAAAATGTACGCAAAAGTAGTGATTGAGATGCACTCACAACTGGACAATGAAATTGATTTATATAAAGACGAAATAATGGTTATCACCGATACATACGATAAAATGTATTACAGCGGACACTCATTGAATGGACAACGCGAAGGCATTTTTCCAAAAAATTTTGTTAAAATTTTAGACAATTATCAGCCAACAAATGGTAACAGTTATATATCAGTTATTTTAAAATATGTTTATTATTTAATTTAGATATTATACTTCATTTTTCTATTAAACTCTATACGTATAGTAATTTTCATAACACTGTAATTATTTTTTCAATTTTCCTTATAACAGATTGTAATTACAAATCGTAATGACTCTAATGATTTGTTTATTAAATTTATACACTATGTTAATGTATGTTAAACTTATAAAAATTGAATTTCATGTTTGATTTTTGCAATATTAGTTATAATTAATATACCGGTATATACTGTAAATTTATATAAATATTTAAAATGTTTGATAAATGTTTAGTTGTCTAACATACTTATGCTAAAGTAAAATGATAATATTTATTATGATAGTAATACAATAATAACTTATGATTTGCAATCTATTATTAAATATCAATTTACAAAAATATTAATACAAATTGTATTCATTATCTCATATAATGTGATCAAAGTTTGTCACATATGTATATATATATATCAAATAATTATTATTATCGGTAAAAGTAATTTTTATAAATTTGTGTTAAATATTTGTTGTTTTTAGACGAAAACAATATGTGTGGCGACGAGTTAGTGACCAATAATACCGACACTCAGATGTTTGAAACCGAAGTCATCGACAGTAGTGCTAATGAAGAGAACCCACCGTCTTATGAAAACGTAATAAATTCGATGGTGTATTGCGAGGACCAACTAATGTCAAGTCAACCCCAGTTTCACGGCTACTCCAATGGATACGTCGGTGATGTCCAGTCATACGGTCGGACATTATTTCCATTTCGGGCCGAATTTCCCAATGAATTGAGTCTTAAAGTGAACGAAATCGTTCATTTGATCCGACATATTGATAATGAGTGGATTGAAGGCGAAATTGATGGTAAAGTCGGTATATTTCCTAAAAGTTATATCGAAATTATTGTCGATTGTGATACCAATAGTATTTCAAATCAAAACAACAGTATTATTGAAAGTTTTCCAAGCGATACATTTGCACGAGTTTTATATGATTTTAACGGTGAATTCGAAGGCGATCTCAAGGTATAACTTATTTAATGATAGAATAATGAATAAATTTAATTAATTTTTTAATTGATTATTAGGTGAGTGAAGGCGACACTTTGACATTACTAAGAAAAATGGACACTAATTGGTATGAAGTTATGGACGATTTAGAGAACATAGGACTCGTGCCATATAATTATTGTGAGATAATTGAAGACATCCCGTCCTATCAATCATTGAATTCATTGGCACATAAAGTGGATGAAAACAAATTAGCTATAAATACAACAAATGACTTAATTAATGAAAATCATTTACAAGTGAACTCAATTCCGGTGATTAAAGATATTGAACCAGTGATTACACCTATGATTAACCAAGAATTTGAACCAACAATAGTTAATAATGATAATCAACAAAATGTTGATAATTCTGATAATAAAATGTTAAATTTATCGATTAAAGAGCCCATTGTTTTACCAAAAATGTCACCAAAAGAACCACGAAGATCTGCACCACCAGTTCCCAAATTAAATGAAAACCAAGTATCACCTCAACGACCGCCACCTCCCGTTCCTAGACATAAAATACCACTTAAATTACATGCAAGTAATGATAGTATTGATAGGATTCATATGAATAGGAATGACTCGATTAGAGCAAGTATTGCATCGAATTCGAGTTCGGGTTCTACTCATTCTGACAGTGCTTTCGGTGTAACTAAAACTCAAATGACTGCTGAAGACCAACAAAGAGTTGACGAGAGAAAGAAAAAAGTTTGTTTTAATATTAATTTTTATATATTTATCAAAACATTCATTATTTCTATTTATTTATTAGGTTAGAGAACAGAGAAGTTGTGTTATAATGGAGTTATTGCAAACAGAAAGAGATTATCGACAAAGTCTTGAGGTGTGCGCCGATATATTTCTCACAAATCCTGAAGAAGCGCGCAATTGTGGCATTGATTTACAGAAACTGTTTGGTAATCTAAGAGATATTATTGAAGTCTCGTCTCTATTAATACAACGTCTTGAAGAATCAACTCAAATGAAGAAATACGAACATCAAATGGTTGGCAAATGTTTTCTTGATGTGTTGGACCAAATGAAGACAACGTACAGTCAATATTGTAGAAATCACGACCAAATGCTACCATTATATAGACGATATGAGTCCATACCTGATGCTCGACAATATCTAATGCATGGTTTCGATATTATGAAAGAACGAACCAATTGTTTTGATATTCCATCAGTTCTTATAAAACCTGTTCAAAGAATACTCAAATATCCTCTTTTATTAAACGAATTACACAAATGTACTGAAGATGGACATCAGGATAAACCCGATTTGATTCTTGCCATCGACAGGATCACAGATATGGCGACACATATCAATGAATTTAAACGCCGACAGGATTTGGTTCACAAATATAGATGTGAATCAAATAACAAATTGTCGCATAAATTGTTGAAATTTAATTTTCATACCGTTATGAAAAAGAGCTCACGTTTAGGACACAGAATAACATCTACTTTAGGTCTTTCATCAACTACTAAGGTATTAATATTTTAATAATATTTAAATAAAAATATTGTTAATTGAATTGTTGTATTAAAAGGACGACGAGTTTAATCATGCGGTCCATAAGTTTAGAACCTTAGAGAAGACTATTAAGATATTTATTAAAGACAAACAGGCATTTATGAAGTCTGTTGAAGACTTTTGTCATCAAGGATTAGCTGTTGTTGAGGCTATTGGCGAGTATTACGATAAGAGAAATCGACAACAAGAAGTGGAACAATTGAGAACAACTCATCGCATGATTGTTACTCAATACTTGACACTATTTAATGATACAGTAGATAGAGATGTAACGCCAGTATTAGACAAATTGTTACAAAAGTTTTCAGGTTTTTTTCAATATAAATAATGAATAACTGAAATAATATTGTATTAAACGTTATTTTTATTATTTTAGGACCAAATAAACTAATAAACAAGAGATACGATAAAATGACAGATTTTGATTCACTTTCAAAAAAACTCGAGTGTAATAAAGATATGTCACGTCTTAAGACAATCCAAGATCAGCAACTAATGGCTAAAAATGTTTACGAAGCCATAAACACACAATTACTGGAGGAGTTACCCAAACTTTGTGAACTATTGATGCAAATGTTTCAGGACTGCATTCAATCATTTCTTTTGGCTCGTAAACAGCTTATCGGACGTATAGCTAAACATCATTTGATACTTTTGGAGTTACCGTCAGTGATGAGCTTCAAGAGCGGATCCACTGATGATATAAATGATACGTTTCAGATCAAACATAATTTGATTACCGAACAGCTATTGGACGAAATCTCAATACTTGCGGCCAATGTATTTCCAAACGTTGCTTCGGGAGGTATGAATCAGTCTGACACCAAAAGACACTCAAAACGCAGTTCACAAATGACAAACATTAATCTCTCGGTGGCCAACACTGTCGGTGTTAATCATAATATGAATAAAAATGTATGATTTAAGTAAATATATTTTCTAAAACATTGATTAAAATTATAAATGATTATAAATGACAGGTCCAACAATCTGCTTCTCAACGCGCATACCTTCAATCTCGCTATATATCTCATCAATTATACGAAGCGATCAAACCATACGAAGCGACTGATGTGTTAGATATTTACTTAAATAAAGGCGATTTGGTTGGTGTTATTAAACAACAGCACCCAATGGGTAATCATCACAAATGGTTTGTCGATACCGGCAATGCTAAGGGATTCGTGTTGTCTGATGTATTAGCCATACACTCTAATCCATGGGTTTCGACTCTAAACAACACTAATGTTAGATCACAGACAACATATGAAAAACCAGAAAAGGTATTTAAATTCTTAAAAATCAATTAATTTATTTGATTTTAATTTTTTGTCTGATTTTAGAGTGAAAAGTTGATGACACAAACTTCAATGCATAGTTCAAATAACACAACCTCACCATTAATACAACATCAATACAAAGTGTTTCCATCACCTGATCCATCCGTCCAATTGAGACACGAGACAGAAACGCATCGCTATGTAGAAGTGGATGACTCACCTCCACGTTATAGCCGTCTCGATATGTCTAATACGAGCGCTAGTCTTATGACATTTGAAACAAGTTTAGATGAGAAACAGCAGCTTAAAAGTCAAGAGATTCTTAATTTAGGTGAATTTGATCCGTACGCACCGGTAGGTCGAGCAGAATCATCTTCCATTCCATCCATTCCTTGTGGTTTGTCATTTGTTTTTAAATATTTTTTGTCAGTTAATCAGTAATGACAACAATATTAAATTTATTACATATAATATATTTTAGCAACTATTGAGCACCGATACGATGTTGTTTCTGATGACTGTAATAACAAAATGAATACTAAATCTTCAGCACCACTACCACCACAACAACAACCAAATGACATGTATTTTGCTGCCTATCCTTTTAGAGCAAATGGAGACAATCAATTGAGCCTAGAATTCGGTCAATCGGTTATATTACTTAAGGATCGGGATCTCAATGGCAATAACCAGTGGTGGTTTGTGGCCGATAAAGAGGGTAATACAGGTTACGTTCCGTCTAATTATCTTCAAAAATATCAAACTAAATAATATAATGTGTATTTTCGGTCAATTAATGGTTTTTATTTTATTAAGCTATTTGTTACATTTTAAAAGTTTATTTTATAATTTTTTATTTGGTTTATTAATCAATTATTTAATAAGATATGATATAATTATTAATCGATTATTAAACTATCTATTTATTATTTATAAAGGTATATGATTTGTCTATTATAGCACTCAACATGTGATTTATATAATTTAATTAAATTATAGTTATGATATTTTATCTTGTTTTAATCAATTTGAGTTCAAAAGATCAATTTATTTAATTGTTTTTAATTTATTTGAGTTAATATATTATTAAATTATTTGTCATAATTATTTTTATGTATTTGATTTTTCATACAAAATCAATCTTTATTAAATTTTGATAAAAATATATATATATATGATTAATTATAATCACAATAAATATTTAATATATTTATCTAAATAAATAATTATATTTTTATTATTCTATTAATATTATATTCATTAAAAATGTAAATTAATAACTTAATATATTTTAATATATAAAATATAATAAAATTTTTAAAACAAATCTTACATTAATTTGAAATTATTATAATCATTATATACTAAAGAGGTTATTAAACATAATTTTATTTGATTTAAACAATAAATTAATTATTTGAATATAGTTTAAAGTTTTGATAGCCTTTTTAACCAAACTAATAATTTTTAATTATACTTAAAAAGTTTATCTAATTTAAACTCTTAATGAATTATTTAGAAAATATTTGTTGGCTTTGTATGCATTTGTTTATCTTCTAAATAATAAATAATACATTATTTAGTCAACAACTTATCCAACAATAATTGCATTATTCAAACGATTATTGTCTTATATTTTAACCATTTGTTTTTTGAAAATAAGTTAACAATAATTAGTACTTTATTTGTAAACACCATTAATAATATAATATATTTGAAATTATTTAAAATAGATTTTGAATCAAAATTTTTAAAACAAATAATTGTATTAAAATATTTTTTATTTTCACATAATATGCATTATTTACTTATTTTTTAGTTTATTTTGTAATCCAAATAAAAATAGAGTGTTATCTTATAAAATAATATTTATAATGGTGTCAAACATACAATTACACTACTCTTAAAATACAACTAATATTGGGTAACAATAATAATAAATTTTTTTTATTCATTTAGAAATTTTGTATAATTGTATTAAAATCACATAATTTAAAATAAACTACAAAAAAATTATATGTTATGCATTAATATGTAATGCTTTCGCTATTTTAGTTATGTTTTTAATGGTATAGAAAATCAAGAATAAACTGTAGAGAAAAACATTTTAAGAAATCTATAAATAAATACTAAAATAAATGTTTGAGAATATTCTGGTTTCTCAACAATACTGTTAGTCATAAACAAATGTTTAGGTCTTTACTCCTCCAATAAAACTAAACATTGAAAGCGTTCACAAAATCAGTTTTGACTGAATTTATATATAAAGTGCACAAATAGGTTGTGTCTTATTATTGTAAGAAGCGATGGATTCCTACCAAACGTATGTATTATTAATATTATTATTTGTTATATAATTTTGTATATATTTTATTTTATTTTAATATTATTAGTTAAATCATTATTGAATAACTATTGTTTGTATGAAATAACTATATTTTTATAATAATTAGAGTCGACGGTTACACAGAAGGAGATTTGGCCCCAGTGTTTGTGCTCAAACCCGAGCCCCTGGAGGTGGCGGAGGGGGAAAATGCAAAGTTTTCTTGTCGTTTGATTGGTAATCCAAAACCATTGGTCAGATGGTATATCAATGATATTCAAGCGGTTAATGGCAGCAAATATAAGATCAAGAATGACGGCATCCATCAGTTGGAAATACCTAAGACTAGTGAGTCTGAGAGTGGAATCGTTGAGGTCAGGGCTATGAACTCAATCGGAGAAGCAAAATATAATACAACACTTGAGGTCAGACCGCGTAGTGATGTCTACCGAGCAATGCTTAAAAATTCTCCAAAACGTAAGTCATGTGAAAAAAATTTACTTTAACTCAATTTTTTATTATTAGTTTTCTAAATATATATTTTAAAAATTATATATAATTTGTATCATTAAATAGCCATTTATGACGATAATGTGGCCAAATATCAACTTCAGAGACGACTATCACAAGAGTCAGAAAAATCAAAGGAAGTGAATGAAAGTTGTAAACCCGGCGGTAGTTTCGGGGTTTGGTTTCAATCAAAACCTCAACTCAACAATCAAGAGATAAGACGCCGCCCATCAAGTGAAGGCCCAATACATCCTTTTCACGCAAAACATAATTTTAGTAATTATTAATTAATTAGACTATTATTATTGTATACATTAAGATAAACAAAGATATCAATTAATGATTTTATAATGATAGTAGTTACACGCCAGAAAAAGCTTAGACCAATCACAGCGAAGTATACGTAGTCATGGTTTTTTTAGTATATGGAGTTCAAGGTCAAGCCTCCATACGTAAATAAAATACCACTTCATTTACTACGCTTACTTGTGTTTTGGACTATGCTTTTTCTGGCGTTTATTTTTTAAATTTTATGTTGAAGTTAGACAATGAGATATGTCTTGCATAATCATAATTAACATATGTTAATTACCTAAGATGCAGAACTTATCCCATCCTCTAACTGTAATTGATTTTTTAAAAATAATTTATTGAAATATATATAAAAATGATTACATGTTAAAATAATTAAAAATTATGATTAAATAAAATAAAATAATTAAAAACTAAATATTATAATGATTAAATAAAATAATTAAAAACTAAAAATTATAATGATTAAAAAATTAAAAATTAAAAAAATAAAAAAATAAACATTAAAAAATAAAATAAAAATCAATTAGGTTGTTTCGAAACTTCAAAAGGCGCGCAATGTCCAATTTTGTATTCGTTGATACAGATGTGATTATCATTTTCTCCAGATTCCATTTTTTCAATTAAATCAAAAAAACAACCATATTTTTCCAACAAAACAGTTATTTCATGTTTGTGTAAAGTAATATGCCTTCCTTGATCATTAACGTTTTGCTTTATAACAAAGTTGTTTGCCGATGATGATTGCTTTATAATTAACTCACGTGCAGATTTTTTACTCTTAAGTATACGATTATCAGTGTCGTTTATCTGTCCTGAAAATGCCAATGACCGTGCTAACCAATCAAATTCAAAAGCAGTTAAACAAATGCCTTGTCTTGATGGTAGATTTTTATATGAACCTCTAATGTCAACCAAAAGAAATTCAGGATCACTAATCTTACGTTTTAAACTCAAAACTTTTTTTGCATATTTGTCAGATTCTGACAAATTTGCTGAAAAAATAGTTTCAAAAATTTGTTTATCCATTGCAAATAATGTTTATGTGTTGTTGTTTGTTAGACCTAAGTAAAAATAATAATTATTTGTATGTAACGTTTTGTATTTATAATAAAGTATGAGCAGACGCAAATGTAACCTTTTTTGTTGCTTTACATTTGTCATCTACTAAAGTCATATTTAATAAATTTTCAGCTAATATTTTTTGTTGTAAATAATCCCATATAAAACAACTTTTTCTTAAAGCACATCTCATTAATTTTGAAGTTTTATCCTTATTTATAAATCCATGTAAATAACAATATTGATTCGATGTTATTAATTTGTCAAATAAATGTAACGGCGGACATATTTCTTGAGATGAATCAACAGGAGATAAGTCAACACAGGGAATTTCTAAATTTTCTAAGATATATAATAGTTGAGGATTTTTTACACCTATATAAGGTTTGTCATCTGTTTTTAAATAAAAATATGTCGATTTTAGAAATTTTTCCAAATTGTCATATTTTATTGTACGGTAATAATACTTTGGTAAACTGTTATTTAGTGTAATTCCATGAATATTTTTTGTTTGATAAAGTAATGATTTCCAAAATTTCTGTTTTTCTTGTTTTTTTATATTACATTCAATTTCATATGAGGCCTTTATTTTATTATTAACAATTGCAAGTTCTCTCGGATAAAAATTACTTCTAATCATGAAACCTTGCATATCCATAATTACACAGATTTTATTAATTTTATTTGAATCCATTTTATATTTAATGTTTCTTAGCTAACGTAAAGTTGCTGAATATTTCTCTCATAAGTTTATCGTTTTCTAAAGTGTTTCTGCTAAATTTTGAGACGTATGCGCGAGTCGATAAATTTTGACACCGAAAAATAATATACAAAACACAATAATGTCCACAAGTGGTAGATTTAATATTTTGTAGAGTAACTTTATTATAAGTCCAACCAAGTCTGCATTGAGTTTCTAAATAATTAAATATGTCTTCTTTTAGCGGAGGTAATCCAAATGAGTCAAAATATTCTCCAAAACCATCTTTGTTTATTGAAATTGATACCCAATGTTCTCCTGGTTTATAAGATGGATCAGTGTTAACGATAATGTTTATAGGTAATTTGTCAAAATTTGGTATATTATCTGAGCTATAGACTCCTTTAAAACAACTAAATGTTTTTAATAATTTTTTTATTGTTAGTGTATCCATTAATTAAATGTATAAATAGGGTTTCTATCGTAATCGATCTCAAGTAATGCGTCATAATCCAAATATACTAAAACCGTTATAGCGTTTGCTAAAGGTTCTTTGAATCTTAGTTGTAATCTTAGATTACCGTGTTTAATTGGATTAACATAACCTGTTGCACAGCAACCTGAAGACAAATCTGGGTTAAAATTTACAGCGAATATATTGTTTCCTTTTGGGAAGTCTTGTCTTCTTAAAGTTATACAACTGTCAACATTGTCCTGATTGGTAGCTTCAAATAAACTTATATATTCTCGTACATAAAGATTTTTATCAAAATCAGGTGTAAATGCTTTTTCTGGATACTGTATACCGTTTAAATAGAACGCCAAATAATTTAGATTGTAGTTTTTATAATTATAAGGATTTTTTATTTCAGAGCCATTAAATGCACTATGATCAACCATTGTAACGAATGCTCTTCTAGGTAATTGGCCATTGTGTACATTATCAATGATAGTATCCATAGTTCCTTTATTTATTGTAATAGGAACAACAAAACTTTCTCTAATTGGATATCTTACATTTGCTGGTTTTAATAATGCCATCTTATGACCTTCGACAACGGCAGGATTGATTTTTGACCGATGAATGTATAAAGAGGCATCTTTAAATTCGACATTAGATATTCTGATACTACTGTCACACATCATATAAAATGATGGGGAATTGGGTATTAATTTTAACGAAATATTACACCCACCTAGTAATGCTTTGCTTTGTTCAAACATAGGAATATGTAACTTACCGATTAAATCTAATTCTCGACCTTTTGATAAATCAGTTTCACCTGTTAATGGCTTAATGTAATTAGTTCTATTTAAGTTAATTCCTTCTAAGTCGTCCAAATTATCTTCTATCCATAAAATTGATGATAAATACGAATCTTTTGCTTCTTTATTTTTTCCTAATTTTATTTCTAAATCGGATTTATAAGGATATGTTTGATGAGATAATGTTACAATTCTATCTCCAATCATCAAATTTATTTGTTTAAATAAAGAATTAAATAAATTATTAACAGGTGAAACTTTTTCCCAATCAGCAGCAACAACAGTAGCTTTTAAAACTTTTTCAATATTAATTTGCAGTTTAATATATAAATATGTTTTATCAAGTCTAAGATATTCGTCAATTCCAGTTGATAAATTAAATTCAATATAAGCTTTAGAATCAATTGCTGATGCTGGTCTATGTTCTGTTAAAATATCTTTTTCTATAGTATTTTGAGTTGCAGGAACTCCAAAAATGTCAAATTCACTCAATGCTGTAATACTTGATAATTTATGTATTGCAGCCATTTTTTAAAAATTAAATAGTTGATCTTTCTTCTTTGAATGTCTTTTTTTAACTGATTTAATTTTTCTAGATTTTACTTTTCTAGTGCTTTTTCGTCTTTTTGTTTTAACTTCTACTTTTTTAGTTGGTCCTCTACGTCTGCGTCTACGTCTACCTGAACCAGATTGTGCATAAGATCTAGCTTTTTCAGCACCATCGGTTAAAATAGTAGCACCAGTTTCTAATAATCTTTTTTTAGCTGACTCCCCAAAGCTTTTTCCCTCAATTACCTCTCTACTAACATCAGCACCAATACCAAGTAGGTGCTTTCCTAAATATCTTCCTAATGGCTTAATAGCTTTGTTCCATAAATCTCCAAAAAATCCGTGACCTCTTTGATATTGATATCCTTCAAATCCACTTAAGCCACTACCGGCTTGATTTGTATAATATAGAATGTATGGATTATCCATATTTTTTAAAACAAAGTTTGATTATAACTCTACCAAATTCAAAAGGAAAATCTTTGCCTGTGTCGTCTTTAATGTTAATTTTAATTTCTTTAAAAGTGTTATTTACTAACGGTACAAAATGCAAACTGTTGTAAATTATATTAATTTGTTCTCCAAATTTATAACTATGAGGTATTTCTACAACTCGTAGCAATTGCGCAGACGCATCACCAACTAAATTATGATCAACTATATCACAATACACAAATAACGAGTGGAGTCCAGCATTAAGTTGAACACATCTGTGTGCTGTATACTTTTTGTAAGGATATTCATCGTTCGTAGCAATATTTTCTAAACAATGTATATAATTTGAATAAAAGAAAATGTTATCATGATTATATAAAAATTTATGAAAAGATATCTCTCCCATACTGTCATCATTATAGATTAATCCAAGCATCTCTTCTATTTCTTTGCCAAATACAGGGAAATATTGTAAATATTCTCTTTGTGTATCTTTTCTTAATGTATATAATATACCAGATTTAATTTCAACTCTTTGAGTGTATTCATTAAACTTTATATATGGATATGTCAAAGCAACATTATGCAACGCGTTATGCATTTTTTTATTTATTTCATTTATAAATAATTCAGGGTTTTCATAGTATCCTTTATGAATTATTATTTTAGGTTCTTCAACTGCATCGAATTCACCTATTGTAGTATTATATTTTATTTCTTTGATTTGATTCATATTTTGTTTCAAAGATCTAAATATTTCATGAACTGATATAATAACACCTTTTTCGTTGCATAATTTAACTTCCAAATTTTGTGAACTATTATACCAAGATTTTGTATAGCTTATTTCAGCTATAGAAACTTTCCACTTTTCTTCTTTTTTAAAAGTTTGTGTATCTTTTAAAAATGTAGTAAAATCTGACATTGTATTTTCATTATCACCAATGTTTTTAACATTACTTGGTAATGTTATATAAAATTCTTCTTGTGTCATTTATAATATTTGGTAAAAAATCAATATATTCTGTAGAATTTCCAGGAATTATAATACCTCCACCACACTTATTGATAATTTTGTTTTGTTTAAAGTATACTACTACTAGAACACAAATGATAATGACTATCAACAAGATAAATGTCTTCATATTTATAAATTTGTTGGTTTTATATCAATTTTATTTTCATTTAATGTTTTAATTTTTGGATTTGGCATTATATATCCTAATGAACCTGTAAGAATTACTGTCCACAAATTTTGATTACCCCATTCGTAAGTTAAATTTGTTAAACTTACACAAATAACGATAAACAAACTAATTATTTGTACTGTAAATAGAACGACATCTGGTCGAGTAAAATCGTTAGATTTAATTGAAATTTTATCCATTATTAACTTGAAATATATCAGATGCTTTAATCCAACTATTATATTTAGAATTATGATTTAACCATTTAACAAAATAATATTTTATTTTGTTTACTTTTTTTTCTTTTAAAATTTTTTCAACTCTATAAAGATTATTTGTTTTTTGAACTTCTTCAGGGTAAAATCTTCTTTTTAATAATGTCCCGTCTACATCAGTGACTTTATATAATGGCTTTATTTTATTTAAAGTTATGTTATTTATTTTATAAATTTTATCTGACCAATTTGGGTAATAACCGCGATCTAGTGGTTTAGAATCGTATTTAAGGCGTACATTGTCTTCAATTTTTAATTTTGGTTTTTTAAATTTTTTCAATAATTCTCTTTTAGTGTTTACTCCATATAAATTTTTGAAAACTTCTTTAACATTGTTTTTATTTACGTTATTTGGTGTCATATTTATTGATCTATGATAAGTATTATTATATGAATTTATTATAGACTCTAATACATCAATGTATTTTCTTTTTCCAATGCTAGTAAAATACTTAAACATTTTATTTTTTAATGTTTTATTAAATCTTTCAATAACAGAACATTTAATGGCAGGATTTTCACTAACAAAATGATTGATCTGATATTCTTTCATTAATTTTTTAAACAACGAATTTTCGAATTCTTTGCCTTTATCTGTTTGTAGTTTATAAGGAATATTTGATATAAAAATTATTTTCATTGCATTAACAATTGCATCGGCAGATTTATTTTTTAAAGGTATTCCCCAGGCTTTTTTTGAAAAGACATCAATAACTGTTAAAATATAAGTATAATTATTATTAAATTTAGAAAATTCTTTCATATCAACCAAACCTGCTTGAAAATTTTCATCTATATTTTCTGATATTACTGGATTCCTTTTGAATTTTTTAACAACTTGTTTATGAAGAGAATATACTAATTGATTATTTAACCATTTCTTAACATTACTTAGAGTTATATTAGGATCTTGTTTTAGAGCTTCTATATATAATTTTTGTGCACTAGAGAAAGATCCAGCACTTTTTGGATTATAATAAATTTTATTTAAAATATTATCCATTTGGCATTTCCCATCGACTACTATCTATTAAAGTTTCATCTATTTCTGAATCGTTATTATCTCTATCATCTTCATCATCGTCAGATTCATGTCTTCTTTTTTTATTTAAATTTTCTTGCATCAATCGCCATTTATCCATTTCATAAGCCTCCATCTCACGTTTTCTTTTAAGATTAGGCATTGGTGTTTCAGATTCCATGTTGTTATTATTCTCATCATAATATTTACGTTTTTTAGAATTATAATTATCTACATCACTAAATTTTCGTTTTAATGATTTAACATTAGATTCTATTAAATTTTGCTTAGGTTTATTTAAATATTGTGATAACTTTAATTTAACATTTTCATTTATAACTAATTCTGGATTTACATCACATTTAGCTAATAATTCAATGAATTCATTTTCTCCATACAATACCTTACCAACTGACATAGCATGAGACAGTAAATCAACAATATTTGATTTTTCCAAATATTTGCCATTGTTTAATTTAATACGCAAATCACTATCGTAACCAAGATTATTTGCTAATTTTAATATAATTTTTAAAAATCTTTGAATTTTATCATAAAATGTATTTCTAGATTTTTTAATTGTATTTTCTTCAACATTTGATATAAAAGAACCAGATTCTAAAGTATTTTCTATAGCACCACCACTTTGATTAGATTCTGAGGGTACTAATTTAATTTTTTTAGCATAACTCATTTTATCCAGTTACTAGGTCTGATATAACAGAAGCAACAAATGGGATTAATATAGGCAACCAGCCTCCACTTTGATTTATTAATTTTGATCTTTTTTTCTTGTTTTTTGGATTAGTTATTATTTTTTTAAGTAATGGTTTATATTTTTTTATTTTTTTCTGTGATTGTGGCGTCATCTTTATATTATTCTTAGATAAGTTTAAAATAATTTCTTGTATGGCTTTAAAATAATTATCATTTTTAGACATTTCTGTCAAAATAGATTTTTTTAATTTGCAACAGTTTGCGGTGCAATAAAGATGCATAGTTTTCATACATTTTCTTAAGTTATTAGACATTATTTTGGTAAAAATCCAGTAATATTAATTTTATAATTATTTTCTTTTGTTGGAATAATTTCAGATTTCAGTCGAAATTGATCAGGTGTGTCTTGTTTGAGGTCCAATATTAAATAACCATGTGGTTTAGCTGTTGACAATTCATATGCAGACATAAAATATTTAAAATTTGTTGGGTAAACTTGTTTAGCTAACGCCATTATTTGCATTTTATCTCTAGGACTTTTGAATATTATTATATAATGTGAATTTAAATTTAAATCACGAACAATTGGACCTTTATTGTATAAATTTTGTGTTAATATTATTACACTTTGTTGATTATGATGAGATCCTTTTGTAAATAGATCAATAACAAATTTGCTATTTTTAATTTCAGTCATTAAATCATCAATTATAATTATATCCGTATTTTCTAAATCTTCTGTATCAGGTATTCCTTCAATATATTTAAAATTAACATTTTCAACTGGCTTATCATATAAATTTTGCCATATACCATAACACCATGTTACATTTATAACATTTTTATTCAAATTATTAATCGTTAAATGATGAAATTTTAACAAATCTCTAATAAAATAAGTTTTTCCAGAACCTGACGGACTAGCCGCTAAACAAGTAAACGGATGTTTAAATTGTAAATGTTTTTCTTCGACAACCTCCATATTTGAATGATAAATAAATAATCACAATATATATCCATATGGTAAAGTATCGTTACCATTTATTCTTCTTTTTTCTGACATCACTCTTAATATTTTGTCATAATATTTTGTATATACAAAGTGTTCTTTATTTGATTTAATAAGCATTTGGGGAATATTAGTAAAATTATTTTCGTTATTTATGTTAGCTATATATTTATTTGCCATTTCTATCATTTTTTCTAACGTTATTATTTCTAAAGCTTTATCAGTCAAAGTTATTCCTTTAACTTTTATCGGAACTACAGGGATCATGTCTTCAGGCGTTTTCCAAATTTCCATTGCATAAACTTTAGGTCCTAAGCTTACAAATTTCGTACAAATAGCTTGACTGCCATAATCTTTTAAAATTTCGTCTGCCAATCCACCTAAATAGTCTGATGTGCGTGGTTTTGGTTCTCCATCTGTATATTTAAAAATTACAGAATCTGTATCCATGTATAAAAGTCGTCCAGGTATTATTTCAATTTCATCTATAAGCTTCATTAATTCAAGTCTTGCATGAGATGTAACAAAAGCTGCTGTTGCTAAACTAGTGTTATTATTTTTACCAAATTCATCATCATTATATTCCCACGTTACTAGTAAACAATCATTGTTTATAAGTAATTCACCTTTTACATTTTTATTTATATCATGAACTATATCCCAATATTGATAATATTCTGTGCATATCGTTGTTTGTGGTAAATTAGGTCTTTGAGCTAGTTTACCCCATAATGTATTTAAGAATAATTTAGCAATAAAACGAAGTGCTGAATTTTTTTTAATATCATTATAATTTAAATTAATACCTTCATTTTTATAAAAATTATCAATATATTTTAATTTATCATTTTCATTTTTAACCCAAGATGGCCATCCATCTGATTGTTGTTTTAACTTTAAAAATAAATCTATGTATTTTGAAAATATTTTATCTGTTTTAGATTCATAATTATAAACTTCTAGAATCTGAATCATTTTATAATTTTTATTTAATGCATACATTAGTTCAACAGTTGTCCATGTATTTATGAGATATCTTTGTTCGTCCTTGTGAGTACAATTTACTTGAGCTTTTTCTTTTGTACATTCAAAACATAATGGAAATATTAACTTATTGTTAATTTTCATAGGTAATACGGGTATACGTAAATTTTTAGGAGCTTCGATAATACATTTAACAAATCCAAAATAAGATTGTAGTGTATAATCAAAATTCTCTGATATTATTTTAGGATGGCCAACAGGGAAATTTTTATATTTTAATACACTTGGATATAAGGATCTGAAGTCATAATATAAAATTTTAGAATTAATTTCTTCTGTTACATCGCAATAAAATTTAATGTTGTTAGTTCTCCCCCCACAAAAACTTTCCCGTACATTTACACCTCCGTATTTTTCTAAATTTTTGTAATATTTAACTCTAGATTCAATATAATTATTTACAACAGAATTAGTTTTCCTTTTTTTAATTAACGTACAATCCCACTCTTCAATAAAATTAAATTTTCTTTTATTACTTAATTCATTTTTTCTATTTAGTGTTTTTTCATATATTTCATTTGGTGAACATAATGATAAAGATCTATCATGTTTTATAAATTTTATATTTCTTTTATCATTATAAATACATGTATGACAATGAAAATAGCAACCATTATATTCATAAATTGTATTGTTTACCTTATCATAACCATCAACAAAATAATTTCCTATTTGAATTTCTCTATCTAAACTTATATTTTGGTTAATTTGCTGATAGTCTAACCAAGCATTAGCAATCTTAGAAAATGTTCCTTTACGATAACCTTTAATTGGAGTAACCCCTACAGTTTCATCAGGTAATATACGGCTTTTGAATAATTCTAAACCCATAGAAGCTAAAGTAAAACATCTAGTTATTGGATCTATAGTAGTAATATTTTTAAACGTTAATCGAAATGCTTGTAAAGATTTAAGTAAAATTAATACATCATTTTCGCAATATTTAATTAATTCGTAAGTTAAATTATAATTATTATTATTATAAAGTATCATAGCTTCACTATACCATTTATTAAAATCCTCTAATTGTTTTGGCTTCATATATACAGTACCAAAATATAATTTATCAGGAAGTTTACCAACATAATTTATGTTATTTTCTGTGTGGAAGTTATGTGGAAAATGACCTTTAACGACTAAGTTTTCAATGCCAAATGCTTTAGGTAAAGATGCTAATGGTTGTTGAAATAATAACAATGAATCCAAAAATTTAACATTACCAACTGAAGCTCTCATAATTTTATTTCCATTCATAATTATTGATGGTTCTACAAATTTTCTATTAAACAAATCATTTATAATAAAATGGTTATCATAGCCTTTAGCATTATGGGCAAAAACATAGATAAATGATTTATTAATTTCAGCATTAACCGCTAAATAATTATATAAATAATTACAAAATTTTTCAATACAATCTAAACCAAAAAATACTTTTTTAAACACACCACATACATCACATGTAAAAGCTTTTCTTTGAGTGTCATTATCCCAACAAAAGTCACATATTGTCATTGAAATAACTAAATCTGGAATATGTTCAAATAATCCATTACTTTCTTTTTGTTGACATTCTATATCAAAAGCAACTATAATTTTATTTTGCTGATCTTGCGAATTAATTTTATTTATATCTGTTGGTTTTAAGAAACAATAGTGATTTTCTAGTGTATAATTTTTATTACAAGTTTTACATTTTTTTTGATCACACACATGTTTTTTATCTTTATAAATTATAAAACATTTATTACATTTTTTAATATTTTTACAAACTGTATTTATACCAGTCAGATGATTTGTATAACATGTGTGATTTTTAAAATTTATATTGCACATATTACAATATACATCACTTATATAACTGCATTTTGGGTAAGTAAAACAAAGATCACATATGAAAACACATTTATGTGAATATGCATGTGAATAACTTTTGTGACAATGCTCACAATAATATTGTTGACCCATGTATGATTTAATTAACAATATAGAATCAAAGTGTTTGTTTTTATTAACTTCACTAAATCTAATGTAAATTTTCGGGGCATTAATTTTTTCTCCAATAAAAAGTGTTTGTTTTGTTTTTTGCATCTATTACTATTATTTGATAGTTTATATAACGTTGAATTAAAACAAAATCATTTAATGATATACTTTTATTTTTATCAAATCCACATCTTAAAGCTAATTGATTGACTTGTTGTGTTCTTTCTTTATTAGTATCTCTCTGAATACATTGCCAATTATATTTATTTTCTTTTGCTTTAAATTTATTTATTGAAACTACGATTGCATGTAAAGCGCAATAGTTATCATTATTATTTATAATAAAAATATTTTTATTTCGCTTTTCTTTTTCATTGATAGTAATTGGAGCAAATGATTTGCCAGTTCCCGATATTGATTTTGTTATATTTATACTAATTTTTAAATTTCCATCTAATAAAAATGTACTATTACTTTGAGAGACTTCATATATTGCATTAAAAAAAGATTGTTTATTAAAATTTTGCTTACTTGTTGGTGGTATAAACAAATGTTGATTTAATGACGAATGTTTAATATTAACGCTAAACACATCTGTTGGATTCGATGATGTGAGTTGCTCATTTATGAATGATTCATAAAAGTTGTCAATATTGTTTTCTATTTGAAATAAATCACTAAACGAACCAAAATTGTGTTTAATATTAAATACAAAAGATTTTTCAACTCTTCTGAAACGTAGACTTTGTCGTGGTTGAAATTCTGATATTCGATTCCATTCAAATATTACTTGATTGTTATTAGGTAAACCATCACCTCTTTGATTAATATTTTCTTCCTCACTAACAATAGATAGTATATTATTTAAAACAGATCTAACATTAGATCTTAGTATTATATCTTGTCGCCAACTTTGATTATTCATAATTTATTTTAATTAGCTAGAATAATGTTTAATTACTTAAATAATTAAACTAATTAATTATGATTAATTTTAAAAATAATATAAATATTAAAAACAATATATAAAAATTTATAATTACCATTAATGATAAGTTGAAAAAATAAAAAATGTTGAAAAATTGTTGTAGTTTCACTGTTGAATTTATAAATATTTTTAAATAAATAACGTTGAAATAGGGATGAAATGACTTTGGCCGGTAGCAGACTCACTACCTAAACAGCTTCTTAACGCTAACCTTAGTCATGTGTACTCTCCACTTGCTGAAAGTCGAATGAAAATAAATTAGAAGTGTGGCCTTTATATACAGAAAAATTTTGTTAAACAAGTAAATATAAACAATTATTTATTACATAGAAAGCTACTAATTAAAAGTATATAGTATGTATTCAATAGCCGACATTCTAGTGAACTATAAAATTTAACTGTATACTGAATGCTAACAGTTTTAGGAAACAGTAAATAACAGATGTTTTATTGTATTGTTAAATTATATGTTAAAAGCTTAAATTCTTTTAATGTATATAAAGTAAAATTTATGTTAATAGCCGCCAATCAAGTAAAATATAAAATTTAAATGTATACTAATGGAAAACAGTTTTAGGAAACAGTAAATAACAGATGTTTTATTGTATTGTTAAATTATATGTTAAAAGCTTAAATTCATTTAATGTATATAAAGTAAAATTTATGTTAATAGCCGCCAATCAAGTAAAATATAAAATTTAAATGTATACTAATGGCAAACAGTTTTAGGAAACAGTAAATAACAGATGTTTTATTGTATTGTTAAATTATATGTTAAAAGCTTAAATTCTTTTAATGTATATAAAGTAAAATTTATGTTAATAGCCGACAATTTTAAGATACCATAAATTAAAGTGCTTTTTGTTTAGCAGTAAATGTTTTAGACTGATACTATTTAAAAATAATAAATAACAGACGCTTTATTGTATTGTTAAATTATATGTTAATAGCTTAAATTGTTAAATGTATATAAAGTAAAATTAATGTTAATAGCCGACAATTTTAAGATAACATAAAGTGCTTTTTGTTTAACAGTAAATGCTTTAGACTGATACTATTTAAAAATAATAAATAACATGTTTTGTTGAACTGCTAAAATATATGTTAATGGCTTAAATTCTTTTAATGTATATAAAGTAAAATTTATGTTAATAGCCGACAATTTTAAGATACCATAAATTAAAGTGCTTTTTGTTTAACAGTAAATGTTAATGACTAATACTATTAAAAAATAATAAATAACATGTTTTGTTTAATTGCTAAAATCTATGTTAATAGCTTAAATTCTTTTAAGATATTTAAGATAAAATTTTATGCAAATAGCTGACAATTTTAAGAAACCATAAATTTAAATAGTTTTAGCGTAATTGCAATGTTAATGACTGATACTTTTAAGAAATAAAATTTTTTTATTGTATTGTTAAAAATATATGTGAATAGCCGACATTCTTTATAATTTATAAAGATTAACAAATAATGTTTATAGTTAAACGTTTGCTTATGCGCAAAAATTTTTTACTATAAAAGCCAACTACTTTAAAGTAAAGTTATCATTTCTCTTTAGCTTTCACTGAGGTTGTTTTAAGAGTTTGTTACAATTTTTTGTATAAAGTTAAGATATATAAAAACAAAAAGTTTCAAAATATGTTGAAAATAGTGAAAAATGATAATAAACTTACTTTAAGTAATGTGTTGATTTAATTAAATTGAAGACATCGATTATCGTAATCCAAAATATCCAATAGGTGAGTCGATTTATATGTTTATATGTTAATTAATAAATTATAGCTTAATAATTAAGAACTTTATAATTAATAACATTATAATTAAAAATTTTATAATTAATAACTTAATATTAATAACTTTATAATTAATAGATTTATAATTAATAACTAATAACTAATAATTAATAACTTGAATATTAATAATTTATAATTAATAACTTTATAATAAATAACTATAATTATTAACTTGATAATTAATAACTAATATTAATAACTTTATAATTAATAGATTTATAATTAATAACTAATAACTAATAATTAATAACTTGAATATTAATAATTTATAATTAATAACTTTATAATAAATAACTATAATTATTAACTTGATAATTAATAACTAATATTAATAACTTTATAATTAATAACTAATAATTAATAACTAATAATTAATAACTTTATAATAAATAACTAATAATTAATTACTGTATAATTAATAACTTGAATATTAATAACTAATAATTAATTACTGTATAATTAATAACTGGATAATAAATAACTAATAATTAATTACTGTATATTTAATAACTTGAATATTAATAACTAATAATTAATTACTGTATAATTAATAACTGGATAATAAATAACTAATAATTAATTACTGTATAATTAATAACTTGAATATTAATAACTAATAATTAATTACTGTATAATTAATAACTGGATAATTAATAACTGGATAATTAATAATTGGATAATTAATAACTTTATAATTAATAACTGTATAATTAATAACTGTATAATTAATAACTGGATAATTAATAACTGGATAATTAATAACTGGATAATTAATAACTGGATAATTAATAACTTTATAATTAATAACTATATTAAATAACTTTATATTAATAACTAATAATTAATAACTGGATAATTAATAACTAATAATTAATAACTAATATTAATAACTTTATAATTAATAACTATATTAAATAACTTTATATTAATAACTAATAATTAATAACTGGATAATTAATAACTAATAATTAATAACTAATATTAATAACTGGATAATTAATAACTGGATAATTAATAACTGTATAATTAATAACTGTATAATTAATAATTGTATAATTAATAACTGGATAATTAATAACTTGATAATTAATAACTGGATAATTAATAACTTTATAATTAATAACTTGATAATTAATAACTGGATAATTAATAACTTTATATTAATAACTAATAATTAATAACTGGATAATTAATAACAATATAATTAATAACTGGATAATTAATAACAATATAATTAATAACTTGATAATTAATAACTAATAATTAATAACTTTATAAATAATAACTATAATTAATAACTTTATATATAATATTTACTAATAACTAACTATATAATAAGTATATAATGATTGAAGGACTTAAGCCGGTAGCAGACTCACTACCTAAATAGCTTCTTAACGCTAGCTTTAGTCCTGAAATCAGAATGAAATTAAAATAAAATGAGCAAGCCTTTATATAGCAAATTTTTGTCTAATAAATTTTTCCACTTAGCGAAATACCGCTTTTATCTATTATAATAAAAATCATTTACTTTCTTAAAATTCTTAGAATGCAATAAAATTGAAATAAAAACATGTTTTTAAGGAATATATTTATTGAAAACAATAAAGTGAAAAAGTTTTAAAAGCTATAAAAGTTTTTTTACATTGAGAGTAATAAAAATAAATTTATTTTTGCAAATAGTTTTTGTGAACAATAAAACCCAGATGTTTATAACACCTGCATTTTATTACCCTGTACATCTGTATTTTATTGTTTTTAACATCTGGATTTTATTGCCTTTTACTAAAAGTGCAGATGTTTTTAAGCAATAAAATACAATATAATACTTTATTTAATTGTTTCAAAATTTTTTAATGTACGCCAGAAAAAGCATAAACTAATTACAGCGAAGTATACTTAGCCATATGTTGTTAACTATATGAAAACATAAACAATTACTATGACTACGTATACTTCGCTGTGATTGGTCTAAGCTTTTTCTGGCGTGTAACTACTAATGATTAATTTTATAAATAATTTATTATTATATTATTGTTTATTAGATATAATCCAAATACCTCAAAGTTATTTGTAATTTATAAATTTTATTGTTATAAAAAGTTAATTATTGTTATTACTAAATATGTACTAATTTTATGTACTCTATTAGATTACCGGTAATTATAATATATATTCATTCTTGAAATCAAATTAATCAAAAAATATAAAATAAAAACTGTAAACAAAAAAATTGATTTTATTAGCTTTAGTATAAAGTAATCTATTTATAGGTTAATTTCTATTCATTAATTCGTTAATAATCTAATCTACTATAATATTAATCACAAACCGCTTAATAAATTTTTTATTGTATTAATTGTATTAAACTAATTTAAAAGTAATAATAAATAATTACAATTTTTTTGTCACATATTTGATATACTGTATAACTACTATATATCGACTATCAGCTTAAACACATTAAAATCATTGTATCAAAATTGTCAATTTTAATTAAATCGTGTATTAAAATATTATAAATTTCAATAATTATGATATGATTTAAATTTATAATATATAAAGTTAATAATATCAACTTTTATGAATTCAAGATATCAAGCTATAAATTTATACTATAAAAATAACTATCTGTAAAATCAATCCAACAATTTATTACAAATTGATTTAAATAAAATTATAATTATATAAAGTAGTTTGTATCACTTTTGACAAATGGCATAAACTGTTTATTACAAAAATTATAGAAAATACAAAATTGTAATAATAATAATATATTTTTTGTAATTTATATGATTTAATTGTAATTTTTGCGATCAAGTGATGGATTTATTTTGAGTGATAATTATCATAGAATTAATTGTGTGATAATCTTACAAAAAAATAACATATAATAAACTATATTTGTAAAAAACAATGTAAGAAATATATTTATTTAATTATAACATTTTAATAAGCAATTCAAGTAAAGTAAAAACTGCGAGTCCCAGCCATATACCGATAAGGCCACCCATATTGGACAGGAAGGTAATGGATGTCATCTCAGGCGAGTGCTCTACCGTTTGATCCAACAATGGGTTGTGAGACAAATATAAAATCAATCGCTTATCCCAAGGATTTTCCTCTAATTTGTTTTTATCCTTAATCTCTACTCCATATAGATTAACATAACAAGACTTATGGCACCGATCGTAGCACAAGTCATCTGCAATTAGGCCACACCTGTCATCGATATTATACTCACAAAGTGTCGTATTGTAACCAAAGTGTCTTTGAATTAAATTAGTTGACCAGAGACTACAGTTTCGACATACCTGTGCATTGTTATGACTATCTCTACAACATCCCTTTTTGTTTAGCATTTGCTGTTCAAAGCACTTGTACCTGCAGTCAGCTCGGGTACGATTTCCATCGTCACTGTCGGGGATGTATTCCCGACACATGGTTTCATAGTTAGGCTTCAATCGTATAGTTTTAATGGTTGAATACACGACTTCGTATTCGTGATTCATTTTGAGATTTAAAAAGTTTTCTGACCTCAGGTCATATGGGGTCACATTTGCCGAGTGAAGTGATAAATGGATTTTATTGTTCGGCAAATCCCATAGGTTTGGTGGGAACCAGTATTTGTTGTGATGAAGATTGAGTGATATTTCATAAAGATTTACTTCAAATCGTCGATATTTCGGATTTAATTCACTGTAAAATGTAAAACATTTTCTAATTTGTTTGAAATTGTCGGCCACTATAGACACTATGGGTTCAGTGTCTTGTTTTTGAAGTAGACTTCCATTGGATATACCATAAAGTCTTAAATTAATCAAAAAATTATTTTTATCATTTTTTGTATTATCATTAGCCATATCCAAAGCTCCCGGTCTGTAAGCTCTTGTAGTGGGAGATGATTTCAAATCAAACGGTATACTTATGGGTCCATCAAACAAATCATTTAAAGGTAAACGCTTTTTGTTATAAAAATCAGTAAAATTGTCGTACAATTTCACTAAATATTGTTTAAGAGTTGCATTTTCATAGTCCTTATCATTGACTCTATCAATAATACTCTTATATTCTGTATATTTGGCTCTAATCTCGGGGTAATATCGGCCCATATTATCCATTCTAAGCGCCTGTGGATAGCATATAGTGATGGCCGGCATAGAGTCGGGTCGGATGCGCTCCATCTGAATGCTGACCACTGTTTTGCCGCGAAAATACTGTTCAAATAATAGATACGAGTGATAGACCAGTAGAGTCGCACATATTATAAATAATATCATTTTTATAATAAATTGACGTTTCTTTGAAATAGACATCGATTGCCATTTCTTAACAATTATATTATTTCTTTTATTATTATTATTATTATCTTGGTCAATTTGTTCATCAAACTCCATGCTTTTATTCATCTATGGTTAATAAAATTATAAAATATTCAATAATTAAACAATTATAAAATGTATACATTTTTCATAAGTAGAGCCATTTGTAAATTCTAGATTTATTATAAATTTACAAAATATATTTTTAAATATTTATTTAACTTGAACTAATTTATATAAAATTAGATTCAAATAAGTATAAAATATTGTAAATTATAAAGTTTCAGATTTTTTATCAATAAACAAGTTATAAAATGCAAATTATTTCAAAACAATTACTGTCTGTTCTTAAAATAACATTTAATGTTAAAACTAATTCATTTTATTTAAAAACAATAAACCCTTTTATTTTATATTTGACTTATTAAATGATAAATTACCCCAATCTCAAGGTAATTGATTTAATAACAAATTATATTTCGTATATTTTTAGTTATTATATAATTTATATAAAATGCTATTATAAAGCAAAGAAGCAAAAAAAACTTATAACTGAGTTATTACATAAAGTATAAGAAATTGTGATATAAATGATTATAACTTATATATGCAATAATTAATTGAGATCTTACCTCAAATATAATATGTAAATCAAAAGTTTAATAAATTAACATTTGAACAAAGTTAAATGACCATTTTTATATTGACATTATTTATAATTAGTTAATATGCAAATAAAGTGAAATATATTTAGTAATTAGTTGTAACTATTAATAGCGTATAATAATAACTACAGTAATGTTAATTAGTCGTTAATATCAATGTCGTTCAGTAAGACATGTATTCACAGACATAACACAGAAATCTGTTATAATAAAGAGCAAAGGATTTGCATTTTAAAATATATACTCAACTAATATAATATAAATGCTTTTAAAGTTGGATATTAACACTGATAACAAATTATCAACAATTTTTTTACTGTTATTTTATTTATTTTTTTATAATTATAATTACATTTCAAGTTTTTGTTGAAATTTTATACTGTATTGTATTAATTCAAAGTCATAAAATTGTGCCAAAAAAAGTGTTAGTGTTTTTAAAATAAATATATATATATAATATATATATAAATTATTTATTTATTTAGAGAAAATTCATGATAATTTTGATAATAACCATAAATTAACTTATTTAATAATTATATACAATTAATGTTAAATGTTTATAATTGTTATAAAACTAAAACAATGTTGTGCAACTAAATGATTCAATTAATTTTAATACAAATATTTATCAAAATGAAATATTGATGTATATGATTATCAGATAATATATTTAAAATGAAATTTAAATAATAATAAAAACTAATTGGTTAACATTTTTATGAGTACATTAACTATACTAAACACTCCGAGACCGAGCCATATGCCAACCAAACCGCCAACACTTGAGAAAAATTGAATAAAAGTCATTTCAGGCAAATACTCGATGGTCTGATCCAACAGAGCGTTGTGTGACAGATAGATATGCATTGATTTGATCCACGGGTTGGTATACTTGTGCTGTCTTTCATCCTTAATTTCCATCGTATAGTGATTAACATAACAATATTTAGGACACCGTTTTGCACATATATTATCATATGCTATGACACACTTGTCATTATTATAGCACTTACAATGTGATCTATTATTAGCATAATTATTATGCACCAAATTTGTTGTCCACAATACGCAATCGGTTACATTATTGACTGTACCGTTGGGACCCAAACAACATGTCTTATTGTTTAGCATAAACTGTTCATAGCACTGGTATCTACAATCAGCTCGGGTACGTAAACCAATATTGTCCGGGTCGTATTCGTAACAATTAGACTCATATGGAGGCGGCAAACGTATTGATTTCAAAGTGGCGTATTTAATGGTATAGTCATAATTTTGTTTCAAATATAACGAATTTTCCGCTCCCGTGTCATATGGGGTCACATTTGCCGAATGCATTGAAAATAATATTTTATTGAAAGTTTGATCAAACAAATTGGGAGGAAACCAATATTTATAGTGAATTATATCTATACTTAAACTTTTAGGTTCAGTGCTATGTTGTCGCCAAATGGCATTCAATTCATTGAAAAATGTAAAACATTTTTGTATTTTCCATTTATTTTTGGTAACTATTGTCACAATTGGTTGAATGTCTTCTTCAAATAATATTTGTGTATCTGATTGCACGCCTCTCATCCAAATGCGAATCAATTGTTCATTTTTGTCGGTCATATTACTGTTGCCATCATCTGAATCCCTCCATAAGTGGAAAGGTATGCTAATATCACTTTCAAATAAATATTTTAAAGGATAATTCTGTTTGTTATAATAATCGCTAAAATTGTAGTACATTTGAATCAAATATTCTTTAAGCGTTTCATTTTGATAGTCATCTTCAGTGACAGAGTCTATAATTTGTTTGTATTCATTGTATTGTTGTCTCAATTCTGGGAATCGTTTGGCCAAACCATCCATACGAAGAGCAAAGGGATAACATATAGTAATTGATGGCAAAGAGTCGGGACTTATTCTCTCCATTTTAATGCTGACTATTGTTTTAGCCCTAAAATATTGTGCAAATAATAGGTACGCGTGATATGCAAGTAATGAAGTGCACAATACAAACAACACTGTCTTCACTATAAACCGTTTTTTTTCTTTTAATGACATTTTTGTCCATTTTTTCATAAATTGAAATACAATAGTCTTTTCTTCTTTATTATTATACTTTACTTCGCTATCAATTTCCAACATTTTTTAAAATTATAATTATCTAAATCCAATATATTATAGTAATCTAACTAATAATTATTATTATTATATTTATTAACTGACTTATACCTAAAGTAAATATTATATATGATATATCTATCATATAATAATTGAATAATTTTTATTAAAATATGGCAATTATCTATTTTTGATGTACCTATAAAAGTATTAAAGAATATTATCATTAATAATAATTTTACATTTAAAATTGTTTTTATTTTCATGTATTATATTCTGTTATTTATTAATATTTTAAATGCAAGAGTTTATAATATAAAATATAAAGTTTAATAATTACAAACACTTAGAATTTAAGTAATTTATTTTTTAAATTATAAAATTATCTATTAAGAAATAGTTAATATAAAAATAGCTTTATCTAATTTTTTATAAACTATAAATAAAAAATATACTAAATACACATTATAAGTTATAGATATATTTTTATACAATTATATTATAAACAATAATGATAAAAATATAAAAATCACTTACACTTTGCTATTGAAAACATCAAAATATTTATAAAGCATTAAAGAGGTATCAAATTTTATTATAAACTATATTAAATACTTTATTTATATACATGTATTGTTAGTAATGTAAAATACAAGACATCAAATAATGATTTTTTCATACATGACTTTATTATTTAGTATATAAAAGACTCACCCATTGCGTCAATGGTCATACTTTGTATAATTATTGTACACAATATATACTATTATTGTATATATTCTATAGTGAAATGTAATAATTATATTACATTTAAATAGCGTAAATACTTTGAATATACTAATTGATTTTATTGTCATCAAAAAAAATAATTATAAAATAACCGATTATAATACTGTTGCATTTTAATAATAATATCAAAAATTATTAATTAATAATAAATAAACAATTAAATCTTACATTTATATATTCTATTAATAGAGATAGTAAAATAAAATTTGTGATTATATTCAAAGTATATACACTTTTATATTTAATGATTATCTTTTTCTAATGGTATTGTTTATTACATTTTGTTATATTTAATTTCTATTTAACTAATAATGTGTTTTAAGTAAATTGAAGTTTAAATGTTTATATTGAATTTAATAGCAATCAAATTACAGTCAAAATTGTTTTTACTTTTAGTTAAATTTTAAAATATAATTTATTATCATAGATTATTTATGCTATTATATAAAAATGCATATAATTTTATTTTATTTCTATTGTAATATTGCTTAAATCTCATGAATATATTATTTCTATCATTTTATATAAATTATTTAATATAATTACAATTATTATTAAAGAAAAAAATATAGATAATAAATTTTATAAACATAATTTGATAAAAAAAATAATCTAATTTAATTATATACTTACTATCTAAATTATATACTTACCTAAATTAACCTAAATTTGATCCTAAATTAATTATATGTCAGTACATTAATTTGTTATTATTAATAGTAAATTTAATATTTAATAAAATATTGTTACTATTTTGAGAAAATATTTTATTCTTATTTATGAATACAATGATAGATATTGTTTAACATTTAATAGTAAAATATATAAAACATTTTAAAAAACATTGATATGATAATAATTATAGTTAAAAAAGCACTTGATTTAATTTTATTTTATTTACTATACACATAAAATATATTATAATTGTAAAATACATATATAAAATGTAATGTAATTGAGTTAATACAATGTATAATGTACATTAACAAGTTTACGTTACTATTTACATTAGAAAGTTTATTGTTTATTTATAAATTATTATTATTATTTATATTAGTATATATTAATTATATATAATATAAATTTACTTATATTTATATGTAAAAATTTGATGTTTTGCAAAAGGTAATTTAAAATTTACAAAATTTCTATAAAATGTTATAATATTAATTTTCTTTTTAAATTTTTATTTATAAAATTAAGTAAAATAAACAATAAAAATCTAAGTTACGTCAAAATAGTTAATAATAACTGCAATGTAAAATACAGTAATAAATATATACCAATATTACTGTAAATGCAATATTTATTTATTTTCATAATTTATAATACAAAATATTTGTGTAAATTTTGTATATTCAATAATGATTTATAATTATATAGTATTAACATTTTTAAAAATATCAATTATACTGTATATAATATTGTTACTAGTACTCTCAAAATTGATATATAAATCAGTTAAATGTGTATTTTTAATTATTTTACATAAATAAAAATAATACTAACATCATATTTATATAACGTTAAATAATCTATTTATTAGTCATATTCTGTAATACAATAAATGTAAAATAAAGAAATAGATGATATCATTTAAAATTAAATCTACATATTGATGAATTCATAATAGCTTATTTTAGATTTAATAAATAAAATATTCAACAAACAATTAAATGCTGTAAATGTTACTAAAATATTATTTATTACTAAAAATTACAAAATTAATTTCTAATAATAGTTTTTTCTTATACACATATATTTATATACTGTATATATAATGAAATTATGTTTTAATTAACTTTTACAATATTCTGCCGATTGTTTCTAAAATAAAAAACACTGACAATCCTAACCACATTCCTATAAGTCCACCTAAATTAGCTATAAAAGTAATGTTTGACATTTCAGGTGAGTGTTCAACGTATTGATCCAACAATGGGTTATGAGCCAGGTCTATTATGAGTTCCCGGTTCCATGGGTTATGCTTATCAAACTTATTTTTATCTTTAATTTCAACGTTATAAAGATGAATATGACAATAATTTTGACAACTATCCTGACACATGTCATCGACTACCAGTGCGCAACTATCCTTTAACTGATAATTACATAAATGAGAGTTTTGGGCAAAATGTTGTTGAATGAAATTACTGGACCAGAGTGTGCATTGGGAACAATTGGTTGGAAGAAATTGCTTATCAATACAACAATTCTTGTTTTTAAATATTTCTTCGACAAAACATTTGTATCTACAGTCAGATCGCGTCCTTTCTTTATTATAGACATTATCCAAATCATAGTCTCTACACATTGTCTCATATGGTTCCGGAAGTCTCTTAGTTTTGATGGTCGAGAATAAGATCTCGTATTCATGATTTGTCTTTAAATTAATGAAATTTTCAGATCGCAGATCATATGGTGTTATATTTGCTGAATGAAGTGAGAAATGAATTTTATTTTTAGTCAATGGTATGTCCAATAAATTTGGTGGAAACCAATACTTGTTATGATATATTCTAATAAGTATTTCATTTAAGTTGACCTCAAATCTTCGCCATTTGGGATTGAGTTCACTATAAAATGTCAAACATTTGCGAATTTGACCGAACTCTTGAGCCACGATTGACACAATGGGTTGAGTGTCCCGGTGCTCAAGTAACTGCTTGTCTTTAATACCAACCAATGCTATAATAATGAGAAAGTCGGGATCACCAGGAATTCCCATAGAATCGGAATTTTTCCATAAGTCAAACGGTATGCTTATATCACTTTCAAACAAATACTCTAAACCCATGTTTTGCTTTTCATAAAATTCAGTAAAATTGTAATACATTTCACTTAAATATTGTTTTAAAGTTTCATTTTGATAGTCTTTTTCAGTTACTGTGTCTATAATACGCTTATATTCGTTATATTTTGGTTGCAATTTTGGGAACCGTTTGGCCATACCGTCCATACGTAAGACAAAAGGATAGCATATAGTGATGGACGGCATAGCATCGGGTCGTATGCGTTCCATACGCACACTGACCACTGTTTTGCCACTAAAATACTGAGCAAATAATAGGTATGAGTGATAAATGAGAAGAAATACACACAAAATAAATAGCAATGATTTCGTAAATAGTTGTCTCTTCTTCTTAAGCGTCAGTTTTCGCCATTTCCTTAATATATGAAATCTAATAGAGTTTTCATATAATTTGCTATTTTCTTCAATTTCCACCATTTCTTGCATTTCAATCTAATTAGTTAATTATTATTATTATTATAATATATTGTTTATAGACTAGTTTGTTATACTTTTGTATTATGGTATTAAATTATTAATGTTATTTTATTTCTTAAACTATAATTTAGAACTATTTAAAAATTTATTTAATATATTTGAAATATTTATAATTTTAATGTACTTATTAGATAACACAATAATTGAATGAGTCATTAAAATTTTAATAAAAATATTTTTATTTTTAAATGATATATAGACTATATATTTGTTTTATAAAATAAAAATACATAAATACAATATTCTATTATTTTTCGTCAAAATTTAAAATCAATATTTTATTTTCAATTAATTTAACTTATGAAATTATATATGAATATTTTTATTAGAAATTTGTCTAAAATTATGATTAATTTCTAATATCCTAATTAATATAACTTAATGTCATTTTTAATATAGCATTTATAAAATAAAAAGTAAAAAAGTTAATGACATTTTTTCTAATAAATTTTAAATAAATATATACTTACCCACTAATAATAATGTTTAAATGAAAATTAAGTTTAATTTCATTATATTTAATTATATATTAATACTACTAATTATTATATTTAATTTAAAACTAATAACTATGATAAATCATTTTACGTTTAAGTCATTAATGTATGCTAATAACTATATTTCACATTAACCAATTGAAAACTTTAATCACACTTAATTTTAAAAAATTTAAATACCTGTATTAATTACAATTTTATAGAATAACCTTCATTACTACACTGTATAGAGTTCCCCTTAAATTCAATGTTTTAAATAGTTTTATTGAAATTAAAATAATTAATCAATTTATATGTTATGTACATTAATATTATTGAGTATAATATTGAAGCAAATTAAGGACATTTAATTTTTTCTTATAATTTATTTTTTAAAAGTAGAATATTATTTATACATTAAAAACTGTTTTGTTAATTATTCTGTTATTTGTTAGTAAATAATTAATTAAAAAATATTGTTATAAAAGTACTTTTTTTTATTAAATTAGTATATTAAAAATACGTAATAAATTTAGTTTTGTTAATCACAATTATATTACGAATGCTAATTCATTAATACAAAAGATGTTTATTATGTTATTTAAAGTAAACAATATCTTAAAATTAAGATAATATTATATATTTTAATTAGCAACCATCCTATCAATGAAAAATTCGTACTTAAATATTAATGTTAATTTTAAATACATTATAAATGATAAATTATCGTAAATAATGCAAATTTTTATTTAAATAAGTATTTATTAAAAGTTGTAAATAACAATCTGATAAATATCAAGAAATACAAACATATTTATTCTATTTATTTACGGATTAAAATATTATATATAAATGTAAACAAATTAAATAATAGTAAAATAAATATTATTTCTTATTAATAAAATAAAATTATATAACTTTTTATATGAGTTTGTTCTATATTAGCCAAGTATTTCAATAATTGCAAATAATTGTCATTTAATATACTGTATACTTTCATAACATATTTATAAGTTATAATAATTAGATAATTAAGTCTAAATAAAATAATTTTGATTCAAATCCATTAACTATTTAAATTATAGCTAATTTTAATACAATTTGTAATATAAAAATAATTATGTTTTAGTAATTTACTAAAATTATTAAAATTAATCTTTGATTATAATTACTTTGAATTTAATACTAAATATCAGAATGTATAGACAATACAGTATACTTGTATGGCATTACAGTATAAATATTATAATAATAATAAATGACTTAACAATATTTCATTATAAAGAATGTTATGTTAATTAAAAATCATTAACTATTTTATAAATATAATAGAGAGATCTCTATGTGTAATAAAGTGTAATTCAATAGTTAGCTTCGCACGTGTAATAAATAATCTATACTACTATATAATTTGGAAATATGTTAAACAGGGAATATAACTAGTAATTAAACAAATAAAACTTTAATACAATAATGAATTTTATTTGACCCTTAATTTTAATTTTTATATTTGCGCGAAAATTAATTGTTTGCGTGACCAACATATAAACATTTCCAATTTATATAGTTGTATAGATATGCTCTTAAAAGTTTATTTGATTATACAATTGATATTTGAAAAAAATAATCAACATGTTAATAGTTATTCAATTTATCTACCATGATAATCATTAATAGTAGATGTATGATAAAAAAGTTAATCATTTTAAACTATCATAAAAACCATTTATTTTTAAAGTATATATCTATGAAAAGCTAATTTTATATATAGAATTTAGTCGTATAATCAGGACTTTTACTACTATTAATATATTAATAAACATTTATAATTATTATTAATAATTGCTATTTTATATACACTTTAAGCACTTTTCCGTCATCTATCATTTTTTAGTGGCAATTGTTGTAAAAGTTATCTATGATTTGATGCAATATTAAGTGTAAAACAGATTATAATTAACAGATAGAAAACCCGTTTTCATTCAATGGACATAACTATTGTTTCAGACATTATATATCAACAAATGTGAACAAAATATCGAAATATCAATCATATTTGGTTCCAAATTATGTCCTATTAATTAAAATATTCAAACATATAATTGAGAATAAAAATAATTTTTTAGTTCTTAAAAAATATTTTATTTATTAATAATTTTTGTTTAGAGATTCAGTCAAATGAATATATTAGAATATTGTTAGGTTTTATTTATTATTTGTCAGGATATTATTATGTGAACTAGGTACTTTATTGAAGTCACTTAATAATTAACTATATTTTAGTTTTAATAAAATATGTTTATTGGTTGGATATATTGAAAAGTAATAGTCAATAGATTTGTCATCTATTGATACAAATGGTATACAACTATACAGTTTGGTCGACAATCCAAGAGTGACTGTGCTCTCCAACTGTACTATCGGTGCCCATAAACTCACAACAGTTTCTCACTGTTGACAGTCGGGTCATAAAAACTTAAAACTATTTTTGTTGCCCATTGGCTACTCAAAGATATCTCTTTCAGCCAATACATCAAATACATGTATATTCAACACAATATACTTAAATACAATTCAAACATATAGTTTCAAACAAAATATAATAATAATAAATCAAATCATGACAATATGACCTAGATTAAATTGATTGCACTATAAATAAATATACAATATTATATAAACCTATTTAGATAAACATATTACCTAGCTAACTTTAAATTAATTGTAATAAGTATGATATTTTACAATTTGTTCAATTGATGCTAAAATTCTAAATTATATTATATTTCATAAGTATTTATAAGTTAAAACTTAATCAACACATAATATAAAGTAGAGTTAATTTAATTATAAAAATTTTGAACCTTTTTTAGTGGTAATACAAACTTTTAATTTTATAAAATTTTCTGAATTATACGATATATTATTAATACAAGTAAATAGCAAAATGTATAATATTTGTATAATAAAGTATAATATTTTCTCATTTGATATCAACAACAAAAAAATCAAATTTATTTTATGACTTAACTATGAAGTATTGTCTAAATTATAGATAAAGTTTATGCAATCAATTGATGGGATATTCTGTAATAAATATTATTAATATAAAGAATACAATGTTTGTCATAAATAACGTAACAAATTGATTGATGACATAATATATGTATAGTAATGGCATTGACTGAGTTGAGGGTCAGTTCAATGTTTGTGTGTTTCCACTGTTTTGACGTATGTTTCAACAAAAATCACGTGTTTTGTTGATTGCGCTTCAATTTAGTGCGTCTACTCCTATATACTGTATATACTGTATATACAGTACTATATTAATACTATTAATACTATAGCTATAGCTATGGGTTTTCAACTATAATATTAGTGCTATAGCTTTGAATGACTGCAATACTGTTGTAGTATTGGTTTATATGTATTATTGTTAACAAACAACAAAATGCCCGCCACTACTGACAACACCAATAATTGCAATCATATTATTAATTGTGTTAATAATAATAATAATAATAATATTAACAATATTGTCAACAATTCACAATCAAACACCACTTCTCCAAACAATAAACATAACCAACAATCACAACAACAACTTCAACAACAACAACAACAATCACCGCAACAGTTGACAACACAGACTGAGAAACCATTGCATTATCAGTAAGTGTTGTGTTGTTATTGTTTGTCACTTATATATAGCATCACATGATATGACAAACAATGCATTACATTATTAATAATAATCGTGACATTTATATTGTTGTTGTTGTTGTAGTAGACGTTAACTACATTGTCAACTATAACAACAATTATAATATCAGTCAATATCATGATTGAACAATATTGGCCTTAATATCATACATACACACTCACACATACACACACACWCACACACACATGCTTTTAATGATACATTTGATAACATATACTTTATAATAACATATACTATAATAGTAACACATATACAGTAATATAAATGAATGAATGACTAACTTATCTAACATAATGTGTGATTCAATGGACAGGTATTTAAAGGAGTTTCGTTGTGAACAATGTCCACTATTCCTACAACACAAATGTACACAACATAAGCCATTCACGTGTTTTTATTGGCATTTCTGTAACCAACGGCGCCGTCGACCCATACGGAAACGTGACGGCACTTTCAACTACTCGCCCGATGTTTACTGTACTAAATATGATGAAACAACTGGTGTCTGTCCAGAGGGTGACGAGTAAGTCATACATTCAATTCATTTGTCATTATAACAGATCATATATATCGTGACACTGTATAACAAATCAATTTCTTATCATAAATTAATTTTTGTTTTTTAACAAATAGATAAATAATTTCCAAATAATATATAACTATAATTTTTAATTGAGAATTAAATTAATAGATTGATTACATTTTAGCTGTATTTATAACTGCAAACTAAAGTTATTAGATAAAAATCAATAGTATTTTTGTTTCTAATTTATTATAATGTTATTACATCACATTTGACTACAGTATATAGTTATTATGCAATGTTATTGTTTTTATATACTTTTTTAAACAACAAAATATGTAATTTTTTAATAGTAAAGTTTTTACTAAAATTACATCAACTAATTATGTAATATGAGATATATTATATATCTGGTAAACGATATTATTATTATTATGTTAATTATATCGTTTTTAATTAAACAACTTTCAGTGTAGAAGTTTGCATAAAATTTCTATTTATCACTTGTTATGATAGCATCTCATTATGATATATCATATATGTTGTGTGCAATGACTTATCAATATATTAATATAAAAACATGATTACAGACAGACCAATGAGTTCATTCCCTTTATAGATATATTTATACATATTATAAGCCTAATATCACACCCCTTACCAAATAAACTATTATCACTGTCTGGCCATAACTTTTTGAGACAATGGACTCACTGTCCATTGCTATGTATCAGTTATAATAGGATATATTATATAGCATTGGATTTAAAGTATATAAAAGATTGGAAACCAAAGAGAATATATAGTTTGTATGCTTTGATTGTTAGACATAGAGAGCAAACCCAGACCTCCTAACCATTGCGTTCAGTGAACTCTTTTTATGTCCTGTTTTGTTGAGAGTTGTTATATAAGAGAGAGAGAGAGAGAGAGAGAGAGTCATCCCATACAAGAAAGACAAACAAATCAATTTGTCGATAATTTTTATAAAGATTAAAATAAAATCATATTTTATATTCAGTAATACAATTAATTATTATAATATAAATTGTTGCACAAATAATTTATTATAATAATATGTTATACTTGTATTTAATATTATATACAATTGTATTTTTAATTTAATTAAACTAGCATGGTAATATTGTTTAGATTCTCTTAAGTAAACACTAGGATTACATAACAATAGAAATATATAAATTAAAAAAAATATATCAAACAATTTATAATATATTGATTATTTATATAATTATTATAAGTACGAGTCTTTGAATTGAATTACTATAGTATAGATTGTGTGATAATTGTGTTTAAACTGTTTATATATAATTGTAATAATTGTTAATAAAATATAATTATAATTGCAAACTATATAAATGATTTAATAGAATATTCTGTTGAGATTTCATTGATAATACATTTTTACTTATATAACCCATAGTATTGACTGACTTTGTGTTATGTCGATATTGAAACTAAAACACATATATAATAATTATTACTTTTTATTAAATTTTATTTTAAAATGTTTTTAAGCTTTGATTAAAGGCATTTTTGGCAGTATTTTATTTTTTTAAAGTTTTAGATGTATTAAATTTAAAACATTATTATAGTGTCAGTAATGGATAAATTTTTAGACATTAAATTGAATTCTGTTAAAATAAATTTATTTAAAAATAAAATAAGTTATGATCATTTAATTAATACTAGTTTATAAATCATTTTTATTGTAATAAATTTATATATTGTTACAGTTTTAACAATGCAATGTTATAAAATGTTTTATTAAATTTCTACAAATTATTAATTTACAAAATTAAGTTTCATCTAATTTCTTAGATCTTAATATCTATTTTGTTGTAAAATTTAATTGCTTTTAATAGTTCATTAAAAATATTTTATAATAATTAATTTATAACAAATAAAACGTAAAGTCTAGAAAATTTATGAAAACAATTATAATTTAAACATCAAATGTTATATTACTTGTAAAAGAAATAAAAATTAACTCTAAGATAATTAACAAAATAATAACAAATATATGGTTAGTAATAAGCAATGATAATAAAATTAATATTTTTCAAACTATTGAAGTTTTAAATTATAGTGTTTTGTTTAATAACCCATTATTTTGTTTTTTTAAAATATTTTTTTTGTATAATTTGATTAAATATAAATGAAGCAAAAAATACAAAATACTGAGATTTTGTTGATTACATAATAAAATTTGAGTAATTGACGGATGATTTAAATTTTGAATTCAATTCTAGTCTATAGTCTTAAAATGATTGTCATCTACAGTACAGTACAAACTTATTTTGAAACATTGTATTAACAAAGTTATCACACAATAAATACTATTATTCAATCTACTCGTGCATTCACTTAATTATTCATATGCTGTCTACCATATCGACGATATGTGTATACTATACACTTAACATCAACTATTAGTCCACTGATTACATACATTAATACTTTAAGTATATTATAGTTAGTTATGTTAAAAATTTTCTGAGAATTTCAAATAATTATAAATAATTTTTTTTATATTATAAATCAGGTATTTATTTCAACATTCATTTAAATTTTGATTTGAAATAACATTTACAGATTATTATTTCATAATCTTTACTATAATTAGCCATACATTTCATTAAATTATATTTCTATATAAATCTATTTTGTATTTAATTTAGACAATTAATTATATTGAATATTTGTATGTCTTGAAGATTTCTAGAATCTATTAAGTATTAATAAATTACAAGTAATTCTTAGATTAATTATTTGGATAATTAGTTTAGCGTATTATATATTGTTATTAATTAATCTGAAATACTCATAAATACTTTATACATTTTTATCAATAATAATATTGAATATTATTTGAATTATTATTTGAATAATAGTTTGGAAAATATTTAATAATTAGTAAAAACATAACTACACAACTCATACAACAATATTTTATAAATTCATATAAATTTAGCTATAGATATACCAATAATTACAGCATATGTATAGTAATTAGTTTTTATAATTTCAACTCTAGTGTAGTATATATCATGTTTCACATAATTTTCTATATAATATTCAATATTTTATTATTTAAGAAATGAATGCCTGAATTATGTAAATTTGTTGAAATGATTTGTTTACAAAGTAAATATATATTAATATATACTGTAATATAAGTTATTTAATCTATTTTAAGTTATTTAATTTAGATTATATACAGTATATATATATATATATATATATATATATATATATATATATATAGATTTTATTTAAATATATTTGATTTAAAATAATTAAATGAATAAAATGGATTCAAATAATTCACTCGACAACAGGTGTCCATACCTTCATAGGACTGCTGGTGACACTGAACGCCGCTATCATTTGAGATACTATAAGACTGGTATTTGTGTGTACGATACGGACACTCGGGGTTATTGTGTAAAAAATGGTCCGCACTGTGCGTTCGCACACGGATTACATGACTTGCGAAACCCAGTGTATGACATTCGGGAACTACAGGCCATGGAAAGCGGTCAAAATATTTTATGCGACGGGGAAAACGGTTTTAATAACAATGCGATACCCAATAATCTGGACAAAGAGCGGAACGCCCTAAATGAAGACCCGAGATGGCAGGACACGGCCTATGTATTGGCTAATTATAAGACAGAAATCTGCAAACGACCGCCAAGACTGTGCCGACAGGGGTTTGTCAACATATTTATATAAATGTGTTTACTTTAGACAACTAACTTATCACTGAAATTGTTTTATTACGATAATAGCTATGCCTGTCCTCAGTTTCACAACAACAAAGACAGACGTCGATCACCCAAAAAATATAAATATCGATCGACTCCCTGTCCTAATGTTAAACAGGGAGATGAATGGGGAGATCCAACTAATTGTGAGAGTCTGGACGGTTGTCCCTATTGTCATACAAGAACTGAGCAACAGTTTCATCCGGAAATCTATAAATCAACCAAATGTAATGATATCCAACAGACCGGTTACTGTCCGCGCGGACCTTTCTGTGCATTTGCACACGTGGAGACCAATGGTAAGCACGTGATTGTTTTATTTTATTACAGTTTCATTCAATTATTTGTCTTTTATCTATTTATTTAGTCTATAATTCATTTTTAAATGTCAAATATTATTGTATTTATATAAAATAGCATGTATTTCAATATTGAATGATATAATTTTTGTTTATATTTGTATAAATGTTAGTTTTAAAATATACAGTATATCCCAAATTGATAATATAATATTGTGTTAATCGCATAAAAAATTATGTAAAAGTGATGATAATTTCGTAATATTTGTTAGCATTTATACTTACATAAGTAGTTTAATTTAGAATCTAATAATTTGTATTTTTATATTTAGAAGAGATATCCGCTGCCCGAGAGTTATCTATGGAAGGAACTACCGATTTATCTCAATTAGTGTCTAATGTATTGCCACCTAATAATTGTAACACTAGTCCTGTGCCGATCAGTCGAACCGGTTCTATATCAAACCCGCAACAAACAGGTACGACCCCGCAGTCCATTATCAATAGGACATCTAATAATCAATCAGTGGCCTCATCACTACCCGAACACTATCAAAGCGGTTTTGATCTGTCAGCCCCACAGCCACCACCACAAATGGTTTGTTATAAATTTTAAAAATTATTAAATAATTATTGAACAAATATTTTGTAATTGAAATTTAGGCGCTCAGAGATATGACAGTATCTGGATGTTTAGGACCCATTGCCCGCCCCCGTAGTTACAGTACTTCTACAGCCACCACCAGAAGTGATAGTTTATTTGCATCAATATATGAAAAGAATGGTCCCCTCAATAACAACGCTTCGTCATTGTTTGCGGGAAACAGTTCACCTCTTTTCTCAAATTTTGCTATATCTCCGTCAACCGGTACCGACTCTATTGGCAATCAATACACCAGTAATTTCAATCCAATAGACGCCGCTTTTAATCATTTAGATGATCTCAATTTAGATGACTTGCAAATCGATAGTTTTGATAAAGAGTTTCAACAGCATCATAGAGAAAGTATTGGCGCCAATAGTGATGTTTCCAATCATATGGATAGTGTTGTCAATAGTGTTCTCACTAGAAATAGCATATTGGGGTCAACACAACCCGTTAACATACCGGGTACTGCTTTACTATTTACCTAATTTTTATTGATTTGCTTACCGGTAATTAAATTATTGTATTAGGTGCTCGACTAAATAATACAAGCAATAGTTTGTCATCACCTCCAGTGAGTGCTTCTCCAATAGCATCATCATTGACCAGTGGTAATCAAACATCTGGTTTATCGCACGGAACCAATACTGGCACTGGTTTTGGTATGTCGTCATCATTTATACAGCGGACAAATTCTGTGGGACAGTCGTCACTATACGACTTTGGCTCTAATAACATGTCTCCGGGAAGTTCTTCAAACAATAATCATTCAATTATGGCTTCAATGATGGAAGTGCAGAGACTTCGCGAAGAAAACTCATTACATAAGGCGACGTTAGCTAATTATGAAGAAAAGTTAGCTCAAGCCATGAATGTAAGCATTGATTAATTAAATGTTATGTTTTGTCAATTTATGTCTTGTTTACCAACAGTTATGGAAATTAGAAGTGGAAGAAGTGACACGAAAAGAAAAGTTAGCCGAATCACAGAGGGATGAGGTATGGCTGACATTATCTTATAATATACTTTATTTGATTGTTATTATTATACAATACAATTTAATTAGCAGTTTAAAGCAGTTTAAAAGTTTATTTATATTACTTTACTTATGATTAGACATTAATAATTATAATGAGTATGTGTTTCATATTTATCTATTTATTCGTCTAATTTTGATTCATGAAAGGCATTGAATAAGTTGTCGTCAATTCAAAGGGAATTAGAGCTCTTGAAGTGCTCGGAAAACACATTACAGACCAAACGTATGGGAGATTTGAGTTCAATGACTGCCAACCAATTAATCCAATTACAGAATCAGACACGAAATGAGTTAAAGTGTATCGAAGAGGTATGCAATTTATACTCAAACTTTTCGCTATAATATCACTACAAAGACACTACACAAACATATACCGATACTACTGTATCATTAAACTGTTACAATTGAAACAATGTGTGTATGGCATGAGGTGGGGATCCCCTTACCTTCAAATCTCATACTCACATCAATTATAGATTATTATGACTATTATAACTGAATTTGAATATACGGTACATATAAAGCAATATCTATCAACAATTTAATTCTACATAATTTTAGTCAATGTTAATAATATTAAAAAATTAAAATTTGCATTCAATTAATATTTTAATATATCTTTAGCTATAGTTTAATATAAATATATTTAATAATGAATATATTTTATATTTATTAGACATATCCCCAATATCTGACTCCCACCTCTATATTTGGCCAAACATTTTTATATTAGTTTTTAATTAATAGTAATTTTAGGTTTTTAATTATTAAATAATTTAGAAAATAATTGAAATGAATTTTTAAGATAGTATTTGTTTGTTTTTGTGAAATGACTCAAATAATACACACATTTTCAATACTACAGTTTTAATCTTAATTTACACAAAATAATTATTAATTTTATGATTTGATTTTTATTGATTTATATTAAGTTTGTTTTGTCTTTACATATCTTTTTGTAGGCTTTATTAAGACAACACAAAACTGCATGACTTGTAAGAGTTATATAAACATAAATTAAGAAATTGAATCAAATTATTATAAAAGTATTTTTAATTTAAATTATATTATTATATACTGTTTATACTTATTATAATATTACAAATTATTGATAAATCATTGGTTGATATAAATAAAAACACTATATGTTAATAATTTAAATGTATTTATGTAGATATTAATTTTTTAATTATATTATACATTGATTTTTTGAGGCACACAAGCAAAATAAATTTCCAAAAATTCCTTTAAAAATGATACTGATAATTTTTATATTAACATATATTTTTAAATATTCTCTGAATTTAATGAAACAGTAATTCCACGTAAAATGCATTCAAAATGATTGCAACAAATTTTGTTAATATTTTTCGCTTGTTTTCATATCTATAGAGAAAACTATGTTTTTGTTATTAAATTATAAATATAAAAGTCACATATTTTTGTTTTTATGACATTAATCTTTATATAAAAGTGTATAAATTATTTATATTTTTTGCATCAAAGTGTAGTGTCTTATGTATAGAGAAATAAAAAAAGAAAATACATTATTATTTTATATGGCGCTAAAGATTATTGATAATAATAATGACATTAATATAATAAATTAGTCACTAAAATATATATAATTTAAAATAATACTATTATAATACTAATAAAGTCGAAAACAATCGAAAAATGTCTTATTTCTAAAAATCAATGCCTCGAATAGTAAAAGTAATGATAATTGAAAATAATTAGTATATGATATATGTTAGACATAATAATTATAAATATTTTATTGGAATTTTTGGACAACTTTAGTATATATATATAGTATATATAAACATTTAGTTTATAAACAATTATAATATAATAAATTACAAGACATTATATTTGTGTAATTAAGATCATTCATATAATTATATATAATATAGAATTAGACAAAATTAAATTTAGTAATTTTCAATTTTAATAATCAATAAATTTATTAAAAAAAAATTATTGTTATTAAGGATATTTATTTACTATGAATGAATGATTGAATAATAACAATAATTTTGAATTATATAATGATTAGGATATTTTTTAAGGTCTTGTATACTACAAAATAAAAATTTACAAATTAAACAATATTTTTAATTATACGAAATTTATTATTAATAACTAATTGTCTCACGTATTATATTGTATAATAATCTTTTTATTTTTACATTTTGTTTTTTATTTTTTATTATTATATTATAATATTATAATCTTAATTCAAAAAATTGTCTCTTATTATATATTTTCATATTCAAATTGTTATATTTAATAAGTATATACTTATATAAAGAGCACATATGTTGCCAAATAGTTTGAACAATAAAAATTTGTTAATTTATGTTAAAAAATTAAGATAAATGTTATTTTTTTAATAATTTGAAATGTCGTTCCTTACCTGTCTATGCTGATCTAATAAATAACTATATAATATAGTCTATATTAATTAATTAAGGCCTATATATATATAGTTGCAAATATTGTTTTATATGATCTAGGTTCGTTTCGTAACATATAATTGATTTTAGAAATAATAGTTTATAATTGATTAATTTTTTAGTTATATTTACAATTATTTAGTTCTATATTAATATTTTAATCACATTATATACAATTTGCACTTAAAATAGTATTTATTAATTCAATTATTTTTTGCTATAATATTTTTAATGCTCACATCTCAACATTTATGTTATTTTTTTAAAGTAAATTTGATAATTCTTACTAAATATAATACAATATATAATTCTTTATAATTGATATGTTGTTTATTATTTAAAATTTATTATTATTATTATTAATATCATTACAAAAATTTATTATTATGATTATTATATTGATATTATTTTATTCATTGAATGTATAGTACTGTATGATATATTATATTCAATTAGATATACAGTGTATACTAATATACCGTAGTTTACATATACATTAATATCATTATAATAATATATAATAATTATATAATATAAACAATTTAGGATTTTTCAATTAAACAATGAATGAATGAATTAAATATCTGTATTATATTAATAATTCAATTTTAAATTTTATTTCTAAATGTTTATTTTAAATTGTATGTAAATTTTGTTATACGAGATTAAAAACAAAATTTGAAACTGATTTTAATAATAGTTTATACTAATTTAATATGAACACTGAATTATTTAATTGATTAATATATCTTGATAATTTTTCAATTAAATTTTATGACTAAATATTAATTTGATAATATTATTAGAGGGCAAATTAACTTATGAGTTATCGCTTTAAAATTAAAAATATTAGTTTATAATTAAAAAGTTACTTTAATAGCATCAACTTTTCAATTAAATTAAATTAAAGTTTGTACATTTATATTTTTATAAATATATTAATTATAATATGAAAAGTATGAATATAATATTCAATTTAAATTTTCAAATAATTGTCTAATAATGCAATAGTAAAACTTGACAAAAAAGTTTGTTTGAAGTAAAAAGAAATGAAATAAAACAGATAATAATTAACTTAAAAATATAGTTATAAATTAATTGTTTAGCCTTTTAACTAATGACCAACAAAATAAATTAGATTTTTCAGATTGATAATTAATTTTGAATTATTTTGTTTATTTTATTTTTTGATTTGTTCAAAACAATATTCAATAAATTTTAGTATTTTAAAAAATAATTGTTTAAAAAATTATTAATTTGTGAATTTACAAAATTCAATTAATATTTATTTGATTTAATGTCAGTTCTTATATAATATCTAATTATAAGTTATTATGTACAGTATTATATGTTTTATTATTAATTGAAAATTTTGAAATTTTAGAAAATAACAAAATTATATAAATATTTAAAATATTATGATAAAAAATATTTATAGCCAAAATTATATAAATGATAAAAAGTGTATATATTAATATTTTTACACTAAAAATTTATACTATTTATTATATTTTGTCCTAAATTGTATTAAATGTATAAATATTTATATTTTCACAGAATATTTGCGATTCATATTCATTATTCATTATAACATATAAAAACACTTCAAAATTTTCAATTAAGGGTTATTTTAATAGAAATAAAAATTATAGGGATATATCTGTCAGTAAAATAACTTTTATTTAAACATAAATATAAAAATTTAACTATTTTTGAATTAATGTTTGAAATTATGATATATTGTAATATGATTTATAAAAATAATCATTCATTCATTCATTACCATTATTTCAGTAAATATAAGATTCACATTATTATGAATTGTTAATCTAATTATAAATAAATTATTGTAAATTTAGTAAGTTTAAATAATTAAAAATATTTCAATTTTAATTTTTCATAATTAAAATTAAAAATTCAAATAATAAATTTTAATATTGCTGTTAAATTGTAAATTTAATTGATTAAAGCTTGTTTAGTATTATAATTATTATTATTATTATCACTTATATAATTATCATAAATATTTGTTTGTGTTGGTGTATTAGTTGTTATTTAAAATAATAAAGTCATATATAGTATATATCTGAGAGCTTAATATCCTGGTCTATGAAGCAATTATTGACAGAAAATATTTAATTATTTAGGAAAACATACTTTTCACTAAAAATGTAATAAATAATACTAAGCTTAGTATTTACCAAGTACAAATTATTAGTTATCTTAATTAGTAAATTTAAAATTTTTGAACAAAAAAATTAATTAATTATTAAATAATATTTAACCTCTCGTGTGAATTAAATTTTAATATTAATAAGATATAAACGCATTAATATTTATTTTTTCAAATTTATGACTACATTAGCTCTCAGATATATAATGAGTTTTATTGAATGAATGACCGGTTAATTGAATGTTGAGAGACAATTAGTTTATATATTTGTATAATTAAATAATTATATTATATGTGCATTGCATTCATTCCTTAATTATTATTATATATAGTTATTATAAATAGTAATTATTTAGTATTTCAATTATAATTAAAACTTAAAACTATAACAAATAATTTATTATAAATTATAAGCAAATAATTATTAAATTATTTCCATTTATAATAATTTTTAAAACACTTCTTTGACTTTATAAAAATAATTAGTGTCTTAAAATTTTTGTATTAATTTATATATAAAAATGTGTGTCTTATTATTTGAAATAATTTATTATAAATTGAGTAAACATTGTGTTATAGTTTTTCAATTGATGAGACTTATTGTAACTATATATAAATAATTATATAATAGTACTTTATAATAATAATAATTTATAATTAAATTATGTATTTATATATTGTGCTATAACAAGTGTTCACTGTAAAAATATTAAAATTATCAAAATTGTATCTATATATTTAAAATAATTATCTAGCAACATGTTTCAATTATAACAGTGAATACTCATATTAATTCCAATTACATAAATACTATATATTTTAATTACAATTAAGGAATTTATATACAAATAATATTTTACTTACTATTTTCTAAAATAGTTTCAATAAAAATAATGAAAGTATTTAAATTTATATTTTTAATTAATAATTGTTATTTTAAATAATACCAAAAATAACTATTGTCTTATTAGCATTTAAGTTAATTAATGACACATTATTTATATTGCATTTTCTAAGAAAAATGTTCTGGATTATGTTATTTAAACTATTTTTAAAAATTATCACATTCATGTAACATTTTAATTGTTTATTAATTAATTATTGTATTCAATACTAGGGTAGTTATTGTATATTTAAATTGATAAATAATAAATTTTTAATTCTTTAATAAATTGTGTATCATTTAATTTAATTGTCATATTTTTTAATGGTATAAATAATATAATAATTAATGATAACTAATTGGTTGTGAGCATTAAAATCTATGATTCAAGTCAGCTGGTCCTGGAAAAACGGTAATAATATATATATAAATTTATATATATATATATATATAGGTTTATATAGAGTAAAGTATATTATATTATGTCTAATGAAAAGTATAATGATTGTAAATTAGATTGTGGACAATGGCATATTGACCTAATGTTGATTATCACATTAAATACAATGACATAAATAGTCATATTAAAAGTATTGGTTCAATTGAAAAGTTAGTCGATTGGATATTATCGATGTCAACATTGAACAGGTATTATAGTAGATATATATTACCAAATTCTATGAGTAGACTGTTTTCCAAACTATACAATCAATTATAATTGAATAATAAATTTAATACTTACTATATTTAAACAAATATTTATTATTGTATTGAAATTTGTAAATTTAAATTATTCTCATCTAATAGTAAATAGAAAAATATTTATAATTTCAACAAAACAACTCGTTTTTTAGTAATTTGGAAATATATGATGATTTGACAATCAATTGGTGTGCTATGATATTTGATGTCAGATAATACAAATTGATACCCAAACAAGTATTATCATAATATCATATAACTATATAATTATTAATAACAAAATATAGATTAATATTAATCAATTAAATCAACTAATTCGTAATCTGTGGACAGTTAGCAATCAAACTATTTCTTTAATGTATAGCATTTAGTGAACAAAATTATAACCAAATGTTTGTCACAATTTGTTATAGAGTTGCAAATAGGGTTAACCTAAAGCATAATAATTAACGTCTAATTATTTTATTCATACAATATTACAATTTTTATTTTATTGATAAAATTATCTGTTTTATACTATTATTAAAATTAAATTTTATTATAAAGTAGTTTAATAAATATAATTTTATTAATACAAAAATTCATAATATTGTATATTATTTCGATATATTAATTGAGTGCATACTATGCAATAATGCCGTTATTATATTAAATCAACTTTTGTATATACTTTTGTTTTGATTTGATTAATATTATTATTTTCAATTGGATTTCTAACATATAAAATCAATGCAATGATAACAAAAACAATTGCAATTATAGTATAAAAATCAATGACAATATTTAACAAAATACGGGACAATATGACTGAAAATATAATCTGAAAGACGGCTCCATAGGTACGGAAAACTGAGTTCAGTTTTTTCAAATATAAAGCAGTCATTAGACCCATAAATACATTGTTTAATAATACAAACAGTAGTTTTGGTTCATTAAATAAAACAAAAGTTAAAAATGTTTGAAAATCACTACATTTGCTTACTATAAGGACAACAATAATGTTAAATATTATTGAATTTAAATATAGAAACATATTTTGTATCATAAGATGCAATGTTTGTCCTTTTAATAAGTATTCGTTATAAACGCCGGCAAAACATGAACACAGAATTTGTAAGAAAACAGGTATTAATAAGATTCCGGTGCTCTTTAGGTCATTATTTTTATCAATTTGTTTTTGTCCACTACTTGTCCAATACTCGGCCAACTGTTTAGTCAAACATCCAATTGTTAGTATTATAAGTGATAACCATTGCATTGGACTTAATAAACGATTAAATAACTTTTGGTATACAATAGCCGTCAATACTATACGGAACTGCCATAACATACTGATAGTATGGTATATCATATATAAATAATAATTGTTTGTTTAAATTAATTAATTATGATATTTTATTTTATAAATATAATAATAAATTATTATTTACCTATATTCTATAGGATTCATATGTGATAAATTAAAATACCATAAAATATCGCTAAATAAATACAAAATTGATGGCACAGAATAAAGTAACAATAATTTATAATTATCTATAAATTGATAAAACAATTGTTTTGTCATTTGGCTTAAAGTTTGAACATTTAGTTTATTAGTTTGTTTATTAAATTGATTGATAATATATATACTATAAGAAAATATAAATTTAAGACACAAACAGTAAAATACAATAATGAATGGATTATATGCTTTCAGTTTAGTTGACGACACTATAATTGATGACAAACTGTCAAATAATATACTTATTATATATCCGTAAACAACAAGTGATTCCGTAGACAAACCAATCATTTTTTGTTAATTTTAACAAAAATGTTATCAAAATTTCAGTTTTGTTTCAATTTTTTAAACATATTTTTATTTAAGTTTACTGTTTGAATGTATTTCTTGTTTAACACCATATCATAAAACCATATGGATTTTAGTCGACCCATACATTCAAATATTATTTTATTAATAGTATTTGATTTGTAAAACAATACTTAGAGTTGTAATTAACTTAAGAATTATAGAAAAACTGTAAATAATATTAATTACAATAAAATATAACTAATATTATACTAAAACTGTTTGTTTATTAATGATTTACCAATTGTTTAGTTTATAATTTAATATTTGTATTACAGTAAAAATTGTATATAATTATCATTTTTATTCAATTTTAATAAATAATTATTATAATAATGATTTGAAATCTTTGAAATTAAATAATTAACTTTTAATTTTACTTAATTAAGTATTATTATTATTATTTAATAATAAATTCTATAATTATCAACATTATTGATGTATTTACACATTAATTATATAATTTTAAATTAAAAAATTATTTATGACTTAATTTGTGCGTATAATTCAGTAAATAATTCAATTAATATTAAAAATTATGAATAAATAAATAATAAATAAATTAAAAATAATGCAAAATATAAAAAATACAAAAAATACCCCTGGCGGGACTCGAACCCGCAATCCCCGGTTTAGGAGACCGATGCCTTATCCATTAGGCCACAGGGGCTAACATTATGACACACTTTTTAAAATAGTCATACTATATGTTAGTGATGTTACATGTATTTTGTCATTCAATAACATGGGATCCAAATCACAAAATAATACAAAACTGTCTAATTTTATCACAAGTTTTCTCATTTAATATAACTTTATTTATTATGAAATTGTTTTGTCAGACATTTATTTAATCAATACTTTAATTGTTTATTTCATATTTTCAAATAATTATTGGCAATATTTTTTTAGATAATCTTCATATGAAATGATATATTTTATATATAAAATAATAATGTTTTATAACTATGTCTACTTGTATTACATATATGTGTAATAGTGATACAATGTATGCATTACTACTGTATTATCAATGCCTATACATTGTGTAGTAGTAGTAATATGAGTCAAGTGATAGTGTATTACAACCAATAGAAATGGTTGTTTAAAAGGCCAATCAGAGACCGGCATTTAGGGCCGCGTCTAGTGTTATGGCAAATGGCGGCCATTTATTACCCACTGATTGAACAGCCATTGAGTTTTCACACAATGAGTTTGAGTGACTGAGTGAGTGAGTGATATATATTATAGAGAGTATAGAGTGAGTGTAGTGTTGATGGCTATTGAGGTCATTGTTTGTTCGCCCGATTCGTCAGTGAAATACCAGTGACTTTGTGTGTGTGTTGTGTTGTGTATTGAGTTTTGTATTGAGTTTTAACATAACTATTGAGTTATCTATTGATTGCCTTTTCTATCACTAATTGTTGTCAAACTAACCATTTGTCCCATTGTTTTGATTGGTCACCACTTTGGCCGACGATATATATAAACAAAAACTGTAAGTATTGGCCATTAGTTTGGTCGCCGAAAATGTGTTGTTTTTATTGACAAACAGTGAGAGTGACTGACAAACGGTTGACTCAATTGTTATAATAATTGTGTTATTAATGAAATGTTTTTCATTTGTTTGTTCATTCAATAGATAACTCTTTGACTGACAATATAATCAACAAAACTGTTGAAGTAATCAATGGCCCGAACTAAACAAACTGCCCGTAAGTCAACCGGTGGTAAAGCGCCGCGTAAACAATTGGCCACCAAAGCCGCCCGCAAGTCGGCGCCATCAACGGGAGGCGTGAAGAAACCTCATCGTTACCGACCGGGAACTGTAGCTCTTCGTGAGATTCGTCGATACCAGAAGTCAACTGAATTATTGATTCGCAAACTGCCGTTTCAGCGATTAGTTCGTGAGATCGCACAGGACTTCAAAACTGACCTTCGCTTCCAATCGGCCGCAATCGGAGCCCTTCAGGTACGACAACACAACGTTGGCCTTAATCTCACATTTTTTAGTGCAATTTCCTGTCGTTTTAGTCACGTATGCGTTGTGTACTCCTTTGTCTCAACACATACGGCTAACCTCTATCCCTGTCCTCTCTCTCCCACCCCTTAGTGCTCATCACTTGATATAATAGTGTTACCCATATTAGTGAATATTGTTTTCAAATGACTACTAATTCAATGTTTGATTAATAATTATTTTTAGTTGATTTTGTATTTAGTTTTAATCAATTAAGTTATATTTTATAATTAGATTTAATCTAAAGATTAATTTTTTATCTATTAATTAATAATTAATTAATTTTAAATATTTTTATATTTTTGGACATCTTATGAAATGGTTGGCCATTTGGATACATTAGGAGGCATCGGAGGCATACTTAGTGGGACTGTTTGAAGACACCAATCTGTGTGCTATTCACGCCAAACGTGTGACTATTATGCCTAAAGACATCCAACTGGCCCGTCGTATTAGAGGAGAGAGGGCTTAACACCGACAACCACTCCATAAAGTTTCCTCAATTAATGTCGTCACACATTATAAACCACAAAACGACAGCAGACACCACATACTAAACATAATTATATATATTTACCGATTTTATTATATATATTATATATAATCATTAAACACTTTCCTTTCGTCTCCCTATTCCTTAACTATCAACTAATATACTTTTTATTGATATATCGATACATTATTTGAAGTGAAATTTTAATTATAAAAAAATGTAATAATTATTATATACACATATTATATATTCATTATTATGTATTCAATACATCATTTACTTTCATTTGTTTTTTCATTATCTTTCAAACTAAGCATTTGTCGTGTGTTTACTGATATGTCCCGCGTGTCTACCGATTAGTTGTTATGTTACCGATTGAATTGTTTTTGTATATAAATAATACCACACTATTCAGTATATTATATGATTCATAAAATGATTCATTTATAAACAAATTGACAAAAATCTATGAAAAAATATTTGATAGTTTAAAATAATTTTTTGTATTTAATTCTTTAAAATTAGCGATAAATTAGCGCTGATTTTTAATTATTATTTATTCATTTGAATTTATTATTAAACATATTTTTTCTTATTGTATGTTATTAAAGTTAATTTTATATTTTTTTGCGAATTATAAAATTGAATTTATTTTATATCGAAATAAGTTGAGTATTGAATACAAATGAATGAATATTTGGATCAAAATTAGAAATTGAAAAATGTATTAAACATAATGAAAATCTGATTTAACTAAACATTAATAGATTTTAAAACATTTATAGTTTACATTTAATATCTATTTTATACTTATTATTATATTTAGTAATCAATTATATTTGTGTAATAATTTTAAATGTATTTAATTATAAATTTTATGATTAATATTTTCGGGTGTGTTGTGTCTCCGGTATTTTTGGATATATTTTATATTATTTAATAATTATTTTAAATATTTTATGTTTATTTAGTTTTATCATAAAATGATTTAATCAAAATGTTTATAAAAAAAACATTTATTATAAAGAAATAAGTTTTATTTGTCCAAACAATGTGTTTTTTGCATTAAATTCACACATTAAAAATTTAATATTAATACTAATAATTATTAAAAACAAAATGAAAATTTAGAAAATTTTGTGTTTTTATATTTCATATTATCATAAATGATAATAAAAATATTTCAAATAACAAAAAGTAGACAAATTTATTCATCATTTACTTAAACTTAAACAAAATTGATATTAGCTTTAGAAATAAATATCAAATAAAAAGCAATTAAAAGTACTTTACAATAATTTTGATTATATTTAATGTTATAAATAAATTTTTACAAAGGATTATCTAAAATGCTTTTATCAGTATTAAGAAAATTATTAAAACAATATTTTATACCAATTTATTAATATTACCGTAATATCAAATATATATATATATTTATTTATAAATAACATTAAATTAATATTATTAGTTTATTATATAAACGATACCCAAAATTAAAGGATTTAGTTAATTTAAAATATTCACTGCATATATTAAATGTGCATTTTATATAATAATATATTAGCATTGAAAATAAGTTGCATTTTGTTAAATTATATTTAATTTTACAATTTGCATTATATAAATATTTACTTAAATTTAATATTAAATGTATTTATAAATTTATTTTGTATAACTATTTTTTATTTTACTTTTTAATATAATATTTACTATTATGAATCAAATTATGTTAATTTACAATAAATCATTAATAATTTATGTATTTATGATTATTACAACATATACTTTGGCTGTTATTTGGGAACAACTTGAATGAAATATTTTTAATTATTTATATATACAGTATATATCATAATTGTATTTCATTTATTATACTAAAAATTATTTATGTGTCTAAAGTTTGGAATAAAGTTTGTAATTAAAATCAATTTCATAATTATCTGATTTATATTATAGTAATTCATTATATTAAGTAATATTATTAACAAAATAATTGTTTAATTACACTAAATATAATTTAAAAGCACATTAATATAAAAACTTAAAATAATGATTTAATGTAATTTATTTATTTAAACTAATTATTTTAATAATATAGTTTAGATCCAATACATTTTTGGATATATTAAATCGTATTTTAATTAACAAAAATTTATGCAAAAGGATAAAAATAATTATTAAATATGAAATAAAAATAATAATAGAAAAGCAAATTATATAGTTATCAAATAATTATCTATTTATATTTATCTATTTACTAATAATTCACACATATATTGATAACATTTAATATATAATATAATATAAAATTAATAATTTTCAATACATTTATACATTTATTTCCTACGATTCCAATACAAGTGTTTTTTAGACGCCCTCTTGAATTCAAACTCTGGTCGATCTCTGAGAACTGAATTCAATGTTATCTTCATTGGTATGTATTGAGACATTTGAGTGCCACGACGTCCTTCAAGACATGTCTGTAATAATTTGTAGTCCAATAAAACACCTCTTGAGTTGTTATTTGGATCCAATTTAGCTGATCTGGTATACCAAAGGTCAGCATAAACGGGATATATTTGACTAAACTTATATTTATCACTTAATGGCATTATTGATGATTGATACCAACAATTTAAACTTATAGTATTTATTTGTATAGAAAAAACTATTACTAATTATAAATTTTATAACAAACTTACTCATCACACACTTGACAATTAAATAATACAAAATAAAACAAATGAATATTAAACAATATATGCGCTAAAGGATTAAATAGTTATTATATAATCACTCATTAATTTAATTTTAACATAAAATCTATTTTAAAATATAAAAAATTTTAACTGTTATTTTCAAGTAAACTATAAACATTTACAAAAACATTTTCATTAAAACATTTATAAAAACAAAAAATTTAGTAATTCAATTTTGGCAAATTTTAGATAAATATTATTTATTTAGTATATATCTTTATATATTTAGTATATATTTAATTTATTAAATAGATAATTAATTAAGATATTAAAAACAATATAACGCAATAATCACTTTATTTTAGTGAGTCTATACTGTATTTGATAATTTATTATGTTTTTATGTATTTCAATGGAAACAAATTTTAAAATAGTGCCATAAAAACAATTTGGTTTATTTATGAGAAAACAGATAAAAATTTTAACTCATTGCACTTTTCACGTTATAATTAGATAATGATTATCTATGTTGTTAAAACCCTAACATAATTGGCAGCATTTCAATGATTAACAATTTTAGATCACTATCAAACTAATAGTTTTAATTTGTTTTAATAAATAAATAATTATCTATTATAAGTATTATAAATAAATATAAAGAATAATAGAATATTCTTTATATTTTCATATGCAGATTAAATAAATTACAACAATTAGTACAATATAATGTATATATTAATATTTACTTTAATCAAAAATATTTATTTAAAATTATAGTCTAAATTAAAAAATTAATTTGAAATATTTATTGATTTAGTAAACATGTAAACAATACAATCAAATTTAAAATAAAATTGTTATTTTATAATAGTTTGAAATCAATAACTGTTGAGTCCTTTATATTGAATACATTTACGAAAATAATTACTTTCTATACAAATGTTTTTTGCATTTGTGTTTCTTTTCATATTCAGGTCTATCTTTAAGAACCGTACGCTCGACGGCTTTGAGCGGCAAATACATTGCCATTTCGGTGCCTCTCTTGCCTTCCAAACAGGTTTGAAGGTATTTATAGTCGAGATATGTTCCGGTCTTATTGTGGTTTGGATCCAATTTTGATGATCTTAAGTACCAGCCGTCAGCGTATTCCGGATATATGCGAACATATCCATGGGTTGGCATTTTGTTCATCAATAATGGATTATTCATCTGTCATATCAAATAAATTTAGTTTTTTTAATTACAGTACATCTAATTATTTTAAATTACATATATTTCAATATTATAATTTTGCTTCAATTATTTCCTTCAATTTTAGCGCATTGATAGGATTTTATTGTAAAAGTATAACAATTGAAAACAAGCAGACATACCGATGTTGAATATTTTTCACATTTGTTTAAATAAATTATCGTGTGTTGCAATTGGCTCATTGTGTCGACCGATTAAAGTAATAATAAGCGTTAATTTAGTAGCAATTTAACTGTTGGCGAATAAATTTATAATATATATATATATATTATTCTGTATACAGTATATATAATTATTAAATTATTAATGTTAACATATTAGCTTTCTTAGATTTTTATTATTTTCATCATTTACCACATAATTAAATGTATTTAATTTCATACTTAGGCTATAAATTACTTTTATCTTGTCTGATACTACAAATTGCTTTAATTACATATTAAAGTTGCCATAAAATTTGCTTAAAAATATTATTAGTTTTAATAGCAATTATTAAAAATAATTATCATACATATTTTATTATTGTAACAAACAATTACTACAAACAAGTATATTACACTATTATGTACAAAAACTATTTAAATATTATTATAATTATAAGTTAATATATTAAATTTATATATGTTACAATTTTATTAGTATTTAAATTAAAAAAAAATTATATTTACTTGTGATTGTAAAATATACATTTTTAAATTATGATTATGAAAAAAACTATAAACTACAAATTAAACAACCAATAAATGATACAATATATTTAATATTATGGTTTAATGCACTAATAACACAAAATAATTGAATATAACTGATATTATGATAGTGACAGACCTTTTTAATAATTGCACTTTCAGTTAGTCATCCAATTGTCAACCTCTTCACTGGTGATAAAACTATGTCAACAACAACAACAACCAAAATAAAATTTGAACAAATAATTTAGGGAAACCTTGAAATTAATTTCAAAAAAAATAAATAAAAAATATTTTTAAAATATAAATTTGTTAACTTTCTATCACTTTAAATGTGTTTTTTCATATACTAATTATATGAAACAGAATATTCTGTATACTATTTTAGTAATTTTTGGATTGCATTTATAGATGAAATTCTTAAAGTATTTATACACGCATTCACTGTCATTACTTATACAAAGCAACTGAATCTTAATGTGTAATACGATTTCCCGGTGCTCTTTGACGTAATATTTTAAGCAAAATTTGATGTCAACCTTAAAAAGTAGTTAACTATTTATAACTACTATTAAGTCAAATATATAATGAGCTAACAATGTTATAATTTAAATACAGTATATAGTTATGTTTGCTTAACTTTCGATTAATTTAAATAACATATGTCTTAATTTTTAATGTCTTCAAATCACATCTAATGTATTAAATAAAATTCATATTATAATAAATAAATTAGAAAAACTATCAAAATTTGTAAATTAATTAATAAAATTGATTACATAAAATTTTTAAAAATAAGTTTAATAATAATTATTTTTAAAATCAATTATTATTTAAAATCAAAATGACATCTATAAAAATAAATAATCAAATTTATTAAAATATATTGTTTACTTTAATAAAGACATTATATTTAAAAATTCAGTATTTTGAATTTTTTAAAATTATTTTTATAAATTTATAAATTATAATTTACAATAACCTTTAGTTTAATTGAGTTATATTATATTGCTAATTTTTTATTTGTTTTACAATTTTATTTATAATTTATAACTAAAATGAATTATATTATATATTTGTTTGTAAAATTTATTTGTATTTAAATAATTAGAACAAATTCATAAAAATTTATTTCATTTATAATTAAGTATTAAATAAAAGAAAAATTATTTACAAATAACTAAAAATAAATTTATTAAATTGAATTTAAAATAATATAATCAATATAAAGGTAATTAATTGTTATTATTTTGTCAATTTAATAAAATATAAAAATATAAGTAAATATTTTAATTTAAAACACCTGTCATCTAAAAATAAAGTTCTCATTAAAAAAAAATAAAATGTTAATGTGTAAGTTAACAACAAAAATTAACAAATTGTATTTAAAAAGTTAAAATAAATTACATTTATTGATAAGCATTTATCACATATCCTATTACATGAATAATAGCAAGTGTTTTGAAGGTTCCGATAAATATATCACATATAATAACTAAAGCTTTTCATTTACATTGATTTGTTTGAAAGTTAGTTGAATTAATTGTTTAACAATTCGTAACAATTAATTCATAATAATTATGCGACACTTAATTCATATGTTTATAATTTGCGTTTCTTTACTGTTTACAGTAGTTTACGGCAAATGTGGATACGATTCCTGTCCTGCTTTAGACAACAATAAACTAAATATACATTTTATACCTCACAGTCACGATGATGTCGGTTGGATGACCACACCTGATGGTTATTACGATGGATCCACTCGAGCTATCATTACAAATGTTGTGAAGGCATTGGATGCCAACCCAGAGCGTCGGTTCACTCAAGTGGAGATCTATTTCTTCAACAGATGGTGGAGGGAACAGACACAACAAGTCAGAGATTTGACTCAAAAATTGGTGAATGAGGGAAGGCTGGTATTTACCAATGGTGGCTGGACTGTCAATGATGAGGGTGCCGCTCATTATAATAATATTATTGATCAAATGACTTTAGGTATATAATATAATACGATATATATATATATTTATAGTGAGTTTTAACTCTGTCCTATATTATTAAAATTTCTATATTTGATTATTAATAGATTAAATATTTATATAAATTTATAATATAATATATAAATTTTTATACAGTATATGTTAACGATATAAAACTAATGACATTAAAAATATTTAATATTATTATAAATATAGGATTAAAATTTTTGAATACTACATTTGGGTTATGTGGTCATCCTAAAGTATCCTGGCAAATTGATCCATTTGGGGCATCACTTGAAATGCCCTCTCTTTACGCACAAATGGGTTTCGACGCTCACGTCTACAACAGAGGTCCCACTCATGGAGAATATGTATGGCACGCATCCAAAGACTTGGATCAGCGTATATTCACTACAATATTGCACAGCCATTACTCAGCACCCAATGGATTCAACTTTGAAAACGGCAATAACCCAGTGACTGACCAAAATGTCGGCACCAAATTGAATCAATTGATTGGAGTGGCTAAACAGTGGAATCAAGATTATGGCAGTGCTAACCATGTTTTAGTCACAATGGGTGATGACTTCCAGTACAAAACAGCTGACAATTGGTTCAATAGTATGGATAGACTTATACGTGAAGCCAAAGAACATCACCCGGAGATTAATCTACACTATTCAACACCCAATTGTTATATCAAAGCTATAAATTCATTGAATAAAACTTTTGAAGAAAGAGATGTCGATTACTTGTCCTATTGGGTCGGATATTATTCAAACAGACCATCACTTAAATATCAGGATAGACTCACTAATAATATGCTACAGGTATTTGTATTAATTAATTAATTAATTAATTAATTAAAATAACAATTATATTATTTAAATTTGTTTTAGGCGAGCAAACAGTTGGAAGTGACCACACGATTAGATTATAAAAGAAATGATGTTTACTTAGATGAGGCACGTAATGAAGTGGCAGTTATGACACATCACGACGCTATCACCGGTACTTCACCGCAGGCCACGGCTGATGACTATACCAGTCGATTGCAAAGCGGTTACACCGCCGGTAAAGCTATTATTGAAAAAGCTTACAGTTATGTTAAACATAATACAAAAGATGCTTCAAATGATGTATTTTGTGATGTATTAAATATAACGGACTGTAAACTAACCGAAACTAATGACAAGATCGCTGTCACCGCTTATAATCCAATCGCCAGAACAATAGAAAAGAAAATAAGAGTTCCCATCACTGATGGAAACTATAATGTCTTTGAATCTAACGGTCAAAAGGTATCAAATGTGGCTTTACTTCCCGTATCAGAAGCGGTCAAACAATTGCCCGAACGTAAGGGTAGTCTTAGTACACATGAGTTGGTATTTTCGGCTCAATTACCTGGACTTGGATTTAATACATATTTCATAGAAAAAGTTAATACATATAAAAGTAAGGTTTTTAATGTGAATTACAATTATTTAACTTTAATTAACCAACAATTTAAATAAACTTAATATTATATTAATAATTTTAATTTAAAATAAATATAAAGATAAAAGATTACTAAAAACATTAATAAGAGACAAGACTAATGTTGATATGAAGGGAAAGTCATTTACATTACAAGTCGATGAAACCACTGGTCAACTGAAATCAATTACAATGAATGGCAAGACTTACAAACTTAATCAGTCATTTAAATGGTATAAATCCATTGGCGGACAAAAAGGTCTCGAAGATTCCGGTAGTTATCAATTCTGTCCGGACGGTATGGCCAGGGATTATCCACAACAGAGTCTCATATCAAGACATACTGATAATGGTGTACATGAACTCAATCAACAGTTTTCTGATTATATTCACCAAACTGTTCGCACTTATGAAGACAGAGATTACATTGAGTTTGATTGGACTGTCGGAGGAATACCTATTAGTGACAATTGGGGTAAAGAAATTATTACACGTTTTGAGTCCGATCTCATGACTGAAGGAGTATTTTATACGGACGCAAATGGCAGACAAACTATACGTCGAAAGTATGACCCAAACCACAAGGGATGTGTCAATGATGTTATCACTGGAAACTGGTTTCCTATTTATAGTCATATTTCAGTTAAAGATGAAAATAATGGTATGTTTTATAAATTGTGAAAATGAAAAGTAACTTATAGTAAGTTTTTAATATATTAAATATACAATTATTTGTTTAAGGACTTCAAATGAGTGTTCTTAACGATCGAACACAAGGAGGTTCATCACTGAATAACGGATCCATTGAATTGATGGTTCATAGAAGACTCACTTATAAAGGCCGGGGAGGAGACTTCAAAGTAGATGAACCGGGAGTCGATGGCAAAGGATTAGAAGTCAGAGGAAAACATTATTTGTTTTTCAATACTATTCAAAAGTCACCGCAATTAGTAAGAAGTTTAGCGGAGAAACTTTTATTGCCACCGATTATCACATTCAATACATACTCGACTATTAATGACTACAAAATCAAATATCAGACCCAATGGTCACCAATGGGTCAATCACTTCCCGAAAACATTCATTTATTAAGTCTTGAAAATTGGTCACAAAATCAAGTGTTGCTTCGTTTGGAACACATATACGAGTCTTCAGACAATAATTTGTTATCAAAACCAATAGATTTGAGTTTAGATAATATATTCAAATCATTCAATATTTTATCGGCAAATGAAATGAATTTAGCGGCGAATCAGTTGTTGTCACAAACAAAACGAATGAATTGGAACTCAAAACACACTTATTATGACAATCGACATAACAGTGCCATCGATGACACTAACAATCTAACGGTGCGATTGACTCCACAACAGATCCGTACTTTTATTCTTACAATTGATAATAATTATCATAAAGAAGGTATTAATTATAAATAATTTGTTTTTTTTTGTGTATTTACTGTATTTTAACAATTAATTAATTAATTTATTTATTTAGATGAATGTACTTACCATTGGGTAAATGCTAAACAGTCATCAATTCCTACCGATGCTTATGTCGCCGGTTATGATGTCGACAAAACACCACTTAATGTGTGTCGTTATAAATATAAAGACGATATGATTGCTGGAAAAGCCGATAAAAATCTGGGATGTGTTTTGACTTATGGAGGAAAAGAAGTTTACATTGAAAATGATCAAACATTTGAAGTATTAATAGCTAATAATGTCCAATGGGTTCCCCGACATGGAGAGGACCCGATACCCGAAGGAGCTCTAATTGTTGGCACTAAAGGTGATCCAAATGCCAAAACATATATCGGTCGGTGTTTTACACATAACGCAGAAATACCCGGAAAAGTTGACTATAATTTCTATTATGGTTTCAGTGGTTACGAACACAAGGAATGCTCTAATCATGATATCCTTGTCTGTCATTAATTCGTCTTTTATTCAATTAAATAGTTTTTAATATTTTGTATTTGAATAAAAATTTCTAAAAATATTGTGTATTTTTACATAAAATATAACAATTGTTTTTTAATTTTATTTCTTAAATTTTCTCTATAAAATATAAATATAAGTAATTACAGCAATAAGAAATAATTAATTAATTTTGTAATTATACTGTAAATATTAAAATAAAGTATAACTCCAAATATCTATGAAATTAATTAAAAAGTAAATTATTTATTAATTTAATCGTATATTCTTTTATTTTTTTTTATTATATTTTAAAATAATAAAAAATTGTATTGTAGATAATTTATATTTTAATACCGATATTTAAATATTATACTGTAAAGTTATATATATGATTATATTTTTAAATACATGATTTTTGTATATTTGTATTGTTTTATAATTATAAATTAATAAATTGTGAAATATATTTTTGTAAAAAATCTTTAATTTTAAAAATTTATTAATATCACTTATTTAAAAAAAATAATTTAGATTATTTAATTTAGTTAAATCATATGTCATTTTTTTTATTAAACAATGCAAAATATCTTAAATGACCTTAAAATTTAAAATACTATACAAGTCTGGAATAGATAGACATATAGTTTTGTATTTCTTGTATTTGTTGTACAATAATATGTTGTATAACTTTACTGTATTTTATTAGATAATTATTACTTATATTTTTAAAAATTAACCTTTATTTGTATTACTTTTATTTATATGTTATTTATGTTAATTTTAATTTATTTGAATTAAATATTCTTGTATTAATTTTCTTTATCATTACAATAACTAAACAAAACAAACAAAATAGTAAATTTAAATAATGCATTGCATATAATAGTCTATTTCCGATAGGATTAGTAACATCTATATAATGATATATAACTAAAATATCATATATTTTAATTTGTATAAATATTAAAAATTATAATTTTTATTTGAATAATTTATACTATAATGTGTGTACATTTCTTATTAGATATTTTTTATTATAAGTATAGTATATTTCAATTTCTATAATTAGCCCAAAAATGGTGATCTATTCTTAATATACATGTCATCTAAATTTAAATATAGATTGCATTTTAAATTTTGAGCCAATACATTAGTAACACATCATTATAACTATTATATAACTTTATTACAAATTTCGATTAATAATTGTATTATAATTTTGATATGTAATTAAATCATTATGTTAAAAGGTTTGTAAAATTAATTTATTAAGTATAAGCCTAAAAATTAAATTACTAATATAACTTATGATGTTTTAACATAAAATTATTAAAAACAATAACAGTAATAAAAATTCTCGTATTCAGAGAAATACTCCCAAATAAATTAAATTATCATTAAATAAGATAATTAATATAATTTTGTCGTATTTTGTAATTAATCTAAAAATTTGTATTTTATGTAAATAGGATTAAAAGTCTTATTTGGCATAATATCCACAATATTTGTAATATTAACGTCTGTTTGGATTGAAGTTAAAGATCTGAAGGCAGAGTCTCCTCATTCAAGCGATGCTTTCTATCCGATGGCCAGAGACTCGCAGAAGTTTGTCCAACGCCTTCGTCGGGCAACTAAACTGTTGATATATAAGTCAGATGGAGATGACTATAGGAAACACCATAAAAATGATATTAATGAAGAAAAAGTGATGAAAGCAGTAAAAACAGTTAGCAAAGAGATTGAAGCACTCAATAAGCAACATAAACATATGAAATGGCACCTGGGTCGATGGGGTCGATGGGGTCAATCGGGTCAATCGGATCAAAATAGTTACTGGGGTCACTGGAGTCACTGTGCCAAACAAGTCTGTATCACTTTTGATATTGCATCTATCTCATTTACTTTAACATTTAATATACCAAAATTATTATGCCGTTATTTTTAATAATTAGTTATATACTTGTATTAGTTTAATGTATAAAATCTAATGTATAGTAAGTAGTATTATTAAATTATTAATAGAAAGTTAATTTGTAATAATAAATTTTGTAATTTTTTGTTTTAATTATATAAATATTGTAAAATATTGTATAAATTTTTATTAATTAAAAACTAGAAATATAAAATTAAAAGGAAATTTATAATTAGTAGTTATTTGTGTCACTAATCAATAAATATTGAAAGTAATTGGACTAATAGAAGATTTATGTTATTTACAAAAAAAGTATATTTATTAAATGTTATATTAATATAATACCGTAACTATAATAGCGTATAAATATGAATTATATAATATTATTGTAAATTTATAGTTAAGTACAGTTAGTCTATAATAATGAACTGGAAATACAACAGTCTGTATGTCTATATATTTATCTATTCCAGACTTGTCTAGTATTTTAAATTTTAAGGTCATTTAAGATATTACTTATTGAGTGAAAGTTATTAAATAATATTAAATATATTTTTTTAAAATTAAAGATTATTGTCTTACAATTTATTAATTTATAATTACAATACAATACAAATGTCTAAAAATCGTGTATTAAAAATATTTATATAACATTATTTTAATAAAAATTCAAAATAAATTATAATAAGCGATTTCACATTAAGATTTATTAAATTTAATTTTGTTTTTGTTTGAAAGCAAACTTTAAGTGACCTACACTTTGACCATTAGATGAAATATTCAGCGAAAGTGAAAGTCCTATTTGTGACCTAAATTCACATATTGGTTGCCAACAACTTTTACTTTAACCTTAAGGGCAATTGTTAGACAAAAATTAGGTGAAATTTGTTTCCTTAATAATACAGTGCTTTATCTTTAAAGTAAATTGCCCTAAAAGAAGACCTACTGGTAATAAATATGCGAACAAAAGTATAATTGTTAAAAAAGTATGTGAGTGTGTGTGTGTGTTAAAGAGAGAGAGAGAGAGAGAGAGAGAGAGAGAGAGAGAGAGAGAGAGAGAGCTAAATTGAGATAAAATATCAAAGTTGAAAGATGTAAGCAATTTTCATCTACATTTCCTATGACCCCTCCCTATATCATCTCATAAATTAGTCGTTCACAACACCGGTCTATCAACAAAACTAATGCAATGAATGTCTGCAAAAAATGAGTATAAAAGTCAGCGAATGTTTGACAAATAATTACAAATAAGTTTGCATTTGAAGTATTTCTCAAATCAATTCAAACTATTTTAAAAGTTTTATAAACTTTAAATTCAAAACAAAATGTTTAGAGTAAGACTTTAATAACTAATAATTCATAAACTTTTATATACTTATAATATGTTTTTTCAGTTTATTGTATTAGCCCTTACCATAAGCTATGTCTGTGCCGGTGGATATGGCGGTGACTTCGGTGGTCTACGTGGCGGTTACAGTGGCGGTCTCGCTCTCGGCAATGGTTATGGTGCTGCCCGTGCCGTCCATCATACTGGACCAATTACTGCTGCCATCCAATCGACCCGATCATATGAAGTGGTTCCCGTTGCACTTGTCCAAGAGGCCCCGATTCCTCAGACCATTGATGTCGGAGCAAACTTCCAGCCCGTAAACATGATCTTCCGAACCGCGTCGAGTCCATTGAATCTGGAACAGGTTCACACACCATTCGCTCCCCAATTCCACAGCTCTAAGTCCGAAGACGAGGCATCAGTTGTGACACATGAAAACTATAAGCCAATCATTCAAGAGTACCGCGAAGTCATCCAACCCTACCGTAAGATTGAACAGAGAGTACAACCGGTCATTGAGAACGTGCACACCGTTGTGTCAAAGGGTGAGGAATATAGAGCACCCCTAGCTTTGGCCGCTCCCACTCCTTATTCGGCTCCATTACTCAAGGCTGCCCCAGCTTTGCCATTGTTTGCCAAACCCAACTACAAATAAACAATTACTTATTGAACATCTCTAACATCCCTTTCCTTAAAATAGACTATATTTTGATTTATAGATTTTATTATATAAACCATTCCATCAAAAGATTTTTATGTCACCAATCATTTTACAAATTTATGAAAATTGATATAAATAAAGACTATTTTTTAAATTAAATTAATTTTTTATTTATATTAAATATAATTTGCATTAAATAAATTAATTTTAATTTAGACTTTATTTTTAACATTATAATTGATAAAAATTAAAAAATATAAATATAATTTAAAAAATAAAACGAATAAATTAAATAAATTAGTATATTTAATATAGTAATACAATATATAAATATAAATTTATTTTAATACAGTCGTTATCACATAGAATTTAATAAACATACAACCCCTAATTATAATGCAACAAAAATGTTACATTTATTTAGTTATTTAAAAAATATTTGATAATAATTTTATTATATTAATCAGTTATAATTATTAAAAATTTTATTAGAGGTATTAAACCTAAATTGTATTATTGGTATATTTAGGGATATCCCTAAAAGTATCAAAATTAGTCTTTTTTCGTCTATTAGATTTCCAGTGCTCTCGTATTTATAAATTTTAATTAAGTTTAATAAATTTTTGTTAAGTATTTATTAGAAATTTTAAATATATATATTATAAAAACGTATAATAAAGACTATTAATTTAAATTAATTATACTTTATCTTCAATTTACTAAAAATTTAGTTTTTATTAGTGAATCATTGCTTAAACTAATTGACTGATATAATAGGCAAAGACATTGCTTTCATTACAATAAAACCGTTCGTCGAGTCGATCCATATGTGGCTACATATTAATGTAAATTCATTGATAAAAGTGGTAATTAATTTAATGATTACAAATCGTAATCGTTATTATAATTTATAAATAAATAATATTAATTGTTAACCATCTATCATAAACAAAACCATCGATATAGAAAAAACTGTCCCATCAATCTAATGTTGTTTATGCTCTAATCCTATAGTTATTATTTTTAATTAATTGCTAAATGGTGTTTGTATAAGCACTTGGATTATTGTCAACAAATATATTATATTATTATATATCACATTTTAGATAGATATCATTAAAAACAGCAATAATTGAGTGCATATAATGAATAATAAATAAAAGCACCGGTAGTAATATTAATAAGTCATCCATTTGACCGAAAGAGAGAAATAGAGCTAAAATATTTAGAAGTTGAAAGTTGTTAGCAATTTTCATCTACATTTCCTATGACCCCTCCCTATATCATCTCATAAATTAGTCGTTCACAACACCGGTCTATCAACAAAACTAATATAATGAATGGAAACCGAAATGAGTATAAAAATGAGCGAATGTTTGACAAATAATTACAAATAAGTTTGCATTTGAAGTATTTCTCAAATCAATTCAAACTATTATTTAAAAAGTTTTATAAACTTTAAACTAAAATCAAAATGTTTAGAGTAAGACTTTAATAACTTATAATTCATAAACTTTTATATACTTATAATATGTTTTTTCAGTTTATTGTATTAGCCCTTACCATAAGCTATGTTTGTGCCGGTGGATATGGCGGTGACTTCGGTGGTCTACGTGGCGGTGACTTCGGTGGTCTACGTGGCGGTTACAGTGGCGGTCTCGCTCTCGGCAATGGTTATGGTGCTGCCCGTGCCGTCCATCAGACTGGACCAATTACTGCTGCTATCCAATCGACCCGATCATATGAAGTGGTTCCCGTTGCACTTGTCCAAGAGGCCCCGATTCCCCAGACCATTGATGTCGGAGCAAACTTCCAGCCCGTAAACATGATCTTCCGAACCGCGTCGAGTCCATTGAATCTGGAACAGGTTCACACACCATTCGCTCCCCAATTCCACAGCTCTAAGTCCGAAGACGAGGCATCAGTTGTGACACATGAAAACTATAAGCCAATCATTCAAGAGTACCGCGAAGTCATCCAACCCTACCGTAAGATTGAACAGAGAGTACAACCGGTCATTGAGAACGTGCACACCGTTGTGTCAAAAGGCGAGGAATTCAGAGCACCCCTAGCATTGGCCGCCCCTTATTCGGCTCCATTACTCAAGGCTGCCCCAGCTTTGCCATTGTTTGCCAAACCCAACTACAAATAAACGATTACTTATTGAACATCTCTAACATCCATTTCCTTAGAATATACTATATCTTGATTTATAAATTTTATTATATAAACCATTCCATCAAAAGATTTTATGTCACCAATCATTTTACAAATCTTAAAATTATTATATATATATAAAATTTATGAAAATTAATATAAATAAAGACTATTTTTTAAATTAAATTAATTTTATTATTAATATTATATATATAATTTTCACTAAATTAATAAATATGAATATAAATATTCGTAAATATTGAACATAATTATTGATAAAAATAAAAATATAATTTTAAAAATTGATTATTTATTTTTTTAAAGTATGTTTTAAAAAAATTTTGTTAATAGTTAATTTGTTTTGGCATAAAATATAATTTAAAAATTATAAGAATATAACTTTACATTTATATATACAGTATATATATTTTTAAATAATTTAATATAACATTGTTATTAATCTATAAATAATCAAAATCATGGATAACTCTCTCGGATAATACTTACTATCTCTACAGTAGTAAAAGCACTTTAAAATGTTTGATTTAAATATGATATTAATTTTTTGATACAATATGTATATATTATATATTAATTAGTGAATAATGTGATAATAGAAATTTTTATATTACAAAAATAATTAGTAATATTTATTAGTTTTTTGTTTTATATTATTTTTTATAATTATATAATTTATACCGTAAATATTTACAAAATAAATCTTACTTTATTGTAATAAATATAATTTATATACATAATAGTCATAAAACATGTTTTAGACCTATAATACCGTATGTATTGATATATGTTATAGACAAAGGAACCACCAAAATGTTTGACCTAATTATAATATATTTTTTTTAATAATCTTTTATATTAAAATCAAGGGCATATCAGTAATTATATAATATTCAAAAGTTTACGTAATTATACTAATAAATAAAATATTTAAAAAGTAAGATATGATTTTCACTAAAAACTTCCCCAACAAAGCATTTGTAAAGTTATTATCTTTTGTGTTGATATACTTTATGACATATCATCTAAATTTTAACTCACAGTTATGTCGATCACAAAATTATTTCAATGACAAACACTCCCATTAAAAACTATTTTGCATTTTTGACCAAATTTTGTCAGTATATAAATGGTATACAATTACTGGTCATTTCAATCACAAACATTCATTGCTATTGAATGTAATATAACTTTGCATTTAGTAAATTGTAATATCATTTTAAAAATTCTACTAAAAATCATTTGAAAATGTTGAGAGTATGTATAAAAATGTTTAATTTATTATAATAACAAAATTGTTTTTAATAGTTGACTGTATTAGCCCTAACCGTTTGCTACGTGTGTGCCTATGGAGGCACTCCTTTATTAGCAAGAGCTGGATATGGAGCACCAGTTGGTCGTGTGCTTAACAACTTTGGTCCGATCAATGCTGCCGTGCACTCCACCCGTACCTATGAAGTAGTACCGGTTCCCGTTCACTTTGAGGCTGCCATTCCCCAAACCATTGAAGTGCCTGCAAATGTTCAACCAGTAAACATGATCTTCCGAACCCAGTCGAGTCCATTGAATCTACAACAGGTACACACACCGTCCGCCCCGATCTACCAGAGCAGTCGATCAGAGGACGCACCGTCGGTATTGACTCACGAAAACTATAAACCAGTGATTCAGGAATACAGAGAAATCATTCAACCGTTCCGTCGCATTGAACAACGCATACAACCGGTCATTGAGAACGTGCACACAGTTGTGGCCAAAGGTGACAATTACAGAGCACCCGAAGTGTTGACAGCACCTGAAGTATTGACAGCACCCGCTTCACTCCCATTCGCACCATTCGCCAGAAATGAGTACAAAAAATAAGTTTTTAAACAATTTTATTTTCCACTAAATTTTACCCTAAATTTGTTTTTACCTTTTATCAAAATATATAAAATACAAGTTATATCTATATATATATATATATATATATTAAAATTTAATCAAAAATTATTTTATGTATTATAAAATATAAAAGAAAAAAATAAAATATATTGATTTAAATAATCATATTGTATCAGTAATTTACTTATTATTAATGAATTATTGATTAAACCAATTGACTGATATTACTGTCAAAGTTTGTCTTACAAATTGGTATAATAGTAAAAGTCATTGCTTTAATCGCAGCATAAACTTCATTACCGATCGGTATTATTTGGGACTCGGGTAACAAAAAATTGATATTTTCCAAAATCACGTAATTCTAAACACTAATCATATGGTATTATTGCCACACAATGTGTTCAGTTTTCAAGTATTTAATAGTATAATAGTTATAAAGTTATAAAAGATTTTTTATTATTACCATCACATGCTTGTGATATATCTAAATAAATTAATTAATTGTTAAATAAATTATTTAAAAACATTGAGTTATAAAGCGTACACTAAAATTGTTTTATACATTGAATACAATGTTTTAGACCCAATATCTATATTAATTTTTTTGATTAATACTTTGCTATAGAATCAAAAATAAAATATACAAAAATAATATTCAATAAATATTGTATTATATATCATGTATAATATTATAATGTTCTGCTAATAATTTCAATATTAATAAAAAATTTTATAGATATAATAAAGATTAGTTGACATATACTAAAGTTATAGTATTCAAAATTATTAAAATGCAGATTATATAAATAATTAAAATCAAAAGTTAAAATATTGTTAATAATATTTAATATCTAAACACATTTGTTATAACAATTATGATAAGTTATTAATCAAGTTATTGTTAAGTATTGATGTTAAGTTAATAATAAAAATGATTATAATATTTAATAACTTAATGAAAACTTGAATCCTTTTCATAACCATATTTCCATATATCACTCAAACAAACAGATGAGTGAAATCTATAAAATAGCATAAGTGGTAGATTAGCATTTGATAAAATCATCCATGTCAATTTTCCAAAATAATTTTCTAATCCATTTAGTCTATCCATATATCTCAACTCAAATGTATTGAGTATCCAAAGAGAAACATTCAAAATGATGGCAAACATAATCAACTCTCGGCCTGGCTTTTGGTATCGGAGTTGTTTAGTGTTAGAGCACCGGCGTATACCGTCCACTATAAATGGTGTTTGTATAAGCACTTGGATTATTGTAAACAAATATATTATTATAAGAAACACATTTTCGATGGATATGTTTACAAAAGCCACAATAATTGAGTGCATATAATGAATAATAAAGAAAGGCACCGGTAGTAACACCAATAAGTCGTCCATTGATGTGTTAGCGTTATCAAAGTGTTCGTACTTGACTACATCCAAGTGCCGGATCTTTACGTAAGCAAACGGCACAACAACACAACATATAAGTGTTAATATAGCGATTTGTCCCGAATATATTGAAACACCAAATCGGTTGATACTTAGGGTCGCAAAAAATATGATAATTGTAACAACAGTTGCCATAAGTGTTGTTATTCCTCCAAATAAGCCGCGATTACTTGAATGGCAGTCAGCGTTAATCAATATTGAGGTCCGGTAGCTGTTGGCCTGTTGTTCATCTAAATCGTCTTCAGATGTGATCGACACTTGCCTTTTGTTGGGTGCACTCAAGTGTTCTTTACCTATAGTTTTAATTTTATTAAAAACTAGTTATTTACATAAAAATAATTGAATTATCTTAATATGAAACCTATATTAGTCCATATGATGTACCAAATTGAAGCCATTATTATATTAAATTCAACAGTAAATGGATATAAATAGGGCAGTGCTTCCATTGATTTTTTGTTGATCACTGCGGCCTCTAAACAATGTAATTCATGATCAATCACTTCATTGAATAAATGTTCGCTAATAGTATTCGTCTCATTAATTGAATCGATATTTTCCACGTAATCTTCTATGGCTTCACTAATAATAGTACGAACCCATAGAGACAGAGATGTGGTCAACAAATGCATTAATGCAAATCTGGCTATTGTTTGATGACGACTAATAAGTATCTAAAATAAAATTTATATTTTTTAAAAATAATAATAAATTACTCAATTTAAAAAAAACAAAAAATTATAATTACATTTGTATATTTGTAAGTTATAAATAACTGATAAAATGATACAATTATTTTAATGATAAAACTAATTATTGAAAGAAAATCTTGACATTCTTGGTGACCATTAATATAATAATATATATTAGTAAACAATTGAACGCCCATATGAACTATACTCCCAAAACAAAACACTAACCAAACAAAAGAAATGATAACTAATTATTGACTATTTATTCAATAAATTATTAATAATTTGGTTTTACCAGTGGTTCCACAGGTCAGGTAGAAATTGGCTGAATGTTTGCCGTGAAAAAACTTATATCCCGTCACCAGTTTGCCGTCGGATATGACCGACTCTGACACATGAGTTGGCTCTTCGTTGTTAACAGTGTTGACTGAATCAAATATAATTGCTGTCGCAATACTTATATTGTCATCAAAATTATTATATTGATTATCATTATAATTATTATTAGTTGTTGTGGATTGAGATTTGAGAAATTGAAGCGCCTGTTGCTTATACTTATTGATATCCCGGTGCAAGAATATAAGCCACGAAACGCCAATTAAGTTCATTATTATGAGATATACATGAGATAGAGTATTGCCTTTCGTGTTAAGATTATATATAAATATCATAACACCAATAACTAACATCACAATTGCATACATTATTGATAAAAACTGTGCTATTCTTGTGCCAATATCTTTATATTCAATGGGATAGTTGTGTGAATTGTCATCATCGATATGCCGTTGAATTTGGTTTGGGCCGTCATATTCATTAGAAATTGAACGATTCACAGATCTATCTTTAAAATTAAATTTTGTTTTAATTAAAAAATATTAAAATTAAATTTATTAAAAGTAATTTTTATATTTATTTTATTAAACACTTACTACTTTTAAGACTACAATTTCTTGATAATGAGTTGCCCTCCAATTTTACACGTCTTGATTGTTGCGGTGATGCTATAGTTTGTATAGATTGTATAGTTTGTCTATTTATAACATTTGTTATGTCATTTCTATTGAAACCATTGAATATTGGATTATTACTATTATAATCATTTTCTGCAATCCTATCAATAACTATAATTGGTGTCTCTTTTTGGTTTTCATTAAAAGAAATTTCAATGTTTTTCTCTTTCTATACAAACAACAATTCAATTAATAATTGTATATAATTAAGATTATTATTAAAAATAACCTCTTCTAGTGATGTAATGGTCACTAATGACAATGATCTCGACCGGCATATTATGGGAGATGTCGGCAGTTGTAATAATTCACTCATTTGGTGCTAACTATTGTTTTATTAAATTTTTCAAAATATAAATATTGTATAAAACAAATAATAATTTAATGTTTATATAAAACTGCATTTCACTTCAAAATGAGATATAATTTTCAAGTTTACTAACTTATATATACCTATAAATAATATTAAGGATAATATTGCATTAACATTATTTTGTATCTAACTTAATAAATACTAGTAATTTGCTTACATAACCATCGGGTAAATATTATATATCATTATTTGTATTAATTATACTAAACATTTGTTTCCGATATCATATGTTAATAAAAATTATATCAAACATTATACTATCATATTATTAATACTATGATCTTATTGTACCTAAGTATAATAGCAATGACATACTGTATATACAGTATTTAATTTATAAACCTTTTAAAAAATAATATTTTTATTAAGTAGAGAAATCAGTTTTTAATTTTTTTAATTATTAATTTTTTATTGTTTATTAAAAATAGTGTAATTTTTTAAAATATTAACATTACATATAAATCAAATAATATGATTGAAAATTAAGTATTTATAAAGAATTACATAAATATTATGTAATAAACTATTATATGATAGAAACTTATTAGAAACTTGTCTATAAAATTATTAGTCAATATAAGTGCAATTTATATTATATTATTTGTCAATATTTATTACTTTGATAGTAACTTTGAATGATTTATTGGTTTTATAGATTTTAATAAATTGTTATTAGAGTTGTTTTATTATAATATATCTATTGTTTTTATTTTTATAAATGCAAAACTAATGATAAGTGTTATATTGGTTAGTGCTATGAATTGAAATTAAATGAGAACATCTATTTAGAAAATTATTACAAATTAATTGAAAATAGTAAACTTAAATCAATTATTTGTTTTAATTGATGTTAATTTTTGAAAATTAAGATAAATAGTATAAAAAATATTATTATTAAATTTATTAAAGTTTCCATTTTTCTATTTAGATTCTAATTTTGCATAATTTAATATAATATGTATTTTGCTATTTAATTGATTAATAATTATTATAAAAATATTTGTTAAATTAGTTTAAATATTATTTAATAAAACAAAATTTAAAAATGTTTACATATATTTAGTTAATTACACGATGACTGACATTGTTGTCTACTAACATATGGACAAAAAAAATCAGGATTTAAAGTGACTTCACATTTGTGTACACTTTTATGAGACTCTTTCACCTTTTTTTCTATTATTGTCTAATAACTAGAGTTGTGTATCTTCGGAAATTCCTAAAACTTTATTATTTATTAAATCGTCGGGAATTTAATATTTATATAAATATGGCAACATTTTCAATGAAGTTAATGCCTATTGTTTTTACCGATTTTTGTTGTTTTTTTGAGAAAATCCTGAAAAACATTGAAAAACAGTATTTAAGTGTTTTTCCCGAAATTCGCTAAATATTGATTGACATAATACTTAAATACATATTGAATAAAATATTAGCGGTACATCTAATACAATATTAAATCAATAGCAATGAATGAGACGATATGTATCAGAGGAAAGCAAACTTTAAACAAAATATTGCTATAAAAGCTAGTTTTGTATGTATTGTAAAAATATGTACTGTAATACTTAATTAATATATTTTTTCTTTACAATGAGTAATACAAAGTGTAGGTTTTAAACTAAAACTAAACGCATTTTTATAATCAATTAATAACTGAAAATAAATTATTTTTAGTAAATATAACCGAATTTGTGACATAAACTATATATTATTAGTACTATAAGAAAAAAATTAATTTCTCGATTTATATCCCGATTTTGTCATTTAAACTCCGAAAATGCATAACTCTATCAATAACTTTGTAACAACTGTTAGTAACTGTAGTTAAATGAGTAATCACTAACAATAAGTCAGTCTTTGTACCAAACATTAAGTTTGAGTGAAAATTATGACGTCATATAGTATTGTTTGAATTCAAAATAATAATATATATATATACAGGGGTCCTCAAAACTTTTTCTCTAAAATTAGATAAATTTAATATAAATACATATATTTTATTTAATGTAAAAATTTTATATAAATACATATATTTTATTTAATGTAAAAATTTTATATAAATAAATAAACAAAAGTGTTATAAATATTTTAATTATTAATCGTGTTAATAAAATAACAATATATCATAAATAAAATACATAATATTTTAAAACGAAAAATAATTAAACGCATCATTATCATTATTAATTTCCTCAGTTTCTTCAATATTGTCATCAAGTTTAGCTTTTTTGTTTTTATCTAAAAAATTAAAATTGTTAAAATCAGTAAAAAATAAAAAAAATACCGAAATTTCTATCAATTTCTGTGTTTGGATGTAATAAAGCAAATTGTTTTTTAAAAAAGTATATTTAATGCATACAGATTATAACAATAATCGCAATTTTGTTTTTATTTAAATTCATTTCTAAAAATAAATATAAATTAGTAAAAAAAAGATAATTTATTTTTTTATACTTATTGTTATTAGTGATATAGTAACTTATAGTGATTTAGTATATAATGATATTTATAAAATGGTTTTTTAATTAACAAAATTAATTAATTGTGTTAATTATTTTTTTATTAATTTTTTCCAGATGTTTTTTAAGATTATTTATTTATATAAAATTTTTACATAAAAAATTAAATATATATATTTATATTAAATTTATCTAATTTTGGAGAAAAAGTTTTGAGGACCCCTGTATATATATATATTATTATTTTGAATTCAAACAATACTATATGACGTCATAATTTTCACTCAAACTTAATGCTTGCTTTGTACCCAAACTGGCTGTTACTTAGGGTTTGAATGCATAATAAACAACTGTTGAATATCAAGGAATCGAAGCCCAGGCATCGTATAGGATGTTGTTTCCAAACAACACATGAAAACAGTCAACATCTTAACCTATCGGCCACTACACCGCCGACAAACACACTGACAATCAGTATATCTGCTATAAGTGATGTTTTTACACTGACAAACATCATATACACATAAGTTTAAATATATAAAGTTCAGGATCGGGTTGATTGGGACAGATAGGGACAGATAGGGACAGATAGGGACAGATAGGGACAGATAGGGACAGATAGGGACAGATAGGGACAGATAGGGACAGGTAGGTAAAGACTGTACGACAAGTCGTATAATTATCATTTTTATCGCCTAAACAAACTTTACTATCACTTCCCAAACGTTTTTCGCATTCTTTTATATTATCAACAGTTTATCAAATGTATGAATAAATGTATTAAATATAATATAAATACTATAATAATATTTGAAACATTCACATACTGTATGTATCTATAAAAACCCGATATAATGCTTGCAATACAACATAACTCACACTTTTGTTTTGTGTTAAAGTTATTAAGATTGTCTCCACACTTAACACTTATAATCTTATGTTTAATGCCAAACACAGACCCAAATCATTAGATAATCTACAAATACTTGGCTTTCCTAATATAAAATTATATATATTACACATAATTTTAAAACATCAAACAATTGTCTTGATTTACCTAACAATGCATATCTCTCGTGACTTTTATTAATTAAAAAATATAACCCAATGCATCCAAAATATAACTCCATGTCCTCCATGTCCTCTATGTCCTCCATGTCCTCCATACTCTCCATACTCTCCATGCTCTCCATATTCTCCATTTCTTCCATTAATACCACTTACTATTATACATATTATCATTATATTTAAAATTAATAATAGATTTGACATTTTAAAGTACACAATTAATAAAAATAATAGTTGATATGCTTTTTTAAATTAGAAATTATTTTTAACATTTTATAAAATTGAGATCTTTTTATATAAAATGAAGACAATTTGAAACTTTTATATGTTGATGATGTAAATCGTAATACAATTGAATTTTATTATCAAAAATAACCCAATTTTAGATAATTTCATAATTTATGTCCTTTTAATTATAATGAGAACATCAATAAACTTTTAAATAGCTTTATTATATTGAAATGTAAAGTTATATATGTTTTAAAAAATTATATTTGTTATTATTAGTACAGTATTATTGTATAAAATATTTATTTAACAATTATATGTTTAAAACTATAAAAATCATAAATGTTCTGTAATATACTGTTTACAAATTATTGTAATGATTCATAAAAAATATTTGATATTTAGTTTGATATTAAGACTATATTATTCATTATCTACATTATAAAGTCCATTCGTTGTTACTAAAATTGCAAAATAATAATAAAAATCATTATTATGGTTAACAACAATATTAAATATTAAATAACATTATATATACTATTTATATCCATTATGTCAATAGTTAACATCAAACCCGAAGTCCAATCCATTGAAGAAACTGAAACCAAATCCATTGAACACTTCGATTGAAAATAATAATAATAATTTGTATATAACTGTACACTAGTGTATCAATTATTAAATACAAATGCAATAAAAAGCAATAAAGATGTATTAACATATTAAATAATCAATTGAAATAATAATTAAGTTTTATAATTTACAATTATTATATTAAATTATAAAGTGTATTAAATAGTGCCATTTGTTTACTAATTTTTTCTATATATAAATAAATAATATTATATACTTCATCGTTAGATATAATAGTAAAATATGTTAACGATATTATATTAATATTAGAAATATTATTATTTCTAAAACATATACAATATTTTTATTGTATTAATATAAATTCATAAAAACCAAAAACATGTCAAAATTTTTAAAGTTTATTAACAATTGAGAGTTTTACAATAATTTTATTTTATATATTAATTCAGTATATCTTACATATTATAAGAATTATAATTACATTTATATTAAATATTGTTAATTAATATTGTTTGTATGTTTGCTATTTATATACTAATTATACTAATTTTAATATTATTGTTAATACAAAGATTATTCTTTATAGAAATTACTTAAAAGATGTTACAAAACAATTTGTATATTAAAAAATAAAACTCACTAATATTATAAAACGTTTATTTATTTTTAATTAAATTTTAGTATATATAAAAAATATAAATTATATGACCTTAAAATTAAATTGTATCATATTATATTCAAAAACATATTAACTAAACAATAATATCTGGAAACTAATATTAGCAATTTGTATAATATGAGATAATACAGTATATTTTACAAAAAATATAAAAAATAAATAAAAAGATGTTTTACATTTGTTTCAAAACAATAGCATTAAGTATGATATTTAAAAAACAAAATAAATTGTTCTAATTTATTAAAAATTAAACAATTAACTATATAAATCAATTGTTTCTACTCATGGACAATTATTTTAATTAAAAATCAATACAAAATATTTATAAATTAACAATGACCTCATTATAAATATCTATTTAAGCGAACGATAATCAACTTTTAATAATTATAAAATTAATTAGTTTAAATATTTTAACATTTAGTCAATTTTTATAAAATTAATTCAAAATGTTTAAAGTGATCATAACTTTTATGTTTGTATTAAATTATATCTCATGTGTTTTTATACCGGAAGCATCCAATATATTTATAAATCGTAAGTATTATTATTTATAATCATTACATTGAAAAAATTAAATTAATTAATTATCCCAAAAATTATTAGATCCAACAGTTAGTCCCAAACCTATTCCTGAAATTTGTGTTAAAAAGGTGTCGGAAGACAAAAGTGATTGTTTGGGAGACTCTACTGTCGAGCGCTGGTATTTCGAACCCATTTCTAAAGCCTGTTATAAATTGCAAGCACTCTCTTGTTTGCCGCTAAATGTTAACAACAATTTTGAAAGTGAATCCATATGTGAGAAAAAGTGTCCGGTCAAATATGAGGGAGGATATATGCTTAACTAAATATATACTATATTTTGCATCAATTTATTTTTATATTTACTTATAATTTTAATAATAATTTTTTTATTCAAATTATTTTGCATAATACATTGTTTTTAACCATAACAGTAAAAAAGATTAATTTTATACAAATAACAACATTTACGTAATATAATTAAAAATGAATTTATATATAAATTAATATCTATAAACTTAGGAAAACTTCTGAAAATAATGCAATTAAACAAAATCTATAAATAAATATTACTTCATAAATATCATTGAAAATTAATTGATAGCAATCAAAATTGTAAACATATTTGCAAACGTGTTTTTGAATAAATTATATTTTTTTTAATCATTACTTTGTTGTTTGAAATGAATTTATAACGTATTTTAGTAATTTAAAAATTTTAACAATAATACCACAAATGTTGTATAAATAAACTGACTTAATATAATTATTTATGAAATCAACAAATGTTATATAAACTAACATTTAATATATTGTTAAGTACTGTGCATTTAGTTGAAAATTTATAGATTGTTATTAAAATCTGAGAAATGTCTAAGTATTCATTATTATTATTATTATTTGCAGTAATGTTAACATTTTCACTTAAATGTTTGGTTAATGGAAATGTAATTAACGGGTTGACCGTTGAAAATAAGCAAAATATCCCGCCGTGGGGTAAGTAATTTTCTTAAAATATTTTTAAATTTTACTTATATTAAAATTTTAGTATGAAATTGAATGTTTATATTAAAAATTTTAATGTTTTCTAGACTTATATTAATAGTTTCACTGGTATACTATATGTCACTTTCATATTTAATTATACTAAACTAATATCAGAATTAACTTAATATTTCAATATATTAATAGTTTTTAATTTTTATAACTAATATGGAAATCATTCAATTGTTCATTATTATTAAACTTAAAAAATGGAGATATAATATAACTGTCAATTTACAATACCAATCTTTAATTATTAATTATTAAGTTTTAATTAATTGAAATTATAGGAAATTTAATGAATATTTATTTAAACAGATTGTTATTCAGATGCAGATGTGGGTCCGTGTAAAGGATATTTTGAGCACCACTTCTGTAATAAGACATCCCATAAGTGCGAGACATTCATATACGGCGGCTGTTATGGCAATCAAAATAATTTCCAAACTATTGATAAATGTCGTCAATATTGTGGAGGAGTTTGTGACGAATAATAATTATACTGAAAACACATATCCTTTAATTTTATCTAATTTCTAGTTATATTATATAAATTGTATTTTATTTAATGTAAAAATTTATTTTACTGTAAATGATTATTTGCAATAATTTGATTTGTATTTTAACATATAAGTTATACATTTTAATGAAATTACTTACTTGCTTATTTATAATGAGCACACATTGTACTAATAATTAAAACTAAAATATCATTTAAAATTATTTGTCAATTATGGCAATAAAAATAGATATATATTTACTTTTATGTCTGTATATCCAAAAAATATATACAAAGAGTATATACAGTATATTATGTGTTGTTAATGGAAAAACAGTTAAGTTGGATAAAACTCACAAATTTATTATATAACCTTTCCGTCAGTCAAAAACACTTTTTGTAATTATCTGATGAATTCTGTTTGTGGTGTTATAGTCTGTATATTACTACAGTATATGAGTCTCATTTTTATAAATAAATTTCGATAAAATACTAATAATCAGTTTTTTAAAAGTTTTGAATCTGATCACAAATTTGTTTTAAAAAAGATACTTTACTCATATTTAATAATAATAATAACTTATATAAGAGTTTAAAACTATTAATGACTTTGAATCGTTCAAAGATACTAATGTATTAACACTACTATTATATAGAGACTTGTATTAAATTGAGATATTTTATTAATTACACCAGGTAAATTTTAATTATCATATCTTATTAATATAAGTTTTTATTAAATTTATTAATTGCATACAAGTATATAATGATTCAAACAATCAGTTTTTACTTCACCATTAATACTGTAATAGAAATTATAGTCAACTTTTCCGGGTATTTCTGCGTTATGTGTAAAACACCGACCGATATATGTTTTGGCATTTGGATCACCTTTAGTGCCAACAATTAGAGCTCCTTCGGGTATCGGGTCCTCTCCATGTCGGGGAACCCATTGGACATTATTAGCTATTAATACTTCAAATGTTTGATCATTTTCAATGTAAACTTCTTTTCCTCCATAAGTCAAAACACATCCCAGATTTTTATCGGCTTTTCCAGCAATCATATCGTCTTTATATTTATAACGACACACATTAAGTGGTGTTTTGTCGACATCATAACCGGCGACATAAGCATCGGTAGGAATTGACGACTGTTTAGCATTTACCCAACGGTAAGTACATTCATCTAAATAAATAAATAAATTAATTAATTGTTAAAATACAGTAAATACACAAAAAAAACAAATTATGTATAATTAATACCTTCTTTATGATAATTATTATCAATTGTAAGAATAAAAGTACGGATCTGTTGTGGAGTCAATCGCACCGTTAGATTGTTAGTGTCATCGATGGCACTGTTATGTCGATTGTCATAATAAGTATGTTTTGAGTTCCAATTCATTCGTTTTGTTTGTGACAACAACTGATTCGCCGCTAAATTCATTTCATTTGCCGATAAAATATTGAATGATTTGAATATATTATCTAAACTCAAATCTATTGGTTTTGATAACAAATTATTGTCTGAAGACTCGTATATGTGTTCCAAACGAAGCAACACTTGATTTTGTGACCAATTTTCAAGACTTAATAAATGAATGTTTTCGGGAAGTGATTGACCCATTGGTGACCATTGGGTCTGATATTTGATTTTGTAGTCATTAATAGTCGAGTATGTATTGAATGTGATAATCGGTGGCAATAAAAGTTTCTCCGCTAAACTTCTTACTAATTGCGGTGACTTTTGAATAGTATTGAAAAACAAATAATGTTTTCCTCTGACTTCTAATCCTTTGCCATCGACTCCCGGCTCATCTATTTTAAAGCTTCCTCCGACCCCTATATATAAGAGTCTTCTGTGAACCATTAGTTCAACTGTTCCCTCAATCAATGAAGATCCTCCTTGTGTTCTATCATTTAGTACAGACATTTGTATACCTATTGATTACATAATAAATTATATGGTGTTTGTACTGTAAAAGTAAATAATTTATACCTTGATTATCATTTTTGATATATATTTTGTTATAAATAGGATAATAATTTCCAGAAATATAATTATTATTACAAAGAGTTGAGTTTAAATTTAACTCTCTTTTCATGGTTTGTCTGCCATTTGAATCCGTATAAAATAATCCGTTAGTTATTAAGTCGGACTCAAAACGTGTAATAATTTCTTTTCCTAAATTATCATTGACTGGTATTGAACCTACAGTCCAATCAAACTCAATGTAATCTCTGTCTTCATAAGTGCGAACAGTTTGGTGAATATAATCAGAAAACTGTTGATTGAGTTCATGTACGCCATTATCCGTATGTCTTGATATGAGACTCTGTTGTGGATAATCCCTGGCCATACCGTCCGGACAAAAATTATAACTACCTGAGTCTTCTTTTCCTGGCTGACCACCAATTGATTTATACCATTTGAATGATTGATTTAATTTATATATCTTTCCATTAATTGTTATGGACTTCAAAGCACCGGTAGTTTCATTAATTTGTAGTATAAATGATTTTCCTTTCATATCAATAGATCTTTGCTTTATATGACTTAGTTTTTCTTTACAATTAATATAAAATAGTAAATAATTTATTTAAGTTTACTAATAAATTGATTTTTTAAAACTCTTGATAAAATTATTAATTAAAATTAGAACTTACTTTTAGAAAAATTATTATTAACTTTTTCTATGAAATATGTATTAAATCCAAGTCCAGGTAATTGAGCCGAAAATACCAACTCATGTGTACTAAGACTACCCTTACGTTCGGGCAATTGTTTGACCGCTTCTGATACGGGAAGTAAAGCCACATTTGATACCTTTTTACCGTTAGATTCAAAGACATTATATTTTCCATCAGTGATGGGAACTCTTATTTTCTTTTCTATTGTTCTGGCGATTGGATTATAAGCGGTGACAGCGATCTTGTCATTAGTTTCAGTTAGTTTACAGTCCGTTATATTTAATACATCACAAAATACATCATTTGATGCATCTTTTGTATTATGTTTAACATAACTGTAAGCTTTTTCAATAATAGCTTTACCGGCGGTGTAACCGCTTTGCAATCGACTGGTATAGTCATCAGCCGTGGCCTGCGGTGAAGTACCGGTGATAGCGTCGTGATGTGTCATAATTGACTGTTGATTGTTTGCTTCATTTAAAAACACATTGAATTTATTAATATCTAATCTTGATAATACAGATAATTGTTTACTAGCCTATATTAAATTAAAATTAATAAATAGTTTGATATTATTAATTTAATTTACTAAATAATATTATAATAATGGTATACCTGTAACATATTATTATTGACTCTATTGTAATATTTGAGTGCCGGTCGATTTGTATAATATCCGGTCCAATAATTCAAGTAATCAACGGCTCCTCTTTCTTCAAATGTTTTATTCAAATCATTCATAGCTTTTATATAGCAATCGGGCGATGAATAGAATATATCGATAGAATCGGAATATTTTTTATTGATTTCCTCAATAAGTATATCCATATTTGTGAACCAACTTTTGGCCTCTAAGTATTGAAAGTCGTCTCCCATTGTCATCAATACTTGATTTGTATTTCCATAATCTTTACTCCACTGTCGAGATATGTCCATAAATTCTTTAACTTTTGCTTCTTTATTGGATTCATTGAAAGCATTTTCTTTTAATTCAAATTTGAAACCTTTAGGCGCCGAATAATGATTGTGAAGAACAGTAGAAAATATAGTTGTATTTAAATCGTCGGAAGACTTCCATATGAAGTCACCCTTTGGATGGACACCACGATTAATGACATGTCCATCAAAGCCCATCTGTGCATACAGTGATGCCATTTCACGTGTGGCCCCAAACGGGTCGATTTGCCACGAGACAGTCGGACTACCACACGAGCCAAACTCGGAGCGCAAAAATTTTAAACCTATTAAATAATTTTAAAAAAATTGTAACAATTAATAATTGAATACTCTTAATATATTGCTATAATATTTACCCAGTGTCAATTGGTTAATTATATCTTTATAATGAGCAGTTCCTTCATCATTGACAGTCCATCCTCCATTAGTGAAGACCAATTGTCCACTATTGACCAATCGTTTAACTTTTTCCTTCATATTAGTTGTCTGTTCAGACCACCACCGATGAAAAAAATATATCTCAACGTAAGTGAATCTCCGGTCGGCATTCAACTCAAGCTCAGTCACAACATTTGTAATTAATTTTCGCACAAATATGTCATAATAGAGATCAACCGTCAACTCCCAGCCCACGTCATCGTGAGTGTGGGGTATGAGATGTATATTTAGTTTGTCAGCTTTGGTCTTATGACATGAATTATAACCACATTTACACTCAATATTAACTACAAATACAACGACTAATACGAATATAAAATATTTTTTCATTTTCATTTGTTATAATAATTGTATATCAAATTTATAAATTTATTTTAACATATATTTAAAAAAGTTATAGTTGTATTACATATTTACAATACAGTACTGCATAATTTTCTATGTCATCTTAATATAATATAGTTATTTAAAAATATTATATCTAGTACATCTGTTAAAATTAATTTTTTATGTGATTAAAGTTATTATTTTGAGATAAATTATATATAAATTTATATAAACTATATATATTTATCTATATATTAAATACTTAAGACAAGAATAAATATTTTTATTATAATGAATGTGAAAACACATATGTCTTGTTTTATAATTACAATTAAAATGTTATTAAATAAATATTAATTTATTATTATTTTTAAATTTTGATTTAGATATTTTAATTAACATTGATTAAACAATAATAAAGTATATATTGTATAATGTAATAACTTAATAGTGAAATTAATTAAATACTTTATTATTGATATTTTTAATATTAATAATTACTGAAAATTACCAATGAACATAGATAAAATATTGTTAATATTATTGTATAAATAATACTGTAAATAAATAAAATTTATATTTTAAAATCTACAAAATTAAAAAAAATATTGCAATACTATTGTACAGTATTTTTACTAAAATAAAACAATGTATAATGTTTTAGCATATGGTCTAAAAACTGAATTATTGATAAAATAATATACCGATATTAACCACATAAAAACAATAGATTTGTTTTCAATAAACTTAAATAAAAATGTGTTATTTATTTTGTCAAAATTTTATAGATATAATCATTTAAAACTAAAATTTATTGTTTATTTTTATGTATCGCGATTATTTTATAATAATTAAAAATGAAAAAATTAATATTATTTATTTTTATTGGTATTAAATTATATTTAATTTTTGACCATGCAAATTGCCAACAAGTGCTTCTAACCCAATATAGTATATTTACGAAACCTCCCTGTACTGAAAGTGAGATTTTATGTTATAATCTAAATTAGTTTAGTTTAAGCATAAATATATATTTATCATTATTATATTCATATACATCATTATATACTTATAGGATGTGGTCTAATATTGTGTCCAAATGGCACTCGATGTTGTTGTCGTGAGCCCTGTCCGGCCACTTGTTCAGATCCAAAGCCAACCTGTTGTCACCCACCCTTTTGTGAGGTTGATTGTCGTGTTGTTTGTCCTATAGGTTGGGTTTTTGAGACACTTAATGGCAAATGCATACCATACCAATGTTGTCCGCGTATGTATATCTAAAATATCATATTATATGGTTATATTAAAACATTAATTAAAATATTGTATCATTTAATTTATATTACAATAGATGTAAGATATGAAGCTTTAAACAAATGTCAGAAACCAACTGCTGATGGCAAGTGTAATACAGGAGAGATATTTATGAATAATACTCAAACTTGTGGTACACTTTTTCCCGACATCTGTGACTGTCCTGATATCACTATAAGACCCGATAACACGTGTGTCGCAAATATCTGTCAGTGTCCACCGGGTTATTGGCGTCGACTCGGAGATTGCAAATGTGTCAAACAAAATGAATGTAACAATTGTCCAGTTTATGGCCATAAATAAACATCTATTTAACTATTTTATTTTAGTGTAGTATCAAGGCTAATTTTAGAAAATACAATTTCCTGTATCAGTATAACATTGTAATTTATTTAGACAAATATCAAACATATCTGTTAAAATTGGATCATTTTACAAATTAACCTGCTTTAATTTTATTAAAATTATATTTTTTACTCTGTTCAGTTTAGGAAATAAACAAGTTAATAATGTTTGAATAGCAATTTACATTAAAGACATTATAATAAATTTTTAATAATAAACTATTTTAATAAAAATTTATGTATTTAAGCATTTCCGATAATATTGTGTAATAAATATAATTTTATAAAATGTTTAATACTATCAATTATTATATATTATTGATAAATATATTTTTTATAAATAAATATTTTTGTGAAAACGATACGAGTGTTATTCAAAATGAAATTTTTTCTTTAAGTAAGTGTATAAATTGCAACCAAAATATGACCATGCACAATATAATTAATTATATTTTATTATATAAATATATATTTATGTTAATTAAATGATTTAGATTTAACACCAGTCACAGAGACAACAATGCAGAAAACTACATGTTTTCACTGCGAACAGGGATCTAATGTGACCCAACTGTTTGCTATGAGTTCACAAACATTGAACATATCGTGCAATTCTGTACATTTCGAGCATAAGGTATTGAAATACCACATAACATACCTGGACTATCCGGAAACATTAAAAACTAACAATGCACCATCATACTTAATCAATCTAAATGGTTATTATATATATATATATATATATACTGTATATATTTGTTTATTGTAAATATATATTGAATTTAATTGTATAACAATTTAAGGTAATTCAATATTTATGATGAGAGGTAAAGTACCGAGAGGTGTGTGTTCCGGATCCACATTTCAATTGCTTGAGTTCTATACGGCAACCGATCATAACGGGTGTTCGTCGACCAACGGTCTCGACAAGAAAGTGTCCATTTATTCCTCACTGGAAATCAATGGATCCCATTGTACGGCACAGTGTCACGGATCAACTACTGTCACTTATGAACCGCCCATTAAAAATATCCCCTAATTCTAACTAATTGTATTGATTTATTAATAACTTAATACTAATGTATGTATTTTCTAAATATAATTTTCTAGTTATATTAATTTATATATTAATATACATCATAAAAAACATATTAAAATATTATCATTTATATTGCATTCAAATATTCAATCATAACTTATCGATATATTTAAACAATGCCAATACATTTAAATAAATTGAATTACTTTTATTTTTTTGTATTTTTTATAATTAGACATATATTTAGTATAGACGTATATTTAGACATACTGTAGTTCAATAGTGTACATAATGTTTATTATATTATATATATATTCATATTATTTAGTTATTATTTAGTAAAAATATAATATAAATGATATAATACTGTGTAATACTGTATAATACAGTACTGTATGTTAATATTGATTTATCATTAACTATAGACACACTGTTATATTGACTATAAATTTACAGAACATTAAACATACGGACAATCATTAAAACAATCAATTAGTATATAATATGAGAACACCTGCGAACCGGTTGCGCATGCGTTGAGTCGACGTAAACATTCAATAAAATTAAACTAAATATATATTTATTTAATTAATTGATTTATCTATTGGTTTGTCGTTTAAAATGATTTATTCAAATAAATCAAATACAATGTAATTGTCATTCAATAATATTGTCGATTGTCATCACTGTATGTATTATATCTATTGATGACATTTGACATACATATCAATTCAATTGACTGACTCTTATGTTATGACAAACAATACATTGAATATCCTGTGAATCAAATCAATGATCAATGTTTGGTATGTATGGTATAAATGATATAAATATTACAATTTAATATTAATTAGTTTTTTGCAATAAATATAATATAATATTTTAATAATACTATAGTTAAAAATAGAGTATAAATGTTGGCATTAAATTGACATATAATTATTATTTTGATTATATTATTTGATCAAATATTATATAATATTTTAATAATAATAAAATATTGAGTTGTGTTTACATAAATTAATTAATATGAAGGTTAGGTTAATTGACAATACATTTACAATTTATAATACGATATAATATTTATATAATGATAAATTTATAAACTAACTTATATTAGATCAACAATTTATTTTTATTATGATTAATCATAATTATAAACATGATATACTTTATAATACATAGTAATGATTAATAAAATTGTTATCTATTAATAATGCAATGATTAATAAATTTTTAATCAAATTATATAACACTTTGTCAACAATTTTTACAAACATATTATTAATGTGTATTTTATTTTTTAATTACAGATATTCAAATGTAACGATAATTATTAAATAAGATTTGAATATTTTGGTAGAAATTTTGAGCTTTAATTTGAGATCAATTAATGATAAATAATATAATTTTAATTATTGTGGAAATGTCTGATTTATCATTGTTTGGTTGGCAGTGTGTGTATGTGTTATCCATGTATTTGGGAACTTTTGTGTCATATCTCATACCTATAGTATTGATAACTCGACAACAAAAACAAGAGCAAAGCACCGGTAACTCAAAACATAGCGGACTGTCCAACAATGTTAAGACACAGCGTATACTATCGATCTGTAACTGTTTGAGTGCCGGTATTTTTATCGGCATTTGTTTCTTGAATCTCATACCATATGTTGACGAAGAGTTTCAAATGCTTTTCAATGAAGCCAAATATCAGGTGATGTTCCCAATAGGTATGTTCACCACTATATTAGGCCTATTCCTTGTTCTCGTTCTCGAGACACTCGTGATGGGCTGTCGGTCTAACTCAAGTAATCCAGTATTACATTTGGATGAAGAAGAAGAATTAAGTGTATGTTATTGTATATAAATTATTAATTTTTTGGTTAATTTATTAAATTTCTTACATATGATTAGCACGATTTCCATAATGATGAACAAACACAGGAACTCCTATCAGCCACACATAACATCAGCGATAAGGAGTCCAACAATGAGTTTATTGTCAGCAATAACTGTAATAACGGAAGTACTGTCCAAAGTCATAGTCATAGCCATTATCATTCACACTCTCATAATTCATTTCACTCGCATTCACACGATTTCAATATTGAAAACACTTCCAAATCAAGTATTTCTTTCTTTATATTGATGTTTGCGACGAGTGTTCACTCAGTTTTTGAAGGTTTGCTAAAAATATTAATTATTTGAATAATTTTTTTTATTAATAAATCCTATTATTTATGTTAATTGATAGGTCTGGCACTTGGTCTTCAAAAAGATGCCACGAAAGCCATGCATTTATTTATCGGTATTTTAATACACGAGTGTTTGGTTGCATTTGCTTTGGGTCTCAACTCTGCGCGAAACGAGTGTTCAGTCAAGACTAATGTTAAGTTTTCGGTTGTTTTTTCATTGACAATACCTATTGGAATAGTGATGGGTGTCGTGTTGGGCATCACACCTGGTCTTGTAGGCCGATCCATATCAGCTCTGTTTCAGGGGTTGGCTGCCGGCACTTTCATTCACGTAACCTTTCATGAGTTAATACCATCCGAGTTTTTAATGGACACTTCGGATGGAAGTGATAATAGTAATCACAAACAAAAACTATTTAAGATATTTCTACTTTTTATGGGTTTTATGTTTATGGCACTCATGACTTTGTTTACCAGTGATTCACATTAGTAGACACTTATATGTTGTAAAATACTGGAATATGATTTAATTAATGGTTATTTGAAACTATTTTAATTATAAATAGAAAATATCGATAAACTATTTGAATTGCATTTCATTGTCTTTAATTTATTGTAATATATTTTGAATTATTGTATTTTTCACAGTTTAAATTAAAAGTATAGTTTATTTATTTATAAATTTTGAATTACATTGTAGATTATAACTTAGTTTTATTTATTTATTTAACCTTAATTTATTATTATGTTAAAATTTTCTTACTACGTTAATTAATTTACATTACATTATGAATTGTTATAAAGATAAAGATTACCGTAAAATCGTGTTTTACCCCATATGGAAATAAAAAAATATGAAAAAATAACATTTTCATATAATAAAAAACTCGCATTTTTTACCACCCCTGGTAAATTAAACGAGTCTGGGGAAAAGCAAAATTGGGGGAATATAGAACTGTATTGACCGATAATTAACAGTAATTTATTAAAACCGGTATATTTAGATATTACCCGTAATTAATTTATTAATTATAACAGTGTTTAACAATAAATGGCATTTGTATACATTTACAGTTTTTTACATATTATATTCAAAGGGGTTGGAACAACTAGAGACGTCCAAATACAAGGGGTGGGAAATCTTGAAAATATATAAAAACGGGGAAATTATTATTCAAAGTAAAAAACTATATTTTTCATATATTACAAAACTCGCATTATTCCAGTGACTTACATATTTTCATATGGGGAAAATATAAGATTTAACGGTAATAATAAAACTAATATTTTATATTATAATGTTCACATTTTATTACAATTACCATAAATTATTGATAAATGTTATTATTAAGGCACTATTTTTCTAAAATAATTAACATTTATTATATTTTATATGTTTAACAAATATATTTTAATTATATTTTATGATTTTAGTTAAAAAATGTTTTAAATATATTATAAATTTGAAATTGTAAAATATTAAAATGAATTTTATTACATAATATTTGCAATTTTCCTGTAAGCTTTTATCATCAACTTATCAGTAAATATTTTTTTAATATTTTCAAAATCTAATATATTATTTTGTGAATCGTCTCATTTATATTATATTATATTAGTTTGTTGAAAATTTAGGTCATTTTAATTTTAATATTATAATTATTTTGTATATTTACTAAAGATACTGTATTTGATTACAAATTGATAATTTATGTTCAACCGTAAAGTCTTGTTAATAAAAAAAATTATTAAATTATTTTGTATTTGGATATGATTTAAATAAACAATTTTTTTAAAATTGTATAAAATTGATTAAAATTTAATTCATAAATACTAAAGTTTAAAAATATAAGTTTATTACCAAATTTTAAAGGTGAAATAAGTAATATTAATTCAAGTTATAGTAATTTAACTAAAAAATTGTATGCATGACACAGATGATTTTGGAAAAATACAATTTTGCAATATTATATCAGATATAAAATTATAGAAACATAAAACTACTTTGAATTATTTTATTTATCATTTATTCATCACTATTTTATACAGTATCTTAAAACAATTTGTTAAAATTGTTATCACAAAATACGCTATGATTTAATTTTAAAAATTAATTAAAATTTACGAAACATTTAAATTTGATTTTTTTTATATTTTTTATTAATTAAAATAAAACTATAAAAGAAAGTGATCTCAATGTTAGCCAAATTTTTAATTTTATTTTTAATTTTCTAGTAATATTTTTTGTATGGATATAATAGCATATAAATAATTAATCTTTAAAAATTTTCAAATCAATTTGCATGTATTTACAATAGTATTAATATCAAAATACTTTGTGTTCAAAATGATTAAGGTATATAGATTTTTAATAACTTTTTTTATTTCTTAAATAATATATCATTTTGATTGATTACATATTAAAAGTGTAATTTATAATAAAAATCACAAAATTATATAATATTTAAATAATTATACATTAATTGAATGAAGTTTTTTAATATTGTTTTATTTTAGGCAATCGTAATATTATTATTTGTATGTCAGTGTCGTTCTCAACAATCCATTCATAACTTATTCAAACCAATATCTCCATTGCCATCACTGAAACCTTTATCATTGTCTGTACCACAACCAGCAGCTATTGTTAAAGAAGTGGTTGAACCAGAGGCACATGTGGTGTATTCACAAGAAATACTTCCCGTTCAGAATGGAGAACCACAACAGATTGGTCTTCAAGCTCGAGCTGGTCCTCAAGTAATTCAATTGAAAGCAGACGATGTTCCCATTGTAGTCCACTTCCAGACTTCATCAGCACCTGTTCAGGTCCAACAATCACACCTTCCATCTCAACCTGAAGAAGTGACTATCACTCGTTCAGAGGAACAGCCACACCGTGTCATACATGAAGTGATCCGACCGGTCATTCAAGAGGTACGTGAAATCATTCAACCATACCGTCGCGTTACTCAAGAAGTGCGACCGGTTGAAGAAGCTGTACATACAAATGTTGCCGCAGGCGCTGCACCCGCATCTGCAGTAGAAGCAGATCCAGTATCGTCTGCTGTATCCATTCCTAATCCTTTACAAAACTTACAACCTTTGGCACCGGCATCTGTAACAGCACTGACTGACTCTTATATTCAACAGTTTATTGAAAAACTCAGAGCCAGAACTCAACTTCCAGTCGGGACGGCCGACGCACCGGCAGTTAATATTGCTCCTGTTGTTAACCAACCTATTGTCCAGACACTGACACATAAACCAATTCAATCGACATTGAATTTAAACAGAGGTGCCGTACAATTTAGCAGAAAATATCATAAGTAATAATTTCTATAACTTGTAATGTATTTTATTAAATACATTTTTATATACATTACCAGTAATTATAAGTTTAAGATTTATATAAATTTGATTTTATTCAAAGTTTATGTTACTATAAAATTAATAAATAATATTATTATAATAAATAAAGGAATGACAAAACAAATTATTATTTTATAAAATTTGATTTTTCTTTAGTAATACTCTAAATAAACGCTGCGATGAAATGAATATAATGAATGGCTTATCGAGTATTAAATTCTGAAAAAATTCATTCAAAAAAATAGATAAATTGATGAATTGTTGCAATAGTTTCAGTCAACCTTTCATTTACGATTAATATTGTAATGTTAAAGTATGACAACAATTAGTCAACTTAACTATATTTTTGAATGAATTTTATCAAAGTCTAATATATATCTATAGATTATAGTATATAATTTATATATATTTTTTGTCACAATGAAAATATATTAGTGATATAATATCACAAATTAATAAAATAATATTTGCTATATAAAAGTAAAATGATTCATAAAAAATAGATTATAAAATAATTATTTAAATATAATATAATTTTTTTTAATTTAAAACCCATAAAATTATTGATATTATTATTTTCACAATTCTTGAAAATTATTTTGTTATAATTAATTGCATTGTTTTAGTATTTTTCAATTCATTAATTAAGATTTGTTTAAATGTTTCTTAAATATACAGTATTATTATATATTTTAATTATTAAATATTATTAAATAATTTATGTAAACTGTAATAATATGTTAGTTTATAAAAGCATATCCAACACAATTGTCACATTCAGATTTGAAAACACATTTACAATCAGCTAATCGACGCCAATATCCCGGTGCGCACTGACACACGTCTCTGATACATGCTTTTGATGTATTGGAAACTGTGGGACAGCCGCACACATCAGGAGTTAATGTACCGCACTTTACGTTTGTATCTATTGGTCCGCCACGACATTTACCATTAAGTTGTGTTTGACAATTGACCAGGGCTAGATTTTTTACACCTATATTCATTATAATTCACATATAAAGTGCATTAAATACAATATTTATAATATATCGATGAAAAATAAATAAATTTTAATTAATGGCTTAATAACATATTGTAGCGCAAAATTGTTATATAAATATAATTTATAATAATTTAGTATATTTTTGTATTAACTATACTTACTGGGACAGCACTGCAATGGTATACAATTGCCTCCGTATTTGTCTAATACCGAGCCTTTAGGACAAACTTTGAAACAACCGATTTCACAATTTAATGACAAACAACACGATGGTATTGGATCAGCACATGTGGCCGGACAGGGATTACGACAACAACATTGCGTACCATTTGTACACTTGAATAAACCACAGGCTATTTCAAAGATTATCAATTGATTATATTAATAATTTTAAATTATGCAAACAACTAACCAGCAGTACATCCATTTTGAATATCAATTTGTGGGGTTACCTGTAATTGTATTAAATTTAATATATTTGCTATAATTAAAATAATTATTAAATGTTTTAACATTGTCATTTTTATATTCTGTTCTAAAATAAATAAATTTGTTTTTAGTATATAATTTATAATTAATAAAAATTTAGTAGTTTTTATGATAAAATGTATTGTTTTAAAACATATTTATCAAAATATGTTTTATTTTTTAATATCCTAATTGTATTTACTATTTTCATATACTAATATATCAAACACATGTACATGTACTGTAGTTAATGCAATATCAATAATTGTTTAAATTAAAATTATATAATCTAAATGATTTTGTTTAAATTATTTAATATAGTTAATACAAATAACTTCATAAAAATCTATGCATTTAATATAATTTTTATGGATAATTTAATATAAAAAAGATTTATTAAAAATTTTTAATGATAACTTTTCAATAAATTATCAAGATAAGATCAAATTATTAAAATAAATTAGTTAGAATTATATGAATTATTCTAATTTACGAATTTGGCAAATATTTTCTTAAAATTAATTATTATTATAAAATTATGATATAATTTATATTTAATATATTAGATATATAATATCACTGAGCATTTGCGGCTTCTCTATCAATTAAAATTATTAACATTAAAAATTATTTATTTTTTTTAAATTAGATATTACAAACTATTAAATTTATAAAAATAGTACTTATTATTGATATGTAAATTCTAATACTAAATATTATAGTAAAGTATAATTTTTATGACATCAATATTATAAATATTTAAAAAAAATTCATTATAAATAAAACTTAAACAATTAGATTATAATTAAAATGTTATAAAATCTATAAATAATTATAAAATATTATAGATTTGTATTAAAAATTTATTGTTGATTTCAATATCTATGTTACTTTATTTATATGTGTACATTGTACAGGTATTTAAACTATTTTAAATAATTATATCTTGTTTTTAGCAAACTAAAATTTTATTTCAATAAATAATTATCCAGTAATAATTTTTTACGATTAAAATACATTGTGATTAAGTACAGTATGTTACCTTGAGTATAGTATTTTATGACTTAATGTTTGCATTATATGATTTTGTTTTTATATTAATTTAGTTTATTTTAAAATTATATAAAAAATTGAGATGAAAAGAGATATTAGTGAAAATAACATAATAATTAAGGCCATCAATTATAAGTATGACATTTTTTATGATATTTTTAGTTAAATCATTTTTATATTTATAAAATACAAGTATTATATTTAGTAATAGTATAAAAATAATATAATATTACAATTTTTACAATTTAATTATAGCAATAAAAATTCTAAACATATCTTTATCTTATATAAACTGATTATTTATATTAAAAATATTATTAGTTATAGACTTATAGAATCTTAAGAATAAAGATTATAATTTTCAGTAACATTAAGTATAACTTATAGCCTATATATAAGTTATAGCCTATAACTTATAAGTAAATAAAATTAATAAAATAGATAATTTTTCATTGAAATACTATGCAATTACATTAAAATTGATTGCCATTTTGAACATGAAAATTGTACAGTACAAATTAAATTTCAATGTCACAAATAAATTATTGACAATAGCTTAAAGGTAATTAAGTAAATCATTAAATATAGTATTATAAATATATAAATATTATTAACAGATTTATTTATTCTGACTTTTTTCAAACTGTTTTTATGTTTACAATTTGTAAATTTCAAACACAAAAATATAATTTATATGTAATTATATACAGTTTAAATAAATCAAATATTTAATATGAACAATTATTATATATATTTTTTGATCTTATTTAATTTATTTATTAAACTTTTATCAAGTAAGTATAATTGTTTATTTATTAAATTTTGTATTATATTATAATTGATATTAAAATTGATATACAATGTATAGAGCAAACAACTGTACCTTTATTAAAATTAATTGACGGCCGGAGTATCCCAATGATAGGATTGGGAACATTCACGATAACCGATGAAAAATTAATTAAAAGTGTTATTAAAGATGGACTAGAAATTGGTTACAATCATATCGATACTTCATATTTTTATATGAATGAACAATATATTGGCCAACAATTGCGCCAAATATTTTCGCGACCTAACAGTCCTATTAAGAGACGGCATATATTTGTTACTAGTAAACTGTGGAATACATATCATAGCCGTAAAAAAGTGACGGAAGGCCTCATGTTATCATTGAAACGATTAAATATAAAATATTTGGATTTATTTTTAATACATTTTCCCTTTGGATTTGAAGAAGGGGGTGAAGACCTACCCCTCACACCTGAAAACACTTCACGTGACTCTAATATATCAGTAGTGGAAACCTGGAAGGGTATGGAAGATGTCTATAGAAAAGGATTAGTTAAGAGCATTGGTGTCTCTAATTTCAATGTGGATCAGTTGTGTCGACTCATCACTCAGTGTCAGATCAAACCTGTCGTAAATCAGGTACTGTATGATCAATGCTTTAATTTATTTTAAATATTATAAATCATACTAATATTGCCACACATTTTACTATTACTATTTTAAATGATATATAGTTTTGGCTTTAATTATACAAATATAAAACTACTATATTTTTAAGTAACAAAATTATAAAAATATTTTTAAAATTTAATTTGAAAAATTATCTTATTTTATACTTTAAAGCTCTAACATTATAAACATTATATTTTACTAAAATACAGTAAATAATATTTATGAAAGAATTTATATAAGTTTACTACAAAATGTTTTTAGTATAATATTTAGATAATTTTTGACATTTACAGTGTGTAAACAATTTTTTAATCAATAATTTATTTGTTTATAATTAAAGAGTATTTTACACATAAATACATACATTAATACTAAATTTTGTAATATTTATATTGTATTATCAATAGATTGAAATAAATCCTTATTTAACTGAAGAAGATTTGGTATCATTTTGTCAAAGTCGTGGCATTCAAGTGGTAGCGTATAGTCCGCTGTCAAAGGCTAACCAAACACTGCTAAACGAACCGATTTTAGTAAATATATCCAATAAATACAATAAAACAGTGGCTCAGGTAATCATGAGATGGCTTTTACAAAGAGATATAGTTGTCGTCCCGGGAACTACTAAAAGGTCACGACTGGTTGAAAACTTTAATATACTTGACTTCAAACTCACTAAAAATGAAATGAAATCTATTTCAGGACTTAATAAAAATTGGCGAAAAACTGATTTCAATATCGCGAGGTTTAATAGTGAATATCCTTATAATAATATGGGATTTTTATCATAACAATCTGATATTAATAATATTAATGTATTGTTCTTACAAATAATAATTAAATATAAGTATTAGTATTTTAATTATTTATTAAAGTAAAAAATTTATTTATTTAATTATATTAAACTATGATATAATATATATATACTGTATATTAGAATGATGAATAAAATTTTACAAAACTGATTATTATTAAATAATTATAATTAATTTATACATAGGTATCACATTTTGTATAATTGTGTACTATATAGTATAATAAATGTATAGTATTATGTCACATTAATATAGTATTACAATAGCTATAGTTTATAGATATGGGGATCCAATAGTATAATAATACAGTTAAATTTATATAGAAATTTATTCCTGAAAAATTTTCTAGAAACTTTCTCACAGAAATTTATTAGAAACTTGCTATTTGCCCATTTGATTTAAACATCTTAAATATATATTAGGCGTTATTCACATATTACGTTCGCACTTGAGGGGAGGGGGGTTAGCAAAAGCGAACTTTTGCGAACGAGGGGGAGGGGAGGGGTAGAGACTTTAAGAACGTTCGCGTTTAGATAATATCTTATTTCTTGTGATGGGGGGGGGGTAGCGGTTAGGGATAAGCGAACGTAATTTTTTTAAATGACTACATGCGAACAATTGCGAACATAGGGGAGGGAGGGGGTCTAGATTTCTTAAAAAGTGCAAACGTAATATGTGAACCACGCCTTATTGAATATATAATCTAATAAAATAACAACTTATTAATGCAATATAGTGTCAATAAATATGATTTAAGTAAAAAAATTAGTTTAACAAATAATTTTAATATAAATAGTTTGTTCATTTAATGTGTAAAATTTAATGACTCATTATGTTAAATGCAAAATAACATAATTATAATTTTTGTAAAAATATTTATTTTTATAATCATGTGAATAAAAATTTGTTTAACATTTTTCTTTGAGTTTTTTAAGAATGTTTATTAAAATTAAAAAATTTACTTGAAAAATTATTATCTTTATAATATCAGCTTATAAAATTTTTTATTATTTTTATAAAAATTGTTTTTACAATATATAAATATAGTGTTATAATTGTAATGTTTAAATTAATATTTTAATCATGATATTACTAAATGCATTATAAAGTGATAAATGCATAATGTAATAATAATTATATAATTTATACATCAATATACTATTCTGTATATTATAGATTTAATTTTTCCATCTATAAATACAAATTATTTATACTAGTATACAGTATATATATATATATAAAGTAAAAAAGTACTTACAGTACAATATATAAATAATATATAAATTAGATTTAATGATTAACATAAATAACATTTTATAATTGGTTTTGATGTTAATTCATGATTTTCCTATTATTTTTTTGTATTCCATTATTTCCGGGAATGCAAATCAAACATTAAAAACATATAAATCTCTTATAAATAAAAACTATAAAATTATTTTTTAATTGTATTGCATATAAATAAATGTTATACAAATGTCAAGCATTTTATTTTTACTTCTATGTTTTACAACAAAAAATTAGTTCACTATTTAAATGCATTTATTATAAATACGAATCGTGTCTAACATTAGTGAAAACTAAGTAAACTTTTATTGAAGATTTTTATTGCTTTTTAATATTTATTAAAAAACCATATAATTATTATGCATTAAACATAAATTATAAATGAGATCAAAATATACTGAATATCTTTAATTAAGTCACAAATATACAATTAGAAACAAATATATACAAACTGTTTATAGCATTTTATAACATTTAGTAAACTCATTGATTACTATATAAATTTTAAAATATAAACAGCTATTTTTAATTCATTCAATAGATTATATACAATATATTGTAGAAACGTGTCTAAAATATTTAGATAGATATTATTAAGTAATAAATATTGAATTATAATAACGTAAATATTATACTATGTTGTTAAGGGAATTGCCTGAACTTACTTTAATAAATCATAATACTAACAAAACTAATTTAGTATATTTTTATTACGTTATATTGTTGATTAAAAAATTAATAATTGATAATTTAGTTTAATCAATGTTTGTGCTACTAAATAATTACATATTATTCCTATTATAAATTCGTTATAACATTTATTTATTTAAATCATTATATCATATTTTATTTAAATGTTTTGGTTATTAAATAAAATAATTAATATAAGTTATAAAATACTATATAGTATAATCTAGTCTATATTTATATTTGTGACTAACTATATAATCTTACAATTAAATATTAAATTTATTTTAAAAATTATATATATATATATATATACCAAATTGATGTGAACTATAAATTAAAATTAATAGTTTTGAATAAAAGTTAGTGTTTTTTATTACAAGTTTTTTATTCAAGATTTCAATTTAAAAACTGTTTCAACATTAAGTTGTATCTTAAATATACATTTAAATGTATATAAAAAACAAATTATTATTCAATAGCCAACATTAATCTAAATAACTTTCAACATGTATTATATGAAATTATTTTGTTGTTGTTATTGTTGTTTAACATTAAGTTAAAAAAGTTTGTTGAGTTATGAAGTTGTCTATGTCCTGGAATTTTATTTACAATTTTTGTGAATAATTATTACAAACACTTATATTGTCTGACAATTTCATAATTTTCAAAAATATTTTTAAACATTAATATGCAATTCATATTATCATATATCATAAAATACTATGTTTTATGTTGCAAACAATTGGATTATTTTAATTTATTTTAATATAATAATTTGTTAAATATGCTTTAATATATGAAATATTATTTTAAAATAGTAGTATTAATTTAATCACATTTATTACTATTATGTATTACAAAGTAAGTAAATTACTTTAAATATATATTTTTTGTATTTGTATAAAATGTTTCGGTATTTGTTATATTTGAATAAATTAATAGATGTAAGATATAAGTGATGACCACATTAGTAAATGAAACCAAAAGATTAATTATAGGTATGAAATAGCTATTATTAACTAATTAGCAATTATTAATGTGGTCATAACTTTAATTTTAACTAATTTTTAAATATAATTTTCAAATATAAAAATTCTATAACAAACTCAGTTTAAATTTTGATTTTTTTCAAAATTATTGAAATTAATTTAATAGATGTGGTGGAAATTAATTTGTGTACTTATATACTGTGGAAATATATCTGCTATTTATTACAACAGCCGTATAATCCCAGCCGCTGTCAACACAAAACATACGGTTCAATACTCAGACTATAATCTACCCGTGCCTTACACAACACGTCGGCCACACCTAATACAAGTGGACAGCACTCAAACATCTTTTCTCATACAATTCAAGTCGATATCCAGTAATCTAACTGTCACTCAACGACATGAGTCTGCAAAAGCTATGAATATTTTACGGTCTAATAGTATGGACGCACCACATATTGTCAGTCACATCGTATCCAAACCTATTATACAAGAGATTAGAGAAGTCATAACTCCTTACAGACATGTCTTCCAAGAGGTGAGACCTGTTGTACAAGAAATACAAACAATAGTCAATAGAAAAGAAGCCGATCGTCCACTTTGGCCAACCATTCAAAACTATAGGAAACCGTTGTTTTCAAAACATATCGATTATAATATTAGTAATGTTTTAAATGAAACACAAGAGGAGTGGATGATAGACAAGAGCTTATATAGCGGTACATCCGCTCATGATTTCAAATATAAGTCACCAAACATTCAATTTCTACTAAACAAACAACATTTTATTGATAATGAAAATCTTTCAAATTATTTTTTCTATACTCTATTAAAAAAATATAAAGATTAATGTTTTGCTGTTTTATATTTTATAATTATCATATTTGTTATTAAATTATCATTTAATTATAATAATAATATATTTTGTATATTTAAGCATGCTAATAAAATAAAATTGAATAAGTTAATATTACTCTAAGTGTTCAGATCGAATTTATGAATATACGACCCCTAATTATAATGCAACAAAAATATTACATTTTATATTTTAATTTTATAATAATTATAATAGTTTAAAATAATTAATTATATTAATCAGTTATAACATATAATTATTAAAAATTTTATTAAGAGTATTAAATATAAATTGTACTATTGGTACTGTAGATAATATGTTAAACTTTTTGAAATTAATAAAATTGATATTCATTAAAGTAACACGTTTTATAATTTGACATAAAATTGTAATAATTGCTTATAAAATATCATTTAGCCCTAAAAGTATCAAAAATCAATTTTCTGAGCAGATTTTAGTAACAAATATACAAATAACTATTAAATTGTTTTTATATACAATGAGTGTATAAGTGAGTCCTAAACCAAATGATTGATTTAATGAATTCACAAATAGAGCTATTATTGAAGTTTTTGAATGTTTGAAATTAACATTACATTGAAACCCCCTATCGTTTTCTACCACGACTTTACATATAGTCCCAGTCGTAGAGTATATGTGAGATATAGACTCATACCAAATGTTGATTTTTAGATTTCAAAAATTTGTGATGAGGTATATAAGGAAATATATTGAAAAAATTTTAATAATACTTACTTTTTTATATTGAAATATTTTTAAAAAATATAATTTAAAACAAAATATTTAATATAATAAGCTAAACTATTTCTTAATATTAATGTTTTTAAATTTAACATATATTAATATTTTACAAATGTTTTCACGAACTCCTGAAAGGAGTACATATCTGCATTCTATATGTCTGTCTGTCTGTCTGTCCCACATTTTTTGTCCCACATTTTTTGTCCCACATTTTTCGAATGTTTAAATTTTGATTTCAGATTTTGATAAAGCATCAAAAATAAGCTATATGGATCAGTATTAAAATTTTGATATTTTGTCATGAACATAGAAAAAATGAATGGCGTCCAAAATTTAAAAAAAAATATTTTCTTAAATAAAGTTTAGATTTTTTTAAATCATCAAAAGTGAATTATATGGGATATGCATTTAAATTTTTATCTATTCAAGAACTTTGAGAAAATTGTAACTGAATTTTTATTTTTTATATTTATTAATTTAAATAGTTTAAGCAGGAAAATGAATTGAATTTTTTATATATGTTAAAAAATAGCGGATTTTTATTTTAAATATTACACTTAAATAACTGAAACAAAGTAACAGAATTAAAGTTGTTCTATAATTATGAATCGTTTGATACCCTAAATGACTAATTTTGAGTTTATTTTGTCAACTGAATCATTTGAAACTATAAGTAAATTGTAATTTAATATTTAATTTGGATAAGGAGTTCGTATGGAAATGCTTTCTAGAATAATATATTAATATTGCACATATTTTTTTTTTAAATTTAAAAACTTTTTCAAATTAATAAAATTGATATTCATTAAAGTAACACGTTTTATAAATTGACATAAAATTGTAATAATTCTTATAATTGCTTATAAAATATCATTTATAAAGAGTTTAAATAATTAATTATAATAAATCTTTAACACAAATTATTTATACAATGTATCAAAATAGTTAAAATGTTGTATTTGTTAAAAGTAGAGTTAAAAAAATGTTTACCTCTTTTTATTTTTTTTAAAATTTCATATTTTCTTTCATGAAATTTCTCTTTTGTTGATATCATCATTTAACTAACCAATACATATCATCATAATGTTTTAAACACATGTTAAATGTTAATTGCATATTAATTGAATAATATTATTGAATTTATCTTAATTTTGAAAACATTTTAATGTATTGAGTATTTTTTATTGTGATTTTATAAAACATATTTTTCACTCTTATGGGAGGGAAAATAAAATAATTTCTTTATTTTTTGGACAATAATTGTCTTTATTATTAAATTATTTTAAAAGATTTTATTTGGGAACTTTCCTTTTTTTGAAAAGTTGCTCAAACACTAGCTATAACTTATAACCTATAAGTATAAACTTCTTATACATATATAATAATTTTTTTTACTTAAAGTATTTTGAAAGCGATTGTTTTTATCTGATTTTATCACAACAAGTACTGTATTTACAAAATTATTATAATTACATTAATTTTATATCATTATTAAAATAATTAATCTCTTTTGTAGTCATTATACAGTATTGACTTAATATTAGTTATATAATATAAATATACTGGTATTACAGTAATTGTGCAATTTATTTTTTAAATTTTTAATTATATATTTTTATTTTTAATGTTTATAATTAGTGTAAAAATATGTTAATCAAATTGTTTTTAAATACTGTAAATATTATCACTAAGATAATATTAAAATATTTGAATACAATAAAATCTAATATAGAATTAAACAAATTAATACATATAAAGGAAACAAAATTAATTAAATAATTACAATATATTTATTTTTTATTTTAATTTTATATTTTAATAGAACTTTTTTTTTATAAAATTTTACAATTAATAATTAATATTTATTGATACAAATAACACAAACAGATAAAATACTCTTACTATTATTTATATGTATAATATACTCAATTCACTTAAAGCAAATTTAATAAACATAAATTAATAAATAAAAAGTTTAATAAAAATTAAATTAAAAGAAGATTACTTATTAAATTATGATATATTCAATATAATTTAACATAAGTTTCAATTATATAATACATATTTATATATAGATATAAAAAATTATATAATAAAATCAAAAAATAAAACTCTTTATATAATATTTTAAATAATTTAATAAAAACTCATTTTGTGTAATTTGAAAGTAACTAAACTAACTCATTAAAAAAATTATAACACAAATCGCCTCAATCAGATCAAAATTTGTCTCATTTCTTATATATTTTCGGCAATAAATTGAACAAATATTTAAAAAGTTTTTATCTCAAAAACAAATTTCTATTAAAAATTGGTTTTAATTGAATGCTATTTCTTGTATTAATAATTATTAAACTATTTTTTCAATTTTCAAGTACTCACATCATTAGTGATGATTTTAAAAATTATTTTTAATTATTTAATATTCTTCTAATTATCGTATTATTAATAAGTAATTATATTTTTATAATTAATTCGCAAATGTTTTAATTTGTTTGATTTTATTTGATTTTAATTTGTTAAATAAATCATATTGCAATTGACAACAATGATTATTATCATAAATTATTTCGTTTGTTGTTAAGAAAAATGAGTAGATATAATATAATTAAAAACATTTCTCATGTATACAGTTTCATACATTATATGATACACACTTAAATATTTAATTAATAATTATAGATTTATAATATTATTTTAAAAACTTGACATTCAAATTTGTTTAAATTTATTAATATTTTAAATAAAAATACAATCAATTAAATTTTAATTTGTTATTTAAAATATTTAAAAAAATAAACTGTAAAAACTTTTATTTATTTTATTAAAACTAATCAATTACAAATAGTGAAACCGCAAAAATCAAGTTTCATATAAACTTTTTTTAAAATTGAGAGCAATGATTTTAATTAATCCGATTTTTATTATTAACATTTTAGATAATATAAGATTTTTATATTGATATCATGTTTATATCGTCTCTATTTGGAAAAATGAGTTTAGTTTGAAAAGTATGTCTCTTTGAAAACCATTAAATTTAATAAACTTAATATTTTTTATTTCTATTAGATATATACTATAAAATACTATAATTAGTTTCAATCTATTAAATGTCAAGTAAAATGAGTTAAATAATCAAATATGTAATAACAGGTAAAATAGATTAAAATCTATAACTGAATTGTTTAAAATTGAATTACTATAAGTCCATAATCTGATAAAAACAAATTGTAATTATTTCTCAATCAATTTTTTACGTTACCATTCAAATAAAAAATAAACAGTAGTCATTGATAAACGTGACACTCCCATTATAAAAATTTATAAAAATTTAAGTAGTTGTCAGGAGTTTTGTTTATTTTTTAACTTTAACTACTATTATTAAAATATTATTATGTGATCAACTAATTTATCATTTTATTGTTTTTATATACAGTATTTGCGCATTATTATGTTACAATGTTATAATACATATTACTGTACAATATTAATTATTTTTATGTTACAATTATTATATAATAATTTTATTTATACTCTGACATAAAAATTTACAAATTATCTATTCTATTAAAACTTTAATAAACAATAAAAAATAAAAACTTATAATATTTTATTTATTTTATACTTTATTGTTCTAAATTGAATATTAAAATATTTTGATAGACTAGACATACACCTTAATATTGAATTGTATGAAATTTTTAAAATTTGAATAATACATAACTTTCTTTTTCTTTAATAAAATAAATTCAAATATGAAATCCATAGTTAAAGTTAATTGCCTTAAACAAGGTTTTTAAACTACAATTTTGAACACAAGGATTCTCGTTAAACGTATGAAATTGCACTCAAAGTTATCCGTTTGTTAATAAATTTATGCGATTTGTGTTATAATTTTTTTAATGAGTTAGTTTAGTTACTTTCAAATTACACAAAACACACAACTAATTATTTAGATAAATAAGTTTAATATTTTAAATCCAAATATTTTGTTTACTATCAAATAGTATTTTATTTCTCATTTATTTTAATAATGACTATTAATGTAAACATTTATTTATTTATTTGGTTTATAATTCTATTGTTAAATGTTGGTAAGTATTATTAATAATGTTATTAATATTAATATCCGATAAATAATTATCAATATTTTAGTTTGCTAAAAAAAATTATAAAAATAGTTTTAATTAAATTTTATATTAGTTACTGTTTGTTTATAATTATAAAATATTTTTATAATAAAAATTTGATAAAATAATTAATATTGAAATAATTATTAAACTATAACTAACTATTTATAATTAATTAATTTTATTTATAAATTCAAAGATAGCCAAGAATATTGGCCAGACATACCTCCCGAACCAGTATATCATGAGCCTGTGTGGCACATACCTCCACCCCTTACTATTTTTAAAGGTAAATAACATTTATTTATTTATATAAATTATATTGATTTCATAAATACTAATTTGTAAAATAAATGATATTTGTTGTTAATTATTACAAAAATATTATTAAAATAATTTTATAGAGTTAAGAGTACCGTATTTACGGTTAAATGATAGTCGATTGATGCCAATGATAGGATTGGGTACACACGGTATCAGTGATAAACATGCCGTTTATAATGTGATAGAGAATGGGATGGCCAGCGGATACCGACACATAGATACGGCTCATCTCTACAAAAATGAAGAGTTTGTCGGAGAAAAATTGAGAGAAATATTTAAACGAAAAGATAAGTTTCGTTTGAAAAGAAGTGATGTATTTGTGACAACAAAACTGTGGAATACCCGTCACAGTCGGTTCCAAGTTATTGAAGGTCTTATCGAAAGTAACCGAAAACTAAACATCGATTATATTGACTTATTTCTCGTGCACTTCCCGATGGGTTGGCAGGAGGGCGGGAAAGATATACCACTCGATGCAAATGGATTGACCATTGATACAAACATATCGGTAGTGGACACGTGGAAAGGCATGGAAGACGCTCTTAGAATGGGAATGGTTAGGAGTATTGGTGTTTCAAACTTCAATGTCGATCAATTGACTCGACTGGAAGTGTTCGCTAAAGTCAGACCTGTAGTCAATTTGGTATTAAATAAATTAATTTCTTATAAAAATATACTGGTATTTGACTCATTTATTAAATATATTATTTATTAAGCTTGAGATCAACCCATACCTTACTGAGGACTGTTTGGTGCGTTTCTGTCAAAAAAGTGGTATACAAGTGGCCGCTTATAGTCCATTGTCGCGGGGAAACCAAACCTTACTTCACGAGCCAGTGCTTATCAAAATGGCTCTCAAACACCACAAGACTGTCCCACAGATAATATTCCGATGGCTAATACAAAGAGGAATTGCTGTCATATCCACCACTATTGATAGTCATCGTATGCATGAATACATGGATATCTTTGATTTTAAATTAAGTGAAAGTGAAATGAAAAAAATTAGTCGACTTAATAAAAATTGGCGCAAAACTGATGTCCAATATTCAAGATTTAATGCCGAATATCCTTTCAGAAAGATGTGTTACGACTAATGACCTATAATTTGGTGTATACTGTACTGTCATTTACTCAAAACTTTCAATTATTACTTACATTATATTATTGCTCAATATTTAATGTAAAAAGTTATGTTAAATAATTAAATTCAGTTTTGATTTCAACTTTGATAAACTATTATTTGTATTATAATTATTAAAAAAAATATTTTGAAATGTTTTAGAGTTAAGAGTAACTAATTTTATAAATAATTATACAAAATATAAAAAGGATTGTATTATAATATTTAATAAATTATAATACAATACTAAGCGTATCTTCAAAATTGTTAAATCCTATGATTAGTGAAATGTGGGGATCAGTATCGATATAAATCATATGTTTGATGTATTTGTCAATTTTGAAGACATACTTCATATTCAATGGACTGTTTGCATGTCATGACTCATAAGCCCAGAGTCCTATTCGACTCTCAATTAACTACAAATTCAGTCACTTTACTAAACTTTTACTGAAAAATATATTTTATTTCTTTAATTTAAAACAATTTAGTATTAAGAAAATTCTTTTGTTGTTTTATTAATAAAAAAATAATAATAAATTATATTTTAAATAAATACTATTATTTATTATCTATGTTTTAAAACTATACGACTAGTGGGTTAACAAACGGCAGTTGAATAGTTAATAATTAAGTTCTTCAAAAATAAAATATCTGTATTTTTATTTATCAAATATAATTATTTGATTATTTTTTAATCTAATCATTATATTACACTCATTACTAATAAATAAATAATTTTTAAATGAAATTTAGTTTGTCTTAAATTTAATAAAGATTTATTAACTTAAATCATTGATAAATAAGTCAAAATATCACAATACAATACTATTGATATCACTATTAATATAAGTGTATAATTTATATCTAATTATAATAATAGTCTATACAAGGTAATACTATATTTATTTTTTTAAAAATCTAAGTATCAAAATCATAATCTGTTTAAAAATAGAAGTGCTATATAATGTTGAGATTTATTATTATAATAAAATCAATTTATTTTGATATTGAAAACAAAATTTTTAGTAAATTGAAATCAAAATTGCTACTTTATTTTTATTAGTTATTTTACAATTCAATAAAATTTTAACCAAAAAATAATGCTTAAATTTTGTACTTGAAATTTACAATGAAAATTATATATTATATTACAAACATTGATTTTTACATTTTAAAATACAAAAATGTTTGTATAAAAATCAGATAAACGTGATTTTACACGTAATTTTGAATAAAAGTTATATATATATATAAATCTTTAAATTTTAATACCAATTAATTGCTGAAATGATTGATTTAAGAAAAAGTTAGATCATATGGACGTAATATAATGGTTCCGTCACCGAGTAGTGTATATGTATTTATCTTGTTTAAGGTCTACGAGTTTATTAACAAATACTGTGTATTATAAATGATTATATTTACAACAAACTTAAGCTTTGTTTAGTTTGTTGGCTCTGGGCGTTGAGTACGCGGCCACTAATTGCTGGACAGCTGACGGCGGCTCCTCAGCGGCGATCTGTTTAGATATTTGTTAATACTATTAGTTTAAAAAGTTTTGATTTTAGATTATTAGAAAAACTTGACAAACCTGGACATCGGCGGGGTTGGCGTTGGCAGTTCCCGGCTCATTGGTCTTTACAGTGGCTCTATAACCGGCGGAGTCGGCAATGTATTCAACAATACGATTCAAACCCTATATTTGTTTTAATTGTTTTTTAAAAAAAATATTTAGTAAAGTTAAGTAAACATAAATAAGTATTATCATTATAATTATGATTAGCACTAACATTAGAGTCAACGTATGAGTAACTGCCTTTGACAGCACCGGATCCATCGGACTGTTCTTGTCTGCTCAGACTGTTTCCCTGTTCATCAGTGGACTGGAAACCAAAGCTGTATGGTTCTGCCGGTCCATATTGCTCTTGAACGCGAGCTACTGGTGCGGGTGCTGAATAGACAATTGGTTTGGGCTGAGGGGCAGCAATAATTCGTGGTGCGGGTGCAGCGGCTCTTACAATAGTGGTTTGTGGCTGAACGGCAACAGTTTGATGGCTTAGGTAGGGAGATAAGTAGTGACTGTGTGTGTCTTGTTGTGGTTGCACCTGGACTAACACATATTGAGCGTCTTGATTGTGACCCAATGATGATATAAGACGACTATTTAAGCCACCGTTTGTAGTGAAAATGTTTTGGCCATTAACCAAAGTTATAACAAGTGCTAGTGATATAAACTATAATAAAAATATTTATATAATGTTAACAATTAAGTTTTTAATATCTTAAATTTTATACAACAAATTAAATATAACTAAAATAATAAATTAAACAGTTATACAATGTTTTACTTTATTTATACCTTAAACATCTTTAAACAGTTCAATTGAATTGACTAAATCACTAAATAAAAGCAACTTCTGATGTGAGCACATGTCCTATGGATCATCCCTTTTATATAACTGTGCAAATAAAGACATTAAAGCCACGACGAGATATTTTTTATAAATATTTCAAAGACATTTTTTTATATGCTATTCACTGTATTTAAAAAAAAATTTATAAAAAAAACATTATTTTAAATAATTAACAATTTTTTTTATCAAATAATAATTGTATATTTTAAATGTGAAGATGAGTTAAGTAACTCATAAGTAATAAATGAATAACTAATAGTACAGTATATTCAATATTAAAATGATAGTTTGGTAATGTTTTCAATATTAACCCCCAGATAGTAATCATTTTTCAGATTATTTATCGCTTAAAACTCTGTAAAATTATATTTTTATATTAAGGTAATGTTATAATCTATAAATTAATATTGAAAATCTAATAGAAAGTGCTGTCTCTACCTATTTATCATTTGATGTCATATTATAAATGAAACATTAATGTTATAAAGTTAACTGTGTGTCTTAAATAATTTATTAAATCTATTAAATAAAATATTCAAACTATCAAACAAATCTAACTATTTTTGTTTATTTACATTATTTTGTATTAATTAGTTTTATTATTTCTAGTTATATTTATTATTAAATCAATTATTAAAATTATTGTATTATAATAATTTAACAAATTTAGTTTATTTTTAACAAAACAAATGCTATATAATGAAAACCTCTTATAATGCATTAACATTAGTTTTAATAAATTATTTTTAATATTAATATATTTGGCAAAAAAATGTGATTCATTTTGTTGATAACGACAAAAACTGTTACTTTTTTATGATATTATTGACATTGAAAAACGGGACGAGATATGACTGCACCCGAAGCTATTGGGCGATATGTGTGTGATATGAATATTATTTGTATTTTTTCAGGATTTTAATGCTATTTCCCAATATATTTCATTTAATTATTTATTGTAAATTTAACATTAATTATCTTCTAAATGAATTATTTTTTTAAGTATAAAATATTTTTTGAGATATAAATAATTTTTATTTTCAATACACTTTTATTAGTGATAAGTGTTTATAATTCAATTTTTATTTTTATTTTTTAATTTTTTATATAATCACAATGTTGATCGATAATTAAAATATAGAAAAACTAATTTTAAAAATAATTTTAGGTAATATAAATTCATATGACATCAGTTAAAATTCAGACATTTTGATTGCTGTAAATTACCGAAACATTTGAGACCAGAACAGCATTTTAAATCATTATTTAGACAACTGGACTGTCCATCGACTAAACATTTAGACTCACATTTGCCAGACATATCACAGCATTTTGCCGGTGCATTACAGGTCAGACCATTGCAACATTCAAGTCCGGCATATCCTCCACACATATCGCCAATTGCTTGACATGTTTTTGGTACACACATTGCTGGTTGAGATTGAATAGAACCCGACTGTCCATCTAATGGTATAATATGCTGTTGACAGATGAAACCGGGACAGCAATCATCATCACAGGCACACCACTCACCATATTTGCAATCATCTAAATTGTTATTTATACTGAATATTAAAATTAAAACAATATTTATTTATTTACCTTGTTGATTGCATTTTACATAATACATAAAAATTAATATTGATAATAAAGTAATTTTAATAAACATTGTATCATAGCTTAATTATTAATAAATACTCTAAAATTTAAATCATTCATCTACTGTACTAGGAATTTTGTGATTTAATTTATATAATGTGCAAAATTTTTTAATGTATAAATTGTAATTATTTAAAATTAATTAATTTGATTTATTAATTATTTTCAAAATTTTAAAACATTATTAATAGTAATATTATATTACATACTTGAATTTTAAATAAAATAATATTTCTTTTTAAAATAATGTTAATGTTTTGTTTAGATTATTTATTAAATAAAATCATATTATAGTTAAGATTATTTATTATATTTATATTTTGTGTTTAAATGTAAAATTGTATGTAATTATAGTATATAATGTCAAAACAATTTCAATGTAAAAATTTAATATGATTAATACAGTGATAAATATATGAAATGTAATTTTAAACTTTTCAAACAAAAATATCTGTCATTTCTATGGTTTCACTTCATATAACAGATTGCAAAAATAATATTATACATAAAGAGTCAATTTGAAATTATTTTCAAGTGTAAGCTTTATTTTAAACAAATAAACATTTATCTAGGTCATATAATTTTTTTCAATAAAAAATAGCATGTATTTAATTAATTAAAACCTGTTATATTAAGTAACAGTATTGTGAAACGAGATAACTGTTTCTATAAGTATAATCCGTCAATAGCTCAGTTGGTAGAGCGGAGGACTGTAGTAGAAAAGTAATGGTTATCCTTAGGTCGGTGGTTCAAATCCGCCTTGACGGACTAATTTTTTTTGGTTTGCTTATTATTCAAGAAAATATCAATATATTATATATATATTCAATTCAATTCAATTCAATTCAATTCAATTCAATTCAATTCAATTCAATTCAATTTTGACAGCACTGTATTCAGTTATGCAACTGGTATTCTTACAGTACTGTTTTAAAATTAAATATTAAATCTACAAAAACAAGTAATTATACAATAAATAAGTATAATTATTAAAAATATAAATATAATACAATTTTTAAAAAATGTTTATAAAAATTTTAACTAAATATTAAAATAGGATAATAAAAGTTTTTTAAAAATCTTTAAATCATTTGCTTCGCGTATTTTTAAATCGATTTCATTCCACAATTTAATACCATTAAAAAATATAGTATTTTGAGTGTAATTATATTTAGGTGTCGACAAAATTAAAGATTTATTAGACATAGATCTGGTATTTCTCGATGTTTGATATGTAAAAAATTTTTGTATACATCCGAATCCATTAATGTTTTTATAAATATAAATAAATATCTCTTTTCTCCAAATATCTTCAAATGATAGCCACTTTAATTGTTTTAATAATTGTTTAGAGTTTACTGTATAATCAGAAAATGTCACAATTTTGGCAAAAATATTTTGTAAATTTTTTATAATATAATATATAATATATATGTATGTATTGTATTATACAATTTGTATATATTATTTAAATGATGTTTAAATATAATTTCTAATTAATCTTCAAAATTATATCAAGAAATTAATGATTAACAAAATAATCTTAAAATCAGATTAATTTGAATCATAAAAATTTAATATTATTTAATACACATATAATACAGTAATTGGAAAATCTTTATTTATAAAGAAAATCAACATTTATTAGAGCAGTTGTATTGTTTAGTAAAACTATCTTTTTTGTTATTTGTTTGATATGTGATGTATAAAAACAAGTGTTATAATCATTTTTATTATATAACTGTGAATCACACAAACTTTTTTTAGATTATAAATATAACTCAATTAATATAATAGATAAACAATTAAATTAAATATTTTTGACTTTGTATTTAAATTAAAGTCTAAGATTTAATTGTAAAAATAATAAATGATAATTGACAAAACACTTAGTAAATTATAAAAATTAAAAATTTTAATATAAAATTAAAGATAGTTATTATATTAAAATTTTAAATAATTAAATATCCTTAATAAACAGATTTAGTCTTTAAAATTACATTTAATTATTTACAATTGTTGTTTATATAACTAATATAACAAAATAAAATTATTTATATATTTAAATTTTTTGTAATTTCAAAAATAATTATTAAGTTAATAATAATTTTACCAAATTTTAAAAGCATAATTTATTAAAGTTAAATGTAATTTATTAAAAAAAATATAAATGTAATACATTATATATTAATATTTTAGAAATATTATAAGTTTAATAATTTATCAATTTAATAATAATTTGTAAATATTTGGCTATTTTTCTAACAAAAACCATAATGTTAAAGTAATATAAAAATATTATAGACAAATTATTTTTAATTTATTAAAATTATCTAAATTTGAAATATGTTCAAGCTCTATTTTATTTAAATAATCGCCAATTTCTCTCTAATATCACTGTAAAAATAAAAATAATGAATTAATAATTATAAAATAATAATAATATGAATGAATAAGTATTGAATATAGACATACACTTATCCGACTCTATTTCTTTGTCTATTATTACGACCCCCTGTTCTACCCCTTTGGTTATTAGCCGTGAGTTGTCGGTTGCGTGAATTGCCCCGATTGTTGGATCTAACTCTGTTAGGTCTACTTCTATTGGTCCTATTGTTAGACCTGTTTCTATTAGATCTATTGTCACCATTTCTAGATCTGTTGCCATTATTTCTGGATCTACTTCTGTTTCGGGATCTATTTCGTCCATTATTTCTTTGTCCATTTCCCGATTGTCTCGGTCGTCGAGCTCTAACCACAGTAGGGACAGTTACTGGCTGTGGAAACATAAGATTTCCTAATCGGGATCCGAAGTCGTTTTCAAAGCCACGAACTCGTGCTCCGCGTAGTCGTTGATTGAGTGAAGGCTTACCAAAGAAACCTTCCGGTGTTTCACTAGAAGTGTTATCATTAGAGGAACAATCATTTGATTGACAACAGTTTGAGGTACAGTCATCGTCATCATCATTGTCGTCGTCATCTTCATTATCAACATTATTATTTTGATAACCATTGTTTCCATTGTTAGCATATCCAGCACTTCCACTGTTTCCATAATTTCCTGCAGACTGTCCATAACCACCGCTTTGTCCGACAACTCCAGATCCATAACCATTAGACATACCATTACCTCCATATCCCATAGCCATAGTATCTCCTGCTTGAGACACATTCAAAGTTATGTATAATACTGTTGTTATTAAAAGTATCTTTAAACCCATTTCTAAAATTTAAGTTGATATATAACAAACACAAGAAATTATTAAATAATTTTTTTAACAATTATATGTTAAAACTGTATTTAACAACACATTTAAACTTTTAAAAAATTGAAAAAAACTCAAAAATTTAAGTGTCAATAATGAATGACTGTTTGGATGGTAAATGAATGACTTAAACAAAAGTAAAATCTATTTCTAAGTTTTTATTTTTGCAATTATATTCATAAATAGTTTAATTGTTATATTTAAAAATTGTGTTTAAACAGACAGTATCTTATCATTGTTTGTATATTATAGGTATTGAAAGCGATAATTATGATAATTGTGTTTAAATAAAAAATATGAATATATTATTAGAAACTATTACATTTTAATTTTTATCGATGAACATTATAATAACATTTTTAACTTATAAATAATTTCCTATTATTGAACATTCCTTTTATTTTAGTTGTAATTTATAATAAATTACTTTAAATAATTTATATTAAAAATAACAATAGTATTATTATTATTTAATACATAATTATATATATATATTTACTTTTTTAATATTCTAAAACTTTTTTATATAATTTTTTGGCATTAAATTATATTAAACATTAAATAAACATTGTAAATAAGTTTTATTGTATCATACAATATGTACAGTACTATATGTTTAATTACATGACTGTAACTGTATCATGAGTACAGTAATAACAATAATAAGATATTAATTATTTTAGTTTTCAATTATGTCTCATCTTATCTATTGTTTTATCTAAAACTACAAAAGTTTCAATTATTGACTATCTATTGAAAATCTATAAGTCTTTATAGTATTTACAATATGTATGATATTATATTAAATCGATTAAATAATTGTTATAAATATTGGTTACATCTTATAGTTCACTGATTTTCTTAACCAATACACTGTTTTTGAATATATTAACAATTTTTTTAATTTATCTAATTGTTAATAGTTTTAATAAACTTATTTTTTATCGGATAAGATAAATTAAAAAATAAACGATTTTACTAATTTGATAATTCTAATAACAACATATTAATTATGTTAATGAAAATATCACTATACAATTATAGAGTATACTAAGTATATAATATTTTGAAAATATGCAAATTTATTTTACAATAATGAAAAATTATTTAAATAAATATAAATTGTAATTAAAATGTATTATAAATTCTAAAATGAATTAAATATTTAGGAAATATATATAAAATAGTTATAAAAATATAGGTGAGTATAACTTAGGGAATAATTAAAAATACAGTATTTTTAAATATATTTTACAACAACAACACATATAAATTACTGTAACAGTTGTATACTTTTAATGAAGTGTAATATTTGTGTTAGTTTTGTCAGATTTATGTATTTTTCGACCTAATGTTGTCTTATAGATAGATAAAAGTCCTAACAATGCGACCACTGATGATAAACCCGTAATGAGAGCTAAAACCAATTTGTAATAATCAAGCGATTGTCCGATTTCGGAGACGGGAGTAAAATGCGATAATAATTCAATGACTACACCGTTGATCGCTTTGTCGAAAAAGCTCATGGATGCAAATACAAATGCACCGGTAGTCTGTAATCAAATCATACATTTTGTTAAGTCTAATAAAAATTACTGATATATCAATAACAATAATTTAAATACTTTATTAGTGCCAATCAGATCACTAGTTAAAGCAAGTGTCGATATTATAAGTGCTGTACCACCGATGCCCAGAAATGCCGACACACAATATATTTGCCATAATTTATAGGCATCACTGTTGCTACCAATAAATATCCAAATACAAGCAGTGATACCAAATAGTGCACCAATTATAAGAACCCACTAAAGTATTATTTATTAAAATAATAATATTTAACAATAATATAATTGTTATATAATAATATTAATAATAATAATAATACTAACTCTGGTACCAAATTTAGTTGAAAATGGTTTGGCACTGAAAGAACATATTAGTCCCGCTATATATGTGGCAAACGGTATGATTGCAACCGTATTCTAAAAATATATAATAATTAAATTTTGTATTAAATTTTTTAATTGAAAAAAGTTGTATAAAAGTTGTATATTATATTATTTGAATTACTTTAGGCATTTGTAGAGTATCCTGAAGGTATAGTGGTGTATATACTTGACCCAGGTTAAAAAACATACGTGCCATTGTATACATTATAGTAACTTTCCAGAAATTATAGCTAATAAGCCACTGCCAGAACTTTTTCTCCGACGACTTTTTAGTCAATTGTTTCTCAACATCGATAACAATAGCGACCGGTATGTCAGCAATTGAGTCATTGTCATCACTAGAGTTTTGATTGTGTGATGTAAATGACATCAATCCGATAACTGATCCCCTATGAAGTGCCCGTTGAGTTTCAATAGAAAAAGCAGAGGCCGTACTAATACCCCGGGGTTTACGCTCATTGGGTTCGGTAACGGGCTCTTTGACAAACACTTGGAATAATATGGAAAACACAATACCAATGGCACATACAATATATGACACTTTCTAATAATTTTAATACAAATTTAATTTAATTTTTTAAAAATAATTGTATTGTTATTTGAATATACCGTAAAAACATTTAAATCCTCTTGTCTTAGTGTTTCATTTGAATCAAATCCAATAACAAATAAAGTAACGGTATATAAACATATATTGGCAAATATAGTAGCAGCTTGGCTATTTTATAAATAAATTATTACAATTATTAGTTTAATTAAATTAATATAAATAATATTTATATACCGATAGGCATTTAATTCAATGCGTTCATTAGCATTATCAGTCAAATCGACAATTAGGCTAACGTGACTCACCTAAGCATCAATTAATTGTTAAAATTATAATGCTTATTTTATATTATAATTATTACATACTTGAGTTGCAGCCCATCCCCCCTGAAATATGATAATAAGGACGGCATAAAATGCAAATCGGGTCCAATCAGAGGCATTGATGCAATTTCCTGGGAAACATGGTTTTTCGTTATATATTAAAGGAACAGTTAATGTGTTCAATATGACACCCAAAAGATGCCAAAATTTTCTTCGACCTAAAACTCTAAACAGTTTTATATCAGGCATTCGGTCCGATTGAAAGCCAACGTATGGAGAAGCTATGGCATCAGCCATTTGGCTAACAATTCAATATACAGTTAATATAATATTTAAAAGCATTTTTATTGTTAAGTATGATTTCATAAATAAATACAAACCCAATCAATAGTAAAGCCCCGGCCATAGAGTCGCTGAATTGAAACTTAAATATAAGGAGTGTATATGAAAACCAAATACTGACAGTTAGGTCGTTATAGATGTGACCCAAACTGTAAAAGAATTTTATTGTAAACGAAAGCTTCTTCTCCTCTTTGATGGACACATGTGAAGGAGTGGACAAACTTTTAGCCAATTTCTTGAACGATCCCTTGACGTTATGGGTCAAGTCGTTGCTATTCAACCTTTTCAATACATTTTTAAGTATCGGTATATCTTTTCTTTCAGATATCATATCTGTTTTGTCTTCCATTTTTTATATTTTAATTTAAATATGAAATTTTTTTTTATTTTAACAATTATAGAATATTCTATAGAATACTGAATTTTAGTTTATAATACTTAATAATTAGTATTTTTAATAATTAAATTTTACCAAAATCACAAATTCTATCAAAAAACATATTTATGTTTTAACTTAAGACTCTATGCCTGGTATTTATACTTTAAATAATTGTATTTTCTAGAAAATGATGTCATAGAGTATATTACTGTTCTTATAGTGAACAATAACAATAACATATTGGACTTTATATTTCCTGTTTTATCCGGTTTTTTATGCTTTATATTAATTAATTTTCAAATTTATTATTTTTTAAAATTTAACTTTTTTATTATAAGTATAATAAAATTACAAAATACAATATATTGCACAAACAAATGTATTGTAAATAAAAATCTAAGAATATATTTATATATTATATAAATATTATGTTATATTTGAGACAGAAATGTTGTTTTGACAGATCTTTTGCTGATAAGATATTTAATGACAATTTCCATGTCTTCTCAACTCTAGTGTCAGACTATATAAACATTAATCAAATATGTAATAAAACATTCATTTGAATGATAAATAAAAATAATAAAAAAAACTATTTTTGGTAAATCCTTGATTACATCCTAAAATATATTTAATTGTAATTAGTTTATTAATTTATAAAAAATTTGTACAATTTTATAATAATTTTATTTTATTTAGTAAAAGTTCTTTTGTATATTTATACTTTTGATAGAATTCAAAGTTAATTTAATCTATTAATATTTTGCATCATAATTTATTTTTAACAGTATATAATATTTTATCAATTAACAACAATGTATAATAAATAAAAATTTGAAAATCAAGAGGGTCATGAGAAAATTTCCAGGAAAGTAGGAAAATATTCCCAATAAACTCATAAATTCTCTACAAAGCCGGCCATACCCTGAACGCTTAACCTGATAATATCATAATGTAATTAAGTTGATAAAGAATTTTGTGTAATATTTAATTTACAATAAATATAACAAAAAATTACTTAAAATTAAAATTGAATTATCATTAAAATAAACTAATTATAAATGTCAATATTTATCATTTAATTTTGTAATAGTAAAAAGAATATTTAATGTTATATATTAAAAATGTCTGAATATATAACATAATATCAAATACAATTAAAACTTAAATACAAGTAAAAATTTTAAATAACATGAGATTAATTATAAGAGTAAAAAATAAAAAACAAATACAATTTATTAATTATAATCTATAAAAATAAATATTTAATTGATTTAATTGAATCTTGCAGACATTTATTGTTACATTTATTATTATTAGTATTAATAATGAACTTGAAATTATATATATCAATATATCAATATGTTTATTGTAAATATAAATAAAAGTAAAGATATTACAAATAATTTGTATATTGTATGAACAATATAATTGATATGTTATATTCGGCTTATTATTGTACAGTATTATAAACAATATCATTTATACCTAATATATATTTATATAACTAATCTTAAATATAATTGAGTTATAAAAATTATTATATACTCATTATATTTACAAAACAAACAATAAACTGATAGAAAAACAAAATTCATAGAAAGTCTAATCATAAACAATTGAGATTTTGTTTCAAAACAAATAATGGAAATTTACTTGATTAGTTTTTAAATAAAATTAAATAATATTTTTATAAATGTCTATGTAATACACATGTATATATATATATATAAATACGTTTATCTTAAATTTATTTATTATTATTTTAAGAATTATTTTATTATTAAAAATTTTAGTTACATTGTGATACAAAAATTATTATAGCTTATAAATTATATATATATATATATATATTATAATTATATTTATAAAATTGAATTATGTAATATTAATATAAAAAATAAAATCATATGAGTTTAAAGGTGTATGATATGCTTATTAGGAAATTAATATATTTTATAACAAACTAGTAATAACAATGATTTAATATAAATGTTTTTAAGAAAAATAACTAAATGTACTGTAAAAGTGGTTACAACTTGTTTAAAGCTGATTAGTTATGACTTTATTGTTGCGAAACGACATTTAGATACCAATGATGCCATCGGTAGATAATATACAGTATATTGTATTAATAAACAATAATATACATTGTATTTTATATAAATATTATTTCTTTAAAATATTAATTGATATTAATAAAACTAAATACTTAATTTTTAAAATTATTTTATTCACTATAATAAATATTATATGATTTAACATTATATCTAAAATTTAAAAAACACAATTATTTATATTAAGTTAAACAATAATATTATTGATCAATTTTAATATTGTATTATTCAAACAGTATGTCATTATCAGGGCTTTAAGGAAATAAATGCCTGTCCTGTCAATACCCAAATATATGCCATAAATGCCTGGCATTACTATGACTTACTTTGAGACTAAAACAATGTTATTTTAATTAATTAATATTATAAAATAATAGGTGTCACCACGTGAAAATAGATGTCCAGGGATGACAAAGGCAGGGCAGACATTTACCAAAATTGACATCTATTGTTTATGCCTGTCATTTTTAAAACCCTGGTCATTATAAAGTATATACCGTATATTTATTAATAAGTTATTTGCGTGTATCATATAATTTATTTGTAATATGCTTTGAATAATTTTAATTTATAGATATCGTTTGTTTAAAAATAAAAATATATAATATATAATATACGGTATGACATGAATTATTTTAATGTAAAAATAAGATCTATTAGTACTTTATTGATCGGTTAATATACTATTATACTAAACAATGCAATGCTTTAATTATAAATTTGATATTGTTATAGTTTACATCTATTAAAATAAACAGTTTTTAAAACATATTTTAATGTTTAACTCCTAAAAATGTTAAAATTAAAAATATTAATTGTGATTATATTGACAGTTATGAACGTGTATTGGACACACCATCCACCTCATGATAAATACTTATCTCATACTTTGTTGGACTCAAAATATATGGAGACTTCTCTATACAATACAGTCCTTACAGTTAATTGTCTATCACTTGTTGGTCTAATCGCTGAGTTCTGGTATATCTGCGATCAGACATTGAGAGGCAAGGATTTCCTGCTATACATCTCCATCATTGCCATTGTGTCCGTCAATCGGTGTCTCATATTTTGTTTACATCCCATTAATGTCTATTATCTCAACAGAATATCACTATTTACCGGAATATTCTTTGTTGTTATGCTTTTTGTTTTGTTTATTATTTATTGTCAGAAAAAGCCGAAATCTAAACTAATAAAAAATAATTGATATATTTATTTATTATATATTAAAATTACTATTATTATTGTTAGTATTGTATTATTAATTAAAATTTTAATTTTTATTATTCAAAACCCAATAAAATTATAATATTATTAAATGATAATTGTTGTTTTATTTAAAATTATTTTTTTATTTAAAATTAGTAATTATCAATTTACATTAAAATATAAATATTTATTTTAAGTGCAATTAATTGAATCGTGAATCCAATGAAACATTTGTTTGTCATATCAATTGTTTATTATTAAATTTATAACATATATATTGATATACAGTATTAGATTCATACAAATGATACAATTGTGGTAAATTGACTCATAAGTCAAGTGATTATAATAACATTAAATAAGATATATATAAATAATTTTTTAATTAATATATTTGAATTTGTATCTAGCTTATTTAATGTTAACTTATATATCTATGAGTCAATTTACTACAATAATTATTGTACTATTTGTATTGGTTATGTATGACTAGAGATGGGCAAATAGAAAGTTTCTAATAAATTTCCCTGAGAAAGTTTCTAGAAAGTTTCTCAGGAATAAATTTCTATAGAAATTTAACTTTTTTGGTATACTATGGGATCCCCATATCTATAGATATTGTAAAACTATAAATATATTAATGAGACACTACTATACATATAATATTATACTATATAATGTAGATTACTGTACAAATGGGATACTTATATAAATAATTATAATTATTTAATAATAATCAGTTTTGTAAAATTTTATTCACCATTTTATTATATAATAGTTTTTAATAAATAAATTTTTACTTTAATTAATAATTAAAATACTAATACTAATATTTAAATATTACTTATAAAAACAATGTTAAAGATAACAAATATCGAGAAAACAAAATTAACCATGGGGATCCCATAAATAGAAATTTCTTTTAGAAACTTTCTAGAAATTTCTCTATTATTTTATAAATTTCTCTTTTTTGCCAACACTATGTCTGACAGTATCATAGTATACTGTATTCAATATATCAATATATATGTTATAAATTTAATAATAAACAATTGATATGACAAACAAATGTTTCTTTGGATTCACGATTCAATTAATTCATTGTTTGCACTTAATATAAATATTTATATTTTATTATAAATTAATAATTACTATATATTTTTTAGTTTTAAACAGTGAAACTTTTAATTGATTTATTCAAATATATTAAATAATATTTGTATTTTGCTATGATATCTAAGTTTAAACTTCGCAAACTTGTAGTAATTATACCCAAATAACTGTTAGATACAAATATTTTAAAGAAAAACTTTAATTGTGTCTAATTTATTTATATATATATATAAACTAGACAAATATAATTTCTAAATAGTTTATTATAACAAATTTCTATAATTATTCTTTTATTAAATACTATAAGCAATATAAATATCATCATTTAAATATTTAAATAAATAAATCTATAATTATAAAAATTGATTAACAAATTGTGCAATAGATCGATGAACTTATTTGATTAATTATATCAATAATTTCATGTTTGTTATGTAACTAAATTTTTAGATACGATATAAACGAAAAAACTTATTTCGCGAATCTTTAATTATAAAAAAATAATTTTACATAAAATTAAATAAAAGCAAAAACTTTTATATCAATTAATTTATACTATCGTTTCATTTCATTCATTTTTAATAAAGTTAAAAAATAATGTAAACAATTTTTGACAACTTTCAAGTTGTAAATAAATTCAATTTTACTTTACATTTTCATTGTTTAATATTATATTAATAATATATTAGTTGTATTAGTAAGTAGTGAAACACCATTCATATTGTAAATGTTATTTACATTTAAATGTATAATAAAAATCTAATCCATAATCTAATTATTCATATTTTATATGTGTAACTAAAAGACAACTTTTTTGGTTAATTAATAATATTAAAGAATATTTGTCAGAAACAATAAAATGACAAATCAATCCAAATGAATATATTGATTAAAATTTTATATATTGATAGTATAGTATTAATATTAAATTACTATTAATAATGTAATACTGTATATGCAACCATAATAATGTACAGAAATCACTTACTGTATTATATCAAATAATAGAAATATATTAAGTACTTTTGTTAATAAAATATGAGTAACTAATCAACATAATATAAAGTAAATTATAATGTATCAAATGAAAGTAATAGTGATTTTTAATGATAAATTTTTAAAATTTTTGCCTAAATCTTTAATATTGAATATATTTGAAACATCAATAATAGATGATTGAGAGCAATGAACTTTTATTTTTGTTTAACACTTGTTTTCAACTTTCACTTGTTTACCAATGATCTGATGCTTTGATAATAAATTGAGAGATAAGTTATTTATTACATTAGACTTTCCTGTATTTTACAAAACAAAGTTTTATTTTTTTAAATATATTTTAAAACATTTTCGAAAAAATAATATTATTACGACCTTCAGGTCAGTGGGTTTCTGAGGTACTATACATGCAATATAATGACTAATGAAAACATTTATGTAATTTTTGTCAATAATGCCACTAAATAAATACAATATATAATAACAAGTATACAAATTTAATTATATATTTTATTTTTAAAATAATTTTTAGTTTGAGATAAATTGTAGCATTTCTATTACTTTGTTGTAAATTATTTATTTAAATAATTTTTTTAAAATTACAAAATGTTTATTTATTTTATTTTGATATTTTTAAGTGACATTTTATAATTTACTTAGAAATTAAGTACTAAAATAAAATTAAAATTAAATATTTTTAAAATTGTTAATTAAAAAATAATTATTTATATATTTGATAACAATATAAACGATATTATTTTTATTGATAAAACAATTAGATTTTGTACAATGATGTACAATGTTTAGCTACAATTAAATATTACATTTACAATATATATTGTAAATTGAATATATTTAATATAAATTTAGTCTACAATTAATAAATAAGCAAAAATGTGTATTAATAAAATTATTTTTTAATAAATGGACATCATATTATTTGGTCATTTTTATATTTAATAATACAAATACAAAATTTATTATTTAATTTAACTAGTTTACTAAGTAATATATAATTTACATTAACAAACATTAATATTTTAATGCAAATTGTTAAATAACATAACAAATTGATATTATTGTATTTATGATTTATATGAAAAAATTAATACACATTTCAAATACTTTAGTTAAATGTTTTTGTTGTTGTTTGAAAAACACTTAAATTGTCAAAACATTTCAATTATTTAAATCAATTAATAAAATGAGATAATTATAATTATAGATATCAATATTTGTTAAAAAGTTTCTAATCTTATGATAAATTAATTATTGATAAAATTCAATAGTGTGTAAATAAAAATCAATGAAACAAATGAATATATAATATATATATAATTATTCACAATAACTAATTAACTCCATTATAGAGCACGCCTTACGACAGCACTCGTCAACAATTCCCCGTCGGTTTCGGTTAAATCCGTTATCAATAGTCCCGCCATTAGATCCAAACATATCGAGTGCCGATTTTTTCGACAGGAAATACCTATTATCTAAAATAACGTCATCCGCAGTGTCCGACTTATAGTCTTCATCATTATCAGTGGTATTCATGTCGTCCCAAATCGATGAGATACCTAATCAAATAAAACTATTATTATTCCCAATACTTTATAATATAGTATATTCTATATAAATGTTATATAAATTACAAATTTAATAAATAATTTTTATATAAAAATTATATGATAAATATACAACAATTAGTGTACAAACCATTATTGAGATTTTCAATCAGAGTCTTATGATTTGAGTCATGATTATTAAGTTGATTACGTTTTGATGGACTAAAATAATTGCCGTCACATAACATACTCAATATATTGACTATATTTTTGCCGCAATATTTTTGTTTCGCTGATCGGGTTTTGATCACATGTTTAAACATTTTATTATTAACTAAATGTTCATTTGATGGCAAACCACTTACTAACTCATTACCCAATAATATTATTAATAATATTATTAAGTATTTGGCCATTTCGGGTATTGTCAGCAACATATGAGATGTTTATAAGTTACTGTTTAATTACACAAAAAAAATTACTAATTAATTAAGTGTTTTTTGTTAAATATTGTTTATATATTTAATATTTAAATATCTCTGAATTAATTATGGTGTTTTTTATTTTAATAATTTTGTATTGTTAAATACCGTTATAATAGATTATATAATATAACATTAATAAAAACTGGTGTAATTCTAAAAACAGCACTAATTTTTCTAAATCAAATGTATTGAAAAATAACATAAAAACAACTATCAGTACTAATTTACAAGTGATGTCTCATTAAACTATAGATTATTTCTTTATATACAGTAGTATTTGATTTGTTATGTCAACAAAATTTAATTATTGTCAAATGATTTTTTATATGAAATATATAAATTGAATTAGTTCTTTTAAATAATAAATGTTAAAAATTATTAATTAAATTTATAAAAATATATGCTATTCTTGTACTCAGAAAAATAATTTAACATATCATAAAAAATTCAAACATATAAAAGATTTTATTCTTAATAATTTAATATTTATTCAATAAATGCCAAAAAAATACAATAGATATTCTGACACTATTTTTAAATAAATTGTTTGACAAATGTTTTATATTAAAAACTAAAAAAAACTATTTGATTAAACAATTATAAAAAGCTTTCAATTGTGAGCTGAAAATAAAGTTTTCTTATTTGATATAAGAAATAAAGCATTTAAGATAAAAATCAGTAAAAATAATAAAATTGAATTAACAATTTTTTTCTGTCACTATTTAATTTTCTAAAATCTACTTAAAAAATTTTGCTAAATATTTATTTATAGAAAAAATAATACTATTTCTAAATTCAAAACAAAATAAAATAAAAATTTTAGAATTTTATTTATATAAAAAACAGTTATATTTACAACTTACTTATTTGTAATATACTTTAATATATTTATCACAAGTATATTATTTGTTGCCGAAATATCACAAATTATTAATTAATTAAATCATTTATTATAATTTTTTAAAAATAAATATATTGCTTTATTATCAACAGTTTATCATTTATTAAAGTTATATATTTGATAATTTGATAAATCTTTAGAAATATAACTTTTAATAATTTACTCTTAGTTTAAACAATATTTGTTGATTGCCTTATAGATGGGACATCACATAAACGAAAAATAATAATTATATAACAGTAGAAAAACTTTTCCTCCAATGATTTACCAAATTTCATACAAAAAACAACAACAACAACATCTCTATAACGTTAGTGAATCTGTTGGTTCCTTCCCTACCTGTGCTTCAAATGAAACAAACATTTGTCATTTATTACAGTTATATAAGTTATGATAATTTATATTAACGCTATTACTATTTTATATACAGTATATAAAAGTTGTAATCACTGCACATGTATCTCTATTAAACACAATGAGCAAGGTTACTTAATTAAACAACTCTTAAATATTGATATAATATATTACATTTTAATAAAAATATTAATTTTTTATATTATAATTTTATTACTATAAAAATTTTAATTAGATAATATTATTTGTAAACATAAATTGATATTAATAAAATTATAAAACTATATTTTGAGTATTATTAATATTACTAATGTTGTTTACCTTGGTAACACAGCTAATGGTGTGTCTCTAATCTAGATTATGTCGGTGCAGATCACATCAGTGCCACTACTGGCCTACTCATAGACAATCATACAGTATATAATCTATAATCAGATTTACTTGTTTAGCTCAAATTTCCCACACATTAATACACTAAAAACTAATAAAACTATTATTATTATTATTATTTAGAAACATTATTGTATTTTATTACATTTATATTTTAAATTTCAATTTTATATTTATTATCAAACTATTTAACATTTATATTGTTTGAATCTAAAATACAAATTTGTAAACAAGATAAATTATAATACAATTAAATAATAATGCATTTAAAAGTTTTATGAAATATAGTGACCACTTATTTATTTAATCACTCACTTTATTACTGTTTCCGTCAACTCCTACAGAATATAATATTTGCGTTAAAAATACATAAAATTTTTGTTTTATATTTTTATAAATCCTTAGGATTTATGTTACTAAATATATTTTAAATCACAATTTCTCACTACTTAATCATATTGTAAAACTACTATAATAAAAACGATGTATTTGTAGATATTATAGTTTTTAGAAACGTTTATTTTATTTTATACAGAGTATTGTTTTTATCATTTATATTTATTTTTAAATTATTTGTTTTAGTAAAAAAAAGAAACGTTAACTATAAATTTGCTATATTTTATTATAAAATATAAATAACTTTAATAAACGTACATAAATACAAATTTAGAATTAAGTAAATAAAAACGAATTAATTTTTAAAACTTTTTTCTATAAATTACTTTTCAAATATTGTAAAATTAATAACAAAATGTGGTTAATTTAAGTAATATTAATTGTCAAATATAATAAATTTGTTGATTATATGGTCATTCCCCACACATTTGTATTTTTATAACTTAAGTCCGGATTTGTGAATATACAGTATATATATATTGGATTTAGTTATCATATCGTAATATATCCGTCAATGTGTATGACGTTTATTTTTATGCTTAAATACAGTGAAATAAACAGATATCAAATTATATAATCTGTGATTTAATACTACAATTTGTAATCACCAATTGATTCAATATATAAGACTATCCATGACGTTATCATCAAACCTTTTTATAGTCTCTCATAAACTATAGTAAAGTATATTTATATTAATGTATATATATATATATATATATATAGATTATTATATATTAGTAGTACTAATTATAGTACTAAAACAAAATCAATTTACAGTAGTATAAAACTAAAATTACACTTTAAAAATTGTTTTTATAAATATGTAAAATAGCAATACACTATACAATATATATATGAAGTAAATAATATACATATATGAAGACAATTATTTACATAAAATATGAAAAATATGATAAAGTTGATGAAAATATTGATAATTTAATTAAAAATTATTTTAATTTAAGTTCAATATACTTATTGTACAACACTTATGGCATTTACATTAAATTATTGACATTTGATGCCAACCAAACTCCACGTTTTGTTGATTTGTGATTTCATTACAAGTATGTATAGTATCAGTGATAAAGTGCAATCATATAGAGATTGGATGATCGGGTACTCATAGTTTTGCAATTGATTTTAAATCCCAGAGTCAATAAAAAATATGCGAATGCACTTACCTTTAAAAATAAAATATTAAATATATTTTATATATAGACCAATAACTATTGAAAAACTATTGCATTAAATAAATAGTGTATTGCAAAACAAACAAATAATTGTGTCATTTTTTGTGTTTATTATTCTATAAATATTTCAAATGTTTTTTGTAACTATTCTTAATCATATATTATTGAGTAAAAAATTATGTAAATATTATTTTCTTTAAAAATTATTAAAAATTAAACTAAATATTACAAACCAAACAATATTTTAAAATTATTTGCTTAATAATTATAAATTATGTTTGAAATTATGTTACAAAACTGAGTTTTGGAAACTATTAAATTTACATAAATATTTTAAAAATACAATGTGTAAAAGGCAAATTTACTTGTATATATTTTAAATTATATATTAAAAGTTCAATAAACTATAAATTTTTAAAAAGTACAAAAAAATTGTTTTAGTTTTACTTTTAGTTTCATAGAATATATATATATATATATATATATATATATATATATATTATTTATTTAGCAAAAAACTTTCCCTCTCAAACAAAAATTCCTGCAATATATATATATATATATATATATATATATAAGATTAAGATGTAAGCCTACTATTAATAATGATAAATAACAAGCATTGCATGCATAACAACATCACTACATAACAGTATTATTCAATATTTGGGTGCATTTTTGGCTATCCATTAGAAAAACACTACCAATGCTTACACTATAATAGTCTCTATATAAATGTCCTTCAGGTCAGTGGGTCTTTGGGTGTTTCGCGATAACATAGAAAACAAATATATATTTTTAATGTTTTCGTAAATTTTGCAAAAATAATACACTTTTAATGTTTTTTTATTTTGTTTGTTAGAAACAACTATAAGTGAGACGAGACATCCACATCAGTAACTATTGATAAAATGAGATTAAAAATAAAAGTAAAAAACAATATTTTTAGTGAAAGTCATTAATTATATTTTTCTAATAAATTATAATAAATAAGACTATTTTGCTAGAAATTGTCCAACAATTATATTTTCTAATTATATTACAGTATATTATAAATATTAATAATACAATTATCAATATTAAATTATAAACACTATTTTAATTTTAAAACATTTTTAATAGAAGAATAAATTTTTATAATTAATATTATAATTAAGCAAAAAATATTATTTAAAACAATGCAATAAAATATATAAGTAAACAAAATTTGATTTTAATTAGATTTGACTATATTATAGTATTGTTGGTGATGGCACCGGTAGAAAAATTCAACTAATCTTTTATACATATGAAACATAGACTTTTGCAAAGAGTGTCTATTATCCGGATATATCTGTGTCTCATACTTGATGTTTGCCTCATTCATGGCCTTCAATAACATCATTGAGTTCATTGTGTGCACGTTATCTGTCAATGATTTATAAATGACATCAAATTTATCAGTTTTAATGTGTTGTTTTTATAGACATTTAATAATATTATTGTAAAAATAAAGCAATAAATCATGATATATATTAATAGTACCATCAGCGGTGCCAAACATAATCAAATACTTTTTGCCATTCAAATGACTAACTTTATCCAAAGTGGATGACTTAACATAGTTATTGTGGTTATCATCGGGTGTGAGGAAACCCATATAACGCTCAACATATACTGAATCTGTTGATAATTTTAGGATATAGTTAGAAGTTTGTAAAGTTATAAAGTTATTTAAATACATCAAAATCTAATTAATTTACAAACCATAATACATCCAATCAGATACTGGTGCGACTGCTACTCCACATTTAAATACGGTATTATTGTAGTCCATTTCTAAAGCCATAGTTGTGAGGTATCCTCCATACGACCACCCCCATAGTGATATTGAATTTGGCTCAATATATGCTAATTTGTCTCTCATATATCTAATTTATTAATATATTTTAGTTGTTTAAATATTAAGAAAAATATATTATACAAACAATAATTATTGTATATTTTGTAATAAAAAGCTGCAAAATTACACACTTGGCCACAGCTATGGTGTCTTCAACTTCAACCGAACCCAATCTTCTATAGATTTCATACATGAATTTGCATCCGTGATTGGGACTACCTCTTGAGTCTAACTTTGCATAAATAACACTCCTGTTGGCCACCAGAAAGGCTTCAAAACCATTGTAAAAGTAGTTATGATTGACTGATCCGTCTTCACTTCCCGGTCCTCCATAAACATGAAAAACTAGTGGATATTTTTTGCCAGATTTTTCATTAAAATCGTGGGGAACTATAAGCATTACATCGATTTCTACTCAAATTAATTAAATTAAATTTTTAAATATTATCTTTTATTAGTAGTAATATCCACTATATCAGTGATATACAAAACATACGGTAATTTCCAACGGGAACTTTAATTAATATTTTCTTAGGCATATTAACATCTTTGATTTTTTCAGCCAATGCTTTATTTTCTTCTAGTATTAACATAAGTGTATCATCGGATGTGCGCCTAATCTCTGAACGGGGAATATTAGGCCCCAAACAGTTTAGCACATAATATTGAGAGCCTTCACTAAAATTGATATCATTTACAAGACATGACTTATTTTTGTCATCCATATGTGTATTCATAAGACATGTATGACATGTTGGTTCTGCACTGTTACCAATTTGGTCAATGGTTACACTCATTAAATGTTTTTCCCCTGTTTTCAAAGGGTCAACAGCCATAAAATAGCTAATAAATTATAAATTATCAATGATTTACATTATATTAATAGTTTTACAATACTTAATAAATAATTTAAATTACATTCTATTGGTTTCTTTGTTAACATTTAAGATATTTGTGACTTCAAACAGTGATGATGTTAAAAATGTAGACTCACCCGTCTATAATTTTGTTGTTAATTTAATATTATTTTATTACTCTAATAAACATTTAACATATAGCTTACCATTACTGAAACACTGGCGATTTGATTAAACAAATCATGTTTTTTGTCAATAAGTTTGGGAACACGTATGGCATAAGATTTCTTATCGGGCAATACTATCGGTGGACTAAATAAGTCAATCCAACCTATGTTTGACTGGAGCTTAAAATTCTGTTTAAAAAAACTTTATTAGTATTTTATAATTAATTTATAACAAATAAATTTACGGATAAGAGTTTCATATTGTTTGCAGTGTTATATGTGGTTAACATTGAATAATTTTGTGCCCTATTCATCCAATTTACTGAAAATAAATTATTGTCTATCCATTGAAATGCCGTAAAATAATGATCTCTGAAAGTATTGTATAATAATACAGTATTAAGTAATATATTTAGCAAACTTTTGTTTAAAATTACCCAAAATTTAATATATCTTGCGGTGGCATCACATTTACTGTTAGTTGATCAACAAATGAGATGTTAGTTGAATGTAATTCATGTAAATCAATATAATGTAAATTGCATTTAGGATTGGGTCGACCAGGTTTTGGATATCGAATTGACTCTACTTTTGTATATTGATTATTATATCCATAGACGGGCCAAGTCATGACATCTACATTAGTATCATTAATCGTAAGATACACTAACTTTGTGCCCCCGGGAGACAACCAAAACACCTTTGGACCGGATATTATCTCCTCTTCATAAACCCAATCCGGAACGCCATTATATATAACGGGACTACCCGTATGTGTTAGTCGGATGGCTACTGAATTGACGTCGGCTTTAAAATAGATATCATTTCGGTGAACAAACACTATTTCTGAACCAATAGGTCCCCACTCAGCATAGTTTAGATAGAGATCGTTTGAAAAATCTGGTGATACTATAGGTACCGATAACTTGCTATACAATTATAAATATATATTTTAATGATATTTAATATATTAAAATTAAAATTAAATGACAAACCGGTCAACAATTGAATACACTCTATATTTAGCTAATGTTGAATATCTGTATAAAGTTCGGGATTTATATGTATTCAGTAGGTATTGCCGATCCTTTGATAGTAATAGACCTGACAGTCGATACTTTCGCTATTATTTATAGTTTATTCATTAATTAATGATTTTAAAAATATGTTATAAATATTACTCACAACAACTTTATAATTGATTAACACAGTTGTATTCAAATTGTTTATATCAGTAATACATAAATTGTTTTGTGTGTCATAATAAAGTAACTCATGTTTTGATATCCATTTACCATTGAATGTGCGGTAAGACAACTGACCGAATATAAAGTCTTCAAATGTTATGATCTGCTCTATTGGTTCTGTCATCGAGTCCGTAGTAATGGCCATCAGATTTGGGTTATTGTTAATGAGTGTCATTTGTGTCAAGTTTTGTCTCATTTTGATCTCTTTCTGAATGCGATCCCAGTATTCTTCGGAAGTTTCGTGATCGGGATTAACGATCTCATCATAAAATATAGCAAATGTTAGAAAACCTATACTTATTAATATGAGTACTAATAAGAAAATAACACCAATGTATCGGCTAAATCTAGATTTTGGCTAAAAATAATAATACAAAAATATTTAACCATGATCATTTATATTATTGCAAACAAATTATAGAAATAAGTTTTTTATATACCCTATATTATAATACAATTTATTTCATACTCAATATTAAAATAAATTAATATAATTGCAAACTAAAGTAAAAAATATTATTAATAATGTTTAGCATTAAAACCAAATGACAACTGACCTCTTCATCGTCATACAGATGTGTAGTTGAGGTTCCGTTAAGATTCCTATTGTTATGACTATTGACTGATTCATTCACTGGATAATTGCAACTCATGTTTGGACTACCGGTGCTGATGTTGAACGATGTCGTCGCTATATTTGGTACTTCATAATAGTTTTCATTAATTAGTGCATTTGGAGAGGTATTCACAAATGTTTTCGTCATATCATTAATTAATTAAATAACATTATTTTTTTTGCAATAATTAATTACATCTAATTAGAAACATATCTAAATGTTTATACTGTTGATGATATACAGTATACATAAAAACAAATCTACTACTATTTCAATTCATTTAATACAAACCAACAATTTTTAATAGATTTTATTACAATTATAATTATTATATAAATACTTTAAGTTTATAATTGAATTTTTTATGAAATTATAATTTATTGACTGATTTACATAATTGTTATTTGATCTATTTAAATTTTTGTTTAATAAATTATATTATATATTATGTGTTTTTATTGTAATATGAATTTTTTAATTAATAGTAATTTTTATAGAAATTATTTAAATATTTTTAAATATTTACTCAATTTTTATTATTTTATAATTTTTCAATTAATAATAATCTCATAATAAAGATAATAAAATAAAAATTTATTTATTTTTATAAACTAAATTTAATGTCAATATAAAAGGCAACAATTTATAAATATTTCATTTATTTGATTTTAAATGTTATAATCATTAATAGAATATTTAAAAATCTTAACAAATATTAACGCAAACGGATTAATATTTTCAAGAATTGTTTATAATATATATATATATATTAATACTGTATATAATTTGATAATAATTTATTGATATATTAGATATTAAAATATTTTATTATAAAAATTCATTTATTACTCATTTATAATTTGCTTATTATTGTAAAAAACAGTCTATCAGTGTTGGCAGAGACAAAATGTTCGTATAATACAAAGCGTAATATATAGTATAGGTATAATACAATGTAAAATACATGACCAATTTGGTTTACAAAAAATAATTTAGCGCCACCTAGTGATAAAAGCATTGATATAAGAAAGTAAATCATGTTTTATAATATATTTATTATTATTTTTTATTGAATTTCATTTTTTATTTTAAATTATTTCATTATTATAACTTAGAAATTATAATAATAATGCATTTTCTAGAAATCATATTTTTACTAAATATTTTTAACATAATATACAGTATATTAGTTTTAAAATTTGTATAATACATGAATACATTGTATTTTACTGTATTATACAAAGTCAAAATTCAAAACTTTGTATTTTTCTAACCCTGGTCATTATATTTATTTTTTACAACGAGGAAAACTGGAGTATTTATGAGATTTCAATACTTTATAAAAACAAGTTTTGATATTAATTTTTAAGATACTATACATTGAATAACATTATACAATGGATTAGATGTAAAAATATAGTAATTTTGAGCAATAAGTTTGATTTAAGCTATAATTAATTGTCGCAGTTATGACAATAAATTTCAATTTAATTGTAAACTCATTAATTATATTAAATATTAATTTAATATTAATATGTAGTGCAAACATACAAACTGGTTAAGAATTGTTACATTTATTAATTAATTTTTAAATCTATTGTAATATAATTATAACAAAATATATTTGATTTTAGTTAAAATACGACTTAATTCGGGTCACGACTGTCCTGTTGTAGGCATAGGAATGGGTGGCTTTCGGACGGGTGGACCACCTGAAGGAACGACTGCCATAGAAATTGTTAAGAATGCCATCGATGCCGGATATAGACATATTGATACAGCAAGAGGTTATGGCAATGAACAAGCAATTGGACGGGCAGTTAATGATGTGATAACTGAAGGAAAAGTCAACAGAAAAGATATATTCATTACAACTAAAATATATTCAAAACGACAAAACGTTTCGTGGAGTAGGACTGAGGCTTTGGCACAAACACGACAATCATTGACAAACTTAAACATGTCTTATGTGGACCTAATGCTCATTCATTATCCCTCTAATAACAGTCAACTCAATAGTCATGTCTGGAGTGGTCTCGAAGATGCTCTCAATCAAGGTTTAGTCAAATCGATAGGTGTGTCCAACTTTAATGAACAACAATTGCAAAGTTTGATACAAACGGCTAATGTTTTTCCCGCAATCAATCAAATTGAAAGTCACCCACAATTAAGTCAAAGACAACTCATTGATTATTGTCGTCAATTTAAGACAAGAGTGACCGCATATTCACCATTAGGTGCCGGATCTCTCATTACACATCCAGTTTTGACACAAATTGGTAATACCTATAATAAGACAGCGGTTCAAGTGATGCTTAGGTGGCAAATACAGAGAGGAGTGATTGTTATCCCGAAGACTACCAAAAAACACAGAATGACTGAAAATATCAATTTATTTGACTTCAGTTTAACCTCTCAACAGATCAATCAAATTCAAAATATTTAAAAACATTATTTTAATTAATTAATCAAAATTTTATATTAATTGTAACTAAATTAAAATTACAATACGTTTGAAATTTTACTTAAAAGATGTCATTAATTGTCAGTTAATAATATTTATTTTAAAATACGTTACTCTTATACATGTTTTTTTAAATTTAATAATAAAAGCAATATCCGGTAAAAATAATTTTATTAATTTTTTATTAATATATTTTTTAAATGTATTACTAATATTAAAATCATACAATTTATTTTACGACATAAATGTTTCTAATGAATAACGGTATAATACAGTATATTTATTATATGTTTAAAAAAAACCTAAAAATAAATCTAAATCTATTTATAAAATTATAATAATTATTATTGCCAAATTTATCATAAAAATAATTATTATTAAACATCAAAATTATAAAATATAATTATCTACAAATATTCACAAATTTTAAAAAATAAAAATTTGTTTATATAAAAAATATTATTAGATTGTTTTAATATATTTAATAAAAAAATATATACTAAGGTTTTTATTAACACTCATAAATGTTAAATAAACAACTATGAAATGTTTATATAAATTTTATTGTATATAATACTACAGTACTATAGTTTATAGTCTAATGTCAAATAATTATTCAAATGTCATGTTTTATTTAATTTTAAAATTAAATTTAGTAAATTCATAACAAAAGTGTCAACAATATTAATAAATTCAGGAATCGTGTTGTAATTGTTTGCATTGAATAATAATTTAATGATTAGGCATTTATACTAAAGTTAAATATTGTATTCATTCAATTTAAAACTAACAAATAGATATCCCTTTTTAACAAAATTATTATATAAATATTTTATGTGATAATATGATATAATGTTTTTTATTATGAATATGTTTACAAAAAATTGGTTAGAAAATGATATTAGATAACGACTAAATGATTAAATTTTTGTAATTTTATTTAAAAGTATGACTATATCACTAAAAATTAAATAAAAAAATTATTGATATATTTTTAATGTAAAGTGAAATAAATAATTTTTGAATTATTAAAACAACATAAGATGTCCAAAACAATTCTAGTGACGGGAGGGGCCGGGTATGTGGGCTCACACTGTGTACTTGAGTTTCTGCAACACAACTATAATGTCATAGTTGTCGACAATTTGGTAAATGCAGTCAAATTGGAAAACCAAGAAATGCCAGAAAGTCTTATACGAGTTGAACGACTGGCCAACAAAAAGTTAGAAAAGTATTTGACAGGAGATCTTAAAGATCAACAATTTATAGATGAAATATTTGCTAACAATCACATCGATATTGTCGTACATTTTGCTGCACTTAAGTCGGTCGGCGAATCGGTGGCCAAACCACTTGAATATTATGAAAATAATGTTTCGGGAACTATTAACTTATTGAAGGTTAGCTTTTTATTATTAATATTATATAAAATTTGTTTGAATATTGAAATATATTTTGTTAATAAACTACTTTAACTATATTTATACTAATAATTTATTATAATTAACACTCTGTAAGACATTGGATAAAAATATTAATTAATTTTTGTATCTAACAGTCTATGCGTAAGTCTAAAGTAACAAAACTTATTTTTTCGTCGTCCGCTACGGTTTATGGAGATCCTGAAGTACTACCACTGGTCGAAACATTACCAACGGGTCAAACCTGTACCAACCCTTACGGCAGATCTAAGCATATGGTTGAAGTAGTTTTAAAAGACTTATGTAAATCATCACCCGAATGGTCGGTCATGTCTTTGCGATACTTCAATCCAGTGGGCGCTCATTCATCGGGAGATATCGGCGAAGATCCTCAGGAGATACCAAACAATTTAATGCCATTTGTCACACAAGTTGCAGTTGGTATGCGACCCGAACTAAAGATTTTTGGCGGCGACTACAACACTCCCGATGGGACTGGAGTTAGAGATTATATTCATATCGAGGACTTATCTAACGGACACCTAAAAGCATTGGAACAAATAACTACTGAATTGTGGAAAGACTTTCATCCAATCAATTTGGGAACCGGTAGAGGATATTCAGTACTTGAAGTATTTAATATTAGTTTTTTTAATTTATTCAAGTTTTAAAATAATTATATATTTTAGGTGATCTCAACATTTGAATCGGCAAACGGGGTGAAAATCCCGTACAAAATAGTAGACCGAAGACCTGGTGATGTCACTGAACTCTATGCCGACGCCAAACTGGCCAATGAAAAGCTCGGGTGGACTGCGACCAGAGATATGTATGACATGTGTGCTTCTGCCTGGAAATGGCAGTCAAAAAATCCTAAAGGATATAAACGGGACTAACATTGCATTCAAATGTTAATATAATTCATTGCTTTGGTAGTGTTTTTTGTATCTTTATTAATATAATTTGTAAATTAATTGCTATTATAAGAAATATCATTAATGCAAATTAGTTTTAATATTTGAATAATTAGTAATAAGAATAATAAATTAAATTTATTTATTAATATTTATTCATTGAAATTACCGTAAAGTTTATTGTTGTATTAATATTTATTAGTATAAATTTATATTACGGTAATCAAGTAAAATTACTGAATAATTAAATTTTTTAAATTTATTTTTATTGATGAGATAAATATTTGGTAAAAAATGAGAAAAAAAATCTATAATATAATGTATAAAATGACTTAATTATAGAAAATGTTTTCTAAAAAATCATTCATCCGTTGATACAAATGTATTGTCGATCCTCGCAATGAGTGGTCGTTATCGGGATATATCTGAGTCTCGTATAGTATTCCCAAATCATTCAATTTAGACATTAATAACATAGAGTGCTGTGAGTGTACGTTATCTATCAAAATAATATAACTGTTAATTAATTTTCTGCATAAAAATGTTTGATAACTACACCGACCGTCAGCCGTCCCAAAAGCAATGAGTAGTCGTTTATTTCTTAGGTAATCCACTTTATTTAACACATCCGACCTGTTGTAAGCTTTCTGGTTATCAAAAGGCCATCCCATATACCGTTCCACATAAACAGAATCTATAATATTAAGAAAAATGTAGACAAACTAAAAACATTAATAAATAATTAATGATTTTGCATGACTTACCGTAAAACATCCAATTAGTTACCGGAGCTACAGCTATACCGCACTGGAAAACTGGATCTTTATAGTCGAGTGCGAGTGACATAAGTGTCACATATGCCCCATAACTCCAGCCCCAGATGCATATAAAACGTCTGTCTATGAATTCTAGATTATCCCTCAGATGTCTGTAATATTTTTCAGTTTATTTAATATTATAAATTAAAATTAAAAAACAGTCAATTAATATACCATACCTTGCGGTTACTATTGTATCCATGACTTCAACATTACCTAAATTCTTATAGATTTCATGCAAATATTTTGATCCCTTATTATCAGTACCTCTGCCATCAATTCGTCCGTAAATGACACTCATATTTGATGCCAAATGTGATCCCCAATGATTGATCCTATATTTGTCAATAACCATTTGACTGCCCGGTCCTCCATAGACTTCAATCATAAGCGGGTATTTCTTTTGTCGGTCAAAATTTCGCGGCAAAACCAGTTCAACGTTAGAGTCTATGAATTATAATTTAATTAATTAAGAATTTATTAACAAAAATAAGTCAAAGTAATAGTTTTTATACAAAATTTGTCGTCTGTTTTAATCTTAAGTTTTCTGATCTCTGGTATTGACTTTTCTCTTAATTTTTGACGCAATTTTTGGTTGTCATCCAACTCAGTAATCAAAGAATTATTTTTGGTTCGTCTGATCTCAACTCTTGGTACACCCGGTCCCTCACAATTCAATACATAATAGTCTATCTTTTCATTAAAGTAAACATTATTATAGAAACAACTGTCACTTAAATGACAGGTCAAACAAATCGGATCTAAATTTGGTTCATTATCTATCTGGACAGCCATCAGATGACGCAATTCTGGCTTTTCCGGTAATGTTGACAAAAAATACCTAATAATTTTTAAAAATATTTATTAATAAACTAATTTATACAGAATCTTAATCAACTAACACAGTATCTTCATCTTCATTATAGGCCACGATTTGAATGATATCAAACAAGCCTTTAGTTAGGTATTTCACGGTTTGGTTCTGTATTATTATAATTATGTGTAAAATTAATTTCAAATTTATAGAAATATAAAAACAAAATACTGACTTCAATGCTAACAAGTGCCACGTGATGATAATAACCCGCCGATGGGTTTATCAGTTCAGGTAACTTAATAAAGTATCCGTTATGTTTGACTGCGGATACGGGTGCCTGATATAGATCTATCCAACTGTTAGCCGACTCTACCGTAAAGGTCTTCAAAAAAACATTCAAAAATTAAATTGTAATATATTTAATATTTATTAATATTTATTAATATTTATTAATATTTATTAATATTTATTAATATTTATTAATATTTATTAATATTTATTAATATTTATTAATATTTATTAATATCATACAGTATTGCAATTCCAGCGTTTCTTTCTATCGCAAACATCAATGACTGAAAAATTTTGAGCTCTGGATAACCACGTTATGGTAAATCTATTGCTGTCCAACCATCCGACTGCTGTTATATAATGTTCCCTAAAATTGTAAATCACTTATACTATAATAGATTTAAATATTATTTTTTAAACAATAACTTACTGTTTTTTAATAATATCTGGAGGATTGATATGAATTATCTCAATGTTTTCAATTGATTCGTTGAGATTAACTACAAATACTTCAACCGTCGGATTATTTCTTCCAGGCTTTGGATATCTAAGCGCCACTTCTGATGGATACTGATTACTACTCAAATTATAGTATTGTCCAAAATAAGGCCACGTAATGATGTCTACTTTGGAATCGTTAATCTTAGCGAAAACCAGATGAGAACCGTCGGGTGACACCCAAAATGCTTTCTCCATTTCCAGTATCTCTTCCTCATAAACCCAATCGCAATATCCATTATATATTAAATTTGTGGCACCGGTAGTTGTGAGCTGTATGGGTGCAGCATAAGCATATGGCTTATAGTAGAGATTATTTTTATAGACAAATATTATTTGAGTATCTCTTGGACCCCATTCTGCGTATTGGATGAGTTTATTACCAAATTGATGGTCATCTTCTGATATCAACTCTATTAATGTACTATAATTGCAATTGTTTTTCATTAAGAAATTGAATCAATAAATATATATTTTAAATTAATTTACTTATTAATAATATCATAAATACGATATTTAGATATAGTTGAGTGTCTAAATGTTTTGCTTGTATCGTATGGCGATAACAGATAATCCAAGTTCTTAGATAAGAGATCACCAGTCAGTTCCGATGACAACTATATATATATATTAAAAATTTAACTTTTAATTATTTAAATATTATGTAATTTAATAGCTTTTATTTTATTAAGACATACAACAGTCTGGTTTTGAATAAGCACTTGTTTTTGGTTTAATGTTGGCTCAAATGTACATAAATTGCTGTCTTCATCGTAAAAGATAATTTTATTGCCACTCCACGAGCCATTGAACAGTTGTGGTGACAGTACACCCAATAATATATCATTTAATGTAATGGGTTCACTGCCACCTAAATAGTCGTCAGATGTTAACGATGAGGCAAATCCTGTATTACAAAATATTTTTATATTATTAATATTTTAAGTCATTTGTTTTTATAATTAAAAATATTATTTAATGAATATTAATAATAATAATAAATTAAAATAAATATTTATTTTTGTCTCAAAAAATAAATCATACCTTTTGAATGACTTTTAGTGGTCTTATAAGTAGTAAGAAGTACTCCCAATATGACACACAAACAGATTATAAATAGTGAACAAACAACGAAATTATAAAAACTTAATTTATACCATCGATTATCTTCACGGACTAAATGCTAAAATTGAAATCAATATTAATTAATAAAATAAATCATTAATACTTATAAAACATACAAATAAAATCTCTATATTTAACAAATAATTAAACAACAGATTTTTAATTGTAATACAAGTAAATTTAAATATATAAAAACAATTTAAACGGTAAATATTATCAGTGATTACCCGAGAGTTGAGAGCATGTGACGGCCGATTGAACTGAGCAGTAGTTCGGCCGCTGTCGGCGTCCACCCGACTCATCGATAAAATTGCAATATTATTGGCGTATATGTTATCTTTAATGTCCTGTAATTCCATACTTTTATCTTTTACTTTTATCACTTTTTAATAATTATTTATTATATATATATATACTAACAATAATTTAATAATAATTTATAACTATTTTTTATTAAATATAGTTGACTTGATAATCACAAATAACATTTACATTTACTAAATACAATTTAAATATCAATTGTTGAGTAAAACCTTTTAAAAGATAATATTTAATTTCATATATATTATTCAATGGTTTTTATTTTCACTGTTATATGATTGAAAAAATTTATAAATTTAAATATAATAGTTATAGTTATAGTGATTAAGTAATTGGATCCAATTTATAGTCATTCATTATATATATAATATTTGAATGTCTTGATATCTGATACTTTTAAATACATATCTTTAATATTTTTGTCAATCGTATTATCATTTTATTAAAACTGATTAAATTGAACTTTTGGAAAATTTCAATATATTAATATATTTTTATTTAGTACTATGAAGTTTTTAACAAAATATTTATTTATTATTATTCTATAAATATTTAGATGAGATTTTTTTCATTTACATTAAAAATTCACAAAATATAACAGTAATACACAAATAAAAAGAATAGTTTTAATTTACAATCAATATTATAGAAAATAATAACAAATGTTAACAAAACTATCTAACTTTAGGAAAAATCAAATCCAAAATTGCTTTAATAAATGTTTGATAAGCACTTCCCAGTGTTTTAATAAATGATTGAGACTTTAATGGTTGTGATTAACATTACTCATAATTAGAGCACAGAATCTTTATAAACTAGAAAATTGTGTTTATTTTATATCATATTTAATATAATATAATAAATTAATTAAATTCATATATAGACAAACTTTATTACAACTTTCACATATTTTGTATATTTATAAACTACTATATATATATTGTAGTACATTACTTAAAACCCATTTAAATATCAGTAGTATCTATAGCTTAACCTACTGATTATAAATATTATATTATCAAAAATAATTGACACAATGTTTTAATTGGCAAATTAAATATATATATATATATATATATTTACATATCACTTGTATTAAAAATATGTTTGTTTTTTAATATATAATAATCATTTAGATCATATCGAAGCTGTATTGTTGTGGATATAATTGGCAGTCATTTCAATGAAAATTAACTGTAATATTGTGCTAAAAATGCAAACATATTGTTGAATACGAGGGCACACCTGTTGTATATTTTAACATTATTTGTCACTTGAAAATTATTTGAAATTTTATTATTTATTATTATGTCACACATGATATGTTACTTTTAATAACCACAATAATATAAATACTATATTACATATATAATACATAGCCAATACTCATGTCTATTATTTATTGATATAAAATAATACAATAATTTATTTTAATGCCATACAAATTGGCGCTAACTTTCACTCTCTAACAGGTTTTAATCCCTTTATCTGTCAAATCAATTACCTGTATTTTAATATGAAATCATCAATTATTACTCTATTATTCACAAAAATGTATTTATGAATTATTTTTGTATTTAACTTATTTATAAATGTTTTTCCATTTATGTTAGCTTTGTATTTAAATTGATTTTAATATTCATATAAGTTGACTGCTAAATTTGAAAGCAACTCAACAATTTTTATACAAATTTTTATACAAATTTTTTGAAAACTTTCCAAAACGTGTGGTATTGAGTGAGTGAGTGAGTGAGTGTGWGTGTGTGTGTGTGTGTGTGTGTGTGTGTGTGTGTGTTATAGTTTTTGATATAAATGCCAATTTAGGTCAAAGTTGATATACATAATCACGAAAATGAAGTTTGTCTTAATTGGAAATAATCAATAGTTTAAAAGTTCAAATTTATGGCTTTTTTATTTTATTGAAAATTAATGTAATGTCCGTCTAATGAGTATTTAAGACAAAATTGAGGTCAACTTTGATTCGGCTGTAGGTTTAGTATGTGTCCTCTTTTAGTGTAAATACCGGCTCTCACTAATCCGTATCATATTTACATTAATAACAAATTTTATTTAGGGGTGATTCACATATCACGTTCTCACTTTTTAAGAAATCTAGACCCCCGTATTATCTAAATGCGAACGTTCTTAAAGTTTCTACCCCCTCGTTCGCAAAAGTTCGATTTGGCTAACCCCCTCCTTCAAGTGCGAAAGTAATATGTGAACCACCCCTTATTTAAAAAATTGATGTTTTATAAATCTTAATATATCAATTGTTGAAAACTTTCATCTAAATAATATTAATCAATGATTACAAATTACTAAATGATTTATTTAAACTTTACTTTTATTATAGATTTTTGATAAATTAATGGATAATAAGCTTTACCCAATACAGTATAACCGTATTAACCCCCAGTGTCTGTTCTACCCTAAGGTATGGGATACACCTCTCCCGCTGATCAGTGGTGGCATTGGGAGGTAACCGGTCCCTTATAGCCACTTAATTGAAGATATATAATATTTAAGTTTAGATAAATTAGTATTGTACCAATATACATTATACAATACAATATAAAATTTAAAGATTCGCTTTAAGTTTGTAAATAAAGTCTAATTTATAAATATTAATATATAGAGTAGTGATTGTGAAATCATGACATCGTTTAAAATTATTTTTAAAATTAATTTATAACAAATATTATTACAAATTTACAAATATTATTCTATTACTTATTATTGATTTATTTATTCATTATTTTAATTAATTTTAAAATATAATATGAATATTGATAAAAATACAATAAATTAATCATATAATTTATTAATTTTGATAATAAAGTTCAAAATTTTATAAAAAGTAATTTCTATACTAAATCATTTAGTAGACAAACAAATTAATATGCAATTTATTGATATATAATTAATGAATAAGTTTAAATACAATTATAAATTCAATTATAATTATGATTGAATATAATGTTTTGTATATAATATACAACAACTCATAACTGATGCGACCTTAATATAAGTCTTAAATTATGTCATACAGTATAACATCTGAATAAACCTTGAGTTATAATACTAGTTATCATACATTTCTTAAATCTCTCTCTCTCTCTCTCTCTCTCTCTCTCTCTCTCTCTCTGCGCACACTTTCCTCGAAATACCACTTTTTCAAATAATATTTGTAAAGAAAAGTGAAATTAAATAACTTTATTTGTTTAAATCAATGTTTGTTTCATCCCAACCACTGAAAAATCACTGTCTATTATACAATTCAATGTTAAATTTATTATTGCTAAACATAGCATTTAATAATTAAAATAATTACTGTATATTATAATTAAAAAAATTATTTGATGTGTTGTTTCAACTGTAATACCAGTTTTGTATTATAATACAAATAGTTGGTTAACAGTTCACTTATATATTATATTATGTATTTCCTTTATGTCTTATAAAAGTTATCTTATTATTAAATAATTAAACAGTTATTTAATAAAACTGATACTAAAGTCACTATTATTTATAATGTCGTGAATATAACTAAACTCAACATTTAAAATTTGTAACTATTTTTAAAATTATATTATTTAACAAAAATGTGCAACATTTACTTATATATAAAAATAATTTATCTTTCCATTATTATAATAGGCAAGTCTATAAATCTAAAAATGTAAATTTATATATTAATTATGAATTTTAGAGAAAAAAATTAATTAATTAAAATAAATGATTATTTAGTTTAATTATTTAGTTATTTAAAATAATATAAGTTTAAGAAAAGTAATGTAAAATAATTTGTTAGATTTTTAATAAAACTTTTTTAAATATATAGTCAATTGTCAAACACCCGACTTGTCAGACACACCTCAAGAGGAAATAAGAGTATTTAGTGGTGACATTGCATTCATTGATTGCGTTGTAAGAAACGGTAGTTTACATACAGTTTTGTGGAAATATTATGAGAACAGCAAAAGTGATGCCAAGTTATTGTCAGCTAATAAAGTAATAATTAGTGACGAAAAGCGGTATTCTGTTATACATAATGAAGGTTTGTAACAATTATTTATATTTAATAAATTATAAATTTTAATTACTTAAAAAAATTATTGATAAACTATTTTATGTAGATATGGACCGATGGGTATTGCAAATAAACTTAACAAAACCAACCGATTCGGGTCTATATGTATGTGAAGTGAATTCTGTGCCAAAACAGTCAGTTACTCGTGTTTTGTCAGTTAGTTATCCTAAAACATTACAATCTGTGTTAAAAACAAATGTTACGGTAATTTCCGATGATTTTGATCACAACTTTACCGAATGTTGCGCTAAGGAAGGCATACCATCGGTTTGTAACGATTTTTGTCATTTGAAGGGATTATTGAATCAAACGCCGAGAGCACACATATTTGCCATATGCTATGCGCACATGTCATCAATAGTCAAGTGTTTGACCGACGGTCGCAATCATATGCCATGTTGTGAGCGCCAGAATATTCCGCGCATATGTCTCGGTTCGTGTGCCGGCAAATACAGTCTGACCACTGCTCTCGAGCACATCACTTGCTTAGACTACGCGACGCCAACTCTTTCATGTATAGCTGAAGGCATGCAAATATTGCCGCCGCCGCCCAGGGATGTCATAGTTGAGGTCACCAGTCCGTCACAAGTAAGTTGTTTATAGACATTCATAAAATGTAAATAAAATTTAATATATATATAATATAAAATAATAACCCATAAGTTTTTTTTAACATAATTATGACTTATCTTATGTAGATTTTAGTCAAATGGGAACAAAACCCGGTTAAGAGTCATTCATTGATAGATAACTATGAACTAAATATCACTGAATTGCATTCATTTGATCCAAAAACGTGGTCATTGAATAAATCCAGTAAATATAGTCCTCCCATAACTCGCAGCGAAATATCAGAAAACATGAAGAAATTGCATAAATTGGATAATAAAGTGAATACTTATATAATATATACAAATCAAACACAATTTACAATCAATGGTCTTAAAGAGGCGACAATGTATGAAATTGAAATGAAATCAATCAACAAATATGGCACAAGTGTTACATCCAATGGTATTCGTGTCATAACAGAGTCACATATACCGCACCATAGCTTGGAAAAGGATTCAAAGAAACCGATCTCTTCTCTGAAATTCAACAAAACTGCATCTTTTGCACCAAATCTTAGAAAGTGTTGCTCTGATAGTGGCGTTAAATCCGATTTTTGTTTGAATACGTTATGCGATCCGACAAATGCTGAAGAGGCCACTGTCGGTGATATTAGTTTCTGTGCCCAATACGCTAATATCACTTTCAAATGTTTATCACCCGATCATGACGTCACGTAAGTTATAATTTTCAAGTTTTAGTTTTATAAAATTAATGTTCATTTTATTTTTTTAAATATAACATTTGAATCAAATGACTAATAATTTACATATAGTAATTATACAGCAAATTACAGTATAAGTTATCATAGTTATTGAATTATGTAAATTACTTATTAAATCATTAATTATTTATTATATATTGTATATAATTAATAATTCATATTTTAGCTGAAATATACTATATTTATATGTAATTAATTTAAAATGCAAATTAAATGACAACTTATTATACAATTTTTTATGTTTCCTTAAATTATTTATATTTATAGAATTATAATTTATAATACATTAATTACCTGTTAATAATTAAGTTATATTTATTATATTTTATTTCGGTATAAAATATAGAAATTGTTGTGAAGAGCGGGGAGTTTCGCAATTTTGTCAACACCTATGTAGCGGACAATTAGTTAAAACAGATTTCCGACATTTTATATGTCTTCACTATATTCCTGCTTTCTCTTCGTGTATATTGGAGTCAAAAGGTCTGTTGACAAGTGAACCGCGAAATGTTGTCATTGCGAGCAAACACCAGGACTGGGCACTTATCAAATGGTCGCCACCATTGAAACTATCAGAAACAGTACTTAAATATCACGTCCACATCCGTGAATTAGATCCAGAGATCGATGAGGGATATTCTGTAGAACCGACTCTTAGATCTCCATATCTAATCGATGGACTAAAACCGGGTATTAAATATGAAATTTATTTAACGGCAATCAATAAGTTCGGTATGAGTCGCGGTTCGTCTCGAATAATCTTTAAGACGAAGGAACCGGAATCTAATGAAGACATTGAGTTACAACAGTCGGACTCGAGTGTTGGCTATAATGAGACGGCATGTTGTCAGCGGGCAGTTATACCTGATATATGTTTGCCGTTATGTAGTTATCATTTGAAGATCAATGACGGCTTACAGTTGGGTGCGTTATGCGCTGATCACAGAACTATTAGAACAATGGTTCGGTGTTTAGCCGGTGGTCGCGACCACAGACCTTGTTGTGAGCGAAGAGGTGTTTCCAATGAATGTCTTGATGTATGTATTGGAACAATAAATCAATCACCACTTGCTATTGGTGTCAAGTGCTCTAAATATAGCGGACGTATATTGCAGTGTATGGTTGAAGGCGCCGACTCTTTGCCCGGTATTCCCGAAAACTTTCACTCAACTTTGGTCACCAAAACATCCATACACTTGCAATGGAACGCCTCTAAGACTGACATTAGATCGGGTCTGAAGCATATGACTTACCAAATAAGATATTCATTCATTGACTCAGAAATACCTCCTCATCCTTATGATGACAACTATTCCATACGAATCAACGTTAGTGACACCAAATTAGTGTTGACTGATCTAAAACCCGACACTCGATATAGTATTTATGTGGTGGCTGTCAATCCTTATGGTTATTCAATGCCGTCTTTAGTATTGTTGGTTACAACTCAAAGAGACAATGAAGACGAACGCCAAGAGATCATTCGTTCTCAATTAGGTCCACCCCATGGCATACAAGTTATCCAACAGACCACTGAATCCTTATCTTTTAAGTGGTTACCACCATATTATATACCACCAGATGCTTCGCTAATATATGAAGTCTACTTTAAAAGAGTGACCAACGAATCGAGTGGACAACAGTCCGCTTGGAATATAACCGATACTTTCGCTAATATTATAGATATAAATGATCTCAATTACAACACTCAATATGCACTGGCAGTCAAAGCTAAAACAGACACCGGAAAGAAAAGTGTATTATCGGAAACAGTGTTGGCCTGGACTGACCCATCAACACCTTTAAAATTAAGTTCACCAAAATTGGAACCGTTAGGTCCAGTCATTGAGGGCGAAATGTTGACTGTCAAGTGTGATGCCAGTGGTAATCCCATTCCTACCATAAGTGTCTTTGTTAATGGAGTGTTAGCTAAAAGCGAAGAAACTCGACATTTAATATATAAATTAGATTACGTTCAAAGAAATCTAACCTCAATCTCATGTCAGGCCACTAATGCTGAGACTCTTAATAATAATTCAATATTTCCGTCACAAAGTCATCTCGAAGTGAGAGTCAGATGTAAGTATTTGTTAAGTTTTGCTGTCTTATCACTAATGGTTAACATCTTTTCAGTCGCACCTACTATTAAAATCAATCGTCAGCCAAGTGTTGCAGCAAAATATGGATCAGCTCAGCTTAAATGTCAATACTCTGGTAATCCACAGCCAAAAATCCAATTCTTTAGAGATCTCAGAAACAAATCCGAACTCAAGAGTAATCTTAACACACAAATCAAAATTATTCCCCACTCAACGGTATTTATTAAATTGGTTTTAATATTATATTTATCAAAATTGATTTGCTATTAAATGACTAGAAATCATCGACATGGGTTGCAACTGTCACCATCAATAGGGTCACTGAATCAGATGCCGGTCAATATATATGCATTGCAACCAATGAATATGGGAGAGAAACGGCTGTTATTAATCTTAAAGTTGAATCACATATGTCATCAAATCGTAGCACATATTGTAAGTCTATATATTTCTTTAATTGTATGCAATTAACTAGTTTTGTATCAATCAAACAATCACTTGACAGCCTGTTGTCAAAATGAAGGAGTGCCTGAAATATGTCTACCGGTTTGCAAACAGGAGATTGACTTTAATATGCTATTTAATAGACCCCAATGTTTCAGTGAACTAAACAAATTCATGTTTTGCGCGGCCGGTAATTACCATTATTTCAACATTTTATGAATTCATTTTGAAATAAAATTCATATTTTCATTTAAACAGATGGTAGCGATCATCGGGACTGTTGTCTTCGTAGAGATGTTTCACGTGATTGTCTTCATTGGTGCGCTGGTTATAAAGTCAGTAAACCATCGCTATGTTTATTATCATCTGTTAGAGACATCTTAAGTTGTTTTAAAGAAGGCAATGCTTTGTTACCATCAATGCCTCTCAATGTCAGAGTTGGTGAGCTATTGTCGGATAATAAAGTTGTTATCAGTTGGGAAAAACCTGCCAAAAACTCTGAAGCGGTTCAGTGGTATAATGTTTATTGGAAAAGAGTCGGCTCTAAGGACTTAGATTCAGACCGAACCGATCAACTCGGATATGAATTACATAACTTAGATCCGCACCAAACTTATGAGTTTTTAGTAAAGAGTTCCAACTATTATGGCACCAGTGCTTTAGCAGATCCTCTCGTCATTAATATAAGACAGATTGAGATGGAAAATGAAGATTTTAATAGATCGGTACTAAAGATATTGTTATTTTCTATTATCGTAATGATTATTATGGTTGTAATGGGAGTAATAGGATATTATGCATTCAAACGAACTAATTTGTTAAATAAATTCCGATCTAATGATCCGGGATTTGGTGTGTCGTTCGCTAATCAGGGATATGTTAACGATAGCCTTCAAATGCAAGACAACACATATAGAGACTCTAATAATAACGAGAGGCCTACTGTTGAAATCAGAATGAATTAATATTTAATTAATGTTTATATATATTTCTAATTTATATATAATGTACATAATTGTTAATAAACTTTTTAAAATTGTTATTTTTTAAAAATAAAAGTTATTTAATTTTAGTAAATAAAATTTTTTAAAATGTTAAATTGAAAATCATTTTCAACTAATTTACTGTATAATAACAGTTGTTATGATTGGATTTAGTAAAAATTTAACTCTTGATTTTTTAAATGAGCGATTTTAACATTTATGATCTAATTCCTAATTATGCGTTAATTATAGACAAAAATAAATATTTTGCAGTTATGTGTCCCTAAAATTTATAAAAATTTCATTCAATGCCATAATTTTGCTTAATTTTGTTGAGCAACGCATCACATGTTTTCTTGGCGTCGCCTAAAAGCATAGATGTGTTGGGATTAAAAAATATTGGATTATCCACAGCTGCGTATCCAACACCAAGACTTCGTTTCATAACAATTACCTAAAAAATAATAATATTTTACTAATTTATTTATCATAAATGCATTCATTAATTACTTGTTTGGATTTCCAAACTTTAAGAACAGGCATTCCAGCAATTATAGAGTTGGGATCGTCTTCTGCGGCAGAATTAACCGTATCATTGGCACCGATCACTAATGTCAGATCAGTGTCGGAAAAATCGTCATTTATTTCGTCCATTTCAAGCACCTGATCATAGGGTACTCCGGCCTCAGCGAGCAATACATTAAGTTGTCCCGGCATACGACCGGCCACTGGATGAATACCAAAGCGAACATTTTTACCCTTTTCTTTCAATATCTTAACCATTTCTGCTAACGGATATTGAGCTTTGGCTACACATAGGCCATAGCCGGGGGTAATAATAATATTTTTGGCCTCACATATAGATTCGACGCTCGTGTCTACATTCCATTCGGTATGAGTTCCGGTTATTTCTTTAGCCGGTCCGGAGGCTGTTTGGCCAAAACCACCGAGTATTACGTTAGGCAACGAACGGTTCATTGCCTAAAATACAAATTAAATAATTAAATAATCAAATATATCATTATAACAACAAAATAACCTTGCACATAATATATGATAGAATGGCACCACTGGAACCAATAAGTGCGCCAACAATTGTCATCAGATTGTTATTCAACATAAAACCTTCGGCACAAAGAGCCCATCCGGAGTAACTGTTTAATACAGTTATAACAACTGGCATATCTGCACCACCGATAGCAGATGTCAGAGTAACGCCCATTATTGTAGATAAAGCAGCCGTTGCTCCCAATGATGATAGTCCAGCCATTTGGCTCGGGTCCATGAGATAGTAGGCACCGGCACCAACTGTTCCCAACATAAGTGCCGAGTTTATAGCGTGTCTTCCCGGAAGTAAAAGTGGAGCAGAACTGAGTAGTCCTTGAAGTTTACCATAACTATAAAGTTTAAACATTTTTATAAGTTTTCATTAAAAATTCATTAAAAGAACTAACGCAATGAGAGATCCACTGAAAGTGACTCCACCGATATAAGTGCCTAAAAATAAAGCAGTTTTAATAGTCATTGCCGCCGGATCTGTTGCAAATGTCGGGAAATCGTGAATATATGTCGCAAAACATGTCAATACGGCCGCCAAACCAACCAATGAATGAAAAGCAGCGACCAATTGAGGTAAATCAGTTATTTCAATTTTCTTGGCAATCCCTAAACCTAAAGCTCCCCCACCCGTCATACACGCGGCGATTTGAATGGCTAACTCAGGAGTTATGTCCATTAGACCCAATGTTGCGATCAAACCCGATGAGACACCAATCATTCCCAATGCATTTCCTAAACGCGATGTCTTTTGTGACGAAAGTCCAGCTAAAGCACCGACACAGCACAGGGATGCACCCAAATATGTCATTTGATGAATATGGGGTAAGCCATTAATTGCGGCCAAGGCATAGCCTCCAGTAAATACAGTGGCAGGAATGGCATATAAATAATTGTATTCCGGCGGATCAGTTGGCCTTTTAAACATATCTAACATTCTTTTGGTAACCAGAAAACCACCGGCAATATTGATAGTTGAAATGGTTAGAGCAGTGGCACCTAACGCTTGAGGCAAATTAGTTGGCACAACTCCGCCGCCCATCAATAATAGTCCACCGACTGCTGTAATACCAGAAATAGCGTTTGTCACAGACATTAGTGGTGAGTGAAGAGCTGGTGTTACGCCCCAAACAGTGTGATAACCAACAATACCCGAGAGACCCAAAGTTGTGGTCATTGTTGTAAATGCGGCGTTTGGCGCAACAACACCCAAACCGGTTAGTGTACCTAAAATGAAAAACTCAATTATATATTGTATAAAATACAATATAAATCTTATAAATAAAATGTAAACCTAATCCTCCGGTATATAAAAGAGCGTCTTTTAAAGTGGCCTTAAAGTAATCGGCGGGAAGTAATTCTTTTGGAGGCGCTTTAGCCAGTTTTGTATCTTTTGGTTGTGCAATCACTGGACCTACCTTAGGTGGTGGCGGTGGCCATAAAAGTTGACCATCTTTTAGGATAATAGAGCCGCGAACCACTTCATCCTCTAAATCTACATAATAACTGTCTTTATCATTCATTGACAACAAAAGTTTTGATACATTGTTAGCATAAAGTGTTGACGACTGAGTTGGCAATCGTGACGGTAGATCTGTTAGTCCAATATGAACAACATCTTTATATGAGTAAATTTCTCCCGGTTTTATGGTCTCTATATTTCCTCCTAAACATTATAAAAACAATATTTTCATAATTGATTTGAAAAATTAACAAAATATTTTTACAGTCATATCATTACCGGTTTCAGCGGCGAGATCTACGACAACAGATCCCGGTTTCATAGATTCAATCATTTTTCTTGTTATAAGAATCGGAGCCTTTTTTCCGGGAATAAGAGCAGTAGTGATAACAATATCCACTTCTTCACATTGTTTGGCAAATAATTTCATTTCTGCTTCAATGAACTCTTTTGACATTTCTTTAGCATAACCACCGATTCCTTCACCAGACTCTTTGAAGTCAACCTCTAAGAATTCGGCGCCCAATGACTCGATCTGTTCCTTAACAGCAGCTCTCGTATCAAAACCACGAACAATGGCTCCCATATTCTTAGCCGTACCAATAGCCGACAAACCGGCGACACCGCCGCCAATAACTAACACTTTAGCCGGTGGTACCTTACCAGCGGCAGTGATCTGTCCAGTAAAGAAACGGCCGAAATGATTGGCCGCTTCAATGACCGCTTTGTAACCGGCAATGTTGGCCATCGATGAGAGCGCATCAAATACCTGTGCCCTCGAGATTCTGGGCACACAATCCATGGCAAACACATTCATTTGTTTTGCAGACATTGCATCAATTAGTGGCTTATTCTGAGCCGGATATATGAAACTAATTAAAGTCGAGTTATTACGAAATGAAGTCAATTCGTCAGCAACGGGTTGTCGCACTTTGAGGATTATGTCCGATTCAAATACCGATTTTCGGTCCACAATCTTTGCACCGACCGATTCATAATCATTATTCAAGAACTTTGCCCCTAAGCCGGCATTGGTCTCCACTTTGACTGTCACTCCCTTTTTGATGAGTGTCTGTACGGCTGCCGGGGATAAGGCAACCCTTCTTTCATTATTCCAGATCTCTTTAGGCACTCCTATCGTCAGATTCTTGTAAGGAATTGAACCCAACTTTGGTTCAGCTTTTGGTGTATTCGCCGCTTTGCTTGAAGACCACCGATTCAATGATGGACTGAGATTTGTCGTCAAAAGTAACTTATAGGATGTCGTTATCTTCGACAATGAAGACAATGGGGTCGACGCCACCGATGATTTCAATAATAAATATACCATTTTATGTCTGATTTCTTCAAATTATCACCGATTATGACTAATCTTGTAATTATCAGATCATTGGTTACATTCAATGCTAACAAAATTAAAATATATTTTCAATAATACTATTCAAACATTTATCACATTTGTATTAATATTCATATAACATATTGCAAATAAACTTTAAATTTTCAAAATATATTTGTATTATTATTAATAATTAGACAAAAATATATCATTTATTTTTTTTTATATCTCTTGACATTGAATTAGTGTCTAACCATTTTATATTAAATAAATTAATTAATAAGATATATAGTATATAATATATATGATATATATATTGTAAATAATGAATTAATTCATTTCAATCTTCAAAACTACACGTTTTGTATTTATAACACAAGAAAATATGTAATTCACAAGTGTTTTAGATATCAATTGTTAAGCAATCAGTAATCAAATCAAAATATTGTTGAGTAATATGAAACCAATATATTCAACATATGATATAGTTTTCAATTATAATACATTCAAAATCTAATGCTAACAAATAATATAATACAAGTATATTATTAAACAATTATCGCAAACTTTATAATAATTTACTATTTAATTAAATAAGTTTTAAAGCAATAATAGATGAGATAATTTTGATACATATTAATGAATATGTGTTAAAACAATTAAATTATTTGTAATCAAGTGTTCAAAATATAACTTTAAAACCACTGTCTGGTTAGCAGTTAATGAGATATCACTTAAATGTAATAATTTTAACGATTATAAGCATAAAATCATCTCTAGTTTTGGCACCAAAACTACTGATGCCTTATGACTACATAGACGTCAGTTTAGGTAACAAAACATTTCAATTATTTTTAAAAACTTATTTTAAAGTCAAAGAGTGAACCAATTATCAAATATGACATTAAAAAAGTGAATCAAATTTGAATACCAGTTAATGTAGTCATATATTTGATGTCAATCTCCACATCATATCATATAATATGTTTGAAATCAATACTGTTTTGCAGTCAATTGTTTTTCTTTCAATTGTCACTGATGTTAGTCTTTAACCATTTAATTGTTTGAATCAATTGTTTGTATAATTAATAAATACTTTTTTCTCTCTAAAAATCATAAATACATTCAATTAATAATTCAATTGAATAGATAGTGAACTCAATTTGTGTTGATTATTGTTTGTCTGTTTTGTTAGACATGCGCTCAACCAATACAACCACTACTTGACAACAATTATTACATTATTATAGAGTCTAATACAGTGAACATTTTTGGAATCAACTCGGAATAAAAAATAATAATTCCTTTCAAATACAATGTTTTATAATATTTGTTGTTAAATAGAAATAAATATGATAACGTAGTTTAAGAGTGACCTAATAAGAATACACTATTAATGCTATGCACACACTTAGACCGTAAAGACCTATAATGAATGGAATGATTGTCTAATGCTATGCACACACTTAGACCGTAAAGACCTATAATGAATGAAATGATTGTCAAACTATTTGTATTTTGTTTAATAACATTTGTTGTCATAGTAACACAAAATATATATATAATTCATATTAAAAAGCCCCGAGTCTTCGCTAGATCATAAGGACTGTATAGACCGGCGAAAACCTATACTATCCATCAATTATGTATATATACAGTACAGGTATGAAAATATTAAATTAATTTAAATTAATTTAACTAAATTTTATTCTACAGTATAACTAAACTTAATATAATAATTCCATATTTAAAATCTTTTTATTATAACTTAAATATTATGTATAATTAATTAATTATAAATTTATATACAGTAGTATTATTTGTGCAAAGTTTTCTTAAATATATTATACATAATATATAATAGTAACAAAATAGGCGGAACTAGTTTTTTTTGGCTATAACTTGTTTATTTAAAGAAATATTTAAAATATTTTTTAATTGCAACTATGGTTTTCTAACACCAATACAATGATATTACCATTTCAATTTTGTATTCAATATTACCATTGATCTAGCTCATTTTGCACAAAAACTATTTAATATAACAAGAAATGCTCAAATACGTGTCTAATTATTTTTTATTAAGTATAACTTAGAATTGACAAAATTTTAATATCTCCTATAGTTTCTGAGATATCGTACCTCCCTGAGCTAGCATACCGATACCAATATAAAATTGAAATGGTAATATCACTGTATTGGTGCCAGAAAACAATAGTTGCAATTAAAAAATATTTTTAAAATATCTTTAAATTAAGAAGTTATAACCAAAAAAAAAAAACTAGTTCTGCCTATTTTGTCACTGATTTATAAATTAAATAATTTCGATTAAATTAAATAATCATTACTAAAATATGTTACAAAATAACATTGTATTGTTTATAATTTTGATTTCAATTTTTGAAATATTTCTATAAATTATAGTCTTTAATAAAATTATAAGAATTCAAAGTTTTGTTGGTATTGGTGTGTAGTATACTATACTGTAGTATTGATCAATATTTAATGATATTTAATGATTATAATGTCATATTTGAAAAAAATATTCAATAATAATAATAATAATAATTAGACGACAGTTGAATCTGAAGATGATTTGATTGAAGTCTTTTGAGAGAGTGATGTGTATTGTGTTGAACCATATATTAATTTTTTCATTTTATTTATTGTTTGTAAATCTAATTGTTTGCCATAATTATAATGTTTATCTTTAAAATCGTAACTTTTACTGTAATTAAATATAGAGTCGTGTAGACTATGATAATCATTATTGTAATGATTATTATTTGAGTTTAAATGAGGCATTGATTTGGACTTATTTTTGTCAGACATAAACTTCTTCATTGATAACATTGTCGACACATCTTTTCCCAGTTGTCTTAATCGTCCAAATTTTATAGGAATTGTTTCTAATATAATATATAATAGATTTTACAATTATTTTGATTTTTATAAAAATTACAACAAAACCATAAAATAAAAATAAATAATTTTTATTATAATTTATTTAGAATTTATATATTAATTCGTATTTTTAAAAAATATTATTACAAATATTTATTACTGTAAACATATTTTCATTTCTATTATTAAGTTGTATAGTATAAATGGCAATAATTTATTATAATACAGTATATTATAATGTCTTTAATTAATATAAGTATTATTCAATACAATAAGTTATACTCTATATTACTATTTAAATTTTATATTAATTTTTACTAACCTTTAGTTTCGCTGAAATCACTTTTATTAAATTTTTGCATTGTTTTATAAATTATAAAAAATTTTACTTAATAATTGTCAACTTATAACTGTAGTATACAATTTTTATCCAACTTATAAATATGATAAATATGATATACAATATTCTTTATATATATATATATATATTTATATATTTATTTATTTAATATGCAAAATTTTAATTAGATATTATTAATATATTTTTATAAATCTCTAAATTAATTAAAAATAATATTTATAACATAAAACAAAACGAATATATAATATTTCACATTTTTAAAAATTAATTAATGATATTATTGACGACTTTTGTGACAACTATAAATTGGTAATATTTATTATATACGTAAATAACCATTATTAACTTTTTAATTTAGAAACCCAAGTATATTAACTAATAAATTCAAATTAATTAATGTTTTATATTATAATTATGATAATATAAATTTATATCTTAAATATAATTTTAAAGTGATTCGCATATTAAGTGAACTATAAAACATGTCATTTGACAGTATGATATATAGTGTATATAGTATATAGTATATATATATATATATCTAATAAAATATATTTGTAAACATAATTTTGAAAATGTTAAAATGACATTATTATCTATAATAAATTAAAGTGCTCTATTGATTAGCCAAATTGGTTGTGGCACAGGTATGCACCGTATTGTACTGTATATGGTATACATGTCATAAAACAGTAGTACTTTAGTAGAATTAAACCTATAAATTATTTAAATTAAACGATTTTAAGCTATAGTATATTAATTAAAATGAATATAATAAAATAAAAAATTAGTTATTTATTTAAATTAAACTGGACTTCAATAATAATAATATAAAATATAAAATATAGAAATTATATAAAACATTAATTTGTTTAAATATTGTGAATTGTTATTACAAAAATAATGAAATAAAAGCTCTTAAATAAATAATAATAATATAGTCATAATTCAGTAATGATTTGTATTTTTCTAACAAAATAAGTCAATAGTTGTTAAAATAAAATTATATTTTAGCCAATCGTCCATCTTTTGCATCACTAACAGCACCCCACAAATCAAATATGAAGTCATCGGTAAATGAAAACTCTCGCAAATCCGACTCATCGATGGCCACAACAAAGTCGTGAGGATTAGCCTTGTGTTGACCTAATTCCCAGATTTCATTGGCCAAGTCGTTGTCATTGATACCCATAAATGACTCTAAGAGTTGGTTAATGCGATCCAAAGCCGCGCGAATCACTTCAGTTGGCATCGACTCGACGACCGGCGGACCCTTTTTCCTGATCCTAAGCGTCTCTTTTCCCGAACCGTAAGACATCGATGGCGACGACTTACGTGAGTCACTGCGTGGACCTATACTTTCTGTTTTAGTATTGAATTTGTTTAATAATTAATAATTATGTAAATTTAATTTTTTTAAAAATTGAAACCAACGGAAACTATTTCTAAACGGCTCGACTAATCGCAATATAAATGTCGTTCCCCGAGGTATGTCCTTAAGTGTTTTGGCCACTTCAAAGTGTCGTTTCCCAACCATGCTTTCGTTATCAATTTTCTCGATATGATCACCTGCCTATAATTAAATAAATTTTTGTTGTGTAATAAAATTATTAACATTATTGTAAATTATTTGCAAACCTTAATAAACTGTATAATATGTGCAGCACTTCCTTCTTTGACTTTTTTGATGAATGAATATCCGTTTCCGTTATCAGTGATGGTTAGACCCAAGTATTCCTCATTTTTAGTGATTTCAACTTCTTTTCTTTGACCCTTTCTATGAATAAAAATGAAGTCATCTAAACCTATCTGTCCCCCTAACAGTCTGTCCATATCAACTTTATGTGTGTTTAATGTACAATAAAGAATCTGTTAAAATATCAATTAATTTTAATCAATTATTAATAAGTTATCTTAATATAATAAAGAAATTTTAAAGCATATAATCTATATTTTAAATAATAATTAATGTTCAATTAATTTAATTTAAACATTCACTAATTGATGAAAAGTACTACAAATTGTATGGTTAAATCGTAAACTATTTAAAAGTTCATTTAACTAAAAACCAGGAAATATTATTATTGTTAACAATATCGTTATCATTATTATTAATTTCAATTATAATATTATTGTATAATACTTTATAACCAGTCAAGCAATGGCCAGCATTACATCCGTTTAAATGTTATTGAATACACTATTTTATACTAAAGTGTATTTTTTAATAGAATTTTTGTATATATGACTTAACATTGATAATAGTATAAGAATATGATATATTGTAATATATGATTGAAAAGTAGAATAAAATAAAATAAGTTAACAAAACTGTTCAAAAAATTTCATTTAATTTGGCTTTTATTTGAAGTTCATAAAATTTTATGTCAATTAATTTATTATACTGTTAAGTAACCAAATAATTTTGCTATGATATTTATAATGGTATAATATTTATTTACCAAACTTGCTTTAAATTTTTTTGATATACATATTTGATAGATAATAGCACAACGTTCTTATATTATTGTACTAATAATATATCACTAAAACAAATAATTAATAATTTATTCAATTATATGCTACAGAAAAAATTAGATTAATAATTCAATTTTTTCGACTAATAATTATTTAAATCCCTGTATTTTAATTTGTCAATATACCGGTAGATATATTATGTATTATATTTAAGATATAATAATCAATTTACCTTATTATACTGATATGATATCAACTTGTGGTCAATTACATTATATACATAATGTATTGAAGATATTATTAATTTATTAACTCTAATATTACTAACTATAACTAAATATAACAGTAGAATTAATAAATTAATCATATATTCAATATGTATATTATGTAATTAACCACAACTTGATATCATATGAGTATAATAATTGATTATTATATCTAATGAAAGATGATACAGTAGATTATTTGTATTTAATAATCTGAATTACTTAATATATAATATTTATCAAATAAATTTAATTTCTTTTGGTAGTTATTTTAAAATTATAATATTTATGATATAGATATAAATAAATATTGAAGTAAATAAAAATATATTTAATTTTTTGAGACATTTCAGTGCCTATAAATAGGTAAATTAACTTTTTTTAATGTAATGTAATGGATAACAATCTTCTTATTTTAATGTTTACACTCTTGAAATAATTTTTTTTTAATATAATTACATGTTTAATATATTTTTTAAAAATAAAAATGATTGTTATACAAGTAAATATCTAACTAAATATTAGCAATATTTGCAAATCGCAGCAAAATTTTTATTTATATAAAAAACACTACAATTTAAATACCGTACAATTGTATTATAATATATCTGTATATTTTATTTTTATGATTTGAACGCTTCAATAGTTTAAAGTGTTATATAATTGATACACTGTTTACTATTCAAAATATATACAACAATCATTTTAATCATTCAATCGTTGGTTACTAAATAACATTATTTACAGTACATTTAAAATATAAGCTAATTTTAAAAAGTAAATAATTTATTGTTATTATAAATTATTGTCTAATTTTTGTTACCTATTATTAAACGCCCAAACAATTGAAAGTTTAGAAAAACAACAGTAAAAAACAACATCTAAAATATAGATTATATACACTGTATATATATATTAGATTGGTAGAAAAGAAATTAGCCTCGGTAGCTTAAGACAATTTTATTCAAATTTTTTTCAAATATTATTTAAATATAGTCTCCGTTAGCCCTTATGACACGTTTCATACGGTCGACCCACTTCTCATAGACCCCGCGCCAGTCGGCTGGACTTAGGTCTCCCAAAAATGACTCAATAGCGATGTCAATCTCAATTTCGCTATTAAATACCGTTCCTCTCAGGTGTTTCTTGAGGTTTTTGAAAAGCCAAAAATGAGCCGGAGCCAGATCAGGACTGTACGGTGGGTGTGCCAGAAGTCGAATACCATTGTCTTTGAGATACTTGGTTGTTACCAATGCTTTGTGAGGACGGGCATTATCGTGATGCAAAAAAAAATACCAGTTAGTCCCGACTTCGGGCGGTCCTCACAAACAGATTCAAAGACTTGAGGCAAACATTTCTTCACATACCAGTCGGCGGTAACCTTCTCTCCCTTTCCTAACTTAACGATTTTCACAATACCGGTTGAGCGAAAAAAAATGGCGTACATTATCTTTTTTACATGCACTTCACGTTTGGCTAACTTCGGGATCTCTTCATCTTCTATGACCCATAACTTTGCTTCTTTATTGTTTAAATTGTCATAAAAGTACACATATGTTTCATCACCAGTCACTAATCGATAAATAAAGTGATCTCCGCCATCCGAAAATATCTTTAGGTTTTCCCGGCAGATCTTAACACGAGTGGCCATTTGGTCGGCTGACAGCACGTGGGGTACCCATTTGACACAAACATGTCTTGCATTAAGATAATTGTGTAGAATATGATGGACTCTCTCGGTTGAAATATTCAATGTATATGCCATCTGTATTAGTGTCATTCGTGGATCTACTTGAAGTAGTTCCCGAATTCTGGCCACATTTTCATCGGTGGTCACTTCCGAGGTCGACCTGACTTCGGCATGTCCTCAAGTGATGTACGACCAAATTTGAACTCTCGATACCAATGCGTTACTGTAGAGTAAATAACAGTATTTGATCCCAATGTGTCATTAATTTCATCTGTCGCCTCCTGTGCCGTCAGCGCGCGCCGATAACAATAGGCAATTATTGCCCGAAAATCACGAGAAGCAAAATTTATGGTTTTCATAGACATTGAACACTTTAAGAAGTCACCAAAACTGAACCAAATGAGCAAATGTTGTGAAAATTTTTATTTATGACTAAAAATAAGTGTACTTTTGTTTAATAATAAAAGTTTTGTCATAATTTACAGTTTTGATGCTTATAATAATTATATACCTACTATCCTAATATATACACTGTATTAATACATATATTTTATGCATGCAATCAATAATCTAAATCACTGTTCATAAAATATAACTATAAATTATTATTATCATTATTATAAATATCATGAATTATGTTACATGTTAACAAACTACATGTAAGTAAATACTGTATTACTATAACTATAAAAAATTAAAGATTTATATAAATTTTGTCTTTAAGTAAATAACAAAAATAGTAATTTTATTATTATTTCAAGTTTTATATTTTAAAGATTTATTTACTTAGTTAATTGTTGTCTATATTTCATAAATATTAATTATATAGAGAACAAAGTTAGAAGGCATTGAAGTTATTAATGATTTGAATTAAAATAATTAATGTAAATAATATGATATTCATTTGATATGATAATGTTTTTTCTTAAAATTTTGAAATATTTATTAGAGTTTAATTACTTGGTATACATTAATAAACTCAAAAATTAATGTTTAATATAATTTATCTTTATTATAATTGGTAATTAAAAACTTATACTTTTAAATAATAAAAATATAGAAATTTAATAATTAAGCTATTTATATAACAAAGTAAATAGTAAAATAAATTGTAGTCAACACATAAATCAGATAAATTATGCTGATATTAAATGTAATATTTATGACAATATATCAGCAGATTATTAAAATAAAATAAATTTGTATATAATGATTAGACAATATTAGATTCCTTAAATTTTATTAATTTATTATTATACCATAAAATAAGTAATGATAAGTTATAAAATATAAAAAATTGTTTTTATTTTAAAAGAAAATGAGTATAATATAATTATTTATATATATATATATACTATATATTCAATATAATACAATAACTGTATAAAACAATATTATAAATGTAACAATTATTACATGTAATAATTATTAATTATTCATGTTATTGATAATTGGTATTGAACTAATTTCTATCAATTTTTTAAAAATTGCAATTTATATCTGTATATCATTTAATCATTTATATCACATACAGTACAGTATATACTGTAGACTATTTTTTGTGAATAAAACCGAAATAATAGGCAATTTTCAAAATATAATTTACATGACATTTAAATGACAAATACAATAGTTATTTAATTTGAAAACAAAACCACATAACAGTGTATTATATTTGTTAGCAATGCTTTGACGCAATTTTTTTAGAAAATAATTTGCATAACACTATAAAACTTATTTCCGCAAACACCTAATAGACTTGAAATTGTCATCTCATGTGTTTGTGTAGCAAAAAACCTAAATTATTATATTCATTATACAGTATTATTTTAGTTTTACTTATTTTCCCAGAAAATTAATCATTAAAATAATTCATCAGACATTTTTAAAAATATTTTTTAATAATTTAAATAATTACATAACTAGTGCTCTATATTTTATACTAAAATTATTTATTTTATTTATAGTAAGCTTTAGACATAATAATTATAACCTCTAATGTTTCACACTATAATATCTGAAACAGTAATTTACAGTGCATATAATTTTGTTTAAATTTTTTTTAATAACAAATAAATTTTATAAATAATGTTATGTTAAAAATATATTTATATGGTCAAATATTATAAAATAATTATAAAGACAATAGTTTGATATATTTTATTATATATAATAATCATACAAATATACAACAGTCATATATGATTAAAAAGTTATTGTTTAAGTTATAGTGTACTGTATATGAAATAAAAATAGTGACAAACAAATAAATTATAATTATTTAATAAATCAATCTTTTTAATCAATTTGACATAAACTTAAATTCAGAACAAATATAGATTATAGACAACCAGTAGAAAAATTATTTGACCCAACCAGTTGACCCAACCAGTTGACCTAACCTCTCACTCACTCAAACTAACCTAACTAAGTAATAAAATAACATTTTATAGGTATAACTGCATAAAATACAATACTTTTTTACTGGCTGTCTATAATATATATTTAAGCCTTAAATTTAATAAAAAATCAATTATTATAATTTGAAAATAAATACAAAAATCTATATTTAACAATAATTATTTTCCTTAAACATTGGGTTAAACTAATATTTTGGTAAGATTTTGATACTTTTTTCAATGTATGAAAATAACAATAGGCTATATTAAATTATTGTTAATAAAAATGAGTTAAATATTAATTATATCCTCATATTAATAAGCCATTTCTAAGCAATATAATTTTAATGACTAATAAAATTTAATCAAATATATTTCAAAATTATTTTGATAAATAATTAATTAATTGTTATGTTTTAAATCATTATTTACAGTATATGTTGTGCAATGAATGATAATAAACAAGTATTTCGTGTAAAATCAATTGCAATGAAGTGTTATCGAGAAAACTATTTACTATTGCTATTGTAATGATTTTATCACATAATTTTCACTTTTAAAACAAGTCATTAAATTTTTAATATAAAAATATTAATAAAAACAATTCTCATTGTTTGTTAAATACAACAATAGTTACTTTATTATAATTACAACATTACAGTAGATATTATAAATAATAAGTTATTTACTAAAACTAAAAGTTAAAAGTAATAAATAGCTGCTATACTGTTAACGCAAATTATATAAAGTAAAGTTAAGGATATAACTTATATGATATAAGTATCAAAACTGATATGAAAATAATACAATACTTACTTCATTGGCTGCGATATTAAAACTTTGACCAATCTTTTCATATAATTGTTTAATATTTGAAAAATTAGACACTTGTGTCGTATGACTTCCCTCAGCTAACTGGCACTGAAAGACTAATTTTGGCGGATGTTTACGATTATCGGTCATCATTGACGAGTGGTCACCGTTTTTATGCTTATTGTCATTATTGTTACTATTATTTGAATTATAATTCAAGTTATTATTATTATTAGACATTTTACTAATATTTTCATTCATAATTCCGCCATTGATTGATAGTTCCGGTGACTTTGGCTTACGGTTTCCAAATATTGGCATAATTTAAATCTTATCGTTTCTTAACTATTATGACAATATGTTTACAGTATTTTAAAATTTCGTTAAAACAAAACCTTGTTTTTGTCAAATAATTGCCCAAAGAGTAGAATGTTATGCGAAAACCACTAAATAAGTTATTACAGTATAAAACTTTTCAGCAAACAATACATAGATTTAAATAATATGTTATATTAAACAGTATATTATATGAAATTTCATCAAAAGTTTGCAATATAACAAAATAAATCTTTAAATATTTATCCGATAAGTATAAGTGATATATAAAATATATAATACTTTAAGCTATCTTTATTCAGATTAGATTAAAATCAATATATTGTATGAATCACTTTGTTTATGGGACAGACATCACACACCCATTATTACTATGAGAACAGACAGAGAAAGAGAGAGACAACTGACTGGATGTCCAACAAAAGCAAACTCTCGAAACACTGTTATTATTATTATTATTATTATTATTAGCTATTGTTGTGACAGTTTGTGGACTAAAATATTACACAATTGTTGTACCACTAAGTTGTGGCAAATTTTTAGTTAAAAAGTATGCATTAATACATACTAACTATAATTGTGTCACTATATACACCTGCGCACAGGTAGACTAATGTAATATTAAAATACTTACAGTAATTGTGGTTTTCATAATTTACCGGTAGATTGTAGTCAATGCTTTAGTGATGCGACAAATATTTTTAATTATATACTGTACTGTAGATGTAATATAAATTAATAACATTTTAAGAAATTAATTGTATTTATGGAGACAAATGTCGTTTTCATCACTCAATATGATTTAAATATTAGTTTAATAATAGTTTAATAATAGTTACTAAAATTTTAAAGTTTTAGATTATTAAAAATAATCAATTTCAATTTAATTGATAAACCTTAATATAATTATCTAGATAATTTTATAATTATTAATATTACTTCAGTGACATTTGTCTACTTATATCACAAAAATTAATTCATAAAATTAATGCTTAATTTATGAACATTTAGCGTATTTACAAACACAATATTTTTATTAATTAATTTGATATTAATGTAAATTAATGTTTTGTATAGTATGTAAAAATCAATTTATGATATAATTTCTGTAAAATTTTATGTATAATATTAATATTAATAACTTATATTTATAGAGTCTATATTATAGACTAACACATTATAGCTAATACTGTACTAAACAATAATTACTGCATTCTATTGATATAATTTAATAATAATAATAATAATAATAATAATAATAATAATAATAATAATAATAATGTAGTCTTTATTCATGTACTTGTCATGAAAATTACAAATTGTTAAAATATATAAAATTAAAATAAATACAATAATTAAATATATATATATATATATGAAATATACATGCATTAAACATAATTTTCTAAATGATTAACAAAAAGATTGTAATTTGATTCCTTTATTTGTTTTGAATTATTTCAAAATTAATAATTCATTATCTTGAATATTAATTATTCACACAAAATAGTTATAAACATAAATTATTAACACAATTTTAAATTGATAATAAATGCTATAAAATTTTAACGTTTTAAGTACAAAGTTACAAGAATAATTTAACATATTTATACATTATTTATAGTTACACTAAATTTACTATAATATAATAATAGTTCAGAAATCATATTTGTTTAAAATAAATATTAGTTTTAATATAATAATTGTTATGCTTAATTTACAAATTATTATATTAAATTTAAATGTAACAAAACTATATTAAACATATAATTATATTCATAAAATAAATTTAAAAAATAATATAAATTATGCGTTAAATGTTTATATAAATAAAAGGTTAAATTTATGGAAAGAATAATTACTATTTAATATCATATTATATATATATTCTTGAAAACAAATTCAATTGATTCAGTTTTATTTATATTTTATATTATTGCATATTTATTTAATGTGATAAAATAGTGATAAAATAGTCTAAAATATTTTTATACATAAATAATCCAGGCAATATAACAATCCTTGAAATAAAACAATTTGTATGATAAATAAAATTAATTTATTTTATCAATTATTGAATGTACAGATGTTTGAAATATATTGTGTATGATATTGTCATAGTTTGGCATCACTTCAACTCTATCCATACCCGCATCCAACCACACATCTGTACAAATAGACGGAAATCAAACACAATAATGTCATTAAATAATAATTTTTTTCTATAATTATATTTTTATAAATATTTTATTTCGTTAAATAAGTATTCAAATAATTTATAATAAAAATATTTTCAGTGTTTAATATTTTATGAATACTTTAAAAATAAAAATAAAAATATTATTATTACTATTATTAAATAATTTCTAATGTTTAATAAATTTTGAAAAATGTTGATTTACATGAAATTGTTAATTTTGATGTTAATACATGTGAACCTTTGGGACAGTTATTACTTTCAAGACACAGTACTTTATAATCCAATGCGAATTAATATACCATTTGACTTGAACTACGACTGCGAGAATCGCATTCACAACGATCTGGAGTTCAAACGGTGTCGGGAGTCTGTATATGACAACTGGTATACCAATGATGACAACTATCGGTCAAAATATTCGTGTTGTTATAATTGGGATCATTTTGATTGTCTTGAATATGCTTACAACCAGTTGTGTTCATTTAGGAGTTCCGGTATTGACTTTCGGACATTTGAGATGAAAAAAGAAGAGTGGGTTCAATATTATGAGAGCTATCAGTGCACTGACTATAAATACGGGTCATTTAAATGTCATTTCCCCGGTTGGCTCATTGCTATCATTGTTATCGCAAGTGTCGTATTGATTGGCATTTTAGTGGCCGCTATTGTAATCTTCCGCAGGACTCGATTATCACATAATGCAAAATAATAATCATTAATCATCTAATATATTATAGTATAGTACTTATTAAATATATTTTATTTTATTATATAATATTTTATAAAATAATTATCATCATATTATTATTATTAACTATTAACTAATTTTACAACTTTGTATAATTAATTAAGAATATTTATGTGCACACAAATTGTCATATGTATAATAAATTATTAAATTGAGTGAATTTACATTTTAGTAATTTTTTGAAATTTATTAGAAAAAACAAGATTTTATAGGTTTGTCTGATTAATTTAAATCTAAATCTATTATTTGACTTTAAAATAAATGTAAAAAGTTATAATACTAGTGATGCATTATTTTTTGACTGTTACATAATAAAAATTATGATAATTAATTTCTAATTAATAGTTTTAGCTATATATTAAATTAATTTAAAAATAAATAATAAACAATTTATATTTTTATTGCTTACACCCGTATAATAATGTACTAATAAAAATAGAGTAATAATTTGATTATATTATATTCATGTTTTATATTTTTTAGAAAATATTTGACAATTTAAACAAATGATACAAAATATACTAATTTGATAATCAAAGTTAAGCATTTCTTAATTAATAAATTTAATGGAAATAATTAAAACAATTGTATTATTAAAAGTATTATTTGTATGCCTTTACAGTCTGTCTTCAAATAGACAATGTCCACAAAATGAAGGCATATTTGCCGATCCACTTGATTGCCGCACATTTATATTGTGTAATAATTATAAACCAGAGATCAACAACTGTCCAAATGGTTTATACTTTAATCCACAACTAAAAGTGTGTGACTTTCCCGAGTATAGCGGTTGTAATGACGGTCAAAGTGGTGCCCAACTGTTTAGTTGTACGGAAAGTGATGGTCTCATTCAGGACCCCAATGACTGCCATTTCTTCTACATGTGCGCTAACCGTCGGTCATATAGATTTCAATGTCCGGCAGGACTTATATTCAATCCCATAACCAATAGATGTGATTATCCAGAGATCACTGGTTTTTATTGTTTCGACTCTCAAAACAAGTTTCCAAACACTAGTGACTGTCAGTTGTATTTGGATTGCGAACGACCTATATATGGATACGCCTGTCCTAAGACATGTCCCGATGACCTATACTTCAATAGATATCTTGAAGAATGCGTTAAACCTGAAGACAGTTGGTGTACTGACAATGACGACGACTTTAATGACAAAAAAAATAATATTGATTTTACTGTAACTGATCCACCTTTTAGTGATAATACTGGTAGTAATGAACCGGACGTTAAATTAATAGAAAAACGTTTTTATTTATAATTATAGAATTATATAAATATTATATTAATAAAAATTATATTTGTTTATAATATTTGTAATAAAAATATTATATTATATATGTTTTTAACATTATTTTATAAATATATATTTTTTATTAATTACTCAGTGATTAGTTATCAGTAAAAATATATAATAAAATTTTTTATTTTATTTATTATCATTATAAGTTATTTAATTTATTTTAATTAATGATTTAATCAAGATAAAATATTAAATCTAGATAAATTAGTATTAAAATTGAATAAAAAATATATTATATTTTCATGAATTTTGTTAAATTGTAAGTTTGAAATTAAAAGTATGAAATAAAATTACATAAAAATTATATTATGAAAATAAATAGTTTTAAATTACATTAATAATGATTTAATTATAAAATTAACAAAATTATAATCAATATTTAACATAATTATTATACATTTTATTATTAATATATTTGTGTTAAATTTAAGACTAAGAAAATCCAAATATTTGTTTTTAGTTTTTTTAAATTTTATCTATAAATTGCTGAAAATATTTCACAAAATTTATAAATTTTATTAATAGATTTAATTAGTCAAATAAATAATTGTTTGAATTAATGTTTAATTTTATTTAAATTATTTGTTAAACTTTTTTATACGTATTTAAAGTACAGATGTTTTAATGGGCTCTATCTTAAAATCAGACATACATCAGACTCCCGACTCGTGATTTTTTGTGAATATTAATTTAAAAAACTGTCTCACTTTATGCTAAACCAAAACAATAGCAGGCGCACCACAAGTACATAGATTATCATAGATTACACTTAATATATATACATATAATATAGCTTAGTGTGTATAATAAGTCATTATATATTAATGGTTTATTATTAATAACTATGCCGTGTAAAGAATCCGCCCCCTAAGCATTAGACTTTATAATATTGCGCGCATATATATACTACTGTACTGTTATATTGAAATTATTGGTTGCCATTATTGTTTTGGTTTAGCACAAAGTGAGACAGTTTTTTATCTAGTAAACCATATTTTTAATATAAAAACGACCACAAGTGGCAATGTTATAGATAATGTTATACTGAATTTATTTATAATTGTTCATTTATTATTATTATTATTATTATTATTATTAGCATTATTAGCCAGATAATGGCATCAGACCCGTTATAATAGGTCTATAACATTGCCATTTGTGATAATTTTTATATTAAAAATATGGTTTAATAGATATTCACAAAAAATGATGAGTCAGTCGGAGTCTGGTTTTAAGACAGAGCTGTAATAGAGCTGTAATACATTAATCATAATAACAGACAATAAACAAAACCATAGAAACAACACATGTATTGACAATCAATTTGTTTGATAACTGTTTGTCAATACATTGTAAACGACGTGAAGTTAAGTCAATGATATTATGATTACTTATTACTCAAGAGTTGGCCACAAGTTGTCCACAATATAGTGATGTGATATTAGTTGATCACAAACAGCGACTACAATGTTATCAAAGGCACAGTTTCTCAAACATTTGTCACTATTAGTGTTGACAATACAGACGACAACATTGGTGATGGTGTTGAGGTACTCGAGGATCAGCTCCGGTGATAATTCTGGACATTATGTCAGCTCTACTGCTATTTTGTTGAGTGAAATCATTAAACTGATGGTCTGTTTGTTAATACTCTTATATCAGACAAATGGTAAGTTGTTTTCTAATGTATTTACCGATAGTCGACAAATCGGTAATGACTTTCATATCATATGGTCATTGATAGGTTCGTTGACATCATTGACTCAGTTATTGAGAAAAGAAGTTATGGCTAAACCGGGAGAGACGGCCAAACTGTTGATACCGGCGCTGTTGTACACCATTCAGAATAACCTGTTGTTCTTAGCTCTGACTAATTTAGACGCCGCAACATATCAGGTCTGCACCGGTCAGTGAACCGGTATGTCTGACATGACATTAATTATTGATTGAATGCATCGACAGGTGACCTATCAGTTGAAGATTTTGACGACCGCTCTATTCTCGGTGTTAATGCTTCACAAAAGACTTGCTTTAAACCAATGGTTATCTCTTGTATTACTTATGATTGGCGTAACATTAGTTCAATGGCCACAAAGTGAAACCCAAAGTCAACCGAAGGACATATCTAGTGATGAGTTAGAGACAGCTATTAGTGTTGTTATTGACGAGCCGTTAGGCAACCGATTGATTGGATTGTTGGCAGTGTTGGCCTCGTGTTTCTCGAGCGGCTTTTCGGGCGTTTATTTTGAAAAGTTAGTCAAATATACGTCTCAGTCCTTATGGATCCGTAACACACAACTGGCCCTATTCTCTGTCATCACGGCTACCATTGCAATGTGTGTTCAGGATTTTGATCTCATTTATATAAACGGATTTTTTCAGGTTTTGATTCTATATTTTTAAAATAAAGTTTTTTTTTAATTTACCGTAATTTCTAACCATTTTTAAGGGATATACGACATTGACATGGATTGTGGTTTTACTTCAAGCATTTGGTGGTCTAGTGGTTGCACTGGTCATGAAATATGCCGATAATATATTGAAAGGCTTTGCAACGTCCATATCGATAGTATTGTCTACAGTTTGCAGCTATTATTTGATGACTGACTTTTACCCGACCACAAGCTTTCTGTCGGGCGCTTCCATCGTCATTGCGGCCAATATTTTGTACGCCTTTTAACACTGAAACTCATTAATCAATTATTTAATTGTTTGTTTAGAAGAATCAGCTTTAATATAAATATAACCAATAATTGTTAAACACTTATTATTTATTTAAATCAAATTATTACTTTATATAATATTTTATTTTCAAATATATAGAATAAAGTATAGAGTAAAGTATATAAAGTAAAAATAACATGTATTTTATATTTTGATGAATTGTTGTTAAATTTACCTAAAATTAGTTTATTATTGATATATAAAATGACTTATTGATTGAATGAAATTATAATTGAAATACCGATATATACACTAATATAATATAAATACTGTAATATAACAAATTTGACGACAATTTTTTATCCAATTTGAGTGGACTGTTAACTCTTATATTCAATATATGGTTTGCACTGTTTTCTACTGTATTAGTACATCGGATAACTGATCGCTTGAATGTCAATATATTAATAATATACTGTACAGTAGTATAACTAAAATACATTCAAATTGAAATACAATTTCATTCAACTCATATTTAAATGCAATCAATTAAAATCATTACTTAAAAAAAATATTACCGGTACAGTATTATTTATGCATAGGCATAAATTAAACATTATCTTAAATATTTTTTGACACATGATATAAATTTTATAATAATAATAATTAAGATATTTTAAATTATGTTAATTTTAAAGTGTTTTATAGAATTGTTATAAACAATTGGTTAATTTCTAAATAAAATTTAGTGTCAATTTTATTATTGCTTATCAATATATTAAGGAAGTAATAAGTAGTATACAGTATACATATTATTGTAAATCCTATCTTTATTTAAATCAATGCTTTTCAATCAATCGTTTTATTTCAATTAAGATTTACTGTTATTTCATTTAAATGGAAAAAACGAGAACTTCTTTAACAAAAATGTTTTTTTGCTCTAATTTGATAATAAAAAGTTGTCCATCACTTAAAACTTTATATGCTTTATAAAGCATGAAATATCTAACTTATACTGTATATGTGATATATATATATATATAGGTATTATAATACATTATATACCTTATATATGTGTGATTTATATAACTTTATACTTTTTACTTAATTACAGTTACTCTTATACAGTATTCAAATAATGTGTATATTATTTAATATAGATTTTATTATTTATTTTATAACATTAAGATGAATACAGTTTTTGAGATTAAATTAATATAAAATTGTATGGTTTGTGTCCGTAAAAAATAAATTTCTAACGAAATATTAAGATTTCTTTTAAAAATCTAAATTTAACAATATTTTCAACGCACTAAAAGTTTCTATCCTTTGATACTAAGATAAAAATATCAGTATAATATACTATATATATATATATACCTGTAGTTTTATAATGTATTTTATAGTTTATTAAAAATAAAATGTAAAAACAAATCAATGTTTATAATACATTTTTACTTTTTACATATATAATATTATATATATAAATATATATATATATATATATATATATTATATTGATATATATTATAATACATTTGGTATAATATATTGATTACATTAATTAATCCATTAAACCACAATTTGTTAATTTTTATATTTAGCCAATTTTGTGTCAATTTGTTTATACAGTAGATTATAGTAGTGTAAAAAGTATAAGCTTTTTCATTTATTTTGTAGTTAAATACAATAATTTTGTAGTTTTACAACAATAGTTTGTAATTTATAACATGAAATTGTAGTTATAAACTACAAACTATTGTTGCAAAACTACAAAATTATTATATAAAACTACAAAATCAATGAAAAACCCTGTATATTTAAAATATTGTTTTATAGGAACTAACAATTGATTTAAATTATAATATCTTAAATAAAAGTTTAATTATTTTTAGTAAAAAATCTATTAAAAATAACTCATAAAATGTGATATTTTTAATGCATGTAAAATAGTGACTGATAGCACTGTGACTTACTTAAAAAAGTTAATGTATTTTTATATTTAAAATTTATAATAATTTAATTAATGGCAAATCTTTAATCATAATAAATAAAAAAAATTATAAAATAAAAATAAACTTTTAGTAGCAGATAATTGAGTAGATTTGCATTTTTGTGGACCAGAAATAAAATTTACTATAAAATTAACCACAAAATTAAAGCATATTTTGTAAAAATAAATCTATGACTTATCTCTCTTCGCCATCAAAAACTATAAGAGACTAAATGTCACATTTTTATATTTAAAAAAAAATCATTTTTAAATTTAGTAACGATTTAGTTTAACCAACATTTGTGAAAGTGATATATCTTATTGTAGTTATTATTGTGTTGTATATAAATCCGGAAAAATAAATGAATTTATTATTTGATAACAATCTAATAATACTTTTACTGACTTTTTTTGATAAATTAATTAATTGACTCGTTTGGAGACGTCCTACGGGTCTTTAACACAAACTATATAAGCAATAGATTCTCAAACTTATTCAACAAATAGTGTTTTATTTATATTTTTATAGTTTTTTAGAATTAAAATATATGTGAAGTTTTTCTCATTGATTTTGTAGACATTTAAAACATTATAATGCTTTTGAAAGTAAGTTTAAAAAATATAATTTTCCAAATTATTGATTTTGTTAAATACTAGGTAATAGTATCATGTTTTGTGGTCACTTTGGTCAACGCCGGTGATTATCAAAATTCTGGCACATTATCATCCAATGATTATGGAGGAAACAGTTTTGACTTAAGTACGAGTGCGGGCTATATTTCCGGCTATAACTCGGGCTATAGTTCTGGTGATAGTTCTTCACTTAACTCTATTAGCGCCGGCCTATCAAATGCTGCAGTAGTTTCAGCCCCAGTATCGTCAGTCAGTACCTTATCAGGCGGTGATGGTATCGTTTCGGCTGCATTGCCGACCTCAACGACTACATTAGGCAGCGGTTCAACAGCTAATTTTGGTGCCGGTTTGGCCTTAGCAGTGCCACAATTTTTTACTGGTTTTTCGGGCTTATCTGGATTTCCTGGATCTCCCGGACGAACAACAGCTGCTATTCAGTCGCGAAGAACTTTTGAGATCAGACCAATTCCTGTGTCACAAGAACCGGCTGTACCTCAAGTGATTGAAGTAGAGCCCAGTGAACAACCCGTTCAGGTTATCTTTAGATCGGTTTCCAGTCCCGTATTAGTACAGCAAATTCATACTCCCGGTACTCCCGGACGGGTTGAATCAACACGATCTGAGGACGAACCCCACCGCGTACTCCATGAAGTGCTCAGACCTGTCATTCAAGAGGTTCGCGAAGTAATTCAACCGTACAGACGAGTTACGCAAGAAGTGAGACCAGTTCTCGAAGAAGTGCACACAGTTGTGGCTAAAGGAGAAAAGGCTAATGGATATGGATCTGCTTTTGGTGATAACGGTTCATATGGTGCTAGATCTTCATCACTACACACTTCTAGAGCAAAGTTGGCCAAAGCTCTCAGTGCTTCCGGATATTATGGAAGAGCAGCCAAAGGTGCAAAAGCTGCCGCCAAAAGAGCCCGCGCTTAAGGATATTGTTTTTAAAATATATTTTTGATATTCACATTATATACTGCAATATCATTAATCAATGTCATTATATACACTTTATTTTATTCATTAAACAATTGTAAATATTAATTTTTATAACTAATTATTTGTATAATAAATTTTTTTAATGACTACTTTAAAAATCATAAAATTGCAAATTTTGATTTTATACTTTATATATTACATTATATATAATTAATAAATAATTTTATATATTTAAGTACTAATTTAAAAAACTTATAAATGCTTTTAATATTTCTAATATTTCTAAAATATTTTTAATTTAATGAGAAAAAACAATATTTTTGGTATATTTATAAATTATATATGAAATTTAAAAAATAAAAATAAATTCAAGCTTATTTAAACCAATATATTATATATTAAAAATAATAAGTTTTTATTATATTATATAATTCAAATTCTTTGAAAATAAAAATTATTATTACCGTTAAATGTTACTTAATTCCCCGTTTGGAGATATGTAAGTCATAATAAATAATACGAGTTTTTTACCAAATAAAAAATATTTTGTGACTTAAAATACTTGTGATTATATTTGAATTTTCCACATGTTTTTATACATTTTAAAGATTTACCACCCCTTGTATTTAGACGTCTCAAATAGTTCCAAACCCTTTGAATATGCTATTTATTTATAACTATTTATTTACTACTATTTATGAAACCGATTTATAATATGTAAAAATACTGTAAACGTATACAATTATGTCATTTATTGTTAAACATTATTATAACTAATTAATTACCGGTAATAGTTATCTAAATATACCGTATTTAATAGATTACTGTTAAATATACATTACAGCTCCCCATTCCTCCATTTTTGTTTTTTCACACTCTCCTTTAATTTACCATGGTGGTTAAAAAAAATTTAAGTTTATACCTATGAAAATGTTATTTTTCATATTTTTATGAATTTCATTCGGGGTATTAAACAACGAAAGCGGTAATAATAAATAATTAGGATATTGACTAATACAGTACATAATATAGTACTATAGTACATATTTTAATCTGAGTAGAATACATCAATTAGTACATATTATATGTATATATATATACTGTATATTAAAGGTGTAAAACATGGACAGGACAGGACAGGACAGGACAGGACAGGACAGGACAGGACAGGACAGGACAGGACAGGACAGGACAGGACAGGACAGGACAGGACAGGACAGGACAGGACAGGACAGGACAGGATGAGGACGAGATTTTCGGCTCAACTTACACCTCTACTGTATACCGGTATATGATATCACACCAGTATGTAATTTACTACACACTGATGTGATATATAGTCGAACCAATTGATAGTACAGTATTAATATCTACATTATTTAAATAATTTAACGTCAAATTGTCTCAAATTTTATTAATATTATAATATAAAAAATAATTAATTCCTTAATCTTTAATTATGTTTTTTAGAATATTAATAAATTTTGGGTAATTTTTTAAATAAACAAATATCAATATAATTAAATGATTTGCCGGAAAACAAATAAAATGTTTTGAAGACTCTAGGATTAAAAATTGTATTTTGTATAATAATATAACAGTAAATACTTTTTATATGTTTGTCATAAATTATAAATAATTAAAAACTTAAATGAGATTCACTTTCACAGCAGTCGATATCCATAACAGTTTTAATAGCATTTTTGTCTGTATTTAAAAACTTTTTTTTTCAGGTTATCTGATATGCCATTCACGACAAAATATCAACCCATCATCTCATTTACTATTACTTCAAACAGGACTTAATGTACATTAAAACACTAAACTATATATAAATTCAATATAATATTTAAAATATATCATTACTTTGTGTCTCAATATACAGTATATACTCATATAAATCGAAAGTGCAATAAAACTCAATACAAAAACTTGTTTTTTATTAAATCTAAAAATGTAGAGCTCACAAATTTTGGGAAATAACCAAGGTTTCTTTTTTATATTATCATTATAAATTATATTCAGATACAATATAATATTTAATAAAAACAATTTTCACTTAAATAATATATAATAACTTAACAACAACAAAAAACTAATAAATTATAATAAATTAGACATTATTGAAATATTTTAGTTAAAATATATTATTTTTAGTTAATCAATTGGTAATACAATTGGTTACCCCTTTTATATATATATATATATATATATATTGAATCAATTAGCAAATAGCTTATATCGTTGTCTCCGCTATTCAATGACCTTATGGACAATATTATGATTTAGTGTCAACACATCCCTAATAATACTTCCTTTACTAAAAGCTTTTCAATCAACTAATTAGTCGTAAAACAATTTTTTATGTTATTTGTACTCTTTTTGTGATCAATTTTTGCTATATAAATGAAATGAAAAATTGGATTCTCTATTCAGTCATTTATAACAAATTTCAAATACAAATTGAATCCAATCACAAAATTATTTTACAACATGTTTAGAGTAAGTTTTCAATATTAGACATTAAAGTACATTTCAAATAATTTAATATAAAATTTGTCAAAAAACAGTTTATTATAATATCGATGACATTTGCTTATTGTGCGGCCAGTGCTGGCTATGGAAGTGGAGGTGCATTCGGTCTAAGCGGTGGATCGCTTAGAGCTTCGCTTTCAAATGGCTTATCTTCAGCTTATGGTTCAGGACTAGCCATTGCTTCTCCATATGCCGTTTCATCTCCCGGTCCTTTATCAGCAGCTATCCAAACACATCGAACCTTTGAGGTTGTTCCAGTGTCATTGCCACAGGAACCACCAGTTCCTCAAATAATTGATGTCGAACCAAGCGAACAACCTGTGCAAGTAATTTTTAGATCAGTATCGAGTCCCGTACTTGTACAGCAAATCCATACTCCCGGAGCTCCTGGAGAAGTGCAATCAACACAATCGGAGGATGAGCCGCATCGCGTACTCCATCAAGTTCTCAGACCTGTTATCCAAGAGGTTCGTGAAGTTATTCAACCGTACAGACGAGTTACTCAAGAAGTGAGACCAGTTCTCGAAGAAGTTCATACTGTGGTGGCAAAAGGCGAAGGAAGACTTAAATCAGCTCAGATAGCATCTCACACTCCAATAGCCGATCCAAATCATCTTGTATTGGACAACGGATATCAAGGCTTAAACTTAAATTCAGGTTTATATGGTTCCGGTGGCTCCGGTAGTTTTGGTCTGACCAACAATTACAAAGCTAAAGCCAAAAAAGCCGCTTAACTTTATATAAATTCACTTTTATATCTCATTTCAATAACATTATATATCACTAATTTAACTGTGAATTTGTAATTTATAAACATATCATATTTTGAATAAATCGACTTAAACTTAATTTTGTATTCATTATAAAAAAGTATTATCCATTAATTTTGTATATTCTGTTTACAATAATTTTTAACCTAATTTAATGTTTGATAATATTATGAAAACTAAAATTTAAGTGAAACAGACTGTAATTAAACTTATATATATTTTTATTTAAATTATTTTTCTTAATGTTTTACAAATGAAGTTCATTTAAAATATTTATGAAATTGTAATAATAACTAAAAAATAATAGTGTAATAACTCTATTATGGATTTTACAATTTTGTATTTATAAAGATGTATAATTTATTACAATTATGTTTTAGTTTAAAAATAAAAGATAATGAAAATCACTAAAATCTGACAATTTTTTAAATAACTTATACAGTTACACTTATTTCTCATTATAAATATAAAATAATAAAAAAATTAAATATTAAACCAAAACATTATATCAAATTAGTTATTTTATGATTGTTTTACAGGATTTTATTATAAATATATTTTTTTATAAAAATTACTAATGTTTTGTAAATAATAAAATAATTAATTTGAGAATCATCAAAGAAATATTTAAAATTAATACATTATATAATTAATGATTCAAAAATTTAAAGAGAAACTAATCACAAATTAATATATTTATAAAGTGGTGTTTATGTATTTATGAAATAATTGTGATTATTATAATAATAAACCAAAATATTTTAATAATTAACTTTTAATTTTCAAATATTCAATGGTTTGAAACAATAATTTTGAACAAATCATTGATTCAATAAACTCTTCAAAAATTATCAATTGTTTTAGTAAATTGTATGTAAATATATTTTACAAAAACAATTGATATACAATCGGACAATAAGTCAAACGTACAGATTATTGTAAATTTTTACAAATTTTATCTCAATATAGATCATTCAAAATAACTTTATAGCAAAATCATTTTACTAACTTAAATGTTGCCATTAACTTTAAACTACAATTGATTTAACATTCATTTAAATAATGTTGTTATATATATTTTTTTTTAATAATAAAATTTAATTATAGAAAATAATGTCCCAAAATCTGGTCAATTCGTAATCTAAATGATTTGAGACAATCTTGTAATCATTTTTGTGTTTACTTTTATCTAGAGTTAAATGTCTACCGAAAACACTTAATATAACTTTTAAAATACAAATTTATTTTAACTTAATTTATGGTATCATTTTACATTTCAGGCAATTGTAAAATATATGAATGACAGTTAGTTTAGATGTTAAAAATATTATAAATATAATAATAACTATTTGTTATTATCATAAATAATAATTTTATTCATATATATATAACTTATATGAGTTGCAATTCATTCAAATTCCTTTAATTATAAATTCCTATCATTTTAGAAATTAATTTTCATTAAATCAACTAAATATAATTACGGTAATATAATTCATATCGCAATAAGTATAATATATATTAAACTAAGAATTAATTTGATTATTTTATAAACCAATTATACAATTATATAAACCGTTATTTTTAATTTTATTTTTCAATAATAAACTGGGATTCAACTAATATAATATTGAAAATATCCAAAATAACGTTTTTCGTCATAAAAGTAGTCTAAACGCCACCAGAAATACAGATAAGAAAGCAATATATGGATTGTGGTGTATGTTATGTATATATGTATTGTGTTGTCAATGTGTTTATAATAATAATAGTTTTTAGTTGTATTTTGTCTAATAATAAGTCAGAAAATATCGAAATTAAAATGAAAACTAAAATTATTATATAATTAGTGGTAAACCCTATAACTGCGCGTCTTCTCCAACAGCAACTGCCGAAAGATCCACTGCCGTTGTGTCCAACCTTTGCTTTTTAAACGCCGGCTCAATACTACTATCCACTCCGTTGTCAATACTATTCTCTTCAGAAACAATGGCCGGTCGCGAGTCCTCACTCTCGACACACTCCGATCCAAAGTCTTTACTGTCTTCACTAATGAAGTTTCCGTTGCCGTTCTTATTGACCACAATTGATGAATCATTAGATTTGTCCTCCGACTCTAATGAAGGACCCGACGAGTTGTCATCAGAAACTGAGTTATTTGGGTTTCCATTAGTGACGGGAGTGTCTGTCGATGAAGTAATGTCTGGAGTTTCTGTTGAGTTCTCTTCTGTGCTCTTAATGACATTTGGTTCACTACCATCAGCTCGCGGCATATTTTCAAGAAGCTCGGGCTTATTTTCGCGGGACAAGTAGTGACACCATAAAGCTGTGTCTATTTTATGAGGCGTCCATTTACCCTCAGGATCTGATTAAATAATATTATTAATTATTTAAAATAATACTCAATTAAAGACAATCGACTCACCGCTTGCTTTAAGTCTTTCGCAACAGTTCTTGATTTGTTCGCTATAATTGGTATACTCTGCCAAAGTAGAGTCGGTAGCCTCGACTCCAGGTGTCGAAAGCATGCCCTCATCAGACATGAATGGAGCGTATTCTGGATATGCAGCCGACAGGACAGCTGTTGACATAAAAACAATAAAATCTTTAATAATTCACGGCTTAATTATTATCAATTAATTTTGTATTAATAACATAATTAACTTCAAATAATTTTTAATTAATCAAATAATTGAATATATAAATCAATATATAATATAAAACTGATTGAATTACCGGAAGCAGTGGCCGGTCCGATACCCTTGAGTGTCACCAATGCATTGATGGCCTGTTGAAGGTTTTTCTGGTGATACAACTTTCTGAATGCTTTCTTACTTGTAGTTAATACTGCAGTTTCTGTGTTTATTCGCACCAAATCTAAAAGTCGCGGACGATATTTGCCTCTCTGTTAACAATAATGACAAAACAAAGACATTAGTTATTAAATAAATAATTGGTTAAACATTTTGAATACAATTACAGGTTAACACAGACAATATATCAACTATATTAAGGACAGTCAGGCAAACTTACCATTAATTTCCATTTAGCAATTTGAACCAATTCATCGTGTAGGATATGAGGATCTTTACGTGAATGGATCAGCTTAGGTAACTTTTCCCGGTACCTGATTCACATTAAATAAACCAATTATTATTTAGTCAAAATATATTTTTAATTGTTATTTTAACTAATCAATTATTTACACTACTATCTCTCTATAAATATACTGGTACATTTATTAGTGCAATATCATTTTTAAGTTTAATCACAACAATAAACATCTCATATCTATTTATTCATTTAATATAGATTAGATTAATTGTGTTTAACTGTTTGTAAAACCAATATATTTAAACTAATTTAATTTACTAAAATTGTATTACGATATTTGTTTCCAATTTTACAATTATTAATAAATTAGCAAATATTTTTTTAACTGTTATTTAATTTTTTAAATCTACATAAAATTATTTCATATATAATTGAAATTCTATTAATTTTAATAATTGAAAGTAAAAACATTAATTTAAATTCAAACAAAAACTTTAGTATAATTTAACAGAATTTCATGTCTTTGATAAAAAATTCTGGTTTTGTCGTAAATAATAATAACAGTATATATGACAACACAAACAAAATTTATTCAAAAAAATTTTGTGGCGGAAAACATGCGATTCGAGTGGAAAGGGAGGTAATGTGACTGAGAGTATGTATATATGTGTGAGTGATAACCAATAGGCCTTTATCTGGCAGTTTTGCTGAATATCTCGATCGACAGCTGTTCTGCACTTTTTTGCAATAGATTTGCAAATCGACAGCAAAAACATAGGGTAGGGTATGGTATGGGTATAAGTTTGGTGTGGGGTATGGTATGTGGAAATATATATACACTGGGAACAGATAGTCGATCACAGGCTGTTTGGGTCTACAAAACAAACTGACTATAACTATAAAACTTGAATGACATACAACTGTCTCTTAGTATACGTGAATGTCATTCAACTTGTGTTATAACAAAATCACAATAAAATACAATACTATATAACATTAGACACACACATGAGTTCATTGTGTGTCACAAACATTACGTAATGATTATCATTACTAAGTATTTTCTGCACTAAAAACACTGTCTGACTAATTGATATACTAAGCAATAGGTCTATGCATTTCAGTGCATATAAGACATGACTTATGTATCTTTAAGACATGACATACTATATCTACCTATCAATACATAAACAATTCAACATTTGCTGTGCAAATACTAAGTAATTCATATCTCATTATATAATGTCATTCATTTGAATGAATGTTATTTAATATATAGTATTATTATACAAGTAATGAATAAATATTTTATATATAATTGTATGAAATCGTAGGGTAAACACATAACAGAGTGAATCGTTTGACTAACACATACATACAAAGTATTACAAACAAACAACAAGTGGTTTCAAAATAGTTTGAGATTTGTTACAAATGTTTCAAACAATACTAACTTTTTTGTTTTATTTCTTTAGTCATTCACTGCTATAATACAAATGTTAAATCTCTAGTGATTCACATTTTATAGTGAAAACCCATTTGTTAAGCAATCAAATAGAAAAACAATAAAAACTGTGATTAAAGGCTACAAAAATATAACCAAAACATTGTTTTGTTTATTTGTATACAAAGTTTTGTTGTGTCGAGTCGTGTGTTGTTTAAGAGCAGATGTTTTGATGCCTTTTCATATAAATACACTTTTCTTAATCACCTAATTCTTGACTTATTTATATCTAATACTTTTAAACAGTCTTTTTATTTTAATTTTTAAATAATCAAATCCTTTAAAGTGAATAAAATATTTGTATAAATATGTTTAGCAATAATCTAGTATTTCATCAAATTATTATAACAAATGAGTATCATTTAAAATAAATAGTATAAATATTGAATTAAAATTTAATGGCATATATAGAGTATATAGCAAAATGATTTTTTTTATCATTAATTATTTACAAAATATTCAGTAATATGAATGTCAATTATAATCAAATAAATTGTACAATTGTGCTAATATGTCTAAATGTTAATATTAAATAGCTATATATAAATAATTTTTTAATTAATGTATTTAACTTATCTAGCTTATTTAATGTTAACTGATATATCTATGAGTCAATTTGCCACAATTGTATTAGTTGTATGATTATAATAGTCATTAATAAGAATATTCTGTATAAAACTAATATAAAATACAATGATTTACAAAATATGACGCGAATATTATTTTTTCAAAACATGTATGTATTCACACAATAATATTATCGTCACTAACAATACTAGTCATACACTTGATTGCTATACAACAACATTATATATAAATAACAATTCCTGCGAAACAGGTTTTGCCGCACAAATAGCTATACATTTACTCATAGATTGAGAGATAGAAATAGCAAACAATTTTTCCTTTAATATTGCAATTCAAGTCTGTTGTGAATATAATGTTTAAGTTTATTAGATATTCTATCAAATATTATTTGCAGAGAGAATATTATTTGCAATCATTTTATTTTCAAATATTTTTTATAATAATTTGAAAATAATATAATTACTAATTTCTAAAATATATAATAATCTTTTTTCGGTCTCAATAAAGTTGTCTGAATTTCAGAGACTATGAAACTTATTTGATAAACATATAAAATAAATACACATATATTTGAAAAACTGCACAATTCATTACACATTACAAACACAACACAGACTCGCATTGGATTGAAATTCAAGGCTTTTTCCTAACAGAGAGAGAGAGAGAGAGATATTTAACTATAGAGTGAAGAAAAATATATTTAATTTTTCATTACATCTCAAATAATGACAAATAAATGTGGATCAAAATACTATATATATTACACTCTTCTAAAATATAATATACAATTGACACCAAATTTTATATTACATTATATCTATTTATAGTAAAATAAAAAAAAATTCAATAATTATTAACTATTTATACACATAATTTAAAAATATATATTTTTAAAATTAATATAGTAAATAATTAATTAAAATAAAAAATAAATATCTTTATTTAAATGATTAAATTATAGAATAATTATATTAATAATATAAAATAATAAAAACATATTTAATGTATATAACGCCCTAAACGCAGTACACTATAAATGTATTAATTAGTGACAAATGTATTGATGTATTGAATGTGATGTATGTGTGAAAACACGTGAGAATATTAGGCATCAAAACAAACATAAGTTATCTCATGTGCTCTCAGAGAGTCAAAGATTAAATACAAAAACTTTTTATTTTCATTCAATTTTGTCAAATAAATCCATTGCAGACTCCCATAGATTTTTAGTACTATAGCTTATGTATGTAATGGCACAGCAAATGTCTGACGTCGACAACAAGCACTGGTTGTTGTTAAGCCTTATATATACTGTATTTCATCTAAATATTTGAAATTAATTTATATTTTCAATATTCAATCAATTTTTGTGTACAATTAGGTCCTAAATAAGTGCAAAATTGGAGAAGTATTGTAACTTTTCATATGATATTTGCCATAAAACTTGGCTATCAATTCAAATGAGTCACTAGTTTTCCATAGAAATACATAGAAAAAATGTAATGCATTGCAAATACTATGAAATGGCAGTCATGTTAGTGGGAAAGGCAGCAAAAATGGCGGACAACAAAGTAATACTATATGGTTAGCATTTTCAACCATTTTTTAATATTTAAAACCGTTTACCGACACAATCAGTGGTCAAGTGGACGCCGGTAATCATAATAATGTTGTTAGTTTTGGTGCGCTTATCATATAAAATGCATGCAATGCTATAATGTATTGCTTTCACAATAAGGTATTCCTTGTGTTTGTGCGCTAAACAGTCTCTCTCTTTCTCTCTCTCCCTATATATAAATATCTATCGTTTCTCGCAATGAGTCTAACACTACAACACATAACACAGGAATATATGGACAGTCAGTCAGTGCTGTGTTTAATGCATTGAGAGCTAGATTTGTGTGAATTTGTCTATTGATCGCAACGTTGAGCTCTCAAATGCTATATAGCTATAGCTGTGAGTGTGGGCTACAGTGCACTACACGTAACCCACTTAAGGGCATAGAAACGCATAGCAATAGCATTATAAGCATTGATAGCATATAGTAGTCAATGCATTGAATGCCTGTTTTATAGTGAAGTTGAGTGGAGTCCACACAATCAATAATAAGACAGAAAGAGAGAGAGAGAGAGAGAGAGACTGTAAATAAAACATATGAACCGTCTATCTGTTGGGCACAACACACACACACACATCATGTGTGAGACATGGCATCACATTTTAGGCAACACTTTCACAAAGTTTTCATAACATTTCATAACAATTCAAAACTAATATTTCAAATTATTTGTCGCTATTGTCTCAATACTATCCTTGAAGTCAATGTACAAAAGCAGTGCTAAACTATAGTAAGTGTAAGTCTATATACTATAAGGTATATAAAGCTTATATAATACAAACCAAGTGTCGAGTTTTATGAGTTCCTCGGGTCCACCCTTTTTAGAGTTGCGCTCCGATGCCTTTAATTGAAGCACTTGGTTATAGATGGACAGTGTGTATGACCACTGTTTCGGTATGGCTTTGGTGAAGAAGGCCAGACTTGAATCGCTGGGCTCAGCCATGTTTGACATACAACCGATACTAACGATACCAACGATACTACTGTACCGACAATACTGTATGCAACCAACGCATAGACACTTACATACACTCGCTATACATGACTGCAAACTTTTGGCTTATCGATTGAAATACATTATTCAAAACACTATCACTAATGACACCTATAGACACACATTCACACTAACATACAATACATATGATATGATATGACATGACATACATTACATTAATAATACATTAATCTTTAATTATAATCTAATTAAATAATAATAATAATAATAATAATAAATACATTATTTTTCAATATCAAGTACTAAATAACAATAAACTATTATTGTGTGTATCATATAATGTAAAATTTATCAATAAATAAATATTGATTTTTATTCATCATTTTAGTATATTTTTAATTAATTACTGTATTTTATTTGAAATTTAAATTAATGTAAAATTTAAAAACTATTGTTTATAATAATTAAAAATTGCTTTATCTGATAACATAAATAGTTGTAAATATTATTTTACTTAATGTGTTATTTAATTGATAATAAACTATTTATTTCATATAATATGCGAATTCATTGTTTAAGTCACGAGAGGACAGTAATGATTGTATGAAACATAACATTATTATTAACTTTAACTTAAATTAAATCTTATATTATTGACAATACTGTAGTATTCAAATAACTAGGGTTGCCAAATAAAAATTGACAAAAAGGAGTACTTTCAATGAACTATGTTGAAGAGTATTTATATAAAGTACACATTTATATTTTTATTAAAATTACTACTAATGTACTTAAACTACCAAAAAATCATTTTTATAATTAACATATTAATAAATTTGATTTAATTTTTAGATTTTATAATTTTTTAGTAATCTATTGGACAAATTTATAAGTAATTTTTTTTAATGTAATCTAGTATTAACAGTACTATTGGTTGATTTTAAAAGAAATATTTTCTATTAAAAGATTTATAAAATACAATATACAGTATATTGCTATTAATTATTAAGAAGAGTGAAAATGAGTACATTTGTCAACCATAGTAATACCGGTGTCAATAACTTTAACACAATAGTACAGACATCTAGTGTATAGAAATAAAATAATTATATAAAATGTTAAAGTTTAGTGTAATTTTGCATAAATTATTCAAATATTGTTACATATATGTAATGTAGACGGAGATACAATACTATTGTTAAATTATATCATATTTATTGTATAATTAAATAAATTTATGATATTATACTGTATTGACTAAAATCTAATACTGTATTTACCGGTGAACTAAACATAATTCAATTTATATCGATATAAATATATTTATTTTTTATTAAAATAAACTAAACATTTTTATTTGATAAATTTCAATTTTAATTATCTAATTTATATGTTTTCCAATATTGATTTTTTAACAAAAAATAGATGTCTCTATTTTAGTAATAATTAAATCTTAAATAAAATTGATTTATATGATGTAAATATACGAGAGAACAATATTTGAGTTAATATTATAAATATTTATTTAAAACTTTATTTGAAAGTTGTAGTATATCTTCATAATAAATATGATAATAATTATTAGATTTATATATACTTTTAGTATTCACATCAAAGTAATGGAATAAATAATTTTCTAAATACTCTAATACCTTGTTTTTATAAACCATTATTGAAAGTATTTCGCTTGAAGTAAAGTATAAAATCGTTTTGATTAAGATATACTTTAGCATTACATTTATAATTATTTATCATTTAGATTTTGATTTTTATATTGACATAAAATAATAATAAAAAAGTTGCAAATAATTTAATAAATACAATATATGTGTTACGCATGTGCTTTACTTCATACACTTTAGTTAAGTCGATATTTTAACATATTTTCCATTAATATCAATAATATTATATCATTACTGACAATGAACTTATACTACAGTATAATATTTAATACAGTAGTTGATTCATACAGTACTGTACAACCATATACTGTATCATAGTTTATAATAGTATATAAATTTAGTAAACTTTAACAAATAATTTAAATGTCTAAATCACTGATTGCAAACTCGACTTATCATGATAACTTTTTTAATTTAAAGATAATCATTATTTATTTAACCACACTTCTAAATATTAAAAAAATATACTAATTTATAATTTATAATATGTATGCTTTAATTTTATCAAGGTATTTTACATAAAAGATTTTTTTGCATTTTTACTTTTCAATTACTGGTCTAAATATTTAATAATAACTTATTAGAATAAAAACATTTTGTAGTCAATTATATTAAACACCAATACAATATATACTAAATTTATATTTAATTATTAAAAAAATATAATTGTTATTAGATTTATATTATATAATATTTTAGATATTTATAAGTACTTAAAGAAAAGTCTTAATACGGATCCAATCGATATAATTAGCAATTCTAGTATAGACTCCATAATATCCGGGCTGAGCGCACGTCTGTCCGAAACCCCACGAAACGACACCTACAAGAGTGCCCTTCCAGACAGCAGGTCCTCCAGAATCTCCCTTTATATATATATATTACACATAAACGAAGTGATATGATTACGGGTAAAATGGATTACAGAATAATGAATTGTCAAGTTTTATATATACTTTAATACCTGACACGAGTCTAGCCCTCCCTGTGCCAGACCGGCGCAAATCATATTATTAGTGATTTCATTATAAAATTTAAATGTTTGTTTGCAAACGTTTCTGTCGACGACCGGAATTGTAATCTTCTGCAATATGGGTGACAACTGTCCCTCTTGTTTGGTAAAACCCCAACCCGTTATTGTCACCATTTCTGTTGCTGTTATGTCTGAGTTTTGTTTGGGAAGTGCTATTGGTTTGGCATTAGTAGTGCTAAAATCTATTGGAGTAATGGTTTTGATAAGAGCGATATCGTTGTCAAATGTGGCCTCACTATAGGCCGGGTGAGTGACTACTTCTAGTACTTGAACCACATGACCACCCATCTCATGGAATATACTATTATATCGTATGGAAAATACATTGGCCGTCCATCTGTACAGTTGTTATCATTTTAGACAATTTTTATAAGTGTTTAACCTTAACACGAGTTTTATGCCTTAAGCTATCAGTCCTGTTATGTTTGCAAATAATAGGGTTTAACTCAAGTACTCAGTTATTGAGAGGGACTGTAAAGTTTATATTATAATTTATAAACTTAAGTTTTATACAAATAAATAACTTATTGAAAACAGCAAATTCATAGACAATCTTAAACAGTATATTAAATAAATATTTAACCCATCATTCGTCCATTAAAATTATTGTTTTTTTAGCACTACTGTACATATAAATTATTGTTAAATTACCATTAATTGCTATAAAAAACAAGACTCTTCTAATTGTTGATTAAATTATATTTGTTGTTTAATTTTTTTTTTTAAATAATAATATATTGTCACAGGACCTTGACCAATGAACAATTTGCTCCAATTTATCATATTTTATAAAAATACAAATTACTTATATAATACTTTACTGTATATACTGTATTATAATATAACAACAAACAAACGTTATGTTGAAGGAAATGTAATATTGAAGGACAATAATAAATTGTAAAAATAACAAATTTACAAATAATATACATATTTATCGATTTAGAGAAACTGCAGTTACATAATAGTAATCGATTGCAATCAAAGCACACAAACACAACACACAATGATATTAATATAAGAGATATATATACCCCTGAATACAATGTGCGGCCGTCACCAGCCATTGGGGGCTTATAATAGAAGCGCCGCATATATGAGATGAGACCCTCTGGAAGGACACATGATATGGGAACTCGCCGTCTATAGCATCCTCTCCCCCGACAATCAATGGCTGTAATTCCCGATTGGTTTGGAGTTTCATAACAAATGAAGACCCATTTGTGGTCAATTCAAAACCAAATGTTGTTTCAATCAAAACTATTGATTGAATGCAAATAAAAACTTTGGAAATGTGTTTGTAATTCATTTTTGGAGTTTTACTTGAATTTGTCGATTCAATATACTTTGAATCACATACAGTATTATCAATTATATTATACGATATTATTAATCAAATAAATTATAATTTTTTTACAAATTTGTTACTCATAGTTGTTATTACTTTTAACCGAAAAAAATGACATTTTTGATTAAAGTATTATTGGCTTATATTTTTGCAACTTTTATAAGGCTCATAAATTTTATTTGTAGATTATTATATTTTGGACTTCAAAATAAATTATTACTAAAAAATTACATTATTATAAAATACATTTGTAATTGAAAAGTTTATTTTATTAAAAATAAATTTAATTAAACATTAATATATTTTTTTAAATTTTTAATTAACTATTAATAATTATTGCTTATATGTAAATTATATAATATAAAGAGCTATATATTAATAATTATTTTGTTGATTATAATTTATAAGTTATAAACCTATAGCTGTCACCAGAAATTTACAATTATTTACAAATATATCATTACTACATATGTATAAATCATTTTTATCTTTTTATCATATTTTGTTAACTTATAAAAATAAGGACTGATATTTCAAAGATTTAATATTTTATATTTTAACAGTAAATTTACGCATATAATCTTATACTAAAATTATAATAATTACAAACCATGAAAACCAAGCAAAATCAAAAATAAATAAATTTTTAATGCATATCTAATTATTAACAATAAATATATTTTTATGGTTTTTATTTAAATAATCCCTCAAAAGATCCTAAAGCTTTGAACCGAAATATCAATTTTATAAACTATTATAAATTCAATATATTTAGTGACGACTATAAACCTTATAAATAGTTATGACATTTGGAGACAACAAAACAGTTGAATCGCGTATATAAGTAACAGATGTCTGTTATGTGCCACACATGAAGTGCACATCAATTGACAAAACTCGTGCCAAAAGGGGTGTTAGTATTGTATGAATTGATACTACAGTACTGTTTATTACAGTGTATAATACATACAACATTGTATTACTGGTAAAAGTATGTTTCACTACTGTTATTGTATATTTAAAAAATAATATTTTTTGTCAAATTAGTTACAGACATTATTACCTATAAGTTGCTAATTTAATTAGCAATAATTAATGCTAACAACTTTAAACGCAATGCATAATTATATTAATAATAATTGCCATATTGTATATATAAGAAATGCATATACAGTATATATATATATATATATATTATGAGTTATGAAATAGCAACAATATCATTTTAGTGTTGAACAATTTAATTACACTGTATTTAAATGTTATTGCCATTGTTTTGCATAATTATTCAGTTATATATAAACATAGGTAACAAATAATGACAATTTTGGTTATAAATCATTTGCAAAAATATCACTTTTATTTGCAAATTGAAAATTAAAGATTAAACATAAGTCTGCATTGCATTTCAAGACAAAATATAATCTGCATTGAGTTTAGATAATTTCTAAAATACACACTTTTATTTATTTTTATATAAATGTCATGGACCTTTTAAACTATCAATATTTTATATTAAATATACAACTATATAATTTATATATATATATATTTATTTATTTATAAATATATTGCAAAAATTGTCTTTTTATTATTAAATATTCATATATAGTTTAAATTACTAATTTGCTTTAAATAAAAATAGAAATTTTAGAGCTATAGAAATGATATCTAAAATGTATTTTATAACTAATATATTAATGAAACTCCTATTATGTATAATCAGTAATTGCAATATTTTTTAACTAATTAAATGCATTTTAAACACATCTAATAATAGGTATTTTAATTAGATATTACGTCTTGAGAGACGCTTTCAATGTTGTTATAGTAAATAAAAATAGAGTAAATGAATAATGAAATACAAAAATAAAGGAACTTTCTTTCAGGTAATACAAATCGAGGGAATGATTGAGAAAATAAGTTTTTTATCTTTGGATGACCTGACATATACTCACCAAATCATACCTAATACTGTATAATAATAATAATAATAATAATAATAATACTCCAGACATGTCTATAGTTATTATAAGCAATCATTTATAGTAAACTTGTTTTTATCAATAATAAAAGCACAAAAAATGTTGCAATAAGTATATTTTTATAAGGTTAAAGATCGATAGGACAGGGAGTTTTGGAAATATGTTTATGTAAGTCATCTCTCTTATCAGTGAACCATTTATTATGGTTTGTTAGAAAAGCGTAAAATATATGCTAAAAATGATAGCCAAAAGCCTAAAATAATTCATTTAGGATTCACATAAAAGTGAAATTGTTCTCAAAAAACAACTTTCAATTGGTATTAATTTGAAAGCACTGGCAGATAAGCATTTCCTTAATAATACAATCGCCAGACAGATAGACCTCTAATATTGCCCCACAAAGATGTAAAATTACTTTTATAACTGTTATATCTGTTTTATTAGACAATTGTAGGCCAAAACAACCACTCCCTGATCAGCGAGTGATGGGACTATAAAAATGGTCATCAAATCGTATGTATCATACAATTCAAAGCAAACATTCATTTTGATCATATCTCCAAAAAAACTTAAAATTTAACAAAATGTTTAAAGTAAGTCAAATAATTTAAACTTTTTATGACTTTTTTTATTATTGACATATAATTTAATGAATGACTTTTATTTGTAATGATTATATACACTACCAGTTTGTAGTTCTAACCCTCGCCATCGCATATGTCAACGCCGGCACTTTAGGTCGCAATGGTTACGGTGGTTATGGCGGTGAAGCATTGGTTGCTTCGGCACCATATGCTGCTCCGGCTGTTCGTGCGCTCCCAATCGCGACCGGACCCGTCAACGCTGCCATTCAGACCAGCAGATCGGTTGAGTACATCCCATTGGCCACTCCATTGGAAGCGGTCGCACCACAAGTCATTGAAGTTGAGCCCTTCGAACAACCCGTACAAATGATTTTCCGCTCAGCCACCAGTCCTCTGCTCATCCAACAGGTCCACCACAAGGGAGCGCCCGCAACACACGAGGCCACCCGATCGGAGGAGGAGCCGTCACATCTGTTGCATGAAGTCTACAAACCAGTCATTCAAGAATTCCGTGAAGTCATCCAACCATTCCGTAAGATCATCCAAGAAGTCAAGCCAGTGCTCGAAGAGGTTCGCACCGTTGTAGCCAAAGGTGAGGGCTATCGAACCGCTTCCGCACCACTGCTCAAAGCTGAACCCGTACTTTCAGCCGGACCATTGCTTGTCAAAGAGGGCCCACTTTTGGCCACAAAAAACTACTAAATGACTCATATTATTGATGTCATGACTGATACTCAAGAGATAATGATTTTTTATTTTTCTTTTATTGAAAAATTGATTATCAATTATATATTAATATAACTTTTATTTTGTCAAACAATTAAATAAAATTCATATTCATTATAACATTAAAGCCAAAAATCGTGTAATTATTATTATTATTAGCAAAACTAATAATAATTTGTAAAACAATTTAATAGAATTAATTGTAATCTATATATATATTATTGTTTTAATTTGTATAACAATACTTAAAGTTTTGATATCATATCAGTTTATCAAATGGTATTTCAATGCAATGCTGGTAACAATACACATAATACCAAACATAAAGGGTAAGCATTAGATAAAAGTCATTGAGTTTTCCCATTGAATTTATAATAGCATACAATATCTGTGTGGTATTGAAAGCAAATTCAGCCGAAAAGTAAGTCAATGCAAAAAAGTGGGGAACTGTTGGCTGAAACAGAAAACCTTAAGCCCGGGCATTGGGGGCGGAGATAGAGAGCTAACGGGGAAAACAAGTTTTCATATGTGGTTCAGTCAGCAACAGAGCATCGATATATAGTTGTTGGTAATTGTAATAAATTGTGTTCAAAATAGACGGCTTATTAATTAGGATGACGTGATTGGCAGCGGCCAAGTGGGTCAACAAACAGATATAACAACACAATCAGTAATATACGAGACATATGCAAACATATCAATACGTATAAACACATTATATTATTAATATATCTGCCAATAGACCTAATAGTGACTGCCATTAAACTGCTATTTTCACCAAACAGTTGGTCCCGCTTTCGGTTAGCAACAGATAAATGTTTGCAATTATTTATCAAAAAGTTGGTTACGTTTAGTGAACTTATTTTTTTTACTTGTATTTGTTTCAAAGTTTACCGTATATTACATTTTGATTGGTAATTATTGTTGCAATTAATAAGTAAATCTCTTCCTTGTAATAATAATAATAAATTAATAATAATTTGTGAAATGTTTTCCTAAAAATTTGTCATTCAATTGCACCGTACGATGTATTTGGCATATCATTGGACGGGTGCACACTATTTCATGCAGCACTTGGAGACACATTTTTGGCATTCCTCGGGACCAAACTATTCAAAAAACATATTATAGACGTAACGTTTTTTTCTGGAGCCCTGATATATGCTAAACATAGCGTATAATACATTTTATATATAACTTTATATATATATATATATATAGTATATACTACTGTATATAAGTGCACAATAATTAAAGCGTTCTTATTTTGGACATTGAAATCCAGGAGCTATTGCTGGTAATGCTGAGACCAGATGTATGAGGTGTATGCTAATGGTATGTATGCCTACCTATTGATAAGCAAAGTTAAGGTTAAATTTTTGAGTGTATTGAGAGGGGAGAGGGAGAGAGAGTTGTAGAGTTGTGGAGATGTGGAGAGGGAAACCATCAGGTAAAGTAGTCCAGGTGTTTAAGGACTAACTTTAGATAATAAATTGCACTTAAAAAACATAGCGCAGTCAATGAATGAATGAATGAGAGAGAGAAAGAGAGAGAGAGAGAGAGAGAGAGAGAGAGAGAGAGAGAGAGAGAGAGAGAACTATGAAAAGGGAGAAAACCTGAACATATGCTCACTTTAATAGCACAGAGAGGCTGAGGGCTGAGGCAGAGCGTGTGCCAGAAGTTTTGGTGGCAGTGGTGGCAGGTGTGGGACACGAGCCCAACACACGTCGTCGTCGTCTAACAAACGGACGAAACATAATATACACAGACAGAGAGTCAGAGACAACAAACACACACATCAACCACTCTCTGCATTTACATCCAAACTACAGATGCACTCACTAGAAGACTGGGAGATACCGTTTGGTGAAATATATACAGGACCTAGAATTGGTTCGGGATCCTATGGAACAGTCTACAAGGGCTATTGGCATGGACCGGTAGCTTTGAAAAAACTTAAAGTCAATCCGACCTCTGCCCAACTTCGGGTATAAAACTATATCTCAGCAAAGATTGTTTGAAAACTTATTTTTTTTTTAATTTTTAGGTCTTTAAGAATGAAGTGGCTGTCCTTCGTAAGACACGTCACGCAAATATCTTATTGTTTATGGGATGTGTTACTCATAAAGAGTTAATAATAGTTACTCAATGGTGTGAAGGGTCATCACTTTACAAGCACTTACATGTCTTGGAGACCAGATTTGAATTATTGCAACTCATAGACATTGCCCGACAAACAGCACAGGGAATGGATTACTTACACGCAAAACATATCATTCATCGCGATCTCAAATCAAACAGTAAGTTATTGTACACTTGTGTTGTTTTAGTTGAAATAATATTTAATTTTTGTTGAATTAGATATTTTCCTTTGCGATAATATGACTGTAAAAATTGGTGACTTTGGTTTGGCAACTGTGAAGACTCGATGGCAAGGCTCGCGTCAGTTTAACCAACCGACGGGTTCTATCCTATGGATGGCTCCAGAAGTCATCCGAATGCAAGACCCAAATCCCTATACATTTCAAAGTGATGTCTATGCGTTCGGTATAGTCATGTATGAGATGATTACTGGACAGTTGCCATACAAACATATCAACCATAAGGATCAGCTCTTATTTTTGGTGGGACACGGATTAATAAATCCAGACCTTAGTTTGTGTCGAAAAGATACACCAAAGTTACTAATTTGTTTAATACAAGATTGCATTCGCTATTACCACGAAAAGCGACCACTTTTTCATGAGGTAAGCAATACTCAAATTAACAACAAATTAGGAAAATTCATAAAATATTTTTTATTTTTATATGAATTATATGACAGGCTTTGGAAATATTGGAAAATATTGAACAATCGGTTCCTAAGATTCATCGGTCGACGTCAGAGCCAAATCTAAATACAAGTCAATTACAATGGGATGACTTCTGGGGTACGGTTTGGGTACCGCCTAAAGCACCTCTCAGTTCACCATTTGGTGCCTTTCCCTTCTTCACAACCGGAGTGGTCTAAAAGCAAGTCATCCAATGTAACAACAATTGCCATCAATGTTGTCATCCATTTATTTCTAATGTTAAGTGTTTGTAATGATTTAGTTTCCTAATCATTTGATTGTTATAAACATTTTTTTAAATTTTAATTAATTTAATGTAATGTAAAATATTTGTTAAAAATATCATCAATTATAAAATTATTTATTTTTTAATAAGATATATAATTTTATATACAGGTATAATAATAAGTAAATTATGCAAATTATTAAATTTCTAAATGGCACTATTTTTGATAAATATTTTATAAATTGTATAATAATTTTTATGTACATATTTTCTATAAGATTCTATAAAAATCAGGAAACTAATTGAAAGTCCATTTACAAAAAAATGTCAATTTATAATGTAATTTCTGTGATATGATTTAGTATTAAATAAAGATACTAATATTTTTCATTAAATCAAAAAATTAAATTTCAATGTAAATAACCACTTAATTCTTAATATTATACCTGTTTTGCAATTATTCAATTTTATGATAAAAAGCATAGAATAGATTTATATAACAATTTAAAATCAATGAAATTTATTGTGTATATACTGTAGAATATAATTTTGAATATATTACCGGTATATCATATTTTATAAGGATTGTAGAAATAAATTAGAAATAACAATACTGTTAACAATTATAAACAATTGCAATAAATTATTTGTTATAATTTACAAATACATTATAATAAAGCACATACAGTATTATCGGTCACAGCTTATTGTTAATGTTATTATTAGTAACTACTAGTGTTGGCAGAGACAAAATGTTTATATAATACAAAGCGTATTATACAGTATAATACAATGTATAATACATGACCAATTTGGCTTACAAAAAAATTAGCGCCACATAGTGTTAAAAGCATAAATATAGATTTAATATTATTTTTTATTGAATTTCATTTTTCATTTTAAATTATTTCATTATTATTTAGAAACAACGATAATAATAATAATAATAATGCATTTTCTAGAAATTATATTTTTACTAAATATTTTAACATAATATATATATATATACAGTATATATATATATTACTTTTAACTATTGTATAATACTTGCAGTACATTGTATTATACAAAGTTAAAATTAAAACCCTTATATTTTCCAACCCTGGTAACTACGATAACGTTAATGTATTATCCCAAAATAGGTGTTATAATTTTATTTATAATTTCTACCCATAATAATATGTAATAAATTAATAAATAAATTATAATTTAATTATCAAAAAATAATAGGCATTATCTATGAATCCTACTCTAGGATATACAGTATTTACTGTACTTATAACAGACAATAAGTTATTATTGATACAATAAATAAAAATTTCAGATATGATAGCTGAATCCACCTGGGCTATATATGCATAATTATTAATAAAACAAACAAAAGCAAATAGTTCAATCCATAACAATTTGCAAAAGTATTCAAATTATTTATTAAGGTCATTGACATTACAAATGTTTAATATTACATTAATAATGTTATTTTTAGTAACAATTCATTATATTTAATAACTGATTTCAATAATTTAAAAATCATTATTATTATTATATTATATAAATGATTGAAAATGACAACATTGTTTACAGTGATTAAAACATATTTAAGTTTCTAAATACAGTAATAATAATAAAAATGAGATTTTAAAACCAATTGCGAAATTCAAGTCAAATTTAAGCCAAATCATAATGACATTACTAAATATTAAATATACCATTTGTTTGTTAATATACTCTGCAATAAATGTACAAACTTTGGTATATTTATGTACCATATGATCAAAATTATTGGCTTAACTTTGTTTTTAATGATTGCATTTGTGTAACAATTAGGCACATACTGTATAATATTGTTTGCATTGTTATCGTTAATTTATTTTATTAAATAGTTACAAATTGTGTTATTTTAAAATAAATATTTATACTTTATTAATATTGTAAACTTGTGGAAATTTTCATAGCATTTAAATTTTGAATTTTTTTGTAACATTTGCATTAGTATAGAGTAATTATAAACAATTTAACAAATATTAGAATTTGTTTATAAAGTCAATTCAAATAGTATTATTCAGTAATATAGTAAAATTATAATAATTTATATAACAGTCAAAAATTAACATTAAATTAAATTAGTTACCGCAATATATTTAAATAAACTATTTGATAAATGTTTTAATATCTAATAAATAAATCCTAAATACATACGTCCATTCAGTATAATAATTTATAACAAAATAAATAAATTTAGTTTACGTTTTAATAAAATGTCATTAATTATCAATAAAATATTAATCAAAAATATATGTATATAGATATCAATATCGTAATTAACAATAGAATTGGTGATCGATTTATATAATTTATTATAATTATTGCTAATCATCACTAATTTAGTACAACCTGTTTATAGAGAGAGTGTAATCATGTGATGTATGGTCACAAATACAAGTATATGTTAACTATCAAAATTGAGTCCCAAATGTGTGAGCTTTGCTGATAAAAATGTTTGCAACAAAAATATAAAAGGTTTGGGATTCTGAAGTAAATCCAGTTCCTGTCAATTAAATAAAATTCATATTAAATAAAATCAATTTACTGTAAATAAAATCAAATAAAACCTTTTGGTCTTCTCCATGAAATTCTAGCCAAACAATACGTTTGCTGTCATCGGCGGTACTCTTGAGCTGTTCAAATGATTTACACCACAAAACATTGTTCGACTCCTTGTCTACTAATGTAAAGCCGGTCTCTATGTTTATACTGATGTAAGACTCGTTATTCTTGTAAATGCATGCTATAATGGTTACAACAAATTGCAATATTATATCAAATTATTGATAATTAAAAATAATAATTATTATTATTATGTCATATACCAAATGAGATCTCTTTTCGTGTCATTGCAGTTTTATGTGCGGCCTGTACAATATGTCTGGCCCAATTTGCCAGATCCCGGTGACTTTCAGCTTGCATTGTATGACAATCTATACCATGTCTTGTGCCAACTCTTACTGTAAATGTAATATTATCAGAAATTCCGGGTGCAATGATAGCACCACCTGAATTGGTCGACTTGGATGACATAGTTAGGCCAATATTTGTATTATTATTATTATGTACTAAACGAATGTATATTAATGGATATGTATGAACCGGTACAGCCCACGCCTCCCGAGTCCATGGAACTAAATCATAAAATAAAAGATCTCTATCGGTAACCGCAAGGAATACTGGATTCCACTTCGGGTGTGGACCAACATCTTGACTCTAATTTAAATATATTAATTTTAGTAAATGTAATATTATTTAATCTATACAAACAAAATATATACCTTTTCACTGAGCCAACCCATATGTGTGAGTCGGGCGCCGTCCAGAAATTCAGTTAATAGTTTGTTGGTTTGGATGACTGCTTGTGCCATAAGCTTACAGGAGGCCGAGTGAATGGCACTAAACCATACGTTACATTGAGCTGAATCGGCACATCTTAACACACATTTTGATTGACGATTAGGTGAATAGATTACTATTACATTCAAATTATCGCTATATTTGCCATTATTTTGTTTATTATCTAACAAACGTGTCAAATGACAGAGCAATAGTGGGACTGATTTGGTATCACTTCTATGTGGTGTTTGATGTGTCGGATCTATAGTTATATCATCAGAATTGTGTAGAAATTCTTCGCCATTGAATGACCAGCCGATGTCCGCCAAAATGGCTGCTTTCCGGAAGTATGGAATCACTTCTTTCAAATATTTGACTGAAATTATAGAAAATGACGGCACGACTGATGTTAGTAGTCATCAAAACATTTGTGATCAACAAAATCATTAAACAAACAAACGTTTGTATATTTTTCAGGCAAAAGTTATTAGTAGTTTGTTTATGTTTTTAATTAAATTTAGTGTCATTTAATTTTTGTATGTTTTAATGATTGCATGCATTATAAACCAAAGTAATAACCGTAACGACCATTAAATCAGAGAACATAACAAAACCCAAATCATAAAAATCATAAATAAAAATAAAATTAATTTTTATAAAATAAATAATTACATAAAAATTTAAATAAATCTAAAAGAGATAAATAGCAAAATCCAAAATTTAATAGATTTAGATACAAATTTGTAGTAAATTAATGAAACAAATTTTTATTATAAGGAAATTATTATAAATAGACACTAATTATATCAATGCTTTGAATATTATATTTGCAAATCTTTTATTATCATTAATATTTAATATATCCTATATTTAACTTTTTTATATACACAGTATATTATACAGTAAATTTATATGTGTGTACATTACATGTAACATATGATAATAAGTATTAACAAACGGATTATTTAATATTAAACATTAGAGCTTATTATATACAATATATTTGTTTCTTTATAGTTGTCAAGTATTAAACATTTGTTTTAAATTTTCAAACAATGCTTTTAAAAATCGTTTATAATAACAAAATTTGATATCTCTTGTAACAGTTAGTAATAAACAGTTAAATAATTACATTGAAATTTCAGCTATTAATTTAAGAATTAGCCATTAAAATAGTCAATAATTAATTATTATATCAATTTCCCATAAAACACAAAATACTAATTAATATTATCTCTAAATAAATATAATAATTTTTGTTGAAAACGGATATTTAAAAATAGCATTAAATAAATTTTATAAAACTAGTAATAAATTATTACTAATAATAAAAGCTTAGTAATGAAAAAATATTATTAAAATAGAGGATAATTACGGAGAAAATAATGCTTAAATAAATTGAATATAAAGTTAAAGGAAAATAAATGATTAAAATGTAACAAAAATTATTTGTTTAAAAAATTACAAAAAAGAAATTAAATGACACAAATGGGTGACAATGAATGACAATACAAGACATATGGGACAGTCGTATGAGTGGACATACCTTCGAGAGTGACCACATCGCCGGCATTCTTGAGAGCGCGAACTGCTTCGTCATGAGTGGCATCTCTGAGATCCCATTCATTATTGACAGATAGTATGGCGTCGCCGACAAACAGTTGACCGGTCAGATCGGCAGACATACCCTTAAATATTTTGGACACAAGAATAGGCATTTTGTTTTCACGACCGCCTTTTATACTGATTCCCAGACCATTGCTGTCCGACTTCTGGATGCGAACAATACGTCTTTTGTGAGTCAAACTGTCCGACAGGTCGGGCGTCACAAAAGAGTGGCCATCGCTGTCGTCTTTAACCGAATTTCCGTTACATTCCGTTTGATTAAACGTGTCATTTAAGAGGTGGGCGTTCATCGACTCGAAGTTTTCATCGAGAGTTATATGAAGATAGTTGTCGTCCAGTCTGACCATCACTTTATACCAATTGTGTCGCACAAGGATTTCCAGATACCCGGCCCGATAGTGGCCATCGTGTGAGGCCATTGTCGTCCAGATTGTCGTTCGGCAGCCAATCGACGGGTAAACACAGGTGTCGTCTATCTATCTATCGGTGACACCGATCGACTCAATCACGTGTCACACATGACATCACTTATACAACACATTCACTCAATTGTAACACTAATTCACTAATAGTTTAGACATTAATTCAATTTAAATGAATTGAAAAAATAGATTCAATTAGTTGTGAGTCTTATTAAACAAATGTGTTATTGAGTGCGCAAACAGTCAATACATTTACAGTATTAACGGGTTCTGCGCAACACAAATGTTGTTGACTTTTGCCGTACATTTAACATACAAATTGTCTACAAATTATCTACAAATTGTCTTATCATTACTTTCAAATAGAACTATACTAATAAAATGGTACATATGTTTCACTAATTAAGTAAAATATTTGTACCTTTTTATGGAATAGAGTGAATACCAGATACAACATTATTAATAGAAAGTTGATTACAGGTATAAACTATATTAATACAGGTTTTAACAAATTAATAGACAAACAGTTATACATGTATTATATGATATGATATTATGATATAAGTTATAACATATAAGTATAACTTAGTATAACTTTATATAAATCATATGTATATATATATAATACAATTAATCTCAATATCAAAAACTTAGATTTTTTAAGTGACTTTTTTTTAAATAATATATATTTTTAACAAACTATTATAATATTGAATTCAAATGTATAGCAAATGCCATCCAAAGAATATTCCGGAGAATTGTTTTAAAAAACATAATTTAATAATAAATTTAAAAATAAAATATAATTTATTATAATATACTATTAATTACAAAATAAGAAAAATTGATTTAAATAAAAAATATGTTAATTTATTACAACTATTTGTTGGAAACTTATTGTGTAGTTCTATAGAGAGCACCGGCAGTTGCGTGATCGACAGTTCCCGGCTCATTGGTCACAACATGAGCCTGGAATCCATTGACAGCGTCGGCCGTATACTCGACAGTCCTGCCGATGCCGTTGGCCTCGCGGTACGAGTACGACCCGCGGACATTTCCCTGTTCATCACCCGATTCCTGTCGAGTCCATGTCGTACCAAATTCATCGGACGCCGTATAACCATAAGAGTATGGCTCCGGTCTCTCGTGTTGAACGGGAACGGCAAGTGCCCGGGCTATTGGCAGTCCTCCCAATTGACAGTTGCAAACTGCTATCAGTGCCAACAGACATACAATTGACTAAATGTATTAAAATAATCAAATTTTCACATAAATAAACAAATTATAAATCATATAAAACAGTGATAATCACTAATACCTTAAACATTTTTAGTGTATTTAGAAAATTGGTTAACAATTTAACTGTTATTAAACAATATATTTTGAAAGACTGATGGGTTGACAATAAAATTTTTGCTCTTTTATACTGTTTTACTATAGAAAGGTAACATCCCTTTTATATATATATATATATATATTGTATAACTGTATGACCAAACTTTTTAAATCAGATTAAACATTATAATTTAAACTCATTTTACAGCTGATTTACAGTTGATTACAGTTTACTTTTTACAGTTTTTTGCAAGTTTTTTATAATATAAAAACTAGTAATTGTGGACAGTGAGGAATTCGCTTTTAAAATCGATAATCTATTTTAATAAAAGTAATACAAATTGTCAAATATTGCATTAAAAATTTTAAATTATATTAAAAAGTAATTAATTATTAATAAAATATATTATTAGTATCCTGTTACTATAATTGATAATAGTTTAATATATAATATGTTTTTTATATTTATAATGTAATATTATATATAAAGTAGAGCATAACTTTCCGTTTTAATATAAAAACAGTTTATATGTTTAATAGTTTATACATCACTGTCCATAAGTGTAGTTAAAGCGTTTTAAAGGAAAAAGCGCTAATTTATCACATTTTTTATATGTATACTAATATTAATTAATCGATAATAAGATGAGTAACAGCTTAATATTGTTTAGTTAACTAAATTTTTATATAATATAAATTATAATAAAATATCCTTATTTGTTATTTTAGTTAAAATTAATCATTTTTTTTATTAAACTTATAAGACCTCTAATGTCCTAAAAATTATTATCTTAGATATTATTGTAGCTTAACTTGTATTGTTTTAATAAAATTATTTGTCATATTATTATCGTAATTAAAAATATTAATAATTATTATAATTTATAGATTTTATAGATTTTATTTCAAATTAAGTGGTATTTAATTATTAATTATCTACAAGATGTACATCAAATACAAATTTTATAATTATTATTTGTTACTCAAATTCATTTCATTATTAATAATGTTTATTCTGATAGTCCGCACAATGTTTTTTGTGAACACATTTAAAAAAAGCAATTGAAATATCATTTCGACAATATTTCTAAATTTTTTTAGATATAATTCTTAACCTTTAAAATCTTTCTAGAAATTTACTTTTTTACAAAACTCTATCTGTATATCATATTATCTGTCATATTGTCTTACAAATGATTATTTTGAGTCTATTTGTACTAACATTATACTACAGTATAACAAAAAATATAATAAATAAACTTTTTATTTATTAAATAGCTATCATTTTAAATACTGTATATTATTGTATAATATCTGAATAAATCATTTTTATTAAATTGATTTTGTTATAAAAATATAGTTTAAAGTTAAAATTTACAATAATTTAGTTTTATTTCATGAATATCAGTTGAATTTTTAATTTAATATAAATTGTAATTAAAATTAAATTAAAAATACTAGAATGAGATATTAAAATCTTTAATTATATTTATATGGTTAATATAATCAATAAAATTACTCATATTTGTCATTTTTAGTGAATTTAAATAATTGTTTAAAATATGTCAAATTCTTGAGTTTAATTCAATACTTAGAGTCTGATTCAACTTAAATAATAACATTTTACTTTTAAATAAAGTTAGAAAATAAAAAATAAATGTTTATAGTATTTATAAAAATTATATTTTAGGTTAATTGCAACAAATTATATCAAAGCATTATACTGTATGTAAAACGTTTGTAATAGTTTTTAATTTACTCATTGATGTAATGATAATATGGCATTGATTAACACGTATTCATTACCCACACATTTGATTTCAATGGATAGGCGTCTATAAATTGAAAGTTAATATTGTAATTTAAACATCATTTGTAAATAATATACATTTAAATGAATAATTTATATTATTATATTACAAATATTTATTTATAATTTTATATGGCAATTTTGATATTAATAAATTTATATTTATTTAGATTTTTATTAAAACAAAACAAAAATAATGAATATTAAAAATGCTTATTATTTACATTAAGATTATTTTTATTTAATGAATTTTTCTATCAAATATTAATTAACTTTTATGTTTAGTTATTATGAGCTTTTATTAGTTGTATACCTTGAATTTCAATTGTATTTCTTTTATTTATCATATTAATTATAAATGTATATGAGATAGCTTGCAATGACCATTGCATCTAAATTAATAATTATTTAATTTGCCTAATAATTGAATAAATTTTATTTACATATAAGTATCTATTAAATCATATAATAAAACATTATATTTCTATACATTTAATTTTTTTTATAAGATTTGAAACAAATTATGAAAAAACATATGTTAATTGATATTAATGAATATGAGTAGTAATAAAAACAATAACAATAAAAACAATTACTTTATACAATTAAATAAATAAATAAAAATGTAACATACTATAATGTAGAAATAATGCATTATATGATAGTTTACTTTACTTAACTTAACTTAAAATAGTTAAGATTTTAAATAATTAAGAAAATAATATATAATTACATCACATTTCAAACTTTTATTTAATATTTAATACGTATCTATAGTATAAATTATATTAGTTAGTATATTATGTTCATTGTATATAATTTAAAAAAATTATAATTTACTTATGTTAAAGCGTGATTAAAGTTACTTAATTCAATCATTGTTAAATATTTAAACGTAATAATAAAATATGATGATAATAAAAATAATAGATAATATGTGAATATAAATTATATCATATTGATAATTGTATTTTTGTTTTGTTTTAATTCAATCACGAATTCTATCACAAAATTTATATATTTTGAATGCATTAGTTTATATTAATATGAAATAGTATTATATTATGATTTGTAAATTACAATTGAAATAAAAATTATTTAGAAAAAATTATTAACTATTAATAACTAAATGTAAAACAGATACACGTTTATTAATACATATGCAATGTATTGTTAACTAATAAATTTGTTTCTATTATTATCATATTATCTTATTGAATGTTTTTTTAATAAAATATTTTTAGACTACATTTATTAATAAACGTTTACATAAGAGATGAAATGTTTAGCATATTATTATAATTTCAATTTCTTCCTGTTTTATTAAAATATAATCTAAATAATAACAAATAAAATACTGCTTTTTCTAACTCTTTTATTTGTTTAAGTGAAATATTATTAATTATTAAATAATAAGTACTAATATAAAACATAGAAATGATGTTCAAAAATGTGAAATTAATCAACTTTTTTTGGTCACCTATTTTAAGCTTAAATTTAGGTCAACAGTTAATTATTATTGCATTTTTAATAGTGAAAATATGAGATTTGTTGCAGACATCATATTGTACTCGCCCTATACTATATCTATGAATTACATAATTTTAAATCATTATTCACAGTGACTAGACAATTATCAATTTTAAATAATTTAAATTTATAAAATATTTACACAATTTACTTAATATAACAACTATCTTTATTATCTTTATAATTTTAAATTATTAAACGTTACTTCATTAAAACAAGTTAATTCTTTACATATAAAATCTAAAAAAATAAATCCAGACTATATGACTAAATTTTATATAATTTGGTCACCCTATTACCTAAATATAATATATTTTATTTTTGTTTAATTATTAAAAAAATTTACATTTTATAAGTAATCATATCTATTAAAAGAGAAAGTCACCAAATAATGTTGAGGACTATAAAGCCTACAGTTTATACATCTATGTCTAAGCCTAACCTGTATTACCTTCACCCTCATTAATGGCTGACAGTTATTGCTATTTCTTTAATTAATTTCAATCCAAATGTGACTTAATGTCACAAAATTGTACAAAAAATAAAATCATTTCTACTTTTGAAAGTAAAAGTTAAAGAAAAATAGTGAACCAAATGACAAGTATATAAACTGACAAACTTTTTAAAACATTCATTCAGTCATTAAATAACAAACTTTCTTGTATTACAAATCAACTATAAGTTAAATATAACTTTTCAAGATGTTTAAGGTATTGTAAAGTATTGTTTATTTATACAATTTTATTACATTAATATATTTTTAAACTATAATTTTATATTTAAAAATTTGATTTGATTGCAAACTCAGACAATTATTTGTATGTCATTGTTTGTTGTGTTGTGCACCGGAAATCCAAACCGACTTGGCTTAGGTTTAGTACCACAACCGGCTCTTTTGGTGGATGAGAGACCAGAACCGTATCAATTTGGTTACAATGCCGCCGATGAATACGGAACTCAATGGACTCGTCAGGAAACTGCTGATGGAAATGGTGTGGTTAAGGGATCCTACAGTTATAAGGACGCCGCCGGCATCTTCAGGACTGTCGAGTACATTGCTGATGATGTCAATGGTTTCAGAGCTCAGGTGCAAAGCAATGAGCCGGGTTTGGTCAGTAGTGCACCCGCAGGTGTCGTCTATAATGTTGCCAACAAAAAATAGACACTTTCTATAAAACATATAATGTTTTATTCAATAATTGTTTGTTTCTATAAATGTTTATAAAGTATTTAATATGTTTTATACATTGCAAACATAACTTTTCTATTTAAACAATTTTTGTAAGTTTTTTATGTATGCAAAATATTATGTAATTGTCATAAAATGTGATCTGAAATAAAAATTTTTTTTCTGTTTATCTGTTTGTAAAAACAACTATTTTTATAAAAATAATAATTACTTAATTATAAAATGAATAATAATTATTATAAGATTGTAACATTTTAGTAGTGGTTTACAAACGATAAACTAAAATTTGTAAAATTTTAATTTTTAATCAATTGTTAACTATTAATTTGTAATGTGAGTATTATATCATATTGTATGTTAACATGAAATTATAAAATTTAAAAGTATTATAAGTTAAAAATTTATTAAATTGACTCAAATGACTGCAACTGAAATAAAAAATTTGTTTTTTAAATTATAAAAACTAAAATTTATTAAAAGTTTAACGTTGTCTTTACATATTGTATAAAATTATTGTTATTAATGTTGAAAACTAATCAAATACATTATTCAAGAGTGTATAATATTTTTACAAATTAGTTTTGAATTTTAATTTCACATTAGATTCACTTAAAATGTAATGTTTATAATATTCAACAAAATACTGTAAATCACTTTATCTTCCTTTAAAAAGAAAAAAGTCTTCATATTTTTTTTTATTAATTTTTATAAAAAGTTGTTTACAAAAGCAGTTTCCTGACAGAGCATCGCTTGGTCTGAGAATTAGGGCCATACAGTCAGGTCAACAATATGTCAATTGATGACTGAAAATCCCTGTCCACCCATTTGTAAAAATTTGTAAAAATTATATTTATTTCAATTATATTTTAAAAATAACAATTTACTCAATTTCTTTTGAAATAAAAACAAACAACAAAATTAACTATCAAATTGTTAGTGATGTATGATATAAAATTAGCATTGATACTAATGTGATGAACATATATGAATTAATATAAAATTAAACAATTTTTAAATAAAAACAATTAATATAAAAATACATTAAATTTACATAAACACAAACAAAAGTCCTTCAATTTTTCTAAATAAATGTATTTTTTGGTAATAATAATAATAATAATAAACATAATTTTATAATATATCACAATAGAGTTTAGGAGAGCATTATAATTGCAAAGTATTGTCATTTTACGTTAATTGAAACATTTTGATGCTTTTTATGGATTTAAAATGTAACTTTTGAATAATATTTGAAATATTATATAATAATACAATATATTTGTTATTTATATAAATAAAGATTCTTTAAAAATTTCTTTTGTTTATTTATTAAAAACCTACAGAAAAAATATTTTCAAAAAATATATAAATTAAGCAACAAAATTAATTTGAATCACAAAATGGTTAATTAATTGTAAATTTGCATATAATTATATGCTTTGTCGGTAAATAAGTAGATAGCCTTCAAATACTCTATAAACTACTGAATATCAAATCACATATTTTTTAATAGTATTCATTAAATGATGATTTAGTAAAAAAATAAGTTTAATATTGAGATGACTATCCTATATAAAGGATTATCTCTAAACTGATTGTATCTCACTTTTCATTATATGTTTACATTAATTTGTCAATAGTTTACATTTAATATCTGTCTTCTGTTTTAAAGTTATTGTATTCATTATGATTAAAGTAAGCTATTATTGTGTATAAGATTTATATTTAAAGTAATAGTTATAATTTATATTGTAATTATTGTATTTATTGTATTTATGTAAATTTTTATATTTATTCATCCACATAATTAATTTATTGTACAAATTAAAATAATTTTAAACTATATAATTAATGTTTAATTTAATTATAATTGTGCTTTAATTAATTTAGGTATTATTAATAACATTAACTGCTTTTACAACAATAAGTTATGGCCAACATTGGAACCAAAGACAATTGGGAAGTCAGGCTTATGGAGGATATGGAGGAGGAGGAGGACAGTCTACATATTCAAATTCAAGGCCTGGTCAAATAGCATATGGAGGAACCATAAATCATGGAAACACTGGAAGACAGGGAAATTATGGCTTTTCTCGATCTGCAAGACAAGTTGGTTACCCTGCTGCCCCTGCCCCTGCACCTGCACCTGCACCTGCACCTGCACCTGCACCTGCACCTAGAGGTTATGGTGGAGGTGCTTCTTATGCTTCACCAAGATCAACATATGGTGGAGGATATCAAGCTAGACAAGCAACAGGTGCTGGATATGGTGGTCATAATGCTGGTTATGGTGCTGGATTTATTGGTGGATATAGTGGTTATAGTGAAGGCTATAAACCATACAATTTTGCTTATAATACTGTTGATGAATACGGGACTCAACAGGGAAGACAAGAAAATGCTGACGGAAGTGGTAATGTTAAGGGATCTTATAGTTATCGGGATCCGTACGGTCAGTATCGACAAGTGGATTATGTGGCCGATCAATCAGGATTCAGGGCTGTCGTCAACACCAACGAAGCCGGTGTTGTTCCCCACCAACCGGCAGATGCCATCTATAATGTCGGTTAAATGTTTATCAAAAATAATTCATAATCTTTATTAAAGATAAAATCTTTAAAAACTTTACTGTAAATGAATTGTTACTTTGCGGTAATTTTTTTTATTGAATTAGTAAGTATATATATATATTATTTTTAAAAACTTTTACTTTTTTATAATTATAGCAAAACTTGTATTGATTTAATTTTATTAAAATTTTTATTACCATATATACATTATATATAATAAATTTATAATACATATTAGTTTTTTTACTTAATATAAATCTTAATTGTAAGTCTATATTATATCATTACAATAATACCTTAGATGATGTATTATAATTTATAAATAATGATTTTCTTTATGATTTAAAAAATCAAATATCAGTCAATGAATTTGAATAAATTCTTTGTTAAGTATAATTGGTTTACTTTATTATACTGTTGTTTATAAATTGTTTAGTTATTTTGTAAAATTGTATAATTTAAATGCAATATAAAACCAAAAATTGTTTTTTGGAAATCAATTTTATATGTAATATGTGTTATTATTTTTAAACAAAAGTTTAGATTTCAATATCAATGAATAGTTAAAAATTGTAACATTTAATAGTGAATAAAGAAAGCAATCAAAATTATAAATCTCAAAAAAACATTATACTATTATTTGATGCTATGATTGAATGGCTAACTGATTGAATGATTAAATACTAAATACTGTTTTAGTTTTCAATTTTGCAAACAAAACAATATATCTTAGATTAACAACAACAACAAAAAAGATGACGCATACCATTGAATTTATGGCACAAATGTTTTAATATATTATAATTACAAAGTTTTGGTTATTTTGTGGGAAAAGAGATGAAATTGTGAGTAAATGATTGAACAAAGAAATGGAGAGAAAGTGAGTTGAATATAAAAAAGTAGTAATTGTTTTGTTGGTTAAGTAAATTGTATTTCAAGTTCATATAAATATCGAGTCTTATAACTTATTCTCTCAAATACTGATCTGAACACTACCTGAGCTGCTTTGAGAAGAGACAACAAAAACCACTTTCCTCTCAGAGCTAAACATTATTTATCCAAAAGTTTTGCAAACAATACAACAATTTATTATTTAAAACTGCGTTTGTGTTAAAAGATAACTTTACCAACAATTGAATTGCAATTTACGATCACAATGTTCAACTTTAAGGTAAATTAATTTTTAATTAATATTTTTTTATTAATTATTTTTATATTTATATATTTGAAATAAAATATTCAATAAATTTTATTATTTTAAAATTAATAATTTATATAGTTTTTAGCATTTATCTTTTAATTTATTAATTATATAGTAAACAGTATTTTTACTCACATTTATATTTTTCTTAAATTGTTTATTATTATAATAATATATAATAGTTAAATAATATAATTTAATGTGATTATAAAATTTTAATTTAATTAAATATATAAATTTGCTTTTCATTTGACTTTATAGTTAGCATTACTTTTAGTCACATTAGTTGTGATAATTAATGCCCGCGACTATCAATCTCCTGGTCGTAGAGCTCGTAGTAGATCTCGTGTTAGTCACCGCAACCCAGTGGCCTCCGCCTCATATCGAGCACCTGTATATTCATCCTATTCCTCAGCTGAAGCTCCAAAACGAAGATCCGGTTATATACGACCAGTTAGACAAACACAACAAGTAGAGGAAGGGCATCCGGCACCCGAACCATACAGTTTTACATACGATACAACCGATGAGTTCGGCACTACATTGACACGTACGGAGTCGGGAGACGCCAACGGACACGTTAGGGGAAGTTATCAGTATAGGGACGCCACTGGATTGGTTCGTACAGTTGAATACGGGGACGAAGGCGCAGGATTTACTGCTGTCATCAATACCAATGAACCGGGAGTTATATCACACAAAGCTGCCGACGCTGAGTATATTAAATCATAAAATAATTTTTTGTTTCAAACACTTTAAGTTTAATTATGTGATAAAATAAGTGTTTATTACATTTTATTTACTTTTAATTGTTAATATTTTCATTGAATTGATACAATATATTTTAAAAACATTTTAAAAGTGCGATAGATTTGTGATTTTTAAGTTTTATTCAATATTATTCCCCTATATTTAGTATACAAGAAGTATTTAATCATTTATTATTGTTATTAAAACATTTATTTATTAATGACTCGCATCTGTGAGTTAATTATTTTTATTTAGTTATTATTTTATTGTTATACTTAATGCCATTGTAGTATTGTTTTATCCATATAAATATATTATAATAATATTATACTTTCAATCACTGCTTTTTATAATTTGCTTAAATAATGTTATTACAAACATTTTTATTTTTTTAAGTGTTATTCACATAATATATTTTAAAATTTTATTATCTAAAATTTTTATCACAATTATTATTATTACAATAATAATTAGTAATTTTTTGTATTTTATACAATATATTTCTTAATATTAAATAAAATTTATAATAAAAACTTTTGTACTAAACAAAAATTAAATTAGCTTTTATTTAAACTAAAACTCACTATAAAATTGTTTATCATTTATTCATATAATTTTCATTTCATTTATGGTTTTGGGTTTTTGTATGAAAATAAAATTGAAATGCATTTTAAATTTACTGTACTTTTAAAACGATAGTCCTTTTCGTGGATTCAGTGATTACTTTTAGCGACCATTATATTCAATACACATAAATGGGTTATCCTTTTAATTGAGGCCAAAGATTACTAACAATTTTGTCTGTTTTATGTGTCATTACGTAACAAAAGCTAAGCTACAAATATGATTGCCTTTATTATTATTATTATATAATTTAAAATAATATATGTATTTAAACGACTATTAGTTACAATTTATTTGTTTTAATTACTGTCCATATAATATTCAAATGGTTTATTATAACAACTTTGAAATATAATATATCCAACAATAAGAAACAATATAAAATTATTAAAAAAAATTTATTTATCTTTTCTATATTGATATAATAAATATTTATACAATAACATAGACAATTATAATTATATAATATAACAATTTGCACGTATTAGTTTTGTATATTATATAAGATAGCTTTAAACTTTATTACTGTAGGTCTCAATTGAATAATTCAAAATGTGATCATTTTTGCTAAAATAATTAAATAATTATTTATTAATGTTTTATAAATGTTATAAAATTCACGGATCAATTAATTTAATCCGTGATAAATGGATAGTATTTTTCATTTAATCGGACCAACAAAACGTTTGTTAGGAAACCACAACTTAATCATTATAATTAAGTCTCATTTATTGTAATTTTTGAAAACAATATTTTCTCAGACCATTAGTAAAAGTGAATACAATTATGATTTTTAAATAAATGATATTTGAAATTGAATCCTTTTATTAATATTAAATTTATTAAAATTTATAAAATTTATATTCAAAACACATATAACCTTGATTAAGTCAATATTTTTGTATATTTATTTGCTTGTATTATATCTCTGATTAAACAATAATTGTCCGGAATTTCCAACAACGTGTAGATAAATCATATAAATGTTGTCTGAAAACCATTAGACCATTAAATAAATACAAAATCTAAATTTTAGTGCAAAAAGCAAATGTTAATACATTGATTATCTTTGAATAAAATTACATTTTTAATAGTTTACAATAAAAAATTATAACTAATTGCATTTAAGTAGACATAAACTTTGTGATTCAAAACTATTTATTCTAATATTTATAAAACAAAGACATATTTACTGTATATATATATATATATTTAAAAAACTTTATAAAACAAGTGATATTTTGAATATCTACTAATAAGTTATAATAATAAACGTATATTTATTTAAATGTTATATACAAGCAATAACTAACAATCCAATGACAAATCAAATTGTTTTTAGCCATCATATCAATTGAAATATCTAATTGTTATATAATTATCTTTCATTCATCCTTTTGTTATTTTTAACATTTTATTCAATATTTTAAGACACAAGTGTTATCAACTAAATCAAGGTTTAATATATCACATGTTTTCTCTAAATTTATCGTCAATTATATGGTTTATCAAAATAACAATTTATTGATTTATTATTTAAAAAACAATTAAACGTTTAAAATTGATACTACCTTGAAATACACAAAAAATTATAAATAAAAAGTTTATAAAAAATACTCAATAATTTTGTTTATAAAATAACACATAAGTTTCGATAATATTAATATACTACATATTTATATTTACTATAATTATAATAAAAATGTATAAATTAAGTAATTCATATATTTATAAATTTGGTTAATTGATTAAAAATCATGTCTGAAATAATAAATGATTTCATGAAATAAATTAAAATAAGATTTAAAAACTTAAATGTTATTGAATTTACTTTTTATTATTTATATATATATTACAGTCGTTTAATTAATAATTAGTTAAAATAATGATTTTCTATTTATTAACAGTGATTTTATTATTAGTTTTTTAAAAAAATACAAAATATTAATATTATAAAAGTATTTATTATAAAAAACATTTATTGGTATATTTAAAAAAATTAAATTGTAATTAAATTTAGAAACAATTAAAAATCTCAAGTATTCAATAAATTTGTTTTATAAAAATACATTCAATTGAAACAATCCGTCATATTTTATACAATTTATTTTAAATTAGTTTAAATTAAGTTTTCATATAAATAAAACAATATTCTAATTTTTATTTTCAATCAATTACTATTTTAACTTATTTATTACAAGTGTTTTATTTTTTATTAAAATTGCATATAATTTTATTTTTAACATTAATTGAGGACGACTTGTGTTAAGATTAAAACAATAACTCAGTAATAGATTATTCTTAAAAATATTTTGAAAATATATTATTCATTTAACTGTTTGTTAGAATTTTTGTTATTATAAAAATTTTGAGTAAATAACAAAATAAAAAACAATAAATTATTATAATATAAATTTTTAATTTTTGTTTGTATTTTAAGTTTTATTGTATTTGAAAACAAATAGATAAATTTATATAACTTCACAGTTAATCAATTTTTTTTCTATTTTATTGTTTCATTTTGTTAACCATTTCTATTGTATTGATATACAGTTTATATTAAATCCTATTTTTTATATAATATAAAGCATTAAATTATTTATAAAATAGTTTTAATATCTATTTTTCTAATTGAATATTCTTAATAATTAATATAACTATTAACAGACATTAATAACTAAATTAATATATAATAAATATAATAATTACATATATGAACACCATATTAATGTCTATAATATGACCTAGTTTATTAATTGTAAACTACAATTTGTATCCTCAAAAAATATGAATTACCGTAAATTATTAACTCAAAAATGTACAATATATACAGTATATACAGTATATACAGTATATACAGTATATACAGTATATACAGTATATACAGTATATACAGTATATACAGTATATACAGTATATACAGTATATACAGTATATACAGTATATACAGTATATACAGTATATACAGTATATACAGTATATAAAGTATATATATTTTAAATAGTTTTTAATGACATCTATTGAGACTTTTTGCAGTTATTTCTAAAAAAATAAAATAAAAGATTTATTAAGATTTTTAAAGTTTTTATCACATTATATTAAGTTTAACTTACTTTGACAACACTTACTGTATTAACAATTATTTAGTTGATTTGTGGACAACTAGTGCTAAATGAGTACCGAAACACTAATGTCCACAAATCAACTAAATAATTGTTGTTATGATATAAGTGTTGTCAAAGTAAGTTAAACAATATTTTTAAAATTTTAGTTAAAAATTACTATTTTCTTAATATTTAAAATCTGTTTAGACTTTTCGGTACAATTTATACTACAATTTGCAATACTGTCAATACATTGATAGCGCTATTTCTTTGTCTACTTTTCATCAGAAGGTATCGAAAATATCAAAATTGTATTTCAAGAAAATTGCAAATTATAACTAAATTATAATTTCTTTAAAAATAATTATTATTTTATTTATGAAACTTTTATTTTAATTTATACTTTTAAATTCTTGTTTAATTCATATGATTGAGTTATATTAAGATTTATGAATACTAAATAAAATTATTTTTCTATTTTTACTATACTTATTAAATATATGAATATAATATAAAATAATTCAATAATTTAATTTTTTAAAGTTTATAAAAGTAAATTATTTACATATTTGTTATATACAATTGTATTCAGTAATGTTTTCATCTGATAAACAAATATTTTACTATTTATATATTTTTCACGAACTCCTGAAAGGATTTTTTGAGGATAATATTTGAATTCTTTATGTCCTTTTGTCTGATTTTTTTTAATTTGGAATTTTGATTTCATATTTGGATAAATCATCAAAAAATAAGATATAAGGGATCAGTATTGAAATTTTTATATATCTTCAGGAATATAGAGAAAATGGCGGTCAAATATAAATATAAACCAGTTGAGAATGCTAGAAAGCATTTCCATACGAACTCCTTAACTCACAAATGCGAAAATTAAATTTTTAAATCTTTATGGTCTGAATTGCGTAGAGCATCAAAAATAAGTTAAAGAGGATCAACATTAAAATTTTTATATCATATTTTTTAGTTATATCGAGTCATTGACCTTACATAACTAAATTGAGTTTATTTTATTATACTAAATTATATTATATTGTCACAATGAGTAATTTGAAATTCTAAGTGACTAAAGTTGAGTTTATTTTGTCATACTGTCATTTGATACCCTACATGACTAAAGTTGTTTATTTTGTTATACTGAGTCATGTAATACCTTTCATGAGTTTATTTATCTTTATTTTGTTTTACTGAATCTTTTGATACCTCTATTTATAAAGTTCGTCTATAAATGTTTTATAGCATTCTCAACTGGTTAGATATGATATTTTAAATGACATCACTCTAAGTCATGTATTTTTAAACATTGTTTTAAATATTGATAATTATAATATAAGTAAAAATAAATCTTTGATATTAAACCAAATTTACGTTAAAATATTTTTAATTATTTTAAATTATTTATTTAAACTTACATTTAATAAAAGTTATATTTTTTTATTTTATTATAATATTAATGTAGAAAAAATAAATCTTTATATTGTTTATTGTCTTTACTTGACAATGCTTTAACTGAATAATTTATTTTAATATAATATATACTAAAAACTGAAATTAGAATAAACTTGATTTGTATGGTATTATAGCCATTGTTTAACTAAAGTTACGAAATATTTAAAATTGTGTTATTTTTGAAACTACTTTCAATTGTGATAATTTGTTTTTAATATTAATAAATATATTGATTATATTATATATTTTTATTTTAATTAATATACAGTATAATTAAAAATTGTAAAAATATTTTTTGACAGACATTTTTACAGTATAGTCTCAAAATGATATTATAAACAGTTGTTAATAATTGTTTTATTATTAAATCCATAGTTTTGAAAATAATATATTTATAAAAATTAAATGCCATTTATTTTAAAATATTTAATTTTGAAAATAAAAATAATAATATATTATTTAATAAATAAAATCAAATGATGACAATCGTATTTAAGATGTCAATTGATACTAACCGGAAGATATTTTTATTATACAATTTTGAGGACAAATGATTTGTAAAACAGATAACTTTTTAATTCAACTTAATTTAATTACAGTAATAATTAGCTTAATTTGTGTCATCAAAATAGTTTTCTTCTGTTATTATGATATTATTCAATTTTAAAATTTTATACTAATATTTTATAACTTAGAACTTAAATTATTTAAAAATTAAATTTATTTTAATAAAATTTTCTTAAAAAAATATATGATTTTTGTTTTGTTTACAACTAATGTGCAAATATTTAATGCAACATATGGTTTGAATTCTAATTAAAAATAGTTAGATATTATAAATGATAAGATATTTAAAATTTAAATTGTAAATGTAGTTTAAGTTATATTACTGTATATTACTCTAATACTGTATTAAATTTATTATATAATAAATACTTTAATATGTTTATAAAATATTATATTAATACAAAAAACTATTTGCTTTAAGTGGATATAAAGGTCAAACATACACAACGAGATTATTATTGACATTATAGGATACGATACGATATTTTACTTTCATATAATTATTTTCCTTAAAAGTTGTATATAAATCAATTTTTTTAAAATTTATTAACATAAATAAATTTAAGTTATAATCAAACAATAATAATCTATATAAATAGATATTTTTAATTAATAACATCTGAGACATTAATACAGGTTTTTCTGTAATACTTTAATAAAAACATTAATGATTTAATGATATGTAAATATTAAAATCTAATAATTATTTTACATTTTTTATTAAATATTATAATGAATATTAAAGCTTGAATAATTAAATATTACTGAAGTTTATAAAAATATATTTAATTGTGACCAGTGTTGGCAGAGACCAAATGTTTTTATAATACAAAGAGTAGTATACAGTATAATACAATGTAAAATACATGACCAATTTGGTTTACAAAAAAAAATTTAGCGCCACATAGTGCTAAAAGCATTGATATAAGCTAAGTAAATGATGTTTTATAATTAATATAGATTTAATATTATTTTTAAAAATAATTTATTAATTAAATTAATTAATTATTTGATTTTTATAACTTAGAAACAACGATAATAATAATAATAATGCATTTTCTAACAATTATATTTTTACTAAATATTTTTAAGTAATTTTTTTAACATAATATATATTAGTTTTTAAAATTTGTATAAAACATGCATTACATTGTATTTTACTGTATTATACAAAGTCAAAATTCAAAACCTTGTATTTTTCCAACCCTGATTGTGACATACTATCTTTTATATAAAATTTAAAAATTAGATTTAAATATTTTTAAACATCAAATAAATAAAACTGTTTGTTTAATAATTACATTAAATTAAACTTTAAATTATTAAATCGATTTGCATTAATAAAAGCATTAATGCATAAACTCATAGAAACTAAATTATAGAGTATTGCAAATAATTTTGTCGTTAGAAATGGGAAATCATTTAAATTAATTGCTTTTTATTGCACTATAAACTAAATATTTAATTACAATAATTGATTGATTTTTCACTATTGCTTTTGGTTAGAAATATTTTTCAATTATATTATAAGTTATTACTCTATAACTAACTTATATTGTAACTTATTTGTGACTTAAATTATAACTTATTTTATATCTTTTTAATCATTCAAATCAATTAATTATAATAAGCTTTCGATTAGTATACATAAACAACGTTATGTTTTTTGAATATTAATACAAATTATTGTAAACTTAATAATTTATATTTTATAATTACATAATACTTTTATCTTTAATTATATTCTTAAATTTTTTTATAATCAGCTATATATTTAAACAGTAAATTTATATTAATATTTAATGATGTGTTTATTGATATTTTTAAATTTAAAATTATATAAAACCAAATTTTAAAATAAGCAATGTAACATATTTTCAAGTAAAATTAGAGGTCGTATACTTATTTGATAATCACTGTTAAATGCTATCTATAATTAAAATATAAATTACAAATTTGAAAGAAATTTAAGTAAATTTATTTTAATCATAACTTTTAACAATACAGTAGTTTATAATTATAATATTTTACTAGTTTAGTAATTTATTTATTTATATAAAACTTAATATAAATTTTAATTAATAAATGATTTTTGTAATAATATAAATTATTATTAAATTAAATTTTATACTGGTATAAAAACAACTGTATATATATAGTATATGTTTTGTATAATTATAAACATTGATTTGTGTAGATTTGTATCATATCATACCATAGATTTTGCATAATATTTTTACGATTGATAAGTAAATTTTGAATATAGATTTTATTGATCTAGATTTTATATTAAATAAAACTTAAAATCAATTTATTATGTTACTTATGTCAAACTATATTTCAAAATAAAAATACAAAAATATTTAAAATATTTTACTTAAAGCTAAACATTGGCCATCAGTGAAATGTGTCAATCAATTAAAAAATACAATTTTAATAAAGGTTAATTTTCAAATTATTTAATAATTACAAATAATATTTATTTCTTATTACAAATTTAAATTATTTTAAATATTCATTAAAACAGATGAGATATATATTTTAAGACATAATTGAAAATAATTTTAATCGACACTAAAAATAACAATTAGAGAGACACTTGCGGTTAACAAACTCAGTGGCAATTACTTTATGGACTCAATAATCAACATAAAAGTTTGACACAAAAAATAAATGCAACAAATAAACATTTATATAAAGATACCCTCAATTATACGTAAATAAGATATTTCGATATTTAAATCATCACTATTTAAAAAAATATAAATAACATATTTTTTAGTAAACATCACAAAATCAAACTTGAATTGCAAAACACATATCTTAAACATTTCCTTTTAAAAATAAGTAATTATAATATTCAAAGATATATTTTTATTTATTATAACAATTATATTTGATTAAATAATTTATTGATATTTCAAAATTTTTACTATAATTTAATATTATTAAAATACAGTATTATAGTAAACATATTTTTTATAAATAAAATTTAATTTTTTAATAAATTAAAATAACTTTTAAAAATTAACAAATCAAAGTCACGATTATCAATGTATTATGTTTAAAAATATTAAAAATACACAATTTTAGAGTAAAATTTAAAATGCATAAAATTATGTATGAATCATTACAAAATTAAAGTATTTTAATTATAGACAATTATATTAATTATTTAAAATATTACTAAACATATATAAATAAAATGTTTATAATTATGATTACAATATATTACATAAATAAAATTATGAAAGTAGAAAATTAATTATAATTAAAATTATTTAAACTATTATAATATTATGACACTAATATACTTATTTTAATAATAACAATAAATTGTTATTAATTTTTACTAATTTAAAGGAAACAAAGATTTATAAAAGTAATTTGACATTTAAATTGTTTAAATTATTTAGTCAAGTGTTGATTACCTAATTATTTCAATAATTATTAATAAATACTTAACTATAGAATCCAAATCTAAATTTGAATTCAGGAAAACATTTTTATAATAACTTATCAAATGTTCAATTTTAATGATTTTAATGCTTACTTTATTGCACTTGAATCCTAAAATACATTCGTATAATATATTATACAAAATTATCTTAATTTAATTTACTTTTAAGTTATTTTATTAAAATGTATCTAATTAAATGCATCATAATTTACATTTGTATTTCAAATAAAAAAATAGACAATGTAAATGTAAAAACTAAAATATATTCATATTTGTTAAGCATATTTAAATATGGTTTTTAAACTATTGAATTAGGTTAGACATGAAATAAATATATATTATTAAAATCTCTCTCTCTCTCTCTCTCTCTCTCTCTCTCTCTCTCTCTCTCTCTTTCTGAGATAATATGAAAATAACTGTTAGCATAAAAACAAGATTTCCTGTTTTAACTGCAAAAAAGATGTGTTATTTTTTTAAGTACTTTATAATTCATATCTCATATTTAGAAAACATAATATGAGAAAGATTTTGAAAAATCAAGTCATTTGTAGTGTTGTAATCTATAAATAGAAACTCATTTATTTGTAATAACATTTTGTTGAGTATAAAAACTTGGACTTAAATAAATTTTAAACAAAAGTAAAGTAATAATGAAATATTCAAATATGGGTTCGTTTATTATATAATTGAAACTTTAATAAAACAATAAATAAACAAAAAATAGAATAACATTATACCAATCATGTACTATAATAATGTAATATCAATCTAGTATTATATTTATAACTATAATCTTAATAATTCTACTTCTAGTATGTATTGATTTTATTTTTTAAAATAATATTTTATTTATAATAGAATTATTAAAAATAATTTAAACAAAAAATACATTTTATTAAATTTTTTAAATAATACATTTCTGAATAACATTGGGTAAATGATATTATATAATATATTTTTAATAATATTAGATGTTTAAAAATGAGTTTTATTTAAACTTTACTTATAAAACATTTACAGTACATACACTTTGATGAATATATGATTTTAAAATACATTATTTGCATTTATTTTATAATATATTATAAAATATTATAAAATAGATGAAAAACTAATTAACTAAATATATATTACACATATATGTATTAATTAGTAAAATAGTTAGAAAAGTTATGCCCTTCCCTTGGCTTTGGCACCAGCTTTATATCCCTGATTGTGGGTCAATCCACCTGAAAACTGTTGTTGACCGCCATAACCACCGCCACCACCATTATATTGTTGTTGACCTCGACGTCCCTCTCCTTTGTGGACAACAGTGTGCACCTCTTCAATGACTGGTCTAATCTCTTGAGTCACTCGACGGTAAGGCTGAATGATTTCACGGACCTCTTGGATGACGGGCTTAACAACTTCGTGGACAACACGGTGTGGTTCGTCCTGGAAGGAGGCGTGCTCTACTTGGGGTGGGGAACCGGGTGTATGGCTCTGATGGACATTAACACGACTCGAACCAGTTTTGAAATGCACCTGAACTGGCACGTGATCGGGATTTACTTCTATGATTTGTGGCTGAGAGTAGTCCTGTTGTGTGGCCACTGGTCTCAACTCAACTGTCCTTCGTGTCTGAATAGCCGCATCATAGGCCGGTGCGCTACCATATCCTTGAACTGCATAGGGTAAGGGTTGGGACAATGTCTGTCCTCCATATGAAGCACCCGATGATAATTGTGCGACACTACCACTATAACCGCTGGCATTGCATCCAATGGCAAACAATACTACTACTGCAAGCTTTTGAGTGAAGTTTAAAATTTTAACAAAAGTTTATAATTTGTTTTTAAGATTAAATATTATTTTTATTATTATTAGTAAAATGTTTTTAAAAAAAATAATTGCTCTAACGTTATAAAATTTATTAGATATTTAAAATATTATTATATTTTAATTATATTAACATTAAGCATAAATTCAGGAAGTTTTGTTTCTAAGTTATAACTAATTATAAAATATATATTTAGCAAAATTAGAGTAATAGCTTATAGGCTTTTGGCATAAAATAATCTCTAACTTTTATTACATGATTTTTTAACTAAATATATCTTAAATATAAAAATTTCAACTAAAATAAATAAAAACTATAGATATGAAATAACATTATAGTTTATACTTTATTACTCAAATACTAATAAAACTATTAATAAATAATTCTTATAATTAATATTTATATTTAGATAAATTGTATGAAATATTGATAATCACTTACTCTATACATTATGAAACCGTTATTTAGTGAACACAAACACAAGTTTTATACAATCAATCGTTCAAATGGTATGAGAGTTGAATAACTTTCACTTAAGACTTGTTCTGTCTTTATATACGGCACTCAACTCTCAAACTTATTGGATGTTCACTTCAAGTCAGGTATACAGAGCACAGGTATACATACAATGCAGGTATTGCTGAATGCATTTGAATGGATGGCCAAAGAGTTTGCAGACCTGACAGAAATGGGAACACAAACAACACTTGAGATCTGGCTTTACCTCCAATTCATATCTTTTAAAATGACATTTAAATAATCTTTACATTTGACGACAGCTCTTGAGTGTAGCTCTTCTTTATAAGTAATATATTTAAAGTAATTTTTAAAACCACTTATTTATATTTATTTATTATTATTATTATTTATATTACAAAATCAGTGGGAAATCACTGGCTCTTCATATCTTATTTGAATATATATATATATATATCTATATATATATATATATATACTGTATATATGCTTTAAGTTGGCGATTGATTTATTTTTTTCAAAATTTAAATTTCTATTTCTAATTCAATAAACTATATTTGGTTTTCACATGGTATGGCCTATTAACATGTTGTGATGGGAAATTGAAAAAGTAATTTGACATTAAATTAGAGCACTTTTAGATCCAATATATTATAATAAAATATTGTATTTTTGTTCCCAAAAACGAGAACATCCTCTTATTCTTACATTATTATTATTAATGACCACTACTTACCTAACTGTCCCAATCATTGCTATTTTAAGTAATTTATGATAAATAACATATTCACAAAAGTAATAAATCTGATTAATATAATACAATCTATCAATGTATAAAAATACAATTTTTTTGTTTTGTTTTGAAAGGTCATAAACCAAATGACATATTCATTATATTTTATTTTTATTTTACACTATATTATCTACAGTATATAATTTTGATTGAGCCACAAAATGCTTGAAATTTATAATATTGAAACATATAAAAATAAATCATATACAGTTAATTACAAATTTTAAATTATAAATATTTTAGTATATTTTTTAATACTATAAAATTTAAGACTATACTTAGATTAAAATTTATTCATTGATATATTAACATAGATATTAATTGTTATACACTGTATAATACAATGTTATATGTTACAGCACATGTTATATCATATTGCATATAATCATTATTATATTTAAAGACTACAATAATAATAGCATAGTTTTAATAAAACACTTAGATATTTTAAGCATAAATAATATGTTTATTTTTATTAAATCATATGTAAATCATTATTTAACTTTATATGCAAAGTAAAGTTGTAAATGAAATTATTATTTTATTGTTTTTTAATATTTTAAAATATTATATAGGCTACAGTTTTGTAATATTTCACAATTAGTTTGTAATGCAGTCTTATACATTGTGTAACATTGTATAAAATCATTAAACATTAAAATATTGCTTATATTTATTTGTTAACAAAATATAAAAATTAATATTTTAATAAAGTATTATCAATATTAGATGTATAATACAGTATTTTCTAAACTTAATATCAAATTATGACCTCTTTATCAACAAATCAATAGTAAATGACATTTTGTTTTAATTGATTGTTAAACGTGTATTTAAAATTAATTGAAATATTTAGAAATATTTACATTAAAGCATTAAAATCATACATGAGCTATGTTTCTATAATATTTGTTATAACAATTTTATGATTTAATTGATGAATGTCTATAATAAAAAATATATTGATACAAATATAAAAACTACACAATTGATATATGAATAAAATTAATGAAATGTCTAAATATAATATAAATACTGACTAACTCGTAACTTATGAGTAATTATAATATGATATAAATATAAATATTATTTAATTAGTGTTTGGTTTTGGTTTTGATGAGATAGTGTTAATATACTAATGTTAGGCAAATAAAAATTACAGTATTATTAAAATTCATTATAATATAACAACAATTCTTGAATTTTTAAAAGAAAATCTCTATTTTTTAATTTTATTATATTTTCTAAAAATACAATTATTAGTACTTAATCATGAATTTAAAATTATTATTTTAATTGTTAACTTTCATTATATTAATAATCAATTATTATTTATAACATATTTTTATAATTTAAATTTATAAAGTTCTTATTATAAATTCTTAATAGTGTATTAATTATTTTTAATTAGACTTTTATTATCTTAAAATTTTGTATTGCAGTTATTTAATTACTAATCACTTGGTAAACTTAACAAAAATTATCTCAACTATTTTTATAAAATAAAAACAACAATTATTGCATAATATTTACATAAAGTTTACAAAAAAGAAAAAATGCAATAAATAATCACAAAAATAAAGTATAAATTAATATTACATCAGAATCTTATTTTTGTTAATAATTTACTTTTATTTCAGATGATTTAGATTTGATTTTTTAAATTTATAATTAAAATAATTGTGTAAAAATGTTGTTTCTAATTAAATATTGTCAAAAATAATAATATTTTTATTCTCCCAACACTTTTAAAACTAGTATATATTTAATATACTTATAAATGAGTTATAATTTTTTAATATTTCATTTACTATAATATAAACTGTTTTATTGATGATAAATGATATTGAGATTCATTTTATAAACAATTTGAATTTATTTTTTCAATAATAATTAATACTAACATATTGTGTGAATTATGACTTATTTGGTGATTTTCTCTTTATAAATAATTTGTTACAAATATATTGTGTAGATATTGTTTTGATTGTTATCACAATTATTGTAATAAATATCTACAATTGTGGCCGAAAACAAAAATTGGTTTAAATGTTACAAACGGTAGTAGTTATTAAAGTTTTTAAGTATAATATGCTTTATGACAAAAATATAAATAGATTTTTAAAATTTATTTATAAATAATTGTATTTATAATATTTTAAAATATATTTGCTCTATTAAATGATTTTTTTTCTATTACATTCAGCGTAAATTTATAAAATTGATAATTAATTGAGTATTATTAATTTTTATATTTTTAAACATCTATGCAACTCTTATATTATTTTTATATATCAAGCATAATAATTATTTAATCAAATAAATATTTATTTTATTTAATCATTACTTTCATTACTTCAATATATGTAAATAAAACTGTTTATTAAAATATCATCAGCTGTTTACAAATATTTATTTAATTGGCGAAGCAATTAGCGTTATATTTAGAGATGGGCAAATAGAAAGTTTCTATAAAATTTCTATAGAAATTTAACTTTATTGTGATACAATGGGATCCCCATAACTATATTAATGAGGCATAATAATAAACATATAATACTATATTAAATGTACAACACTATTATACAAAATTGTATATCTATATATAAAATACAGTAATTATAATTATTTTATAATAATCAGTTTTGTAAAATTTTATTCATTATTTTATTTTAATATAATTTTTAGTATAATATAATAAAATTAATTATTTTTTATTTAAATTAATAATTAAAATACTACTAATAATAATATTTAATTATTAATTGTAAAAACCATACATTGTTACAAAATAACCATGGGGATCCCATAGATAGAAATTTCTTTTAGAAACTTTCTAGAAATTTCTCTTTTTGCCAACACTAACTATATTCAATAAAAATAATCTTTTTGTTTGTTTATATATATATATAGAGAGAGTATATATATATCAGGGTTAAATAAGGGGGTAGGGCCAAAATGCACCTAAAATTTTGATTTTACCCCTTCAAGACTTTGACGAAATTAAAAAATGTTGTTTAAAAACGAAGAGAAATGACCTAATATTTTATTAAATGTTATTATGTTTTTTGAAACATATTAATGTAATTATTAAATAATAAAAAGTAAGATATTTAAAATCACTTAAAATTTGTTGAAAAGACAGTACAATTAAAATAGAATTTTAAGATAAATAAAGTTTGAAAAACAATATATACTGTTTATTATAATGTTTTTATTAATAACACTTTTAATTTTATAATTACTTGAATTAAAATTTAAATAATTAACGAACTAATAATTAATATTCAGTCAATATTTATATAACTAAAAATAACATTTTTTTAAATAAAAATTATTTATCTAAAACAAACATTAAAAATTGTTGTTATAAGTATTTTATTATTTAAAAATAATTAAAACACTAAAAATAACTCATAAACTATATATTAATGTATTTTTAAATTTTAAATACAGAATTATTTTATTTAAATTTTGTTAAAATTTAATAGTTTTATTAATTATAAAAAATATTTTGAGAAATAATGGAATTTATTGACAATATTTACCAATTTTCCTGGGAATTACTCTTGACTCCCCTTTTTTGGATTTTTGAAAAATTTAATAAAAGCTTTCGCTTCAAACTATATATTCCTCAATATTTTTGTCATTTGACTCCCTTATACTCCATTAAAATTCAAAATCTTCATAAACCTGATGTACAATATATATATATTTCTTTATTTTAATTATATTTAAACACTACATTATATTTTGGTAAAAAAGAATTATAATCAATAAATTATTTAATATAACACTTATTGCTAAATATATAGTTTATTTTTTAAAATTAAATTAAGTGTTTAAAGAGTTAAGTCACCATTTTATATGCTTTTCAGGAAATTTCCAGAAATTAGGAATAAAATTCCTAATAAATTCTTTAAATTTGGAGTATTTTCTTAATTTATTAAAAATGATATATATTTAAGAAAGTTATTATATTACAAATAGAATATTACCGTATTTTAAGATAATTATAATAAATTATACGATAAAATTTAATGATTTTATTATTTTAATTTTACATTATAAAGGAAGAATTATTATTCATTTTTAAATTTAAAGAATTTATTGGAAATATATTCCTACTTTCTGGTAATTTCCTCCCATTTACTTTGAATATTTGGGAATTTATTGAGAACTTGATCGCTAGATTTCAAAATTTAAAAAAATTGCCGTTTAATTTAAAAATGCAATAAAAAGGTATATATTTCCGATTTTTTCATTTTTTCCATTTCATACAACTTTTACTTTCCAATACTTTTTAAAGATCCAAACCATGTTTAACCCCTGATATAATATATATTATATATTGTATTATAAATCTAATTGCAAGTTTGTAATTTCAAATTGATGTCTATCTATTGAAAACATTGAATTATGTTATTTAAATAACATCTAAAAAAATTTGTGTGCTATGAAGTAAATAACTCATAATTTTATATAATATTTTTCAATGAATCGTATGATTATTTATCGATAGGAAATCAATAAAAATTAAGACATAAACATATTAACGACACTTTATATGTGATAACAAATCAATGGGACTTTTTTTTATTGATTCGGTTGTCAACAAGGGTTACCATCAATGTAATGGTTGTAATACACTAATCAACTCATTATTAGATAATTAATGTCGAAATCAGACATTTAGTAGTCATCTAAGTGTCTGTTGTTTAGAAAAAGCCTTCAAAAAAAACGATCATAAGTTAAAAGATTATGTATTTTATAATATTATTAAAGTTTTTTTTGTTTCGATGGCATAAATAAAACTATTAAAAATGCTTTATATTAATTTAGTATTATTACATTTATAGTAAATACTATCCTATGTATTATACATTTTCGTATTTTTTGATTATACTATGAAAACATCACAAATAATTATCACTAATAACAACAGTTAGATAATATTTTATAATATGTATGTTGTTTACAATACACAATAAAACAAACTATTTGTACACAAAGTTATTACATTTTCACTGATTCATACAAAATATATACGTATTTTTCATTAAAAATCTAGTTTTAAAATATTAATTAAAATTCAAGTTGACGTCAAAATTTCCAAATTAATCCCTGAATACCCATGACTTGCTATCAAATTAATCAAGAAAATGATTTACCAGTTTAGTTGTTTATAAAGTATATATATATATATATATCCATAATATTCATACAGTTATTTTTGTATATAACTTATACTGTATATGAATTTAGAAAAGTTAAGTAATATTAACTAATTATGCAATAGGTTTGTGATTTGACTAAAAACAGTGAGTGTTGGAAACAGAGGTTTTTCAATATAAATATAAGGCATTCAAGTCCTTGACTAAAGTCTCATCAATTGATAAGAAATAATATGAATAAATAAATGTATATTTTGGACACTTTTGACTAAATTGTATCCAATTATTTTTTGCTAAATGTTAATTAGGTTCATACAAAACTTTAATACAATTATAAGATTGCAATATTTAATTAACAAATTAATATAGATTTTTAGTAAAAATTTTCATATATTATAATAATCTTTTAGGTAACTAAAAATTATTAGTAACCTTAAAGCAGTTGAACGAGTTTTTGTTTTTAATTTCAATATTTAGAGATAACTAAATATTTTAAAAAAATATTTTACAAATATTTATCAAAAACTTTTCTATTTTATTTTTACTATATTTTTATTGAATTATTTTTAAATACTATTTATTTGTAATTAATGTAATCCATTATTATTATAAAGAGTTATTCATATTAAAATTGAATTTAATGTTTATGAAAATAATAAACTGATTATAGAGAAACAGTTTGTGACAAAATCTAATATAAATAAGAAAAACTAAAATATCATAAATTATGAGTCAAATGATGGTCTCATATATTTATTGAGTGATAGTTGTGATCATAAAATGATTTCTTGATTTGATAACACATTGAGCCGTACCTCACATGTGGTCTTAATTCTCATAAATACTGACTTATTATTAATATATTTGATTTAATGTAGTGTTTTGTGATTTGATAAGAAAGAGAGAGAAAGAGAGACATCATATCGACTAATAAATAATTTTATAAACGATTCCACTTTTAATAACTTTATATATTCATTGAATTTCTTTTTAATTTGTTTTGTTATTTTCATAATTTTAATTGTCATCATATAATAAACATATATATTTATATATAATAGATGTTATAATATGTCTGATAATATTGTTAATAAATTGTCAAAACTGGATCTCGACAATGACCTGGAAGATGATCAGTTGGAAATGCTTCAAGAAAAGTGTGGCATATTTGGGTGCATTGCCAATGGCGAGTGGCCCACTCCTCTCGATGTCGCACACATCATATGTCTAGGACTGGTCGGTCTTCAGCACAGGTATTTTTTTATTACCATAAGTATAATATATAACACATACCTAAAAATTGATTTCTTTAAAATAGCATCAATGAGTAGATATTTAAATTTTGTAGTAAATCTACTTATTTTTGTTATTGTTATGTTATTTTAGCTCTTTTTAATTATATATAAATATAATTTGTAAAAATTACATTACAAGTAAAATTTTTTAGCAATTATTTTTAAAAATTAATTGTTTAGTATATAATTGTAATTTTCAGTATTACATTAAGCATAATAGAAAATATTTTATTACATTTAATGCATTGTAGTAAATTAAATAATATATACATAATTATATTTATCTTTATTAAAAAAATATTTCTATTAAATGGTAGATTTTTATTTAATATACAATACAAACATTTATTAAATACTGTATTTTTCTAATTTCAGGGGTCAAGAGTCAGCCGGAATAGTAACCTGCAAATGGACTCACGGTTTGTGGTATTTGTTACTTATAAAAATGACAATTGAATAAAACAAAAATAAACCATATAATTGCTAATTATATTTTAGAAATATACAATTATTGTAAAAATTATATTTTTTTAGAATTGTATTGAGAATATAATAGATATTCAATGTTTGACCTAAACTTGTTTAAAATTTCTAACAATTCAATGTAAGATATGATTTAACTTAAAATTTAGTTCAAACGAAACAATTCAAACAATTGGTCATTATTACACATTATATATATATTTAAACAAATGTGATTTTATTTACAATATATAAATTTATTTTTTAGAGCCATTTTCAGTTCATCGAGGAATGGGTTTAGTATCTCAAGTGTTTAATGAGCCCATAATGATGACACTGAAAGGAAATCTGGGTATCGGTCACAATAGATATTCAACGGCTGGCGGTGCAGACAATATCCAATTAGCCCAACCATTTGTGGTACACACCTCTTATGGAGCAATAGCTATGGCCCATAACGGAGAGTTAGTCAATTCACAGACACTTAGAGAACGTATTCTCAGGAATGGTGTCGGACTTACCACAGGTTTTACATTTAATATTTCAATAGATTATTTGCTATACATTTTCATTTCAATAGGCTATAGCTATAACATTCAATTTTGCAAAATATTTTTGCAATTTTATCTTAAAATCACATCACACTATCACTAATCAAATTTGCTTATATTAAAGCTTAAAATTTATAAACAATTTCATCGATTTATAGAAATTTATTTATATATCATATGATTTATAGAAACTTTTATCAATTATTTTGTATAAACATCGCTATAATACTGTACTTGTATGTATATATTGTATTTTAGCTTTTTATATATAATTTAACAGTTTATGCTAATATTTGTTTTAAAACTTGAATATATTTATTTTTTATAATTATAAAATTTGCATTACATTGAATATATAAATACAATTGAAAATTAATTTAACAAAATGTTATATTTGTATTTTTGACGGTTAGGCAGTGACTCTGAGCTCATAACACAAGCACTGTCTATGGAACCGCCCCAACAGTTCAAACAATTTAATTATGAAAGAAGTAATAGTGTTAACAATTGTGACAAATGTTCGGTCGATCATAACGGACACGTATGTGACCACACATTTAGCCAATGATTTTGATATTTATTTTAATTATTGCACTGTTTTTTTAAATAGACTGAACACAAACAATCAGCTATTAATCCCTACGCTCAGAGCCATATGTCTCAAAAAGACTCCGATTTTGTGGCCAGAATTTTGCATGTATTGTAACTTTCATATTATATTATAAATTCATTATTAAATTAATAATATAAACACAATTCTTTAAAAATATATAATAAATTCAATAATTTATAGATATCTATATCAATAAATAATAGTTAAAATATTAGTTATGACTTTATAATAATAATTAAATAATATTTTTTGTTTGTGAAAATAGTTGATGTCATTGACACCTTTATCTTATTCATTGATTGTAATGTGGGACGAATGCATTTATGCCATTCGGGACCCATTTGGTAACCGACCCCTATGTTTGGGGGCTTTAGGTATTTGGTATAACTAAATGTTAAAATATAATATTTTAAATAAAATAATTATTTTGTTATTAATTTAAATAAAAGTCTCGTCAACCAATCAACTAAGTACTCAGGGTTTACCAAACAAAGTGGACGGTTGGGTGGTATCATCGGAATCGTGTTCATTTCCATCAGTTTGTGCCAAACTATATCGGGATGTATTGCCCGGAGAGATAGTCAAGTTAGAGAAGAATCGCAAACCTAAGACATTGGCAATAGTTCCTCGACCTGAGGGTAATAATTTGTGATTTTATTTACAAAATATATAAATATATATATATTATTAATAAAATGAATGTATGAATAGCTGCACCCCCGGCATTCTGTATTTTCGAGTACGTCTACTTTGCTCGACCAGACTCTATGATGGAGGGACAGGTCATTGATTATTAAAATATCTTAATTTTCTTTCTAATGTGTATTTAAATTATAATTTTAACTTTTTTTTCATATTATAGACTGTATATACAGTTCGTATGAAATGTGGTCAACAATTAGCCATCGAAGCGCCTGTTAATCCCATAACTAATGGCTTAACAAATGGTGAAACAGATCTTGGTTTTGCTTCAGACGACCTAATCGTAGCTCCCGTTCCCGAAACTGCTATTCCAGCTGCTTTGGGTTACGCCCAACAGGCAAAACTACCCTATGTTGAAGTATTCTGCAAAAATAGATATGTTGGTCAGTATATTATTGAAATCTGATAAATTTAAAGTGAATATAATTAAATTAATTTGTTATATAATAGGTCGTTCATTTATTCAGCCATCAATTAAATTAAGGCGTTTGGCAGTAGCAAAAAAGTTTGGACCCCTTTCCCAAAATTTTATTGGAAAATCAATTATTTTAATAGAAGACTCAATTGTTAGAGGTATGTCTATTTACAATACATTATAAGTATACAATAATTAAATAATATATCATATAATTATTACTATTTAGGGACAACTATTGGACAATTGATTCGTTTATTAAAAGATGCGGGTATGCAATAATTATTTTAATTATTTATTTGATATATTTAGTTATTTATTGTTATTTTTAAATATTTATTATTAAAATTGCCAGGTGCTAAAGAGGTCCATATAAGGTAATGAATAATTTAAAATTATTTAATAATAAAATACTTTATAACATAAATGTTTAACTTTAGGATTGCATCGCCAGCGCTACACTTCCCCTGTTATATGGGTATTAATATTCCTACAAAAGAGGAACTGGTGGCTAACCATCTCAAAGCTGAACAATTAGCTCAAACATTAGGTTAAAAAATATTGTTAATTTTTAAAAACTTATCAATTTATTTAACAATATTATGTAATTCAGGCGCCGCTTCTCTCGTGTACTTATCATTGGACGGCTTGAAAAAGTCGGTTCAGTCGGGAATTAGAGATGAAATGTTGAAAACAGATCCGGAATGGGAAGAGAGTGATCTACAAGAGAGGATCGGTCACTGCACCGCTTGTCTCACCGGACAATATCCGGTTAAATTGAGTTTTTAATTGATTGATATAACATTTTTTATACATTTATAAAAATATCATAAAAAATAAATATTTTACATTTGATAAACCTTGATACTAATTATCACTGATTATTTTTATAATGCCAGTAATTTTTATGTTAGTATCTATATTAAAGTATTAAAAATGTTAGCTAAAAAATTTATATAAAATATATTACATTTGACTAGTTATGATGAGATATTATTGATCTTATACTTTATTTTTTAAAGGTTTTATATTGTAAATGTAACAATAAGTTCAATTGCATTTAAAAACTCAAATTACATTTAACGAACAATTAGATAATATTTATAAAGTGTGATAAAATACAATTGTAAATATAAATAAACAAACTGTAGTTTAATAATTAGATTTTATGAAACAAATAATAATAATAAATTTTGATATTACTAAAAAACTATAAAATGTCAATTATAAATTTTTTATATAAAGTAAACAAACAACTTGTTAAGATATATATATTTTTATACTTATTATTTTAAGATAATAAACTAAGAAAAAGTATGCCATAAAATATTTTATATATTATACAATTAAAATAAGTTTATAGAGTAAGTATAAATATTTTTACATACTATATATAACTAAATATCATACAATTTGATAAATAGTGCAAATACATTGTATATCAGTTATCAATGATAACTTATCATAAATATTGTAATACAATGAACAATGATTGTACAATAATTATTGTACGATATTTGATATAATATTAATAATATAATACAAAAATAAATAAATACAAAAACAATACAAAAATGCTCATCAATTTTTAAAAAATTATTTATTAATACTGTATTTTATAATACAAAAATCTATTAGTACGGTAAATAAATATTTGTCATGTATTAAATGGCTTAAAGTATTATATTTAACTATCGATAAAATGCAAATAAAGCCAATTATCAATCTCTGGTAAATTTATTATTATTTTTATTGTAATAATTATTGGTCTCTTGTGGTAATATGTCATTATTATCGCTATTATTACTAATATTACTATTATTATCATTAATAATGTTATTATTTGTCCAATTTTGGAGTTGTGCCGAAGCAAAAAATATGTATACCAGTGCTGTGCCGATATAGACCCCACCCGTCACATAAAACACATACGACCAGGCCTTCAATGTTTGCTAATAAGAATAATTAAAATAAATTATTTTAAAACATAAAAACTAATTTTGTAAATATAATTAATACATTTCCATTAGTAAAAGCATTGGCCACAAGTGGTGCCAAAACTCCGGGCAAATTTCCTAAACTATTTGTAATACCCATCAAAGTTCCCGCATAATCGGGTGCCATATCAACGTGAGTACACATAAAACCAGAAAATATAAACCCATTTAAACCCATAGCAATGACAAATAGTGTAACACTGGCAGTCGTATCGCATTTGGCTATTATGACACCAATCAGACATACCATTGGTCCCAAAAATCCTGTCAATTGCATCAAAAATTATTATAACCGGTAAAATAATTTATTTATTTATTATTTTCAATAATTGTCAAAAATAACTTACCGACAGAATTGCAAACTTTTCTGATCCAATTAATTGGTATCTTTCCCTTTGAGCGCAATTTATCACTAATCCGTCCCACAATCCAACTCATGAGTGCACAGACGAGCCACGGAAGGCTCGACAAGAAACCATTCTTTAGATTTATTTAATTTTAAAATTTAATTAATCAAACGATTTAATAATGACAATACCGAAGCCAAATCCATTAATAAAATTTTTTCAAAATATGTTGGCAACAGAGTCAGCACAGTTAGGAATCCCCAGTTTTGTCCGAAATGAGTTATAACCAGTGCCCACATCGGCACTGATGTAACCATTTTCTTCCAGGGTATCGGTGCTCTCTTTTATATTTAAATTTATGTTATATTATTAATAAATATATGAATATAATTATAATACTGTACCTCTTTGACGGCTTCACTTCCCTGACCAGTCTTAATGAATTGCAATTCTTTGTGTGTGTGATATACGGATGTTTATCGGGACTTTCAAAGACGATAAACCCCCACAAAGCAAACCAAAGACAGCCCAAAATGCCGAGTATATAGAAAATTGAAGGCCAACCCCCCAAAAATGAACTGTTACAGAGATAACCGGCCACTGTATTAGTTATAACGGTACCGATCTGTGCGCCCGTGAATACTATTGTTGAGCCCAAACTTCTTTCCATTTTTGGCAACCATTTGGCTAACAAAGCATTCATTGTAGGAAATACCACCCCTTCAGCTAATCCCTGACCAACTCTGACAGCAAAATATGCGCTGTAACTCCAATCTGCGGCAACTGGACTGACCAATGATAATATGGCTGCTATGAGGACACTCGACCCGAATATCCATTTGGCTCCAAACTTTTCAGCCAACAAACCTCCCGGTATTTGAGTTATAATATACCCGTAAAAGAAAGCGCCTAAAAGTGAAGCTTTTTGAGTGTCTGTCCAATCAAATGCACCAGAAGTGCCACCACTTGAGCTGTTGTTACCGGCATTGGCTGCGCACTGATCACTCTTTTCTGATGTACCATTAGATCCTACCATCGCTACGATGGCTACACTTAGTACTACTTTGTAGCCATAAATGAGATTAAATCCAACAAAACCCATGAATACAAACAGATATCTCATAGGAATTATATGGAAACAACTGTTTCTCTCTTTCACAGAATCCACAGAATCGACACTATTCTGTGATTCAACACTATTGCTGTTTGTCTTCATTTTTTGTGTCAATACAAATAAATAAAGTGATGTTTTTATGTTTAATTATTTATAACAATTAAATGATTTATATGTTAGCATAAAATACAGTAATTTTAAATGTCATAGATATTTAAGTACAAAACAATTATACAAATACTTTATATTTTATCATTATTTTGATATCAATTGTCAATATTGTCAGCTCCTGTGGTACACTCTGTAAAATTATAGATACTATTTATACTAATCTATGCAATAATTTAATATAATGCACTTTCTATCAATCAATAATTTATGTTATCATTTAAGTTATTATTAGGCACTTTATAGTTGTTTTCACACATTATTAAATAATTTAATTAAAAAACTTACTTTAATTGAAAACACTTATAATTACTAAACTAGTGAATTGGTATACAATAATCTACAGTATATTGTTTCAGTGGTTATAAATTACATGTCAATGACAGTGTAATAGTGCTGATGATGGTATGCTGTTATCCACCCAAACAATGTCGATATATTGTACACAAATTCACTAGTTTAGTGATTATAAGTGTTTTCAATTAAAGTAAGTTTTTACTTAAATTATTTATGTTATCAATTATCAAATATTTTATTATCAAATTACAGTAATTTGAAATATTGTATATCGCATATACCCATTGTATTACTTGCCATTCCATAAAACTTTGTAAATTAAAAAATATATAATTTATGTATAATATTTATTTATGTAATATTTTTATGTATTTATATTATAACTCTCTAGCAATACATAAATTATGTTATAGTTATCACAATTAATTAATATAAGTTACCAATACTAATTTTACTATATTTACTAATATTTTACAATACTAATCATAGCTTTGAATTCACACTTAAGTATAATAATATTTGCTTAAAATATTAAAAATAAAACAAAACACAGATAATCCATATGTCTATTCATATGACTTATTTGATCACTAATAATGAACAATAGGTCTATTGTTGTCTCACTATAATATTTCAATCAATTTTACTTTAGTTTAAATTAAGTTACAATCAGGGTTGGAAAAATACAAGGTTTTCAATTTTGGCTTTGTAAAATACAGTAAAATACAATGTATTGGATGTATTTTACAATATAGAAAAATTACATTAACAATGATTACATTACATTATTATTACATAATTTCAATATCGTTATTAGAATCGTTGTTTTCTAAAACTATTAAAAATTAATATTAATTATTTTATTAATATATTTCAATACCAGAATTAAATTGAATAGCTAATTTCAATTTTTTCAAAATAAAAAAATTATTATTATTACAAAATGTGTGTTTGTTTATGAATTTTAGTATTTTTGTTACTAGGTGGCGCTAAAAATTTTTTGTAAGCCAAAATTGCCATGTAATTTACATTGTATTATACTGTACTTGTATTACGCTTTGTATTATACATACACTTTGTCTCTGCCAACACTGGTTACAATAGGTTAAGACGCGCGACAATAATATCTTAACAATTATATCTGTAAATTGAGGACCTATTCTATACTATAGAGTATAGAATATAAATATTTAAAATTTATACAAAAATAGTTTTTCAAAATTGTTATTCAATTATGATAACTTCAGTTTTGATTCCCATAATAATCAATTATATTCTTTTATCAATATTCTTAGTCATATATTTTTATTTCAATTACAACAGTAAATATAAAATTTAATTTCCTATAAATTTGTATAAATTTTTGTTATATTTTGTAGAACTTTTCAACAATTTGGAGAACGTTAAGACAACAGGTTATATTAAATTTTTTAAAAATTGATAAATTTGTTAATTAATAAATTATTAATTATCTATAGAATTATCCAATGGTGTCAAAAGTGGAGACAATAGTGACAAAAGCAAATCTGATTCAAATGAAACTCAATTGACTTTTAAGACAACAAAAAGTCAAAAATAATGTTAAAGTTATCGAAGTAGTTATTCGTTAATTTATTTTATTAGTGATTTTTCTTGTCTTTAATTTTATTAATAAATATTTAACCCAATTTTTGAAGAGTACTTTATTTGGAAATACAATATTCAATATATATTTTTTATATATTGTAATATATAAATAATAATGTAATATATAATATTGCAATATATATTGTATATACTGTACAATATTTAGCTACAATACAAATTGTTAGAATTTAATATATCATATAATTAATAAAGTCTAGTATGAATGTATAAAATCGTTGTTATTCACATATTTTACACTAAATTAATTGATATAAATTTATTATTGCAAATTTTTATCGCTTATTAAATGAGTACTTAATTAACTATTTTAATGTAATTATATTTTACTTGAACAATATATGATTTAGTAAACTAAGTTATTGAAGATTTAAAGTCTACTAAAGTACAGTATATTATTTCTTAATATTAATGTATTTTCGATTATCAATAAATCTATATTTTTAATATTTATAGATTAAACTAGTTTTTGACATTAAAATTCATTAATTTTAAAGTTATTCAGGGTTATATTATAAAAACGATAATGAATCATAACAATCCAGGGCTAAAATATTTATAAATAATATTCACAAATACATTAAATTTACATATTTAATGTAATACAAATGATCTTTTATTCAAGTAAAATAATATTAAATATTAAGTTATAATACAATGAATTTTATAATTAAGTTAAATTATTTGTCAAAATGAGTATAATATATGCGATTAATTGCTACAACTTTTTCTAAACATAACAAATGATAAGAAAAGTAAAACCAAAATATATGCCAAACTTGTTATATAACCGTAGAGGACGTTATCATCAAAAGCAGACCAATTTCTCAATAATATTGATCGCAAAGCATCTATAGGTAGTGTCAATGGAGTCATATATGAGATGATGTGTAGATATTTAGGTATGGCTTCAATTGGCCAAAACACGGCACTAATGAACCACATGGGAAACACTATACTAAACACTAGTATCTGCAAAATGTTAAATAATAAAATTAATAATTAGTCTTTGTTACAATTTATGTAAATTTATAATAATAAATAAAAACATTTTTATTATTTTTAGTGTATGTATTATCATAATCATCAAAATATAGATTTTTATCAATTTTTAGTCATTAATTTGGGACTTTACGTCCCTATCAATCGTCTGTATCATTGAGGAAATGCATAAATATTTTAAATAGAGAACCTTCGTCTCAATTTAGACAGACTTACAAATAGATTATCAAAATATTTATCAATATTAACTAAAATTCAAATCATTATAATTCAATGACAGTTTAAATTGAAAAATTTTATGTCTTTTAGAGATTAACTATGGATGTGATCACAGATTATTATTTTTTAATTTAATTCCTTATGTAAAAAATAATTGAATTAAAATATTAAATAATTTTATTGAAAGAATATGCAATAAATTGGACTCATGTTAATTTATCCAAGGGACTGTTCACATATTACGTTCGCACTTTTTAAGAAATCTAGACCCCTCCCCCTCTTTAGCAAAAGTTCGCTTTGGCTAACCCCCCTCCTGTCAAGTGCGAACGTAATATGTGAACCACGCCTAAACGGTTGGCAATTATTAAAATTTATTTAAACTATTTAAAATGTATTATATGCTATTTATATATATCTATTATTTATTTCGATACATACCAGTGCTATTGACTCCTCAGTATTCATGACAGAGATAAGTAGGCCAAAGCTCATGCCCTGTAAGCCCTGAAGCGTTATTAAAGCAAATGCATCCCAAACTGATCCCTTCAATGGTATGTCAAATAAGATAAATGAGAAAAACATGAGAAGAAAACATTTAGCGATAACACATAAGAAAATCATAATTATGTGAGATATTAGGATTTCTGATGAGTTCAGTCCCGCCACTAAACCCCTGTCCAGATGACCGTCTTTTCGCTCAATTACTATTAATAGAGACGAAAATAGCATAGTTGTCACATGTATTGTAGCGATGATAACACCCGGTGCTGTAAATTCATACAGCGTTGAGTCCATTTGTCCATAGATTGGTTTCTCAATAGTGAAAGGCAGTGATACTGCTCTTGGATTATAGCCCAGGGATAACATGTATTGATTCAAAAACTTTTGAGAACTTTCAAGAAATGAGTGGTAAATAAGTGGACTGACAGCTGAATAAGTCATATCCGCGTATACTTTGACCTGACTGTCCGCTATTTCCTCATCTGAAAGCTCGTATGGATTATGAATTCTTGCCTCAAGACTATTGCTGAAGTTTTGAGGGAACAGTAGTGCAAAATAGGACTTTCCATTAATTACCGAATTAATAGCTATGTCTTTATCTTTGTAATAGTCTTCACGAATTACATTGCGATCGATGTACTGAAGAAATTCGTGAGACAAATGATTGTCAATATCGGGCTTATGAACGGCTATCGGGATGTCTTGGGGTCGACTACCGGTGCAAATGCAAAACAGTGTGATTTGTATGACTGGTAACATAAGAAGCATCAATAAAATAATCGGATTTCTGGTAATCCTTATTTGACTTCTCCATAACAAAGCTTTAATGTGTTTCCAATCAATAACTTTCTTGTGTTTTGGACATAGATTTTGTATATTTCTTGAGACACCAATCGATTCGTTCAAATGTTTTGGTGACCTATCTATTGGTCTTTTGTTTTGTTTCTTTTCAATTGATATCTTAAGGAACGTCTCTTCCAATGTTAAGCACTCATATGTGTTCAACAACTCCCTGGGTTTAGACTGTATTAATAATGTTCCCGACTGTATATAAGCTATATTTGATGCATTTGTAGCCTCTTCCAGATAATGGGTTGTTATTACAACAGTAGTTCCTATAAACAATTGTTAAATATTTATATAATTTTTTATTATTAAATTGAGTAACATTTTAAAAATATTTCTTGATAATTAATTTGATATTAAATTTAATCAATTAAAGTTTTTAAATAAAAATTAAATATTCATTTATTATAATTATTTATTGTATGATAAAATATTTTTAATAATATAAAATGCAAATTAGAAAAACAATTTTTATCATAAATCTAATCAATTTCTATCGATCTAATAATCGATTAAATTCAATGACTAAATGTATCCAAATAATAATTTTCACTTAAATATAGGGAAATTAATATTTTTCTTATATTACATTATAAAATGATCATATATTTTGTCTGACAATAAACTATTATAATAAGTATAAAAACATACCATCAGTTTGACACATGTCCTCCAAATATTCCCAAATACGACACCTGAGTATAGAGTCGACACCAACAGTGGGCTCATCCAGTATAAGAAGTGGTGGCTTATGAAACATAGTAACAGCCATTGAGACCAATCTTTGTTGTCCTCCACTCAATTGTCCGATAAGTCTATCTTTTTGCGGTAAATTCAGTAAATCTTTCAAATGATTAATCCTTTCCTTTATTTTACTTAAATCCATGTCATATAATATACCGAAATAGTATAGCATTTCGGTTATTGTAAATTCACTGAATAAAGCTGTTTCTTGAGGCATATATCCAACACCTTTGCCGGGAATATTGGACTTTGAAGAAGAGGGACGGATACCAAACACTTTAATTATTCCACTCTTAGGCTGCAAACGACCCAAAACTAGCCTCAAAAGAGTAGTTTTTCCGCACCCACTCGTACCCAACAATCCAAATATACGACCTGTTTATTGATATTACTTTAAAATTAACAAATTTCTTATTAATTATTTAAAAATATCAAAACCTTTTGGTATTTTAATCGTAAGATTATTTAATATAAGATTATCCTTATTGTAACCGAAGTCAACTTTGTGGACATCAATAGCCGGTCGGGAGTCCAGTATTGAGTAAATGTTGTCATTTGTATAATTAAATGTATTATTTTTGTCAAATATATTGATACGAATCAATTGTGGCTCCATTTGTGACACTTTTTTATCACAGCATTCATATATTAAAAATTAAAATCATTATTAGATTAGCTTTACTTTAAATATTTTTTAAATGAAATGTTCAAGTTTAATGTCAAATCCAATTACTTGACAACTACTAAAAATTTATAATTTAAATTTAAAAGTACATAAAAACCATAAATTTATTTAAATAAACCAATCCTTGAGCTCAAGTTCAGGATAGTTCATACACTTTCATACAATTATTTAATTAAAAAAAGTTTTAATAAGAGATTATATTATTATTTGGCACTAATTTGCGACAAAGTTTTCCCATAAAAACAAAATTCAATAAATAAAATTAATAATATATTATGTTTATTATAACTTATAAAACAAGCAGTTGTTGTTAAGCGCAAGTCTATAAAAATTGAGTACAAATAAAACCGCAATTTATTTGATTTTTGCCTATAAAATATTGTGAACTCACATTTTTAACAGATTTGATATATTAACACAGTTTTTTAAAAGTGAAATTTTATTATAAACAAAACTTTTATACATGTAACTAATATATCATATAAAATAATTGTTAATTTTTACAATATATTAACAAACTATTACTTTTTTAAAAAATAGCACTTATCGCATAAGCGATAAAATCTATTATCAATGTTTGCATTAATATATTAATAATTTAATATAAAACTATATTTGACTGAAATATATAGGAATAATGGAGATTCATATAAGTAAAATAAAAACTTTTAATATGAAGGATAAATTTTAATATTATTAATATGCACTTAAAATGTATAAATATTATGTTGAAAACTATAGTACTATACAGTAGTTTATATAAAGCAAGATTTATTAAGATTAAGTAAAAATATACTGTAAATCAATCATACCTTTCATTATTACTAATCTTTTATGTCAATACAAATAATGATTAACACAATGCAAATAAAGTGCAAATAAAAGCAAATATTTAAATTATAATATAAACCAAACTCTTATCTTTCTAAAAGTTTTAATTAGGGTCTGTTAACATATTACGTTCGCATTTTTAAAGAAATCTACACCCCCTTTATATGTTCGAAATTGTTTGCATGTAGTCATTTTTAAAAATTACGTTCACACGTCCCAAACCGCTAACCCCCCCCCCACTGAAAAATAAAATATCTAAATGCGAACGTTCTTAAAATCTCTATCTCTCCCCTCCCCCTCGTTCACAAAAGTTCGCTTTGGTCGACCCCCTCCTCAAGTGCGAACGTAATGTGTGAATCACCTCTTAGAGAAACATTTAAAATTATTTTCATATTATCACAATTTACTATTAGCCACAAGGGTTGGAAAAATACAATGTTTTAGAATTTTTGATTGATTTCAGTGTATAATATTGCTTGTATTATACAATTTTTGAAACTAATATGTATTATGTTGAAAAATTAATAAAAAATATTTAGTAAAAATATAATTACTAGAAAATGCATTATTATTATTATAATCATTGTTTCTAAATAATAATAATTTAGATATAAAAAATAGAAATTCAATACAAAATAATATGTAATATATATTTATTATAAAACATGACTTACTTTGCTTATATCAATTCTTTTAGCATAAGGTGGTACTAAATTGGTCATGTATTATACATTGTATTATACTCTATAAGGCGTGGTTCACATATTACGTTCGCACTTTTTAAGAAATCTAGACCCCCTCCCCTATGTTTGTAATTGTTCGCATGTAATCATTTAAAAAAATACGTTCGCATGTCCCTAACCGCTACCCCCCCTCCACCACAAGAAATAAAATATTTAAATGCGAACGTTCTTAAAGTCTCTACCCTCCCCTCCCCCTCGTTCGTAAAAGTTCGCTTTGGCTTACCCCCCCCCTCCCCTCAAGTGCGAACGTAATATGTGAACCACGCCTAATACGTTTTGTATAATACAAACATGTTGTCTCTGTCAACCCTATTAGCTATTAAATTATCTGATACTTGAACTAAACATAATTTTATATATTTATATAGAAATAATATTATTTCTACTTTTTGGTAAAGCTTTTATTTACATATGAAATACAAAAACATTTTATACGTGATATTAAGTGTATATAATTTAATACATGTCTATATTTTTTAAATAAATAAGTTAACAAATAATGTTATTGAGTAAAATGTTTATATTAAAAATAAAATTACATTATTTACAAAGCTTTAGAAAATAATAAATAGTTTTGCATAAAAATATATAAAAGTTAAAAACAAATACAATAATTACTTTTTTTTTAAAACTTTACAATTATAATAATTAATTAAATATATAATAAACATTTAGTATTCAAAAATTACAATATTTTAAATTAATTATATGCTCTGTATTTATTATTACGTATCAAAAAATAAAATAGTAAAATTTAATATAATTTAGTAAAAATATTAAAACAATAAGACTAATAACAACTATTTAATTAGGTTTTATTTGTTTATTTATATTAAAAATCACTTAACATTTATTTTTTTGTTTTAATATTAAATTTTATATAAGGCGTGGTTCAAATATTACGTTCGCACTTGAGGGGGGGGGGTTAGCCAAAGCGAACTTTTGCGAACGAGGGGAAGGGGAGGAGTAGAAACTTTAAGAACGTTCGCATTTAGATATTTTATTTCTTGTGGTGGAGGGGTAGCGGTTAGGGATATGCGAACGTATTTTTTTTAAATACTTACATTCGAACATAGGGGAGGGAGGGGTCTAGATTTCTTAAAAAGTGCGAACGTAATATGTGAACCACGCCTAATTGAAAAAAAACTACGTTGAAGGCGCCAAAATTGGTTGGGGCTCTAACTTGTTGGCTTTAGACCAGGGGAGGGGTTAAGACCCAAAAAAATCTCGATCCCAAGTGGGGATTGTAAGATGTCTTACCCCCACCCCATTAGTAACACTGGTATTATATCCATATATTTTGTAATATTATATTTATAGCGATGTAATTAAATTTTTAATTATGAAATATTTGATGTATTGATAGTATTTTAAATATTTTTTTTGAAAATTATAAAAATAAATTAATGATAATTTATTAAAATTAAATCATTTTTTAAATAATAATAGTAAATATAAAATTAATATAATTATTATAATATAAATAAACAAAATATTATTTAATAATTTACACAATAATATTAATTAATAGATAATAATAATAATAATATCTATTATTGTGTAAATTATTATTATTATTATTATTATTATTATTATTATTATTATTATTATTATTATTATTATTATTATTATTATTATTATTATTATTATTATTATTATTATTAAATATAAATATTAATTAAAGTTATATTTGCTAATAATTAATTAAATACAATTACATATTGAATTTCTCCTTTTAATTAATTCTTAATTTAATATTAAGACATGTCATTGAAATTGTATTTTGAATTTCAATTCCATATAACTTATTTTTGATGCTTAATTCAAATCTAAGAATTAAATATTAAATTTTTGTACTTTTCGGCCGCCATTTTATTTAAATAAATAAATCATTTAATGATAATATCATATAAATATTTAAAGTATATACTTAATCCAAATCTGAAGTCAAAATTTTAAAATTCAATAAAAAGCGGACAGAAGGACATATTGAATTCAGATATGTACTCCTTTCAGGAGTTCGTGAATATTGTACATCAATAATATCAATAACTTTTATAACTAATAACGGAAACAATAGAGATATCTATTCTTGTATTTTAACCTAAAAATCTAGTTTTTGTATCTTCGGTGTCATTATTATAATACAAACAATGTTTCAAATATTGTTATATATTGTTATATATTGTTATTACATCCTATATTAGAGTTCAATACAATCAATGATAGCACTACTAAAGCTACACATTGTTACTAAATATACCAACATTTTGAAGAAAACACTTTAATTGGAATGTTTTGTAGATATATATATATATATAGTAACAAAAATTGTTTACATATATAATATATGATATATTAATTAATTTGATAAAAGTTGGCGAAACTGTATTGTAATAATGAGAGTACAGAAGTAATAACAATATTTGGGGATAAAATATATTATTTCAATGTTAAGTAATAGACATAATGTGTATTCAATAGAGTTATTAATACTACATTATTTGTCGCCAACTTTTATCAAACTAATTAATATATGTAAACAATTTTGGTTACTATGATATATGTGTCTAATAAACATTTGCATCAGTGTTTTCTTCAAATGTTTGTATATTAATATACAGTATATTAATCAAGGTTGGAAAATACAAGGTTTTCAATTATGACTTTCTATAATAAAATAAAATACAATGTAATGCATGTATTATACAAATTTTAAAACTGTCGACCATAGAGGACAACACATACACACCGCACATACAGACATTACATCCATTTCCTCCTTTTAGTAACGTTTTGTCTCTCAACCCCATCATTACATGTAATCGTTATAATTATCGTTATTTAAATCATTCAATCAAACTATCGTTTGATGTAATTGTCGGCCTCTTGTTTGACAAAACTAATATATATTATGTTAAAAAATTACTATAAAATATTTAGTAAAAATATAATTACTAGAAAATGCATTATTATTATCATTATTACAATCGTTTCTAAGTTATAAAAATCAAATAATTTTAAATAAAAAATGAAATTCAATAAAAAAAATAATATTAAATCTATATTTATTATAAAACATGGTTTAGTTTGGTTATATCAATGCTTTAAGAAAATTAATAAACATAAATGTTTTATATATCATTTGGGGTAATGATGTTTGGCTTGTTTTTTCAAATTATAGACTAAATAATCCGGTTTTTAAACTGATATAATTTGCATGTATCTAATTATGACATTAAAATGTGGTTTTATATATATATATATATATATATATATATATTAAAATATAGTTCATTGATGTACTAAATAATTAAAAATAATGGCAGTTGTAAGTCATACAGTCATACAGTAGTTGGAAAGACAGACAAGTAAACCATAGTTTATAATTATAGGGAATCTTCACTTAAATCTAAACAAGTGTTAGGTTTAAGAAATAGATATGAATTGGAGGTAAAGCCAGATCTCAAGTGTTGTTTGTGTTCCCATTTCTGTTAGGTCTGCAAACTCTTTGGCCATCCATTCAAATGCATTCAGCAATACCTGCATTGTATGTATACCTGTGCTCTGTATACCTGACTTGAAGTGAACATCCAATAAGTTTGAGAGTTGAGTGCCGTATATAAAGACAGAACAAGTCTTAAGTGAAAGTTATTCAACTCTCACACCATTTGTTGACTAAACGACTCTTTCTATAAGTGTATCACTTATTAGTCTATGATTTAGTTTATAATTTATTATTTATATATATATTGTGTCCATTCACTGCTTATTTGAATCATTACTACAAATTTTGTTCACATAAGGACATACATAATGTTCAAAGTAAGTAATGTTTATTTTATAATTATTGATTATAAAATACAATTAAATTTATTATATGTAATAATAGTAAATATAATAATTATTTTCAAACTTTCTTCAAACTATTTTATAATTTATAAATTTAGTATTGTATTATTATATTTTTTTTAATAAATATATCTCTTAAAGTTACTCTACATTACAATATTTAAAAATATCATTTAAATTAGTTTATAGTTAACTTTCTTTTGCTCTCTCTCTCTCTCTCTCTCTCTCTCTCTCTCTCTCTCTTTTACTCTATTTGTGTATTTATCTATCTATTTTTTCATATTTATTTTTATTAATTTATTTAAATGCAAATTGATATTGTTAATATTGACAAATTGATAAAATACCAATATTTAAAGTATAATTTAAATTGAACTAATAATTAACAGTAAAATAAAAAATAGTTTTACTTTTCACATACATATAATTATTATCTACAAGACTTCCTGATTTATTAGCAATAAAATCTTAAAACATTATCTTTTTATTTATTGAAATAATATTGATTATAATTTGTCAATTATTTAGTGCAAATAAAACAAAAAATTTCATTTCAAAAAAACAAAAACTATGTTATCTCTATTACTATTAATTTATATGGATTTTTAATTAAACAACTTGTATAACAACCGGTCAAAAAATAAACAAAATATACTCCACTTTTATTAATTCAACTGATATGAGTGAAAATTATTATTAAATTTTGATTTATTGTCTGCAATTTGAACTATCTATTAATCATCTAAAAAAATCAATGCCTTTAAAGTACACATTAATATTAATAACATTTTGCTACCACTATTACTTTCAATATTACATAATACAGTATTATATTATTACAATATTTATATATCTTTATTTTATTTAATTTATTTTGAAATCTAGATTAAGAAATAATATATCGTTAATAATTTAAGCAAATTATTACGAATATTATTATTTTTAAACAAACAATAGTTATTACTTAATAATTAATTTTCTGTTTAGTATTTAGCTATACTATTATTGGCTATTGGCTGTAAGGCCGAAGAAGCTCAACCTGTGGACAGCGCACAGGTAGCCTCTGGATCAGTACTGACTAGTCTGACAGGACTGGGAGGTGCATACGCTGATTTTCAAAAGCAAATCCTGGCCTCACAACCACCAGAAAAGACATTTACTTTAAGAGCTGGTGAAGCATTGCCCGCACATTATGGAACTCCACAAGTGGTGTCATCAGGTCCTGACCATCAGGAGCTGGTTGTACAGCACCCACAGCCTCGAAAAATCCTAGTCCGTGTTGTTAAGCCTATCATATTTGAGGAACGCATTGTTATTGTACCATATCGTCGAGTGACACATGAAGTGCGACCAGTTATTGAAGAAAGACATACAGTTATCTATGGAAAAGATGGCAAACAAATTGGTGGACAGGGAGACTCCAAGTCCTCGTCATACCCCGTGGCTTCAGCATCGGGTGCCTCAAGTCGTGTTGTTGCACAACCTGTTTATACCGAACCAATTGTCCGCAAAGTGGGCCAAACATTAACTAAAAGGACGTCCATTGACTTTTCGGCCGGCAGTCGTCCCAATCCTCTTGAGAACAGACGTTCACAAAGAGACAGAATTATGAGCAGAATTCACGCTCAGAGAGAGAGGCGTTAGCTTTAGGAGGCGTTTGTTGTGATTTTATGTCCATTTATTTTATAATTCAATTGTCTTTTACTTTCTAAATCATATATTTCATTATTTGTATTATATTATTATTGTAATACTATTATATTATTAATTATAAATTAATTAATATTCTCAGCCAAATAATTAATTTTAATAAACATTTGTTGATTTTTTTTAACTTAAAAAAGCGAGAGAAAGTACTTTGGATTATTTTTAATTATTTAGTACATCAATGAACTATATTTTAAAATTTATAAAAACCACATTTTAATGTCATAATTAGATACATGCAAATTATATCAGATTAAAAACCGGATTATTTAGTCTATAATTTGAAAAAACAAACCAAACATCATTGCCCCAAATGATATGTAAAACATTTATTTTTAAATATTTTAAAAATAATTTGTAATACAATTTTTATATAAAGTATATGCTATGAAATAACTAATATGACATTATATATATATTTTATTTATATGAATGTTTTTAAATAAAAATTTTTTATTTGACTAAACTTTTATTTGCAATACATATACATTCAATACTCATGTAATTTATCTATTTTTTAGTTGCCTTAAAAACACATTCAATATAAACCTAATTAGCATAACTACAGATATAGATGTTTATCAAAATTATGCCAATACTGTATGGTTTATAAATATTTTACTTTGAATGCATTTGCCATAAATCCACTTTCTTATCATAATATCTTATTTTTAATATAAAAGATACCATTTTTTATTATCATTCAATAATATATTTGTTAAATACTTATATTTTCTAAAGCGCCAAAAATAGTACACAAAATGCAAATGTCAACACAGTTTCACATAGATTTTTATTATCTATATTTAGCTTATTTTTAAAAATTTATTACTATTTTTACAAAATTTTTATGTATTCATTTTACTAATAATGTATATGATTTTATACAGAAAATACTATATTTTTTATTTTTTTATTTAATTATAAAAATTGTTAGTTTAGAAAAGTTTTTTTAATGTAATTTATATGATTGTATAATTTATTATATACAGCATTTTATTATTATTATTAGTTCGTTATTATAATTATTATTAAAAAGTTTATTATATTATAAAAAGTAAATCATATAAATTAATATTGTTAACATTTCAAAACAATATTAATCATATTTTGAATAAATTTTAGTATTTAAAAAATAATTTAAACTTAATTATATTTTAAAAGTTTAGCATTGAAATTGATATCATATTATATAATTCAGTATATTTACTATTGTATATATTTAATGCATAAATAAAAATTGATTTTCGTTTTGCTTTTGATTTTTTTGTTTATTATAATAAAATTTTTGTTTAACTTGATTTCATATGTATAAATGAGATTGAAATTTGGCCCCAATTAATTTAAACAAAATGCAGATTTTAATAATGTTAAATATAAACTATTGTATAATATTATTAAATGCTATGAAATTAATAGTTCTGATATTTTAATAAATTTCTAAATCTAAATAATAAAACAACTATATTTTAAAATGTAGTTAATTAATGCAAAAATACATGTTACAGCAAATTAATTAAAAAAATTATATTAGTAATATTATTTATACATAAATTATTTCAATTATTATATTAATTCTTCAAAATGAAATTAATTTGTAATTCTTATCATATTATAAAAGATTAAATTTCTCAAATAATGTCAAATTTTATATATCTATTAATATGATTATTATATCTGTATTTTCAAATGTGGAAAATAACGTTAGACTTTCATATAAAAAGTTAGCCTGCTCACACTTAATTTTAATCACTATTATACTGTATACATCATACTGTTAACACATTTTATATTACAAAAAATACATTTAATTTTTGTATAAAGTATTAAGTGAGTATAGTAAATTATATAGTGTTAAAAACTGTAATAGCAAACATTGTAATCAATAAATATTAATTTAATATAAATTTTAGTTTTATATTTGATTGATCGGCTTTATCTAAAACAAAAGTCACTGTTATTGCAATCATACATTGATTTAATTACTATGATAAAGTTTTAATATTAAATTTTAGGTTATTTGTATGCAAATAATTGTACCCAACCCTGAGCTAACTGTACCCAAAACTTTGCAATATATACAGTATATACCTAACATATTTGTTATCTAATTGTTATCTATTATAATATATCTAATTATACTGTATTAAATACTTTATTTGTGAATAAAAATACAATTGCTTAATAAAATTATTGATGTTTTAAATAATTTAAGAGCATTTAAAATTGATAAGAAAAGTTTTAATGCAAATATTAATTTTATTATATTTTTATTAAATTTATAATATTTGTTTTTTTAGATAAATAATTTATTTTTTCATAATTTATAACTATTAAAATCTAAAATTGAATAGTAATAATAAATGATATTATATATGTGTCAAATTATAGAACTACAATATAAGTGATAATAATTTGAAAATATATTGTTGATACATTACAACATTACATTAATAAAAATAATTTTATAAAAAATAGTTTTAATTTTTTTTTTAAATTTATTTTATGTTTAGCAAAACAAATTTGTAATTTTCACAAATAACTATTAGTAAATCTAAAAATAAAAAGTTATATTTAAAAAATTGTTAATATTTTTTATAATAACCCCAAAAGCATTTATTCTCATCTCTCACACTATAGTATAGTGTATTAATTCATACATCACTTGAATATTAAGTGATTTTAGAAATTTGTATCACGACTTGACTCATCCCGTAAAACAAGTATATCATTAATAAATACAATCCATAAAAAGTTTATAAAAATATGTTTATTTAAATATACTAATACTTTATTAAAATTAAAATAAAATCCAATCTATTGAGCGCAACATACATATAGTCAGGGTTGCGATCTGAAGGGTAGGGGTTAAGACCGACTTACCCCCTGAAACCAAAATTTTAGAAATTTGACCCACACTTTCTCGGAAATGAGAAACGACCCCCTTTAATTTATAAAAATTAAAATTTTAATTAAAATTTGATAATTAACTAGTACTATATTTTTATAACTTATTTACATGAAATTAATAAGTAAAGATAAGTAAAATAGTTAAAATTAAGTTAGAATTTTAAAAACTTGTCAAAAATAAGGGAATTTATTTGGAACATTATCCTATTTTCCTGGGAATTTCCTCCCATTACATGGGATTTTTCGGGAACTTTGAGAACTTTTTTCATGGCCTTCCTTGATTTTCAAATTTTGAACAAATAAGTCGACACTCGCAGTACCCCTAACTAAGATTTTTTGATATTTTTGTCAGTTGATCCCCCAATACCCCTCTAGACCAAAAAATTTGCGCAACCTTGCGTACAGTATATAAAAGTATAAAATATTAATAATTATTATTATATTAACTCTCACTTTTTTTATTAAGAAAATATTGCTATGACTTTAAAATTATAACTATTTTTGCAAACGTGATGTTAGTCTAAACTAATAAATGGCAATAAAATATTAATTGAAATAAAGATAAATGTGTAATAAAAATAATATTTAAACATATTTATAGATATGTAATGAGATTTAAACGATTATTCAACTTTTAGCATATTTCGAAAGCAATATATATTTTTAATTTTGGTTAATTAGATTTTATAAATTATTTTATGTTTCAATAAGAGATTATAATAAGACATTATAATAAAACATTATAAATACTTTTTAATTTAATAAAAATAAATAAATATACAAAACTTGTCAAAACACTTATTAAAATTTATTGCACTAATATTTATAACAATTGTTAAGCTACTCATACTAATCATAAAATATAATTAAAGTAAATAATTAGTAATAATTCTCAAATTGTTTTTAATCAAGGTTAATTATAGTATATAAGTTTATTTATGAAAAATATTAATTTAATTGTACTGTTTAACAATTGTAGTAGATTTTGCAAATAATTTGTATTAATATAGATTTATATTTACTTAAATATCTAAATCATTATATATAGTATATAATTTTATTTAGAAATTTCATTATTAAAAATTTCAGTAATTGTAATAATTATACAATATTGTAAATTACAATTGTTACAATTACAATGTAATATACATGTATAATTTAAATACCCTATATTGCATATATATAAAATAGTGTATATAATTTAAATTCACATATATTTTATTCAATAAATTAATTAAACCTTAAATGTACAGTATAATTAATATTTTTAAAAAATAATATTTTATGAGTTTAATCTAATTTATTAGTAATCTTTTATAAGTAGTAAACTTTTTATTTATTATATTTTATAAAAATAATATTTGTATTCAATTTTTAACTCTTTTATTTATTAAATTGATGGCAAATAATAGTTAAGTGCTATAAATATTATAATTAATTAGATAATTACATACAAAGGAAGTCAGTTATTATTTTTCATATATAATAAAAACCAAATACTTTCTTTCAATCTATTTATAGCTAGTGTTTCATTTAAAACCAATAATTAATTATGAATTTATACATATATAATAATATATAGTTTTTTATTTATATTTATATGTAATCATTATTTAAATATAACTACTCACGACATGTCAGTGAATATTATAAACTTTATAATATGTTATGTAATAAATGCAATGCAAACATATTGTTATAATAATTTTAATGTCTTTTATTATTACTTTTTTTTAACTGTACTATATAGAAGTTATATAACTTGTTGAAGTGGGAAATATATATTGTAATATAGTATATAGTATACAGGTGATTACTATTATTAATATTATTAAAATTAATAAAGTAATTTAAATTTCAATGCAATCTATAATTATAAAATTAAACAAATTAGATCACTTAAAAATTATTGCAATTAATGTTTTATTGTTTATCTACAAATGATTTTCCACACAACTAGTATTTGAATATTTCTTATAAATACTGTATTTATAATTATAATATTATTGTTTGTTATAAATTAGTTTGTATTTATAAATATATTAAATTAGAATAATAAATAAATACTAAATTTTTGAAATCTAAAAAAATAAATATATTATTAATATTATTATATTTATTATTATTAATAAAATTTGTTTTTAGTGATATACATTATTATGGAAAAAATTGTTCTACATTATCAACAAATATTTAAAAAATTGTATATAATAAATTAATAAAAACATTTATAGTTTATTATTATTATTATTAAAAACTAGTTTTGTCTTTTAATTAATTATTAATATTTTTATAAATAAACAGACAAAATAACTAATTAAATACTATATTGCTTCATTGTAAATAAGAAAAAATTATTATAAGACTTTATTAATTTAAAATATTTAATAAATTTATTACAAAACATCTGAAGAAAAAGCAATTTATTGTAAAAGATTTTCATTATTTTCAAATAAGATATTTGTGTTCTTATAAATAGAAATTTGAAATTAAGTTTTAAAAAAAGTCAAATCATATATACTGTATATTAATTAAATGATGCATTAATTCATTTTCTTGTTTTGATTTTCCAAAACTTTCACATTTTTTCTGTTTCTTGGGATTTCTGATGGAATTTATTTTAATGTCATACCATCTATTGAATCATAATCTAAAAATTTTATTATATGTTTGTAAGACACGTGTATTTGTTAATTATATAATAACTTCATATCAGTCTTATTATTGAAAAGTAGTATTAAATTTAGTGATTTATATAAATATAGTTATTTATTTAGAGAAATCAAAATTATTAATAAACTATATATACTTCAATATAAATTTAGTTTTATGCTTAGTATTGTAGTTTTTGTATTTTTTATTGTGATGTTATAAAGTAAAATATATTTTTGTAAGAGAGAGAAAATTTATTTGGAAATTTATTTTTTGAAAAATTACCAACTCTAATTATATAGTAATTAAATCATTCTACTGTAAAATGTACAATTAAATGTTTAGTCATTAAGTAATACATAAATTTTGATACATCACATTATATCTAAACTGATAATCAGGATCATTTTGGCGATTTATAAATTTGTATATAAAAACAATTATAAATCAATCTTTTCAAATATTATTAACTATACAATAAATATATGCAAACAAAATAATATTTATTAAAACTAAATTACATGAAAAAATAATAAATGCAAATTTTAGACTTAAAAGTTATTGTTGTTTATCTAATGTAGATTAAAGTATACTTAATTAATAATTTACATAACTAAGCCTAGCATATTAGTTATACTGTACGATATAATTAACTTAGTAAAAAATTAATTATATATATATATATATATATATATATATATATGATAAAAAATTTAACAATTACAAAGTTATAACTATTTTTATATAAAAGTTAAAACAATTTAAAAATAATTAATTTAATAAGAGATAGAAGTTAAGATGAAAATATAAAGATTTTAAAGCAAACAATGATTTTATGTAATTTTTATATAATATAATTTTTAATAAACATTTTAAAGAAGACATTTAGTAAATAATACAATACATTACTAATATTTTATTATAAAATCTTTATTTTATATTTCGTTTATATATACAATATATACTGTATATACTATACAGTCCTGCGGCCGAAAAATCACTCTCTATTATTACGTCATGTAATCATGTTATATATATATATATATATATATATATATATAGATATATATTATATATATATATATATATATATATATCTATATGTAAATCTATATATTATATATAACAATAATTTTTTATGTATTATAATATATAGTATAAGTTATGTTGATTATAAAAGAAACAAATGATTAAAAACCATAAAACTAACATTTTATAACAGTTTTTAAAATTTAGTAGTTTTCAAATATGACACTGATCAATTTACTGAATGACATATTTTTAAAGTCTGGTATGTTGTCTATACATAAATTTAAAGACAACGGAGTTTAGTAGTACAACCCAATGCCCACTACTTTCATGTAATATAATGCGAAAATGTTGGATAAATTATATCAAATCATAAATTTTAAAAAGTTTTAAACATATGAAATCATCTATATATGTAGACTATACTCTATATATATAACTAAAAAATATAACTCAATTATAAATTGCTTTTAAATACAAGCTTATAGATAGCAATGAACTTTTTATTTGAGTCTAATAAAACTCATTGATATAAACTATACTATTTGTTACACATATTTCATCTCATGAATCCTTAAGTTATTTCAATTATAAGATTTACATTTTCAGCCAAAAGAGCACTTAATGGTTAAGTCAGAAACCTTTTATCGGAAGTGACAATCATTTTGTTTTTTAGGTTGTCTTTTGGGGTCATACCTGTGAATATCGACGGTTAAGTAGTCGTACACACCGTTATATAATTAACTTTTCATAAATTACAAAATCAATTGCCATTAATTCATGGATCTAATTATTATCATATAGTTTATGACTGTTTTTATTTAATACTTTTTAAAAATGTGTTATTATTTTTTTATACGTCTATAATACTATTTGACAAATAATTAATTTAAAAATCAGACACAACTCTTAAATATTTATACGCAAAAAACAGTTAATGTGTTTTAATTTGATGATGTTTTGAAAATAAGATCTATATATTGATATTAAAAAACTATGTATGAAATGGAAAGTAATATATGATTATTACCATAATTTACAACTTTAGGCACTCATACATACATTTCCGTTGATAACAAATCTAGTAATACTATTACTAACAGACATTTGGATAAATAAGTGACAAATTTAAGTGACAATTAAAGATCAGTTGTAAAAGTGTGTCTCACTTTGTCTTCTCATTAATAATTCACTTCCCATTTCATACATCACATAACCAATTGATTCATTACATATGTATGTATCTGACCCGCCATTCCTCTAAATGACATACTATTTCTAAACAGCGATAGTATTAGACTTTAATAGAAAAAGTTTCGGTATATAAGAGTTAATCGACAATCAAATGTTATGTATTAGTTAATTAGCGGATCGGTTATTAGGAGCTATTAGTTTAACGAAACAAGATATTGAATTTTTCCACACTTTAAAAACATGTATAAAGTAATGAATCGCAATATTATTTTTTTAATAATTCAACTTAAAAACTAATAAAATATTATTTAAGATTTTTATAGTGTTATTGTCCACAACCTATGTCTATGGCTATGGTTCCAGTGGTGGAGACAGTTATGGTTCACTATCCGGAGGATTTACTGCTGGTTCTGCATATCACAGTTCAGGGGGTGCTTTAAGTGGACTGTTAGCTTCTTTACCATTGGGAGCACCCAGTCTTGGTTTTGCAAGTGGTGGTCTCGTTGGTTCAATGGGACTAACAGGTGGTCATGTTTCTGGTCATCCCGTGTCCGTTGCTGTTAACACAAAGCGAACCTTTGAAGTGGTTCGGGTGCCGGTAAACCACGAAATACCTGTACCACAAGTTATAGATGTTGAGCCTAGTCTACAACCAGTTCAGGTTGTTTTCAGATCGGCCTCCAGTCCCGTTCACGTCCAACAGTTTCACACACCAGGAAAGCCCGGACGGGTTGAGTCAACTCAGTCAGAGGATGAGCCGCACAGAGTGCTTCACGAAGTAACCCGTCCTGTCATTCAAGAAGTTCGTGAAGTTATTCAACCCTATCGTCGAGTCATACAAGAAGTGAGACCTGTTGTTGAAGAAGTTCATACTGTTGTAGCCAAAGGTGAGAATAGAGGACATTCGGGAAATTCAGGACATTCAGCAAATTCTGGACATTCGGGAGGGATTTCGGGAGGGATTTCGGGACATTCTGGTTTGGGAGGTCTCGGTGCGTATGAAGAGGCCACTCCTATACTGATAGAAGAGGCTCCTTTGGCCGGTGGTTTTGTTGGGGGTCTAGAACTTAATGACAATTCATTGACCTACGGAGCTACCCGTCCCAGTGCTGGTGGATATAGAAAGAAAGCCCGACGAGCAAAGGCTGCCGCTTAAGAAGTTAATCGTGTGATTCATATCATTATTTTCAGTTTTTTGCCGCTATATTGTCTTTGTGTTATAAAATGTTATTTATTTGCAATAAATTGACAATTATATCAGTATTTATAATTTTAAAACATCTTATTATTGTCAATACATTTTTTATTTTCAAATAATAATAATAAAATATCATTTATGATACAAAAATATTTTTTATTTGTTTACTAAATTTTGATACTATTCATTATAATAAAATTGTTTGTATTTAATTTTTTGACAATTATTAAAATATTAATAAAATATAAATTAATATAGTTAAAATCTTTTAGTTTGACTCTAATTAATAACACAAATAAAAATTATTTAAACAAATGTAGAGTTTCTTATTAAAGAGACTTATCGTTAAGCAAAACTATTTGAAAGTATAATTTATATTCAATCATAATCTTAATCAATAAATATTAGTTATTATAATAAAATAAAGTTTAATATATAAAATTAGTCTCAAAATATATGGACAAACATTTCTTATTTTATAACTTATCTATAGATAAATGGAAAATAATAATACTTTATTTGAAACTATGATTTCTTGCAAAAAAAGATTGAATATATGTTTTGACATTTTTAATAATTTTTGGATAGTTTTCAAAGAAAAATATCATAAAAATAATTTTTTTAAATTTATATTTTGCTATTAATTTTCAAATTTATATTTCATATATTTATCTTTATTATCATTTATTTAAATTAAAAATAGTAAATATAAATCAGTATTAAATAATAAATTGCAATAAAAATATTTTTGTGAAAATCTAAAATTTTAAGTGTTTGTAATTTGTAATAAATTATTAATTTTATTGGTAATTAATAAACATTAGTAATTATCAATTTATTTTATATGACATTTGCAACTAAATCAAATTTAAAGCAACATATTGTTATTATTATCTTCAAAATATATAAACAATTTTTATTTTTAATATTTAATTTCAATTATTACCGGTAATCAAAACGTAAAATTGTTATTCAATAAAAATTGATATATTTATATTATATTAATATATCAATATTAAATAAATAACTTAACAAATAATGATTAAAACTATGTAATAAAATATAATTATACATAAATTGCTTAATTTATAAATAAAAGTCAGTTGGCATACATCTTAGTTTACAATAAACATAATAAAACATAACTTTAGTGTAATTTAATGTTTTGATGACCGGGTTTTGATTAGTTGTAAAATTTTTAAGTAATGCTTAAATACTAAGTGAACTATATTTTTGTTAATGATTTCATCAAATTATTTATGATATTCATCGATAGTATAAAGTGTATCACATATTATCTCATAAACTTTCTAATTCTCTCTATAAGTAAAATTTTTTGGTAGATATTTGTCAAACAAAATCATTAAAACAGTAGTAAATCACTGTAAAGGGTCACCGATTTAATTGAATGTGAAATGAGACAAATAAATATCAATTTACACTTATTTTTTTCCTTTTGTGATAACAAGAGTTTTATGTCAAATAGATGTTCAAAAACCAAATGAGTATATAAACCGAATGTAAAAACAAACAAAAGTATTATTTCATTATTTTTGAAAGAATAATCAATACTTTGATATTATATAACTTTTTAAATATTTTAACTAAATTATACCAAAAAAAAATGTTTTCCGTAAGTTTCAAACTAAAGTAAAATATCAATAATGTATATATAAAATATATTTTTGTTATATTTTGCAGTATATGATACTCACATTTGTTGGTCTGGGATGTGTTACGGCTTATAGCGCTCATGGAGGTTATTCGGGACTTTCATATGGCTCTGCTTTTGCAGCTCCTGCTTATGGACAAAGTTATGGTCAAAGTTATGGTCATTATGAGGGTCCATATTCAGCTGCAGTTCATAGTAGACGTACACACGAAGTGATTCCGGTGCCCACAGTTGAAGAGCCGGCTAAACTGACTCAGATTAATGTTGACGGTGTCTTCAATCCTGTGGCCATCAAATTTGTTTCGAAATCAAGTCCAGTACTAATTGACCAAGTTCACATTCCTGGTGAACCGGGTCGTCATCAAGAAACACATTCACAGGAAGAGCCACATACAGTGGTCCATACAGTGACCCGTCCCGTCATCCAAGAGGTTCGTGAAGTTATTCAACCCTATCGTCGAGTCCAACAAGAGATCAGACCAGTTCTCGAAGAGATAAACACTGTTGTGGCCAAAGGTACTCAAAGAGCCCAAGTAGTAGAACCAGTAGCAGTGGCCGCACCCGCTGTTATTGCTGCTCCAGCTGTAACCGTAGCCGAAGCACCCATAGCTATAGCATCTCCTGTAGCTTTTGCAGCTCAACCAGCTTTAGTAGAGACTGGCGCAGCAAATGCTGGTTTTGCTTTTGGTTCACTTGGACACAGTGGACACAGTGGACACAGTGGATACAGTGGAGCCATTAAAGTTGGTATAGCTAGACATGGATATTAAAATGTTTTTTTTAGATAATATCTCCATTTAATTATAAAATTTTTATTATTTTAATCATTCAAAAATCATAACTTAAAATATGAGAATTCGTGTATTTAAAATTATATTATTTAAATAAAAATACATGTTTTATTATTTAAATATCATTTATTTAATTTGTTTTCAATTTTCTAAACTTTATTGTAAATTTTATTGTAGTAAATTAAGATAATTAAGTAAATTTTAATATTTATTTAGGGGTGATTCACATTTAAGGGGAGGGGTCGGCCAAAGCGAACTTTTGCAAAAGAGGGGAGGGAGGGGTAGAGATCTTAAGAACGTTCACATTTAGATATTTTATTTTTTAGTGGTGGTGGTGGGGGGGGGTTAGCAGTTAGGGACATGTGAACGAAATTTTTAAAAATGACTACATGCGAACAATTGCGAACATAGGAGAGGGAGGGGATCTAGATTTCTTAAAAAGTGTGGACGTAATATGTGAACAGCCCCATATCAGATTATTTAGTACAATAATTGTTTGTCGCATACAATTATTGTGAGATTGTTTAAACTTACCGGTAATGCAAAGTTGGTTTAGTAAGGATTTTATAGTTGTTAACATTATTTTGAAAATGTAAATAAGTATAATTAATTTTATTATAATGACAATTTTTTGATTTAATATTAAATAATCTATATAATTTAACTAATCATATAATAAAATTAATTATAATTATGTTCTAATTTATAAATTGATAATTTTTATATAAATATAGTTTAATAATAAACTATTTTGTAAATAAAGTTGTTTTTATAATGCAATAATTTATATTAATTTATAAACTAATTATTCTTATAATACTATTCAATATAGTTATTGTTATAATAGTGTTATTATATTTGTAGTATAAATGCATAAATGCAATACTACTATCAATAGAATAAATCCATTGAGTTATAAAATATTATTTATAATAAAATTTTAAATAAATTTATCAATTTTTTTATAATTTTAATTTATTAAGAATAGTTTATTAAAAATATTTATTATAGTTAACATGTATATAATTTATAGGAATGTCATTAATTTATATTAAATATATTAATTAAAATACAATTTTATTTATGCTTTTCTAGACTTATAGCCAGTGTTGGCGGTTAGTCCGTGAACGGCACCATATGGTTGAGCAATGGGAACAGCAACCGGTGCAGCATATTGTGCAGTACCTACTGGTGAAGCAAACTGTTGTGCTCTTTCACCTTTTGCTACCACTGTATGTATCTCTTCAAGAACTGGTCTGACTTCTTGTGTCACTCGACGATATGGTTGAATAATTTCTCTGATATGTTGTATTACTGGACGAACGACTTCGTGGACAACAGTGTGCGGTTCCTCTTCAGTTCGGGTCGACTCAACTTGACCTCCACGTGTTGGTGTATGGAGTTGTTGGATATGGACTTTAGCGCCTTGCGATCGAAACAACACCTGAACGGGTTGGTCATCGCCTGCTACTTCAATTACTTGCGGTTCAATATGTGCCGGTTCAAAATGGGTGGGCGCCACCTCTACTGATCGATGTGAATGTATTGGTTGAGGTGATGCAAATGAACCTAACGGAAGACGACCTCCCAATCCAAAAGCCGAAGATAGAGGTAGAGATTGGTGTCCGAAACCAATTGGTTTGTTTATATGAGATGAGAGGCCACCGGTTAATATGGCGGAGTGAGATCCGCCGTAATCATCTCTGCCTACCTGTCCGTTATAATCATATGCATGACAACAAACAAACAACAGGACAACAATAAAAACCTAAAAAATAAATATTCAAAATTACTTAATTGTATTAAACAAAATTAAAAACAAAACTATAGACAAACTTGAAACATGTTTAGTGAAAAATAAATAATAAAAATACGATGGGATTAATGACAAGTCAGACAAACTCCAAACACATTCACATTTATAAAATCATTCAAATGATTAAAATTGAGTCCAAAATTTTGGATTTTATAGTTTAACTAATTGTGAACTAATTGTGAACTAAAACGTTGAAAAACCTCAAATTGTTTGAAAAAAATATTTATGTTATAATAATATTGATGATATTTCTATTAACGAGAAAACAGTTTTAATTTAATACATTAAAAAATTAAAACTTTTTTATGTTTGATATAAAAATGTGATAAATTTGTCACACATCTCATAATATTATAGTATTAAATAAAAGTGTTCTTATTTTTTATAAATATATTTATTATTATAATATATTTTAATTTATAATATCTGTATTTTTGAAATCTCATAAAAATCAAGTAACCAAAAAAGTAAATTATCAAACATTGATCAGCAATGGGAGCTCATTACTAAAATTACTATACCGGTAGTAAAGTATAATATTTCTAAAGTTTACGTATTAATAGACAATATAATTGAAAAAAATATATATACAGATATACGGCATACATAGAGTATATATATATATTTATCTGAATTATAAGATTTTAGTCAAAACAAGTAGTCTTTTGAGACTAAAAGTAAAATACTTTTGAAGGGTATTATTGGATGAGATTTTTTTTTAATAAAAAATATAGTTTAATGAGTCGTTTTGTTTTTTTCTACGGTAGAGATTCCCAAAAATGATTTCAATAAAAATAAGTTTATCACAAATTATCGCAAATTACTATTCAATTTATAATATATTTTAAACGGAAGAATTAAAATTATTTTAATTTTTAATAATTAGTATATAAACTGCTTTAAAATGAGTTACTTTTTTTGACTAATGATTAGATAGTGCCATATCTTTAATATACTGTAATGTAAATAACTTTATATACAATTTAAGACAAATTAATAATAGCATTATCTAACAGAAAGGTTATAATTAAAAAATATTAAATAATTGTTGTTTACTTTTAAAGTTATTTTTACTGTACGTTTGAATAAATTAAATCAAGTTTAATATATAGTCATAGATTTCATAAATGTTTTGTTGCAGTGATTACATTGTTTATAGATATTATTAATGTAATTACACATTATTAATGCTTTAAATCAATTTACATACTGTATTATCTACAGTATTATAAAATGTAATTTTATTAATATATAATATTTTGTACAGTATATATAAATTTAGTAATACTGTAGATAGTCTGTAATATACTGTCTTTATTTAGTAATATGAAAATTAGAAATTTATTATTAAAAAATTGCATAAAAATTATTTTACGAATTAATTATAGAGAAATACTCCTTTTCGAGTATATCTAACATCGTTTGGTTATTTGAATGCATTTTTCGGTGATAATAGTTTTCAGTGACTTTTTCCAGATCTTTCTCAGTGTACTTGAGTTCAAGTCTTTGTTGTAATACTTTAAGGAAACTGTAGCCAAACTGTTTGGTCGGTTCAATACCAGTTCCCTCTCCATAGTCATTCCAAGTGGACACTTGTAGATAATTAATACCAAAAGCACGCGCCAAATCAAATGTCTTTTCAAATGTGTCGACACTGACAGGTATGGTCCACGTGGGTCCGTCCCAACCACCCTTAGCATAGGATGACTCAAAACCAGGATAACCGCAGCCAAACTTGAGAGGAGACTGTTCTCTATAATGATAAAAGTTTTGAAGGCCTTCCAAATAGTTGCTGTAAATCCATGCAAACTCTCCTTTGGCTACATCTCCTCCGTCATCCTTTCGGTTCCAAAGAACTAGAAATGTAGGCTTTGTTGTGAACACTTGGAAAAGCTCTTCGTATTGAGTTTTGGTAAGAGTTTGCGGACCAAAGTCTAGCAATAGTGGGGCGCTATTCACTTGAATATAGTTTTTATGGCTAAACATCTTATCTCTCAAGTACTGCATATCAAGCTTTCCCTGAGCCATGATATCGGGGATGAGGTGTGCGTCGTGACCCATACCAAGGTTATGGTCTTCATATACAATAGCAAACTCAAGACCAACTTTTTCACATCCTTTTATTATAGCTTCTACATTAGCAAAATTGCCAGGGTAGTCCCAAATTTTGGCGGTTCCCGGCCAATCAATTAGGACACCTGTTACACCTGATAGCTTCATGAGTCCCAATTGCCAGTCTATGACGTGACTGTCTCCCGAAGCGTACAAATCAATGAGTGGGTAATATTTGGCGGCTATTTGTCTTCGACCGGTTGCGTCCTTTATTTCTGGATTCATGTTTTTCATTGACCAGTGTTGACCCCACACGCCCTTAGGGTCGGGATTAGTGTCTTTGGTCTCAAACCATGGCATCATATGTATATAAACTTTAATAGAAGTGTCATTATGTGGTCTATAACAGTCAGGTGATCCAACTCCAGGTCCCCAACAATAACCGGCAGCTTTGCATTGAACTTCAGATTTGTGTCCATCTTCTCGTACCTCAACCGGCAGATCACATCCCGTATGAATGGGAGGGTTGGGACTGCTGTGGGATTTGCTAACAAACAGCAAAAACAGTAAAATCAATGATGTCTTTGAAATTGTCATATTCTGTGTTTTACTTGTTTTTACATTTTTTAATTTATATAATATTTTGTTATCTTATAAAAACTAAACACTTATTTTATAATTATAACAAATTTAATTTTTCTATTGTAATCTTAAATTATTGATAAATAATCAATTTTTTATAAGTTTATTAAGTGATAAATAATTAATTATAATATAATAATACTAATTATCTGTTTAATAATTATAATGACAAAATTAATAAACTATTAAATGCACTTATAAATACAATTTTTTATTAATTTTTATTTTTCAATTAAACAGTTCACATAATTATCTAATATTTTATAAAAACAATTTTCAATTATAAGCAATTAATTCAAAATGTTTTTTAAAAACTTACTGTACTATTTCATGTCAAATCGCATTTAAGTATAATTGTTATAAATATACAGTATATATAAAATATTGGTAAAATTATTCAATTAAAAATACATTATCTACTAAAATTTAATCATTTAGTATTTATTAAAAAATGTTATACTGTAGTGCAAACAATAATAATGTATAATATAAATGTTACAAAATGTTTATTCATAATAATTTAGTTTAAATTTTCTATTTGTATATAGAATTTCAATACAATATTAATTAATAGTAAATATTTATATTAGCAACAAATGGCATATACTGTAGATACTGTAGATGTATTAAATATAATTTTGCTTAATATAACCGAAACAATTTTTATAGCAAAGTGTAATATTTAATATGTCGCGAAAATGTTATTAATTTTATATATCATTGTTTTGTTTATTAATAATTTTTCATTTCAGATGAATTGTTTGATATTAGAAATGTCCAAATTTGTGTCAATCAAATATTATAGAAAAATACAAAAAAAAAATAAAATAAAAATCATTTCTAAAATCTTTAAACGAAATTTTCTCTCTATTTTAATTATATTAAATAACTATTAATTTAATATTACAATCTATAATTATTTGTAAAATTTTTATTTTTATTTTAAATATAATAATAATATAATTTAATTATATAATAAATTTGGGTTATATTAACTAGATTACTTTTGGTGTTATATATAATATAGTATATTAATTTAATTAAGTGTCTATTAAGTTAGTTTGCAAGTTTTTACACATTGTATTCAACAATTATTATCAATAAAGACATTCACTAATTATTACTATTTCTTTTCAATCCTATTAACTGATAAATATTTTTACAATATATTAAGTTGATATAATAACATTAATATTTTATTTGTATTATTTTATAATTTTAAGTATTGATTTATAACTTAACATTATAAATTTCATTATTTGTAAATACTTATCAAAATTTTTAAATAATACAATTATTTTAAACGCAATAATACTTAAATCTCATTTAGTTAAACATAAAGTTTGTAGTCAACATTTAAAATATATTTTAGCTAATAAGTAAAGTTAGTATACTAGAGTATACTAATTATTTCTATTTTATATTTATATTTGAGAAATTGTAAAATAAAAGAAAATGTCATAAAATATTAATCGTAAAACTGATTGTCATTTAATTAATATTATTCTATTAAAACAATGAATCCATGAAATGATAACTCATATCAAGTGGAGTGCAAATTATAAATATAATTTAGTAAAGAATTAGTACTTAAGTATATGAAAAATGAAATGAATTAAATATCTTAAATAAATTAATTTTTATTTTAAATTACATTTTATAATTAATGTTTATTTAACAGAACTTAAATAAAATTATTTTTTATACGTTAATCATAAATAACTTTTGAATTATGAAAATAATTTTTAAATCATGACAAACTAATTATTTATATTTTGTTTAAGTTTAAAAAAATACTATATTAATGACACATTATTTTGACATTTAATTGAATTTGAAATACAAAAGTGACCCAACAATGGTAGCGGTAGTACACAACAGATCTAATGGAAAGTTATGTTTTGTGTTTATTCCTTCGCGTTATATATTTTTATTGTTGATGTCTTTGGGTTTATTTCTGGTTTATGCGTTTAAAGGATTTTTAGGGGTAGCAATCGTAGCAATGGTTAAACACCAAAACACATCTAAACTAATTGACTCCGAGTGTCCCGCAGATGACTCTGAAAACGGTTACAATAATAATGGAAAATCGGGTGAATTTGAGTGGACAGACAGCCAACAAACTCTAGTTTTGGGCGCTTTTTTCTATGGATATGTTGTGACCCAAATCCCGGCCGGAATCGCTGCAGAGAAGATTGGCGCCAAATGGATGTTTGCATTGAGTTTATTAATCACTGGCATATTGTCTTTATTAGGACCGGTCGCGGCTCGTTTGGGCCAAAACTCAATTATACCATTTTTCTTGACACGTTTAGGACAGGGATTAGCACAAGGAATGATACTTCCCTGTATGAACACTATGATAGCTAAATGGATGCCTAAAACTGAGAGAAGTCGTGCCATTTCAATCACATTTGCCGGTTCGGCTATGGGATCGGTAGTTAGCTTACCATTAACTGGATATCTATGCGATGAATCATTTTTGGGCGGTTGGCCCGCAATTTTTTATCTGTTGGGAATCGCCGCTTGCGTTTGGGTTGTGTTTTGGATATTATTTGTATTTGAATCACCCGACACTCATCCATATATATCACAAATTGAGTATAACCTAATCAAAAAAGGACAGGGAGATGAAATTATTACTTCAGTTAGTAATTGTTAAGTTTATTCAAATAATTTTTATTAATTGTTTTAAAATTTAAATATAGAAAAGACAAATACCGTGGAAATCAATACTAACCTCATATCACGTTTACGCCTCTATTGTCGCACATTTTGGTTTCAATTGGGGATATCTCACACTTTTGACACTTTTGCCCACATATTTCACTAATATTTTGCATATGAATATCAAAACAGTATTCTATATAATTTAATAATAATAATAATAATTTGGTTTTGATTTAGTTTTATAATACTGAATATTACTAATAACTGTCAGAATGGGCTCATCTCAAGTCTACCTTATATTGCAAATACAATAGTCTCGTGTTTGGCCTCATATATAACCGACAAATTAAGGGAAAGGGGAGTCAATATAACTTTGTTAAGAAAGATTAACAATTCAATTGGTAATATAATATAAGTAAAAAATATTATAATTATCAATAATATAATCTATTATTATTAATAATTTCAAGCATTTTTTGGAACCGGTATTTTTTTAATTGCTGTTATATTATCCAAATGCAACAAAACCTGGAGTATTGTATTTTTTGTTATCGGTTTGGGTTTAAATGGTTGCTCTTATTCTGGATTTTTAGCCAATTATGTTGATATGGCGCCAGACTTTGCAGGAATTCTTATGGGATTTTGCAATGCATTTGGAAATATTCCGGGTTTTGCTGCCCCACAAACTGCATCTCTAATTTATAAAAATGGGGTAATTGTAAACATTTTATATTATTATTAATTTTATAAATATAAATATATATATTTTTTATAGCAAACATTAGAGACTTGGTCTTATGTTTTTTACATTTGTTCAGGAATTTACTTTTTTACTCAAATTATTTATATATTGTTTACAACATCAGAGTTACAATCTTGGGGTTTGAATAAAAGTTACGACACAAGTGTTGATAAAATTAATAAAAATAATTGTTAAATAAATTTTTTATATTAATGAAATTAAAATTGAGATTCTAATTTATTAATTTATGTATTTTAAATAATTTTTAAAAATATATTATAATTTAAGATTTAACTATCTCATAATTGTATAATATTTTAGTTATATTTTATAATTATTATTTCATAAATTTTAGTGATTCTCTCTTACATTATAATTAATATTTTTAATTTGTTTTATCACTAATTATATCAATCATTATTTTTGTAACTTTTAATTTAATAAAAATAAAATCTTACTAAATTATAACAATAATAATTGAAATAAAGTGTTCTGTTTATATCAGATTTTTGCTTCATTAAATTATATAAAATATTTATTTATAATATATATAATATATATTTATTGCTTAATATTAATCTGATAATTTATATTATCTTAATAAATATATGAATACTTATTAATTGTAGAATAAAATATAATTTAGGTGCAATTAATAATATAATAAAATACTACAATTTTTTAGTAAATTTTAATTATTTAATGAAAACTTTTTATTTTATAATTATATTTTCAATGATGACTATTATAAAACAATTATAATTTAATTAATTGCCACTATAAAAAATAAACTTATCTACTTCTAATGTAATAATAATAATAATAATATTTGTAATTAAAAGTTTAAATTGTTTTTATTAAAAATATTTTTTAATTAATCATTATTTGGCTGTTGTATTGTATTTATTATATAAATGAGTTGGAAAAGTGGTGGTCAACAGTGTTTCTCATACATACCGTCCAGATATGTGTTTATATTACTCACAGCTTGGGGTCTGTTTATGGTCTATGCTTTTAAGGGCTTTTTAGGAGTAGCTATCGTAGCGATGGTCAAAAATGGTGACAAATCCGAATCATATGGACAGGAGTGTCGAGTTTCCGACACAAACAATGATATAGTTGACGATAAAGATAATGTTAATGGATTTGATTGGGATGACAAACAACAGGCAACTGTATTGGGCTGTTATTTTTATGGCTATATAGTACTACAAATACCTGCCGGTGCTTTGGCTGAACTGTTTGGTGCTAAATGGATATTTGGTGGCAGTATGCTTATCACATCATTACTATCCCTATTAGGACCGATAATTGCACAGTGGGGTTATGTGCCATTTCTTATAACACGTATCGTACAAGGTTTGGCACAGGGAGTCATACTTCCGTGTATGAATGCTATGATAGCCCGATGGGCCACCAAAATGGAGAGAAGTCGTGCCATTTCATTGATATTTTCCGGTGCAGCTCTGGGATCAGTAGTAGTTTTACCACTAACTGGTTATTTGTGTGACCAATCGTTTTTAGGTGGTTGGCCCGCTATCTTCTATGTATTGGGTATTATGGGAATTGTTTGGTTTATATTGTGGTCAGTATTTGTTTATGACTCACCTGATAATCATCCGTTTATATCTGAAAGTGAATACAATTATATAATTAAAGGACAGGGATTGGAGAAAACATCTTCAGTAATATTTTTTATATTATAGTTTTAATTTAACACAGTGGGAAGTGGGGCGCCACTGTTTTGTTTACTTTCGGAACATTTGTAACCTATAGCAACCAAAAAGTATTATTATTACTTTGAAATTGTTGTTGTTGAAAAAATTTCATAAGTAAATTTATTACTTAGTTCGAATTCAAAAAAAATTCAATGAACTTGACTTTTAGTTCGAATTCATCATCGGAGTAATTTAGTTACTCCAACATTGAATTCATCATCGGAGTAATTTAGTTACTTCTTCTCTAAAGAAAATTATTTACTTAAAAAACATACATAAACAACGTTTTAAAACAATATATTTATTAAATAACGTAATTAATGATTAAATGTAAAGTAACATAGTTACTTTACTAATGAGATTAATAAAAAAGAAACAAAATTACTTTTATAATACAACATAGAGAAACAAAATTACTTATCAAAAAAGTAATTAAAATACTTTTAAAAATGTATTAGAAATATGAAAAAGAAACAAAATTACTTTTAAAAATTCTATTAAAAAGAAACAAAATTGCTGAAAAATTAAGCATTTTTATATACAACATAAACATCTTAATTGTCGGCGTCGTCATTGATAATTGTTGGCGACTCAATCGATCGTTTGTCGTAATCGGCATCTTTGGGCAAATTTGCCTCAATAAACACGTCAGGGTCTTTACATTAGTAGTGGGGTTTTTGGTATACATTGACAATCCATCAACTCAGTCTCATCATCTTCATCTTCGCTGATAATAATAATTATTTATATAATTTTATATTTTTTTATTTAGTTTCTATTAAATAAAGTTAACTAATCATTTATACGATATTGTGTTGTCGTTAGTCTCATTAGCCTCTGAATCATCGCTCTGATGTTGTTGGTTCAACCATTTTGCTTAAGTTTATGACGTCTATTGTATACCAAGCGATTTCTTTGTTAAAATAAATAATTATTTTACGTATTTAAAAAATCATTTTTTCAATTCTTACAAACGTCTTCTTTGCTGAGCCAAACAATAAAGGAAATTTTAAAAAAAGATAAGCCGTAATACCGCGTATTACCGTAAAGTGACGCTCATTTTTACTATTTGACAGCAATTTCATAGCTCTTCAAGTTGAGTTATAGTATAGTATTAATATATAAAACAATATTAATTATTTATATTAGATTTGTTGAACTTAACTCATTATAGGCTTGACAGTGACGATTGAATACTTTGAATATGACTTGTTTTTCAGAGTCATTGGTCAATGTGCACTGATAGACAGACGAGAAAAATAAGTAAAATACTTTCTCTACATAATCATCGGTACTATCGAACTGTGGCCTTAATTTAATATCAAATAAGCCATTTGTTGATCACTGTGATGACAAATTGTCTATCGATTCAAGAGCACAATCATGTAGCAAAAATGACATTAGTATTTTGGTATTTGATCCACTTGTTATAGACACTAACTGTCGAATGTTTTCTCGTAAGCATATCTTTTAAGCATAATATTATTAGTGTACCATATATTTATTTAATCAGTTAGTTATTTAATTATCATTAAAATAAAATTTATAAATTATAAAAAATAAAAAAAATCACTTACGAGATGATAGTGAATGACTAATAGTTTTTGACAACTCTTCAGTGATTTTTTTACTAGTGGCAACAGTTTGGTTGTTGTCGATCCCAAACTTTATCGGTTTTCGAAATTTTTGAGCCGATTTACGACACGACTTGTCATCCATTTTAGTATTGTGATGTCTTCACTTAACCAATATTAGAGATTCAATAGAAGCACATTAAACACAATATAAACTAATTAACTTTACTGTTTCAAGATTAATACAAGCATTAGTTTAAACTGCGTCAACACTTATTATTCTCAACTATTATTGGATAATGATAGTATCCAACAAATAATTACGCATTTTTAGTAAACTTTTACTATTTTTTTGAATGATTGTTATAAAATAAATATATTATAATTTTTTTTATGTTAAAGTATATATATATATTTATCATTTTCCATTTAACTTAACAAATATATACCGTAATTTGTCAATTATTTCATATTAACTGTATTTCACAACATTCAATCAATTAATCATAATGTCAACTGATTTCAAGTGTTATCAATGTAATTTCATATCTATTGATTTGAAAAATTTTCGTAAACATGTTTATATTGAACATTATTCTAAAGGACTGAATAAAGGAAAGTTTGTCTGTTGTTTTGATAATTGTCGCAAAGAGTACTCACCATCCTTTAGGGTTTCGGACACTGAAACACTGGAATCGTTTAAAGCTAAAGATAAATGCTTAAATCGTGAATTTGATAACCGCTGTGGAAAGCATTTAAGATTACATGTTTCAAAAAACATGAATTCATTTAGAAAGTATAACAAAAGTAATAAGGTTTCTCAAGTCACTACGACTAAAGACTAAAGATTATCAACAACTATCAAAGAAAAAATATTTCTATATTTATATATTATGTTACTATATAATAAAGTAGTTCAACTTTTCTTAAAAATGTTTTATAGAGTAAATTATACTATAATATTAGTTCTTCTAAAATAAATAAAACAGAATTATTTAAATAATAATTTTTTGCTTTGTTTATTAAAATTTTATATAATACATTGAATATTGTTGTTAAAATTAAAATTTTGAAATAAAATCATAGAATTAATATATTTTTTGAAAAACATGTAAAATTTATTTTAAATTACTAAACATAAACACACTTTTTATAATAATTTTCAATAAGCTATTAAAATAAAATATGACTAATACTTTTTTTTAGTGTCAGTAAGTTAAAAGTAATTTAATTACTTTAGAATAATTTTCAATAAGCTATCAAAATAAAATATGAGTAATAAATTTGAGTAAATATATTACTCTTTCGAACTAATGAATCAAAAAACTCATGACTCAACATCTAGTGTACAATTTTATTACTATCTATAAGAAATACTATTACTTTTCAACATTTTTCAAAATTACAAAACATCACATAACATCACATGACTTATAATTTCGAGTAATAATTTTACTTTTTCGAACTAATGAATCAAAAAACACTCGACCCAACATCTGGTGGACAATATTTTCCCTATATCTGAGAAAAATTATTACTTTCCAACGATTTCCATCAACAAAAACATCACATGACTTATAATTTCGAGTAATAATTTTACTTTTTCGAACTAATGAATCAAAAAACACTCGACCCAACATCTGGTGGACAATATTTTCCCTATATCTGAGAAAAATTATTACTTTCCAACGATTTCCATCAACAAAAACATCACATGACTTATAATTTCGAGTAATGATTTTACTTTTTCGATCAAATCAATCAAAAAACACTCGACCCAACATCTGGTGTACACTTTTATTACTATTTTTGAGAAAAATTTTTACTTTTCAACGCTATGCACAAACAACTTTATAAGTGAGCGCCTGAAAGCTCGACTCTCATTGGTCGACTGAATTTTCACAATTTTACGCCAACATGCTTCAAATTTTGCGCATAAAATCTCGTCTCTCATTGGTCCATTAGCTTTGAAAACTCATTCTACAGTGGCGCTTCCGCTGCATTTTTCTCACTGTGAATATTTTAATAAATCATAATATCTTAGTATATCTTACAATGGAACGTTTTTCCCTGATGCGCCCCTTTTTGACCATGGTATATTATAAATTATAGAAAATATATCTAATTTAAAATAAATAATAATATTAGCACCTCACTATAGTACCAGAGTTCGGATCCTTGTTTTCATATTGTATTTTTTGATTATATTTTTTATATTTTTTAATTTTTTAAAATAAAAACACAACTAATAACATAATTAGTGAATATTTTAATAAATCATAATATCTTAGTATATCTTAGTGTAATTTTATGGGTAAATATAAATAATGTTTGAAATATTACAGAAACGTGTAATTCCGTGGAAATCCATACTCAGTTCATACAGAGTCTATGCAATGATTATCACACACTTTGGCCAGAATTGGGGTTATCTCACAATATTGACACTAATGCCCACATATTTTACTAAAATACTTCTTATGGATATTAAAACAGTAATATTTAAAATATTTAAAACAAAATACATTACAAATGACTATATTTTTAAAGAATGGTTTGTTATCGAGTCTTCCGTATTTGAGTCAAGCAATCGTCTCAATAATATCTTCATATATAAGCGATAAGATTAGGGAACGGGATGTCATCAATGTATCACTTTTAAGAAAAATTAACAATTCTATTGGTATTATATACAGTATATAACAATTAAAGATTTATATTAAGAAAGTGTTATTATGTTAGCCTTCTTCGGTCCGGCCATTTGTATGGTTGCCATTGTTGCGGTTGAATGCAATCAAACTCTTTGTATAGTATTGTTTGTGTTAGCTCTAGGACTCAATGGTTTCTGTTATCCGGGATTTAACTCCAATTATGTCGATATGTCACCCGATTTTTCGGGAGTTTTAATGGGTATTTGTAATTGTTTCGGGAATATTCCGGGATTTGTAGCACCTATTGTTGCCGCAAACTTCTACTCCAAAGGGGTATTAAATTTATTTATTTTTTAAAAAACAATGATATATACATATAATAATAATAATAATAAAACAATTTTTTAAAATAATTAGCAAACTTTGGCGAACTGGTCGCATGTATTTTACACGTGTGTTGCAGTCTATGTATTCACACAAGTAATTCATATATTATTTTCAACGGCAGAGCTTCAGCCGTGGGGTATAAGTGGTGGCAATAATAAAGAAAATAATAATAATAATAATAATTTAAATGTTAGACAACTGAGATAATCAATAATTAATTGTATATTACATGTAATTTCGTAAAAATATTTTTTAGTTAATAATAATAATTGTTATATTTATATTATTAAATATATTGATTTTATAAAAAAACATTACTAAAAAAAATAATTTGTTGCTAAATAACTAATTAGCAAATATGGTGTACAATAACAAAATTTAAAAATTAATTAAATATTTTTAATAAAATACTAATTTTGATGATTTTTCGTAATATAAACACTGGTTATAATAACTTTGATTTATTTAACTTTGAATTTGGATTCAAATTATAAAGTATTGAATGAAAGCATTGAATACAAGTGTTAGTCAATGAATGAATAGTAAATGTATTGACAATTGAAGTCAAACACCGAATGCATTGATTTCAATGAACTGACTGTCAGTTAGTTTGCAATTATTCACTAGTTTTCTGTCAACAGTTTTGATCAATTGTTACCACCGATGACTACACTATTAGACTCAAGAGGCACTCAAGAGGTGCCAACAACACCGCAATTTATAAATCACAGCTCAATAATTATCACTCCGTCACCACTCTTACAGTATTCACCACCGATTGTACCACAGATTGAACTCATATCCAATTCATCTCAAGAGTCACTTGAAAATGAACGACCATTTGAGCCGTCATTGTCATCAAATAGTGGAGTCGAGTCTGATAAAGACCAAGTGGTACCACAAGTTGACAGTCAGAGCCAATCAGTGATAATAAGTCAATCAAGTGTTGAACCTTCAGAAGAATCGTTTGCCTTTAATTTGAGTCCAATTGTTAGTCAATTTAATAAAGAATCAGAAAATAGTCTGAATGTTAGTCAAGAATCAACTGAATCAATGGTGGACTCCGATTGGCCACAAACAGAGACATCGTTTGAGTTTAGCGACCATTTTGATCAAAACAACCGAAACTTTGGCATTTCAGTGAAGCGCCGACTTCTGGCCAAAAGATATAGCAAACGAAACAAAAGCTCTAATCAGAAAATTTCAATATTTTATGAATTATTGGCCGAAACATCACATCATGAGACAGAAGTGGACAACTTGTTTACCGATTATTAATAATTCATTTTTTATTTTTCTATAACTTTTGTTTAATAACTTTATATTTTTGGAGAAAATTTTGAATTAATTTTGTATTGTATTTCTGTTAAATACTTTGAATAATTATTTATAATAAGTCTTATTGTCAGTCAATTGTAATTTTAATGTCTTAATGATATCACAATCGGTGGACACAATCACCGAAAAGTTTTATTATAATAAATACAGTTTTAGACAATTATGACGTTATTTGGTGTCAATAAGTGTCACGTGTTTTGATGCAATGTTTTGATAAACAGTTGTTTTGTCGTCAAATTGACTGTCAATTTGTGTCCATTTGTGGCCACACTATGGCTTCGGTACGACTCTTATTGAGTCCAAAAACAGCACAAATTGCTACTCAACTCATTGTCCGCAATGTCCGTAATTGTTGTCAACAGCGGTGGAGACACGAGTGGCCACTAATAAGACACAAAAACTTAAGTAATAAAAATAACTTTAAATTAAATATTAATCCCAAAGTCAAGACATTTGGTCCAAATGGTCAACAAAAGTGTTTTATTCATTTGTCTCCAAAACGATATAACCCGTTAGTGGCCATTGTTTTGAGACAAGTGGCCAAAGTGGCAGCCGTTATTACCGGCAGGTTAGTGATAAGATTGAAATTAATTGATCCAAATTTAATCAGATATTTGACATGACTTAACATTTAATGATAATGTATTGTCTTTAGAGTAGTGAGGAAGTGGTGGCGAGACTTACCACCAAATAAGCGACAATTGGTTTATCAGTGGTTTATTCGCCACAAATGGAAATTTGGTCTCTCGTTAACCGCATTGATAGCTATGTTTGGTGTCTATTATTTAAGCCATATCTCAGAGACGCCAATCACAAGACGCAAACGATTTGTTGCTTTTACGGCAAAACAAGTCGAAGAACTAAACAATTATGAATTTGAGGTTCAGTTACACACGTTTAAGGATAAACTGTTGCCGTCGTCTCATGAATCGTCTAAACGTGTGGCCCGAGTGGCCACTCAATTGCTTAATGGCAATAATGATATACAAGAGATTCACGATCACGAGTGGTCGGTATCGGTAGTCAATGACCCACAAAATAAAAATGCCTTTGTTATGCCTTCGGGACAGATTTTTGTCTTCACGGGAATGTTAAACATATGTGATAACGACCAACAGTTGGGCACTGTATTGGCACACGAGATGGCACACGCCGTACTCGGACACGGAGCTGAACTGGTATTATCTTATATTGTGTTTATATAACTTATATAAAATTTATAATTAATGTAATGTCCACTACAGCTAAGTCACGCCCATCTCATTGATTTGGTGTTCATTTGTCTAATTGCTACCATTTGGACATTACTTCCGTCCGACATCACGGCCTCAATAACAACTGGTATCTCGCGATTAATAATGAATTTAATATCAGATGCGCCGTATAGTCGTATGCTTGAAACCGAAGCAGATATTGTAGGACTAGAATTAGCAGCGAAGGCGTGCTTTGATGTCCGCGAGACGAGTGTTTTCTGGCATAAAATGGCACTCATGGAGAATGCAGAAGACTTTCATATCGTTACAACTGACGAAATACAGTTACCGACAAAAATTGAGTTTTTGTCAACACATCCGAGTCATGAAACGAGGTATCAATACTTGGACTCTTTGATGGACGACGCCATTAAACTTAGGACTAAATGTAATTGTCCTCAACTACCGAAATACGATCCGAGAACTAATATCGAACTAATGAAGAAACATATTAAAGACTATTACGAACTTAAACGAAGAGAAGGCGTCACTATTTTACCCAAACCTCCGATACCTCCAAATCTTTTGCGTAGAGATTCTTAACGATTCAATTGTTATTTAAATTATGAAAATATAATAATTAGTTAATAAATCAATTTTAGTAAATTTTATTCGTATTTTAAATTATTTCTTTCATTCAATAGTCAATCTATGCATTTGATTCGTTAATTCACTGAAATCAGTCAAATTCGACCCTTTTTTCATTACAGGTGCAGAAAAACGGAAGCCATAGATCTGACAAAGATTGAGACAATACTTTAGTTTTGCCCGAATATTGTTAAGAATATCATCCGATTGATAGATTTGATTCATCAAAAGGATAGTTGTATAATCAGTCCGTCCCTGACTATCGTAGCTCTCGAGCCTTATGGTGTGCGCTATCTCTCTCTCTTTATTCATACGTTTGATCAGTTTATTTGTAAATGTTTGACATCCGACTACCAAATCATCTCTAAGTTTTCTTCCTTTTGGTGACATTCCTATAATTGATATATTTATTACATTAGTTTTATTTACAAATGCTATTAATATTAGTCAACCAATATATTAATATACCTGTTCTGTATTTGATGACATAATCAATGAAATTAAAGCTTGGTTTATGAAGAACTGGTCGGTTATCAATACCGCGTGATTTCTCCCATAAGTTTTCTGATCCTCTAAATTGATTTATTAATCTTCTTCTCCTAAAATTACGCAAATCTTTCAGTGTCTTGACATTCAATTTTGCTTTAATCTTTTGGCCCAACTTTCGTCCAAATCCTTCAACACTTTCAATGGGAAGTTCTTGAGAGATGCGAGCGATTCCCGGCTTACTAATCAAAACTGTGATATTGTTGGGTTTGTTTAGTTTGCAGGCAATTTTGGCCAAAAACTTGTTATAACTGATCCCCGCTGAACATATAAGACCCGTCTTACGAGTTATTTCATCGCATAAATCAGTGATAAAAACAACAGCTTTAGTGATACGGCGGTCACTTGTGTTGGGTATACATCCAAATAAGTACTGTCTGTTAGCGCCTTCGACTAAGGCATCCAATGACTTGAAGAAATCGATGTCATAATCGTAATTATCTCTCAAGAATTTGGTACATAATTCAGTCAAATCAATGTAAAGGTCGTCCACCGATGACTTCTCTATTGTCACGCTTTTATTTTTGCAGAAGTTTATGATCGCATCAAACAATTGATTCGATTTGTCTTTCGACAAGTTTTCAGATTTTTTGCAAATCTTTAAATTTGGACACAAATTAATGGCTTCATCTTTAGACATGCCTTTAGTGATACCAATAATCTTTGCCTCATAACTCATCGAAATAATCCTTTAAATTAAAAATTTTATAAAATTTCAAAACAAAATAATTTTAGAAATCAATTACCCGTACTTTTCTGTCTTTACATCGCTTTCACATTTGCCTAACACAACACACGGAAGTCCCTTATATTTAGGCCATTGTTGTAACTGAACTGAGAAGCAATCGATGTCCAAATGTGCGATCACTCGATCTTTGTTTAGATGATAACTTCGGACCATTGTTTCAGTTGTGCGATCAATCATTTAACACGACTATAGTTTCAATCAATACGTGACAATAGATTATTACTTTTTATATTATATATATATATTGACGTAAACTTATATTAGTTAAAAAATATGACAAAATTTTTAATTCAATGACAATTTTAGTATAAAAATTAGATTCATTTGTCAATGTGTTATACTCTATAAACTTAAGCTAAATATTAAAAAGTTTTAACACTGATTGTTGTACAGTCACTGTATAACAGTGTAATTTATAAGTCTAACGAAAATATTAAATTATTGATAAATTTAAAATAATATAGTTTTTATTGTTAATTTTAAAGTTTACCTCTTAATAGTTGAAAATTTTTTCAATTAATAATACTGTAAAAATTTTAATATTAATTGAAGTTTATTACCAATAAAATCTACACAAACAAACTATATGTATAAAACATTTTATTTTTATATCAATTTTAGTGACAATCAAATTTAGATTTATGGATTAGTGAATCACATATACAATACATTGTGTAAATAGAAAGTGAAATTTGTTTATAATTTTTAATTACTGGTAAAAACACTGAATTCGTTAATTATAAATAAATTGTTTACTTTTCTAAAATATCAATAAAATATATTTATACTTACCGTACATTAAATTTTATAATCTACGAGACATATTTATGCAGTATATATGTACAATAGTATATACATAGTATAGTACTTTAATAATAAATTAAAATTAAAATGATTATATCTGTATGTATTCAATAGATTGTAGATTCATTAATGGCAAAAGTTGCCATTAAGACTGTCAGTCTAATCGGATTAAAATATATGATAAGTGTTGGTTTGGAGTCTAAGTGCTGATCGTACTGTATCATCATTTAGTTAAATATTATGTGTCTTATATACTAATGTCTCATTTTTAATTGAATTGTTTAATAAATTTAATTTCAACTAAATATAGCACTTTACTAAGTTAATACTCAGTATAAGCTACCGGTAGTTATTAATTCAATATAATTGCAACTTTTTAAAGTTATATTTTGTTTTTAATTAATTTTATTTACCTAATATATTAATATTACAATGTATTATAAAATTAATGTTTTTTATAAATACAAAATTGAAAATGTATGATAGATATGATATAATATTCTAACCACAAAAATGAATCAATTATTCAAACGATTTAATTATTATAATGTGATAAAATTATTAAAAAGAAAACATGTAATTGAAATTTATTTTAAGTATTTAAGAGTATTAAAGTAAGACAAATGTTTAGGTAAATCATAAATTGTTTAATTATACTAAATCTTTATCTGAATTGATATAAAGTAACTTCAAATTCTCGGTAAGAAAAGTCTCGTATTGTTCATCAAGTGATGACTCGGGCTTTAAATGAGTCCACTTTGCATATCTACTGTCCCACGTTTCGGGAGCAAACAAACACGGATTTTCACCACTTTGTTGCTTCTCTGGATCCGAAGTTGTCTTTTTGTCCGACTTTTGTGTCGCATTTTCCATATCTTTGAAACAATTTGCAACAAATTGACTTTTATAGTAACTAATGTCATCGACAATCTCTAACGCTTTAGTTTTTATTTTATCCACGAGTTCTGTCAGATTGTACTTTGAATTGGTATCACTTAAGACAATGACATCATTTAATTTGGGTTTTTCGGCGTTTGACAGATAAAACTCTAATCGGATTTGTTTTGCAATTCTTTTGTTTCGTTGCAAATCATATTCAAGTTTATCGTAAAGACTAAGAATTTCAAGAATCAGATTTGGCAAACCAACGATCAAATTAGTGCCTAAAGTGATAAACAATTATTTTGTATGTAATCAATAAATCAGATCTAATTTATTATATTTTTAAATAAATAATTATTTTTCTAAGCAATAAAAGCATCGAATATATAACTTTGAGTTTCAATCATTAAAATTCAATAAAATAGCAAAAATTAGAATACCTTTGAAATATCTCTTCGCAGACTTGACGCCATTGTTTCTCCATTTCTCGACCACTGGATTGTCATCAATACCGCGACAAATGTTCCACACTTTCTGTCCATCACTTTCTCCCAAACGATTGATTAGTCCATTCTTTGAATACTTTCTTAACTCAATTGCTTTACGCACTCCCAATGCAAGCACTCTATCACCTAATTCTTGTTTAAAGCCGCGAATTGACTTAATGTCCATTTTGTCGAAGATTCTAGTGATGGCACATCTGGACAATATAATTGTTATTTTATTAGGTTTATTGAGTTCACAACCAATTTTGGCCAAAAGTGTGTTATAACTGATTCCCATAGATGTCTGAAATCGGGTTTGTTTTAGTATTTGTTTGCGGAGATCGTTAACAAAAAGAGCGGCGCAAGTGATGGCCTGATGTTTTTGGTCGTCATAATTCCAGAGACCATAAGTGCCCGAACCGTATTCAACTTTGACATCTGTTAATTGATCCAATACTTGCTGATCGTAATATTCATTACAATTCTCCAAAATGGCTGTTATGTCCAAAAAAAATCCATCGGATGAGTCTCTCTCGACAATTATATTGCCATAAAGTTCTGCATAACGTGTGATCACATCGAGGATCTCATCGCTGGCTTCGACGCACTTCCGGTCCCACGTCTTGTTGTACTTAAATTCTTCTTCAAATATGACAACATTTGGACACAATTTTTGTGCGTCTCTGTAATCAAACCATTATAACAATTGTCATATCATTTAAACAATCAATACCTAAGCCTATGGTCGCGTGTAATACCGTATTGTTTACCGATTGTATTGATTGAAACGATTCTGTCAATCAAATTAAGACATGGATTACAAGTTATTCATAACAATCAATAAGACATGAAATTCAATTCATGGCATACCTCGGGTTCTGGTTGTCCACTGTTTTCTGTTGTGTTGTAATACACGGGTTGTCCTTCAGGTGCGGCTGATGTCTGAGGAATAGTTGGACCGCAAAGAAGTCGATATCGATGTGAACTATAACTCGACTTTTGTCCAAATGGTAGTCGAGTTGACATAAGTCGGCATTCATTGTCATCGATGATAATGACGACCAAAATTTCAATTATGTATTTCAATGATGTCTTTGACCCATAAATTGGTCACAAATTGTGGTCAGTTTGTGGTCACTAATCACTAATACATTCAACAATCGGCCAAATCTGACAAATAGAGTCATTCGTAAACAACGTTATAATTATTTTCATTAGCTTTTGAATTAACGTATGAATGGATTAAATAGTGACGAGACGTGAAATGTCGGGAATCACGTAATTATAGACTCAAATGACTTTAAATTTAATGTATTTATTTGATTAACATTAGTGTTGACTCTTATAATAATAAAAGTCAATTGAATTTATGTTAATTAATAATAAATTACTATATTATTAACATTAAACACACTATAAGTTATCCTATATTTAATATTAAGGCAATGCTATGCAATGCAATATATTATTTAAAAATATGTCATTTATTTGAACTAAATATTCATTTGATTCATAATTGTGTTAATAATATGTGATATAATGTATAATATTTTATAATTTGATATTTATTGAAAATATTATACTTATATCATATAACAATAGTTTACTTTATAATAAAGTTTTAAATAAAACATTTTCAATATAACTTACATTAATTGCTGTCGAGGTCTTCAATGGTAAGCAATAATATTACTTAAATAACAAATGAATGACTGTTTTGTTAATTTTATTTTATTTTTTTTAAATACTTTTATTTTTTCACTGATTTTTGAATCACAAAAAATAATATACAGTAAAGTATAAACAAATTTGATAAAAGTATTTGTTTTAAATGATTTTATTTGAGAGAAACATCTGAAAAGTGTGTGAAATGTGAGGTAATGTTAGTGTGAAGTGTGTGTGAGTTATAGCATTTGGAGTGAAGGGATGTCTATGAGAGACAACATATTATATAACACAAAATAACAGTACATTTGAAACACAAGTATTGAGAACTACAGTCAAACTTTTATACTATAATATAAAGTAAGGTATCATATATTGTATAACATTTAAAACACTTATATTTATAATTATAGCAATCAAACAGTATATTCTCCTAATTCATACACAAATTATAAAAAAAATACGAAAAATTTTACTAACATTTTCACCTAAATTTAATTTTACATAAATTTACAAATATTTCACGAAAATGTGGAGAATTGTAGAAATTTATGTACAATTTGGTGAAAATGTTAGTAAAATTTGTTACGAAAAGTCCTTTTTTATTATAATAAAAATAAAACATAAGTTTTATTTAATTTGACTGTTGTCTAAATGTTGTTAAAGTGATTTAGTTATTAAATTAAATATTTATTTAATATATTGATATAATATTAATGTAATAATTGAAATCAACTAATCTTTTGATACAAGTTTAGGGTTGAGTCGACTCAACAATCTATATGTCACTCAAACTCATATTAATACCAATACTCTATAACATACACTACAGTACAGTACATACAGGTGTTGATCACATTAATGGGTCAACAATTTTCACACTTTTTATTGTCAATTGACTACTACTACTGTATTATAAATTATAATAAGGCGTTGTTCACATATTACGTTCGCACTTGAGGGGAGGGGGGGTCGGCCAAAGCGAACTTTTGCGAACGAGGGGGGGGGGGGTAAAGTCTATAAGAACGTTCGCATTTAAATAATGAATGAATTTAAGGGATTAATTTTGAGTAAACTTAATCCTTTGATAAACGGTTTAATAACTAATTTTGAATAAATATATGACTTTTGAATAATATTAATTTATTTTATTATTTTATTATTTTAAAAGTGAAAATAATTTTATAAAATATTTATTTAAATGGTGGGGGGGTTAAGGACATGCGAACGTAATTTTTAGATATCATTACATGCGAACAATTGCGAACATAGGGGGGGAGGGGGTCTAGATTTTTTAAAAACTGCGAACGTAATATGTGAACAACGCCTAATCTTTATGTAATTCAACCAATCGTTTAAACACAAGTTTAATACAAGTTTAGGTATCTTAAGCACAAAACTTATACATTATTTGTTTACTATTTATGTATTAATAGTAAATTCAAGTTATTTACAATAGATTTCCATTTAAATAAAAGTTTATATATATTGTAGTTAAATAAAAGTTAAATAAATAGTCATTCATATCATAATAGTGTACAATATATGTATTATATAGGGTTTCTAAAGCATTGAACCCCCTCTGAGATCGACATTTTTTGTGTCTTACCCCCCCTTTTGCCTAAATCCAAAAAGTTATGCACAGAATAGGCTACGGCCAGGACTACTAACTAAATGGTTTTGTTGATTGTGTGTAGATATCGGCACCAAAATAATATTCACACAAATATGAAATAATTAACAAATTATTAACTAAATTAAAATCACAAAAATAAGAGAATATTGATTAATATTGTATGTTATATACAACACAACACTAGAAGAGGCAAACTTTATTAGACAACCATAATATAGGAAAGCATTAAATGAAATATTAGTATATTTGAAAATTACATATAAATGTATTGTATATACTCTACAATATAGTTGTTAATAAAGTTTGCCGTTTACTGCATATAACACACAGAACATAGTGTTGACTCCGATAGCATAATCAACTGGCAATGCATTGTAAAGCATACCGAGAGTCAGTGCGTGTCTATAATGTAATAATAATTATTGTAAATATATTTAGTTTATATAAATTAGTTATATATAAATAATTTATATTTTAAAATAATAGTTCACATAATATACAAATTATTTGTTTGTCGAGATATCCCGAAATTATACCCGAATTATGACTATTGTTTGCATCAAAGATTCGGTTCCCAGTAATGTGTCTAAAAAGTTAGTAAACTTTCTTCGGGAACAAAATGTAGAGTTCATAACACCTGAACAATGGATGACCTATAGTCCTGATGCGACACAAATGGACTATTTATTCTGCGGTTATCTCAAGAAACGATTGAATAAAAGAAAAATAACCAAAAAATATCTTCACTTAAAAAGCTATTATAGAAAAGGTTAAGAAAGTGTTCCAAAATATAGTCAACAAATGCACTGAAAAGTTGGAGTCATAGATGTCGTCAAATCTATTATAAGGTGTCTTCATATCGAAAAATATCGTTAATTTTAATTGTTATTTAACTTTGAATTTGTCCACAACTTCATCCAATATTTCTGTTTTTAATTAACTATTAATATTATAATTTTTAAAATTAAAAACAAATATTATTTTGAGTAAATATTTAGAGTATTAAAAAATTAAAAAGTTGGCAATATTTCATTTTTAGTTAATTTATAGGGAATTTACTCAAATTTGGAAAAATTGTTTAAAAATGCAATAAACTCTACCCCCACCCCACCCCACTCCCACCCCCAAGATTTTTCGAATATTTTTCGATTTCAATTAATAATTTTAACATTTTTAACTTTTTCACTTTTTTACTCTTCCAAATGTTTGAAATTTGTTTGAAAATTGAAATAAATGAAAATGAATATATTGTAGAAATAATTTATTAAAACAATATATAATTTAAGTTATTTTAGTACTAAAAGTAAAACTGTATATCGTTTTACTTTTAGTACTAAAGGATGCAATGTTTATGTAAATGATTTTTAATGAATTCATACATTATTATACAATATATAAGCAAAACATAGTACCGTTAAACCAACAAACAAATCATGTAATGCATAAAATTAAGACATTTTCAAAATATAAATTTAAATTAGTTATTAAATAAACTCTATTTTCAATTAATAAAATATATTACAAATGAAGACTAAAAGAGAATTTTTTTTGTATCGAAAAAATATAAATATTGTTAAAACCAGAGATCATTGTCTTCGTCGTTGTGATCATCAGTAGTTTGCATATCGTTTGATTGATTATTATTATTATTATTATTATTATTATTATTATTAGTGTTATTATTAGTATTATTATTATTATTATTATTATCAGAGTCTGAGTCGTCAGAAACGGCTAAATCTTGAGATATATTTACTGCCGAAGAATGTTTGACTGAAAATGGCATCGAAGATGAAAAGTTTGGCGACAATTGAGAATATGGATGGCTTTTCATTTGGGTTTGAGATGTCTTTGGCTGAGCAAACCTTTCGAGTAAAAACTCTGACGGATCGTAACTCTCGTCTATAACATCTTCATCGTTATCATTATTATTGTTAACATTCGCTACGATTTCCATTTCCTCGTTATCACTATTATCTGGACTCATGTCCAGGTCATTAGCCAAAGAGCTTCGGGGCTCTTTAGTATCCATAATATTAGACTCACTGTTCTCATCAAAATCATCAAAAGCATTATCTCCTTCTCTATCACCAAAACTAAGTGCTGCTGAAGAAGGTGGACGAGTTGAAGACATATCTTCAGCGCCGTCTTTAGACATACCGGTAACAACAGAATCATTGTCTGCGTCATCGAGAGCTCTCTCTTTTGCGTCAATGATTGCCTGTTCATAAACTATGAGCTGTTCGTCGTAAACATTAATGTATTCCTTTGCCGTTTCCAGTATTTCTTTTGCCTTTTTTGTGAATTGACTGTCGGCTCCGTTATATCGCTCACTATTACGAAACATAAGCTCAATGTCGTCTAAGAATTGAGTACGTGATTGATATTTATGTTGTTTTATTGACTTTTCTATCGCTTCCAATGAAATTGGAGTTTCAATCACTTCATAATAGTTTTTAACAAATTTCTTGTCAACCGGTTTATGAAAAGGCCACGACTCGGGTATTGTCTTTAGTTTTTGTTCAATAATTGTCTCGAGAATATAAGATAAGGCGACCTAATTATAAATAATTTTAAAATCAATTCATTTTGTAGTCAATAATATGATTACCTGATCGTTATCGTCGAGCAATGGATTGATAGCCTTTTCGATTCGCATTAACTTTTCTTCCATGTCTTTAAACCTCTTGAGACACAAATCCATCATTTTCTGTGAGGTTGCAGTCAATGCATGATTTATTCCGTTATAAAGTTTAGAGTTTTCAATAATTTGATTAACATTTTGAAGAAAGTCATCCCTACAGGTATACTTCTTCTCGCGAATCTTACTCCGCATTGTTTGCAAATCCATTGGATTTTGGATTAATTTATAATAATCGGGAACCATCTTAGCGTTGACCGGACAATGAAACAATGTTGTGTCGGGTAAGTCTCGCATTTCGTTGAGTATCTCTTCTAAAATGCCCGACAAAGTTACCAATGGATCAGTTCGTCGCCGATTCGCAGATTTATAATCAGGTTTTTGTAGATAATCGCAGTGGTCAGCAGTACCGACCCGTCGTTTGCGTTTCATAGCCAACGCTTGTTTAGGTATTTTCAGTTTTAACGCCTTACTCTTAACTTCGTCCATATGTTTAATAAGTGATTTCGAGAGAACCACTTTTGTTTCATCCACTTTAACCAAATGGTCTTCATTTAATACAAGTCTTTCTTCTTCTTCTAGTTGTTCATCAGTCATCGCCACCTGAACTGGAGGTACAATATCAGTGCCCTTAAACAAAGGACAGGCTCTGTTGGTTCTCATGTGTCCGACTGCACCACAGGCTCCACATTTAAGTTTAACATTCAGTTCTTTTTCTTTCTTAATTCTCTTAATCTTCGGCTCTTTCGGTGATTTAGTTGGTGTTACAGTGGGTGTAGTGGGAGACGAAAAAATAGTTGAAAATTCATTGGTATTCGTTTGTATACCCATTTGTTGTCGTAAACTATTAGCTAATTTATCTTTTTCCTGATTACGCTTTAATCGTCTTAACTGTTCCTGTATTCGTCGTCTTTCGCGTCGAATTTCTTCTTTCTGTTGGTCATCCAAAGCAGTGGCAAATTGTTTAATAAATGTATCGTCTTTTGTGGTGCGAATGCGAACATATGTATCAATAACTGCTGGTTTGCGGACAGTCTCAATGCGGACGTACTCTTTTCCTTCGGCGTTAACAAAAGTTCGATATATTTTAAGTATACGACCGGCCTGTGAGCTCAGACTAACGGCATCATCGGTGTCATCGTCACGATTGTCCAGCTTTTTCCTTTTGGATGACGGCTCTCCTTGATTGGACTCCTCACCCATAATAAGTTTCTTGAGTTCTCGTCTTTCAGCTTCTTCTCTCTCACGTCTGAGATCATGACTAGTCTTTTTGTTGGCTAACATTGACTCTATATTTTTGCCCATTTCTTCGATATCTGAGTCTTCTTCTTCACTTTCATCTTCATCTGTAGATAACTCCTCTCTTGAAGAAAGAATACGGTTTTGGAGTTCAAATACTCGTTGACATTCTTCCAGATATCTTTCCTGATGTTCTGCAATACTAAATCTGTTTCCGCGGGCAAACTTACTCATGACATCACCCGTTTCCTCGCCCTGTTGTTTGGCCTGTTCTGTGGATAGTGTCCTCACAACATCTATCACTTCCCAACGCGACAACTTCTTTATCTGTTTTCACATATATATAAATACAAAATTTAATTATTTTAATTGAAATCAAAATATATTTTTAAAATGACAGAAAATATATAATTATATCATATAATGAATGTCTATTAAAATACTTGAAAATACAAATAACAAAAATATTTGAACTCACAAATTCATCAGAAATACCCGAATTTCTCAACAGCTGTTTGGCCTTATTTAATGGTAATCTTCTGAGATCGGCATCAGTTCCCGTAACTGTCTTTTTAGGCGCTGCCTCTTTCTGATTGTCTTCCTGTTTGACATATTATGTTAAGTTAATTTATAATTCAATTTTTTAAAGTAAAAAATATGTCATTTGGTTGGCAAACAAACCTTTGTTTGTTGTGGTTTATTAGGAATTCTGACATAAGAAAAGCCTTCCCCACAACCGGTAGGATCGGCCACTCCAACCAACTGTAATAAACATTTTTTATTCATAGCAGCTATGAAAGCACGGGTTGTATTCCAAGGTGCGGCCTTCACTTCGTCATCCATTTTGATTTGAACGTCTTCATCATCATTATCTTCGGGTGCAAACATAAACTTTTCGCCATAACCGGCGTCTTTAAGTCTTTGTTCGGCCGCTATCATTGAATAGTAGGCACAACAAGCCTCTGGAGACACTACAGCCCGTATCTCATCTTCTGATGGTAATCTAAACTCTGGTTTTAATACCCACCAATTGGAATCCATACCTATGATTGACACACCAAAACAATTTGAATGTCGTCCAAAATTAACATCAGTTACCGTAAGCACAGGAGATAGTGGTTAAAAATAAATTTCCCGAAAATACCGGAAATGTTTAGTTAGTAATCAATTAGTAGGCAGTGCTCAGAGTAACCAATGATAGATACGAACCCATAAGGAAAAACCAGATTAAAATTGGAATAATTACCATTACCTGTTCTTTTAAAGTCTGCACATAGCTTAAGACGTTTACGTATTGAACTTTCTGAATGTGAAGGAAACGCTTTCTTTATGTCCTCCATTTTAATCCTACGAGGAGTGTCTGTGCTCTTCCAAAATAACCGATAGATAAATACCTGAAGAAAAATGATAACAAAATTTAAGTCAACTATTTTATGTAATTTTTAAAAATTAATTGTAAATTTAAATTAATTTTTTAAATGTAATACTTGTAAAAAGTCACGAATAAAATTATTAGATTTTTTAGAGTTAGGTCCGGGAACTTCATAAAGAGGTAATTCTTGACCGACAGTATAAATGGTTTCCACTTCACGAATGTGGTAACTGTTAGAAAATATTTTATACATAAAGTAATATAAATAAAACATATAATAAAACTCTACAAACAATACCTTTCTCTGGTTCTTATGATAAGAAAATCTGTTTCTGGTAATTGGTGTTCATATATAGGAGCTCTGAATAAATGGTTTTCTAGTGTTTGTTGTGATTGTCCCGGAGATAAATTGCCGAGAAATGGTGATTTCGAAAAGTATGCTTTTTCTCCATATTTATATACAGGAGGACCCGGGTCCTTTCCTAATTTCTATTATTTAATCATAAAAAATATTCAATCAATATGTTAATCTAAACGAAAATAAATATATAAAACAAACCCGTTTATAATAATTTTTGACTTTAGTGGCCATTCCCACTTGCATCATAAGTGGCGGGTGCTCTTCCGAGTACTCACAAAGTATGAGTTCCCCATCTTTACCGGTCAAGTCATCGGGTTTTCTCATAAAAAACATATCTCCGCCACCGCTGGCAATCCTTTCCTGTTCTCTCATTTTCGCCTTTCGTTTGATATGCTTAAGGAGTGGAACCACACCGTGTGGTAAAGAATCAGCTATAGCTCCGTGAGAATATCGTTTAAGAGCTGGTCTATGAAACGCACGTAATCTTTGATAATTTAAAAATGTTGGAAAAAACGGTTGTCTTAATTCGAGAGCTGGAATAGAGTGCTGAATAAGATTAGCTCCAACATTGGTTTTAAGAGCGGCATCGGTGGCCAGTTTTGGATTATAGTATTCATCGTTTGATATATTGAAAGGATCTTTCTCTTCATTTATAGGTGATGGTGGACTCGCCATCTCTGGTTCAGCAATAACACCAGCTTTGCCTAAAATAAGTCGTGATTTCTTGACCATCACTTTCTTCTCTTTTGGAGTTATAGCTGTTTTCTGTGGTTCAGCGTTCGGGTCGATATCATCGGGAATATCGAGAACAATATTTTCATCGTTGGGGTCGAGAGTCAATATTCTTGGTTCCGGTACTTTGTAAATGTTTTCCGGATCCCATATTACTTCTTCCTGTTTTAAAACAATATTAAATACTTACAGTATATCAAACTAAACACACTGTCATTACCTCCCAATTTCCATAAACTAATTCCTCATTTTCAACGGGAAATATAGAATACCAGGTATTGTCGGGTGGTTCCTGAATCTCAATTTTTTTGTTATCCCCTTTTTTGTTACTCGCAATAATTGGTTTATTAATTGTCGGCGTCGGCGGAACACTTCCACGTAAATGTTGAGTGAATGCCGAAGCTGTTCTGTTAAGACCAGACGGTACCCAACCGGCCGCGTGATTCTTATCGTTCAATTTGGCCAAAACTTTGGACTTTATTTCATCGCCATTCCAAATGATGTCATTTTCCCATTGCACTTGTGTTACCATATGATAAGCATCGTCTGAATCAATACTATTTTCATTGTCACCATTATATGCTTCTTCATCATCTGAAGTGTCCTGTTTGCCGACTTTGAACCCATAATCAAAACCGTCTCCATTTTCTGGTACATTCAAATTGTCGTACCAGTACTGTGCCGGTCCGTACCTCCAATCGGCAACATTTTGATTCGATTCATCTTTCGAGTCATTTTCTTGTCTTCCGCTATAATTTTTAAGCTCAAGAGGTCTCTTAAGCTTTTCTTCGTCATCCTCTTCAATCATTTCTGGTGGTGGTGTCGGTGCGAAATTAAATTTCCATTTAGAGTCTTCATCTGATAAGCTGTCATCTGATTCAGACTGAAATTTTGTGATAAATATATTTAATATTCAAAAAACAGTATTTAAAATCAATAATAATAATAACCAATAAAAAAATTCATTTACCGATCGTCTATTTACTAAAGTATCAAATAATTTCCTTTTTCTCTTATTTTTAACTCCTTTCCAAAGCTGTGGAAGACTCGATGGTTTTCCGCGACCAAACAAACGGGAAAATCGTAAAACTTTGTTCGACCGAAATTCGGGGAATAGTTCGGAAACATCGAGATCGACATATTTTGTTGGCAACATTGCGGCCAAAGGAGTGTCCAATTTTTTAGATTTTTGTTCTGATAATTCTTTTGATTCGTTATTAGCATTGTTTAAATTATTATTATTTAAATTATTTATATTATTTAATTGTAGAGCTGACAGATTAGTTTGCAATTCACGCTTTATAGAACTAATAGCTTTATCGGGTATTTTAAAGCCATCGCTGTCCACTTTGACTTCCGTGACATCGGGTGTATCATAATCGTCGTCTTCGTCAGTCTTTGTTTTAAATAATTGTGTCGAAAGTTTGAGTGACTCTTCAAATGATTTTTCCTCATCAGCGCTCACGTCTACCAATTCATTAATATCCGAATAGTCGACAGCAGTCGGAGATTTGTTGCTAAAATCGTCTTAAAATATACCAAAATAAATAAATTTAACAAATATTCAATAAATATTTGATAATTTAAATAAAACAAAATATATAATAGAGTATTAGATCAATAAAAAAAAATTAATCAAAACTTGTCAAAATAATAATACAATCAAAACTATTTATAAAAACAATTAATAATAAAGAAAAAATAAAATGAAAAAAAAATTAATAAAATATCAGATAAACTGTGAATAATTTGTTATTTATAAATACTTAATGTTTAATACTAATAATTGATTTAATCTTAATGAACATTAAATAAGTAATAATATTTTATATCTAAATATAAAAATCTAATAAAAATAGTTTTCATTTTTTTGAATTAAACAAAATTTATTGAAAATTATTATTTATATCATATACTGTATTATGTAATTAAGTCTAAAGATTTGAATTCAATAGTAAATCTAATAACAGAAATATCATTAAAAATGATGGCAAACAAAGACAATCAATGATTCATACAGTCATCTGATTTACGATCATTTGTGTCCAATTGGTTTGACTGACTCTGTGAACCATAACTGCTGTCAATACTATTACGTCTTTGTCGTCGTTGACCACTACTATCATTGACATCATTGTTAAGACCATTCACTTTATTATCACTAGTATTATAGTCATTGTCCTCTGTTTTTCTTGGGGTCGACTCTCGAGTACTGTCACTCTCTTCGGCTCCACTTTCGTAATCGTCGTCTTCATCTACGATATCATTGAATGGTATATATGATAACAAATGTGATTTGATTGACGATAAGTGTCTTTTGGATGTCTCGTCAAAGATATCGTCGACAAGATTGCCGTCGGCGTCGATATTGCCGAACAATATTGATGTCAGACTGGAGGCCATACTATTGCGTGAATGTCTTTCGCCGTCATCGCGACCGGTCGTCACCGTATCGTAGTCTTCATCGGATGACATCCTCTTAATGGTCACAAACACAACACAATTAACAAATAAATAAATAAATAAATGATTTTATTTCAAAACTCATAACAATTCATAAGTCAGACATATTTGTTGTCAAATAAACACTTATTTCAGTCTACACTCCAAACACATTACATGCACTCAATTATAAACATACTTTCAATGCTTTTTTATCACAATTATGTGTTACTATAAAACAGTTAAAAATAGTTGTTATAAAAGGGGTTTAAAGTTTAAACTTAACTCAATATAAGATTAGAGTAGTTTCGAGTTTATACTGTATTTTATAATGTTTTTTATTCATAAATTATATTAAAATACTTTTAAAAAATATTTATGTGTTTATTATCGTTCAAATGCAACAATAAATGACAAAAATTTTGTTACTTAAACTAATTAATAATAAAATAATCGCTTTATAGCTAATATACAGTCAAATTGATACAACAGTTTATAAATATTAAAAATAAAATAGATTAACATGGACAATTTAATAAATTATATGTTATTGATTTATTAGTTAATTGATTTTATATATGATAATAATTTATATAAATGGCTTAATTTGTTGTCCAAACAATATATAATAAATACTATAACTTATATCATGAATGTATTGAAATATATCGTCAATTAATAGATACTTTTGAATTATTAATATGCAAATAATGACACTCTTGTTATTTTTTATATTATTAATAAAGTATTTTAATTAAAAAATATTTTTATTAAAATTTCAAATTTATATCTAGATATGTATATATTCTAGATTATAATAGGATATATATTATAATATAATATGATTATTATATAATCTAATAAAACAAATATTCAAAGAATCGTTGTTTTATAAAATTATTTTATTTTTAATTCAAATTATATACTGATTGGTCCAAAAAGTTATGTCATTCGAAAAACACAAATATTTAAAAAACTGATAAATTTATTTTAATCAAACAAAAAATTTTATAAAATTAAGTAAATGGAAATTCTTATTTTAATAAAATTAAATTTTTAAAAATCAAAATGGCGGAGTTATGAGACATTAAATAAATTATAAAAAAAGTTAAATAGCTTCACGACCTTTATTTTAAAAAAATATGGTAATCAGCCCTCTGTTATTGAATATAAAGCCAAATTTAACAAACATAAAAAATTCATTGAAAAATATATTAAAACTAAGTTATAAATATTTTAAAATACTTAAATTTTTCATATTTTTATAAATGATAAAATTTATTTTTAAATTTAATTTTAGTGATAATGACTATTTATGTTCTTATTAAAGAAGAGTAATTTAATTTTAAAAATCAAAATTCTTTAAATTTAAACAATAATAAATGGATGCATAAAAATACTATAAATGAATAAATTTCATACAGTCTTCAACTTTGAAATATAATTTCAATTAATGGCGGGTACTATGAAATTTAATTTTATCAAAATAGGAACTTTTTACTCAATTTTATAAAAATTTTTGTTTGAATAAAATAAATTTATCAGTTTTTTAAATATTTGTGTTTTTCAACTGACATTTCTCGATGGACCACTTAGTATATATGTATGTATATCATTATAAGGATTATTAATTGTATAATACAATTTGTATTATCTATTTATTTTAATTTATTCAATAAATAATTGTACAAATTTTATTGTCTTACACTAAATTATAATCTATTATTTACATTAGTGTACATTTTGTATAGCCATTAAATTATAAATATTTGATAAAATTATAATTAATTATGAAAAAGTTATCTAATTTTTGTAAAAAATGTTATATTCAATATCGTATTACTAATTGAAAGATTATTTTTGACACAAGTTTTATTAATGTAAATTGTTTATTTATGATAATCAATTTATAATATTTATATATATTAGCAAATAATTGATTTTTAAAAATTGTGAGTATTTTTTCAAACTTTGCATTACTTTAACTAATAGTAAGAGTCTTTAACTTAGTCTTAATTAATTGATTATAAAACTATAAACTTTCTATAATACTGTGTTTTATTAGTGTATAAAATAATTAAAAATGTATTTAATAGCTATATTGACTTTCAGGTCAAACACAAATTGACTTAAATTATATGCGCATATATTTTATAATATGCACCGTTAATATAGACATTATTAATACGACAGTCAAGTCTAGACTTAGCTATCAATAATAAGAGTCGATAGAAAAGTTTATACCAAACAAAAAAGCTGTCTATAGTTGTATTTCATCGCTACTTATTGTATGGCATTATATGATCGACTGGTTTGCATTGAACTAAATTGTTTGAAACAAAAATACTAAAGTTTTTTAATTCAAAATACTGTAAATAAAGTTTTGGGGAAATACTGATGTTTTACAGTAATTTATAACTATGTATAACAATATTTAAAATCAATTTTTTCATAAGTGATTTACTATTATTTTATACATAAATTGTTAGCATTAAATTTACTAAAAATAAATTCAAATATATCATATAAATATATGGCCCAAATTTTGTTTTGTAGACCTAACACTCATTTTGTTTTGTTGAATACAAATTTCCAATAATAAGGAGATTATTGTTTTTTGCTTTTATTTTGTAATATTTTTTGTCGAAAGTTAATATTTAAATAATAAATCATATTTCTTGGTTCAAACAATTTATCTTTAAATTGCTTACATATAAAATAAATTAAATGTTTTCAAAAAAAAAATAATTATATTCTTTAAAAAAATAAAAGTTTTGTTAAATGAAAGTTCTAAATATAGAAACATTTAATTTGTAAATTAGTATTAAAGTCAGGTTTTATTGTATATATAGTATATCTTTATTGAAAGTAATGTTTGATTTATTGAGATAATATATGAAGCTATCAGTTTATATGACATGACCTATTATTATCAATTATTATAATAACAATATTATTCAGTAATCAGTAAAATATATCAATATAGCAAAACTATATATTGTTTATACTACCGGTAAATCTAATTGTTAAGCATTTATATCAAAGTTTTATAACAATTAACAAAAATATTGACATTTATATAAATAGTTTTTAATAAACTATTTTTAAGTATAAATAATTAGCCATATAAAATTTTAAATACAAAAATTAATTGAATAGTAAATTATAATATTTGTTTTTAATTCTATATAAAATTTTTACATAATTTAAATTTTTAAAATGTAAATTTATTTTATCTTGACATAAATATAATAATAAAATAACTTTAATGTGCAAAAATAGATTTATATAATATAAAGTATAATTATTAATCAAAAAATAATATTATATAATGATAAAAATTGTAAGTTTGACTTACTTTTTCATCACTTAATAGCAACAATTAACTAGTTGATTTGTGGACACTAGTGTTTCGGTACTCACTTAGTACCTTCATCAGCACTGTTGCACTGATAGTCAAAGACATACCAGTGCTTTAAGCCATACGGGAAGTCGGTGTTTGGGTTAGACATATGATATACAAACTTATTTGTTTTTATTAAATATGTATAATAATAAAATTATATAAATAATTGATCCCAAAATTGACCAATAGTGTCCACAAATCAACTAGTTAATTGTTGCTATTAAGTGATGAAAAAGTAAGTCAAACTTACAATTTTTATTATAATGTGTGACATCAACTTTAAAAATCTTAATAAATTAATTATTATATAATGTATTTATTAATGATTATCAAATATTGTATGAATATAACACATCGTCAATATGACAATCGATATTTGTATTCATATAAAAAGTAAATTTAACAATATTTTGTGCAAATTAGTGAAAACATTTCATCATTTTTTATAATTTGGATTTCCTACAGTTTCTCATTATTTTATTTAAAAAAGTTAGTTAAATTAATTTTTTCATTATGTAAAATGTCTTATTTTTAGTATTAATAATCACTACACACACACATAGATATATTATAATCACTATATATAACAACTATATTATATACTACTCTTATATAATTTAACAATTAACATATACGTATGCATATATCTGTAGTACAAATTAAAGTAAAGTACAAATTAAAGTACAAATTAATTCAAAGATTTTATTATATTTGATTTTTTGATTAAACAAAATTTCCAATTTACAAATACATTTTAGTAATTATAAATATATAATTTATATTTTATGTAATATAGTTGTTATGCTAGTAAATAATAGTAATTATATATATATATATATATATTATACTGTATAATATACAGTGTATATATACTGCTTATTTTTATTAATTTATTTTATATTAACAATTAATTTAGATGTAATTTTGATTAAAATACTGTAATAAAGTATCAATATATTGTATATAAATTTATATACAGTATTATTGTATTTTATCACATAAAAATTAATTCATGAAATTTCAATATCAATGTAAGAATATTATTTAATAATAAACAAAAATAAAGCAATTATATTAAGATTTGTTAAATAAAAATTTAATTAATTTTTTTAACTGCAATTATAATAAGTTTAATATCATCAGACACTTGTCAACATTGTTTAATAACAATTGGATGTTTAATGTAAACACATTAAGTAATAACAGGTTTATTGTATAAATACAATAGTATAATAAACATGTTTTAAATTAACCCATTTATGATGAAAACGTAAGAAATATTGTTAAAAGATGTTAATTGCATTTTTGAATAATTACTATAATAATAATTTGATATTTTCATATTTTAATTCAGATATAAGTATACAAACATATATTTATATAAAAATTTGTTTATATTATTACAATTATATAAAAATAAAATTATTTTATGAATCGAGGGTCATATATGAGAAATATACCGGATTTTATATTTTATTACTTTTATTTGTTTTATAAATTAAATTATCTTTAATTAAAATACTATTATTTTTACATAATAATTGATGAATATAAATTGTATGATTAATACAGTTTTATTTTATAATATAATTAGTTTTTAGTTTGTTTTTTTTTTATAAAAAAAAACTTACAATTCAAAACACTTTTGGTGACAATGTGTTAGTACTTTACTAAACACTCGACTGTTTTCACTGTCAATTTGGGACTATTATTAACACAAGTCTGATATAAACTTATTGAAAGTAAGAGTGATATTAACTTTTTGGTCACTTTTTAAGTATAATATTTTTATAGATGAAAAACAGACACTTATTAAAATTAAAACATATTAAAAACTAAAACTTAATTTTAGTTGTAAATAGTTTTTATAATTAAAATAACACATTATATAACATATAAAATATAACAATATAATAAAATATTAATTATATGTAACTTTTCAAATAAATAATTCATAAATTAATGTTTTTAATTTAAATCAACTTTAAATAATTATTTATAGATATCAATATTTATGTTAATTTTGTTTAAGTTGTCATTAAATATTATTTTGTATTAAAAATCTTCAATTATTTAAAAATATAATTAATAAGATTATTGACTAATATATAATACAAAATTATATTTCTATTATAAAATTTTTAATAATGCATTATTTATTAATTATTGGTGTATCTATAATTTTGTGATAAATAAATTATATCAACTAATGTAATATGTGACAAATTAAATAATACATACACATTTATACTACTGTATAAATCAATATATATACAGGTAATATCTATACATACATTATATAGTACTGTATATTTAAAATATTATTACATTTATAATGTAAATGATTTAAAATGATCAAGCTCAAAGATGTGTTTTATGATATGCTATAACTTATCAAATGATTAGATTGTATTATATATTACATTACATTAATTTGTATTAAGTAAAGACACAATTGAGACACTAATGATCCAAAATTATAAATAAATACATATATTAAACATATAATTATGTAAACATGTTTAAAATAAACCTTAATGTAAAGTATGAGCTAAACATATAAAAGTATTTGTATTTTTTCTATTTAATTATATATTTTATAAATTCAGTTCAAAAAATATTATTTTAAAAGAGTAAAACACGTGTGAACTCTAAAATATGACTATAACTGTTTAGAATATTACCTAGGTACAGTATAATATAGTACAGTACAGTACATAACTTTAATTTTAAAGTTTATATGTTTGACGTAATAGCATGTGTCAATTTTTATTTGTATTCAAAATTTTACAATTGCTTTTTTTATTGCAAACTATATCTAATTGCTTTTAACTATACATTTATAATTTTATATTTAGGGATCATTCATGTGATAAAATTATCATAAACGATTAAAATAATAGCAATAAATGTAAAATTTTATTTGTTTTGATAAATTAACGCTAATATAAAAAAGGAAATAAAAGTTTCTTATAATATAAAGGAAATAAAGGGTTAAAAAACAACAAGAATTGGCCCCAAAAACGGAATATAAATGATTATTACGAGAGAAAACACCTTTTAGTTTAAAAGTTAGGCTACAAATCAATTAGTTTTTGTCTCATCTTATCATTAATCCCAGTGTTAAGCACCGGTACAACTTGTAAGAGAAACTATTATTATTATTATTATTATTATTAGTTTTTATTTTTTATTTTTTATTTTTACTTAAACTCAGAAATTTTTTAATTGACCACATATTTTTGGGTTTTGAGGTCGTATTATATTATCAATACGACTAAACCGTTAGTTTTATCCATACACTCACTTTATAGGTAATTATTATTATTACTAATATATTTATATGGTATGGCTATGGTTTTGGGCGCTAACCCCGTAATAGTGATGTTTGCCTATGATGTGTGCGCAGTAGTGGTGGATGGCATGGGATGTAGAGATGAAGGGAGGGATCAACACGTGTGGAGTTGTGTTGTGTTGTGTTGTCTAACATTTGATTTATATATATTAGTGAAAAGTTTTCTCTAAATTATTCATTCATTCATTCATTCATTAAGTTTTACACCGATTTCTATGTGTTGTCTAAACATTTGATTGTATGCCACAAAATATTTAACAATTTTCGTGACAAAAATTGATTTATAAAAATCAACATTTTTTCACTCAAATCAACTTTTATCAATATTTTATTAATTTATTATATTATATTTATTAAATGTGCAAATAATTATTTACAATTAAAAAATATAAATATGACACAAATGTCATGTATTAAAATCCTAGTTCTTGGAGCCAAATGTGTTGGAAAAAGTGGTAAGCAATCAATAGTTTAAAAATTAATATTTAATATTTAGAATATTATATTTATATATAAATAATTATTTTATTAAGATTTTATACTAAAAAACACGAAAATAGTTAAAGATATAAAAATAAATACACTTTCATTGAAATGAAAAAAATATTGAATAAAATTGTTAATTGATTATTCAATTCTTTAAAATAGAATTTTCATTTCAAACCTCATTTGACCAATAATTTTGACCGCATTTTGATTTTATGAATGCATTTATTTATAAAAAATTATATTATTTATAATATCTTTAGGTTTAGTTTTTAAAAAATATAATATATTAATAATATGACCCACGGCATAAAAAGTAATAGTTTATATTAATAATTATTTTTCTGCTAAACTGTATCTTAAATAATATTAAGTAATTTTTCGCTTTACTTAAGCTAAATGTTCATTGATTTTAAGTAAAAATACAGTAAAATCTTTATTTTTAAGTAATTGTATATTTTAAAAAATGCATTTACAAATATTTTATTTTCATAAATTGTTATAGCAAACATTATTAAATTTTGTATACTGTAATAATATATTAATACTTATAAAAATGTTTAATAATAGTATAGAAAGAAAATATAATTTTACATTAATATTAAATATTATAAAATTAAAGTAGTTTAATATACAGCAAATATATTTTGAAATTATTTACAATTAAGAGTTTAATAATTATAAATTATAATTAATATCTAATGAAAATTGCATAATATTTTGTATTTACTTTTTATAGTTAGTAATTATTATAAATTGTTAATACAGTATAAACTGTAGAAAATTTATATGCAAATTGCATTAATAACTATTTATTTATTTAAAATAATTTTTTTGTCATTTTAGAATTTCTAAATGTCATTTAATATATGTAAATCATAAGTAATATATTAATAAAATGATTGTATTTAAACTATAATTTTTGAATATTTAAATGTTTTTTATACAAAAAAAATATTTATTTTATTTTAATTAATACTTTTATTTAATTGCAATATTTTAATACAGTATATAGTAATATTATACTTTAATTCAATTCATTTAATATATTGTAAATTAGATAAATAATTGCTAACTTATTTAAGACAAACAAAAAAAATAAATGATAATTGTTTTTTGAAATTATTTATATTTAATTAAGTAAAGTGAATGTTAAGAGAGTGAGTGAGTGAGTGAGTGAGAGAATACTGCGAATCTAATAAATATATAAAACAAGAAATGAGACAAAAGTCATACAAGTGTTGATATATTTAAATATCAATAAAATAAATGTTTAAACATTGACTGTTATATATATCGGTATATATATACTATTTATTCAAACAATTACAAGCAAACTATTATATTTGATGTTTCAATTGAATGTTAACTTAATTGTTGAGTTCATCGAACCATTACTTGCTTTTATACATATATTGCAATTGAGATTATAATTTGATTTTATGTTTGATATAGCTTTGCATTGTCTAACTTTATATTGAATTAAATATATTTTAATTTTTATTTCTATCCAAGTATTGATTAAAATTGTTTTCAAAGTAAAATATCTTAACAGTATATACAGTATATATATATATATATATATATATATATTATGCATTTACTGTACAGCAAAGCACTGGAAATCTCCAGAATTTCAATGTTAGAAATAAATCTCTTTGAATATAACATTGAAATACATTATATGAGACACTCTTTGATGGCTTCGGTGTCCATATGTCTGAGGAATGAAAGAGATCTTTTCAAGTGATGATAAACATCTTTAAGGACATATAGTATTTAGAGATTAATTTGAGGGTTAATTGTAATGATAAGGAAACGGGTAGGAAATGGGAGACATTTTTGGATGTCATCCTAAATACTTATTCTTTCACTCTTTAAATTAAACACCAAATGACTCATTCAATCATAACATAAAATAAGTGATAAAAGCATTTCTTAACTAACAATGATCTTCAAAAGTGACAAATCATTTATTTTTGATAAAACACAAACTCATAAATAAAACACATTTGTTGTTGTCTTTCATTATTATTGTTACAATTTTAATCTAAAGTTATGTTAAATTTATACATTAACAGTAAATTTATTGTATTGAAAATATTAGATGCATTTAAATTAGTTGAAACAGTTAATTATTTATACAGGTATGTAATATACTGTATTATAAACATTAATGTCTAGATTTTTAAGTATAATTATTAATAAATATAAGATTATTAGTATATAGTAAATAAATAAATATATATATAAATAAACTAAATATCAAAATTATATTAATGATCGTTTCCTATATTAAATTTAAATTGTATTTGAATTATATTTTTATCATAAAATTTACTGTAAATATTTACATTACATAAAATTTTAACTATATATTTTTATAAGTACTAGAAACTATTGCACATCAAATTGAATTTACAAATAATTTTTCAACAAAAATTTACAGTAAATCAATATATTAGTGTATATTACTGTACATATACCGTATAATATTTACTAACAGATAAAAATATTAAGATTACTTTTATTTATAAAAATCTATTAAAACTATTTTTTAAAGAAATACTTATAATGTCTAAACATATAAATTATTGTTTTATATTAGTTGAATAACAAAAATATTTATTTTTTAATTTGAATCTAAGATTTTATACTAAAAAACACGAAAATAGTTAAAGATATAAAAATAAATACACTTTCATTGAAATGAAAAAAATATTGAATAAAATTGTTAATTGATTATTCAATTCTTTAAAATAGAATTTTCATTTCAAACCTCATTTGACCAATAATTTTGACCGCATTTTGATTTTATGAATGCATTTATTTATAAAAAATTATATTATTTATAATATCTTTAGGTTTAGTTTTTAAAAAATATAATATATTAATAATATGACCCACGGCATAAAAAGTAATAGTTTATATTAATAATTATTTTTCTGCTAAACTGTATCTTAAATAATATTAAGTAATTTTTCGCTTTACTTAAGCTAAATGTTCATTGATTTTAAGTAAAAATACAGTAAAATCTTTATTTTTAAGTAATTGTATATTTTAAAAAATGCATTTACAAATATTTTATTTTCATAAATTGTTATAGCAAACATTATTAAATTTTGTATACTGTAATAATATATTAATACTTATAAAAATGTTTAATAATAGTATAGAAAGAAAATATAATTTTACATTAATATTAAATATTATAAAATTAAAGTAGTTTAATATACAGCAAATATATTTTGAAATTATTTACAATTAAGAGTTTAATAATTATAAATTATAATTAATATCTAATGAAAATTGCATAATATTTTGTATTTACTTTTTATAGTTAGTAATTATTATAAATTGTTAATACAGTATAAACTGTAGAAAATTTATATGCAAATTGCATTAATAACTATTTATTTATTTAAAATAATTTTTTTGTCATTTTAGAATTTCTAAATGTCATTTAATATATGTAAATCATAAGTAATATATTAATAAAATGATTGTATTTAAACTATAATTTTTGAATATTTAAATGTTTTTTATACAAAAAAAATATTTATTTTATTTTAATTAATACTTTTATTTAATTGCAATATTTTAATACAGTATATAGTAATATTATACTTTAATTCAATTCATTTAATATATTGTAAATTAGATAAATAATTGCTAACTTATTTAAGACAAACAAAAAAAATAAATGATAATTGTTTTTTGAAATTATTTATATTTAATTAAGTAAAGTGAATGTTAAGAGAGTGAGTGAGTGAGTGAGTGAGAGAATACTGCGAATCTAATAAATATATAAAACAAGAAATGAGACAAAAGTCATACAAGTGTTGATATATTTAAATATCAATAAAATAAATGTTTAAACATTGACTGTTATATATATCGGTATATATATACTATTTATTCAAACAATTACAAGCAAACTATTATATTTGATGTTTCAATTGAATGTTAACTTAATTGTTGAGTTCATCGAACCATTACTTGCTTTTATACATATATTGCAATTGAGATTATAATTTGATTTTATGTTTGATATAGCTTTGCATTGTCTAACTTTATATTGAATTAAATATATTTTAATTTTTATTTCTATCCAAGTATTGATTAAAATTGTTTTCAAAGTAAAATATCTTAACAGTATATACAGTATATATATATATATATATATATATATATTATGCATTTACTGTACAGCAAAGCACTGGAAATCTCCAGAATTTCAATGTTAGAAATAAATCTCTTTGAATATAACATTGAAATACATTATATGAGACACTCTTTGATGGCTTCGGTGTCCATATGTCTGAGGAATGAAAGAGATCTTTTCAAGTGATGATAAACATCTTTAAGGACATATAGTATTTAGAGATTAATTTGAGGGTTAATTGTAATGATAAGGAAACGGGTAGGAAATGGGAGACATTTTTGGATGTCATCCTAAATACTTATTCTTTCACTCTTTAAATTAAACACCAAATGACTCATTCAATCATAACATAAAATAAGTGATAAAAGCATTTCTTAACTAACAATGATCTTCAAAAGTGACAAATCATTTATTTTTGATAAAACACAAACTCATAAATAAAACACATTTGTTGTTGTCTTTCATTATTATTGTTACAATTTTAATCTAAAGTTATGTTAAATTTATACATTAACAGTAAATTTATTGTATTGAAAATATTAGATGCATTTAAATTAGTTGAAACAGTTAATTATTTATACAGGTATGTAATATACTGTATTATAAACATTAATGTCTAGATTTTTAAGTATAATTATTAATAAATATAAGATTATTAGTATATAGTAAATAAATAAATATATATATAAATAAACTAAATATCAAAATTATATTAATGATCGTTTCCTATATTAAATTTAAATTGTATTTGAATTATATTTTTATCATAAAATTTACTGTAAATATTTACATTACATAAAATTTTAACTATATATTTTTATAAGTACTAGAAACTATTGCACATCAAATTGAATTTACAAATAATTTTTCAACAAAAATTTACAGTAAATCAATATATTAGTGTATATTACTGTACATATACCGTATAATATTTACTAACAGATAAAAATATTAAGATTACTTTTATTTATAAAAATCTATTAAAACTATTTTTTAAAGAAATACTTATAATGTCTAAACATATAAATTATTGTTTTATATTAGTTGAATAACAAAAATATTTATTTTTTAATTTGAATCTAAGAAAATGTTTTTTTTTGAAAGATGTGAAAATAAGAAATTATATGAAAAATATTTTTAAAAATTATATATTATTACATAAAAGCTTAATTTTTAAAGCTTTCGTTAAGTTTTAATTTGTCTACACATACTGTATATATAGTATTTATGTTAAAAACAGTTGTTTTGCTAAAACTTAAATCAATTTATTTTGTAAAATTTTTATAATGGGTGATTCACATATTACGTTCGCACTTTGGGAGGGGGTGTCAACCAAAGTGAACTTTTGCGAACGAGGGGAGGGGTAGAGACCTTAAGAACGTTTGCATTTAAATATTTAAATTTTATTTCTTAGGGTTGGGATTAGTAACATGCGAACATAGGGGAGGAAAATGGGTCTAGATTTCTTAAAATGTGCGAACATAATATGTGAATCATCCCTAACAAAAATATATAAATTATTGATTATAAATTATACAGATTTTATTTATTTTTCAATTAATTCCCAGTTGTATTGCACACAATATTTATTTTTTTAAAAAACGATACAATTAGAAATGTATACAAAAAGTATATATAATTTACTGTATTTGCTTAAGATTTTGTTTAAACTAAAAAGAAGTCAATGATACTTAAAATTTAATTACTAGAGTTTTAAAACTATATACAATTGTTAGAAATGTTTATTTTTCATAATATTGTTTTTTATATGTTTATTATTAATGAATTATTTTATTGGTATTCATATATATTTAAAAAACTAATGTAATTTCAAAATTTTCATTTAACTAAATTTTTTGAGCAATTATTTACTTGTTGTCCAGTTTTAGCACATTTTGATTTTTAAGCATTTTTTAATTATTTTTTGTGATTATATAAATGATGACACGTTTTTAAAGTTATCTAAATTAAACACTGAATTATTAAGTTATATTTCTAAAATATCATATAATAAACCCTATTGTTTAGCAATTTTTTATATCCGAAAAATTCAATGACCTCTAAATGAAAAAATAATATCAATATTTAGTGTTTCATTCAATACATAACATAACATAACTCTTGGACGACATTAATCCTTAAACTTAGTATCAGTCTCTGTAAGAGTTCATTTGCTCCACAAAAAAATATTTCTTTTAATCAAAAAATAAAATAAATAAATATAAAAATTGCAATCATTTGGGATTATTATTATTATTATTATATTATTATTATTATTACTACTACTACTACTACTATTACTACTACTACTACTACTACTACTACTACTACTACTACTAMTAATAATAATAATAATAATAATAATAATAATAATAATAATAATAATAATATATCAATAAAAACTTTCTTAATATTTTTCAAATTAAATAGTGAATAATGCGACAATTTTAAGTCAATGTTAATAACATCAATGTTGCAAAATATTTACTTACAAATATCACATAAAAATTTATTTTAAGTAAAATATTGAAAGTAATTAATGAATTTGTTTATTGCTTTCTCTCTTTAGAAAAGTTTATTTAAATTTTAGTTATGATATAAGCTTTCAAATAATTTGAGAAAAAATATGTTGTTTTCTAAGTGTATTACTCTCTAAAAATAAATATCTTTATATAGTATCACATATTTACAATTGAAATGAAAATTTAATATATGTTTTTTAATAATATTTTTTTGTTTATTTCCCTAAATAACTATTAATAGTCTATAAACCATACGTTAATTTATTTTTAAAAATATTTGTATCTTTATTATATACAAAGAAAAAAGTGAGAAAAATATAAATAATATTGAGTTCAGAAATGCATAAATTAATATTAAATCTTGAGATTGAGTTCAATATTAAAATTTTAGTTTAAAAAATTGGTTTATTATTTTTACTATTATTCAAATGCACTGAATAATTATGAAATATTGACACACGATTTGCTGACAATTGAGAGTCAATCACTTTATTAGTTTACTTTAACATTCATATTGAGTAAAAATATCACAAAAATAGATATAAATCTCATAAATGAGAGGAAATACTGTTTGTGTGAAGTATTGGTGTGAATAAGTCATGTTTTGTTGTCTAATAATCTTTGTCTGTCTGTATGTCGATCTCAAGAAATCAGTAGATTTTTTTGGATGTATGCCCTATAAGTCGGAGCTCATATCCCACCGAAGCCTTGATCCACTTATATTGAAAAAAACTCATTTTTAATTCTTTACTTTCAGTTAAAAATACTCAAGAATTTAAATAATTTAAAAAATTAAGTACAAGTGTTTTGACTAACAATCAAATTCATTATAATAAACAAATACATTGAGTTAACGCAATTAAAATATCAATAGCTTAATCATTAAATTTTTTTATATCAATAGTTAATCATTGAATTTTTTATTGTCAACTAAATAAAATCTAATATAAATCATAGAAAAAGCATACATAAAGCTAAAGTAAGTCAGTTTACTGTTTTTTTATTTTAGCATAAAAATTGTGCAAATTTTATGTGTCCCGAAAAAATTTAAAACTAGTAATTGATTTTTTATGTAATTGAAGTTACATTGAAGGCTATCTGAAATTTTTCTTTCTTTTTTCAATATTTCTATTTTAATAATTTTATCACAATTTCTGCAACTGATTTGTTATTACATATACTTTTTATACGGAAAATTTTATTTCAAATATATGTTTAATAGCTTATATTAATTAAATTTATTGATTTCCTACTGAGCCTCAAAAAAATAAAAGAATTATAGAAATAATGTTTTTAAAGGCAAACGATCTATTAATTGATAGATTACTGTAATTATTATACATTATATACTGTATAATTCACAGCATATACAGTATAATAAGTAAATACTGTATATATAAATATATAATTTATTTATAACTAATTTTATCATATATATTTCATTTTTATATAGATATTGAGTTTTTAGCAAAAAAATATCGATAAATAATATTCTATATTAATTTTGTGTGATAAAACTCATGTGATTAAGTCAAATGATAACAGAATTAATTTTTATCCAACAAATTATAAAATACTAAATTAAAAACTTGTTATAGATTTTTTATTATGTGAATATCATATGTGTATATTAATTAAAAAAATTTTTTTATTACAGCAATAACTGTGCGATTTCTAACTAAGAGATATATTGGAGAATATAAGTCAAATACAGGTAAATATAATTTGTTGAACATCTCTTATATGATATTAATTATTAAATAAATAACTAAAGTAATAAAATTGCGATTATGTATTTTTTTAAATTTAATACTAAAATATATACTAAAAACTATTACAATTATACTTTTTAAAATATTTTAGTATAAAATAATAATAATAAAATTATATTAAAAGTTTAGACTTTCACTGATTTCTTAAAATTTATAAGTTTTATTTATAAACAGCAAACAAATTGATTGTAAGCTACAGTACATATACATTGAATTGAAAGTATTAATAAATAAAACACCTGTACACTCTTTATTGTATTTTTATTTAATAATAAAAATATTTGTTGTTTTATAAATTGATTATTAAAGGCATATTCTGGGAAACAATCGTTTTATTTGTTATTATTTTCACTTTTTTATCAGTCAATAAAATTTTATCCAATTGTTACAAAATAAAAAATAATTGAAGACACGAGTTTGAACTCAAACTATAGATTTTATTTACTAATATAAACACATTTACACACAAATTGTGTAAAAATCCTTATTTAATCTTCAAAATTAGCTTACAGTAAGTTTCCTTTATTTTGTGTGCATAAATTTTTTAGTAGTATTGTTTTGTATACTTACTTTAGTACAGTAAAAGACAATATATTCAATATATAATATAAATTATGACACAAATCATATTAAATGTAGATTTAAAGTCATTGTTATAAACAAAATATTTAATTTTAATTTAATTTTGAATTAATGATAAAGTGTGCAATTTGATAATTAATTGTAATAATATTTATAATAATTATATTAAATTTTACTTATAATGTATATATTTATAGATTGGTTTTATCAGCAGAAAGTAAAAACAGATAACGGAATGACAAATGTCGAAATTCTTGACATATCCAGAGATTGGACGGTTAGTGACAATAATTTTATAATTAATTTTTTTGTTGTAAATAATAAATATGTTTAAACAATTAGGACAATGAAAATATGGTAAATAAGGATCAGATAGAATGGGCCGAAGCCTATGTCATAATTTATAGCATTTGTGACCGAAATAGCTTTCAATTGGCTCAACACTATCTCCAATATATTACAGCTATTCGGGGACCCGTTTATGTACCCATTATTTTGTTGGCCAACAAACGTGATCTCGAGGTCGGCCGACAAATCACTAAAGAAGAGGGCACTTCATTGGCTCATAAATTTGGATCACAATTTTTTGAAGTAAATCTTCACTCATTTTTTATATTATCAAATGATTCAAATTAGATATTATTCAGTTTTACTGCATAAATGTACTGAATGTTAAAGATATGGTCAATTAAAATGATTAGTTGTTTAATATGTAATAAAATGAAAATAATTTAATCCTATAATAATGATATAAAGATAATACAAATCTAATAGTTTATGATTTATTAATTGTCAGATATCTGCTGCCGATAGCAATTTGGGTGTTTCTCAGGCCTTTGAATGGCTTCTTCATCAGTCCAACAAAATATCGCACCGATCGGACACAAACCACTCAAATCGTAGCCATAATAATAATCACCGAAAACTAAGTATTGTTACCGTTTCGCGGGTATTCAGTGCGTTTGGTCACGTCTTTGGGAAAAGTCATCACAACAATCATAATAACAATACCAACAACATTACCAATGATGTCAATAACAATATCAACCAAAACAACAATCATTATAATCAAAATAATGGTCATTTGATACGATATAAAAACCAAACAAACTATGCTCTCAATGCTAAACGAAAATTAGTGGGAGTAATGATACCGACTGTTAGGAGATCACCAAAAGCAGTCATATCTTTGTAAATGATAAGCCTTTTTAAAAGGTTATCTTTATCTGTGATAATAATGATTTCATACCATTTGTATTAAATATTATTGTAATATATTATTCAGTTATATAATATTTCAAACGTTATGTAACTTGTGTTTCCTTAAATACTGCATTATAATCATTATAAAAATGCATTAATTATTATTTATGTAATATTGTATAAATAAGCAAAAGCTTGTACTTTGTAATAATTATTGGATAATTTTTTGAAAATTATTTGTAATGTAAGATAAACAAGAAAAAAAATTATTTAAAATGTTTTCATAACATTTATAAACAAAACCATTCCCTAAAATAATGGATGAAATATAACTTTTGTCTGATTCAAATTTTATGTATTATTCATTATATGGATTTAATTTAATAAATAAATAAAATTGATATAAATAATTTAGATTTCATTTTTATTTATTTTATTATTAAATAAATTATGAAACATAAATATGTTTTATAATGTAAAATCGCGTAATACTGTATCTATTTATTAATATATCATATTTATGTTTAGTTTGTTGATTATCTGATTCTTTAAATAAGTAAAATTGGAATATTTGGTTAAATAAATAAAATAATTAATATTATTAATATTAGTCTCTATATTATACTATATTATAAACTAATTTGTGATATAATTTGGTATTAGCAATATTAATGATTTATTTTCAGTTAAAATAAAAAAAATATAATTTAAATAAAAAATACTGTATTATTATCATGTTATTTTTTAATACCATAGTGTTAATAGTATTTAAAGTATAAAAATCTTAGTAAATGCAAAATTATTATTATAAAATGTAATAAAAAATAAATCCATTAATTAGATAATATTGTGTTAAGATAATTATTTATTATTTATTAATTTTTATTTTTTTTTATTTATAAATTAAATAGTATTTTATCTTTTTTAAATATAAATAAATATAAATTATTTTATTTAATAGCAACTATTATTGTCAAATTCATATTGTATTTAATTAAACAAAGATAGGAAGTAATTTTATTAATTATTTTATTTAAAATTCTTATTTTTAACATATATTTTTAAAAGTATAAATTATACTTTAAATTTATTTAATATTTAATTATTATTAGTAAAATCATTTAATTATCATATAAATACAATATAACTTATAGTACTTTAATAACTAATTTTTGTTTTAATATTGTTAGTAAATGACAAAATATTTATGTTTTTAATAAAAATTTATATTTGAGGAAATAAATGAATTTTACAATACATTAAATCACTTTCAATGATTGAATTGAATGTAAACGACATTAGAGATCAAATAAAACAAATAAGAGTTGGAATGACTACAGTATATGATTGTATCCATTGATTGTCAACAATGACTGCATCCATGAAATTAGTATTTTTTATAATAGTCTATACATTTGGTTGTATAACTACAGTATATATTTGGTTATAGAGTTGGAGGCAATGTTTTATTAGAGAAATCTCTGGACTCGAGGAACGACAGGTTTAATGACTCGTTCACTGGAAAGTTCACCAAAAGTCAGTACAAAACCACAGAAAATCTTAGTTAAGATGAGATGAGAGACATTGCTCTCCAATAGACTTATTATTATATTGTATATAATATAATACAACTTTATAAACATAACCAACAAAAATGATAACAAATAACATCTTTGAGACAATTATTTCCTATAAAAACAATTGTCTCGAGAGAGTCAACGCTATATTTATATTAAATATTGAAATATTTTGTATTTTATTTATATTCAATATTCTATATTATTTATATACGAAATACGAATACATTTTATATTATATTTATATCTCAATAAAATTATTTATATTAATATCAATAATTAGGGAATATCTTAGAAATGATTTATAACTGTTAATAGAGTTGTGTATACTGTATAAGAGACCCACTGAGCACCGGTATGTTTGGATGATTAAGATTAGTAAAGATTTGTCAGGATTTTCACTGAACCAGACATACAATCGTTGACTTCTTTTACTGTCATTTCATTGAACTTTATTGCCATTTCTTATAGTTTTATATACAAACAAATTGCACATCAAGTCAACGGCACATTACTTAGACATACCGTAAATATTGTACATATTATCAGCACTGGTATGTCATAAAATAAATATTACCGATGAAGAAGCTCTATAATAAACTAAACGATTTGATTGAATTGTAAATAAAAATTGTCTTTTATTGACAAATAAGTTGTTTATTTGTTGTAAATACTTATTAAATTTATTTACTAAAATGAAACTACTTTTTAAAAACATTTTATTATAGATTATATAATTTGATAAATCAATATTTAATATTAAATTTTAAAAGTGGGATAACATATAAATTATCGTTGAAATATTGTATAATAATAAAAATAAAAAATAATTGAAAAATGATGATTAGTATTATTGTCATATAAATAATCAAATTGTTTTATTTATAATAAACAGAAACTTTATTATATTAGAAAAATTCAATTAAACACATTATTCAATTGCATATAATTATTTTATTTTTGTACTTATTATATATAATAATTCACAAAATTGGTGAAAAAGGTTTTTGTGTATACCTTTAGATTGGATAGAAATTTTTAAAAATATTTTAGTCACAACTATTGCTTTTTAGAACAGTCAGTTTGGTATAAACACTTTTTGTATAATTGGGCTCAGGTATCAGGTATACTTGGGGACAGGGATGATGCATATCACGAAAACTATAATAGATATTAAAATTCTATAAATTACAAATTATACTAGGTTAAAAATTATTAGATACGTGTTTAATAATGGTGTTAAAGTTAGTTGAATGGCATTTAATTAAAATTAAATTTTTTGTTTAAAAAATGAAACTTTAGAATGACATGACTTTTAAATTCTATATTTTATTACTAACAAATTATCTATACATTAAAATATGCTAGCTTGTTTATTTTTTAATATTTAAAAAATTATTTTTTCTAATTATAATTATTTATAAATTTTGTGATTTATGTAATAGCACATTTTGATGTATAGTTAATTGTTAGTAATAAAATATAAAATTTAAATCAATTAAAGTAATCACAATATATTGATAAATTTAAAAGTTATGCCATTCTAAAGTTTCATTTTTTAAACAAACAATTTAATTTTAATCAAATGCTATTCAACTAACTTAAAAATGCCGGAACACGTATCTAATAATTTTTAACCTAGTATAATTTATAATTTATAGAATTTAATATATATATTATAGTTTTTGTGATATGGATCATCCCTGTCCTTACATACCTAATCCCAATTATACAAAAAAGTTCTTATACAAATTTATAAATTATGCAACAAATTTTTTAAAAAATAAACATATCAAATATTTTATTATAAATCTCAATAACGCTAATCACATTTCTAAATATTTTTCAATTACAGTATAATCATTGATTATTAATCAATATATCAAATATTAAATTGTTTAACAGAAATAATGAAAATATATATACATTTAGCAAATTGTTTCAAATTTAGTGAATTAGTGAACAGATTTATTTATTTTAAATAATTATAAAATATTTTAGTTTAAATTTTTTTTATACATATGATTAAAGAATTATATATTAAAAGTACATTTTTATTAAAAGTTTTTAAAAGTATGTTTAATTTTTATTAAAGAAATAATGATTAATAACAGAATAATTATTATATAATATATATATATTAAAATAAATAAATCTGTTCACTAATTGACTAAATTTGAAACAATTTGCTAAATGTGAATCAAATTGCTGTATATTTATCTTAGATAAAGTGATGTCTAAAACATAATACAATTATTGTTAAAATTATTGCAATTGAACTAAAAGTATAATATATGGTAGACTTAGATATAAAAACTAATTTATATTTAATATCTAATAATACAATACATTGAATACAATAATAACCAAATTCTCTAAAATATTGATTAATATTTATAAATAGTTTTCTAACAAATACTGCCTTCTATTGAATGCATTGAAAGTTATTTCAAACAAAACACAGTTTTGACAACAAATTAATCAAAACATTGTTTTCAAAGACATTAAGTGATTACTGGATCAGACATCAGACATGAGTGACCTATCAATTGCATCGAGGATTAAATACAACAGAAGAAAAGCTAATACACGAGTCAACACATTTGACCAAAGAGTGATCACAAGAAAGGAGAAGAGTGGCCGAAGAAATGGCAAAAAATTGAAGACCAAATGCCAGATAATTGAAGATAATTTTGTGGTCAACACTGACTTCGACAGTCTTAACGATGACTGTCTGAGACATATTCTAAGACATATATCTTTTACCGATCGGTTCAGATGTATGCGAGTCTGTAAAAGATGGCAACTATTGCTGGAAGAGCTGCTTAACAATCAAATGGCTGTCGGAATGAAGAATATTACATATAATAGGAGTCAATGTTCTGACCATTCAATACATTCAAGACATTTAATGACGAGTCAAGACCTTATTGACTGTGCTTTGATTGTCGTTACCGAAGATGAGTTGAACGACAATGAGTTTGATCTGAGAAATGCAGTCCAAAGGTCTTTCAATCATTGTTACCGTAATTTGAGTCTAATATTCAAGAGATGTCCAAAATTATTATCACTCGACTTGCGGACCATTGATTTAGACGACAAATTAGTTGATTTAATCTCCAGATTTTGTCCTAAACTAGAATGTCTTCATTTGAATTCAATGATTATTACAGACGCCGTTTGGATGTCTTTAGCGCATCATTTGGCTAAACGACTAAAACATTTGAATATAAGAAACAGTATTCAATTGAATCAAAAACTACTGGTCGAGCACTTCATCCGAAGTTGTACTCAATTGAAGTGTTTGAAAGTCACCGAATGGAACCAAAACTTAAACTTGAAATGGTTTGACTGTATTTCTGAATCAGTCGAAGAAATTCATATTTCTTGCACTTCTGCTAATGGTTTTTTCAAATCATTTGATGACAAAAATATGACAAATGTTAAACATCTCAAACTATCAACATTTGATACATTGAACCAACTAGTGATTGACACAATTGGTTCCCATTTTGTGAATCTAACAAAAATTAATTTAAGAAATTGCGAGGGATTTAGCAAAAGAAATTATCGACCGATTGCCTCATTGTCTCGACTCAAACACCTGGCAATGGACTTACCGTTTGCTAATTGTGACGAAGACTTTATTCACTTTACAACTAATTGTACGAAAATGAAGTCAATTGAACTTAACTTTGGCTTATTTACACTTAAATCGTTGAAATGTATGGCTAAATATTGGCCATTATTGGAGAATCTGTCCTTTAGGTGTGTGTCCATTGAAAAGTTAAATACCGAGGCTTTAGATATCTTTGAAAAGTGGAAACATTTGCGTCGTTTATCTCTTCACGGAACCAATATTACTGATAATATCTGTCAAACCGTACAATCGATGCCATCTTTACGTTATCTTAATCTTGATTTGTGTAACAATATATCCAAAGCTGTTGTCCATTCGTTAATTGATTTATCAAAACAGCGAACAAAAGAATGGTTTGAATTATCTGTAAAAGAGACGAAAATTATTAAATTTAATGGTTTTAAAAATGTAGAGCAAATATGTGATGAAACCGTTAGGATTAAAAATTTGTTTATTTATTACACTTCATATGACTTAAATTATCAATATTAATGTTTTGGTAATTTTTTAATTTTATTTTATTTATAAATAATAATAATTCTGTTTATTTTTAGTAAATTTGTTTACATTTATAATTACGGTAATGTAAGTACTGTATACCGTATGCTTTCATCAATTGCAATTATCATATACATGTATAATATTATCTATCTTAATTATTATTTTTAGATTTATATATAAAGTTAATAAATAATTTATAATTTTATCATTATTAAATTATTGTTGTCATAATTATTAATAATATAATATTAATTATGATTTATAACATTAAAGCAATTTTATAAATAATATTTTATATACTTTATATTTTTAAAAATAAAAATAATATTTACCGGTATATTAAACTTACCAGTAACCATTTATATTAAACTACGGTATATGGTTTTATACAAAATATATGCAAAAGTGTGATCAAAATTATAATATAAACAAAATTTATATTTTTTAAACAAAATTATTTAGTCTCAACTAACGATTTGCAAAATATTTGTTATTTTTTCAATTAGACTTTTAAGACTTAGTTGTGACTATTAGATTAGTTTTTAATTTTTTCATAGTCTTTACAAATCATTTGATTGTATTTAACATTTATTTCCAATACGGAAGAAATAAATATTTTGTGAATTTAAAACTTCTAAAAAATTAATTAAAATTCAATTGAATGCAAAGTTGTTTTGAATATTTACACAATTATTATATTATCTAAAAACTACGGAAAAGTGATTTACAAAATGCACTTAAATATCGTTGATATGTTTCTCTGTTTTATAATAAAAGTTGTATTTTTATTGTAAATATAGCCAATTATTTTTTATAATGTTTTTGTGGTTGCATTCATGCAAAATAACATTAGAAAACCAAAAATAAAGCAATAAATACATTAAAATGTAATTAATATCTCTTTAAAATGAATACAACAAATATGAATCAAAGTTAATCAAACATAATAAAACATAATTATTGATTTAACTTTAATTTCAATATTTATACCTTTTTAAGTAGTAATTTTAATTTTACTTATTATTAAAAAATCATATAAAAGTTAATAAATGTTATTAGTTTTAATAATATTATTTATAAAAGTTTTAATTAATTTATAGAAAACTATTAAAAATGTTTTACTATTGTTTTATATTTGTTTAAATAGTGGGAATAGTGAGTGATGTCACAGATACTTAACTCTATAGACTATAGTCATGGATTTCATGCAATATAAATTTAACATGTTTTTGGTTAAATAAAATTAATTTTAATTTATTTTGGGATAATAAGTGAGATAATATTTTAAAATATAAATTATATCACATATAATCATAAATTTATAGCAAAAAAAGTAAAAACTTTTTACTTTTTATTAAAGCCATTATTAATTAAATAATTCATTTACTCAAGGCTTATTATTTATAATAATAATAATAACAATAACAATAATATGTAATTATCTTTAATAAAAAATAAACAAATCACTAAATTTAATGAAATACTAATTACAATGCGATAAATCACTAAATATTTCATGCGAGAAAAATATAGTTTTTAAATTAAAATATGATAAACAAGTGATTTAATAAATAATCTTTTTTAAACAATATAATTATCAAAACTTTCTTATTTTAATTATAAAAACTAAAATCAAACTTTTCCTGATTTTTCTTCATAAGTAGTTTAACATAATTTTTAAGCCCTCGATCTCTAGATATATAATATATATGTACTTACATTATATTATAATTTATAACAATGTTTATTTCGATAAGTTTGACAATACTTATTAAAAAATGACATATTATTTGATAATATATTTATTATTATATAACTTATATAATATAACTCCTACTATACTTGACATAAATCTTTTTTTCTTTAAAAAAAACTTATGTTTAAAAATCAATGAAGTTTAACAATTTGTTGATATGTGTAATAAGATAACAAAAAAAATTATTTACATTATTTTACAAACTTATTATGATTGTCGCTAATTAGGAAGTTTCAATAGTACTATAGTATAATACTAATAGTATTAAATATTAGTTCATGTATCACTATTCTAGTTTCAATTATTTTTTACCTTGTTACAACAATTTCACATATTACGTTCGCACTTTTTAAGAAATATAGACCCCCCTTCCTCCCCTATGTTCGCACGTAGTCATTTTAAAAAATTACGTTCACATGTCCCTAACCCCCCCCCCCACATCTAAAAAATAAAATATCTAAACGCGAACGTTCTTAAGGTCTATACCCCTCTTTTGCAAAAGTTCGCTTTGGTCGACACCCCCTCCACTCGAGTGTGAACGTAATATGTGAATTACACCTAATAATTTATTGTTTTAAATATTTATGAAATTTTTAAAAATTTGTTGATACCTGTATTATTGTATGATTTTTTGAATTTTATAATTATTGTATTTGTTTTTAACCCACTCTATGGTTACACTATGACCTCATAGTCTATGAGGCAATTACCGTATTTTACTAGACTTTTAGCATTTAATGTAATTGAATTTCAATACAATTCAATACAACACTCAAATAATAACAATTGATTTATTTAAATAAATACATTTAATGAGTAAATTATGTAATTGATTGAAATATGAAAAACAGTTATTACAATAATGTATTAACATTGCAAAATAATTATAAAATTAAAACATAAAAATTAATTTATATACAGTATATTACAATAGGATACGGTTTATAATTGAGTAAACTTTTGCCAGCCATGAATATTTATGAAATAGACATCATTTCCATATATAATATATAAAAATTAAAAACATAATGAATTTTAATTGAACTTAATGTTTGAATATTTAGGTGACTCTCACGAAATAAACTCATACTATAAACACAATTAACTTTATTATTATTTATTAGTGTTATAGACATGTCTGTTAAAAACTATGAATTAATTTTACTTGAGTTTTAGTTTTAGATGTATGGCTACACATGTACTGTATATACATATTATTAATGTATTTAAAGTTTAAAACTTTTTTGCTAATAAAAACCAAAACACAACATCTCTCTCACAATCAAATCACGAGAAGGGAAGGCCTAATGCAGACATAAAATTAATTGTATTTAAAGTCACTTATAAAGCATTATTCAAATCTTCTAAAACACAACTTGTTTTAAATAACACGTTTTCACGTAAATACATATAATCTTATTTATTGTGATATTTTAAAACATATATATATATAATACAATATTTTATATAATAAAAATAAATCTAACATAAGAGTATTTATGCATTAGTCAATATAAGTTAAATGTCAATCAATCATTTTGATAAGTAAATTGATTAAAAATCAAGTTTATATATAGGTTTCAATAGTTGGTTAAATTAACAATAATCAGCCAACACTTGTCATATGATATTGACGACTAAAAAGGGGGTCATTTGCATCACATGCCATAAATGTACTACAGTTTAATAGTTTTTAAGTTTTAACTAATTTAGAGTTTAGTAATAATGTATAGAAAATAATATTTTAAACAAAACAAGTATAAAGTAGTCTTCAGTATTGTTGTAGTGTTTGTTTGTTTGTTTGTAATCACATAAGAAAATACAGTTTCATTAACATTGACTTTAAGCACAAAATAGGTATTAAAAGCTCAACAAATAAATATCAAATCATTAAATGTTTACCAAATTTAGTCATTAAATCTCTCGTAGTTTTGACGACTTATGTCGGGACAGTCGTCATATAGTATATCAATTTATTTGAACTGCTTTTCAGTTATATTTGGTTTGAAAATGATATTCACTTTAAGTGATATAGTATTTAAGTGCCATAAACAGTAAACCAAACATATTATAAGTTGTCAATAATTGTATTTTTCCAAAATCTTAGTTTTATTAAAACTGCTAATGAAATGACCAAAAATTTGAGAGTTAATGTTATTTTGTTTGATAATTATTTAGTAGCCGAGAGACAGATGTTTTTGTCATTAATAGTCATCACATTGCCTATGGCTATAAGTTTTCATCAAATAATCATAAGGTGTGGGATATATTAGCTTTGATTATGTACCAGATGTTTGCAATTTACACATTTTATGATAACATTAGATTGCATTTTGAAATTATAGTTGAACTCAACTTTTTTTTGTTGAAAGCATGAAATACATTGACTCAAAAACTTGTGTTTTTGATTAATTTTATTTGATTAGTATTTTTTGTCTAATATTTTTCATGCGCTCAAATTGAATTTGTCTAAAATGAAACAAAAAAATATATGTGTTGTTATTTTTGGCAATAAAATTATATCCATATTATTTTATATTTACTCTATTATATAATAACAATTTAAAAAATAGTCAAATTTAAATGTCATCGCCATATAGATATACAATGTTATGAATTAGAGCGAAATAATGACTAAAATTATAATCACTATATTATATACTTATAAATATCTCTATTATAGTAAATATAGTTAATACATGTGCAGATTATATATGTAAAAGCTATGAATTGAATATCAATTTTTAGAAACAAATACAAAGTTAAGTATTAAATATGATTGTCTCGATTATATATTTTTTTGGTAATATAATATTATATGAGATAATAATGTATATGTTTGTATGTGTATACTGTATTTACATGTGATTATAATGAGTATAACTAAGAAAAAAGCGGTAACCTATAAAATAAATAATACTTATACTATAATTTTAAGATTTATAACTTATTATAATAGTTTTTTTTCAAATAATTATACGAATTTATGACTAACTCTACTATTGCCCACATTATACAATCGCTATATTGGTTGATGTTTAGGTTAAATCTTAAAATAAATATGAAATACATTAGTGCTGTTTGTATTATTCTTATTATATTAATCTATTACTATCAGTTGTTTTTGACAAATATATATACAATAGTCAATGACTATCTAAATGAAAGAGCTTACAGTCTATGCCATAGACTCAATGGTAATGATACGCCCGGGGAGTGATTGGCTCCGGTGATCACCACATTTGCCTATCCTATCAATAATTTGCAGCTCTTATTGTTTGTGATCTACTCCTGGATTAAAAATCCAGGAAATGATAGCAATTGTTATTTTGTTTGTTTGCCATCGCATGCATGCAATTGCAAACACCAGAGATGTATTGTTTGCCACACTCTATGCTAATGAAAGCTGTTTGTGAATTACAGACAACTGGTCTACAGTATTGTCCATTTGATTAGAAATGATAGCAAACTACTGTTTCAACTAATAATGTATTTTTGCAAACAAATATTTTATATACATTATAAACGATTGTCTAATTGTTTTTTATATGTAGAATAGTAATCAATAGGTTTTTTGCATAGTTAATAATGCTTACTTAGTATACTACAGTAAATAATATAATGTACCAGGTTAATATACAGTATTAAAAATTTAGTTATATTATACAATATTATTATTATAGGAAAGCAAAACAAATGATAATTTATTAATAGCAACAAAAAAATGTTATTATTTCATAAAATAAAAGTTGAGATCAAATCGTGATCTCAAGGATTGGTAATCATAAACATATAATACACTAAATGGGTTCAATAATACTCAATTGTATTATAATCCACATTATGTTAAATAATAACATGGATTTAACCCATTTTTAGCATTATATAAACTTTAATAAAAGTATTATATTTTTAAAAAATTAATCCAAAAATAATTTTATATTAAAGTTAAAAAAATCCACTAATTTTCCTTTACAATACATCATAACTTCTGTTTAATAGTAATAATAGAAATTTTAAATTATAATAATTACTATTTAGTAAAATTATTATTATTGTTTAAATAATAATAAGTTTTTAATTAAATATGAATAACATTTTATTGCCAAAACTCATGCTATAAAGTAGTTAATTAATTTACAAATAAAAATATAATTTCGTTGTATATTTTGAATATAATAACATTTTCACTAAAATTAAATTACTTAAAAAAATTATATAATATATATTCTATATTTAAAAATAACACAAAACGTAAATGTATTTAATATAAATACTGTTTACAGTATATCTCTGTTTATTATTTTTAAATTAATAGTATATTTTAAATACGGTTAATAAAATAATAAAAGTAATTTAATAAATAAAAAGTATGCAAAAGTTTATTATTTAGTAAAAAATTATTTATTTTAACCTTAATGTGTTATTTATTTTTTATTTTAACTTATAATGATTTAAACTTAGTCAATGTTACAACGTCTATAATCACATTTTGCTAAACAATAAAATTGAATGAATAATCTATTTATAAATTACTTTCATCTTTACCTTACGTTAACTATATGATATTAATAATAATAATAATAAATTTTAGATATAAATTACTATGTTTATTTCATTGTTTAGTTAATTAATTTTTTAAAAAGCACTGTTTTTTATTTTTTAAAAAATAGTTAGTAATTATTGTGTATCATTTATTTTTATAGTTATTTTGAATGTTTATGTAATTTAAAATTTATTTTTGCTTTTGTATTAAGTAATTGCATTTAAGGTTATAATAAAAAAGACATATAATATTTACTTTACAAATGAGTCTACTTTTCTGACAGACTATTATTAGGTCACATGAATGATGTGATGACCAGAATTGGCAACAATTGCAACCATTAGACTAACTCATTATAACTACTTTATGTCATTTAATTCTATATTAGAGTCACCAAACATAACGGCAATGTCTGTAATGTATTATTAAACAAATTCTACATAAATTTTATAAAATATTGTTATTTATTGATGATAAAGATCCATCAATTTTGATCAATTATAAACAATTTTAAATTTAACATAAAAATCTTTTTAAATATATATATATATATATTAATGAATATCTTTAAAAAAAATTTGACATTTGATTTTAATATTATAGGTATGAAATTTTTTTACTGATGCTACGTATAGTTTATAAAAATATTTAAAAATATAAATATTATTAAATAAATAAATGATAGTCAAAATATTGCCACAAATAAATAAAAATTGTTGAATCACTCTACTTATATCACACATCATTTGATACCTATTGGGGGTATAAATGTTATATTAGATATATTTAATGTTTACTTCAAATACAGATAATCCTATTATTAGTAAAAAACTTGTTCACTAAAATATAATAATACCTATTCTCTAGATATACCTGTTTCTGGTTATGTAATACGATATGATATAAACTAACGTATTATATAAACCATATATTATGTAAAAATAAAGAGTGTTTCCTATACTTCCAGCGCTCTTATGACCTGTTTTTAGATTTTAATAAAAAAATTAATTTATCAAATATTTGTTGATTAAATACTATAATATCACTATAATAAATATTGCTATTATTGAAATAAATAATAACAAAAATTGATTTAAAAATTTTGTTACATAACATAAACATTTAATTTTTTGTGAATAACTTACTATAGTTTTAAATAATAAATATTTATTTGACACATAAAATATTTAACAAATAAATAATTTTTAGATTTCAATACTTCTGATAAGTATAAACTCAGACAAACAAACATTAAATTTTACTTAAATTAAGAATTTTTATAAAAAGTTATATAAAATCTTTATAAAATTAAGCATTGAAAACAAAATTAAAATATTTGATATTGAATAATCTAAAATTTATTGTTAATTATCAATTTAATTAAAGAAATAAAAATTAATTTAATTATGAATTTATTTTATAATTTGTTATTATTTATATAAATATATTTGTTTAGTTAAGGAAACTTGTATTTTTATAGTATTATAATTTATATATACAATAGTATTCTTTATGTAAAATATATGACCCGTGTATAAGATAATAGCTTAGTTGTAAAATAAATAGCAATTAACTTAATATTATAATAATATTTATCTTTTTAATAGATTATTATCATTATATAGATCGTCTAAATAAATAGTGTTAATGATGTTTTAACGTCAACTAATATTATATAGTTTGTTAAAATTAAAGAAACGGAATAAACAATTAAATTATTAAGATATTGTATGGGTTTAACTTAATTTTTATTTTAATCATATTATATATGTTATTTAAATAACAATTATATTTTTAACTGTTATACTATAGATTACAAAGGTATATTTAAATTATTATCTTAAAAATCTATTATTATATATAATAATGTAATAATTGTAAAAATTATAAAAAAGAGTTCATACTATATATTGTATTTCTCGACTATTCTGTTTAAACTTAAAAAATATTTAAATTTCTATTTTTTAAAGATTTAATAATAACGGGGAAAATAGTCTACTTTTTAAATTAATATACAGTATTTATGACTATCTATTAATATAACTGTTATTTAAAAAACATTTTTATCACTTAACACATCGTTAATCTCATTACTTAATAATATTTATTGTTTAATAACAAATAATAATAGGTATTAATGGATTTTAAAAAAATATTTTTATACACTATAATGTAAACTAAATTTACAAATTTATCTAAAAATATAGAGCATTTTATTGTAAATTTTTATCATATAATGAATTGAAACATAAAAATTTATGTAAAAAGTGTAGATTAAAAGATTTTTAGTGATAGCTTTACTAATTTTGAAACAAAAATTATTTATTTTTAAATTTTTATTGTTCAAATATAATAAAAAAAATATGATAATATAAAAGTAACATAATTTGGGACCAGTTTTTACTTTCACATACATGTGTAATAAAAATAAATATTGATTAAAATTGATAAAAAATATATATAAAAACCCTTAAGATTAATAATCTAAAAAAATATTTTAATTCACATGTGTGTACAGCAAAAATAAGTTTTTATTAAATTAATTGAATCAACAATTTTTACAAAAAATATCGTTTGTTTTTCTTTTGTTAAATCAATTTCTCAGTCATTATTAATAAGTTTATTAATAAATTTTTATATAGAAAATAGTATGCATTTGAGTAATTGAAATGATTTTTTTTTGCGTTTATGTGCATTACTTATTGAGGAAGTATTAGTAATAAAACTAATTTAATAATAGATTAATAATGTTTTAATTTAAATATAAATAACCGGTATCTGATGTATTAAATTTTGTTTAGTCAATATTTAAGCAAATAAATCTATTAATAATTTGGTTATTTTAGTATGATTTACATTAATTTACTAACAATCTACACAATATGGATTTTTATATGAATCTAAACTTCAAATTTAATTAATAAATTATATTAAAAGTTTTAATTATTTTAAAGTTAATTTTAAATAAGTTAAACTAATAAAAATAAACATTTGAGACTCAAAGATCGATCATTTAATTTATACAAAGTATATAATATATTTACTCTATTATCTATGCATACAATATCTATCTAAAAATTCATAAATATAAATATGGATAATATTGATTATTAAAAACAATGATAAAATTATGTAAATGAAAGTTGTTTTATTATAACAATTTTAGTTAATTTAGCAAATAATAGAATATATAACATATACTGCAGTATTACAATATGATTACAAACAGTTGGGTAAATAGGAAGAAATATCATAATTATCTTAAGAAATAATCAATATATTCATTATTATTATTTCTATATTTAAGTTATAGTTGTGTCTAAAATAATCAAATGGATAAATCAGCAATCAATTAGAAATATGAGACCAAAAGTTATGCTAATTTTGAAACAACAAAAATACTTAACATAAGATTTAGTTATTTAAATGATATGCCAAATATATCATATACTATATCAGTTAAATTATATTTTTCTCATTAAATAGTTTGTTATTTTGTTGTTTATGGTGACTGTTTTTAATTGGATAAAAATATGTTTGAAAAATATAAATATAATAATTATAATTAGTTTTTAGTATTAGTAATAATATGAAAGTTGTTTGTCTCAAATCTCTTGAGAAAAAATTGGGTGAAGAGTTCAGTATTCATAACAAAATAATTTTAAGCAAAATATAAGACAATAATTCTTGAATTATTATAATTATTGCTTATTATGATTGTTATTATTGTTGTTGTTTGCAAACTCCCAACATATTAATTAACAAATATGTTATAAATTTTATTAATTGATATTTTATACGTTATTATCATCTTTGATAATCGTAAGCATTTTAAATACAAACAAATTTACAATACATTTACTATTTAAACAATATAATTAAATAATAATTAGTTGTGATCTGTCATTAATGTTAACATTGCGACCACTTTCCACTGTTGGCATCATTTGTTACGGATTGTCATCAAAAAGACACATAAAAAACGATGTCTCGAAACAACAACTTTTTTATTGCTTAATTAAAAATAATGAAAACTTATTTTTTTACTTATTGAGAGCAAACATATCAGTATTTTGAAGTTTATTTTGTTTTAATTTATTATATATAAACAATTGTGTTATTTATGACTTTCTATATGGTCATTAACACACATGCGATACAAAATATTATATCATTGATATACGTATAGAAATTTTTTCATTGATTGCAACATTTTTTGCCGCAAATGACCGTAAATGAACTCATGGTTTCACTGATGCACCAAAAAGGCGTCTATGTCTGAGGCCTGGCATTAGCCATGAATTTACAGTACACAAGGGTCTGGGCTGGTCTTGAAAAATCCCGGTCCTCTCAGCTGAATAAAAATGAAACAAAAAAATTCAGTTATTCTTTACAATAGAGTTTTGTTTGCCCGGAGATTGTACTGATCCGATAGCACGGGTAGAATGGAGGAGAGGGAGGCATAGGAGAAAGTGACAGTATGTTTGAGAGAGAGAGAGAGAGAGAGAGGGGGTGAAAGTGTGTTTGAGACATCACTAGTGCTATGAAATATGGTTAGCATCTGTTAAACATCTGCAACGATATAAACATTATAACGGCATTCACATTGAATCCCATGTCATACCATCCCATTCCCGCCACCATATGATCCTAACATTTCAAAAACAGCAGATTTAAGATCACATAAAAAGTATATACACTATGTGCTGTATATATATATATATATATATATATATATTTGTTAATTTAATAAAAATAAATATTTATATTAATCACTAAAGAATTTTTGGACATTAATTTTGCTCTTAAAGTATTATATATCAGTGTTGGCCACAAAAAACACAAAATTATATTAGATTGAGAAATAAAATTATCTAATAAATGGTAGGTCTGGGTCTCCAACACTTGATTTATACTAAACAACTGTAATTTTTTTAAAAATCTATAACTAAATATAGAAAAAATTATAATTACATACATACTAAGTAAGTTAATAACACGTTAGTCATTCAATCGTTATTTTCTATTAGTTTGTTATTGTTATAGTTGTTTTCAAGTTATTATAATTTTTTGTTCAATATTTGTTATCAAAAAATTTTAACAAAAAGACAATAAAATTTATTGTAAAAACACTTCCTAAAAGTCAAACTCTTATCTCTTTCTTTGATTATTTTTAGCATATTTTTACAAATATAATGTCAATAATTTCTAAAATTGGAAACATAGGGTTGGCTAATGATATCAGGTTTACTCATCTTTAACTTCAATCTATATGACACAGTCATCAGTCTATGACTAAATATATACCCAAGTTTTAACCAATTATTACAATTAAACTCTCTCCCTCTCTCTCTCTCTCTCTCTCTCTCTCTCTCTCTCTCTCTCTCTCTATAAAAATTGAGAGGCAATTGATGGTAAATATGAGGGATGAAAACACGTGCTTTTGGTTTGCTTCTCTCGGATTGCTTGCTATTGCCATCATTTGAATGCACCCCCGATCTGATGGAGTGCCACCCCCTTTAACAGTACAATCAGTTGTAATATTTTGGTTTAGTCTAAAATGTGTTTCAAATGAGCAAATGGTCACAAATGCATCAGTTTTATAGTACTAGTCGTTGAAAAAATCAGACGTTAACACCAAAACCAAACCTTAACTAGTGATCAGTTCTTTACAAATGAAAAGTAACACCAAATATAAAATTTTGGTAATAAAATACTTTTGTTATTATATTTCTAAATATATTATATTTATTTTCATTTAATTATATTCTTAAATTGAAACAACTTTAATAAATTTGTTTAAACGTAAGTGTTATTTATTATTACTCTTAAATGTATATGTGATGTCTAAAAATAATTTCAAAAATATATAAATTCAATGTTTAATTTCTCATTTCGAGTACTTTAAAAGTTTATGTTTAGCTTAATTGCAATGTTTTGAAAACTTGTCTATTATATGATATACAAAACACAAAAAAAATGATAATAAATATCCAGTAGTGATGTGTGTGTTCCCTACCATTGCCTCAAAGCCATGAATGAGAGAATTTCATGTCTCCGGAAAAACAGAAATAGTTTTTATAATTTTTAAAGAAAGAAAATTATGGCATTAGTTGTGTTGTTGTTGTTGTTGTTGTTGTTATCATTCAAATAACTACTTCTTTAAAGTGAATACAGTATTCAACAATCAAATACATTGACAAAACCCACGACTACTAACCATTGGAAAGAAAGTCGCGATATTTTTAAAGATTTCTATTCAAATGTTTAAGTTTGTCTGCAGTTTATTATTGATAGACCTTTTGTATTGAGAAATGATTTTTTTTGGGTAACTATTTAAGTATTGCCAACTGAAACCTCTCGTCGAGTTCTTAAGTAAAAGTAAGATATAGTTTCCTCTTTATGTTTGTATTAAAAGGTATAGCAGTTATGCAGACTGTTGTCAGTCGTGTAACTATTACTTTCAAAGATTGATTTACGAGTTTTCAACGCACAAAACATTACAAAAATATTTGAATAGTTTTATTTGAGATCCAAAAAAGTATTGGACACTCATTTTAAAAGTATTTCAAATGTTCCGAAGTTTTTATAAAATTTTTGCAGACTATCGATAATATGATCCCAAAAAAGTCGGAAAAATAATGAGATTTTGTGTGCTTTAAAAAAAAATGTTTTAAAAGCTTAGTGTGAGTGTCATACCCCAGGAATGCCTCCTTTTCCCAACTTTTTTAGGTCTTATTAAACACAGGTCTCTACTTTCATGTGCCTCTAATCCCTGTTGACTACTCTATGGTTATATAATGGCATTCAAATACTATTCAAACTATTCCCATATTTTCTAATAAAAATTTCTTTTTCAAAGTGAAAAATATTTGCATTAAATATGCTTTTATTATAAAAGACTGTATGAAATGGTTGGTTGGTTTGGTTAGATTGTAATGTCTATTCCAATGAGATTTGGCATCTTTTCTATTAAATGCATGTGTGGGGTGACGGGAGGTGACGATACCGTTATCTGTAAACCAGATTTTGTAGTCATATATATGACATATGAATCTAATCGTCAAATGACTGACAATGAGTGCACTGTTTTGCTCTGTTTGTTGTCTCCGGTGTTGTTGTCGTTTGTTTCGCTAAATAATGAGAGCCTTTAGTCTCTCTCTCACTCTTTAGTACACATAATGAGAGACATATAGTGTATGACAAGTCCATGAAAAAGCATTCCTCGTTTTGTTGGCTAAACACTTAGTTATGATCACCGATACAAATGAGTTATTCATTGCATTCACACTAAACAGTCTTTTGGTCACAACAGTTGTGAAAAACTTTTTTTACCTAAAAATTTTTGTATAAGTTTTAAGTTTCTCAAGAGTTAAATCTGAAAAAACTAATGCATTTTATTAAATGTCAATTTTATAAATATGATCACCAAATAGTACTCTTTTAAAAATGTGTGTTACATTGATTAATATTATTTTAGATCATATAATTTTTTTCAACAGTTACTAAAATGTATGTATAGTTATTCTACATCTAATTATATATTAAAATTAAAATATATTTATACAGTATATTATTATATGTATATCTGTGTTAATTAGTGCAAACCTATAATCTTATAATCATATTTGCTGTGTCACTCATTTATAGTGCTATTAATAATTTATTTCACGAATAAGTGTCTACTAATAAAAAATTACTTTTCATATCGTTATAAATAATATTATAATACAATCTATTCCGAGACACAAACCAAATGAAAGTGATGTTATTGAGAGTAAAGAGTTATTTGGAGTTAATTTATGCTTTCATTTAATTATTATTTTTATTCATTACGAGTAATAAATAAGTAATACTATTCATTAAGTTTAGTGAAATTATACTGTATTTAATAACATTGAGTTTATAACTTATTACTGAATATTACAATTGAAAACTATGTTTTATATTGAAAGCAAAACATTATTGTATGCATTGACTGCAAATTGTGTTAATCAAGTCGTGTTTACACAAAATTGTGTTAATAATCATATTTTTATATATCTCTTGCATTTTTGATTGAATTTAGTTGACCCCAAAACGAGACTAAAATACTATAATAATTATAATCGGGATATAAATTGTGGGATATATATAATCGATATATAAATCAAATTATAGTTTGACTAAAATAATGGTAAATATGAATTGACAACAATTTCTTAGTTTTATTTAGTGACACTAATTTTAGTTACTGTTTGACAATTATCTGTTATTTATGTTATTGTTTATAAGTATATATTGATTATATGTGAGTCATACTCATACATATTTTGGTGATTATAATTTATTTCATGTATTTATTTAAGCTTTATTTAATATAAATTTTAATTACTTTTGATTTATAAATAATATAATAACATGTATAGCATAACTTTTAAAGTGTAACTTATTATTATTTTTTATTATTGTATTTAACAATATATAACTTATTATTAACTCTGAAATAATTTGCAGATATCAAGACTCAGTATAATTATAGATTCATAATATCATAAATATAAAAATAGATGTAATGTATTATATAGTTTATATTTTACTCTCACACGTAAAAAATAGATTTAAGAGATAACAAATAATTTGTGAATCAATTTTTTATTAGATTTTATTCAAAAATTATTATATACAGATAGGGAGAATAAAGTTGAAGACGTTTTTGATGAATGATTTACAAAATATAGCAAATATTAGATATTATTTTTTTACTGAAAAATAATCTCCAAATATGTAAAATTGTGTGATAAAAATTATATTAATATACGATTTAAAATTTGGTTACAATTTACTTTCAAAGTTGAAATACACTTTTAGTGATTTTTAAACAATAATTAATATTAGTATTTAATAATAATATATTTTAAAACAAAAAAAGTTATAAAAATCATAATTCCTAATAATAAATGTAAACATTAGTTTAAAAAATTGCATAAAAGTTCTAAAATTCCAAGTCAAAAGACAAATCAAATAAGTTAAACATAACTCAAATAACTGAATTTAAATTAATAATTGTAATAATAATACATATAATTAAAAAATTAAAATTAAAAACAATTAATTAGTTCTAAAACTTAAAAATCCGCAGCAAAATTTTATAAAATTGCTTAAATTAATAAAGCAAAATCACATTAATATAAAAAATTATCAGCAATAAATAATTACATTAATTTACTCTAGTTAAAGTTGAGAAATAAATTATATTTTTCGCATTTTATACAGTCATGTTTAATGCATCAAAATTAAATTATAAAACAAAATTTTAATAAATATCTAAAAAACAAATATAGAAAATCTTGAAGATATACTCTATCTCATCATTGTTTAAGACTGTAAAGTTTTAGACAAAAATATTCATCATTAATTTATAGTATTTAATATTTTTTTAAAGATATCTTTAAATTAATAATATTATATTTATTTAGAGCATATTTAGTTATTTTTTTACTATTAATACAGATTTTAACTAAAATAATAACTTTATTGTCCATAGAGATTTTAAATGGTCAAAACGACTATTGCTTTTATTAAAAATTAATTTAATTTTTTAGCAAATGATGCCTTTAAGTTTTACTATGTCCCCAAAAAATATCAGTTTTTTAATATTTAAAATACTCGTTTAAACAAACAAAAATAACTAAAATAATTTTGGTTAAAAATGTCTAAAGGTATATCTCAACTTTAAAAGTAAATTGTAGCCAAATTTTTAATTAGATTTTAAAATATTTTATATAACAACAATTTTACATATTTGCAGATTATTTTTTAGTAAAAATCTTTTATCCAATATTTGCCATATCAAGCAAATCGTTCATCAAAAACGTCTTCAACTTTATTCTCCTCACCTGTATTTATTATAACAGTATATTTAAGCGATTTTGATCCTGAATTAATTGCCTTAAAATAATAGTTTTGTATTGTTTTCTGGTAATTATCGAAGTATATATTTAGTCGTTTATTAGTCAATTAAGTGTATATTCAAAATAAAATACAATTAAATACTATTATTTAGAGCATTCACGTAAATATAAGTAATTATTATACAATACATACAGTTTATATTATGATAAAACTTTTTTAAAAATTTTATCGTATATTATCAAAGTTTTTATTTTTGTTATATTTCTATTAATATTTTAAAAATAATAATTTTATAAAATGTTTAACATAACATATAATAGCTATATTATGTAGAAAAAAGTTAAAAATATTAAACTTTTCAAAAAATCAAATAAAACTTTAAAGATTTTTTTAAACTCTAAAATTGTGTTTTCAAAACAAATAAAAAAGATATTTTATATTTATATTTAAGTATAAAAATAAATAAATCGAATAAAGGGTAATAATTAGCTCTCTCTCTCTCTCTCTCTCTCTCTCTCTCTCTCTCTCTTTCTCTCTCTCTCTCTTCATATCTTTATTGATGTTAAAAATGAATATAAACACCGAAAGAATGGACACATAATGATAACAGAGTTAAAACTTTTATTATATTTAAATCGCTTTTTTTATTCAACAGTTATGCTAATATTACTATTTATTGGAAAGTTGTTTGACATTTAAGACGCGATGGGCGAACCAAATGCAATGGTAGGCATTATCAGGTCAGGGAATGACAATTGCTTGAGCACTGGTAGCTCTAGTTTTGGACAAACTGGTGGTTCCAGAGGTCAGAGGGAGGCTATAATACAATTGAGTGAACGATTACAATACGAGTCATACAATAGCAATAGGAATATAATAGATAAGTCTAACGACAGAGGAATGGGTAGTCAATGCAATACTATGCCAACAGTGCCTCCAATACCTCCAATGCCTCGACTCAGAACAAGGACTACAGTTTCAATTGCACAGAGAGATAGAGTGAACAAAGATAAAGAAGACAGAGAGAGCCAGTTTGCCAGCACTGGTAGCAAAACCAGCTCTAAACTGACTGGTAATACAAACCATAATATCTCGAGCGCAGGCATTGCAGGCGATGCCATTGGGAATGGGCTGGTGGTAGTGCAAGTAGGGCGAGGTAAGCATCCAATACATACACTACACAACACCACTACCAACACAACCATCAGAGCTGATCACTATTGCATTGGCACCACTCCATTGGCAGCACCAGTAGTACCAGTCTCTGAGTCAAAGAGCAACCAGAGCTCCCTTTCCAGTCTTTCCGCGTTTGACAACAAAGCCTTTTCATGTGATGGCGAACCACTTGTGGTCGACGCTCAAGACATACAAACACATAATCTTAATAATGGAGACCACTGTCTGTCAAACGATGCCTTAACTAATAGTGTCCTCAATAGTGATCGCTTAGTGACCACCACTTGTGCTAAAAGTAATGGACTATTAAATAATGAGAGTATCTCATCATCCAGTGATTGTCTCCAGAAGTTAAATAATACATCAAAGACTTGTTTTATGATAACTCGAAATGAGAGCGAATGCGCTCTTAAGGGACAACAATATTGTTCCTCCAGTGACGACAATAGTTACGGTCTAAGAGCGCGTAACAATCGGTCCACCCGTTCATCGGTTGTCAAACATATCGGTGTCTTCTACTCTGATTTGTGTGATGTCATCAAAGCCATGACAACTGGTGGCAATCAATCCAATAATAATAACATCAATAATAATGGTAATAATGCTAATAATGGTCATAACAATAGCAGAAGTGTACCGCAACAGACCATAGCATCGGGAGGTCAGTCACAGCAACAACAACACAATAATGCGACCAATGCTTGCCATCAACGGACTAGTATATCATCTCCAATAGTGTCCCATAATGTCAATAATCATGTGCCACAACAGCAACAACAACAACAATCTTCAGCACAACAGTCGCAATCCCACCCAATTCAAGCTCAGACATGTGTAACTTCGAGCCAAATGTCTTCATCGCATGTGATGTCGAGCCAAACAACACTGAGAAGTCCGACTCAATCACAAAGCCGTTTGAATGAATCGCAAGTTCATGACTTACCCGATATCCTTAACTCCCATTTGCCTCCTCCTCCTCCTCCCTATTCAACTCTTCCTTCGCCATCAATCCAATTGCCACCACTATCACCATTACCACCATTAGCTCCAATTCGTGCACCGCCACCACCTCCTCCACCGCCACCATTACCTACTGGTCGGCCACCGTTGCCATCTAGACGTATATTACATGCACCGACAGCTGCATTGGCTCATTGTTCGCGACCAAACTATTTGAGACCTACCTGTGCTGTCAGTGAAACAGAGACTTCAACCTCCAAAACATGTCTTTCATGTAATGGTGTATCTATTCGATGGTTTATACTATTGATTGCATTTATAGGACTATTGTGTTCAATAATTGGCACCATTTTGGGTGCCCTCAGATCTACCGGTAGGGAACACCTGACACTGGCTCTACTAATGATCGGTAAGTTATCTCTAAAACTCATATTAACTTAATTTGTTGTTTCCTTTTCTCATATCATTATTTTTATAATACTGTATAGTAAATGATATGGTGTTATAAAAACTATATTTGATTTCTGTTTTGTGCGGTCTTTAAATGCTCTCATATATTATGATATATTATTGTATTATAAGAAAAATGCATTTTATATAACATATGATTTTAATGATATTTTATTCGCTAAAATGATTTGCTTTTTTATGCCTCACAGTCTGTCTAATACTCTTAAGACGCATAAAAAATCAGTGCAAATGATATTATAATATCCATCTTTTGTTGTGATATTTCTTAGCATAAAATGTTTATTACTTTTATTTCTTTCTTTCTTAATCTCAATGATTGCAACACAAAAATATGATGAGAGAGAGAGAGAGAGAGTGAGTGAAGTCGTCATATATTTATTGCAATTCAAGGTCCTCTTCTACTACTAGTTTTCAAATTTCAATATATATATATATACTTAAATATATTTAAACCTATTGATATGTTATATGAGATGCCGAATGTCCAGAGGGCATGTATTCCTCTCAATCACTACCATAACCACTATTGAGACATCCCTTACCATAGCATTGGCACAACTAATAGTGTACAATATATTTGAGTTTGAATTACAAGTTTGTAATGGATTAGACTTTTTTTGGTAAAAATCTTTCCTTGAAATACATACAAAATGGCATATTTTAACAGTAAAATTACAATACAATACAAAATATATTTTTATTTATTACTAAGTATTTAATTATTTACGAATTTATTATTTTTATTTTAGATTTGCTTAAAGTTTGTTGTTTTCATAACAATATTGCATTGAATAGATTATTACATTAATATTTCATAAGATTTCCTAATCATAAATTATCCAAACTTTAATTGTGATACAATATTTTATAGAAATGTAAAATTGCATTTTGTTTAATATACAATATAAAACAGTAATTTATTTGTATGACATATAAATACCATCGTCAGGACATAGTATATAAAATATAAATAATATGATAATAATAATAATAATGTGATATAATTATAAAGATGTCTTTAATTGTCTTTGTAATACAAATCGAGATTGAATCTAATTTTAAGTTAATTTCACAATTAATGCATTAATTTTAGAAAATAACTTAACCCTAAATATAAAATAATACACAGAATAGTTGTCTTAAGATTTATAAGAGTAGTTTAACGGATCATTTAACTGAAAAATAATTATCCTTTTATTCAACAATTTTATCACACAATATAAATGAGTGACACAATGTGTCTCAACTTAGAGGGTTTGGGATAGTCAGCAAAAAGGGATGGATATAAATATAATATCTTATGCCACAAAAAACTGCTTTAAATAATTATCTCTTACAGTACTAATTGTATATAATATACAAACTTATATTTCATTAAATTTCAACTAATTAATTAAAACCGCTTTAAGCATATATTTTAATTTTATAAATAATTTTTATATATTTTTTTTTAATTTACAAAATATACTAATTTGAAGATATATATAATGACGCTATTTATCTAAACAACTTATTACTTTACCAATTCAATTATAATATTGGTTTTAATTTTGTTAATTTTCATTAATTGTTATTTATTCTATAATAAAATACGTTTAAATATTAAACAAAATATTTTATAGATTTAACATTGATAAACATTTTAAAAATAATAAAAGCTTTAACTTTAATTTACAATTCATTACAATCAAAGTTATAGTATACCATATAAAATATAAAATTATATAAAATTTTTATTAATGTATGAATAGAAAACAATTATGAATAAAAGTATTTAACAGTAATTTTTAGTTTCCATTTTTTTAATCAAAATCTTTTCATTAAACAGTAAAAATCTATTTAATAGAAACTCAATTATTTTTCAATTTATATATACAGTAAGTTATATACAGTATATATATCTATATATTTGTTATAAAAAATATTTTAATTACAATTTTAATATCAATTATTTTTTATGATGTAATTTATTATATTAGTATTGAATTTAATTTTCAAATAACTGGATTTATTCATTTTAAATTAAATTTAAATTGAAAGCACTATATATTCAACATTTTTATTAAATTGAAATTTTTGATTATATTCATCTTAAATACATATCATTAAATTTTGTAAAATACTATTTCTTATTTTATTATTCAAAAAATTAGTTTTATTTGTTACAAATTTAAAAATTATTAATATTTTAGCTCATATCATAAGATTTATTTTACTTAAAATTTTTTTGAATTTATTTACGGAAGTAATGCTTATATAGGGTATATTGTTTAATATGTATGCGATTGTGTGGCACTTAAAACAATAGTGCGATAAAAGTCTGTAGTCTTCAAAATCTTGAAACCATTTGAATTTCTATTGTATTTTTAAATAAATTTTTTAATGATTATGTTATGATTTGTTCATTCAATTCAATAGAAATATTAACATAAATATTTGAATTATACTATTAACTGAGTAAATCAATTTTAATTAATTTATTAATAAAGTAGTTAAATGATTTATAAGTCATAATTTTTTTTTTAAAACCTATGATTTTTATTTACAATAACTAATGGAAAATTTTGAAACAATTATAATTACGATAAATGTTGTCTATAATTAAAATTTAAACATTTAAATTACATAAATATGGTTCAGGGTTGGTTCAACACATTTGATATAACATTAGTTATTATATTATTCAACAAAAAAAACAATTTTATATCATTTTAAAATTTTCTATTTTTAAAGGATATTCACAAATCATATTTAATAGCAATAGTCGTATGAATTTTCAAACACAACAAAAGTTGAACTCATATTCAGAAAAAATAAAATGCATTTTTGACTAAAGCGTGACTTTATTTTTCCATAAAATACTTACGGATTAAATGTTTTCTTTATATATTTTTGTTTTTTAATTTTATGGCTAAATAATACATTTATTAAGTAAAAATAGTTACATATATAACAATTTTATTAAATATATAAATTAATGTCTTATTGTTTTTAGCAATAAAAGCAAAACTTATGTAAAACACTTGACATAAGTACGTCTTAAACGAGGATTTGAATTATCAACAAAATATTTTGAAAAATGTTTATATATTATATAAATGTGTATAATATGAGAAAAATCATATATTTATTTTCAGCAAAATTAATAATAAATAATAAAACTTGTATTTTTGCATTTTTGACCCATTAAGAGGTCTAAGCCTTAATATATTGATATATATAGCAAATAAATTTCAGTTTTTATTTGAAAAACTCCTACTAATTATTTTTATTTAAACCATAAATTCTCAAACTTGAGTTATATTTTTAATTATAATTATTTATAATATGTAAATAATAATAAAAAAATATTAGATTACTTTATTATTTTTATAAGATTAACCAAACTTAAAATATATTGATTATAATATACAGTACACTAGTATTATATACACTAAAATATATAGTTTTCTTTTTATGACTAAACTTAAGTTCTTTTAATTATATTTTTGAAATTTATTATAATTTGCAATTTTTCAACATTTGATTTATTTTTTAAACAAACAAATGACATCATTTTAACGAAAATATTATAATTTTGAAAGTTTTATATAAATCTTTAAAAAAATACACTTTACTTTATGTATTCAAAATATAATTATACCTAAAAAATGTTTTTTTTATTGACGTAAACTCAGTATATAATATTCATATTTTCTATTTAGAAATATTTTTCTTTGAATTTTCAGACTATTTGATGTACTGTTATGTAAATAATAAAGTTTCTAATAGTAATGTTTTACAATGAAAATTATTAATGTTATTTAAATAAAATTTTCATGAAGATATTCAAAATTCACAAACATTTTCTCATCATATTTAATAAGTTACACAAAAAATATTATATTTTCTAATACAGTAATTTTATTATTATAACTTAACATAAAATATCATTTGCTTTCAATTTGCATAAAATACTAAATATATATTTATTATTTAACAGAAAATTTAAAAATAATAAGAAAATAGTATTTAATAAAATGATTACAAAATATAATATTGGATTATTTTAAGTATGAATATATAGTATTTTATAAGAGGTTTACATAATGTACTTTAAGTTAACATTGTATTGATATTTAGTAAAAATTTCTATTTTTATTATTAAAACTCGAATTCATAGGTTCAATGTTTTTTTTTTGTTTATTCATTATATAATTATTATTTTATTATCAATAAAAATGTCATTTTTGGTAATTTATATATTTATATTATTTTTAAGAGATCAATTTTTAAATTGCAACTACAAAATTATAAATTTTGTGGTATGTAAATGATTGATATGAAATAAATCACGTAATCATAGAATATATTTAATACAGTTATTATATTAAAATATTTATTGTAATCAATGTAATTTAATGATTTTCTAATATACAGTATTATGTATTGTTATAAAATAAGTTAGTTTAGTTTATTATAGTCTCACTTACTATTTATATTCACATAATTTTAATTTTATGTTTTGTATTAAGTGTGTTATTATATTATTCAATTCAAAACTAAGACACACATTGGGATATGTGTTAATGTATGTGAAGGCCCGGCAGTCATAAGTTATGCTAATTACCAACACTTGTGTTATGGATTTGGATGTCATTTTAGTCCATTTCATAGCATAACCATTGACTAGACTCACAAAAATTTATGTTTTAAGCGCTTTTGTATTGACTTTTTTTGTTATTTTCTTATGACTTTACTTATAATATGAATTTTGATATCATATACTACTTATATTAATATAATATTATCGATTATAACATTAAGTGAAAATTGTTATTATAAAATTAGATTAATGTGAATTTTGCAACAATTTTTTTCTTAAATTTATCAATATTTATTAATTAGTTCTTTAAAAATATTTATAATTTGCTTAAATTATTATTAATAATAATTTTTATCCATATTAGTGATATGAGTTAACAACTCCTTGCATTCACCCAATTAACTATATTTAATGATTTCTATTATAATTACAATTTATTATTATTATAATTTAAGTGTTTGTTGACTTAAATTTATTATACACTACATCTAGGGTTGGATCAAATTCTTTTCCTCGTTTTATAATCCAAAAGTTATTAATATTCTGACTGGGAATTCCCCGGGAATTTATTTCTTTGTCAAATCACATATTGAACACTAAAAATACATTTTATTATGTTTGAAAATGTTTGAAAAACAAATATTAGACTATTTTGTATTGATAAATAGTATCAATAAATTTATTAAATTAAAATTTATTTTTAAATATTTCAATGATTTTTTTGTAAAATATTTAAGTTTATCTAATATTTATTGTAATAATATAAAATATATTTTCCGGAAAAATTGGAGGAATTTTATTAGGGAACTTCCCCTCTAACTATATCTAATACATATGTCTTTTTATACTGTATTATAAATATATTAAAAGTGCAATACTATAGCTTTATTTGATAATCTCATCGTTTATTTTCATAAGCATTTGATATGATGTGTTGAAATGGATCAATCGTTTGTTATTTGATAGTAGTGTCTAATAATACATATATAGTAAATCATTAAAATATGATATTATTTTGTTTCTTATTATATACAATATAATTGGTATGACCACACATTTGGTCTATTAGTAAAGCTATAATTTCAGTTATTAAAAACTTAATTATTTAATTAATTTTAAGTATCTCTTTATTACTGATAATTCAATGAAGTTATATTAGTTTCAAAAATTAATTTCTAAAAAAATAATTTTTATTTTATTAAGTAATATCATTTTACATCATAGATGCAGTTCAATATATCAAATATTATTTAATATAATGTGGATATATAATATCAAGAATATTATATGAATAAATATGGCTATTATAGCAAAAAACAGATGATATTGACAATAAGATATTTCTTACTATTAATTTATCAAAATACACATTTTATTGACATAGATGTTGTAATATATTAATTGTATTTGAGTTGATTATTTAATATATATATATATATATATATACTGTATATTATATATATAAAGATATCATTGCTTTATGTAATTGATTACAATCTTATGTTCACTACAAAATATTATTTTAAAAAATTTCATGAAACAATAGGCAAATTTACTGTTATAATATGATTGATACAAAAAATATTTTTTAAATATAATTTAATTAATTTTTAAATTAGCCTCTTAACTTATTGACTATATTATTAAACTGGAAATTTAGTGTTTTTTGAAGCGATTTTATAATATTAAATAATTTTTTATGTAATTACTTTTGTCGGCAATTAATTCATATAATTAAAGTAAAATGAATTTTAGTGATTATACAGTATATAACTTTTCTACATATAATATTGGAGTATATAAATAAAAAATTACTTTATAAGTAAAAAAACCATCATGTATAGTTTTACAAACATTATAATAATTATTAAAAATAATGACAGTTAACTCAATTTTATATACAAACAATTTGCACGAGTTTTTGAACAAATTAATAGTTTTCCAATTAGTAGTTTCCCGGATAAGATTATGTTAATGTAAATATTTCCTTTAATTTATTACAACCACTTGAATGCAAAATAATAAATACTTTATTTTAGGACATAAACAACAATATTACTGTTTTATACATAAACTGATATATTATTGCTATTAATTTTTGTCCCAAAAATAGAAGACCAAAAATTAATCATTTATTAAGACCAATAATTACACTAATGATTATCTAATTGTTTAACTTTTAATTTAATTTTTGACAACAAATATTGAACTAAAACTAATTTTATAAATAGAAATTTAGGATAATTTTGTAATTGTCATTATTTTTGTGATAATTTGCTAAATGATTTTTCAATGAGTTATTGCAGTTAAATGTGTTATTAATTAAGAAATGAGTGCAAAAACTTTCATTGTGTTAATCATGTGTTTTATATTTAAGAAAATGACAATTCATATAATATTTATAACAGGATTTAAAATACAAATTTTTGGATTATATTTTTAAAAGCAAGAAGTTTTCGGTCTAATAATTAATGTTTATTCAATTTATTGTTTAAAAAACTGCATTTAAATGCATATGTCTCGAGTGTTTTGCACTCGTTTACCAGTTATGCTCTAATTTAATGACAATAATGTCTACAAAGTTGCAAACTATAGCCAAAAATGTCGATCCCTTGGTTTGTTGGTTTCGGGCGGACATTGATCTTCTACTCACATCATATATAATGGGTTTTCTATTTATTTGTTTACTTCAATAATAATGTGTATATTTATCTATTGATGGATTGAGAGATGGTTTTGCACTGTTGGCTATAAACTAAAAAAAGATGTATAATATATAATACTATAATATTATAAAGCGTATTGTAATTTATATTGTAGTATACATTATATCCAATGTTTATATATACATATTAAACATTTAATATCATTTTCTCATTAATAATATACTCTTATATTTATAAACTGGATATTTGATATAAATAACTAGTATTAAATTATCAAGTTTATTTATTAAACTATAATAAAAGTTATTTTAATACTTATAGATTATATATTTTTTTAAATAATTTTTATTATTAAATTTAATATTTTGCGATTCATTTTTCTTCGAAATATATTTTTTCAAAAAACATGAAAATAAATTGTGAACATAAAGTAAACTTCTTTTATTTACACATACAATAGTAAAATATATTTCAATTTAATGACATGATTGTAGTTAACAATGTTTTAGAAATTTTAAGATTATGTTGCGATAAATGATTGTGAGATTCAAAAAAATATATTAACATTATAATGTTATTTATATAATATATAACTTTATAACATATTTACAGTGATTTAGTTTATGTTATATTGTATTATACTTTATGAGTGATTTGCCACATGAGTTGGGGTGTTGTCCACTATATTGAATGTTTAACACAACTGATAATTATTAAGGAAATATTTAATATATTTTAACTTTTTATTATTAAATTTAATAATAAGTAGTCACTCAAAAAAAATTACTTATGAGTGATGATACATGAGATTACAATTTATAAGATAGTTAATTAAAATTAAGTCTAATGTGGCTTATAAAAAACAAATTTACATAAATTTTAATTCTATACATATAATAGTAAACACGATATCAAACAATTCAGGTTATGTTATATTTAAATATATGCCTTAAATTGTATATAAATAAACTTATATAAATACATTATATACAGTATATATGAGTGAAAACCAGAAAAATAATGCTTAAAATAAGATATTAAAGATATATTTATTGTTCATTACTCTAAAAAAGAGGAATTGGAGTGAAAATTATTGTTTAGACCACTAAACCATTGTTTATGAAAATAATTTTATTATAAAAATAGAAACCATAATATCTATTGAAGTAAACTTAATATATATTTTGAAATATTTTACAATCATAGCGACAATTTACTTTTCAATATAAATTAACTATAAACTAAATTTATAATAACAGTAATAAAATTATAAATTTTTGTTAAAAATAAGTTTAATATATTTTGTGATCCTTTTATTTATTTCATTTTTATTTATCTTTATGTTTATTTTGAACAATAAATATTTCGATTTACTTTTGTAATAAAATTACAGTATATTGAAAAATATTTTTACTTTGCTTTATAAAAGTTATTAAGTTTTAGTATTTTTTGTGTTTTCTATTGTTATCATCAATTTATAGCCACATTGTATTGCCTTTGAGTTTTGTAGAGTATATATTAATACTTTTGAAACCATTTTTTGAATAATTTATTTTAATGAACACAATATTTCACTATTAAATAAAAATTCAAATAAAGTGTATTTTTATTTGAATGCAGTGATACACCCATGAATTATATAATTTAATATTTATGTATGAATTTATATGTATCTATTTTAAGTAAATATTATTTTATAATTTTAATAATACGAGATTCATGTAAAGCTTTTAATATAAATTTTTGTTTAAAATAGAAAAATTCAACTAATGTTGGGTTTAAAATCAAATATTATTTATAAAAATATATTTGTTATAATATATTTATAACCATTATTGATGTGAAACTATTTTATTTCAATTGAATTGTATAAGACTAAAAATAGATTTTATATCTAGTGTTTAGAGAGAGAGAGAGAGAGAGAGAGAGAGAGAGAGAGAGAGAGAGAGAGAGAGAGAGAGAGAGAGGATCAACTGATATATCACTTACTAATCAATAAATTCAATATCCGTTGTCTTAAGTATAAAGTTAAGGATTGTTTGATATAAAACAATACTTTAGTCTTAATATTAAGCTTTTCTCAACGCTATTTCAAACATCACTTAATTTTATTTAGAAATATCGATAAATCTACAAAAAATACTTTTATTATAAAAATAAATTTTTCTTGTGATTATCAATGAGTATCTAAAAAATATGTTTGTTTTGATGAGAAACGATTGATACGAGTATATGAAATCATGACATGTTGTGTGTGCGGTGTTTTGGTTACATTTATTTGAAGCATAACTTGATATTTAATAAAACAAGTGGTACTCAAAAATCAGGTTTTTATATGATATAAAAAAGATTAGTCAGAACTCACCAAAAAGTTTTTTAAAATAATCTCCTTTTCATGACATTACTATGGATAGCAATAATATTATGTTTTTTGAATTTAGGTCATCTATAGGGTTATAAAATGCAATAATATTTTAGTTATTATATGGTATATACAGTGGGATCTGTCAGTTATTTGTGAGAATAATAAATATTAGTTTGAATTAATCATTAGTTGGCGGATATGTTTAAGCATTAAGTAATTTTTACTTTTGCCAAACCTTGAACTTAATGCATACCTTTATTTACATTTTGTTATAAATAATATTTTACTAAAAAACTACAAATTAAGCACAAAGTAGTTTATTTCATTGTTCAAAATATTGGTTATTGATTTTATCATATGTGACATCTATTTTATTGTAACAATTAACACAAAATAATCAGATGGTATGGTCTAACTCATGCACTTTGCATTAAATATAATATTTAATAACTGATAAAATTATATGAATCCTTAACCTATTAATATATTATTATTATTATTTCCCAAATATAAGCCGGCTATTAAATTGTTGGCAATAATTACAAACTTATTTATCTTATGTATTAATACTGAATATGTATACAACTAATGCCCTTTAAATGGTTTTATAATAATATTCATTTGTGTTGACATATAGTCGTTTCCTTTACTATTTATATTGTTATTTTGATTTATTATTATGTTTATAACGCAAAGTTTATTTTTAGTCTTATATAATTAAACCGTTTGTATAATTCGTTTGCCTTTTTAATACCAAATTTAATGTTAAAAAATGTAATTTCTAACTAAGTTTATCTATAAAGTAATAATAAAATGAATAAACTTTATTGCAATTTGCAACACTAAGACATACTGTACTATAATATATAAACAATCAATTTTATGATAAAATCAAAATTGCAATCTAAACAATTGATAATAAAATTATAATGTTTATGTAAAATATATTTCAAATCAAATTCAATTTACTATAATAACAATCAATTGTTTAAAATATGTAAGTAACAGAAAAAATCAATGATATTATGAAATAAATGGATATTTTATGTTTTCGTATTTGTTAAATACATTAACGATTATAAAATATTTTAATTTATTGCTTACAAGACTTTTAAGACTAATAATTATTTTGCAATATGTAATATTCATTTTTAAAGAAAAATATGTTATAAATATTTATATGGAAATTGAAAATCTGTGTCTCAACTAATTTTGTAAATATTTAACTCATTTTTTAATATTTTATTGCAATATTTATAATATCGGTGACAATTTGTTTGATATTCAATCTGTATATTGCAATTACAGTGATATATCAATCATATAATTTTTAGACCCATAAAAATATTTGTTATAATTTATAACTTATAAATATAAAGACTTTTAATTTGAAAATATTTGGTATAATATGTATATACAATAAATATAATTGCAATAATTTATATAACTTATATAACGTAATGAAACCTCAAGTATTATTGAAATATAGTCCTAACTTCCTTAAACTAATTGATCCAATATTTAATCATTAATATGAAAGTACTTTATATACTGTATCATAAAAAATTTCTTTAATCACAGTTACAAAATGTATTATAATTTTAGCAATTTATTTGCAGTTAATTTGCAATTTTTTATTGCAATTTCTTTTCCTCTATATTAAAAAAAAAAATCTAATTTATTAAAAGTAAATATATTAATTGATAATTGACTTTTTAATTTTTTTAAATAATATATATTTCACCTATTAATTCAAAGTTATGCTTCTTATATACAGCAATATTTCTATACATTAATAATATAATATTTGACATTTGTTTTGTTGTTGTTGTTGTATTTCAACGTTTGAAGTAATTATTACAAAAACTAATCATACAATATCCTGTATATAATAGAGGATATAAGTTAATATATATATCTATATAGTAATGGACATTTATGAAATAACTATTTAGTGATTTATAACATTATTACTTACATGAGATGATTTTTTTTTTGCAATAAATAAAAAAATAAATTATTATGTATTATTTTTGTTGCAAATCATTTAGATTTTATGCTAATTTTATATAGTTTTAGCTAAACTTATATATTGTGAACTTTTACATTTAGATAACAACACTAAAGCTAATTATCAATAGCCTTGTGTTTTATATGTTATTATTTTAAATAATTAAATTAGTTTATAAATCCAATTAACTGTGAACTAAACTACCGTTTTGTGTATATGTAAACATTATTGAAATTTATATTTAAATTGTCAGATAGGCTTCATTAGTCATTTATTTATTTAGTTATATAAAAATCTATTGAAAATTTTAAATTACATAATTAGTTGACATATAAAATATGACCATGGGTTTTTGACTTTAAATAACAATTATTACTGAAAATAATTTCAATGAAAGTAAATTCAATTTTGACAAACAAAATACAATTAAACTTTAATATTGATTGTCTAAACATTTTCTCTTTTATCAAAGTCAGTAAAAAAAATCCGATATTTATTTAACAAGAATTTAATTTGTCCTTAAAAAGTAAATTCGAGTAATAATAATAATAATTATTATTATCTTTTTTACAATAAGTGACAGTAAAGTCAATAACGATAGCCAACAACACTGTCACATAAGTTGGTTGTGTTTACGACTTTCAGTACAAATGTATTTGTTTTTTGCTCTTAACTTATAATTACATTTTACTTCAATCGACTTCTTTTTAATATTAAATTAGATTTTACAGCAAAATATCCGTTTTTATAAATTTAATTATTTTTATATATCTTTGTATAAAACAGTTAGTCATTAATTTATATGTCTGATTATAACGATATAATTTAATAGATATCTATAAAAAATATATTTAATTTTTAATGATTCGCCTCTTTGGTATTTATATAACTAAAATGATTTACTTATAAAAATGTCATTTATTTGGCCATTTTTACTGCCAGGTTGTGTGACATTAAATATCATTTAAATTTTATTTCCTTTTCTGTCCTATTACTCAATCACTAGACTTATTGACCTATAATTTAAAGTGAAATTAAATTAATGTTTTGTATTAATCCAATGTAGGCGTTGGTATAATCTTAATAACTGTGAGTGGGATTGCATGGAGGCTGACATCGACGGGTCCGACCTGGAGGTCCATATTAGGTCTTCATGAGCTCCATCAACAACAGTCATTATGTAACGGCAGTTCACTTAATGAGGCGTCTCGCCGTTTTGTGCCACGAGTACCGGCGCCTTACGGTCGCACTGGTACTCATCATCATCCGTACGGAGCGATGTTTTATCCTGAATTTCAATACCGACCGCCACCGCCATCATATCAGGCGTCAATGCAAGAATACCGACTTCGGTTATTATTGCTGGACAGGACCTCATCGCACCCGCAGTCTACCTCATTGTCACCTGTATCGCCACCACCCACTTATAGATCATCTGCTGCTTCTAGTATGACCGGTAGGTTTCAAATAAAACTAATTTTAATTTCTAATATTAATTTATTATTATTATTATTATCATAATAGGAACTTTACCCCGACAGTCACAACATAATACAATACAACGGGCAACCAGTCGTCCTCCCAGCTATAGGACTGGAGAAGTACAGGCAGTAATATCGACGGCACCATCATATCAAACGGCTACCACACAAACGGTGTCACAACCGCAACCATCAGTACAGAGCCAACCATCGGCTACACAGATAAGACAGTCGACTTCATTGACCACAACAACAGGTGCATCGACTGCTGTGTCGACCACAATGACCACTAGTCAGACACAAACACCACTTCCCAAAGCATGTAAACCTATGACACAAAAGCCAAGTCATTATTCATCACAACATGACATTAATCGGGTGACAATACTTCAAACGACAAATACATCGCAAGTGTGTACACCTAATGGTGTCAACATAGTGGCCATAACTCCGACCACTATTATGTCAGCTAATACTCCGACCACAACGACAACTATACCCAATCTATCGACTTCTATAATATCTAACAATGAGGTCCAGATCTTGGCTCACGTGTAGCTCATTATTAGTCATTAATACAAACTATATTTGAAATTATATATAATTGAATTTATATTTTATTTTAAACAATTTTATCATTTTTATATAATTATAAATATATTATTTAGTTATAATACTGTACTTTTATTCATTAATTTCAAATATTTTACAAATAAAAGAGATTATGAATAAGTGCTTTATTATAACTTTATATATATAAATCCATTTTATAAATTTAATTGTAAATATATACCTTAATTCATGATACATGACATCGAAATAAAAATTAAATAAATTCTTATATTTTACCAAAATTTAAATGTCTGACAATTTTTTTTAATTTTTCAACAATTGTACGCTATTTTTATATGACATTATCGTAAATATTTATAAAAAATATTTATTACAGAAAATTTGTATATTAACCGATACACCGGAACAGTATAGTTGAAATGGGATGTCATGTCATGTAGAGTACAGATATAATATGTAATGAAAAATAATATAAGATTAAAATGTTTTTAAAATTTTAATTTATATGATTATTTGAATCCAAGTATTTATTAATTTAAAAATAAAATTTGTATGAAAAATGATTGCATTATAAAGAATATATGATATGATATATACATTTGTAATATAATATAATAATTGAAAGTTAATTAGTATTCGTAGTATTGGTTGTATTGTTCGGCAAACTTGAATTGGCGGCCGAATTGGTGGTCAGCGACGATATTGTTACGGCTTTTCGCAATTGATTGAAGTAATGGTTATATTGTTGTATTGTATCGATTGGTGAATAAATATCATTCATTTTTGATGCCATCCATTGATTAGTATCCGATAAACCACTACAGCATAGACTTTGAGCCAACTCTTTGATGAGATCCCAACAATGGTTGGCCACTACAGAAGGTCTGTATTCGACCTCCAATAGCACACCTTTGAATTGTGGTCCCAAAGAACAGGAACCGATTCGGATGGCAAAGTCACTCAACGACCACTTCTGTCCTCTGCAGTCAAAGCGCGACATCTTTTTGTTACTATAAATGGCCGACAAATTCATGACAATGGCATCAAAGGAGGCGTCGGCCACCAGTGATAATCCCGTGTCCAACAGTGCAAAACAACTCAATGGATACTCAGATGAATGATATATACTGAGTATACGTGATGTCTGACCACCCGATGGTATCATTGTGTCCATTATGTCAGATATCGGTCCACTCGCCGTATTTACCGAATAATAAGTATCGCATTCCACATAAAATTGTCCGCATTTTTGGGCGCCAAATGTTTCCAATTGTTTGCTAATTAATTCAATCATGTGTTGGCCACTTTTACCCGACGGAATCGGTAATGAATAGACACACGAAACACCCATCTTTTGTCTTAAGATTATTGTTTAACACGTGTTTGTGTTTGTAATCAAATATTGTCTTCAATTGTCAAAAACTATTAACAATTGACTCAAACATTGCAAACAGCGATACCTTTTGACTAAAGTATGAGTAATAAAAATGAAGACAAATTCAAAATATCTTTCGAGTCTTTGGTTAGACATCATTGGCCATCAAATGATACCAAAGATATTATTAAAAGATATTATTTAAATAAATAATTTAAATTTAACTTATTTTATTACTTTTAATTATATACATTAAACTTCATATTATTTTATTAAAAATAATTTTTGTATCAATATTACCAATAATTTTAGGAAAACCGGTAATAATTGATTGATATATAAAACATTTAGTTAGTTATGAAAACAATAACATAAATATATCACTCCTTCCACCACGAGATCAGACCTAATCCGGACTCATTGATTGTTCCCTAAGAAAGACAATTACATCAAATCAAACAAAACAATTGAAACATAGAAATAAAAAAAATAGCAATTAATTAATACTTTGATTAAATACGGAATTTTGCGTTTATTATCGGTAACTGTATTAGTATTATCGCCACCGGATATGTTTGAGGTCGATGTGGGACCAGATGGTGATGTGTCAACAAACAGCTCCTCTTTGACTTTAAATCTAATTTTTTCTCCGATATCCATAAATAGTTTGTTGTCTTCGTACTCCCAAAACCACAACTGTTCCGTTTCATCGCTAATAAAAAAGTTGACAACAATTCAAATACATTTTATACATATTTTAAAAGACATACAATTTGGAGTTATCCTGAAGATAATGAGGTGGTATTATGATGTCGGCAAAGAATCCCAACGACACAAGCACTCCATCCATCGATGACGACCTTATTTTGCCGACTATTACTTCACCAATAAACGGACGAAACACCACAAATCGGAAGTTAACTGAAATGTCATATAAAAACAAATTGAAAACAAGTTAAAGAAATGCAAATAACAGACAAAATAATTGGTAATCAAACCTAACGTATGGGTCGCGCCATCGCTTTGATAGAGAAATGATTTACCAATTTTGGTGATATCGGACAGACATATACAGAGACCAGTGTTTATGATAACCTAAGATAATCACAAAATTATCGGTTAGTTAGTCATCCAACAGGATGTCCATTACAATACCCGATTAGCCAACTTTCGGTTCAGTTCATCAGTGATGGCTTCCTTCTGACTGATGGCAAACATATGCGGAGGAATACGAATGGTATCCTCGAGTTGTACCAACACATACATTGCGTAATCAAGACATTGATCACCACTTGGTTTCAATCATATCATAACCACTGCTTTCAATCGTTGACCAAACACTGTGTCCACACTTGAGATCACTTATCACATCATCAATGATGTCATGCATTACATCAACACATCATTGATTGTCATTTCAATGTTTCCACACTTTCATCGATTGTATTATTGTTTGTATTATTCAGTGATATATTCAATGATCACATAATAAGTCATGAATTTGTTGAGACATGTGATGACAAACACTTTATTTCACAACAATGTGACCACAAATCCCGTTAAAGTCAGTGTCCGTCACTTCCAAAGGCGACCTTTTATCCGAAGATTCGGTTATAAACCGCATATTCACTGCAGAGGTATAATATAGTATATATTGATAATTGATTTATTTATGAATCAATTGATCCAATTGTTTTGGTTTAAGGGTTTCTGCCGCGAGTTAAGGGCGACGTCGGACCGTTGCGGACACTTCCCAACGAACCACTTCCCGATGAATGGAGAAAAAAGGAGGCATTGTTTGGTCAAAACGATTACATCGATCTGTTGGGCGACGGAAGTGTTTCAGTGACCGATCTTATGACAGGCACTCCCCGATGGCTCAAGAATTTTAAGGGCAATGAACTCCAAATGTCTGTTCGCAAGAAAAAGACTTATTCCCACTGGAAATGGTTGAGACCTAAGAAATATCACGAATTGGAGGCAAGAATTTTCTTCTTATATAAAAAACTTAACTTCAAGAGAGCTCCGCCTCCACCGCAATACCCGTAGAGATAGTGAGATAGTTGTCACACATGTGGTGACTATCACTTCAATCAATTTATATTTATAGACAAATGATTTAATTAAAAAAATAGTTATTAATTACATAATTATATTAAATAAAAATTTGATTAATTATTCGTCACATTTTAATAATGATTAATGAATTATTAATTGTTTTATTTTTAAGTTTATATTTATATTTATGCAAATTTAGCGGATATTTTTTGGGTTTAGACAAATTTTGACATTTTATTACAATCAATAATAATTTATATAATTTAATAATTTTATTTATTAAATTATAGGAAAAGTGTTTATAAACAATGTACTATCAATTATAATTATTATTTACCGGTAATTCAACTAAATATAATGTTGATTGAAAACAATTTTAATTATTTTAGTATATATATATATATTGCTAAATTTCTACTGAACATGAAAAATGGTTTATTGTTTTAAATGATACTTTGATTTGTTTTGAATAATACAGGAAATATTTTGCTGTATTTGTATAACATTAAATTTACAAATTGTTTTAACAATTTAGTTTACTCAACAATTTTTACATTTATTACGTTAGTTGAAATATAATATACAGTACTGTACACTATTGGTGTTATAAAGTTAAAGTGTACTGTATATTGCATTTTATTTAATTCAAATGAAAAAACTGAATTTCAAGGTCACATTTAAAACTTGTACCAGTAATACAATAATATTAAAAATATATTTTTAAATAATAATTATTTATTAGTTTTATACTGTAAATTGTTTATTAAAATTATTATTATTTTAAATGACTTTATGTATGAAAACTTTAAATTAATATTAATTCAATAAAAATAATACTAAGAATCGATTCTTTAGTATCCAAGCGGTTATTGATGACTGTGAGCGCAGGTTTGCATAAACAGTATATTGAATGTATTGTATATAATCTGTATAAAACAATGTAAATGTATTGATGACTATATATATATATACAGTATATATATATGAAGGTCAGTCATATTAGACATACAATTATGTAATTATTATGAAGACATCAGGCGTTTAGCGCATGCATTGCATTACCAACTGGTTTATGGTTTGACAACATTTAGAGAGTGGCGTGACTTTCAAGCAAACACTTTCTGTATTTAATTTGAGTCAAAAAACAACTACCAGTCCCTACAATAGCTTTGCTAATAATACTTAACCCTTAAAAATATGATTTGAATTTGTTTATTGATCGACGAGTTTGTAAATGTCATAATTGATTGACTATTAGTTATTATTGAAAGATTGGGTCAATTAATTGAATTTATTTGTTAAAAATATATTTATTGTTTTGATAATTGATGTTAAATATACCGGTATATCATATAAAACTGTAGGACTAATGTTCACCAAATGATGTCATATCCAAATTGTCATACAATGACAGCAATTGTTTAATTTAGTGATAATAATAATAAATAATTAGTCAAACATTGATTGACACATAGTTTCATATTTTTCATTCACATTAGTCTAAAGTTTTGTTACTTTCAATTCCGGACTCTTTTTTATTAAACGATTAGTTATCCGATAATAAACTTTAAATTATTTATAAATATTTAAAGTTTATTTGCGCTAAAGTTTGCATTTAATTTCAACTGACTTTTAATGAAAATGATTTTAATTAAAGTATTTCAAAGAAATGTTTGCTTTGCTATAAAAGCTAACTTTTCAACGACTGCTGCCATTAATAAACAGGTAATTATTAAAATTAATTAATAATTTAAAAAAATTTTAAAAAATTGAAAAAACAATTTATTGAATTTTAGGCGGGTTTGGATACATCGACCAGAATATTAGCTAAAAGTATTACATTAAAACATTTAAACTATCAATCAAGTCGTTTATCAACTATTGAAGACAAGAATAGTAATGAAAGTGATAATAGCTTAAGATCTCGACCATTGGTGGTATTGTTGACGTGGCTGATGGCTCAGGAAAAACATGTCGACAAATATAGCAATCTTTACCTACAAAAAGGCTTTGATGTTTTGACAGTGAAGACAAATCCATTTGATTTAATGTTTCCTTCAATCGGTTCCCGAAAAATAGCACAGAATTGTGTGACAGCCCTCAACACAGAGCTATCACAATATCCTTCAGTAATACTTCACGCCTTTAGTGTCGGCGCCTATCAGTTTGGAGAAATGCTTCTTGAAATACAAAAGCAACAAATAGAGAACAATGAAGACAAAGACGGCTTAAATGGTAGGATCAAAGGTATTGTCTTCGATAGTGTTGTTCCGTTTGAAGAGCTCTCAAATGGTGTCTCGCGTTCACTGACAACAAACCCATTCTTATATAAAATAATAAAATCCTCAATTAATGGTCACTTAAAAGTATGCAAACGTTTTGCTACAAAATACTATAAGGCTTCCTCTCAAGCGGTTTGGGGTAATTATATGCGAGTGCCAGCACTGGTATTGGTCTCACAAAATGATAGGATTGGCACGGCTTCAGCTAATAGAAGATTGACCGATGTTTGGCGTAAATTAGGTATTGATGTGACATTCAAGTGCTGGGATGAGAGCGGTCACGTCCAGCACCTGCCTAAACATCCCATTGAATATGAAGAACTTATCGACAAGTTTCTCAACAAAATCAATATTCATTCAAATATTATTCGCTATTAACTTATTATTTTTATTATTGTCGCTAATCTTTTATAAATATAAATATTACAATTTATTAAACATATATTAAATTTAAAAATATGATTTTATATAATTATTAATATATTATTATTACAGTATACATTGTAAAATTATAATTTTAATATATGACAATAATATTATACCGGTAATCAAATAAATATAATTTCAAATATTATACTTGTATTAAATAAATATAGTAATTAAAATAAAATTTATTTCTATGTTTACAATTACGGTAATTATACACTTTACTCATTTGGCACATCCATTAATCAAATACTACCGGTAATTGATTAGGATATCCACTAAAACTAATACATCCATCATTCATAACAATAATTTTATGGCAATCCATGACATCATGCAATCGATGAGATATTATAAGGACAGTCATATTTTTAAAATACTCTTTAATAACGTTTTGAATATATCTATTGCTTTCGTTATTCATATTAGCCATCGATTCATCCAAAATAATAATCCGTGTTTTCCGAAGTAATGCTCGGACTAAACAAATGAGTTGTCTTTCACCGCAACTCATATTAAATCCTTGATTTGTTATCTTATAGTCTAAACCATCTGAATAAATGTTTAAAAATTTTGGCCACACTTTAGTCAAACAATGTAATAGTTGTTTGTCATTAAATTGGTTATTTGGATCCAAATTAAATCTTAATGTATCACTAAATAATGCAATATCTTGTGGTATTATCACAATCTCTGATCTTAATTTATTTAAGGCTATCAATGATATATCAATGCCATCAATTAATATTTGACCCGACGTTTCGCTAAATATATTCAATAATGATAACGCCAGAGATGTCTTGCCTATTAAAAGTAATAATAAAATTAATTGACATCCTTTCAGATTTATCAATTACCGATTCATGTAATACAACATACCTGAACCGGTTCTGCCAATGATTCCCACTTTTTGGCCACTTTTAATAAAAACATTTAATGACTTAAGTGCTGGTTTAAAGCCTTTATTGTAATAAGCAGTAAAATCTTTGAATTGAATATCACCGGTGAAGGACCAGTTGTTACTGTCATTATTGATTAAAGTCTGTGATTTTGATGTCAATTCTGTTTTTATATCCATATAATAATGAGCTCTTTTAACTGATACAAAGTCAAGAATCAATCGTTGTCCGGCGTGGATCAGTTGAGTTATTTTATTGATAATTGTATTACAATTTTCTAATACAAACGCACCGGTAATTACAGTGATATGATCTCTATTGTATATCACTTGTATTGAAGCCATTAACATAACCATTGCATTCATAAAAGTTATTATTACTTTTAAACAACGACTCGATGACAGTAAACAGTATTCAACATTAGTTTGTCTATCGATTTGGTCATAATATTCATTGATAAACATATTTTGTGCGCCAAATGTCCGGATAGTTGTGATTCCGGTTTGGGTTTCACTTAAATGATTCTCAATTATTGGATATGTTTTCATTTGAAGTCGTTTTAATTGTTTTGTAGTTTTTGTATATAATTTCTAATATATAATGAGAAATAGTTTTAATAAATTAAAAATGTGCTTAAATTAAATATATTAAAAAACTATAGTATCTATAAAAATCTTACATTTATTTTAATGCTGATAAACAATAGTATGATTAAGATAATAGATAAATTATAAAATATTTGATTAATTATAAATACTATAACCAAAATCCAAAATAGATTTTCCATAAAGTGTATCAAATTAAACGGTATGTTTGTATTAATTATATATAAGTCGTCCATCAATAGAGAGACAAAGTTTGCCACAGATATGGTAACTAATGATTGATATTCAAAGTGTATAATTGTTTGCAACAGATGTTTAAAATATTTAAACGATTGTTCGACAGCTAAATGAAATACTGTTATATTTGATATAAAAGTTAGGATAGCATTGATGACAACCAATATTAGATAAACTGTTAGACAAAAATTAGATGTATAATTGGGACTTAGATTTTCTGTCCAATTTGTTATCCAATATTTAGTCAATATTTGACACAAATTAGATAATAAATAAATAATAATGAGAACAATCAACAATTTTAATGACGATTGTCTACAAAATTTGTAAATATCTTTAAATGATATATCATTTGTCACATCATGTGATATCATATTATCAGTTTCAGTGTCTAAACCAAACTCATTATTTATATTTGTTTCATCGCTAGTATTTATTTTTCTATTAACATCAATCAAACCAATTAAATCTTTTAAATCACAGAATTTACCAAAATTATCAATTTTACCATTTTTTAAGACAACAATATAATCACAAAATTTAAGAAATGAATGATTAGTTGTAATCCATATTCGAGTCTTACTCTTAAGCAAACCGCTCTCATTTGAAATCACTTCATTGAATATATGATGAGATGTCTGTGTGTCCACACAATTGAGTGGATCGTCCATCAGATAAATATCGCTGTTATGATAGACAGCTCGAGAAAGTGATAATCTTTGTTTCTGACCTCCACTCAAATCAATGCCATTATTGCCGATCAAAGTTTGATCACCGTTTGGGAAGTTTTTAAAATCATAGTCGAGTGCACACGACTTAACAACTTTATCGTACCATTTCTTATCATAAATTGAATTGAATATAATGTTTTGTTTGACACTTTTTCTTTGAATCCATGGATTTTGTGGTATATAAGCAATTGCACCGTTAACTTGAATAGTGCCCTCAAGTAGAAACATCTCACCAGTTATTACTGAAAATAACGAAGATTTACCACAACCTATATCACCAATAATGGCAACCAATGATTTTGATGGTATTTCCAGCCATAGATTTTTGAAAAAAACATTAGTTATTTGATTAATCTGGTTGTTATAACTGAAACATATATTATCTAAAATTATTGAAGACTTGGTATTATCAGAAACAGGCAATAAATATGAGTCAATCACTTCTTCACTTTCCAAGAAAAATGTTATTTTTTGAAGACTTGATTTAAATTTAATAATTGAGTCCAACATATGTGGTACCGATGATAAACCATATTCAATGTTATGTGTCAATGAAAATATTGTAAATATTATTTTAATGTTTATTTTGTCAAAACCATTGCAGAATATGTAAATTGAAAGACACATTGCTATTGATATTAGTACTGATAATTTCCATATTAATTCTAACACTAATAAAATAAGATTAATAACAAAATTAAATGTTATTATAAAATATATATATAAAAAATACCTGAATTCCAGTAAACTAATTGTCGAAACTTATCCACTTCTTTGACTTTGACATCAATTACTCTATTTATAAATATTTTTTCCCAAACAAACATTTTAATAGATTTAATATTAGTAAAAATCTCATTTAAATTCTTCATATTAATGGCCATCAAATTTGATATCTTTTGATGAATTTGCAAAACTTTGTATTGAATCATATAAATACTGAGTGCAAACATAATCGGCACTATTATTGTAACCAAAGAGACATTTCCTATCATTTGCCACAATATGCAGACACTGACCACAACTTTTATCGGATTTATTATCATTTTAGTTAAATACATGACTAATAATGATATATTCATTGCATCGCTAAATAAGACATTTAATTGATCACAAGTGTATAGGTTTCGCGATTTTAGATTCAATTTTAAGAATTTCTTGTAAATTAATTGTTTGAGTGCCACTTGAATCTTGAATTTACAATTATTTGAATAATATATATTGTTTTCATCAAATATTGTACTCATTATATTTAATAGACAATACAATAAACAATATATTAAACCAAAAGTTAAATCATCTTTATTTTGTAAAAAATATATAATTTTAATAAAAATATATGGAGTTAACAGTTCACACACTACAGTGATTGTATCAAAAATTAATGCAATACTTAGTGAATATTTAATCAAATTTAACAAACAATTTACTAAACCTTTTGGTTTAATACTTTTTAACTTTATTTGTCGTTCAATTGTTTTACATTTAAAACAATCATTTAGTTGACAATCATTTTCTGTCAACAAACAATTATTCCCTTTTTGAAACAATTTTAAAATCCATACAAATGTAATTTGAAATAATAAAAAGTTATTTTCAATATATAAATTTTTAGATAGAGTCGAAAGTATAACAACAAATTTGGATATTTTAGGTAACATATTTTTAAAAATATATACTGTTATTATTATTATTATATTGTAAAAATATTTTTTTTGTATAAATAATATATCATCAGTTTATTTAGACAAATTGATAAATACTGTATAACTGAAAATGTATTCAAATTTACACATTATTATTATTAGTTTCTTAATGCTGGTAGTTATGTTGTTATTCAATGTTATTAAAAATAACAAAAATTATTTATTAAATATAGCATATAGTTAATAGCATAAATTACAATTAGTGATAAATGATAAATTCACACTAAGCTTAATAAAATGAAATTAAATAAACATATTAAATAAAATATTATATATAGTGTAAATGCTTAAATAGCATTTTTTAAATAATCTTTTACTTAAGTTAATTATTTGATAACTTTGTTTATAGAAATATATATAAAGACATTATTTTTAATATTGTGATTAATATAAAAATAATCTTTATTTATAAATAAATTGAAAATTAATTTTTTAAAATAAATAAAGCAGATTTTAATTAAATTAAATCATATTATTTTACAAATATAATAATATTTATAATTTCTACTAAAATCTTTCAAATATTAATTCAAATCTATCAACTATTAAATATAAAATGCATTTTGTTTTATGCCTTGACGTCGTCCAATGTATCCGGTATTTCCGTGCCTTTAGTTTCAGGTAAAAAAAGGGCTAAAATCGCCGAACAAAGCGATAAAAATGCATATAAAACCATTACTACTGATAAGCTGGTGTTTGCAGCCTTTATCGCAATTCATATAATAAAATATGATAAATATAAAAACATATACATTATATTATAATAACATAACTTTTAATCAATTAATTTATTTACCAAATTCTTCATGAATGGTGAAGCCATTGAACCTAATCTGCTGAATGACGATGAAGTTCCGGCGCCAGTATTTCTCAATACTGTTGGGTATACTTCTGGTACGTATATCTCATATATCCACCAAAGAGATCCAACAGAAAATTTACCAAAGAGTGCAAATGTTACCTTCCAATTGGGATCAGTTGTGGGAATAATGGCTAACGAAGATATGATGATAATTGACAGAAATGTAATCAATGCCATGCGTCGACTCATGTATCTCAGGGCTAATATTGATATCAATGAAGAGGGCAGTTCCACAATACCAGATAATAGGAAAGTAATATAAAAATTGCCCCCAAAATCGCCCATATTTAGAGTGAATCCATAATAAACGAGTCCCAGTACTGTCCATGAAAACCAAAATATAAGAGTATAGTTACGCAGATTTGGTGTCTTCACTAAGTCAAACATATTATAAGTTTTGGTAGTTTTATTAGATGTCTGATTCTGTTGTCAATAAAGTTTTTATAAATAAAATTAATCAATAAATATATGTTTTTATAAATACTTTTGAAATATGTGTTCTAAACTGCAAAAACTTTTGATCAAAGTTTTTAGCACTCAATCTGTTTTGTTTAACAATCTTTTTGAGTATAGCCTCGGCTTCATCGGTGCGTCCTTTGGTTATCAGCCAACGGGGAGACTCTGGTATAAACCTAAACCAGACCATACATATGATGATCGGCACAATACCGAACCAATTCATTATTCGGAAATCTTTGAGCCAAAAAGCAATTCCCGGTAACATAACATAACCAAAAACCCACCCAAACCCGGCTCCCATATAAATGTCTGATCTATGTTTTGGACCACAACTTTCCAATACTGATATTTTTGATAATAATTATATTTAGATTACATTTAGATTATTGATGTAATAAAATAATAGATAACTTACGTGATGTAGAAATAGGTCCGGAACAACCATATATTGCTAGTCCTAGTAATAGTCTAGAGATTGAATACATCCAAATGTTGACAGCAGTTGCGCCCAAAATCCATGAAATTATTTGTAAGACAAATGACACCCAAACCAATGGCTTTCGGCCGTATTTGTCGGCGTATTGAGACAATAGGACACCAGTTATCAGATAACCCAACATAAAAAATGATTGACTCAGAGATGCATAGTTAGATCGGTCACAAACTAAGTCAAACTATAGAGTTGTAAATAATTGTTATTTTAATTTTATATTTTCAAAAATTTGTTATTTAATTCATATATATTATAGTATTTACTTCAGTAATAATTGTTTTATGAAAATCTGTTGTATTATATTCCCATTGATTGCAAGTTTGATTTGGATTTGTATATTCTAGACATCGATATTCTTCAAGTGATATATTATTCTACAATAAAATTTAAATCAAAATAATAATATAAAATGACATTAAACTGTATTAAAAAAGTAGTTAAATTGATTTTGATTATATAAAAATAAAATTTATCAATTTAGCAAAAAAATAACATAATAATATTGATTAAATTGTAATTAACTAATAACTAACCTTAGATTCAATGGGTATATCACGACACCAATAGTCAACATCATATGCATGAAAACTATAGCTGAGATCGCCGTAAGCATTGAGGGAAATGACAACAAAGACAAATGCGCTCAGATTTAACTGCCAACGACCCCACTCACCCACGATATCGGATATATATTTGGCTTCAGGTTTGTCTTTAAGAGACATTTTTTATTTTTCTAAATTTTTAAAGATTTTTCTAAATTATTAAAGATTTTTCTAAATTATTAAAGATTTTTCTAAATTATTAAACTAACAATTTTTAAATGTGTATAATTTAAATGTATTTATACAGAAACTACTATATAGAAATTAGTATTGAGTAAATATATTTCAAAATTAATAGTTTTAATAAAAAGTTTACTTTAGATTCAAATAAAGTATATCTTTAATATAAACTGTTATCACTTATAATATTTAGTTTTTATGTCAATATATTTTTCAATACAAAAACCAGAAGAAATAGTTAAAACATTAATTGAAAGTATGATTGAATGGTTCAGAGGATACCAATTGATTAGCAATTGATTATCTATTGATAGTTTTGGTAATGTTTTATACTGTTTATAACAGATCCTTGAATTGGCCTCTGATTTGACTGACAGCTCCAACAATATATTAATGTCTGCTTTAAATTTAATCTTTACATCTATTAAAACAAATACACTTACATCTACTTAACATTAAATTGATTACAAATATTGTAAAATTATATCAATACTATTCAAATATTATGGTTCAGCAGCTAAATAAATAATTTAATTTATGTAAATAAATTAAATTGTATTTTTAAATAATGTAATTCAATTGTTGTAACATCACAAACAAGTTTTCTATAATACTAATTACTTTAAAACAAGTTTATATTAAATTATGATTTATTTTTCTATTAAATAATTATATAAATTCATTAAACAATTGATCATTAATAATAATTGATTATAAATAAATAATAATACATAAATTAATAGTCGTATAAATAATTTTTGTTGATATTTAAATATTTCTATATTTGAAGTAATAATATTGTTAATTGCAATAATTTTATCAAATTAATAATAAACTTAAAAATAGCGCCAAAATTTGTTTAAATAATATTAAATAATTTTCCTAAAATATTCCTGCATTTTATTCCTAATATTGTAAATACACTAAATTACCGATTACTCAAAATATGTCGATATATTGTAATAATTAAATATTACAATAATATATATATAATGTTTATTAAATATAAATTTTATATATGTATTAATTTGAATTTTGTTATATTTTACTAAAGTAAAGATATTGTGATATAAAGTATATGTTATATAAGTTATGCAAACTATTAACGCATTCAAAGCTTTGATTGCATAAGAAATGTTGTGAAAGTACACGAGTTTTAACACAAATAGCGGAATCATTGTTGACATTACTGTATTGTGAAGCCATTAGTTAAGTGAACAAATGTTTGCCATACACTGTACTCATATTATAGAGTATTATGCGATAACAATCAGTGCTTTTATTATTAAAGGGATCGCAATAACAATAAAAACCATTGAAACATATGAATAGAGTTATGCAATGATATAATGTTATCGTTAATAGTATTGAAGTAATTGTTTGACACACAAGACATGTGTTTAAGACATAAATACCGATTCATAATAGCCATCAATACGCCTATAAAATGCATAAATCATTGATATTATTGTCGCTAACACTTCTTCTTCATTGGGTTTCATTGATCACCACTAATGAGGTAATTGTCACCAATTGGTCACCAATTGTTTGCAACCAATTTGTTTACAAATGTCTTTGATTAGCAACCAGTGGCCATCAGAGAACCATCTTTATTGGTGTCGACACTGGACGGTACTCTTCACGCTATCGGCCAAACATCGGGTCTTATTAAATGGTCGGTCAATGAGTCGCCTATACTTAAGGTTCCAACCGTTGAGAACATAACAGAACAACAGAGACGAAGAACTTTATTTCTTCCGGACCCTAAAGACGGATCACTTTATCTTTACAATGGCTTCAGGTATGTATGAGATGATAATCTTTGTGTAATTTTGTGTCTGAAATTGTATTCAATAATAATTTTTGTTTTTTAATGACTACAATCAAACCGATTAGTTCTACGGACGGCGAGACAGAGACATTAGAGAAGTTGCCGTTCACTGTAAGCGAATTGGTCTCATCGAGTCCTTGCCGTAGTTCTGATGGATTGCTATATACGGGCAAAAAGATTGACGAATGGATTACCATAAATGCACAGACAGGTCATCGCGTGGATGTCCTTAACTCAGACACACCGATGTGTCCGTCGCCGCCGTCGACCACCACATCGTACGACACGCAGACGACAAATCTTTTATTTATCGGTAAAAGTGAATATCATTTGTCTATTTTTGACTTAAAAACAAAGCAGAAGACTTGGAACTTGACTTTTACCGACTTTTCTGCGTCTGCCGTGTCTTCAATACCACAAAATGCCTACGAATTTCTTCATTTGACTTCAAGTACAACTGGAAGGATAGCAACAATTGATTTGTCTAACGATGCAAACAGATTATTATGGACTCATCAGTTCTCATCTCCAGTTGTATCCATTTTTCAATTTAATGACGGAATAACACCTGTTCTCCGACGGGTTCCCTTCTCAACCATTGGTGGGACTGTTATTCCTCGAAATTTGCAACAAAGCAATCCATTGTATCCATCGCTATATATCGGAGAAATGGCGAACTCAAAGTCGATGTATGCATTGACTACTTTAGTAGATTTGACACAAACACCACTAATTCCGACAAAAAAGACTCGAAATCTACTGATTGAAGGGCCGGACATATTTGAATCGATTCACACAATTGAACAGTATTTTAATATTTTGGTATTTGGTTATTATGAGTACCCAAGGATGAGAAAAAATGAAATTTATCCACAATTTCAAATCAGTGAAACACCACTTCACTTATTGGCACAACAAAAGCAAACTTCCGTTGAGGAACCACTCATAATATCAAACATATCTTCAAATCAAGATATTCTTGATATGAAACATATTTATATAGAATTGTTGCGCACAAGTATGACATTTATAGTGGCCGTCATATCTGTTGCGGTCATAATCTATTGGAATTCAAGATATATTAAATCAAACAAAGAGCACAACAAAATCAATGATCCCAACTGGACTACTGTTGGAAAAGTTAAGTTTGAAACAAAAGCAATTATAGGTCGGGGCAGCTCAGGTACATGTGTTTATAAGGGGTTGTTTGAAAACAAACAAAAGATTGCCGTCAAGAGGGTAGTGGCCGACCATTTTGTTTTGGCCGAACGTGAGATTGAATTGCTTCGGTCACTCCAACACCCGAATTTGATAAGATATTTTGCCACCGAATCGGACGAAATGTTTCGATATATAGCCATAGAATTAGCTGACCTCACACTTTATGACTATATTGAAGGTAGGGGTGAGTTGGCAGAGCTTAATCCCAAACATGTGTTGCATCAGTCATGTCTAGGATTAGAACATTTACATTCTTTAAACATAATTCATAGGGATATTAAACCTCAGAATATTTTGATATCACATCCATTACCGCCCAATTATTTAAGGAAAGTTATGATTTCTGACTTCGGTGTCTCAAAAGTATTAACAAATGAACAGTTATCGACTGAAGTGTCGATAACATTGAAAGGTACTGAGGGTTGGATTGCACCCGAAGTGTTAAATTCAAAACTTGAGAGAATAACATTCAAGCCTTCAAAACCTATTGATATTTTTTCAATGGGATGTCTATTATACTATACCCTAACCAAAGGGTATCACCCATTTGGAGATCTTTTACACAGACAGTCAAATATACTGTTTGGTCGGTTTGATATCGTGCTAATGAAAACTGAGGAAACTATGAGTGAATATAGCCTTATAAATGCCATGATTGCCTCCGATCCAAAAGATCGACCAAACATCGAATCGGTGGTTAAACACCCACTGTTTTGGACACCAAGTAAGGCGTTGCAGTTACTGCAGGATGTCTCCGATCGTATTGAAAAAGAACCGGTAGATTCACCCGTAGTGTTAACTTTAGAGAGGGGTGGACTTGACGTTTGTAGAGGTGATTGGAGAAGACACATATCAATTGAATTACAAGCAGACCTCAAGAAATTTCGCTCATATCGCGGATCATCAGTAAGAGATTTATTGCGCGCAATGCGTAATAAACGTCACCACTATAGGGAACTGCCTCATGAAGTACAACAATCTCTGGGTTCGATACCCAATCAGTTTGTTGAATACTTTACTACAAGATATCCCCGTCTTTTGATACATTCATACATTGCTCTACAAATGTGTCGAAATGAGGATATCTTTGATACTTATTATGAAAGAGATTCAATTCATTATGAGTCTCTCCCGAGGAGTGGTATCAAATGGTTTACCAAAAATAATGAAAACTTAATGCCTAACGGTATACCCAGTGATGACTCACTCGAGTCAATCAATTGGAAGAGTTGTAAGAGAAAAGGTTCACCCGTTAAGAGATTTAATAACATTAATATTGAGGGTTCGCCACCTAAAGTGGACACAAATTGGGGCAATACTAATGTATATAATGATTAAGTTAACCAAATTATTTTTCCATTATTGTTGTATTATTTTTTATTACATATTATATTCTTATATTTAATAATTTTGCACGAAATAAACTTTAAAATTTATGGTAATTTTATGTGTAAAATGATTGACAACTTATATAGATTATTACAACGCAAATCTTCTTCGATTTACTCCAGAGTCGTGTCGCTAAAGATAAAGACATTGTAAGTAAAGAGTAATTGAGAGTCAATTTCATGGCAACAATACCTTTAGTGCCCATTCGTATTCACCAAACTTAGAGTCAAACGTTCCCTTTTGTAGAGAACGTAACTTAAGTGTAAATCGAGGGCCGATCTCTTGAATGGCAGCTCTTGAGTTGTTTTTAAATTCATATCTATTAAAGATTTAAAATAATATTTATTCATCGAATAGGAGCTCAAAATATATATAACATACCTGTGATGTCTAAAAAATACATAATCTCTTTGATTATGAAATGTAACGACACGTCGGCCCTTGAATTGTGGGTCGTAATGAAAAACTGAAGCAAACATACGACCGATTGAATGGCCGAGTCTTGTGTTGAAATTATTAAGAATTACTTCGGGTCTATGAGAGCTATATTGTGCCCGTTTCTGGTCAATCGGTTATATAAAATAAATAAAATTAACTCATTTATCGGTAATGTTATTAACAATTCATACCTTTATTTCTTTACAATAACGAATTGAACTCAGTTTGTAGTGAGCCGTCGGACCATTTGGTAAATGAATGTGAAGTAAGCCATCTATTAATATGAATATATATTTATATATAATAACAATTGATATAAATTCAAAATCAAATAACACTTCATCTCTTACTTGGTTTCCTCCAGTCTTCGTTTACAATCACAATGTCTGTATAATCCCTATCGATGGCAGCCTTAACCATATTTTTAATACTGGATCTGTTTCTAAATCTAAACTCTGCATTTGGTATCGTTTGTTTCAATTCACGACAAAACTTTATAGTCTTAGTGTGCGGATTATCGCTCGATGTAATCAATATTTTCGGTTCAATTTCTTTACGAAAATAAGTAGCCATCTCATCGTGTTCTTCATCCTCTTTGACATCTTCATCGTTAGGATCAACCATTGTTTCATCCGGTTCTCGGGTCGACTCAATAGTTCGCGGAACTAATTTCTGTGCCTTTGGTGTCAAAACAAGTCGTATAAAAACAAACGTTAATAAAGTTTAATACAAATTCAAACATACCTTTTCTCCCATAGATTTGGCCTCATTTTGTCGGGCAGTTCGGGCCTCCTTTTTGGACTAAAACAAATACAAAATATGTTTATATATTGAGACAATTCATTAGTTTCAATCAATACAATACCTCTTTCTTTTCTTTCTTGAGTTTCAAATACACCTCTCGTCGTCTGATTTTGTTTTTGATTTTAGACAACAAATCATTTTCGGGAAACAATACATTTGTTTCACTTTTTTCATTCTTACTATTGTTGTCAACGTCTTCATCATTACCAATAGTATCATCATTTGGTTCTTCATAATCACTGTCACCGCCATCAGAGTTATTCATGTCTTCATAATTATCATCACTTTGTTGTGTGACTTCTTCTTCATCATCATTGTCCATATCTTCAAAATCAAATCCATCTTCAGTGCTATCATTTTCTTCAACATTTTGTTGTTGTCGTCGTTGTTTGCGAGCCATTGTTGTCAATCAATTGGTCTCCAAATGACAATCAAAATAAATGACTTAAAAGAGACAAAACATGTGTTCAACTCATCAAACGTTTCATACGTTTAACGCAAACGCATTGCAATCGGCATTAAGTTTAGCGATTGAAATGAAATTCAAGAATCAATGGAAAACAAGTATAAAGTTTGGCCCACTTTTTCATACAATGCACTGATTATAATACAATGTTGTTATGGAAACACATGGATAGGCGGAGTCATACACACTGTTTAATGTTATAATAAATTAGTGATGATTTGATTAAGTGTTATGAAATGCAATCATAATTTATATGATATTTATTGATAAGTTTTTATCACATTTGCAATCACTGTGTTTACCATTATTTCTTAGGATATATTCATTGTCTTTAAACGGCATTACAAACACAAATACATCACTTAATTGGAGGAAACAGTGATATGTTTAGACAATAGAGACGATGGCATTAAAATTAAAACATTTATTACCAATCAATACATTTCTGCGTCGATCTGTTCCAGTGGTCAACAGTTGTTATCAACAGAAGCGATGTCTTAATTTACAAGAATATCAAAGCAAACAATTGATGCGAAACAATGGCGTTAGGGTTCAGCGCTTCTGTGTTGTCGAAAGTGTCGATGAGATTAAGTCGATTATCGGCAACTATACCGAATGTCCTTCGGCAGACTCATCTAAATCTTCGAGTGAACAATTCAGTGATCTTTCTTTGGCCGAAGTAGAAGAATATGTCATTAAAGCCCAGGTATTGGCCGGTGGACGCGGCAAAGGATATTTTAAGAACTCTTCGATGAAAGGAGGAGTTCAGCTGACAAAAGACAAATCAAAAGTATCTGAAATTTGTGGTAAAATGTTAAACGATTATCTGATTACAGCTCAGACCACCAAAAGTGGTGTTTTAGTTCATAAAGTGATGATTGCAGAAGCGCTCGACATTAAGAAAGAACTTTATTTAGCTATACTTTTAGACAGAGCCAGCAATGGACCAGTGATTGTTGTCTCACAAGAAGGCGGTGTTGACATCGAACAGGTGGCTGAAAAAAATCCCGACGCTATCCATAAGTTTATTGTACCGATTGATACAAATTCCGATAATTTGGACTTAGAATTAGCTAAAAATGTAGCTAAAAATGGTTTGGGTTTAACCGGACATTTAGCCGACGACGCGGCCGAACAAATATCTCGTTTGTATAAATTGTTTCTGAATTTAGACGCACTTCAAGTCGAAATCAATCCGTTCGGTATCTCAACCAAAGATAAATTAGTTTGTTTTGACGCCAAAATCAATTTCGATGAAAACGCAATATTTAGACAACAATGGATGAAACAAATAGAGAAGGATAACGCTTCTGAAGAAGACCCAAGAGATCAATTGGCCCGCGAATACAATTTAAATTTTGTTCCGATGGACGGCAATATTGCATGTCTGGTCAATGGTGCTGGTCTTGCAATGGCTACAATGGATATTATTCATCATTACGGTGGAAATCCCGCTAACTTTTTGGACGTCGGCGGGTCTGTTAATCAGGAGGGCGTCGAAAATGCTTTTCGTTTAATAACTGCCGACCAAAAAGTTAAGGCCATTTTGGTTAACATATTTGGCGGTATTGTTAACTGTGAAATCATTGCAAAAGGTCTGATTGCTGCCAAAAATCTGGTCAAAGTTCCACTCATTGTCCGACTCGAGGGCACCAATGCTGAGACAGCGCGAGCTTTATTAAGTGATGTGTCGGATATCATATCAGCTGCAGATCTGGACGACGCGGCACAGAAAGCCGTCAATTCGGTCAAAATATAATGAATGACAAATTGTTGACAAAAAGCTATTTCCAATTTTATAGTGTTTTAGATTTTATATGCTATTATTATTGACAAAAGTTTAATTAATCTGTATTTTTCATGAATATTATTTTTTATCGATTTATTAGACAAATTGAAACATATTTTATGTAAATTTATTACAGAATCAATGATTTGGTAATTAAATAAAAAATAATTATTTGATAAATAAGTCAATGATTTGTTTAAATCAATGGAAATATCGTATAAAAATGTTTTCATTGATATCATAATTAAGGGATGGATTTCTGTATAAATAAAGTGGTCATCAGTTTCTTGAGTTATTTCTTTCTGTTTCAATAAGACATTCGCGGACCAGAATTCTCGCGTGAATTATACCTCTCTTGAGCCGTTCGGCCGAACTCTTTGAACCCGAATATGTCGGCCGAATGTCTTTGCCTTTAAAAATGACAAAATTATTGTTTTAATAAACAATATTTCAAATCCTAAATACAATTCAGACCTAATTCTTCAATCACTTGCAAAAGTTGCGCGTATTTTGATGTTGAGTTCGTCGGTTGAATGGGACTTATGCCGAGTGACGGCATCTGCGATGGTGTCAGTAATGTGGGAACACCTGCGGCCACAAACTGTGCCTGAGATGAGACAACACTTGAAGACACCATTTGTTGGGCCAATACTTGTTGAGCCAATTGACTGGACATCTGATTCAACATAAGCGGTGAATCACTTGAAGTTGGTTTGTCGTCCATAATTAGATCCATGTCTTCTTCGGCAATCAGTTGTTAATATTTTCTTATGAAGAAATTGTCATCAATTGAGTCAAAGTGTTGAAAGTGTGGATCAGTTGACACTATTTTGTCCATCAAATCAATTAATGACTCAATATTTTTGGTGACATTTAATCAATTGTTCACAAATAGTGTTACAATTGATATGACTTTTTATATTGATTTTCATTCAATACTTTCGTTACGTAATGTCTGCCATTAAACCCATTATTATTATTATTGACATACAATAGACGTAACATTATATTTGAATTTCTAAAAATAGTTTTTAAATTTATTAATTAAAATATAATTAATTTTAAATTAATTAAAATGATATTATAAACACATAATTATAATATTAATATTTCTATAAAATAAATTCAATTATAATATTAAGAAAGTTATTAAAAATATAATAAATATATTAATGAATACTATATATAGAAACTGTTATTTAGAAAATATGAAAAAATATATAACTGATTGATAGACAGTTATGTAAACCTACTGTTCCTGTCATAGGGGGTATAGCTGTTGCAGTGATCGTTAAGTGAGCTCAGCTTTGCTAACACCCATAACAATAGCCCGCATCGCACCTCCTTTTTAGGGGTTTGTTTGGATGCAATTTTTGGAGGTCTCTGTGACCTAATTATTGAATATAATAATTAATTTTTATAATTAAATTAATTTTAATACCAAACACTTGACATACTTTATGTAAATTTATAACACATTATATTATATTAAATAATAAACAATCGTTTTGTTTACAAATTAGTGAAAAACACGTGAAACTCATTGTCAGTGCTTTTTTGAGGTACAGTTCGGTCTCAAAGATGGCCACAAACGACACGACGGGTGCGTCCAACTCGTCGACAACCGATGAGACGGTTGGTAGTGATGTCCGAAAACCTGTTTGTGTAATAATATTAGGAATGGCCGGAAGCGGTAAATCAACACTTTGTGGTCGCGTCGGTCAACATTTATTTATGAAGAAGTCTGTCCCTTATGTTATCAACTGTGATCCGGCTGTCCTTAAGACACCATTTCCAGCAAATATAGACATTAGAGATACTGTCAATTATAAGGAAGTGATGAAAAAATACAATTTGGGACCAAATGGAGCCATCATTACATGTCTTAATTTGTTTGCCACACAATTAGATCAAGTGATCCAATTGATTGACAAAAGAGCTGATAATTATGAGTTAGTATATGAATGAAATGATTGAATCAATTGATTGACACATTTGTCTCGTTTGATGTCCAGATATGTCTTGTTTGACACTCCGGGACAGATTGAAGTGTTCACGTGGTCCGCATCGGGTGCTATAATGACAGAAGCTTTAGCCTCACGGTATCCAACTGTGATTGTGTATGTGATGGACACAATCCGCAGTGAAAATCCTGTGACATTCATGTCCAACATGTTGTACGCCTGTTCTGTGGTTTATAAATACAAATTACCGATAATTATTGCAATGAATAAATGCGATGCCATTGACTGCAAGTTTGCAATGGATTGGATGCGCGATTGGCAGTTGTTTGAGTCGGCCATCGAAAAGGAGACATCTTATATGGCAAACCTAACCAGATCTATGTCTTTGGTTTTGGACACGTTTTATGAAAATTTGACGGCAGTCGGCGTTTCGGCCACAACTGGACAAGGAATGGATGATTTGATTAATGCCATCAAAGCAGCGGCCGTTGAATATGAAAATGATTACCGACCCGAATATGAGAGGATTAAACGGGAGGCACAAATGGCCAGAAGTAAAGAACGAGAAAAACAATTATTAAAAGTGAAACAAAAGGGAACGACAGAAAAGGAGGAACTAATGACTTTTGGTGACCCGTCGGCCACTGCATATCGGGAACGACGTGATGATGAAGATAGTGATGACGATTCTGATCATAATTGTGACCTCAATGATGAAGAAGAAGGTAATGAATGACATATTTGAAAACTATTTTTCATTTGGCTTACTTTACCGCTATTTTTTCAATTACTTATTTTTATACACAATTTTAAACAAATATATTTCATACCAAAGACAGTATATTAATGCTTCAAATTAAAATATTTTATGATTTTTACTTATTGTAATTTATCGTAATTAATTTTACAGTATAATTATAATTTAAGTATATTGTAGATTATTATTATTAACTACGATAATAATTATTTCAAATTAACAATTTTTATTTATTTTTTAATTATTTTAGACGAAGAAGAGAAACGGGAATATAAAGAATTTAAGAAGACTTTTGTTTCATGAAATTGAAAACAATTATATATATATATATATATATATATATACTGCATATTTATATAAATTATAATAAATATTAAAAGTTATATCATTTTTTATTATAATTTAAATATAAATAACATGATTCTATTGTATAACCATTTCAATTAAATTTGTATTTATAATCACATTTACGATATATTGTATTCAACAAAATCTACATTTAAGATATTTGTAAAACAGATTAAAATATTTATATAAAATATTTCTATAACTTGAAGTAAAATATCTACAAATTAAATTAGTTTTATATGAAATTAAAAGCATTATTTTTATCAAACATTCATTAAATTGTGTTGTGTTTACTATTGATACAGTATTTTTTGTAATATTTATAGTAGTATTTAAGAGCATAATATTTAGATATTTGCATTGTTTTTTTTAAATATTAAACACTTACCGATAAATTAAAAAAGTATAGGTTTATTGAAATTAACCCAAAAATAGTTAATTTGCAGATAATAAATATTTTTTTAATTTATTATATAATTATAATTAAATACTGGGAAAAATTTTCATTGCATTTCTTTTAAATATAAATAATTAATATAAAATAATAACATTAATTTGTTTTATTAATGCAAAATTTTATTTTTAAATATCAGAAAATTGAAAAATGACAAAACCTCCTTTTTACAAATTTAAACTTCACTTTTATTTTCAATTAATTTATGTGAAAACACAATATTAAATAAATATAAATTTGCCTCAACTCTAACTACAAGTTTAACGTAAACGTATTTATAGTATTAAAAGTTTTAATTAATATAAAGCTAACATAAACTGTAAATAATAAATGATAAAATATGATAATTTGTTTAATAAACTACTACAGTATATACTTTATATTATAAAAGTGATACTGTTATCTCATAAAAGTCAATAATTGAATAAAAAAAATTAAATAAAACTTTATACGGAATTTCAGACTTATTATGTTTGAGTGCATCAATCAATCAATCATTTAATAACAACGTGTTTTGTAAATATTTATTTTATGTTTATTTATAAATAAATTTAAATTTTTTTAAAAACTAGTTTTTGTTATAAACATTAAGGCTTTTATTTGGAATACAAATATTGTTTTATAACTTTTATATAAAATTAATGCATATTTACTGTAATTTTCAATTTTTTATTACAATTTATTAAGTGATCTTATAATAAGTCAAAATATCAATTGATTTTTTATTAATTGTATGTTAAGTGAGAGATATAATTGTTATGAACATTGACTGCAAATAATAAATGTATTTATGATAACAATTGTTAAATTTAATTGAATTGATAATCTAAGCCAACAAATGATTGCCATAAAAATAGTGTAATAATTACTAGAAAATTATTGATATCATATAAAACTCAATATTATCTTCAATTGTTGTGTGTCCTCGACTATGGAGGAATCGGTACTCAAGAATGAGGACAATGATGAACAGTCACGACTAATGTGTCGGATATGTCTGGAAAGCGATTCCTTGTCTCGATTGATGTCTCCGTGTGATTGCAAGGGAACGGCACAGTATGTGCACCGATATTGTCATAAGCGATGGCTTAACACACGGCGAAGTAACCGACGGTCAAAGTGTGAAATATGTAAATCATATTACGTTTATGAGTACCGAAATGATTCACAACGTTTGGTAGCTTTTATTGTCGGCTATTGGCACACATTTAAGGACTTTGTATTGAATGCAAACTTACAATTGTTTGCAATGATATTAAGCCTAGTTTTATGTCTATTGACTGTAAATATGTATTATTTATTGTTAACGGGTTCTCTTGAAGTGACTATACATTCGGCACAATTACCAGATATGGATCTCTTAATTTGGCACAAATCAGACGCTTATTCAATAGTATGTGTGGACCGGGACTGTGATTGTGAGACAGACATCCATAATGACAACAACAATCCGAATTGGAATCACGAGTGTCTGAACTGGAAGAATAAGTCGGTGTCAATCTTAAGTCGAATGACTTTTCTTGTCTATGATGCAGATCACGGACACGACGATGACTTTATCGGTGGAGTCAGTCTTTCAATATATCAAATGCTATTCTATGGTTATAATGGCAAAGATGTGATCCTTAAATGGGATGAACCGTATGCCGGAAGTCTCGCCATTAGAATGAATTGGTGGCCAAAAATGTTTAAATTATTAGACTTTTTAATTATATAATTTACTTTTATATCTAATTTATGATTTAAATATTACATTTGAATTATTAAAAAAAATTAAATAAATGCTTAATATTTAACAAGACTTTTAAATGATTTAAAAATATTTTATGTATTGATTTGTTTGTTCCAGAAGTCATCGCAGGTATGTCTGTAGGCGTTATCAACTATTTTATAGTTGTTTGGATTGAGTGTCATATACCTGACCGATGCCTTTGCGTGGTTTCTATCAATAGCTTCGGGCCAATCAATACCATTGACTTTTGGCGGTACACTAATAATTATATTCAATATATGGTTTTAAACTAAAATAACCGATAGTATTGTATAAATTGTAAAGTATACCCAGTTTTGGCAAAAGTGGTCCAAATATTAATGAAAGTATGACTCAGATGTTTAACGTCATCGCTATAATGATTTGAATTTCTTAGTGGACCTCCAAATACATATTGTATATCATCTCCGTGTTGTACTCCTGTCCAGTCGTGTCTCGTACTGAATGTTAATTTATATGAATATGCTTTACCAGATAAGACCATTTTACTACCAAAGCTGATAGTAGGACACGTCAATTGGTAATCACCGAAAGAGTTGGCCACTGCTTTCTTTAACATTACACCGTCGCTATCTTTGAGACCTTTTGTATAAAAGTCTGCAACTTTTTTGATATTTGATACCTTCATTACACTAAAAATTAATTGTATAAATAATTTGGATTTCGAGACAGTCATAGAGTTATTAGGACTGTCGGGCAGCATATCTTGAAATCCAAGATCAGACACAAATCCCGATCCCTCATCACTACACGTCCCAAACAATAGGTCAACATTTTTCCTATTAATGTAAAAGTAATAAAATTATTTTTAGCTCTGATATAATAATTCATAGTGTAATCTAATTATTTGTATATTAGATGTTTTTATATAAGATTTTATGTATCAATTAATAATCATTTAAGAAAAATCTATAACAAAAATATGTTAACTTGAAGTCTCCTCTTTTAAGTGCTATTTCTGGTTTTAATGGCAAGAATTGGTCGCCAAAAATTGGAGTAAAAAATTGATTGTTATATCGCATTGTATCACAAATGTTAACAATTTGTTTGACATCAATACTTCTGAGACACGAAATGTTTATTTTATTACTGCTGTTATCAAAACAATTGAATTTTGTGGCAAAATCTTGTGCTTTGATAAGAGCCGACTCTTTCGGTTCACTTCCCAAATACGAATTAACTGATCCACTTTGCATTATAGTCCTATTGAATAGATTGCGACCATTTTTAATCAACATTAGAGCCGACACAGCCATACTTCCGGCACTTTCACCAAATATCGTCACTGAGTTTGGATCGCCGCCAAAGAACTCAATATTTTTTTGAATAAATTGAAGACTTATTAAATAGTCACTAAACGCTTGATTTCCCGGAGCTTCTTCTGTGCCGTCGTATAGAAATCCTAATGCAGACAACCTATAGCCGACTTCAACCACAATGACATCACCCAAAGCGGACAGGTATGTGGCATTGAACTGATCGTATGATATGGATCCAGTTATGAATGATCCGCCGTGAATCCAATACATTACACTCTTTTTCATATATTTGGTATTATTTGTGAATGTATTATGTGGTACATAGATGTTGAGGAACAGACAATCTTCGCTGATATTGTCCTCTTTTGGCTGAACACATGACGGCCGAGCTATAGATTATTTGATTAAAATTTAAATAAAATATAATTATTAAAAACTATATATTTTAGTAAAATATTTGTTTTTACGATAAGTCGCGTCCCAAACACCCGACCATTTGTCTAAAGCAACGGCCCGTCTGAACCTGAGATTACCGATCGGTGGCTTTGCGTAAGGAATTCCTTGAAATAATGAAATGCTTTGGTTTTTTTCGGACACAAATATTTCTCTACCCTTAAGTGGACCTAAATTTGTAGTTACAATCACTGAGATAACTAAAAAATTACATAATAATTGTGAAAATATAATAATTGATAATAAAATATTCATTTTTGTCATTAAATACAAATTCATTTTTTGTTAGATTTTTTATTTTGTAAAACTGCTTTATATACAAAAAAAAATGTTTAACTAATCAATAGATCCATAATCTAACAAAATAATGATTGAATAATATTGTGAAAGAGAATTAAAAAGGATTATATAGATTATTATTTATTATTTTGACCTCAGGTTAAGGTTAAAGTATCAAATTATAAACTCAACTGCATTTTACATTAATATTAATTTAATACAAATATAATTTTATACAATGATAACTCATAGCTAAAGATTGTCTCTATAGTGTCAAAATAGTAATTTATTGTACATGGACATTTTTGGGAAATTAGATTACATGTAAACATTTTGTGATTTTAATTTTATTATATTAAATTAAAAACTATATATAAATCAATAATTAAGCAATTTTTGTATGGATTGTTTTGTTCATTATATTGTCACGAGTGATGATTATATGTATTTGTTAAGCTTTTTATGATTAATAGTATTTATAGATTTGATAACTAAATTAAATATTTTTGTTGTATTATTCTTGTAAATGATAACAATACTTATTTCCTTATTATTTTATAATAAAACTTTACAGTAATTTATATGCATTAATATGAAATTCTATACAATATAATAATTAGAGACATCAAAATATGTAATGAATATTTCAAAAATATATTTTTGTAAAAAGTATATATGTTTTATCATATAATTCATTGAAATTTTATTGACATTATTTGAATAATTTATATATATATATATTTAATAAATTCATTACTTTTGCATTAAAAATCAATCATTTAAACACTTTTTAATTATTTATTTTTTGTATAAAAGTACAATTTTTCATTAAAAAATGTAAAAATATGTGGAAATAATCTTAAATGTGTTTATTTTAAGAATATGTGAAAATATTATTTTGTGTAAAACTTTTATAACTCACTTTTTATTACAATTTGTGACATTTGTTTAACCGATTTTTGTCTTCGGCCTTAATTGCGGACAATTTATATCAATATTGTTTCGGACAGTAATTATCTCAGTCCTTCATCAGCGCACTGCTGTACAACACTGATAGCACTGTTGGTCTTTAGGTTTATATGGTTTGAGAGAGTGACCAAAAATATGATAATTGATACCATGTTTTGTGCCATAAAAGTGTTTTTTGTCTAGTATTTAGACTTAAGTTATATATGTTATAAATTAAATACTATACATAAATTGGATATGAATTTAGTATTGAAGATAATTACTGACTGAAAAAATATTCCAATAAATTGTTCGCAATTTCATCGCAACAAATATGTGTTTCATATATTTCGATGGATCTAATAATAATCAAATCAAATATTTAATTATTAATATTTACTTTAAAAATCATAATAATTTTTATACTATATCTATACAAATAATAAATATATAAAACTTAACGGTTTGCTTAAAAACATATAACAAATGATAAATTTAACAAATTATTGAACTTTATTCATAAAATCTATTATAAATAGACATTAATTGATAAATATTAGTACTTTTAGAGTATATTGAATATTATTGACAGAATTCTGGGACAAGTTATTTACAAAATAAATATAAAGTAATATTCATTATATTTTTTTAATTAAATATTTATAAACATGTAATCCAAATAATGATTGCAGTAATCAATAAACTTTAACATAAAAAATGACTAAATATAGTTAATTACTGTATGCTTAAATTATTTATGTCTCAATTTGCATTTTATGAAATTTTATATTTATATAAAGCACACTCCATAAGTACTATACAAATAATACAGTAATTCATTGATAAAACAATGAATATTTTAATATTTCAATTTCAAAGGACAATTGAATTTTATGTATTTGATCTCTAAATTAAAGCATTCAAATGCTTGAAAATAATGTTAAAAACAATACTATACTATTATACATGTCCTCTCAATTTATTTTCACTTTAGTGAACATTTTATTATTACAGATAAAAGTTTATTTTAATTATAACATCTTTTAGTTTGTTTTATTATTTTTACTTTATATAAGTGCTATTTCAATGAAATGTTTATTTTGTTTGTTAAATGACTCAAATATCAATTGCTATTATAGTGGTCTCTCATATGCATACAATTGTTTGCATTGACATTAAAGTGGTTTTAAAAGGATGCTTCAGTCGATAGAAAACAATTTTGTTATAATATAAAAATAATAATAAAAGAAATGCAAAAATATGATTAAAAAATGATGAAAAAAGTGGTCAGTTTTTCATTTATCACATTATATGACAGCACTGTTGACTACAAATCATTGGCCGAAACTTTTGACTGAACTCCTGTTGTCTTCTTTTCAAGAGTTGGTTTTGATTCTCTAATTCACAACAAAGAGTTTGAAGACTAAGAATTGTGTTTTGTTTTTCTTGTAATTTTTGTCTTAATTTATTGATTTCTTGATGACAGTCACAGGATTGCGGACATATAAAAGTGTTATCATTGATGCCGATTGTGTCACCAATTGAACTAAGGTTTTGCAATTCAATGAAAGTATTGTTTGTCTGGTCGTCCATCTCTTGGAGAATCCATTCGGGAATCTATTATTTAGTTTTTTCAATTTATAAAAACAATATAATTAAATGATTTTATTGAGTATTACTCAAATATAAAAAATATTATTAATTAATTATCTACATATAACATAAATTTATTTACTGTATATATATATATAAATTATCTATTAATACAGTATATTACATGTATAGTATATCATATTAGTTAAAAGAGTTTACTTTTGATATGTGCGGTACATTAAGTAATTTCACTGATATATAATCCAAAGTATAATTTATGTCAAAAACCCCATAAGTAATGGGTCTATTAAAACGATTTCTAGATATAATGTAAGTCTACTTTAGTCTACATGATATAGATATCATCAAATTAAATAAAATGATTTTATTTCATCAATTTTTTTTGTGGATATATTTTGTGAGATTCCTATGTTGCTTAATTTACTTTATACATTAATACTAAAAATATTTTTTTTTGGTTTTTTCAAATTGAAAATTAATTCTAACTAAACTAAGCATACTAAATTTAATCGAAAAAAAGATTTAAAATAACTTCAATAATAATAATAATTTGAAATTTTACTTTCTCTATCATTGAATTGGAGTAATTTTATTAAATTACATTCAAAATAAATATATAAATAGTACATAATATTTATTCTCAATTTATTGTTATAAAAAGGAAAATTTAAAAATCGATAACTTAACCAAAATATTGTAAATTTTTAAATTTCAAAAAAATAATTTCAAATATTTGTAACACAAAATATATTGAATATCATATGATTATATAAAATAAAAACAAAATATTACATTTTGGCTGAGATATGTCAATGAATTACTATTTTCTCTAGTATTTGTGTCTTTAATTGTTAGGTTGTCTTCCTCTGGAACTGTTGACAAAACTGGTGTTTGTTCTATAGATTCATAATTATCTTCATTTAATGGAATAGTTGTGTCAATAACAACATAAACCGTGTCATCTAAATGTAAAAACATATTTATTTGAATAAATAACATTACTATACTAATAAAATATTTAATATGTATATAATGATATCATAAGTTAATAAATAAATTTATATTGATTTTCATAATGTATACATGTTTTGAATATTTGTAAGCAATTTTAATAATAAATAAATAATAACCTAAAAATACATATAGATTGGCCAGTCCTACAACCTCTCCCTGATAGAGATGAACTGGTGATGAATATAATGATATAATAGGCTGTGGCTTAAGTATAATGGCTTTATTCGTTAGATTCAATAGTGAAAGATCGTGAAGATTATCAATTATTATCTTTGGATCACGTATTTGGACAATAGGGTGATCCGGACCAACAATCTCTACCACATTCATCAACGATTGATTACATTCTCCTATTATTACAACAAAATATCTTAGTTATTAAATACTAAGTTTCCTAAAATTCTAATTAAATAATTTTTTATCCAAAAAAAAGTTTAAATATATTTTAATATAAAATATTTTCTAATAATTATCAGAGATTTTATACAAGTAATTTAGCTATAAAATTATCTAATCTAAAATTTACAATTGAACTGAGTTTATTTGTAATAATAATTCAAAAAATGTATGTTTGTTAATAGTTAATAATTAAAATATCAATTAATATAAGATAAATAAGGTATGTACAGTAGTATACTCTATTGTACTATTATACAGTAGTTTATACTGTATTACAATTTAATAATAATACTGTAGAGTTGTGTTATCACAATTAACTAAAATTATATTTGATTTTATAATAATTTGACTTAACTAACATAGTTTTGGAGATATTAGGATTATATTGATTATGGTTAGTGTTATTTTATCTCTAGAGAATCACTGGCTTTAATACATTAAATAATATAAAATTATTATGTTTGACTATACTTTAATTTTGTTAAACTTAAAACTATAATACAGTACAAATTAGTAACAACAATATTATGTAAAATTACTACTAGTGATGTAAAATTCAGCTGTTTTTAAACCAAATATTCAATTAATTTCGAAATTTCTAAAATTTTATAGTTTATATATATAGCATAATTTATATTATAATATTCAATATCTAATAAATAATATGCTACAGTGTATCGTATATAATAACTAACGTTAGTTTATACAATATTAATTTTATACCACTGCTGTTATTAATACAGTTATGTTTTATATAATACAATACTTTATAAAACAGTATAATACATAACATACACATTACAAACATAAACAGTAATTAATTAATTTTGAGCTTTAATTTATATTTGTCTGACAGCGTTAATAGTTAACAAAATATACATTTTTGTCTTTTTAATACAATTTTCTTACGGTTAGTACAGTATATTTGAAATATTGTGTGTTTGAGTGCATAATAAATGAATATAAATGACATTTGTATGACTATAATAATGTACTGTATTATACCTATAGTAGTGTACTATAGATGTATTCAATGGTCAACTAATAAAAAATTCATTTATATATAGATTATATAATGCTTTTGTCGCAAATGCTTTTATACTGTATTTATAAAATTAAATGAAAAGTTATCTGTTTTTTGTCACTCATGTGTTTATTTTTAATTTCAAAATTATTTCATTAAACTTAAACATTTAAAAACTTAATATAATAACAAAAGTCTCCAAAAAACAGACCTAATTTTATTGTATCAGATGTCAAGTGATTCTCTGATTTTTCAATATCTTTAAAACAAAAGACAAATAAAATATAAAAACAATTTTAATCATAAATTTATTATAAAAATTGTTAATAAAATGAATAAATGAATTATAATACTTAACCAATTGTTGGCAATGGATTGACAGGTCGTGCGCCCCAAAAGTAAATAACATTTTCGGCATTGGAGGCCACCATAAATGCCGAACCCGTTTGCACTCTCTAATTGATTGGTCACAATTGAATGGTTCGGTTATCATTCAACAAATAAAATATGATTTTTAACTAACAATTATAGTTTGTTGTGATAATTGGTTAACGACACTGGCTTTATGCGATGGCCTCACATGACCTAAACCTAACTGTGCGTCACTATTAAGTCCACAAGTGATCACTTGTCCATCTTCTACAACAAGTGCTGAGTTCGTCAAACTCAATGATACTGAGAGTACTCTTTGTTTAATCCATTTTAATTTAAATGGAGACCACATTTGACTAACTTTAATGGTCTTAAAATAATGTTTTTCATTAAATCCCAGTTTATTATATGAGTTATTGCCAGACATCCACACAAATCCCTTGTCGTCAATAAAGGCTGTGGCGTCGGGACCACAGAAAACATTTTTTATACAAACGTCTTCATAAAATACAACACCAGTGGGTATATCGACAAAGTTGTTGTGCAAATTGACACCAAGTCTGCCATCAATATTATATCCCCACGAATATGCCTTTCCATCTCCGGTCACAATTGACACATGATTTGTACCGCAACTGACAGTCGAAACATCAGCGCTAAGCAATGTGTCGACCAATTTAGGTGTAAAAGAGGGCACCGTTTCGTTTCTACCCAAACATCGGTTTTGATTATCACCACAAGTCATAACTAAACCGTTTTTGCTGATGAAGACACTAAAGCCATCGCCGGCACAAATGCGGACTATATTGCGGTTACGCAATGATTCAATACATTCTGGTTTTGATGAGAAACGAATCGATTCACCCAAACCTAACTGGCCTTTGGATCCGTTACCCCATGAATATACAACAGAGTTATAAGTCAGAGCTAAAAAATGTGTCAAACTTTTGCTTATCTATTTTTAAATAACAAATAATATTAATTAAATGTTTATAAATGTTGTCTGTATTAATTAACTTAAAATACTGTATATCAAAATTAAATGTAATAAAACATCTAATAATATTACTATCAAATGTTATTTAAAATAATAATATAAAACCTCTTTGATTCTGATTTTAGGGGGTAATAATAGTGGTGACAATTTGATATGTGGTTCCCCAATAAGCACCTCATATACAGTCGATCGGGGATATTGTAATGAACTATTGTTTTCAAGTCATAAATATTATATTTATATAATATTAGTCAATACATTAGTCTATAAAACAATACCTACTATTTTGGATCAAAATACCAGACGTGATGACTGAAGTCGGCATTTCTTGATATTGAGACCACATCTGAATCCTATCCAACTGTAACTTATTTAGCTGACCGACCAGTGTGTCCAACACTTGCTGTGCGGTCGGTCTCATATTGGGATCCCTGTGCAGCAACTCATTGATTAAATTACGAAACTTTGCTGAATAGTTACGTCTGATGGGAGCAAACTGACCCTAAATTATAATATAATATGTTTTATTCAATCAAATATAAAAATCATTTATCAATTATTTAACAATATTATATAATATTAAACAGCAGCAATATTATCCAACTCATGTACAATAAAAATATTGCATCTATACCTTAACTATTTTATTAATGAGGACAGGGAGGTTAGATCCCTCAAATGTTTTGTGTAAACACGCCATTTCATAGAGAACACAACCCAAGGCCCATATATCCGATTTCTGATTATAATTCTTGCCCTCACACTGTATGGCGACAAACATTTTAGTAATAAAAATAATTTTAATATCAATTAATTGACTAATTATTTTAACATTGATTACAATTTCAGGACTGATATAATAAGGCGTTCCGACTACTGATTCGGCCTCACGTTTAGTGGTCAACATCTTTGAAATACCAAAGTCTCCGACTTTAATATATCCTTCTTTGTTAAGAAAAATATTAGCCGTTTTGATATCTCTGTGTAATATATTATTTTGATGCAAATAATTGATTGCACAAACAATTTGTCTAAATATGAGAAGTATTTCGTATTCATGTAAGGGTTGGTTGAGTTGTGCCAATAGCTCGGCCAGAGTGCCGGCGTCCGCGTACTCCATCTCTATATACAGATTACCATTACTTTCAAAACTGTCGAAATAACTAATAATGTTTGGATTGTTTAATATTGACAACACTTTTACTTCATTGATCGCTAACTGTCTTTCGGTGGCATTCAAGTCATTCATATTAATCTCTTTGAGCACAACTAGCATATCATCCGATCGTTTCCTGTAGAGGACAGCCGTTCCGAACGCACCTTTCAATTGCAGTCATCGCTAATCATTAATTTGATTTATATTTTTATAATAGATTTATGTTTGATTATTGAAAATAAATCATAATTTCTTTAGATTTTGTTTTTTATATTTATAAATAACTATTAAACATTGTGATATAATATAATATAACTTAATATCTATATATTTTTAACATTAATATTAATAATAAAAACATAAAAATTGACATTATTTTTCACTAATTAAGCTTAAAAATTTGTATTTTCCATTAAAATGTAAATTTATTTTTGTAGTTAAAAAATAAAACAATACTAATTATTATATAGTTAACAGCACTAACAAAGTTAAAAATGATAATTAAAACAAATGTAATTATAGTAATACTTGTTGTATACAATTATATGTGAGACAATGTGAGACATACATACCTTTACCAACAAATCTAATCCTTTCATAGTTATCCCAATTGAGTTGTTTAAGGAAATGTCGACTTCTATTAAGTCTCTCTTCCCTTAAGATCTCGATTGAAGCCGAAGTGTCAGCAAATCGCAGTCCTTTTGATACTTTTATATCACTCATTGTTTTTTACTTTTGTTTTTAATTTAATTTTCATTTATTTCACTGACTATTCTAAAACTTTTATAGTATCAATGATAGCTATTATAATATATACATACAATATATATATATATATTTATATAATTATATATTAATGATTTTCTGTTTTCTTTTGTATATTTTCTCTATTTTTAGTGAAACACATTTCACTCTTAGCAGGAGTTCTGACAAACACTGGGTTTTCAATTATTATTGTCTTCTAAAGCGATTAGATTGAAGTTTTGTGTGTCAGATAAGATTAGTCACTAATATTATGTACGGTATGTCTCTCTTATCGTTGTTTTACTCTACACTTAACTATTTTTTATATAAAATATAAATAGACTATTATATTATAGTCACCAAATACCCAGATTTGCTTTAGCAATAAAATATAACAATATGTCCCTGACTAAATCACAAAATTAATTTTAATATATACACATATATTTCAACAATAAATGTTAATTGTTTTTATATAATATTCTTACAAATTTATAATATAACTAAAACTATTATATATTTACTGTATTTTGCCATTATAGCATATAACAACATTTACATTGTAATAAAGATTTTAGCTTATTTTGAATTTGATTTATAAGTAAATACTATATATAGTTTTTACTACTAATTAATTCATTTATTTAACAAAAAATGCTATTATTGTCGCAATAGTTTGCAAATATTAATGTTTTTGCACTTTAATTAAATACAATAAATACTGTATTGTGAGTAAATGCTTTTTATGTTATTATTGAATATCATTATATTAAAAGCACCGTTGCGTTGATCACCCCTTACCTGTGATTATCACTTCATGTGTGACATTAAATGCTTTAATAGCCATTGATTAATAGCATATATTTAAAAATATATATATAGTATATTTATAAAATACACTTTAAAAATAATTTTATATCCAATATTTTTAAAATACTTAATTTTAATTTTTGATATATAAATACTATATTAATCTTAAAGTATCTCATTTGAGACATAAACAATATTTAGTATTTTATAACAAAATAAAAACGATAAAAGTTTACAAAAATTTTGTACATAGTTTAGCAAACAAGTATATAAAGCATAGAAATAAACTCTTTATTTTTTGAAAATAAATTTTTTAAATAATAAATGATTTATATTGAATAGTTAAATGACAAAATTGTTATGAATTTTTATTTTATGAAAATTCAAATATAATAATATTTGATATAAACAAAACTAAGCCTTATTTGTTAAAATTATATTCATTAATTGATTTAATAGTATTGTTAGATAGATATGACTGTTTGAATGGATTGATTTTGTGGTGAATATGTATAATCTTCTTGTCTTTTATCGGCCAAACAAACATTTTATCAAATTTATTATAATCACTGTTCAAATAAAATTTAATATACATTTAATATACAGTATATGTTATTTTATTATATTATTTTAGACTAATTTAAAATAATTTTTTATTATTAAAAATGACATTTTCTAACCAATGTGTTAATTAGTATACACTGTAATTATCTATAATAAAAATTGAAAACACTACTAATCAAAAACAAATTATGTAAATTTTGATATCAAAATTTTATGTCAAGACTAACACTTATGTTATTACTAAATTAAATTTAAATATCATAAAAAATGTTTTAAGTAAATAATTTATGTTATTGTATAAACAATTCTGTAATAAATAAATGTATTATTAATAAAATATATAAATTAAAAAAACAATGAATTTGACATATTAAACTTTAAATGAAAAACATTTTAATTACATTAATGTTAAATAATTAATTTCTCAGATGTTTCAATATAATTACAAATTGATTTATTATAACAAACAGATATATAATTTATTTGATTTTTAAATTTCATTGCCTATTCACTAAAGTAATGTTTATTAATAATTTATTACTGTGTTTACAACTTTTAAATTTTTCACGAACTACTTAAAAAAGTCTGAATTTATTGTCTTTTTATCTGTCTGTCAGTCTTTTATAAATTTTAAAATTTTGACTATAATTCAGATAGAAGTTAAAAAAGTAAAATCTGAATCTCTGAAAACAACTTATTAGAAAATAATATTATGTTTTAATATACATTTTAAATATATAAAATAAATATATAAAATTGTTCAGGTTGAAAATAAAAAAAACTAAATTAAAATTTTAATGTAATTATAGCATTTAAATATATATAAAAAATATACAGGAATGTAATATTTAATATACAGGAAAATACATATGAGATTCTTATTTATAAAATTAATATAATTATAGTTTTCATAAAATTTTTATTTATAATTAATTTATATTTTTAGTTTAATGTTATTATGTTTTGAGTTAAATGAATTATTTTTTACTTTAAATATTAATTAAAATAATAATAATAAAATTTAGTTAATATTTATAGTTATAATGAATTTCAAAATAACAAATATCGAGAAAACAAAATTAATATGAGAATCTCATAGACAGAAATTTATATTAGAAACTTTCCACAAATTTCTTTATTATTTTAGAAATTTCTGTTTTTTGCCAACTCTAGACATAATATTAATTTTAAATTTTATAACATTTATAATTATGTTTATTTGATATTATTTTGAGACACTTAACCTTCCCTTTTGCCATATGACCCGTTAGGCCATCTGACCCCCTATCAGGTCAGCTGATTCTTTGGACAACTGAACATCAATTTATGGCATAATTATAATAATGAATTAAATATTATTTTTAAATAAATAAAATATTCAAATCAAAAGTTAATCGGCAATACTAAACAACTGATTTATACTCTATTGATATAATTGAAATATTTTACATTTTAATATATTATTTAAATATATTTAGTTTATTAATTAAGTTATCACAATATTTTAATTATTTTCTATTTTGATTGTAGTTATAATTCAAATAAACAAATAAAAATATTTTCTTTATATTATTTCATCAATTTTTGTTTGAAAAATTTATGTGTTATACAATCTTCTGTAATAATGATAAAATTATACAAAAATTTTATATAAATTTTATATTCATACATTATTATATGTAAGTAATTCAAAATATGCAGATTTTATAAAAATAAATTGCGTGATTTTTCAAATATAGTTTTCGATATAATAATTGTAATTAAAGCAATAGTACTATAATTTATAATAATAAACTCAAATGAGAGACAAACCCTTATTTAGTAGTAATGCATATTAATAACTATTCATAAATCAAACAGCATTTCAAATAATATCAATTGACATAATTAAAATGAGAATAAAAATATTTATTTATTAATTACTATAATATTTAATGAAAATTTAATTACATTAAAATTTGATTATTTACAATTATTTAAAATTACATTTTTATATACCTATATCTATTTTTGTAAAATATGTATACTACAATATATTAAATATATAATTATGTATGAACAAAAAAATAAGCAACAGTAAAGTGTTATTAAAATTACTAATATTAAAAATTTATAAAATATTTATTATAACGTTTAATTTTAAAATATTGTTATTAATATTTTATTTATTTTGATTTTAAATATAAGTAACTATATATTATATACAATAAATATAAAAATATTTATATTTATGCAAATTTAATTATTTTAAACAATTAATAAGAATTATTTATTTATTATTTTATAATTTGTAATATTTTTAAAAATAAAATTTTAATAGATTTATAACTTTATAACTTTTAATTATTTTTATAACTATTGTTTAAGAAAAATTGGATATAATGTTAAAGATTTTCTTTTAGTTTGTGGTCTAAAGGGTTTATTTGAAATGTATTTGTTTGAATTGCTTTGGATATTATGATAATGTGGTGTTTGTGACGGATATCTGTTTGCACTGAACGGACAGTTTTGCTTCTTAACAGGTGTTGACTCAACTGGAGGTGTATAATGTGTTGGCACAGATAGGGCTTGTGGTACGGGAGGAGGACTAACAATGTTAAATAAATCATAAATTTATTAAATTGAAAATATTTTTAAATTATTTTATTTATTTTTAATAAAAATATGTCACAAGATTTGTGACATATATTGAATAAAACATTATTTAATTGAATTTAATTTTAAGTAATATAAATATAATGTATACTAAAAAAAATCAAAAACCTTAATTTTTTTCTATTTTAAAATTTCTATTATTCTTCAATAAATTGTTATAAAATATGTGGTATATAAGGCTTTAAATATACATTAAATGTATTTTTTAAAAATGTCAAGTCCACAAATTTAAACATTTATTAGAGTATTTTACATTTACATTGGGATATATAATATTATTATTATCTTCTATTATTAACATTTTCTATTTTCAAATAAATAGATACAAAAATAATGGGTTTAAAGTCACAAAGTCTATAAATTTTAGATTAGTTTAGTTGATAATAGATTCAATAAATCCCTTTAATTTCCTCTAAATTTTGAAAAAATAAAATTCTAACATAATTTTTAACATAATTTTTCTATAATAATAGATTTAATTTTTATAATATAGATTATTATCAAAGTAAAAATATACTAATAAAATTATTTATTTTAAAAATTGTTTTATAGCATATTAATAATATATATTTAATAAAACACTTACAAATATTGTCCATTATTGGGATTATTCCTTTCATAGTATTGTTTGCCAAATAATATGCCAAAAATGAATCCTTCGATAAATTTTTTTCCGATTAATAATTTTAATAAACTTTCTGTTGTCTGGATTAATGTAAATCCTATAAAAATTGAAATAAATAATAGTAAAGATTTTTTACTTTTAGTTTTCAATGCCATTGAATTGACTTAATAATTGCAAAATTATAAAGATTTTCATCCAAACAAATATTTCAATTTTATTTTAGATATTTATTTGAAAATATTCATTAAACTAACGCCACTAAAGAAGTTATTTATCAATTGTAACTAATAAAGCGTTAAAATTTTGAAAGTATTTAGATATAGATTTGATAATTATTTTAATAATAAAATTAGGTTATTTTGTTTTTACATAATATAAATTATATTAAAACTATTAAATTGATTGAAACGTTTCTATATTTAACAAAAAGCAAATTTAAATTGCTATAATTAAAAAATGAAATTACTTGAAATGTATGCTAAGTTCTCTATATATTTAATTAAAAGAGTAGTTTTGTATAATAAATAAAAATAATTTATTTATAACACCATTAAGTGACTTACGGTTGACTGGATGTGATTGTAATGAAATTTTTTTGTTGATGTCTTCATATCAATACAAATTTATACTGTATATAGCGTTGACACATAAAAAGGTGCAAATTATAAATCTAATTAATTGTATTTATTAGACTTCATTGACATTCAGATCATTTCGTTTGTGATTTGTTTGGTATAGAAAACAAATAGCAATTAAAGTTCTTAAAGCGGTTAATGAGAGTTGTATTAAATTCATAGAAAATGCCAAAAATAGGAAGTATTGAAGTGATAATATGGTTCCATAGATAAGCACTATTGAAAAACTTTCCCGATATAAGCCATAAATACCTAATAGACTTAATATTATATCAAAAATTGTTAACTCAATCATCAATGCACTCAAATCCGTATAAATGCCGTTACTTTCGTGCCATTGTTTAACTGTCCTTTTCATTAACGTTAACACTATAATGATTTCAAGCGATGCAATCAATGCAAATACATTGAGCACTATCTGAATGTATCGTATAATATATATAACCGGAGAACTTCTTAATAAAGTACTACACATCACATCAATCACTAATTGACTCTTTATTTCACTATATTTTACTAACAACTCATTTATTAATCAACAATCAAACACAAACAAGCAATAGATTTATTATTTTTATTATCACTTCACTACTACTACAAAACAACTTGTATTTTATTATATTATCTAACTTTCCATTCTTTCACTTTGTTTTAGTTAAACATCAACTCAAAAGCTAATAAAATAACGATATATTGTATGAGAGAGAGATTTGTGAATCACAACTAAGCAAAATATCATGTATGGAAAGGGAGAGAAAGTGAGAGCACTGGTAGGTGAACACAAATACACAAACTCTAACACTATGTCTGTGACGGCTATACTTTAGTTTAGTATAAGTGATGGGATAGTACTGTACTGTATATAGTTTTAAATGAAACTGGAGGCTGACGTAAAATCAAATAAATCGCAACAATATATGACTTATAACTTGCAAATACTAGTCACTGCCTAATACTAATACATTTTCATAGTATATACTAAAAAATATATCAAAGAATATGTTTTACACGATTTTGTATACAGAATATTCTGCAAATACAGTACACATGACAACTACTATGCAAAAGCAACACTTTTTATGTTACAATTTTTATGTGCTATTATATAGTAAAAACTGCATTAATATTTAAGCGATTAATAATAATAAAACTACAATATATTATTAGTATAACCATTAGACGTATACCTACACACAAAATAGAAAACATTTACTAAATTTGATATAACATATCAAAAATGATAACAAATTCTTGGATTTAATGAATGTTATGAAATGTAATAAATAATATTTCTACGAAATCATTGTATACGAAAAATCGCTTTTGATTATAAAAGTATAGTAAGTTATGCGGGGTTTTTGTGGTGTTATAATAAACATTTTTCCCATATGACCATCTCATTCATTAGTTATATAACTATAAATAATTTTTATTGTGAAATACAATTTAGATACAGTGCTAATACAATAATAAACTCAAAGTATTATAAATAGCTTAATGCATATACTATATAAAAAAATGAATAATATTTAAATGGCTTTTTAAACCATTAAAATAATAATAATGGAAATAAAATAAAAAAATTTAATAAAAACATTAAAGTAAATTGAAATAAAAATTATAGAGACACACAATTAAATAAATTATATGCAATTTCTAAGATAAGTTACTTTATTTCGTGTTTTAAATATTTTTAGCATTTTTTATTATATTACAAAATAAAAGCAATAATTTTTCTAACAATGTTATCCAATCATCTAATATTTATTAATTCATTTATTATTATATAATAAAATTCGATATTTACTTAATATTTAATTAATATAAGTAAATTAAAAATAACTTTACTATTTTAATAGATGTTTATAGAACTTAATTTAAGATTAACTAAAATATTTACTTTAAAATATTATTTAATGTATAAAATCAGTATAAAATATCTATATATTAGTTATCAAAGAATTTTAATTATGGATATATAAAACAAATACAAACAAATGTAGTGTTTTTATGATAGTATACTAATAGCTTCAAGTCATGGTTTATGTTAAATATAATAAAATAGTGTATTTTCACGAATTCCTGAAAGGAATACGTATATGCATTCTATAAGTCTGTCTGTCTGTCTGTCTGTCTGTCTGTCTGTCTGTCTGTCTGTCTGTCTGTCTGTCTGTCTGTCGGTCTGTCTGTCCCACGAGGACATAGGTTCGAATCCACTATCCGCTACAAATTTTTTTTGAATTTTTTTTTTGTTTTTTTTCTTATTTAAGTTTATTTTTTAGGAAATTGAAGAAAATGGTGTCCAAAAATTAATTAAAAAAATTTTGAATTTTTTTTTGAATTTTTTTTTGAATTTTTTTTTGAATTTTTTTTGAATTTTTTTTGAATATTGATTTTTTATTTTTTTCGTTTTTAAGTTTATTTTTTAGGAAAATAGTAGTTTATTTTGTAATACTGAATCATTTGATACCCCACATGACTATAGTTGTTTATTTTGTCATACTAAATCGTTTGATACTCTACATAACTATAGTTGATTTTATTTTATCATACTGAATTTAATTTTTAATTATGATTAGGAATTCGTGTGGAAATGCTTTCTAGCATTCTCAACTGGTTTAGTCTGGATTTTAAAATTATCCTCATTTATAACTTTTAAATTCATTGGTATTTAAGCATAAAAATCAATACAAAAGCAAATAAAACATTTATTTCGCGACTTATCTAACGTAAGCCATATTTTTGGTGCAATTCTTGATCCAAACAAACACTTTATTTGAGTGTTTGTTTAGCTTATAATCAAATCTAGTTATTGTGTCGAAGACTCAGCAATAATAATGTCGTAAATTAAAAGTTATTCAAAAAAATAAAACTCGAATTTTTTACGATTATAATTAATTGACTAAACTTTACAAACAAATACATAGCGATAATATCTTGAGTAAAAATGTCATTATATATACAAATAATAAACATGCACAAATAAATATAGTAAATTGTGTTTATTATAATTGTTTGTTTTATATTAATATTTAAGTTTTCAATAATCTTAATTTACATTAAAAATATTGCATATAAATTAAAAAATTATGTTTTCAACTGTCAAAATATTAATCACTTAATATTATTAGCTAATTACTTATTAAATATGTTTTATTTATATTAAATTATCAAAATAATAAGACAATAATTTATTAAAATATATAAATGTAATAAATATTTTACTAATGCTAAATATAACTTTATAGTTGATATATAAAACAATATTTTTATTATTTATATGTTTAATACTTTTTAATTAAGCAAAAATCACACATTTATACTGCATTTACATTTTTATGTGTGCATATGTTTCTACACTATTGTATATAGATTTGTATTTTTTGTGTGTTTTATCTCTATATTAATAATATATTAAGTATTAGACCTGTGATATCATATGACGCCATCGATTAGTGCTTATAAACAAACTATAATATTTTGAATTCAATTTCAGTACCGATTTTTAGAATATTTTATATTAATATTTTTAAAATAATAATTAGATGTTTTACAGCTATAACTGTATATTTGAATGTAATTTTGACTGAAAATTATATTTTAAGTGATTATTTGTTTATTTATTTATACAAAAATTATTTCTTAAGTAAACCACACTATATGTCAAATTAAATTTTATTTAAATAAAACTAAACTAATGATTGTTTTATTTTTAAATATATTTTTTTTGTAAAAAATTCTTACATATTGTTTCAAGTTTTATAAAATATAGAATTACACAATATTTTCAACATTTATGTAAATTTTAATGTAATGTAAATTTAATTTAATGTTAAGTATTATTATAATATATTTATGGGATTTATGGCAACAAATTATTTTAAAGGATATTCAAGAATCAAATATTAAAATCAAATAAAAATTTTCAAGATTTTTATCAAAATGTTGTTTGAAATATAATTATAAAAATATGTCTTTGATTTAACAAATCATATGAAAGCCAATACATGTAATATAGATGTCATTAGAGTACAGATGAAAGTAAGTGAATGACATGTGAGTGAAAATTGCGGTTAAAATACAGGGCTTTTCAAACATAGTGTTTGACTCTTGACTTAACAATTATTTTGATTATTAGTACTCAATGTTTGTGATTGTATTTAATGTTTGTATTGAAAGTCAAATCATTTCAAACTAACACTTAATTTGTGATTATATTTGTTAATCAAAACAATTATTACATCAATAGTTGACCTCATTTTTAGTCACATTGTTATCAATACTGTTGTTATGAATGATTGTATTTCTTATGGTTTGAATGACACGATGAGAGGTCGCGGAGCTTACAGACAGATCAAGAGAGAGAGTGAGGTCATTGATAGGTCAAGAAGTGTGACACCGACGGCAAGTGATAAGAGTACACAAAAAGTCTTCAGTCATAATGACATGAAAGTTGTTGTTTGTGACGACAAGAGACATGTTTTTGACGCCAAACGCCTTAAACCGGGCGTCAAAACTGTGACCACCAATCAAATGGCTGATGTCATCACCATTGATAGCGATGATGATATCGAAGAGATTACAGAAGTGGATATAATTGATAAATCAGACGTCGAAATGATTGATGACGACGAGGTTCAAGTAGTGGACAGTGATTACGAGTCAACGTCGACTACATTATCACTCGATGACCGACCGATTCGTGATTGTCGCCGATGTCTCAGAAGATTGACAACTAATGGTTACAGAGATCTCGAATACAATGAGTTGACGAGCGCTGACTTCTACTATAATCCACGTATTCATTGGACTGTCTTATCTCATGAACTGAAAGACAAGAATAGATACAACACTTATAAGAAAGTTATTGAAGATAATAAAGAGTCGTTTAAAGGCAAAACCATTCTTGTGATTAGTTCAGGCACTGGACTTATTGCTCTTATGGCGGCCAAAGCGGGCGCTAAAACAGTCATTATATATGATGGCAGAGGTATTAGGGAACTAATAGAAGCAGTTCTTCCGATTAACAGAAGAAATATTGGTTACCAATTGAAAACAAAGTTTCATGTAATGAGTGAATTGACTGATGACACTGTTCTTCCCGATGGCATTGAAAAGGTGGACATAATTGTGTCCGATTGGGCCAATCATTCACTTTTTTACAGATCAATGTTTAGTGAGTTTATAAAAGCGAGAGACAAATGGTTAAGAAAGGGTGGCCTTATATTTCCCGATTCATCGCATATGTATTTAATGGCCACTCACGACAATGTCCACAATCACTTGCGTAAAGACAAACGCTATTCTTGTAGTATGTTTGTCAAACATATTGACTATTGGGATAAAAATGTCTACGGATTTGATATGAATACCATCAAAAAGGCTGTCATCTTAGAGCCGTTTCACGAATATATAAATAATTCACAAATCGTCACAAACGAGACTCTCTTAAGACGTTTTGATTTTTACAAAATGACTTTAAATGATATCAATTTTGAGACATCTTTCAAGTTGACGACCAATAAAGATGACTATTTACAAGCATTTGTCATTGTATTTGATCTCATTTTCAGCAAAACTACTTCCTTACCGATGATGATATCGACGAGACCTAAATCTCCGAAAACTGTTTTGAGACCAACTATTTTATTCATGGATAACAAACAACATTTGCTTATATATACAGACGACAAAGTGATTGGAAATTTTAAAATGAGTTTTAGTAAAGACTTAAACTCAATGGCCATTAATATTGATTATCGATTCAAAAACAAAGTTTGTAATGAAATCAAAGAAAACCTCAAATTCAGGACATTTTCATAATGTATAACATTTTCTATATTTCATATATTTTTTGTCCCATTTTTCATTTTGCAATATTGTATTTATATCGTATGTTTTTTATATATTTTTTTAATTGTTTTATGTTTTAAATTTTAATAATTGATATTTTGTACCGTAATTGTCATATACTGCTGTTACTATAGATTGCTAGTACGGTAATAATGATTACCGTAAATGATTGAATATTTAGAATATATTTTCATTAAATACTCATTTTAGTGTTTTATTTCTTAACTAAAGTTAGAAATATTTGTTTTACAAAATAATATCTGTATTTGTTTCGAAGCAAAAATTTAAAAATAATTTTAAATATATTGTTTTTAATTTGTTTACTTTAATTAGTATGTTATTTGATATAGAGATCTAAAAATTTGTTATATTGAGCATTAATTGATTGATTGATATATAAATAGATTGATTTAAAAAATCACATTTTTCTAATTAACTGTAATAATGATATGTAAACTTATAAATGTATAATATTTGGAGTTAATTGTTGTAATAAATGGCAGTAAAATAGCTCTCAATTGTTAACCCTTGCGGTCGCTGTACTACTTCTGCAAAAAAAGTTCAAAATATAAAATAAAATGCTGTAATAGTATTAATAATTACCTATTTTTATATCCAGTTTGTGGTCTCTTTATAGCTGTGGTCACTAACGCTGGTATAATATCATGTTTTTTAGTGCTAACAAAAACAGGTTCATCACTGCCATCAATAGATAAGGACATGGCTTGCATTGACTGTTGAATGGAGTGTTCATCCGACAGATTGTCAGAACTCGAATCATTCAAAAGATCTGTTTTGATGAGTAGTTCCGGATATATCAGTGACTCATCCAAACCATTGTTGAGTTGATCTATAGTATCACAGGCTTGCGATTCAATCATTTCAAGCCATTGCTTATTATGGGAACAGAATTTTTCCTCTTTTATCTTTGAGGCCAAATCGAGATCACATTCCTAATAGTTATGCATTACGTTAATAAAGTAACAGATTATGACATTTTATTTACCGCTATCACATCAAGAGTGGCGTCGCATATCCTTTTGATATCTTTATTCCTGTCGTGCATAAGATCTATCAAATATGGGGCCACTTCTGCATTCAAATTGTATCTATAATTAGTTAATCAATTCAATTCAATTGATGTCTTACGCGAATCTTTTACGATCACATCTCTGGCTTCTGAATGTCTGACAAACATATAAAACGCGTAAATAATTTGAATGACTATCTCATCGTCTTTTTGTTTGGCTATAAATGACAAACAATTAATTTGAATATTTTAATCCAACAATTATTATACAGTATATACAATAACCATCAGTTATACCATTTAACAGATCGATTAAAAGTTGGATAATTTTGTTATCCATAAGACATAAACAACATTCTCGTTGATTGACAGCTGTTCCTATAAATATAGCTAATTGTAGAATAATATCATCATCGGTGGTATTTCCAACTTTAATTCTCTCGTAAATCCATTCAAAGAGATTGTATTCAATGAATAGTGAATACCAATCGATTTGAGTTAAAGTCAAGTTTGATATTATTGCTAAACATTCAACTATTATTTCTTCTTTGGTCTCATTGACCATAATTTCTATCAATTGTTTGTGATAATCAATGAATAGCATTTTGATGGGGTCGTCGTGATGGCTGATATTTCGCAACAGTTTCAACAAAAGTGGATCTTTTGTCTCAAAACATTTAACAAACAGTTCATTCAAATATGAATTATCGCACATTAATTGAGCGTTTCGTTGATTTAGAGCTAAATTGATTGCTAACGAAATGATCTCATTATATGTATTAGGGGTCGGATTCAGTACTTTTGAGACAATCAGATGAATGCATTCAGAAGAATAACTGAAGAGTGTCTTCCATTTGTCGTTACGACTGATTTGATATAAAATTGTTAATACAGTCTTCGTGTGTTTGTCTTTACTAAGAAAAGTAACTAATTTTAAGATGAGTCCCGTCTTTATTACGACAACTCGGAGCTGATTATCAAATATAAGATTATGCATTAGTTTTAAAGTATTGGAAACAAGATTTTCGTTGGTTAAGGATAATACTGGCGCCAACTTCTCGATAATTGATAACTCTTTCATCTGATTTTTATTTTCTATATATATCGACAACTTCTTGAGGAAGAGGACCACAACCAACAGCAACTCTTGTGAATCGCGATCTAATGTTTTGACTAAAAGTCGAATAATTCCTTTGTTAACCATTTTGATCTCAACTTTAGTATCTTCTGATAAGTTGAGTAACAAATAATAGACAACTCGAAGCAAATTATTTTGTTTACGGATTAATAGTTGATATCTCTTGAGACTCTTCTCAAAGTCTGCCTGTGCTGTCAGGTTGTAGTGTCCCTCTGCCAGTGCTTTCTTCTCGTTTAACTCCTGTATCCAACTGTCCTCTCGAGTCAGCTCACACTCAACTAAATCAAAACATATGGATCCGACTTTGAACTACAAGTAAATAATTAATTATTGGTAAGTATTAAGTTATTTGATTAAATCACTTAACAATAAATAAATGAATGTCTCACTTGACTTATGGTTATATGAAATTGAGAGTAATTTGAAAAACATGCAAATATGAAGACAATATTAATGGCCAATTCCAATGACTTTTTGCCATCTTCTCGAAGAACTCGAGCCAATGCACAAACCAATGTTTCATTAGTTGTCAATTCAATTAGATTTTCACTATTTTTACTTAATTTGAGTATTAAAAGTGAACCCTTTATTTTTTCGGGCAAATCTTCATAAAGAAGTTCAATGTAATGATCGAGTTTATCGATGACCGCTTCTTCGGTGGTATCTCTTGTCTCTGAATCAGGTCTATCGATGAGCATATTTTTCATACGATCTGATAGTGCTGTTTGTGGTCTAGTAGTTGCAACTTCTTTACGTGTTTGCAGATAATGTAATAAAGTGGTCAATTCATTGTATTTGGAAGCAGGTATTAAATCACACTTTTCGATCAACTCTTTAGCCAATTGCTTGATATCAGTCCATTCATCCAAATTCTTAACACGAATACTATTTATTTGTCAAAATAAATAATTCAATCAATTTTATAAATATATTGCAACTTAATTTGATATCAATAAAAATATATCAAATTTAGTATAAATTGAAAATCTTATTTAAAAAAATAAATTTATCAATATTTGTTGAGATTATTGTTTGAAGTATTTTATTGATATAAATAGCATTAATAACTGAATAAACTGAAATCAAATGGCATATCAATTGATACAAAGCATACTCTCAAGTGAGTCAACGATATATTACTGATATGCCTGTGCTCTCAACTGTGCTCTACCAGTGCTTTACAGCATCACTGATGCTGTCGGAGACTCTTTATTATCTAAAAGGTATTATACTGTAGTTTAACAAATGTTTTATTGTACATAAAGGCAATAGATGTGTGCGTTTAATGAAAATTATACAGTATTAATACACCAAATATCTCACATTTTCTGCAATTGTCGACTTTCCTCAAGCATAGTATCACCTAAATCACCGACAAGTGAAGCCTCTAATTCATAGTTTATGATAATTGCTTTTTCCGTCGGGTGGACATCAATAGAATTGGTTCGCAAATGTCTTCAAACAGAATAAATTGTGTCATTAATTAACAATACATCAAATTATTTGCAATACCTTTGAATGCAGTTTAAATCATCCAAATCCATATTAAATTTATAAAATACTAAATATATAATTTAAAAATTTAACACATTTTATGCTTTTAGAAATAACATCAAATACAACAACAAAAATATAATTATCATTTTTGTTGTGTTATTATAACAGAAAGAGAACGTTGCTATAGAGACAACATCCTTCAGTTAAAATTATTTACATTTCAAATATAAAAATAATTATTTAAAAAATCCTAAATTTTAATACAAATTAAATTATAATTATACAGAATAAATGATTAATTAATTAATTTATTTATTGTCTGTCAATTGTTTTGAGGACAATAGCGCCGATATCGAGGATTTGTAGGAACTCATCGGCGCCGTCGAGAAGTCTTTTATCATTGAAAGCAATGCGTTCACTAATAATTGACTTTTGTTTGTCTGACAATAAAAGTTGGTCGCAATCGATAAGCCAGTCATGAATTTGTAACAAAAACTGAGCGCCAGAATAACCTTCGGCTATCAGTTCTGTGACAAAATCAGTTAAGTTTTCGTATGATTTAGACCGACATATTTGAATAAATTGGTCGATAAATCGATTTGGTATATAACCGGCCACTTCATGTATGTCATTGATGTCAACTTCTTCATCAGATTCTTTAATCTGAGAAACAGATTGCAATAAAGTGATGGCACGCCTAAGATCTCCCTCCGATAATGTGACCAATTGGTTGATCAACTCATCACTTATACGAACCGACTCTAAATCGGCAATTTGTCTTAACTTGTCAACCGATAACTGTGAGTCCAATAGTTTAAACCGAAACGCTGAACAACGACTGACCAGTGGTTCAATAATTCTGGAAACATAATTACATATCAAACAGAATCGGGTAGTCTTGGCCTCCCTTTCCATAGTTCGTCTAAGAGCTGATTGTGCGTCGCGTGTCATTGAATCGCATTCGTCGAGAATAATCAGTTTTAAAGCGGGAATTGATTTAGTGGTCGTCGACACAGATTGTTGAGCAAATGACTTGACTTTTTCACTAAAACACAATAAAATTATTATATTTCAAACAAATAACACTTCAAAACATACCGAATGACACCAATTCCTCTTTCATCCGATGCGTTCAACTCTAAGACTCGGTTTTTGTATTGATTTTGAAACAGTTGTTTAGCCAACGCTATGATTGTAGACGTCTTTCCCGTACCGGGCGGTCCATATAATAATAGATTCGGTAATTCATTAAAACAATCAGTGGTCAAGTACTTGGACAGCATCGACACTATATGTGTTTGATAGACCACTTCATCAATAGTGTTGGGTCGGTATTTCTCGACCCATGGTTTCAATGATAACTTGATGTTTACTTTGACCACATCTTCCTCATCCATGGGCTCTTCTGTCGGCTGTGTAGTCGACGACTGTTTAAAGTTCTTGAAGAAGGTATTCATGATTTGTGAGTCCGATAAACAAGAGATCAATTGATGAGAAATATAAGACAAAAGAGTGTCAACAATGAAAACATGTCATCAAATGGTATGCTTTGGCGGCAATTCATTCATGACTTACATTCACTCACAACACGTGTCAGCACTGGTTGTGTCAAACATATCACGTGTTTGTTGTGTTGACTGTCACTGCGATACACAATAGAGTTCTCAAACAATTATGGTTTCGGTTTAGTTAAACCGTTAAAAATAAAACCAAAAACAGGTTTAGATTTAATTTATTGGTTTGATTCGTAAAATTTGTATAATTTTAATTAAAAATAACGGTTTGATTTAGTTTTAAGTTCAATAACTTTTTACTTTTTTGTATGCTTTCGGTTTAACTTTCGGTTCGGTTCGTAAAAAAATGAAACGATTCTCGACTTATAAAACACTTTTTGGCTAAAATGCCATAGAGTTGGACACTAATGGAGGAAATTGTAAAACAAATCAAACAGTTTTTTATATAATTAAGAAAATATTATTTAACATTAATTTATTGCTAAAAATATAACTGAAATAGTTTTTAATTAATAAACACAATATATTTATAATTAACTATTTGTAGAAAAATGATAAATAATTTGAAACAATTGACAAATAATGAGTTAATGGGAACTAATAGCTGGTGTATGAATGCAATGCATTCACTGTTTAATGACATCTATTGGTGTGAATGTGTATAACATTTGTATTATATTATCCAACATTTGATGCATTCATTCATTCATTGATCGCATTTATCGTATGTTTTGAGAGCATTGAGAGCACAACTCAAGTGATGACCCATACGTTGAATCAGTCGTTCACTTGAAGTCTCTAAGAAGTCATCTCATGTCTAACACATCCAACAAATTGATTCAATGGTTAAGTCATCTGATTATATATGATGTGATAATCAACAAAAAAAGTGATGACAAAAGTCAATGCAAGACATGAGGAATGATTGAAGAGTTGATTCATCGATACATTTGATTGAATATAATGTTTTGATTTGAGTTTTTAGAGCAAAGCATTCAACGAGTGATTCATTCATTGAAATCAATGCAATAAATAGTGTAAAGAAATAATGCAATCAATTGTGTGTTCAATACATTAATATTAATACTATAAACATATTATAGTTTGCATTACATGTGCTTTCATTTCGTTTAAATCAATGAAAACATAATATTTTGTATAACAATAACTGCTGTTATTATTGAATTTATATGATATTTGTTATATATATTTGTTAATTAATTAAATCAAAACAATTATTGTTTTTCATAACTAAGTGATTGATAATTATGGCAAAGGATTTCAACGAAGCCTTAGATGACATCAATTTTGCTGAACAAAGGTTTGCATTCATTGATTGTTTTACTTAATTATAACATCTTTTGTTGTAAAGATATAAATCATTTGTAAAGTATTTATAATTAGTTTTAAAAAATGGTATAATTTATGAGTAAAATGAAGAGATAATATAAATATGATATATGATAGACGTCACCGACAAATGGGGTTCACTCGGGGCTATTCGGTCGGAGAAGAGGCCGGTTGGAGGGATGGCTATGTGTTTGGCATACGGAAGGGCTCACAGATATCTGCAGAAATCGGTTACTATCAGGGCTTCACTCACGCGTGGATCTCAATTCTTGAGAAAGAGGATCTCAATAAACAACGAAAACTGACTGCTTTGCGGACACTGTTAGATATGACCCGTAATTTCCCGAAAACTAATCTCTTAGAGGAGGACACCATACAAAAGTTGGGTCGCATTCGCGCCAAATTCAAACAATGTGCGGCTCTTATATCGGGTACCAATGCTTACATGGAATCGGGTAGTTTTGGTGGTAGCAGTTGGACATCCATGGACTCGGGTCAGGGAACCTATTCAGGCACCTACTCAACCACCGGCTCAGTTCGCGGCTCATCACCCAATCCACCAAACAATATGAAAGGCGGAGAAATGTCTTTTTAATACTACTTTTGGACATCATTTTAGACATCATTTTCATGACATTTTAAAATGTATGATAAATTATATTTGTATATAAAGACTATTATATGAATTAATGCCTTTTCATTAATGAAAATATTAATTATAGTCACTATTTATTATTTTAAATCAATAATTATCAATTGTTATGTTAATGTTATTTTTATCAATATTTACATTTTATTTTAATAGACCAAATGCATGATATTTTGTATGATTTTAATTGTCAACGTGTTATTGATATTACAATTAGACGACTGTTATAATTGAAGACTTGAACAGTTTGGACACGAATTGAGTTTATTATATAATGAATAAAACGAAATGATTGGAAAACTTGTTAAATAAATATATTCTATAGTAATATAATTAGTATTATACTATATATTATATTTGTTGTTAAACTATTGTTAAATTTTAATTTTATTTATATAAAAGAAATAAATTATAATTTTAAATCCAATTTACTCTGAAATTTATTTACTTGTACTTAAATTATAGTTATTATAAAATTCATTTATCTTACTTACATATTATTTTTTAATATTTTAATTTTAATATACATGATACACAATTTTTTGAATATTAAAAGATTTTTAAAAATAAATAAAAGTACATGGTAAAATATGGTAAAACTTAAATATTATTTTATGAATTACAAATGAGTAAAGTTATATACTGTAAAATTATAAAGAGTCTTAAACAGCGGCGGCGGCGATGATAGCGGCGATGCTATTAATTACAATTATCGGGTCAACAATAAATTTGATTAAAAAGTGACCAAGGGCAATGTTGTAGATAATTTTAAACTAAATAAAATTGTAATTGGTCATTTTTAAATTAATTGTATGATTGGCCAGATAATTTATATTCGACTGTTTAAAAAATTTATAAATGATAGTCGACTGCAATTATCTGGCCAATCATATAATTAATTAAAAAATGACCAATTACAATTTTATTTAGTTTAAAATTATCTACAACATTGCCATTGGTAACTTTTTAATCAAATTTATTGTTGACCAGATAATTGTAATTAATAGCATCGCCGCCGCCGCTGTTTAAGACTCTGTACATTATACCTGTATATCATTCACGTTATAAATAGGAAAGTTAGTCTCCATAAAATCACTTATACATTGTATATCACAATATACTGATAGTAAAGAAAGTAATATAAAAGTTATCTTTAAAAATATTTGTTTTTATTTATCTTTATATATATATATAATTTACCTGTAAATTTATACAGTATATTAATCAGGGTTGGAAAAATACAAGGTTTTGAATTTTGACTTTGTATAATACAGTATACTACAAATACAATGTACTGCTTGTCTATACTATAAATTTACTACTATATAATTTGTTCAATGTTTGTTCCATATTTGTGTGACGCAAACAATTACTTTTAATGTGTCGGCGATTATTAATAATTTTAATTTATTAAATAAATAATAATAATTAAATAAAATATACTTTTTATAATACACTGTATATTTTATAGCGCGTGAAAGCATTGTTTAGTAAAGAGATAGATTGCGAGAGAGTATTGTTGAACGTGTTAACTATTGATACACATTTTATTACGTGGATCTAACTAGTATTATACAAAATTTAAAACTAATATACTGTATAATATACAGTGTATATTATGTTAAAAATTACTTTAAAATATTTAGAAAAAATATAATTGCTAGAAAATGCATTATTATTATAATCGTCTCTAAGTTATAATAATCAAATAATTTAAAATAAAAAATGAAATTCAATAAAAAAAAATAATATTAAATATATATTAATTATAAAACATTATTTACTTTGCTTATATCAATGCTTTTATTACTAGTTGGTGCAAACAAAATTTTGTAAACAAAATTGGTCATGTATTTTACATTGTATTAAACTCTATATTACGCTTTGTATTATACAAATATTTTGTCTCTGCCAACAATGATATTAATATATCAAAACTTAGAGTACCTTTTATGCAGGGTTGCGAAAGGGGGGGGGGGGTAAGGCCATCTTACCCCCCCCTGAGGTCGAGATTTTTAGGTTTTACCCCCCCTGGCCTAAAGCCAAAAAGTTAGGGGGCCCCCTACCAATTTTTTTGATTAGTGTAAAGTTTAAAATTAAATAAAAATATAAATACTTTATTAAGTTTTAATATAAATAAATAGCTTATCTTAACAAAATAAATAGATAAAAATACTTAATTACATCAATTTAACATTATTTACACCAGTTGGGGCACTCCACTAGTTCCCTAATAAATTCCCACCAATTTTCAAGAAATTTTTTCATTTATGTAAAATTTAATATTAAACAAAAATATAAATACTAATTGAGTTTTAATATAAATAAATAGCTTATCTTTAGAAAATAAATAAATATAAATTTGTTAAGTACTAAAAAAACTATTTAGAGTTGGGGCATTTCAAGGGTGGATAGTCCCTTAATAAATTCCCTCCAATTATCAAAAAAATATTGATGTTTTTATTTTATAAATTTATAATAATTGTTTATGCTACTTAATAAACAAATTGATCTGTATTTTTCAGATTTTTTAATAATTACTAATTAAATTAACTAAATTACAATTTAATTTTTTAAGACAATAAATTCACTACAATATCATTAATTTTAACAACATTGTAAATAATTAATTAAATAGTAGACAAGTAATTATAGTAATTGTTTTTATCTTATATATATTATGTAAAATTTCATTTTTTAATATTGTAAAAATAATATTGAAAATATATTTTGAGTCTTAAGAAATTAAGTTGGAATATTTTTCTTTTTTAAGAAATTTATGTGAGAATTTATGAAGAATTTAATGGGAATTTAATGGGAATTTAATGGGAATTTAGTGGGAATTTAATGGGAATTTAGTGGGAATTTAGTGGGAATTTAGTGGGAATTTATTGGGAATTTATTGGGAATTTATTGGGAATTTATTGGGAATTTACTCAAATTTGGGAAAAATTGTCGTTTAAAAATGCAATAAAAATTGTTCACCCCCCTATACCCCCTATACCCCCCCCCCAAGCTTTTTCAAAAATTTTGACATTTTACCCCACCCTATACCCCCCCCCTGAGATCGAAAACCTTTCGCAACCCTGCTTTTATGATATTTTTAAATGTATTTTTGTTTAACTATTATATAGTCATTAAGCTTTATAAAATTAAATTGTGTACAAATAAACTAGTAATAAATTAGTAATGGTAAGTTTATCCTACTCATTATTTTATATAAATTAAAAAGCAATTATAAAATATTAATAATTGTTTTTGTTATATTATATGTTAGGCATTTATAAAAGGTATTGATATAGCCTATACTATAGGCCCTATAGTTTTGTGTTCAACTGTATATTACAATGTATAATAAGATACCATTTCTATGTGAACTTATGCACAAAATTTGTTAAAATTGTTAAATTATTTAACAGTAAATCAATTCATCAATGAAAATATATAAATTTAATAAATTTAAATTGTATGATCATTTATCTACATTGTAATATTTTGGCAATTGTTATCAATGACATAAGCATAATAATGAATTTACTAAATGTATTGCTAATTATATTCAAATTATTAATTATGTAAAAAATTACATACAAAAACAATTGGTATAATTTCATAATTAAAAATGTCTTAATTTATGCATGTACATGTATTATTTTTTATATATACTTATTTATACATATTTTTAAAAACATTTGAATTTGTCAAATTATACATTTTTAATAAATATTAATTAAAATCTATATAAAAAATAGAAAGTATTAATTGAAACGTCAAAAATCAAATGACATAAATTTGATCGCCAAATACGTTGTTAGAAAACAACATAATATTTATAGAAATTTTATTTATAATTATATATAAAAATATGAAATTCTGTCGGAATTTCCGAAATATTGACTGATTTCCTCTAATGATATGAAAATGAAATCATATCCTATAGGAAACATAGATACAAACCTTTTGGTTAAATCATCAAATAATGATATTTGATAGCAGTATTTCAAACATTACAAATCATTATCTTTTAATTTTTTAGTGATAAAACAATAGTTGATTAACTAAATTGAATTCAGAATTTAAAGAGTGGCTTCAAGTATGGGTCAGTCGGGTTCGTCCACTCGACACAGAAAATCGCTTTTTAGTAATCAATTTGAAAAATTTGAAAATCAGATCTCAGATGAATCCGATTACGTAACTCTGGTTCGGGTGACTACCAGTCAAATTGATTTGACTCCCGAAAGAAACTCAACTATTGACCGACAATTTCTTCGACCGACGCCTACATTTGCAGACAGAAGTCGACCAAAAACAACAATAGAACCAAATATTTATAGCGATATCAAGCAATATATGCGACCGAAGACCACATTAATTGAGAATCAAATCATTTGCGAAGACATCGGCAATGAATCGGCATTTAGTTTGACACCACCGACACCTCCACCAACAAACCGACCGTTAAGTTATGCCAATCACTGTTCACTGCAATGTGTTTGTAGTGATTGTCGGTTAACTCGTTATAATCTATTGAATTGGTTGTTACCTAACTGTACCCGAGTTAGTGCCGAACGTCTACTGAGGGGTAGATCTGACGGAACTTTTCTGGTTCGGTAAGCATTCTCTTTATACATCTATTAATATATTTCTCTAAGGAGTTGACCCTAAAATGCCAGTCTTTTCTTTATTTGTGTCAAAATTTATTGATTAATCTAATGTTTTTGATGTCTGTATTTAGAAAAAGCGAGAAATTTCCCAATCAATACACCCTATCGTTTGTGTGCGGATCACACATCAGACACTGTCTTATATTGAGATCAGTTTACGGTTAGTTATATTCAATTTTTCCATTTTAATACATTTTTCATATATTAAATAATAAATTTTTAATATAATTATACGACACAATAATTATGTATTCAATGACTTATATTTACAATTCAAATAATTTTTATTATATTAAAGTTGTATTGTAGTTAATATACTAAAATGCCATCACTTAATAACGTCAATTATACTATACCTTTAACTATACATTGAAATTAAAGTTAAAGTAGAAATTGCAATTTATTTTAATAAAATTATACTTTATTTATCTTAGTAAAGTTTCTATTATAAGATATATATATTATTTGTATGTATGTATATATATATATATATATATATATATATATATATATATATATATATATATATATGTGTGTGTGTGTGTGTGTGTGTGTGCATAATTGCCATCATAATACACCAAATACAGAGTGTATAATACAGTATATTATTATGTTTTTCATAAGTATAATAAACATAATTAGTAAATCAATTAAGTTATGATAAATACAGTGTCATAGTTATCATAGTAATGGTATATATTGTAAGAAAGCATACTATAACTTAAAAACAAATTTTGTGTCAATCCTTTAGTTAATTAATTCAATTAGGTTTTCATGATATAGTTTTGATAAATATCGATTTGATAATATTTTGTTTTATAAAGTTTTTTAAGTTATTAAATTTTTGATATAATTATGGTATTGTATTTTTATTTTAGTTTAAATCATTTTGTTATATTTTTCCAAAATTATTGTGTAAACTGGCTTTTTTAGCTAACAATGTTAAATATAAATAAAAGTTTGGAGATTTAACATATTAATGAAAAATATATTTTTAATATTTATACTGAATTTTTTTATTGAAAATTCTTAAAATACAAAAATCAATTTTTTATTAAACAATATAAAAAATATTAATATTAAAAAATCGACAGGAATTAAATATATATAATATAATATTAATATAATGATAATTTTGATTTACTTCCAATTTTTGGCTAATTATTGATTTTTAGTACTAAAATATACACCCACTCTCCTCTCATATGAACTTTACAAAACCATACCTAAAATTATTGCAGTTTGTGTTCAAAATAAACAATTTAGCAAATAATTCATGCCTTTAATTACTCCCACATTATATCAATAACATCGTAAGTTAGGCTTTCATTTTATTAAAAACTAAATGTTAATTAATTGTCTATTTATTGATGAATTTAAGTTATCACATCTATAACATTAATAATATAAGTTATACCATAAAATATTTGTGAAATAAAATCTATTTCAATTAAAATTGGTTTTTATGTCATTTATTTATAATTTATCAAAATCTCTAATACTTTCATATTACTATAAATTATAGTCTATAGTGCAGTAGACTATACACTGTATTTTTATAATACAAATTGTGTATCAGTTTATCGTTATATTGTAAAGTATTACATTATATAAATACAGTACTATACTATATATCATAATAATATAGATTTTAAGATTTTTTTTATCCAAACTTGTTTTACACAAACCTTTATTTATAAACACAATGTATTAAACATAAATACTATATATACTAAACTAAAATGTCTGTTTTATAATAAATTATAGTTATTTTTGTGTCATTTTAAAAGCGCTACAATAATGAATACTTCACTAAATATACAGCAATTATTTATATAAAAATTATTCAAATATAAATAATATAAAATTAGTTTTTATTCTAATTTTTGACTATTATTTTATAGTATCAAAGTTTTTAAAATAATATTTAATTACTTTTTAACACATTAATCGGTTTGTTTAATAGAGAATAATTAAATAATATTAATGTTTCAAATAAAGATATCTAATTATATTAACTTATCAATTATAGACAGTAAATAGCTTATACAGTAATTAATATTTAATATTTAAAATTTAACATTGAGTCTAAAATATAATATTAAATTATATACAAAACTTAGAATATTACAGTATTAAATTGTTAATAATACATTATGCTATACTCAATAATATACATTATATATATTATTATTATATATACAGTATGTTATTATTAGTATAATATATAGTATATACAAATTATATATTATATACACTAGATATGTATAATGATGCAAAGATATAACTTATATATAGATAATTTATGACCATCAAATATTGGTTAGAAAAGTAAAATAAAAATAAAAAATTGTTAATTATAGATAGTAGTAAATTTATCAATCACTAATTAAATAGTAAAGTCTTTAACATTGTTAATAAATTATTTATATATTAATACAATAAAATACTGTATAATCTATAATTAAATTAACGAAAGCCATTGATATAATTTATTTATATGATATATAAATTATTTATTAAAAAACATTTTTAATTAATTAAAATTATAACTAATTTCATCTTTAAATAATCATTTTTTTGCAAATCATGTAATAAGACTATATTAGCAATCAATAAGAAAAATATTATATAATTGTGTTTAATAATAGCATTTATTTTTAGAGTATGTGAATAGAGTATTTAGTTGTATATATAGTACTATAATATTTATACAGAATATCATATATTCAATGAATGTTATCTTTAAAAATATAGTATACTTTATAGAAATATATTTTCATTAACTTAAAAATTAATTCTATTGTAAATTATAGATATTTCATATTAAACCACAAATGTCAACAACAAATATTTAAATCTAAAATACTATTAAATAACAGCTAAGCTATAGTGAGATCCAACCTTTTTATCACTGCTTATGAAGAATAGGTTTTCATAAAAATTTATTTTTTCATTTATAAAGCACTGTATATAACATTTAATGACATTTCAAAATGATTTTATAGTAAAAAATAAAATATTATCCCCCATAAGTTTTTAATGCCAATTAATTAAATGTATTTAATATTGTTAAAATATAAAATTACCAATATTATGAATAATAATAGATTATGGTTTGATCTAACATTAATCTAATTTTATTGATATATAATAGTGTATTAGATTTGTTGGCCAAATGACAAATAATATATAAATAGTAAAAATATTGATGCATTTGAACAAATCAATTGAATTTCTTATTATAATAACAATTATGTTTATTCTATGATTAATAGATGTAACGAATTAAACGCTAGCTTTCAGTATAATTCACTTTCCATTCATTTATTGAATACTGCTTTTCATAATATAAAGACTTTTCGTTCACATTTCAGTAGTTTGTGTTTTCTCTGCTCAGACATCGGAAAAGTAGGTCATTCCCGGACCTAACTCTCGACTCACATACAATGTATTGTAATAAACGGTTAGAAAAACATTAAATGTATAGAAAAATCAAATTATAATCTCTTTATATTTGTCTTTTCCTAATCGCAAGTTTGTTTTGCACTAGAGTTGAATTTTTCAAAATAAATAATATTAAAATACAAGTTTTGTAACAACAAAAATCAAAAAATAATAATGAGCTTAACTCATACTATTTCACAAAATTTAATATAAATTAAATTTGTCGCTACATTTCAAATAAATATGATTTTAATAGTTATTTGCATAAGTAGTTACCCAATGCTCATGTGTTTCAAAATAAATGTTAACTTAAGTGTTGAGCCGTCACTTCACAATCAATATAAAAATACTGATGTCTTGATGGTATAGGATGTGAGACTAAAATAATATCATTACTTATCAGTCAACACACAAGTAACCAATAAATGGTTAAACAACTCAAAAATAACATATCAATACATTATTGAATATTAAATGTTTTATTTTCAATTGATTTCAATAGTTTATGCAATTTACAGTATTAACATATAATGTAATATTTAAAAAAATACCACATACAACATGTCTATCAATATTTATATATATTTTTACAGAATTTATCAAAAGTAAAAAATTAATATTTTATAGTTATAAATAAAATATTAGTTTTTTTCAAAGATCACTATAAAAATAGAATTTTAAACCTTTATAAATTCATATATTCAATATATCAAACTATTTTTTCAAAATTAATAGATAACAACTGTTAAAATATTAAATCAATAATTTCTAAGATTTATTAATATTTATATACAATAGTTTATTAATACATATTACAAATCATTTATGAAGATTTTATTAATTACCGATATATAATAAAAGACTAATATTACAATTTTTACTAATTTAGAAAAAATTGTAGAATATTAATGTTAAAACATAATAATTATTTTTGAAATTTATATGTATATTTAAATTATAATGTAATAAAACCTCTACTATAAACTATAAGTAAAAAACATTGCCTATTAAGTAATAATATTTCTGTGAATATTAAAGTAATCTAAATAATTAATATAACATTTGACTTATATTATACTAAATAGTATTTTGACTATATTTTGCTAATATATTAATTTTTTACACAAAAACGCAAAACATTTTTTTAATTTATATTTATTATATATATTCATATCATAAGAAATCATTATATATTGCTTTTTATACAAAAGCATTATATAATTTTTAATAACAAATGTTATATTAAAATATATTATATACTAAAATCGTAATGAAAAAAAATAATTTATTTGAATCTGTAATCATATATAACATATTCTATAAATAAATGCTTAAATAAATGTTTTTTAATCAGAATTATTATAATAATGTTTTTTTCTGTAGGTTTTGGTTTGAAAGAGCCGTACAAATACTCAACACTACAACAGTTTGTATTTCATTACGCAAAGCACTCACTCTCTGAATTCAATTGGAAACTCAATACAACTCTTAAATATCCAGTTTTCGCTTGAATTCAATAAATATAATAACAATTCAATAAAACAATCGATTGATTCGCAGTTTTAATATTATGTCAAAAAAATTTTGAGTTATTAATTGGATATAAAATCACTGAATCTCTAAATTTTAATTTATTACTGTATTACATATAAATTAACATTTGTTTTTATTTTCTAAAAATATTATAATTAAAAATAATAATGTTAAGATATATTTTGTTTTTAAAATATAATTATTTTATATAATATAAATGATATTTAATATTTATTATATTACTATAAATACAGAATATAGTACATGATAATATTTAATTATTAATTTTTGTATAAATATTATTTAATAATTTTATCTCTATTTAGAGTATTTTGTTTATTACTTAAAATTTGTTTACAAAATTGTATAAAAAATATATGCAACAAATTAAATTGTGATAACATTTTTAAGTTAAGCAATAAAATAAAGTATAAAAGCAATACTTACGTTAAGATAACACAAAATTTTATTTATTAATTCGTTAAAAATTGTACTATAAATGTACAACTTATATACAAAAAAACTTTTTAATATATTAAATATATTTGAATAATAAATCTATTGACTTAATGTAAATTTTTAATTACAATCTGATCACTTAATTAAAAATTAAAATCCTTACTCAAGTTAGTAGTCACAGTCAATAACTCTATAATTATTTATAAATTATAAAAAATATTAATACTTTTGGATTTTTTTTGTTGTTTTATGAATTACAAAAGATTAATCAAATTATTTATAAGTTAAATATAATCACTGAAGTTAAACAACACTGATATCAGATAAACTTGACTTTAAAGTTAATTTTGCGAAAATTTATCACACATTTAATAAATATTTGAAAACTCATTCATTTATTTTAAATAAATAGTGTACAGTATATCAAAAACTCTAATAACTATAGTATTCATTCATTAAAAATTGAAATTTTTATGTAATATTAATAAAAGTCATGATATATGAAATGTATAATCAATTTGAAGGACAGTAATTGTATTGTCAGTTGAATTAAGAGTGACATCAAAGCCAATCATTCATATCATTGATGAAAGAAAAATAAATTTAACACAAAATAATCAGTTATTAATGTTGAGTAAAATTATAATAATTTATAAGTTTACATATTATTAAATCAAAATACAAAAATTATTATCAATTTGCCAACAAAATGGGATGCATTGGCTCAACACTAATAGCGGCTAAACACCGATTGTCAGCGAAGAAAGCTAAACGACAGTTTCAAATACCAGATATTGTCATTGAAGAGTATATATCGAGATCACCGACAGATCGGATCAATTTGCATGAAAGTGAAGACTATATATGGCTTACAAACAATTCGACACAATTGTCTCCAAAATGGTTTGTTCACAACTGTTCCAACGTTGAGGCAGATTATCTGCTAAGAGACAAACCTGACGGTACTTTTCTTGTTAGAGAAAGTAGCCGTTTTGAGGGACAGTATGTTTTGGCCGTTTCTCTACATTATTTTATTCATCAGATGCTAATACAGAAAACAGATGAAGGCTTTGGTCTAATAGATCCCGGAGTACATCCAACCATTGATAGTTTGATCACTCATTATAGTCAAGTTTCACTAAAATCTAAAAACTCTCATTTGGATACTAAACTATTTAAAGGCATCTTTGAGTAAGTTTTGAGTTATTAATTGTTATATAACTATATTATTATTTACTTTATGTATTAAAAGTACTTATATTATATTTCATATATTTGTTTAAAAATTTCTATTAAAACTAATATATGAATAATATGTTACAATGTCTTATAATGTGTTAAAAAATATATACTGAAAATATATTGTATAAAATGTTGTTATAATGCTTAATTTAAACAAATTTTGTATTTAATGATATAAAAATGTGATGTAAAAATTAATATGACAAGTCTATAAATACAGTATAATAATAATTATAATGGAAAATAAAGTATTGTATTTACTGTTATAAAATTTATTAAAATTGATATTTTATTAAATAAAATTAAAGCAAATTATGCTTTAAGTGCTATAAGTTTATTGCAAAGTAAACAACAGATCTGATCCAATTAGCGTAAGTACTAACTCTTGTATAGACATTGGGTAGTCGATCGTGAAGACAACGAGATGACCCAAATGAGACAACCCCTACAATGACACCATTTTGTACGAGTGGACCACCAGAATCACCCTATTTTGATAAATACATTGATAAATGCAAAGTTGACGAAAAAATTGATAATTGATAAAAACTTACATTACAAGCACTTCTATACTTATCCATTGCACATATCATACCATTAGTTACAGTGATTGGTGACCATATATCAGAGCACTGGCGACGACTAATTACACTAAGATTTGCAACTTTTAGTGTTTCTGACACTTCATAACTGGAAGTCGATATACGGCCCCATCCGGACACTGTTACTATTGAGTTAGGTCTGGGATCCATTGATCGGGAAATATCAATGATATTAGCGTTTTCACCAAAACTAAAGGGCGCCGACAGTATCAGCACCGCTATGTCATTGGCATTGGTTCGCGGATTGTAATTAGGGTGCGGTATAGCTCTTCTTACTTCTATTAATGAACCCGTTTTATGAGTCAATGTGTTGTATCGGACTTTATAAACAGTATTTCCAGGTCTTGTAGTTTTTAATAAAATAAAATAAAAAACTTAAATGACTTAAAATGACTAAATTGATTATATGTACAGTATTTAAGTTGATTACATACCCGCTTACACAGTGAGCTGCCGTCACAATAGCGCTCTGGTGTATAAAAAATCCGCCGCAAATGAACCGATCGTTGGCCATCAATGCGATCTGATACGGACACTCACCCATTAAGGCATCCCTACCACCGATTACTCTCTCATCTTTAAGCTCATCCTTGTCTACATCGCTATTCATTAGTATTACATTAATACTTAATAAAGTTATAAAACTTTTCAATAAAATTGACATTTTTATGTTGTCTCTGATTATAATTGTATTAAAACAAAATGTTGTAATAATTTTTATATCAATTGTGTTTAAATACATTCTAATTGAATGTCATCTAAATATGAAAATGTGTTTATTATTTAGTTTAATCACGAATTTAACTGAATGTATGGCAATGTTTATCACGATTTGCATAATTTATATACACTTTGTATAATATTATTTACATTGATATACAAGTGATTTAATAGAAAAAATAGGTCATTTGAGAAATAATTTATATTAAAAAAAATATTATCAAGTGGTTAAGTATCAATATATTCAATAATAATATCTATTATTATTATTTGAAAATTATGGAATATTCTTATATTATTTTTATTTTATATCTTTACTATTAATTGTCAATTTTAAAACATTATAAGAAATAATGAATTAAAAAATAAATGCTTTATTTTGATATCGCTATAATTGAATTGAAGTCATAATAAATAATAATAAGATTTAATATAAATTTTAATTATTAATATTATTCAACTATATTATTGAATTAATTAATAGTAATATTAAGGGTAATAGTAATGAAAATATTTGTTACATTAATACAAATAAAATGTCGTAATTTATGTTTTATAACAAAAGCGCCAAATATTTGGTTAAAAATTTGAATTTGAATTGAGTTTTGATTATAAATGTATTGAAATGTTAACTCAATTGTCATTTAAATGAATTGTTTTGATTGTAATCATTGTTTTGTAGTCAACGTTAAGACATATCAACTATGGATACCAATGATAATGATATCATTGGTGAAGAAGTAGACTCTTTGTCGTAAGTATTAACTAATTATATGCTATTAAGTCTTAATTGAATTAACATTACATTTACAGCGACGACAATGCAATCAATCATTTATTTGAGACCAACTGTGACATCGACCTCAACAACGAGTCTTTAATTTATGAATCATTTGATGTCTCTGTTGATGGCGAAGACAATTATCTGCAAAACATAAATACCATTAAACCAGTTAAAAGCCAAACAATCGGCGAGTTTTGTATTAATAATTGCAATGATATTATCAAAAGATTAATTGATGACAACGAAGAACTTAAAAAATACAAACAAATATTAGTTGATATTGAAGAGCAAAACGTGGAACTAATAAAAGATAAAGAAGTTTTACAAACAGAGATCAATCAATTGAAAGAAAGTTTTGAAAAAAGATTGTCACTGAAGAGCGAAGATATTGATTGTTTGAACAAAAGTTTGTTTATTTGCGAGTCTTTAAACACAAGTCTTCTCAAAGAATTAGATGAGAAAAACAAAGTACAGCTCAAACTCGAGTCTTATGTCAAAGAACTTGAAGACAAAGTATTGAAGTTTTGTAATAATTTTTAATAAATTTAGTTATAATTTTTTATAATTTATTTTTAGTTGTATTATCTGGAAATGCAATTAATGGAAAGTCAAAAGATTGAGCAACAGTTGACCACATCCTATGAAAGTGCGAGACAAGCGTATACTGAGGAGGAAGACAACCGTTACAAGACTTTGGAACAGTTGCAGAGTGTTTACGTGGAGTGCGCTCAACAACAGAATGATATCAAAGATCTTAAGATTAATATTCATGACTTAGAGCGAGAAATAGCTGATAAAGACAATGAACTTTGGTTTTATAAGACTAAGTTTGATGACTCTTTCCGTAACTCTGTTTACAACAACAATAATACCACAAGAAAGACGAGAGATTCTCAAACAAGAGATTCAATTTTATTTAAAACTCATTCAGAAATTCCTGACTATTCCTTTAGTGTCAATGAAGACGAAATGGATCACATATTCAAAGATTTTAATGATGAAAGTCCTGTTAAACCTTTCATTACTAATAGTGATAATATTTATGACGAGAATTTGAATTCTTGTTTTAGTCCGGAAAACATATCTCCAATAAAACGTCCCGTCAGTGATGAAAGCAATGAATTACACAACAGATCTGAAATAATAGATAATTCAGAAACAGTCGTCACTAATGGAGTCACTGATGGAGAGGATCTAAATATTGTAAATTCAAATGAAGTTGTGATTGAAAAATATCTGTCAAAATGGTAATTATATATACAATAACAAGTTATTTGTTTGTTTGTTCTCTCAATTAATTGCAATTTTGTTATTATAAATATAGGTTTTGCAAAATGATGACATTCTTAGCAATCATTAATATGAAGACAACATTTCGAGTTGTTTTATCATTGATTTTGTTGGTGTTTTTGACAAATATTTTATTGACTCAATTGTTTGCTACAAAATTGCCGGCCTATACCTCTTGGGAAGAGATCATATATAAACTATTTACGCCGTATTTAACTAAAGTCAAGACAAGTAAAACACAATAATAAGGTATTCGTGAAATTATCATTTTATTTCACTACAAATAAAACTTGAAATATCATTGTTTGTTATTTTTGACGCTTAAAATGTTTTTTTAAATTTATTTTAATAGATATATATATATATATATATATATATCAGAGTATAGAGATGTTTAAAAACTGTTGATGTTTTCTGTATATTTTCAATATATTGTAATAAGATTTGGTTTATAAATTTTTACTACCGGTAATTATTAAATAAAATTTTAATTGAAAATCAATTAAATTTAAGTTTAAATTAGTGCACCGTTTGGTGCAAAAAAATAATTTAACAAATTAATTTAAATGTCATTTGTGGCAAACTATTACAAAATATTATTAATTCAGTGGAGAAATAAAACTAATACTATGTCGTTATAAACTTGATTAACAATAATAACAAAAAAAATAATTGAAAAATTCATACAAAAGTATATTAAAACAATTAATCACTAAACTGGTCTACCGGGTAATGGCATTGAATTAAAATCTATATTCATATTCATTTGATTAGCGTATAACTTGTTTTGGTTTTCAATTATCTCAAACATTTCGGGAGGCGATGGTATGCGACCAGTCGTTATTTTGGACCAAACGGGGACATCTGTTGTTTAGTAATTATTATCATTAATAATATTATAAATGTCTAATAGATATTTCATACCATTATAGTAGATCTCGAAGGCGCCGCTTGACATAAGATGGCTCTCTATGGTATTACTCAGGAAGAATAACATGAGACAAGCGTACATCTGATGGATAGACAAAGACATTCATTTAATAAACAAATCAAATATATTAAAATCAATGCAATCAATAATACCTTGTGTTGAGTCATCCAAAACCAGACACCGGGTGTCGGGACACCCATTAGTTGGAAGGGATTGACATTAGCCATGAGTAGTGCTATGATTACTAGTTTGAGGACAGATAACAACTGAACGACTTTGTTTTTGATTAAACCGGGACTGTAATTGTCACCAATGATATTGATTTGTGGGAACCGTTCAGAAATCAGATGTGAATACTCATCAAAAGCCCGTTTATAACCACATGAATAGCAATACAGTATCTTAAGTGTCGGTCCACTTGCGGGTGCTTTTAATGTCATCGAAGGGATCTCCTTCTTAACAATCGACGCCATATCAGGACCCGAATTGTGGTCATTATCTGAAGTAGTCCTCTGTTGGTGACCGACCAGTATATCCCGTGCCGTGAAGGCCACAAATATGAGGAAAATTATCAAAAAGTAGTTATTTTCCATCTTTTTTGAGATTTGTTTACACTTTGCTTATGACTAAACACTAATCCAATCAGTTATTGGTCTCAAATGTTGACCAAAATCGAGATCACACCACGTGTTTCATACAATCATTAAAATACGTAAACAATTTGCAATCAATTTATAATATAAATCAATGTAAACAATGTGTTGTTAATCAATGCATTTATCAATGATTTACACAATTAAACCCTAAATAACGTCAATCACTGGTTGGCTGTCAATGATTCCTAATGTAATGTATCACTAATCACGTGATACACAGTGTATTACACTTACAATTCAATGTGATTTCAATTGGAATTATTATAACATTATAGTCATATGAGGACATATCGGGGGCGTAGCTCAGATGGTAGAGCGCTCGCTTAGCATGCGAGAGGTACCGGGATCGATACCCGGCGCCTCCACTCATTAATTTTTGCATTCACATTGAACAAACTAATTATTAACATTTATTTAAATTTTTGTTTTAGTCTATTTTTGCTAAATTATTATATTATTAAAATATAGTACTATATTTCACTTTATTTGTCATAATTAATATACAGTAATTTGATTGTTTTGATGAATAATTTTAACTAATATTTCAATAAATAGTAATCAAAACAATAATTGTGTTAAAAAAGTTTGTGAACTAAATCACTATTTACTTATATAATGCATGTATTGTATGTTTAATCCAACAGAAAGTATTTAAATATTTAATATATCTTAATAACTAAAGACTTAACTTCTTAGGAGTAAAACAAGTAAATTAACTTTTGTGGTGAAAAACTAATGGCAAAACTTTTATTTTACATTAAATACATAATATGGGACACAATAAAACAGTTTTGTGATACTTTAAATACTAATTTTTAATGTTAATTCTAGGAAGTCATAAATAATTTAAAATTAATATATTTTAAAAATTATATATATTTTTTAGCAATTATTAGTTAATTATAATTTATAATTGATGTTAATATTGTAATAATTTTTAGAAACATGTTATTATAGCGGTATTTTATAATACAAATTAACTTATATTTTATGAATTGCTTAATATATAAATATTTTAAATCTTGATATTTTAGTTTATAAATTTTTAATTAATTCATAAATTAAAAAATAGCTTTAATTAATATATGATAAACTAGTTTCAATGTGATTCAATAAAATAAATTTTAATTTAATAAATTATTAAATCAAATTTATAATTTACAATTAAGATTGTTATTTATTAATATTATTATTACAATATAAGTTCATAATTATTATATATTTTTAACCTTTTATTTGTAATTTGTAAAAAATGTTTGTTTTATTTTTTCTAATTTTATCACTTTTAGCCTAAATTTAATAAATTATATCTTTAAGAATGAGTGTAAGAGTAAAGTGTTTATCTCTCAAAGCAAATATTTATCACAATTTTAGTCACAACAGTGATAATAAAATGTTTTTTTTTAATAATTGATATATTTTTATAATATTTAAATTATGTTAAATAAAATAGAAGAAATTGTTATTTTAAATGACATATACTTTAGATAAAAGCTATTTTGAAAATACGGTCATAAAATGTTTTGATATTTTAGTTAATTTCAAAGCTAAGCAAAACTTTTTATGGATTAGAGAAAAAACAACAAAATTAATTGTACTTCTCGTGTAATTAAAGTAAAGTGTTTTTGCATATACAGTATTTATGCATCAAAACTGAAAATAAATGTTAGAGAGAGAGAGAGAGAGAGAGAGAGAGAGAGAGAGAGAGAGAGAGAGAGAGAGAGAGAGAGAGAGAGAGAGAGAGAGAGAGAGTTGAGTTTAATTTTTAAAAATTGTTTATTAAATATATAAACACAATATATAAAGAAATAAAAATGAAAATTCTTTTCAGTAAAAAATTAAGTAAACATTGTATTTGTTAACAATTATTAAGTAAAACCCTATCAATAGTGTTAGCACTGCTTTATTATATACTCAACACATATGTCGTCAAAAATATATACCGTATGTATTTTAAGTCAATAAAAACGATACAAAAGTTAATTATAGAGATATAGTAGTGATGCGGATGTGTGAACATTGGGATGCAATGCTCATCATTGAGTCTATTATATTATGGCATACTATCAGTCTATATATTATATTATGGCATTCAATGTGAATATTAAGTGATTACGAGTGATGTGTTGACCAAACAGATGGCTCTCATCACTAAACTATTCAATGACTGGGAGTTTGTCATCAAAATAATGAATGCAATGATTCACTGGTCTATTGTTTCCTCCATTTGTTAGTACAGTCATTGCATTCAAATGATTGCTAATTCAATGCATTATAAAAAACAGTGAATATTATAGTGAATATAAAAAAGTAAAGAATAATTGTTATCATTATTATTATACAACACTAATGTTCACTAAATTCTTGCAATGCATTGAAAATCACTTTTGATTTTATAACGAGTTTTATAATAATAATAATTATTAGTATTTATGAAATAAATTTGTATGAAATAAGACAAACAAATAGTCAATCAATTTGTGACAAACCGTGTGTTTATTCAACAACTTTAAGTCAATAGAAATGATGTGATTTTGTTTGAATAGCAGGTATTTAGACAACAATCCTATCAATTGATTATATAAATTGAGTTTTTATTGTCAATATAATAATATACATTAATTTTATAAATACCTGGACACTAATCATTATGAATATATATATATATATACAGTATATACAGTTTATATTTATTTAAATAACATATTTATTGAAAAATAGTTTTAATATGTTTTTAATGATTATGAAAAAGGATAATATTTATTAAGCAAATTAATAATTTTGTTATTTTATAAAACTATTATCATTTTATAATTTTTATTTTTATTTAATAAATAATGCTTAAAAATAGTTGAATTTATTTTAATTTAGCAAAAGTTTGTGTCAATGTTTTTTATTTTTGTTTGATTTTTATTACAAATTGATTGTTACACTAATTTATTATATTTTTTGTTATATTATAAACTATTTTACTCGTTATTTTAATTTTATGCAATTTTTGTCAATTTATGTAATTAAATGTCATATTAATAAACAGTTTGATTAATGACTAAATTACTGATTTGTTTTATTTTCAAATAAGTTATTTAATCTTTTTATGTGATATTAGTATTATACATATATTTATATTTAATTTAACATATTATTAACTATGAATTTTAATTTAATGTGATTTAAAAGCAATATAGAGTTATTTTTGTATAATCTATTGATTTTATATTAATACTGTATTATTATTAATATTATTAATACAATAGTAAGTACTGTAATATTATATAATTAGAGATTACAATATGTGAACCAAACATTTGCTTTACTAACCAATTAAATACTGTATTTATAGAAATCTTGATAAATATATATGACTTCAATGAAATTTTTATGTATTTTATAATATAAAATGTGTTTCTATTTTTATAAATCTGTAAAATGTATTTCAAATAATAACTATACATTCATTAAAAGAGACAAACTTTGTATTACATAACGATTGACTGCCTCGACATACCCGACCATTCATATGATAAGAACCTATTGATTCAATAGTCAATCCCTGAGCCACTTGTTTGTGAAGTGTATTCATAATCTATTCATATATACATTGAATATATAATATTCAAAAGTATTGAATTTAAAGTTTTCAGTTATTAGTTGTTATCTTTTCCTGTATTTTCTTCCTTTAATAGGATATACAAAATGTTTGAATTATTTGCTTAACTGTCAAATCCATGTCAGTTCCGTTTTGTAATAATAATTTCAGTTATATTTTACTAATTTTTTATTAAAAATTATTTAGAAAATATATTCAAATGTTATATATATATATATAAAATTGAATTAAAAATGAAATCAAACTTAAAATATTGTTAGGCATTGGAGGTTTAGCGATGTAAACGTTGATCACAAATGCCGGGACTCATTATATTTAAGCGCCGGTGGTCTGTGGGCTCCGATGACCTGGTCGTACCCGCATCCATATTATTGGTCATTCATATGATCTGGTAATTAATAATAATAATATTCAAATGAGAAACACTTATTTAATTGTAGTACAAATCTTAATCCCGTTTAGGCTAATAATATTGTCCACAGCAGCCATCACTTGGAATCCATACCGTTGTCAAAGTTATCTATACTTTACATTGGGTTATATTGTGATACTTATCGGCTGTATTATAGTCGAGGTATTCATAATATGGCTATCGATGAGAGGATCCATTCTGAATAACGCTCCGAGAAGTTCAATGAAATATCTACTTTACATAAGACTCGGTATAATTGTTATAAATTATTGATATAAATTTGATAATAAATAAATTTTATTTTATTTTCTAAAAAATAGCCATAATTTTAGTTGAGATTTTATGGATGATATTGACAACAATGCATATTCGCAAATATTACGATTCATACGGACCCGTATGTCATAAGATTTCTGGTGTTGAGGCACTCTTTGGTATGACTGTCTGTAATTTGGTTGTCATCGCTATTGTCTTTATAACGATGTGGTGTTCATACGATACGGCCGGTCGCTCGTGGGTTAAGATGAAAGTCTATCAAAACAGCTTAAAAGAGGGACAATCAAAGTTTAGATATCGACGCTCAGGTAATAGTCAACGCAATTGGAGGCATCGGTAAGTAAATATATCTAAAAAATTTATAATAATTTTTGATTGATTTGTATAACTTTTATTATTAAAGAATTGCTATAAGAGAATATCAGGACAGTTGGGACAGAAGGTGTCGGTTATTATTTTGTTGTGTCGGGAATTCCGATCGCCAACAGAACTCGTTTACCGAAATAGCAAAACTCTTGTCTGAATTTTTTCGAGACTTAGATGTCGTGCCTTCCGATGTGGTCGCAGGACTTATGCTATTAAGAAGACATCAAAAACATGAACAGAGAGTCATTGTTGATAAACGACAGAACAATACATTTCAGTTCTTGTCCGGAGTTGCCATCACTTCTAATACAAAGTTTCTTGACGTCAATCATCCGATAGTAGCCGAAGAAATACAAACTTTAATACATTTTTTGCACTACGGATTAGCGGTTTACGGGTGGCCTATCTTTGTGATGATGAATAGCGCCACCGGCTGTTGTCAGCTATTTCCTCACATGAAGTGTTGTCCTAAGGCGTCATTTTGCTGTTTTGGTTGTCTGTCAGCGACAAAACAAAAGGCAGAGTCTGATGACATTGCTGTCGATGACAACTGTTGTCAATGCAATTATGCGGCGCTTAAGAAGATGTGCCAAACGCACAATTATGAGCTCATTTATGCTACATATCACGTGGCCATTGGAGAACCACCTTTTTTCGTAGCTCTTGATTATGATAAAAGAGCGGTTGTTATCAGTGTTAGAGGAACTCTATCTCTTCACGATGTATGCTATCATTTGTTTATTTTTCACTAATATTACGGTAATTAATGTTAATATATTTTTTAGGTCATAACTGATTTGAACGCTGAGGGAGAGCTACTTCCTACTGATCCCATACATGAAGACTGGTTGGGACATAAAGGGATGGTTGAATCAGCTGTTTATATAAGAAATAAGTTGAAAGTAGAAGACATACTTAATAAAGCACTGAATTATGACCCGGAAAAGGGCACTCAAACATTCAATATAATACTAGTGGGACATTCATTAGGTGCGGGAACTGCCGCTATTTTGGCCATTTTGCTCAAACAAGAATATCCTGATTTAATATGTTTTGCATTTGCACCGCCCGGTGGGCTATTAAGCGCATCCGCACTGGAGTATACAAAAGAGTTTATCATTTCAGTTGTCTTAGGCAAGGATGTGGTGCCGCGACTTGGTTTGCATCAAATGGAAACCTTGCGCTACGATCTTATCCAAGCTATCAAACAGTGTTCAGAACCAAAATGGAAGATAATTGGTGGCAGATGTTGCTGTCAAAGGAGTGATACCAAAATTGGTATTAATTGTGATGATATCAGTGACGGCCAAATCTCTAAAGAGCTATCCTCTCATCCAATTGACGATTCAATTGCCCTAACAGTACATTTACCTCTTTATCCTCCCGGAAGGATCATTCATTTAGTAAGAAATCACCCGAAAAAGGCTGAGTAAGTGATAATAAAATTTAATGTTTTTATCTCTAAATTAACTATCGATTGGCTTTTCAAACAAATGCTTTGCTTTTCTATTTCATTGCTTTCATTAACTCCAGCATTAAATATGAACCTAAATGGAGGTATAAAACATTGCTTTAATTTATATATCTTTAAATACTGTTTTATAATTTAGTAAATAATGAATAAAATTGAATTAATAGGAAAGTTGTCGGCAAAAAGGAGCCAATAGTACAGGCATTATGGGCTGACAATACAAACTTTAGTGAAATACTCATATCTCCGGTAATGATTCAGGACCACATGCCGGACAAGATGTTGGAAGCACTCGAGTCACTACTAGTACACACGGGACCCGCTAAACCTCAACGAAAGCCATTACAAGATAATACAAACGTCCAAAATCTTCCTCAGAGTAGACCCGACAAAAATGTCAAAGTTTTAAAAAAAGAAAGTTTTCCATTGGAACCAATTGAAAGTTCACAGAATATAGTCATAGAAACCAGTTTTACTGATTCGCCACTTGTTGTACAAAACATTCAAAATGCCAAACATATTAATAGTAGGTCTGTCCGTCCCTCACAACTGATATATAATAATAGCCTGAGAGTGGATCTCTTACGCGATGACTGGATGGGTGCCGCACCGTTGGCCTCTCCCGAAACGTTAAGCGATGACTGTTCGAGTATATCATCGCGAAGTACAGGTGTTAGAGCCAGTTGGGCAGCGCTACCCGTGTTTACTATTAACGACAGACAATTTATTGAACAAATGGCAATCATTGATCAGCCGAGAAGTAATACTGATTGTCAATACAATAGTAAAGCTGACAGTGAGGTTAATGGCAATCACAGAATCAGTGGTGTTATGAATATACCTCTCGGCGAAAATGATATTCAAATTAATTCAAATTTCAATGGAATGGATGATTTGGATGATGTGAATAGAAATATATACAATAATCACAAAAAACTTAATTTAAATATTAGTTCACTTCATAATCAAAACGATATGCTTAATGAAAGAAACGATTTGTTTGATTTACTCGAAGTAAAAGATGAAAATTGTAACCAATCGTCAAATTCATCCGATAATAACGCTCAAGACTTAAACTCTGGAGATATATTAAACTCCAGGTGCGAGTCGACCAATGAGAACGAACCGTTGCCAGCACTCCATCGATTCTCATCGGACACCGACTTAAGTGCGACAGCGATGGAGACAAAACCACAGCCTTTAAGAAGAAGTCATGAAGAGATTCATTTAAATAATTTGGACGACACTATTGAAGTGTTTGAGGCTCAGGGATATAATATAAATACAGAACAGATATCCACAGATAGACGTTCGGGTGAAGTGTCGCCAACATTACAGATGCTCTTCCATAAGCTGCTGACCATTGAAACGGTTGAGTCTCCGACCACTGATTCTCCGACAAATAACGGCATTCAATGTGATTCCGACATCAATGCAAATCAAATTTCTAGTCGTTTTGCTGGCAATCACTTTTGACATTAATTTTTTTATAATATATCATTTGTTTTATTTGTTTTTATCTAATAATTTAATGAATTATAAATTTTTACATAAAAATATATTTAGAAACTTCATTAATTTTTTTAGTACTCAACTATATTGGCACTAAACTAATGACATATTTTTACATAATTTTTAAACTTAATTATATTTTATACAAAGTTATTCCTTTAAAAGTACATTGATGATATAATAACAAATTTATTTATAACCAATTCCATAATCAAATGCTCTCTATTTTGATGATTTAAAATATATCTTATCTTAAAACAACAAAATGTTTATAAATTTTGTATTATTTATTTATTTATTGAAACTCATATAATGTATGAAAAATGATACTACAGTACTGTATAAATATTTTTAACGATAGTTTAAATGTTTGCATTTTGGCTACAATTAAAATACAGAGATGAATAGTAGTCATTGATTTCAAGAATTTCTAAATCTGAATATTTTAGTCAACTATTTAAGCCTTTTATTGTGATATTAATTTTAAAAAAGGCAAAAAAGTCATATTTTAAAACAACTGATGATTTAAAGTATTTAACAATTAATAAAAATAATAAACAATTTAATTATATAAATATCTAAATATTTAACTGAAAGCTATTTAATTAAAATATATCAATATATTTAAAGATTGTGATTTGTATAACATGTATACTTAAATATACCAATAAATATTAACTTATTTATCCAATCAATTGAATTAATTTAATATACTGTATTATTCATTATATAACAAATATTTTATTTTTTGTTGTTAATAATGTCTGTATAGAGTATATACCGGTATATATCTATACGATTATATAGGTTTAAAACTTTTGTTTTGTTATTCAAGCGAATTGTTGCCCCTGGAGAGAGAGAGAGAGAGAGAGAGAGAGAGAGAGAGAGAGAGACATTTTGCTAGATTATGGATAAAGAGTTCAATATATTTAAGTAATTTATTAAAACAATTTATTAATAAAATAAATATTTAAATTATTAATTATGGTTTTATAAATGATTTTTATCTATTCATAGCATTTGTTAAATTTTTATGGCAGAAGTCTATGTCTTTGGCCAACTCGTGAGCGCTAAAGAATTCTCCAAAAGGTCGCTCTTCTGTAAATGGAAAATACATTTCGGTTTGTTTGTCATATTTCTGAACTCCATTTTCCATCTTTTACTTTATATACACATTTGTTTTAAGGCCATAATTGGAGGATTATTGAAGGACTAATTGAAGGACAGACTCAAGTGGATGATCCGCAAACTCAAGAGATTACTTATTGGTGTCATCCCATTGATCTTCATTTGGCTACAAAAGGAATTCAGGGTTTATAATAACATTTCTGATACTAATTGAATAATAAAACAATAAAAAAAAGTTTTTTTAAATTATAACAATTAAAACAAAATGTGATCCTTAAAAGGTTAGGTTGGCCTAAATTAGAGCTACAAGTGTGGAATCAGGACTCAACCGGTCGGTGCAATATTGTTAGCTACGGTTTTGTTCATTTGCCGACACAAGCAGGACATCATCGGATTACTTGTCACACTTGGAGACCAATCGGAGCATTGAGTGATCAAATTGCCAACTATTTTACAGACGAAGGTTTAAAGTTAACAAATGAAGAGATAATTGTGACAAATGAAAACCGATCGCGACTTCAAACTCAAGCCATGGGTGATATCAATCTGGATCTCTATTTAGTGCTCAAAAGTTTTGATGTTTATGGCATTGAAACCTAAATTATTGACTTATTAAACATGAATATAAAACATATTTTAATATTATTATTGATTTATATAATTGAATGTCAATCTAATGCCACGGAAAGTACATTAAATACATCAACAGATAATCAAACTGTAAATATCATTACAACTATTTCACCAAATGGTGACAAAAATACAGAATTATCGGTTACGACAACACCGACGCCAAACACAACTACTGATCCCTTAGAAGATTATCCGTCTTCACAATCCATCCAATATTCAGATGACTTTTGTACGTGTGATCTGAGTCTTGGAAAATGTAATATTGACTGTTGTTGTGATAATGATTGCGATGGATATCAAAAACGATCGTTTGGTGAATGTATTAAAACATATGACACCGTTTATGACCCGAGATATTGTAGTCATCATAATATTGTCTACAATAACAATACTGGAACTACTGTAGAGACGACTAGTAATGGTCTGTTTTGTATTGTTTGGGACAATACTCATGTGCGCCAACTCTATGACGATGTCAAGCCATACAAAAATTTACAGACATTAAGAGATAAAGTTATTCCTCAACATAATTATAAATGGGATCTAAAAGTTGATAAACAAGTTGTTTCACCAAATGATAATCAATACAAACGATCACTTTATTTGAAAATGAAATCTGGAAACAACTTATTAATAGCAAACATGTTTAATGAGTCCAATTGGGATGAGTCTGCTGTTTGGCAATTACCTCAATCAGTCATATTCACTGACGGCGACTGTAATTCATTCAAATCTGTCCGATATTTAAAGCCATTTCAATCAATATGTTATCAATCAATTAGCGATTTAAGTCAGGATTGCGAGAAAAATAAATATTTGGACACAAATTATTTTAGTTCATTTGCAATTGTCTCAAGAAATTATGCTAATTATAACGATACTCAACCCTATTATGTGAAAATCATAAATAAATCAAACAAATTAAATGAAACCCCCAGTTATGATCCAAACAATAAAATTTGCAACAATTTAGTCCAATCTGTAGAGTATGTCATTAGACACGACGGACTTCATGGCATAGTTGAAGCTGAAGTCAATTTTAAGATAATTAGTCTAAGAAAAGTTAATTATTGGTTTAAACAAACATTTAGTGTAACATTTGAATGGTTTAATCAAACAAAAAATATTGAAGTGAGTGGTAATCCAGGCTATATTATAGGAAAACCAATTTTGGCCGCTTATAAAAATCAAGATTTGAATATTTCTCGAGATATTAATGGTTACAAAATTATGACTAAAAATAAGGACCAATTTTGTAACATTAAATCGTTAAAAGAGTCGATAAAGTTTGGCATCAATTTGAGAACCGGTTGTCTTCTGGACTTTCAAACTATAAAACAAAACAACAMWTCTTGTGATTTAATTCAGTCAACAATTTACAAACTATTAGAACCCGAACCACGAGTTCAATATATCGGTGTTTTCGGTAATTCTTTGGACAACTCGACAATTGATTGGATCGAAATCATTGATTCAAATAAACCAAACAAAACTGATATCATTAACAACATTAATGTTTGTCCCACACTTGTAACCGGTATATCACTTCATATATATTATATAATGGCTGGAAGTGTTAGACAACCTCAGCTTAAAGTTATCGGAGCTATCAAAGAGTTTCATAGTATTTCTGATGTAATGATTAAATGCAAATCCGATTGCAATAATTTAATACAAGAGTTGAGCACTTCTGTCACATTTTTGGATATAACAAAGCCTTGTAGACCCAACTATGCCCCTCCCGTCACCTTTAAAATACAACTTCCCTCTGATTTCTTCTACCCATTCCTTATAAATACAGGTCATTATATTGAATTGAATAATGTATTAGTGATGAATGTCTTATTTATTATTGTAATAATGATATGATATATTTGTCGAGGTATTGATCAAATAAAATATAAATAAATCTATTTATTAATTTTACGATTCTTTATAAAATATATTTATTAAAATAATTTTATGAACCAATAAATAATGTAATTATAAAAATCTATTTCTAATTTAGACAAATTCTTTTAATTATTAATAAAATCAATTAAGTAAATAACTAAAATATATCCTATATTTATTAATGTACAGTAATAAATGTTACATTTGTGTTTATATCAAAATAGTTATAACTAAAAAGTTATTTTAAAATTATTAAAAATCTCAAATTGTGTGTTTTACATATTTTAAAAATTATGATTATTAATAAAATAAATAAATAATAAATATTTTACTATATTTTTTTAAATTGAAAAAATATCTAAAAAGGGTTATTAATATTAATATTATTTTTATTAATTAATTAAAAAAATTGATTTTATTAGAACAATATTCTAATAAGCAATAAAATCACTTATAAATGGATATAAAAATTATTCAGGCAAAATAATATTAATAACTCTCTATTGTATTATCATAATATAAAAATAGTTATACATTTATTATATTATATTTGTATATTTAATTTGTTGTTCATAAATAAATAAACATTTTTGTATGTGTTTTGAATAAAATTTCGGTCATTTATGACGAACAACAGTATAAGTATTTGTCTTTTTTTACGATTCAATTGTCAGATACCGTGGAAACGGATAAATAAGTGATGGTATTAGTTGTCCAAAACAAATAACTTATAAACTAATTTGTCACTTATATATAATCTCTCATTTTATTGTTTGCATGCTTTCAAAAATATATATAAAGAATTTGTATATTTTTTAATAAAAATGAATTTTATTATAATGATTGCTAAAGTTCCTTATAAGAAAAAGTTTATCATTTTATTTATCTTATGTAACATTGCATTAACAGAGTCTAATAAAGGTATTTATATATATATGATTTATAAACTTTATAATTTAGAGTTAAAATAATTTATATAAAAAATAGTTGTTGACTGTATTATTGATTAAATTTATTTTACAGCTAAATGTATTGAAAACTGTGTGAATGGCAACTGCGATACCAATGGTCAATGTATTTGTGATCAATGTTGGGAAGGCATCAAATGTGACCAATTTGGTAATGCTATAAATTTTATCATTTATTATATTATATTATAAAAGTTATAATATATAAAATTAATATTTTCTAATATATTTAAACTTTATTAAAATATAAGCTTATGTATAAAATATCATATAATAATAGTATAATTTTTTTAATAAATAATAATTTTACTAAATATATTTTATTTTTTATCTTATTTAATTTAATTTAAACATTATAATCATAAAAATCAACATATTATTTAAGTAAATATCAGAAATTATTTAAAGCTATTGGTAAAATTATTAGTGTAATAGTTATAATCTCTATAAATCATAGTTTATATGACAATTGTGTCGTCAATAATATTAACAATAACTAATTAATAAAATATAAATAAATTTATTATATAATAATTTGCATTTTGTTTTAATATAAATATTTAATCAATTATTGACGTAAATGCCTAAGCAAACAATAAATAGCCAAAAAACAATTGAAGGTTATTACTAATTAATCATTAAATGATTTATATAATGTATTATTGATTAATTATTTATATTTATATTTTATATATCTAGTATATGCTTTATTAATTAAATTTTGTGTTAATTTATTATTAGTGGACAACTATTCACCAAATTTTGATAGCAATGAAAAAGTCATTTACATTAATAGAGATCACATCGCGAGTAATAAACCTATATTTGTGGCGAAAGCTCACGACAGGGATAGAGAGCTAACTTGTCATCAGATAAATAAAGATTGTATTTGCGGTCAAATTGTTTATGAATTAAAATCAGAAAAAAATGTCAAGTCTTTGTTTAAAATAAATGAAAAATCAGGTGAAGTCTATATAACAAATCCTGATTTAGCTGACAATGATTATAGATATTTAGTTATTATAAGAGCTCAGTCAGCAAACAAAAAATTTAACACAAAATACTCAGATTTGCACTTAACTATTGTCATACAAAACCAATTAAACCGAATCAAACGCGAAACTAATATTAATAAAAACGAGAATAAAGAAGATAAGGCACTGTTGACTACAAACAGTGAACCCATTCCCCGACAAATCACTAATTTTCAAACCACTTTCAATTTACGGATACTTTCGGGTGACACCAATTCATTGACAATTGGAAAAGTAGTTCAATACAAGTTAGACATATCATTGCCCCGAACCAGTGGTCTCGATCTGTTACTTGAGATATATACTAAAGATATTATTAATGATACCTATTATCCGGCTCTTTCATTGTTCAACGTATCGGTCAGTAATAAAGTAGCGGGAATTGGATTTATATCCACTGGAGGACCACCTAAACCTAAAATGTTTTTCAACTCTATTAATAATAATGTGGTAAATATTATTTTAATAAATTAATTGTTTGATAATTTAATTTTATAAATTAAAACCTAAAATTTTGTCTAAAAGTACGATAAAATAACACTTGATTTCGGAACTGTGGCCAACAATGGCGCCGAAGGAAATAAATTGTCAATATTTTTTTCGGCAGCTTTGGTCAGAAAAACCAATTTGATTACCGGAAGCAAACATTTTGTGACAGTCGGTGCTGAGTATAATCAGGGGTCATATGTCTGGGTCGGTGTGTCTCAAGTTATTGCAGAGACTATATCAGCAGTAAGTTTAGCAAAATATTAATGATATAAAAAATATTTATAAACTTATTTTATTTTTTTAATTAAGTCTGAAGACAATCAGTTAGCAGAGGTTGATCTAAAAGGTGCTCAACCTTTGGCTTTGGACAGTGCGCTTACATTGACAGTCGATGCTCTTATGGAGTTCCGATCAGATGAGATCCTACTAGAAATGTGGGGCCCATCCCATCCATACGAACCAAATAATGTGATAGCTATGGGACACATTGCAATCAATGAGTTTGGCTCTAACTACCAGTCAGTTCCTAATAATCCACAACATTATCAATCAAAACGCATTGAAAGTCAATCCCAATTGTCATATCAAAAGACTGTCTTAAATATGGGTCTCATAACAAATATCGGTGAAAAAGTAGGCAAAGCCTCGACTGATGCCAACAATAGAATTGTATATTCAATGACTATATATGCCATTAATGACAACACAAATGTGGGAAAGACAGTACCACTTAATCTTCAGCTAACAATCGGAAACAATACTGTTTGGAAGCATTCAGTAAACATAAAGATTATCGACAGAAAACATGAGAAGTCTATCGCAAGAATGTTGGCTTCAAATGCCAACTATTATCCATTGATGGCATTTCAGGGAAGTCTAACAACACTTAATTTATATACAGAGTTCAGTGAAAGTCAGACTTTTATTGATTTCTCGGTTGTGGTCGAAGTGCCGACCGCTCGAAAACTGGCACTTCTGGAGCCATGTTCTGCTCGTTTGGTCAAAGAAGAGACCGGAATCAATATACCATATGTTAGTTCACAACAATTGGAACCAACAGTTGAGGGAAATCAATATACTTTCAATTTTGGAAGAATTCAACAAATTAAACAACGATTGACATCAAAGAGCGAAGACAACACATTAGTCACAGAAATTGTTCTTAAGATTGCTTTTCATGAAGAAAACATTGAAGGTATTCAAACTGTTATCACTATTATTAGCCAATTTTAATGTGTTATACAATTGATATATTTTAGGAAAGATATTATCAGCCAATGTTAAAGTGATTAGTGGCAGTAAATCAATTAAAGTCAAAACAGAAAATATACAAATAATTACAGACAAAAAATCAATGATTCCCTCTCTTAGTATTAACAAAGCTGTTCCATGGAATTATCTTTTTATTGATGGCGGCGCTATGTCTGTCAATATTAATATGTTATTACCAAATAGTGTTGCTTATGAAGAAGTAAAACTTGAAGTTCACGGCAATAATGAAACGACAATTGCTTTGCCAGAGATCAACATTTGTCGATTGGAAGTGACACGAGTGGGTCCATCAATACCCTGTTCTTGTGTGGCGAAGCCTAAGATTAACAAAAATAAAGTTTTCTATGAAAGACATTCAAATAAAAATACCACAGATTATGACTATTCATCAATAACTTTGGGTGACATCGCTGTCCTTCAAAAACCAAGTTTAGAATTGGACCGAAATTTTAATCTTAATTTTGTGGCCACTATTTTGGATGGAACTGTATTTGAATCGGGAGTTATGTATCCATTTTATGTCGGACTCTCAATTGGTACTGACCTTATTTGGTCTTCAAATGTTACATTTCCGATGAAATCTGATACCACAATGGATATGACAACAGATATAAAACCCAAATTGTTTTCATATCTAAAGAACACTTTACCCGTTAATCCTGGCTTTACTACAGAAGCTATTATAAAATTGGAAACACCTATTCATACCGTTACAAACTATACAATTGAATTGATGGCTTTAGATAAGGAAGTGTCTATCTGTGGCTTATGGATCTCAAATATTGGTAGAAATATGCCGTGTCTTAGTAGTGACTTAAAAGCCAGTTATGAAATGAGACGTATCGGCGAAAATAACAGAGCAATTATTAACTTTAAAAACGTAGCGAATGTTGGACCTAATTATCAGATATCACCTGAAGAGGAAAAACAAGCGAATACTATTGAATTGATGGCAATGGTTAGGATCAAAGGGAGCGCTAATAACAATAAGTTTGTAGATATTATAGTTAAATATGGAGAAAACCAAATGTCAGTTAATAGCAAACTTGAAGTACCGGTCGTTAAGGAATTGTCTAAAATTAACAACGAATTCAAAGCACCGAAAGTATTCACATTTGATATGTTTAACGGTTCGCGAACTGTTGGTATCGGGTCATCGGCTTTGCTTACATTTGACATTGAATTAGAGCCCAATAGTCAGGTACCCATTCGTACACAACTGGCCAAACACAACGATTTCCAAATATGTGACGCCAGTGTCATTGAAATCGGTTCAAACTATCCATGTTTTTCACCATTTGATCTCAAGAAAAGTGGATCGATATTTGATTTGGGAATGATTTGCAACACTTATCTTAATAAAGAAGATAAAACTCAAAATAAAGTCAGATTAGGAATTGCCGTACGTTTTGCAGATGATCTTAAAACAGACCAAACTATCAAACTTATTGGAGATGGTTTTGCTGGCAATACCTCAATAGCAAATAAAAAACAAAACATTGATTTAGTGGTCAAACGAGATATTGAACAGACAATCGGCGATTTTATTGAACCCAGAATTGCACCCAAAAATGCCACTCCTTTTCCCGCAAAAATTAGGGAAAAGGTTTGGATTGCTTTCAATTTAACAATACCTCCAAAATCTATAGTCAAAGTAGCCGTTGAAGTGAAGGGTGCTGTAGAAGAAAACCGGGCTATCATTACATTACATGGACTTAGGATTGCCTCGGGAGGACCTAACATACCATGTCCTATGGCTAATGCAAATCCAACCGTTAAATATGACTCTAGTATAGGCAACAACCAACACGACACCATAACTGCAAACTTGGGATATCTGTCAAACTTTGGTTTTAGTCACGCATTTGGTTCCCATGTGGCCGGTGATGATGATATCACCATTGAAGTGTTGGCACAATTTACTGATCATTTAATGACAGATGAGAATAGTAGTCATACAATTAAGATAACTGCCATTTTAGGTGATGAGTCTAATGCTAAACGAATAAGTGGTGCAAAATATATGCGAGTCGTGCGGACGCATACTGAACGACCAATTATTGAAACAGAGATCTTAATTAACAACATTACAACTTATGATAGAAATCATATGATTGATGCCATGGCTGTTATCAGACATTCAGATAAGTCGACCGGAGAACCGGCTAATCCAGCTCTTCGACTATTTTTGCCGCCATTTATCAAATTTGGACAAATTGTTTCTCATAATACCAGAGATGACCCTATAGTCAAAAATCAGTCAAACGGAGCCACAGTTGATATAGTGGTTGGTTTTTACAACTATAATAACGAAATTACATTTCATATAATATAAAATTAATATTACTTTTAGATGCCATGGATTTTATTTCCTGATATTTTTACTATAAATTTTACATTTATTGTCGATCCTGAAAACCAAAGAGGATATGGAAAAAATGAAACTTTTGTGTCGGTTCCCTATCGGGTAATCTGTGAACACTTTCGGGTTTCGGTTTCATCGAAATTCCCGTGTAGTCGAGTCAACGACTTTACGTTTAGAGCCAAAAGTTCCGGTAAACATATAAACAAAATTATTATTTTCTTAAATTATCTATAAATTAAATGTATAATGTTTTTTGAGATAAATTTTATGTTATATTAAGCGTAAAAATATTTCAGTTTTTTTTGCTTTTTTAAATTAAATACTATAGCATTTTGTTCAAAGAAATCTAAAATATTTGTTATAAATTTAAAAGTTATAAAAGTTAAGTGACAATAATTTATTTGTTTATTGTCACCTTTCCGGTCATTAAATCTTATATTTTTGATAGAAATATAATTTTATTAAATTGTTATTACTTCGTACTGATGTTAAATTTTAAAGTATTTTTATCCACAGTTTTACTGGTATTTCAACAAAAAATACTGTATTTAATTCAAAAAACTAATATAAATATATATTAAATTTTTATTATTTTTTTCGTTATATAGAGTGTGATAAGGCATTAGGTATGGCCAGTGGTCTCATAAAAGACTGCCAACTGAGCGCATCGTCGGCTGTCAGTGCCAACTATGCGCCACATTTTGGTCGACAAAACTCTGGCAACTTTTGGGCACCGGCTCTGCGATATTGGTCACAAAAACAATATCTTCAAATGGATTTCCTCAAAAATACTCGGGTCACTAAAATAGCCGTTCAGTCGGTTAGAAATAACCGTAAAGTAATGTCATATTCACTGATGGCCAGCGATAATAACAAAGTTTGGTTTAATGTCAACAACATATCATATCTGAGTTACGCCGATGGAGTGGCTTATGATGTCATACAAAAGCCACAAGAGGCCCGTTATTTTAGATTTGTCATCGAAGAAGCATCAGATCCAGACCGTGAAAATGATCAGTTGGTTGCCGTCAAACTCGAATTCTTTGGCTGTTATTTGGATGACAACGATCTGTCAAGTAATTAATCAAATAATTACATTTAATTTAGTTATTAAATTTATAATGTTTTCTATTAAGACAATACCTGTTCATCTGAAGCCACTAATACCTGGTTTTCTGACAATAACAATGGTTTGAGTCGACATTTTTCAGCTGATCCTTACACTAATGTTTTGTATTTTTGTGACTCCACTTCTGATATGAAGTAAATGTTTAATATAAATGCAAAACAAATGTTACAATTAATGTTGAAATTGGTATTACTTTTAGTCAACAGATTTGTTATTATAGTAACTCTGGAGGTAATACATGGCATATAATTGGTCGGTCTATTGACACCATTGTTGGCTACGAACTGACAACCGGTAAGACCTTTGGCACTGACTCCAGAAGAGGCGCTTATCTCAGCACTAAAGACGGCATCAAATGGACTCCTGAATCATACGAGACGTTCAATCAAACAGTCTTTGACCACAAATTTCAACACAAAACGGTAGTTCCAGGTCTTCATAGGGAAGGTATTAGACGTATGAATCTAAAGACTGGTAATTGGAAAGGTTTGCATTTAATTTGTTATAAATGTTATATATTTTTATAAACATTTATATTAATACTGTAATTAATTTTTATAGCACTTCAAGACGGACTGTACTTCGATGACAGTAATGTCCCAAAAGCTTATTGGAATCGATGTTGTAATGTATAGACTATTTTGTGGCAATTTATTTATATTACTCAAAAAATATTATTTTTCCTAAAATATTTAAGTTTATTACATTATATTATAAAATATAACTAAAATACTTATTTATTTACTTATAGTCATCAAAATTTAATAATATTTAGACTGTTATAGGTTTAGTTAAATCAATAATTTTAAACTAACAGTTTTTAATCATTTTTATCTATAATATTATTATTATTCATTATTCATTAAATTGTAATTAATATTTTGTTAAAGCAAATAAAAATTTATTTTGAAAGCATTAACTGGTTATTAATTATTTGTGGATAATATAGTTACAGTCATTATTTCGAAAAAATTTCTCTTAAATTAATTTTAAAAATACTATCACTGATTAAAAATTTGAATTTCAAATACTTATTTATTAGATGTGAAACAAAAAACACATTTTTTGTGTCGACAAAATATTAAATAATTGCAAAAAATCTAGCCATTAATAAAACATAACTTTTAATACAATAAAATATAATATATAAAACTTATTTAAAACTTAATTTTTACATACAGCTTTATTTAAAAGTAAAGTTATAATTAAACATAAACTATTAATTTTGTTTTATTTTGACAAAAACTAAGTAATTAAATGTTATCATACATTAAAAACATTGATAACATTAAATGAATATTTAAAATCGCATAAAATGATTGTTTATAGATATATTCATATATAATAAATACTAAAACTTAAATTGAAAGTATTGTAAATCAAAATGATATTTCTTTAAATTTTATAATAAATAACAAAAACTAATAATAATTAATAGCTGTTAGTTATTATAAAATATTTATTTAAAAAATAACTATTAAGTATTATTAACATTTGTTTTATATATTTCCATTGATTTGTGATTATTTATTGACTTATTTTTATCTTCTAATTGAATAATTGAAAAAAATAATTCAATAAAGAAATAATTTTAGTATAATTTAAATCAAATTAATTTTCAAAAATACCGGAAAAACGTCGTCTAATGTCTGTAATGATAGTCATCGGTGCAAAACACCTGAAAAAAGTCATCAAACATATGATTATCATTAATGCAAACGAAAAGAACAATAATGTAACCAAAGAAAAGACCAAAATATGCCAAAAAGCCATCACAAGAGTCAATCACTTCGGTTGAGATTCAGTGACAATTCAGTGACAATTCAGTGACAATCAAATCTATTTAAATAAATCGCGTTTAATAACAATAATATTAATAAAAATCTCAATTATAAATAAAATAAATTTAACTTTTATTTGTTTTATATTTTGATTACTCTTTATTAACAATTAATAAATTAAAAATGTAATTTTACAATGATTTTTTTAATGATTTTAAAATCATTTACAAAGTATTTCAATAGAAATTACATAATTTAAGTATATAACATATATAGTGTTATATAATTTCAAATATATTAATTTATAAATATTTTATATATAAATCTATAAAATCGATATATAAATTAGATAATTAACAATATTGTTGTTTTAAACATGTGATACAGGAACTGTTAAAAAATTTCCACTATTGTTACTATTATTATTAATACTATTATTATTATTATTATTATTATTAACGCAATTTTTAGTTGTTGGCGATGAGCACAAGGATGTTATAGTAATATTAGACGGGGAACGACATGAATTATTGGGTAATTCCAATAGATTAGTACATGAAGTCGAATATTTAGGTTTGGGTCCATCCCTATCAAGATTTTGTGACCTTCTTAGAGATCCCGATGAGTGAATACTGGCGCTACCTCTGCGTGCGGAACCATTGCTACTGTAGGCCGAACCCGATCTGTACAATACAAATGAGTTGGCATTTCCCGTAAGGACTGCAGAATAGGTCAACTCAGGTATTTGCGACCGTTTTAGACAAGGAATACATTTGCCAAACGTATCTCTGAAAGCAATCCGATATTTTCGAGACATAAGTTGATAGAGTATTGGATTTATAGTTGAGCTCAGATAGTAAGTGACGCCAGATATATGGGTTAGTATTGTGTAGACACTGATTATAACTGGTGTCCGCACATTGTTTCGGACAATATTGACGGCCAGCACTCGTTGCGCGTGAAATGGAGAATAACAGAAAAAGAAGGAAATGACGACCGCAACTGTGGAAAGACATCAATTGCACTGTTAGCTAAAAATTTCTGATTTAATGTTTTCAAATAATATATACAGTATATCTATGTTTTCACTTACATTAAATATTAATAAATAACAAAAATAATATTGTAAATCAATGTCATTTTGTTATTGAATTACAATAATAAATAATAAAATATTAAATATATAGGTTTTGGTTTATTTTAATTAATATCAGTTTATACTAGACATAAGCTTTTTCCGGATATGACACAAAATAATAATAATAATATGAGATAATAAACATAATTGTTATTAACTTTCAAAATAATACAGAATATTCTGTGTTATTATTCATTTGGTTTATTTATAACCATAACAATCATAGCGTTGCGAATAACACATTATGTTTGGTAAGTCAAGTAAAACTAACTTTTTCTTAACGTATCAAAAGTTGCCAATAGGTTTGCACTGTTATCCCATGGGATCAGATCTATAGGCCTTTATTTATCCCTCGTTTTTATACATTGCTATCGATACGATTGCATTATTATTACTATTATTGGATAACAAATACATAAGCAAAATACTATTGAATTGTCTATTATTTTGTTAGGAAATTTAGAAAAAATACAATAAAAATATATCATAAGCACAAATTGACATAATTTTTTCCCGAAAGTCATTACTTAATTACAACAATTTTGTTGATTTGTTTACAAATCAAAACTTTTTCCTTAAATGTCATTAATTTTGCTTTAATTAAACGATTTATTTAAAAGCCTTTGTAAACTTGTTATTTTAAATCAAATGTTTTATTATTATTTTGTTTTGCTAGTTATGTTGTTTTAAGTGATTGTTTTATTTATTGGTGATCTAAATAAAAGATTTAAGCACACAATTTAAAGACAACAAAATAATTTGAAGGACTTGTTTGTCACCTAAATTTTTCCATACTTAATGTTAGTTCAATTGAATGAACTTAACATTAAAAAAAAATATTTATATATTTTTTAAAAATGTATTGTATATATATATTTATTATAAATATAATATTGTGTGACTATTTGACTGCACGTAAATTTGAAAATACAAAACTTTAATAAATATAAAGCGCTTATCTATTTACTGTATTGTTATATACTTTAAAATCTCATTCAATAAAATGGCATAAAATAAAAAAATATTTTAAAAGAATATTACGATTTTAAAAATGTATACATAGTTTGTCTTAGATTTTATATAAAATCTTTTAAATCATTTAATTGTTTAAAAACAATGTTTACAAATCGATTATAAGTAAATAGTCGACAATCATTGTTATTTTATAATATACAGTAAGCTCAAAAATTTCAAATTTAATTACTATTCAAATTTATTTATTTAAAACATAATTGCATAAAAAATTATTTTAATATTAAAATCAAAATTATACTGTACTTTATTATTAATATATATATATATATACAGTACTCATGTATATTAGTACCAATACTTAGTTATTATTAATTATGTTGTATATGGTTTAAAATTTGTTGTCATTTAATTTTTTTGTTTTACCAAATGATAAACATTATACTAATTATTTTTAATCACCAAAAGTGTTATGTTATTTAAACAAAAGTTATTTTTTAAATAGATAACTACAGTATATTAATGAGTTGTGACATAATATACTGTATTTAGTTTAGTTATGTGTAACTCTATTATCATATTAAGTGTCTCTAATATCTAGAGATGGGCAAATAGGAATTTTCTAATAAATTTCCCTAAGAAAATTTCTAGAAATTTTCTCATGAATAAATGTCTATATAAATTTTACTTTATCATTATATTACGGGAAGCCCATATCTATAGCTATATTAATACTGTACTAATGATACATAATATACACTACATTACTATATTAATGGGATTATTATTTATAAAATTAATATACTGTAATTATCTAATTATAATTTTTAAATTTTTTATAATTGATTTACATTTTTAGTTTAATGTAATTAAAATAAATTATTTTTACTTTGAATATTAATTAAAATACTAATAATAAAATTTAGTTAATATTTATAGTTATAATGAATTGTTTCAAAATAACAAATATAGAGAAAACAAAATTAATATGGGATCCCATAGACAGAAATTTCTTTAAGAAATTTTCCACAAATTTCTCTATTATTTTAGAAATTATTTTTTTTTGTTAAAATTCTACTAATATCACAGTGTTGATGACATTTAGGTTTTTTGTCGTTTTTTAATTTAGATATTTTCTATTAAAACAAACCAAATGTATTGGATTTAACATTAAATTTAATTTTCCGGTGTATATAAACAATAATAATATAGTTTTATTCAAATTATAAACTATTACATTAGCATAATTCTAAATACTATATTTTCACTTTATATAAATAACAATTTTAACTATATATATATATATATATATTATAACTAACTATTACTTAATAAAAATATGAAAATAAGGATATGTTATTAAAATAATTGTGTTATTATCTAATTATATAATATACATGATTAATGTGTGTTTATGTATTAGTGTCACTGTTATTACTCATTTTTAATATTTGAATAGATATTTTAGTGTAAATAATAAGATTATTATATTTACACCAATTTTCAGCACTTTTTCTAAATATATACACATAAATAAATATAAAGTTATAATCTTTGATCAAACATTGTTTTTATAATAAATAGTTGAAATTTGGCCTAAAGTTATTGACAAATAAGTGAAATGTCAACAAAAATATATACAAAATGTTTTCAACAGAAAGTCATAGTTATCTAAAAATATTTTGAAACACTAAGTGAAACGCTTTCAGTATTGCAAATTGCAATACATATAAAATATAGTAATATATCATACATTATATGTACAGTAGTTTTAATTAAAATACGATATTAATTAAATAATAGAAGTTTTAAAATAATATTTTTAATGTGATTTTTAAATAATAATTAATGAACAATATATTAAAATAGACTATTATTTAAAAATTTCACAGTAATGTGCAGCTAATGATATTTTTGTAAAATTAGTTAATTTATAATTGTTTGCTATTTTTAAATAAAATAATTTTTCTTTATATCATCAATTTATTTAAGTATCAATTAATAATATAAGATAAGCTGATTATTGCTAACAAATATGGCTAATATAATGTGATGACCACATGTTGTTAATTTAATTTGTTTTGTAATATCAATAATTCAATGTCAGTGTCACACATGTCACACATAATTACTGATATAAAAACAATAATATTATTATAGAAAATTGTTTATATCATAATGTCTTATAATTTATATAAGTTATAAATTATATAATAACTAGTACTAAATTAGTTACACTACAAAAATTATATAAAGGAAATTACAAAAAGTATGAAAATTTTACTTTTAAAAAATTATAAAAATTGTGGACAATTTGTTAATGTAATTTTCATATTAAATATTAGCTAAATCATTTATATTGATAAATAAATAATGCTTTTATATTTATATTTTTAGTATTAATTTATATTAAGTAAAGGCCATGTCAATTTTCTACTGTATTTAAATAAGCACATTATTTTTGAAAAATAAATATCAAATCATATTATATTTGTAATTTGTAAGACAAAAATGCAAAATTTTTATTATAAAAAAAGCTTTAAATAATAAAATATATAGTATATAAATACGTTTATTTTACTTAGTATAACAGCAGTAAAATTTTATAAGAAAACTGATATACAGTAACTATTGTATAGTAGATACAAAACTTATTTTATTATATATTTTTGTAACTCCTATTAAAAAGTTGATCATAAAATTGATTTCAATTCAATAATACACTATATATTTGTACTCTTTTCATGTTTTCGTACAACAATTGAATGACTTTTTGCGTTTTCAATGGAAAACCATAACTTAAACACAAAGTCATCACTCAAATAGATCTAAATGTGTACCAAAAAGTTATATATATTTCAAAATTTTATAAACACTGTATTTTGACATTTTATGTTATAAAAATTTAATAACAGTCTTTATATCACAATAAAGGGCGCCATAACAGTGATATAATGTATCGTTAAATATATGAAATTTATCCTATATTTAATAAAGTATATACTATTTATATTTAGGCTTTTAAGTCACTTGTCATGAAAAAGCATTATTTACATATCATATGATAATAAATAATACAATACGATTGCAATATGTAATTATTTAAAACATTTTAAAATATTATTAAATTTATTTTGCTTATTATGCACTTTAGAATATATTTATAAGTTTTTAGATTTTATGCCACCATTTCATTGATTTTTATATTTTCTTCAATGATATTTGTCCATTAAATTGGATAATTTCTTATATCCAATAATGCATTCAATTGATATTTTTAGCACATAATAGTATAGACTCTATAGAGTATAATAGTTATCAAATATTGATACACTTAATTTGAAACAATTAGCAAACATTATAAATGTCCAAAAGTTCAAAGGTAAATTCACACATTAGATATCTAACCAATTGCTAATTGATCAATTACTACATTTAAGCATTTACTCAATTATTTACATAACCTAAATATATAACAACTATTTTTGACACCTAAATATATACTAAATAATAATGTTGTATTACTTATAAAATAAGTTAACATTAAAACGCTTTTAGATCTAATAAACATTTCTATTATTATTATTTTCAATAAATGTTAGACTATTTTATTATATGTTTTCACATTTACATTATGACCTAATATAATATAATTAACAATAATTTTGTTCTTTATAAATAATTTAATTGATTCAACAATTATTTAAAATTCAAAAAATTATTATATATTTTATAAAATAAGTGTTTTAGAGTAAAATATTTTTACCTCTAAATTGTTACTGTAATTTATATTTATTGTATTTTATACTATAAAAAATATTTGTATATCTTCTAACAATATAATGTATTTAACATATATAATGTTTTTATGTCTCTTAAAAATATCTATTTACGGTTTATAGATCATTGTTTTATCGATACAAAAAAAATTGAGTATAAATCATTTTATGCCAACACTTTTTATTGATTTTTAAAAATATAGTGTACTCTTAACGTTGACTAACTTAGTTTAACAGCTAAACTTTAACTTGTGTTTTAAATTGTGTTTTTACAATATTATAGAATCTATAATATAGATTGTGTCGATATATTTATAATGTAATTTAGTTAATACAGTTTATATCAATATATACTTTATATATATATATCAGTATTAAGCAAAGTTTTGAATTTTAGGGGGGGGGAGGGTCAACTGACAAAAAATCTAAAAAAGGGTAAAATCCACAAATCTCAATCTTAAGGCATTTTGGCCTTACCCCCTACCCCTTGCTTAACCCTGATATATATATAATATATTTCACAATTTATTACTTGTTTAGTTTTTATTGAGAGCCAAATAAACTGAATATCTATAGTAAGGGACAGGTGTCTGGTTTTAAAAGTCTTAATTTTAACACTAATAACATATATTAGTATTTATTTTATTCAATTTTATGAAATATTTTTTAATAATGTGGTGTCAAATAAATTATAAAGTTTTGCTTATAAAAGTGTTTTCTGTATTGAAATTTTATTTATTTTATTTAAGTTTTTAAATTTAAGAAAATATTTTAATGTTTGAAATATTACTTTAATAATATTCATTGTTTACAATATAACTCATTAATATATTTAAAACATAGTTTCATGTAAAATATTTTTGTATTAATTAACATTGCGTTGTTTCCTTGCATTAGATTAATTACAACAAAACAATTACAACATTTTTATATTATAATCAGATATTTTCTGCTCCAATAATATGAACTTAAATTTAGACAATAATAGAGATTTATGAGTTTTTTTCTATGAATAAGTCATCATTTTATTAGTTAATTCATTTTAATTTCCAAAAATATATTCCAATCATTTATTTTAGTGTAAAAATATTAGATAATTATAAAAATTAAATATTATCGTACTATCACTACATTATTATAATAAACAATTTAATCTATTTTATAAATTATAAGACGTAAATTACAAAATAAAATGATTTTTAATAGTATATTAAAATCAATTCTAGCATTAAAATAAAACAAAATTTTTAACAAAAATAATAAAATATATTTTGTTGTCTACAATGTTGTATACTTCAGATCTTATAATTTTTTGTTTTATACTTCTTGATTGTTGTCAGCTTTAAAATGTCAAAAGATGTTGTGTTGGATATGGAAATCAAATTCAAAATAACATTTATTTTAACAAAAAAGAGAGTAAGAAAATGTATGTATGAGTGGTTTGGGGAGAGAGAGAGAGAGAGAGAGAGAGAGAGAGAGAGAGAGAGAGAGAGAGAGAGAGGTGATAGCATATAATTTATGTTTAAAATCGCTTTCACAGATGACTTCAATATTATAAATTGAATTATATATTAGCGACCAAAATATTAAATGAAAATAAATTTATCTACATTTGAAAAATATTAAAATGAATGCAAAATATAGATTTTTGTATTTAATTCATTTAAACAATGTATTGTTGAAAATACATCTTTTATCAAAAACAATTCAATTCATTTATTATATATCGTATATTATAATTATTCAACTCATTATATAATAAATGTAACCTCATTGATAAAAGTGTCGTTTTAATCTTATTAATAATTTCATGTTATAAATACTATATATAAGTTATATCAAACTATATATAACTTCACAACTGCTTTAACTGTTATTATTTTGATGTCACTTATAAAATCTGAAGACTAAAAATCATTAAATATTTTTTTGTAAAAATCATTGTCAATGTCATAGAATGTTCATACAATGCTTTTATTCAATTTAATTGTCTTATACTTGTATATACAATATATATATATATAATATAAATTTATATATATATATTTGTTGGCTATTATTGTAGATCAACTCTTTGAGATTGAGATAACAGTGCAAACAAAGCAAATAGTTTATTATAGACAAAGAGTCTGTTAATAGAAGTGGGTTTGATATAACTTATATCATATAAGGCATATCAAGAGCAGTACTGGTAATAAATAATTACTTTCAACATATAAAACACATACCATAACCAAGACATGGAAAAATTCAGTGATGAGAGAGTCAATGAAAATAAATTAAATACATTATTATATAAACTCTAAGCGACTCTACATTTAGCCCTTAATGAGAGTTTTCATGTTTGTTTGAGACATACAAACATACATTTATAAAGATTTTACAATTGTTTAGCAAAAGTGTTTGACAACAAACTGTATTTTTTTGGTCTTTTCTTTAAATCACAAAAAGGGTTGTATTAACAAAGTATTAATAGAAAATAATCCGTATATTTTAGATTAATTTAATTTGAATATATTTTTAACAAATAATTAATAGCATTATGAGTATAAATAATTATCTTAAGTTAAATGTAATAATAGTTATCATTAGTACTGTAGTAATATTAATATATCAATAATAAATGTGTTCACATTATTACTAAATAATGTTTAAATGATTTGTGTACAGTAATTGTAAACTAAATGTTATCATTGCTTTAATATTTGATGTAATTTTTTATAAATAGTATGACTTATTGTTTGGGACAGAAAAATCAAAAATAAAATAATGATCTAAATCTGTGTTAATTTTGAGCACTGGTAGGAAACAGTCGACTGAGTGTGAAGTTTGCGTAGGAATACTGTAATCGCTTCAAAATTAAAATCTATTATTATATAAACAAAATTAAATGTTACAAAAGTTATACAAAAGTTGTTTAATATAATAATAAATAATTTTGTATGACATTATCTTCATTAAAAGTATTAAATAATGAATTATTAAATATTCATAATCTTTTTTAAATAAAAAATTTAATTTATTTATTGTAATGTAAATAATTTTTTTAATATCATATTATAGATAAATTTTTAATTTTAAAATTTATTGCATTGCTTTTTTATAAACAATTTTTTATAAACTTTATACATAATGTATACATTTATTTAAATTTGTGCATTAATATAAATACAAATAATTATTATATATTACATAAAACAAAAAGTTTTATATCATATACAGTATATAAACACTTTAAAATATAAAATTAAATCAATAAAATATACTTCAACACAAAATATTACACAAAAATTAAATTCACTTTATAATAAAACTAATAATATTTGTAATTTGAAATATTGATAAATTTTTTGTTTCTACAAAATTTAGTAAATAATTACAAAATATTTACTATTAAACGAAAATAACAAAACTGTTTGAATAATTTTTACACAAAGCTAATTAATCAATGGCATTGACAACAGTTACAATTTGATAGACTACTTGTTATAAACTATTTAAATATATAATTTAAATTTAAATAATATAAAAACTACATTTTCGTTTACATACTTATTTACTAAATTTAAACATTAAAAAAAAGATTTATATATAAATAATACATTAAATTAATATAAACAAATAAAATATAAACTCATAAATAATTTATATAAATTGTAAAAATCTTTATAATTACACATTTATTTTATGATTAACTTAGTAATGTAAATAACTTTTGATATTGTATAATAAAATAAATACTGTAAAAATAAAACTATTGATTTATTTGATGTTAGACAATACAATTGGTTTATGCCTTCACTTAAAGTAAGTAAATATTTATGTGATTATATTTTTTTGTCACCAAAAATAAAATAAATAAATTACTTTAAAAAAAGATTGTAATTTAGGGTAATATAGCTCTCTATGTGTGTGGTTCACTAAATAACATAAAAGTTATATTTTTATACATACTTTTATACATCATATAAGTCGTGTATATTAGACGTGACTTTTTATTATTATTATTATTTGATGAAAACCATTGAAGACTATTATAATGTACTAAGTTATAAAATAACCCAAACATTGATTTAAATGCAACACTATATATAAAGTGTTTCATATTATATATACGGTATATACTGTACTGTAATATAAATTTATATATTATATATAGATTTAATATATGCCAGATATAAGTAAAGTCTTGTTTAAAAACTTTTTATGACTTTCATAATGGGATTCATTTCATATAAAGACCACATCTATCAAAGTGTTGTTGTGATGACATCATTGAATAGAGAAGTTACGCAAAGATAATGTATTCAAATGACTTCAATTTTAACATAAATTTTCTCTATAAATCACAAAAAATGATAACAATTGTTATCGTATAATATTAATAAAAACAAAAATTTTCTTTAAATTATTTGATCATTTATTGGTTCAGTCAAATGAATTTTATATAAAACATGAATTACCAGACAATGTATGTCTCAATTGATGGCATTCAAGATAATAATAATAATAATAGAATTGATGTTCAAATTGGTTTCTATGTAATGATAATAAAAAAGTTTCTTTTATTGTTGATGTTGTTATCATAGATTTCTAACACAATAATATCATTGTTATTATTTAAATTATTATTAAAATTAGGAACAAAAGATGATTTTTGAAAACATAATTTTTGCATAATTGCATAAAAACTGTAAAAATAAATTTAAAAATAAAAAGCGAAAAAAATATATAAATGAAGAATAATTTGAAAATATTGTGAATATATTTGCGTCAATTTATTCTTAGCTTTTTTTTAAACGTATTGTTTATAACAATTGTAATGATAATAAATTCATATTTAAAGTAAATTTAGACCAAAAACTTGAACATATTTTAAAAGTCTATATTATTAGTGACATTACCGACAGTGAAATTCAAGTCATATTATAAATTGTGATCTCTCTCTCTCTCTCTCTCTCTCTCTCTCTCTTTCCTAATGTCAAAGTGCTTATATTTATATCATATAATAGACATTTTTGTAAAACAAATTTTTTGTATCACTTTATAAAGTATAATAGACTAGATTTTTATTATTTGTTAAACAATAGTATGATTTAGGAATCATGTAATTGTAAAGCATAACTGAAAACTACTTACAAGTCAGTAAAATAACTTTTATTTATACTAAATATATTTGTATATCATTTAGAGTTTAATTTGCAATTTTTAACGCAATATTTGTAACTTGTATTTTGTTTTTATTTATAGCAATAAAGACTAAAGTGTTTACTTTAAAATTAAAAATAACGATAAGTTAAGAATTTACTAATTAATAATAATTGCAATATATTTAGTTCAATAGTTTATAATTATTTCAAGGAATCAGTAAATCAATTTAAAATAGAAATAACACAAAAACACATATAGACTACACAACAAATCAATTTACAAATACACAAAATTTCATTTTCAATACCAAATAACTAAAAATATAACAAATTTATTTACATTTTTTAAAAATTTGACTTAATTTGACTTAATTTTTATTAATGAAATTAAATGTTTTTATATAAAAAACACAGAAAATTTGTTTTGAATTTCTTAATAGTTTTTCTATTCACAAATATTCAAATATTATTAAGATTTATTGTTAATTTTAATCAATATTAAAATAAAATACTGTATTACTATTTGTATTATTTAATATATAATATCTTAATAAAAATAAAACATTTCTATCATTAAGTCATATAAATAAATTACTGTACATATTAAATTATAAAACATAATTATTTTTAATAAAATTTATTTAAAAAACTTCTTTTACATTTAGTTTTAATAATATTTATTATTATTATTATTATTAGTATTAGTATTTTCAGTGAAAAAATAAATTACTAAAATCTTTTAAACAAAAATAATTTAAGTTGCATTTACATATTATGGTTAAGCAAGTTTTTTGGTCTATGGAAGGGGGGGTAAGGGAATGTCAAATGTCAACTAAAATCTCGAGAAATCTTCAGGGGAATGGGTGGGATGTCGACTTTGATTACATTTTTAAACGACAATTTTTCAAAATTTAAAAATCAAGGTGGGTGGTGTTATAAAAAAATTCAATAAGTTCCAGAAAATTTCCATGTAAATGGGAGGAATTTCCCAGAAAAATATAAAAATAGTAACAATATATACCCTTATTTTTCCTTAATTTCGGCAAATTTCTCAATTTTATTAATTTATAATATTTTAACCTAAATTTTAAAAAATAAATAATAGTTTTGCATTTATAATTGCAAACTAAAATTAATGAAAATAGTCTTATTATTATTACTTTAAAATCATATTCTGCTTGAAATATGATTAATAATTCTAAGCAAATAGTTTTTAGCTTTTAAATAAAATATTTTTAATAAAATACAAATATTTAAAAATTAATATTTAAAAAATATATAATTTATTAGCTTTATATTAATTTTCTTAAAATCATATTCTACCTATAGCTTAATTATTTTTTAAATATATAGCTCATTTTAAAACTAATTTCATACTTTTATTAAAATAATGTTATATTTAGATTAATGTTAACTTAATTTTCACAATTTTACTTAATAATTTAAATAGATAATTAACAAATCTCCCCAGCGCTTAACCCTAATTTTATATACTTAAAAAAATTATAAACAACGATTTTAATTTGCATAAATCTTAATAATATATACTTAAAATCTTAAACAAAAACTAAAAATATATTAATTATAAAATATAATAATAAAAGAAAAATATTATAATATAATTATTATAATTAAATTAAAAATAAATATAACATATACTATTATTAGAAAGTGATATTGATACAACTGATTTGATTAAATTTGTATATAAAAAATATAATAAATTTTTGTATAATTTTAATAGATTAATTTTACATTTTAACATTTTTATTAATTGTATTGCATTAATAGTGGTATCAAATAATTTTTAATTTTGAGGAAATATTCTCGAACTGTTTGATCCTATCAGTCCCTAAATTTATATTAAATCATTAATTGTTATAAAATAAATGTAAATTTATATACACGCTATAGATTATTAGATATATTAATAGTAATATGTTTGTATTTAATACTATATTATGTAATAAATATATTATAAATACAGTACAGTATATGGTTTACCTATAATACCTAACTTACAATTTATAGACAAACCATTGCTTTTAGTTTTATTGCTATTTAGCTAATGTTTAGTGTGTTTAGTGTAACAATAAGAGACTTTAATCAAAGCTAATGAGCGATCATTTATCACAAGTAAATAAAAAGTTTTCGAATCATTTCAGTTATTAATAATATTCTATGAAATCATAAACTTATATATAATATAATATAATATAATATAATGGGATAAATGCTATAATTATATTATTATTGATAAAAATACATCATTTTTCTATTTTTTCAATAAAATTAATATTAAAAATTATGAGTTATTTTCTTTATATAAAAACTGTAATATTTTTTATATAAATATTACAAATGATAATTTTAAAGAAAAAATATATAATTAAATAAATTATAACATAAAATACAATTATAAGATTAATATTGTCACTAAAAATTTGAAATTAAATCTAAATAATTGATATGAAGTTTTATTAAATATAATCATTACAATCCATAGTTAGTATGATTTTTAAGACCTATATTATTATTATTATTATTATTTCGTTCACCTAATAGTCAAACTATTGCTCTATTATTGATTGTATAACTGTTTTTGGCGTTTAAATTGACCAGTTTTGCTGTATATGAGTAAACAGTATATTGCAGTGCTATAGCCTATAGACTTGTATTGAATACCAGTGTTGACAGAAACAAAATGTTTGTATATTAAAAAGCGTATTATACAGTACTGTATAATACAATGTACAGTATAATACATGGCCAATTTTACATACAAACAAAATTTAGCGTAACCTAGTGTTAAAAGCAGTGATTTAAGCAAAGTAAGCCAAGTTTTATAATAATTATAGATTTAATATTATATTTTTTATTAGATTTGTATTTATTTTAAATTATTTAAAATCAACGATTATTATGACAATAATGCATCATCAAGAAATTATATTTTTTCAAATTAGTATATATTAGTTTTAGATATTATATAATACAAGCAGTACATTGTATTATACTGTATATAAGTTAAAATTGAAAACCTTGTATTTTTGCAACCCTATTAAATACTCAATATTAAGCTGAAACTGCCGGTGAAGTCATTATGAACTGGAAGGCCGAACACAATATATATATCAATATATCACTTAATGTTATTTCTCAATATATTGATATTATATAATATACAGTATATAATGTTTACCAATAGTCTAGTCTATGAATTATAATATACTTTATAATACAAAACTTTTCTACCAGTTATGTGTCCGTTGTTTTTATGAACAGCTATTAGTTTGCAACTAAACTGAAGCCAGTATTTAGATAACACATCCTCTTTAATGATACCATTATATGTGAATTCAGAAAATATAACACATTTGACTATTTATATCAATTATTAGCCATTTCTCTGTTCAACCACTCATACAATTATAGTCATATAATTCAATGTTTTCTCAAAATAATAGATAATGTCATCAATGAGTTTCTATCATTATTTGGTAATTTTAAAATAATTTCAAGTAATAAAATAGTTAAATAAATCTTATTATTGGTTCATATGATATATCATAAATTTTTAAAATTTACTTTCAATTTTGTATATTTTATTTATTTTATTTTTTGTATTATTACTATAATAATAAAAATTGTATAAATTAAATATGCAATACATGTAATATTGATAGCTTTAAATAGAAGATATTTCAATAAAATATTTAAAAAATATATATATGAAAATAAAAAATGCTTTTTACAGTTTATTTAAGTTTAATTCATGTAAATTATTTGTACAATATTTTGATATATGTTTATATAAAGTAAAGTTTTTATTTAAAATATTATATAACAACAAATAAAAAAATATAAAAAATCATTCATTGCTTGTAAAAAACTGTTAATTCAAATTCAATTCACGACTGAATCGCTAACCGATGTTTACATTTAATACTTTTTTATTTATTTTGTAATATTATACTAATATAATGACATTTTTTATATTTGACAAAACATTTATCAAATTATCATATTAAGTATATTTACAAATATATAATACATATAAAATTCTTCACATTCTATATATGTGTTGACAAATGATTTTTTGATATAATTCTATAACTATTTTACAAGAAATCCATTTAATCATATATTAAATATATAGAAAAAAATAATAACAAATAAAAATCAATTTGACAAAGAAATACACATTATATTAATATATAATTTCAATGAACTGAAATTCAAGACATTGAGTTTCTCAAAAAATAAATGACAAAATATTTTTCAATTTATTGATTCATATCTCAAGTAAAACTCAGAAAAACAATAACAAAAAATAGACTCATTTTTAAAGAAATACCGATGGGCGCAAATATTACAGTCGTTTTATAAATAATAAAAAAGTAACTATGTTTTTGAATGACCCCAAGTGTTATTTACAAATCGTTTTGTTGACATTTTGATACATACATTACTAGTCATTATTTGTGTTATTAAAGATTTGTGATATATCTTAATATGGATCAGTTACACGGATTGACATCACACGACCTCAAAGTAAGATATGCCATGGAATATGAATATCGTCGTAGAACAAACGCAACGATGGCCGCCGAAAAAATTAATGAGGTATATCCTGAAGCCGTAAGTGTGAGGACTTGTCAGAAGTGGTGGAAAAGATGGTCAGAAGAAGGAGTGGATGTGGAAGACAAAGAAAGGTCAGGAAAACCGACAAAAGTAAACGACGAAGAATTGAAAGAATTAGTTGAGCAAAATCCAAAGTTTTCATGTAAAGAGATGGCAGAAATGTTGGACGTTAGTGCCTCAACTATAAGAAATCATTTGATCGCAATTGGCAAAAGATATGTGACATCAAAATGGGTACCACATAATCTCACTCCACAACAAAAAGCTAATCGCGTGAAGACATGTACAGAATTGCTTTCTCGTCAGAATTCTGATGGATTTATTAGATGGATGATAACCGGAGATGAAAAGTTGATATACTATGTCAATGCTAATAAAAGATCTGAATGGAGAAGCAGTGGACAACGACCGGTTGGGACTCCAAGACCAGATTTTCGGCAACAAAAAGTGATGTTATCAGTTTGGTGGGATAAAGACGGAATTATTCACTGGGAATTGTTAGAGATTGGTGCCACTATATCAGCGGAAGTTTATTGTCAACAATTGTCAAGACTTCGGGAAAAACTCAAAGAGAAACGCAAATCTATGGTTGGACATTGGGGTGTAAAGTTCCACCAGGACAACGCCCCATCACACACCGCAAAAGTGACCAAAGATTTGCTGAAGGAGTTTGGATGGGATATCATTGATCACCCACCATATTCACCAGATATTGCTCCCTCGGATTACTATTTGTTTAGATCAATGCAACACTTTCTTGATGGCAAAAAATTTGAAAATCGGGAAGAGGTCAAAATGGCAGTCGAAGAGTTTTTCGCCTCAAAACCAAAAGAGTGGTTCGCCAAAGGAATTGGTGATTTGCCGGACAAATGGAGAGAAGTCATAGAATTGAATGGCGATTATATAATTGATTAAATAAAATTAACTTTTTCGTAAAATGAAATCAAAATTTTGTTATAAATGCGTCATTAATATTTGCGAGGACTAGTAATTGAAGTCATTAAGTGATATCTCTTTCCTGTTATTCGCTATTTTATTAAACTTCTTAACAAAATAAAAGAAATATTAAAAAGAATATAAAAGTAACAAAATGTCATAAAGTTTGCAAAAAAAACAATTCAAAGTTATACTAAATAAATGAAAGAATAAATGAATGAATGAATGAATGAATGAAACAAATGAATCAAAAATAAAAATCTAGAAATTTTTGTGCCAAATGTCTTATTATTGATTTCGAGGATTAGTTGAAAAGTTATCAAAAACAATATGAAATTTAACAGAAAATTTTAAAATTGTGACACAAGTTTGTGACATTTGTTTTGTATTTCTAATGTATGTTTGGCATCATATATGAGACATTTGCTCACATTTAAAGCAATGATAGATTGAGTGATGTCTTTAAAATCTATTGATATTATATTCAATATATTTCATCCTTGACTCGATTTGAAACATTTGTTAATAATATTTATTATGATTATTGTTAAATATTATAACTTTAAAAATGAAATTTTTTTTGTAGGTTTTATATTAATATATCAATATAATTTATATGTATATACAGTACTATTACTAACTATTACTAACTATTATTACTAAACTATTACTAAATTTATACAGTAGTATTATTTAATATTACAAAATAAAAATTTCTTTAATATTATTCTATAAAAATTAAAATTATATATAAAATGTAAAATTATGCATTTTATTGAAATTTACTTCAATTTTACAACTTTATATAAAACATATTGAAATAAAGTAAAACTGCTAATCATTAATCTTTTTAATTTTTTTCGCTATAATTAAGATAAAGTGTTTTGAAGTGCTTTGAAAACTATTCTCAATGTATTAAAATATATTTATATGAGCTCTAAATATCTTAAATGTTATTTTACTAGTTTTTTGTGGCCATTATTTATAACGCATAATTACAAAGTTTAAATAAAATGTATTTTTTGTGGTTTTTTGTCTTTTAATATTTTTATTTTAAATGTCAACAACATTGCTTTTTTAACTTATTTTATATTTACTAAAAATTATGTTTTTAAAATCAATAAACAATTGTACCAAAGTTATAAATTACTACAAGTATTTTTTAATACTGTTTTATTATTCTGTATTTCAAAGATATTATACTATAAAAATGCTTAATTAATTTTCACATAAAATAGTGATTATTAATATTTAAATATTAGGCTTTTATTCTCTTTTCAAAAAATATTTTAAATTATTAATTAACTAAAAAACATCAATAAACAAAATTATATAATACATATATGTTTGATACCAATTATTATTGTGCTATAGCTATTTTATAATCAAAAGTGAAAAATAAAAGTTATTACTAATATAAAAAACATTAATAGCATTACTAAATATAATATTCTGTAATCTAGATTTTAAAACATGACATTGTGTTAATGTCATTAAATTTAAAATCTTACAAATCCTTGAATGTAAATTACTAAATTTTATAAAAAATATTTCATTATAATAATCTTTAAATTAGATATTTTTGAATAATAATTTTTTCCATAATTATTTAAATAAGGATTATGGAAAAATCAAACGCCATTAACAAAATATATTATTAGTATTTTTAAAATTTATCCAATTTAACATTACTTAAAATCCTATTTTAAATATTATATTTATTTGTTAATAAACCTATAATTTGAGAATTTAAGCTAATTTTGGTTTATAAATAATAACATATTGTATATAAAATATAGATAAAAGAGAAAGAAAGAGAGAGAGTTTAGAAAATTACAAATAATTTAATTTTTAAATTATAGAAAAATACTTTATAAAGTAATAACCAAAAGAAAATACAATGTTTTTGTGTTTATCTAAATTGCAACAAATAAACAGCATATGAATATATAGGTGAATCAAATAATTAATGTGTTAATGCTTTTAAAGATACAAAGTCATGAATACATAAAATATACATTATATACATTAGTCCCGTATCTTTCAGGCAATGCATATAAAATGCCTGTTTTGTCATTTTGTATGAAGATATAGCTAAAATATAATTATTTTTATACACAAACAATAGCTTTGATAAAACTAAATATTTTAGACTAAAACAAAAAAGTGATAAATTTTGTGTCCGAGATATGCAATGATAATGAAAAAGAATTTATTCAAAAGAAAACATTTGACAGTATCTGACACTTTCATATATATGTAAAAACAAAAATATTCATAAAGCTATTACTTTTAACAGAATTTAACAATTATTTATTATAGAAATTTCATTTAACGTTTTTCAATATATCAATTGAGTCACATATAATTTAACAAATATATGTGAATATAGTTATAAAAAACTTAATGTAATAAACATGTTGTGTGTAAGACATACCTAACATTTTGATGACCGATCGTCTCGAAGCGTTTTGTTTGTTTTGAGCACTGGATGTTGAGTTGTGTCGTTGATAGTCAACTGAATGATTATGAGAACTGTTGGTCTCAGAGGTCGACAACTCCTTCAATGATCCGCTTCTCACTTGACGTGAACTTCTGTGGAGATGAACTCCAATCAAAACATAGAGAACTGATATCAATGTAATGGGAATAATGAAGAATACAAGAGTTGTTGTCTCAAATCCGTATTCAAAGATCACTCGTTTGACTGTGCATTGAGCCGATTCATAGATCTGCATACCAGTGCTCGTAAGCTTTGATATAAATTAAGATTTATAACGTTAATAAATGAAACTATAATAAAAACTATCATAAAATGAAATAACTGACCAAATAGAGAATACCAAACTGCCAGGCAACCGGTACGGCACATATAGCTCCCAGTGCCCAAATAATTAGTATTGTTTTGATAGCTCGCGGCAATTGAGACATTGTGTGGGCTTTCAATGGATGACATATCGCTACATATCTTTCAACAGTGAATGCAGTTATGGTTAATATTGAGGCATTTGTTGACATCTCAGATGTCAGTCCTCTTAATATACAAACGCTTTCTCCAAAAACATACGGATATTTTTGCCACAATTGATACAACTCTTGCGGAAGTCCCAGAAGTAGAAGCAATAGATCAGAAACGGCTAAACTAAACAAATAGTAATTGGTTGCGGTGTGCATATACTTGTTGTTGGCAATCACCACACAAGTACATACATTGCCCACCACTCCTGTCAATAGTATCAACACATATACCACAGTCATTGGTATAACTGTCGACAATGGGTCCCGAATCGGTCCCATAAGTTGTGCTAAATATACGGAATCAGTTAGAGTTTGATTCACTAATAATGTTTCATTCATTGTGATAATAATTTTATTTATAGTAATTTTTTTCAATTAATAAGTTTTATTATATTAAGTTTTTTTAATGACTAAGTTTAACAGTAATATTTTTGTATATTTAATTTTTTAAAATAAATATAAAATAATTCTTATTTATTACATTTATAAGTATTCAATATAATATACATTTTATTTAAAACAGTTTTTAAAAATAATATTTAGATTATTATTATTATTATTAATATTATTATTATGACATAAATGTGTGACACTGTTGGCGATACGATTGACTGTGAGACGACTTTTGGCACATTTTCAGCGACCAAATAACGACCAAATATTTTCTTTGACTTTTCCTACAAAAAAAAATTAGTATCACTTCTTGTGGCGCATGTCTTACACAACATCACTATTGCACTGACTCTCACTTTTAACACATCTCTGTTCATATATTGTGATATCAAAAACATTTATATATACAGTATTATCTCAATTATATTATACAATATTTACGAATATATCAAAAATTATTTATTAAATAAATAATGAATGATTTATTTTTAATTATTAAATAATATATAAGCAATACTATTGAAATAAACAATAATTTTTAAATATTTTTATAGTCATAGAAATATATTTTAGAAATTAATTAGTAAACTAATAAAAAAAATTCCGGTATATTTGAAACTAATATAATTTGAACAATTATTGTAATTTAAAAATTAATTTATTCCATCATACTAATTTATTCATAAATTTAATCAACCATTATCCAAGCAAAAAATTAACCTATGTTATTTTATTTAGTTAAAATGTATAAAATATAATAATCGACTTAGATATAAATGAGTGGTAAAACAAAACTAATTATATTTTTCATTTATATTTAAAGTAATATTAAATAACTTTTTAAAAGTTCTCGTTTATCACAATTTGTTTAAATTTATACTTTAATATACTGTACTTTTATTACTATTATTTATCTGATATGTGATGCCATACATAAAATTAAGATATAGTGTTGAGTGATGAGCTAAATATGTCATTAACTTATACAAAGTCAGTATTTATACATTATATAGTGTATATACAATAAATTTTATAAAATATACTTTATTTCACTATATAATATATAGTAATTTTACAGAATTTTATTATATATTAATATTATTATATTCAAATATTTATATATAACTGTTAAACTTTATAGTTTTGTTTAAACAAAAAAAATCTATTAGTAAATTAGCAAACATTATTAGATTACATTTTCTAAAGTAAGAAAATTTGTAAATAAATAAATTTGATACTAAGCTAACAATTTAGAAGTAATGTAATATTATAGACATATAGTAGATGAACTGGCAATTAATATAAACATTTTATTTAATTATGTTACAAATAGGTGTAATAATTTAAATGGTCAAATAGATTTTTCTAATAAATTTCCATGAAAAATTTCTTGTAAATTTCTCAGGAATAAATTTTTATAGAAATTTTACTTTATTATTATATTACACAATGGAATCCTCATATCTTTAGCTATTGTAATACTATATTATTGAGACAATATAAATATATACTATACAAAAAAAATAAAAATATTTTTGTAAAATTTTATTAAACATTTAATCATATTTTTTGAAAAATATTTTTTAGTTTATTATAATTAAAAAGACTAATTTTTTACTTATATTTTATATATTTTACTAATATATAATTATTATTAATAATCATAATGTATTGTTACAAGATAATTAATTTTGAGATAACAAAATTATCATGGAGATCCCATAGACAGAAATTTCTTTTAGAAACTTTCTAGAAATTTTTCTTTTTTAAGAACACTAGTAATAATACTAAAAATGTCATCTAATATAACAGTTGACACTCAAAATCTTATACATTGCACTCTGGGATTCAATTACATAACACTTATCAATAAAAGTATAAGTTTTTGCTATAAATATAACAGCAATATATTGAAAGAAATATTTCTATTGATTTGATAACTTTATGCCTAACGGTTGACTGTCTTTTTAATGGCAAATATCAAACACAATATGAATAACGATATGAATGTTTCATTGTTAGTGTCAGAGTCTATGCATAACAATCTATTGTTAATATTTTTGTACTAAACATAGAAATAAAGCCATGCATTGGCAAACATATCAATTCAAGTTATAATGGACAGTGACACACAATGTATCATTTAAATTAAGTTGCATTGTTTAAAAATTTATCAAATGATTGTAATTTAAACTATAAAAAGTTTCATTTATTATGATATTTGATAATTTAATATATTTAGATTAAATTAATAGATTTCTGTAACTATTTTACTTTAATAAAGATAATTATCTTATTTTTTATTCACTATAATGTATTAATACTGTGTACATAAATCGATTTCATTTAATGATCACTGTAGATGATTACTTGATATATATAAACTTTATACTGTACTGTATATATATAGAAAAATATTATCTATAAAAACTTCGACAACAAAATAACAAAATGCCATAACAATAATTTAATGAAATATAGAAAATTATAAGTTATATATATATATATATATATATATATATATATAGATGACATCATTTATATAATATATTAAATTAACTAACAAACAAATATAATGTAATACCAAATTATGTTTTTGTATAGTATATTAGGGAATTTTTTAGAATTATTCATAATTTATATAATATTAAATAAAAACGATGTTATAATTATTAAAATTATTCAATGATTAGTCTATTAATAATAATTTAATAATTTATTGATTATAAATCATTTATTATAATCATCGAATTATTTAATCATTTTATATATTGAATATGACTTGTATTATCATTTAATAATCAAATTGAATTTTGTCTTAATGTATAATATGATACAATGTATTTTATAATTTTTAAAATTAAAATATGTTTTTATATAAGAAATATGTTTTCAAAATATGTTTCACTTTTCTTATTTGTGTTTTTTGGTTTTGGACATCAAAATAACTGCACAAATGAAAAAAAATATTAATTTCTTTCGGCACCGTTTGCTTCAATGCATTACCACAACTTAAATGTCATATAATTTATTAAAGTGATAATGTGTTAACCAAAATAGATAGTCGTTTTATATATATTTTGTTTTTGTTTTTTGCTTACTATCATTAAAAGTAATATTTATTATAAACAACTATTTTACAACAACATGCAATACAAACAAAATACAAACATATAATAAATTAATAACTTTATTAATAGAATACATTATAATAAATAATACGTTATAATGTGTTGAATTGATTTGGGTGGGTGTGTGGGTGGGTGGGTGTGTAAATGAATAAGTATGTAAGTGGCTTTGTAATGTATCAGTGGGTGAATTTGCATTGCGATAGCTAAGTTAGTTTAAAATTATTTGAATTAACTTTATTTATTTATACTGTAATTAATATGTACTTCATTTAAGTGCAAACGTTTATAAAACACTTCAAAAACAACAATTAAATTCTTTCTAGAATTTATTTCTGGTAATGCTATTTAATATTGTCAAATGACTAAATTCACATTTTTTTATGAAAAATCATTAATTACTGTATGTTTGAAATTACATTTTAAAATTTTATTTTATTTTATAAAACAGTTAATACACTAATTGAAATAAAGTACAATTTATTATAATACTGTATACAATTACAGATAATTTTTTTGCACTGTCTTTTAAAATATACTTTTATTAAATTTTGCAATTCTAGTAATTAAACAGATTTACAAGTTTATCATCACATAAATTAATGTAATGACAAACATGTATTACTTTATAAGTTGACTGAAATACAGTTATAAATTATATTAGTTTATAGTAAAGAGTTTTATTGTTTCTGAATTACTGGACTTTTGTTTTGCTTTCAAAATAAATGTTTTGTATTTATTTGTCAATTGATTCATTCAGTTATACTGCGAAATATCATTATCTAAAAGCTTGTCTTTATTTATTAAGGACAGGAAATATAAATATAGTATTTATTGTAAGAAAATTAAATCTATATTGTTGTGTACTTATAGTAATAACCTACTGTATATACAGTATACAATAATGTATACATTATTAATAAATTAATAATTTTTTATATAAGAATTTTATACTAAAATTGATTAATTGTATAAATTTTTTAAATTTGTTTGTCAATTTTTAACAAAGTTATTAAAAAATTATTTTAATTAATTGTTAAATTTTAATCATTAATATTTAATATAAAATAAAACTTTATTATACAAATGCTGTATAAAATATTGTAAAAAATCAAGTATTTCTAAATAAATTTTTTATTAAGAGAATTGTTTTTTGTTTACTCAATTCGTTATAAACATTAATGCTTTTAAGTTTTTTAAAGTCTTTAAATTTTTATCACATAATATAAATATCTAAAATATGTATTGATTTTGTTATATTAAATATTGATTTTAAATACCATATGAATCAGATTCTTAATAACATAAAAGAAATGTTCAAATATTTAAAACTATTTTACATAAAATTACACACAATGTCTATATGTCTGTAATATCTTAAAATTATCGGAAAATATAATAATGAAAAGCCATTAACTAAAGTCTATGCGTATTAAAGATAGTATTAGATCTATAGTTTTAGAGATATTATTGTAAAAATTTTTAGTTAACGATTGGCACGAGTTTCAGGGTTAAGGACTTTGTTTGCTATCTATATATATACAGTATTTTTATTAAATGTATTGTTAAATGTATGTTATGTTGTGTTTGTGTTGTCTCTAATGACACTTTTGAGTTTTTTATATTTGCCATAAGAATCAATAAAAAAATATTAGATTAAAATTGAGTTAATTTTTATATTAATGATGAACTAAACACAAAAATAGTCACATGTTTGCATCAAATGATAGCCACATTCAATCAATTGTTTGATATAAAAGTCTGTAATTTTATAACTAATTTATATTTTTTCTTACATTTCAGTTGTTATATTTAAGATTTATGATTATCGATATAACTTACTATAAGATATACTGTATTAATATAAATAATATCTATTTAACGTCATTTCCAGTGATTTTCCAGAAATACATAAATTCATTACTGAAACTTATATTTAGAAAACAATTCGTTTATAAATGGATTTAACGTTCAAATGATTTCAATAGAATTATGTTCTCTAAAACATTCAGTTATTTACAGTATTCATGGATTAATATTTTAAATCAATATAAAATAATATGCATTTAATATTGTATGATATAATAAATACTGTATAAAAATAAGTATATTTTATAAAATGACCATGTTCAAATATAATAATATTTTATTTAACTTTATTTATTATTTATTTAATACAAACATATAATGTCAAAATTGAATTATATATATATTATAAGTATTATAACAGTATTGCGTATCTCTAAGATATGTATAGTTATTCAGCATAATATAGATAATTATGTTATAATGTACTCAAATTTATTGGTATATTAAAATATTTTGATATTTTGATATCTTGTTATATTTTTAGTATTAGAATTAATTATTATAATATAATAAGAATTATATAATATTCTTGTGTTTTAAAGATAGTTTTAAAAGTATTTTATTAGTTAATTAAGAACAAAAAGAAAAACTTTAATTATTAAAATCTTATTTTATAATTATTAATTATTACTTAAAATACAATTTTAATTAATATGGTTAAAAATAATACAAATTATAATTATTATTTTATAGAATTAATTTATTTATTATATTCACAAACCTATGTTTAAGTTGTATTCAAATTATATCAATTATGTTTTTAATTAAAATTAAAAAGTAGTTATGAAATTAATAAAATAAAATAATATTATGTTATATTTCAAATAAGATTAAAGAATTTTTTTATAAATAAAATCAATTGAAATTAACTATTTAAATAAATACTTAACTATTTTTTCAATAGCCGTAAAGTTTGCAAAGTTGTATTTTTATAGAAATTCTATTATAAAAAATAATTTAGTACTGAATAAAATTTATAAAAAAAATATGATTTTCATATTCAAATATTATGAAAGAAATGTCACTTATATTGATTCACAAAACAAAATAGTAGTAAACACGAGACAACATTTTAGATACCATTTTAGTATATAAAACATAAAACATGACAAATGAATACACGGATTATTTCATATTATTAGTGTATAATAAATGTTAGACAAACAAATAATAACTGGTAATCTCGTAATAATCTGTTAATATTTTTATCTCAATTTTTCGTTTACTTTTATTTCGCAGTTTTTTTAAAATATAGACTTAATAAAATTAATGCTATTATTTGTTAGACAGTACTACACTGTACTATATACTCTACTCTGTATATGATTTATATAGCAAACTCTAATAAATATATTTATATATAAATAAATATAAAAAAATGAAATCAAAAATTTAAACTTGTATTTGATATCAATCATTGACTAAAATATTGATTTAACAAAACTAAGATATACTTAGAATAGACATAGAAAATAAATATTAATTATTTATTTTTAAAAAATAACTGAATATTTGGATATTTATCAAGACGTTGTTGACTATGTTTAAGACATATTTAATAATAGAGATTAATGGCAGTAATGGAGAGGAAGTGGAGGAATAAAAGACAAGTGAATAGAAAGGTAAATACAAAACAAAATAATAGAAACTCATCGAAAAACTGAAAATGTGATGATATGGTGACCGGAAAACAACGACAACTCTGTAAATCAAAAGACAATTCCGCGATAAATGATAATCGATTGACAAGAAGTGAAAACCAGAAGTTATACTTAAAATTGTAATACAATTTTTACTAAAGTAGTGATGTTTGTCAACAACTCGACCACAATGTGACCAACTATTGTCATATACTGTATAACAGTCTGATAGCAAAAAACACTATTTAAACAACTGGTGAATCACTACTACATCGCTATTTTAATATAACAAAAGTTAACTTTCAAGACTACATTATAAAACTCAATAAAACTATTTTATTTTATTTATTTTAATATAAACTAATACATGTTATTATAGTTTTAAAAATAATTTATTACATATACTTACAAAATGTAAATAACTTAAATATAAGGATGTTTAGTATATTTAATATTTTAGTATATAAATTATATTATATAATTTATTGACATCAAAATATTGAAAAAATCCAGTAAACTTATAAGTTGAAGATATTTATATATTGTAATATTGGTGATTTGATGTTTTACACTCAATTTTGTTAAACAATAGCATATTTTTATTGTCAAATATATTTAACTTTTATTTAATATTTATGAGTCAAAATGCATCGGATTTCTCTCTTGTGATTACAAATTCACATTTTATGTTTTATTTTTTTCTAAAACATATTACAAACTTGAAATGTAAAAATATTTTTTAAAAAACAAAGAGATAGAAGACAATAAATATTTTTTTATATAAAATATTTTAATAAATATCTCATTTATCATAAATAAATATATATATATATTCATTTGTGTTTAAGGAAGTAATTCATAAAATATATATAAACATAAATAATTGTAAACTAAACTATAACTCTATAATAAAAGCATAACTGATAATTTGGATTTGAATTTTGCATTAGTTTGTCATTGCTATTGTTTGGTGATATATTGTTATAATACGGTATATATATATATATATAAACAGTTTCAAACAAATATCTTTTAGTATTGATTGATTTCACAATAATTTAATCAATATTTGTTTACATTTAAAGTCTGATTTGAAACGGTCAACGATAGGTCGGGAGTGCAATAGATTAATGATAGCATCACTTCATCACATTTGTTACAGTCATACACACCTAAGACAAAAAAAAATAGTGTTATTTTTTGTGTCCGAAAGCATTATTAATGAGACTATTTTTAGTAGACTTAATCTTTTGGTAAAATTCATTAAATTTCTTTCAAGTTTTACATCATTTGTTTACTTAGATATCTCAGCAATTCTTGTCGTTAAATGTAATGACATTTTGTCTAAAAAGAATTCTGTGATTCTGTAAATTCTGTAAATTCTGCAAATATTTAAATTTATTTGAAAAATGAAATCATTATATACTCACAACATTAAAATACTTATCATATTTTTTATTGGGGCAAACATTGTTTGGACAACATTTTTATGCCTCAATTAAGTTAATACACTTTTTTCTAGTAATTTATTGTGTAAATGAGTTTATTCATTATTTTTGCAAAACATCTGATAAAATGAAAAAATATAAATACACTAATAGATGATTTCATTTATTTCTGGTAATCGATGTTACATTTTTTTAGTATCATTTGTATGAAACTTATTATTACTAAAAAATCAATTTAACAAATAAAGAAACACAAAATTAAATACAAAATTTAGTTTAATATAAAGAAAAAATAGATCTTTTCATCAAAAGTATTATTGCACTAAAACTGTGAATTGATAATCATTTATACAAATATATACTGTACAACACTCTTTCAGGAAAGAGAGAGAGAGAGAGAGAGAGAGAGAGAGAGCATATCGTTAGTCGGTATCAAAAATTCAATGTAAAGTGAAAAACCCTAAAAACAATCTAAAAATAAGTTACAAAAATTGTAATGTTTAGCTTAGAGATGGATATATAGCATATTTTGCGACAAATATCAGTAAAATTGCGAAAGAATTGATGCCATAGTGAGGGAAGTTTGCTTGACTTCAAATAACATTCACTATATATAACAGTTTTTGTCATCAATTTTTTAGTTTACTAGGCTTTGGACCATATTTTTTGATTTTTTCAGACAAAAATAAATTGAAAAAAAGAAAAGTAAATCAATAAATCGTGAGAAAAATAAGTTTATAGAATAATAACACAATTTAAAAAACAGAGTTTTATATTTTTTGATTAACTATTTTTAAAAAATAGACATCTTTTGTTTGATATATACAGTATATATAACATTATAAGCACTAATCCATTAATTTTACGGTTCAAATATTGTTAAAAAAAACAAATAACATATGGATGTGTTAACCTTAGAAATATCACAAATTTTTATTATCAATAAAAAAGTTTTCAATAAGTGTTATGCCATCTCTTGTGTCTATACAGTACAGTATATACAACTATTATTATATAAGTAGAAATGGGTAAATAGAAAATTTCTAATAAATTTCTCAAAAATAAATTTCTATAGAAATTTTTAATTATTATCATACTATGGGATCCCCATATCTATAGCTATTGTAATACTATTTAATATATTAATGAGACATACATTGCAGATATACATACAAATGAGATCTTTATATATAAAATTATAGTTTTGTAAAATTTTATTAATCATTTAATTATATTTTTAGTTTAATATTAATTAAAATACTAATAATAAAAATAATATTTATTTGTAATCAAAATGTATTGTTATAAGATACAGTAACTACAGTAATATTGAGAAAACAAAATTAACATTGAGATCACATAAACAGAAATTTCTTTTAGAAACATTTTAGAAATTTCTCTATTATTTTATAAAATTTTATTTTTTGTCGACACTATATATAAGACATCCCTTTCCCGACTATCAAACATATCTTAATCAGAGTTAATGCATTTTTATCATTATAACTATTAAACTAATGCTTTAAAAGGTTTAGACAAAAAAACAAAAACAATTTTTATTACTGCCATAAATGTGTTGTTTATAAATAAACAGATATTTATGTGTCTAACGTTTGTTCAATGATTTATTGCCAGACATAGTAACCCTGATATTTGTCATCACTTGAATTAATCGTAATATTTAGGATTATATTAAATTATTTCCTATTTTTATTCTCTTTGATGTTTCTTTCAATGTTGTTATTCAACTATTATTTATTGATTTGTTTTTTTTGTCATTTGAATGACAACAACAACAAAATAGATCTGCAATTTAGTTATAAAAATAAAACCAAATTTATGCGAATATTTTTTTATTATATAAAATATATATATATATATATATATATATATATATATTATATCTATCATTTATAGTTTATCATATTATTTTTAAAAACTTTTAAAATTGTAAAGTATATTATAAGATGTATCATTAAAATTTTTATTTAAATATTAGTATTAGATATAAAATAGCATTTAATTTTATGTTTATTAGTAAACTTTTTATACTATCAATTATATTTCCTATGTAATTTTTTATCACTTTTATAGTACAGTATATTTAGAAAATAATCTATTTAATAAATAAATTTTTATTTTAAATAAGTAAAACATATTATTTGAGAAAATATACAATTATTTACAAATTTTTAATATATCATTATATCATTTATTATCATAAAATGGGATGATGTTAGTTTTTTGAAATTTTAAAGCTATTAAAGTTATTAACTAATTTATAATTATCAAATTTATTTAAATACAATATATAATTAGTGTGCTTGAGTATGCTAATTCACAAAAATATGACAAATTTATCAATATTACTGTATAATATATGTAATAAGTTATTTAAATATTACAATACTACTATTACACTTACATAATACCACAATAAAAATACATGTATTTAGTTTATAAATATACTCTTAGTTATAACTTTTAAAATTATAGAAAATTTAAAACATTAATTCAAAACTAATTTTGATGTTTTTAATAAATCTAGAAATAAATCAGTAAACAATTTAATTTCTGTATATAATTCTTGATAAATTATTTAATTATAATTAAATTTAATTACTTAATTCTGATTATATGCTTATAAATTATAATAATGTTTTTATAATACTGGTAATATACTATTATATATTATTAAAAAAGTATTAAATTTTAAATATTATATATTCTAAATAAAATTAAATATAACTTGAATTTTGAACAATAGATGGACTTTAATGCATACAAAATTCTATAATAATATTAAATAATCTGTAAGAATATTCTGTATATATCTATAACGTTAAAAAACATATGATTAAAATAATTTGTTTTAATTTATTAAATATATTTATATAGATAATTAACATGTTTTTATTAAGTATACAAATATATAAATTTATTACTTTAAATTAATTAAATTTTATTTTTTTGATTTAGCAATAAATCAGTATTCAATGGTCAACTCCCAGAGGACAGTCATAAACGTGACCCCAATGACCAGTCTTAAGACTTTTACAGTAAAAGATAAGTTTAACTGTTTTGGCGCATAATTTGCTGACAATTGAACCGCAATATTGACTTTTTTATTTGTAAATATTAGCCACCAATGGATACACATTTAAATTATTTGTTGTTTGCATTAAATGTAATTAAATGAATTGTCTTTTGAAGTTTGATTGAAAACAAGTTGGAGTTAAAGCTATTTATAAGATTGTATTTATAGTAAAACCAAAAGCCAATGGACCCATTATTTTCACAATTGTTATATAATAAACACCAAATCCTCTAATAAATACCTATATTATGATATAAAAAAAGAAAAAATCACATAAATAGAGATATTTGACTATAAAAAAAGTAATATTAAGAAAGTTGTTGAATAAAATTGGGTGCGGTTATGATTTTACAAATAATATTTATTTATTATTTGAAATGTTTATTATTAATATCAAAATAAAGTAAGAGTCAGTAGTCATTTCCTATTACTTTGATATATATAATATATCAAAATATTAATAATATAGATTTTCATAAATGTGACCATAGCTTATAATAAAATTGGTTTCAAAATATATGAAAATCTCATCTAAAATATAATCCAACCTAATGTTTATATCACTATATATTATACTAAATATCATTTGTATCATAAGATTTCTTTGAAGTATAATTATGAGTAAAATATGCACTTTTTATTTATAAAAAGTTTCTTAAATATTATAATATATAGTATATTATTCAGTAATTTGAATCTTTGTTTTAATTATTGTTTTTACAATTAAGTAAACAATTAATTAATAGATGCAATAAATACAGAAAAATAATCTCGATCTCAGCTAAATTAGTGTATGTTTTGATAATACTTTACAAAAACATTTTGATTGTCGGCTTAAATAAACACAAATTCAATGTTTATGAATCAGTTTTGCTGTGCTTTTCAATAGTTAATCGATTAAATGTTGTTATCTTCAGACACTTGTTCCGCTCAATTAATACAATGTTTTTTTGGAAACATTTTTACAAGATTTTTACAAATGTTATTAATTTTTATTTATGTTCACAAAATTTTTACAACACTTCTGTGTATAATTGTTGACATTTTTTATTGACTCTATAAAAACTAATAATATTTATTGATTATTAGATTTCTTTATTTTGTGACACATTTTCAACTTATTTAAAAATTGTATTTTATTTAACAACAAAAAATTCAAATCTCATTTATAATTTTATATAAATTTTTAATGTAGTTACTATTGCTATTATAGTTGGCTAATACAGTATTAGTTTAACAATGATTTATTATATTATTATTAAGATTGTTATTATTTTATTTAATAAATAGTTTTTATTGTTATATTATAAAATATTTTTTTTATGTATTAGTTTAGATTAAAAGTCATAACATCTAATAAAATTTATATATAAAATATTGAAATATGAAATTATGTGACAATCATTATTTATACAAACGTCTATAAAGTATTTGTGAATATCTCACTATTGTTTAGTACTATACTTATAAAAACGATATATACTGTACTAGAATATGTAGTTAAAGTTGGGGCAAATTTTCTATTGAAATATTTATTAAATTTTATTAATTGTTGAAAAATTCCGAAAACTTGTTTTATATAATAGAAGATATATTATAGTTAATCTATTTGTTAAAAATAAATATTATTTTATTTTTTGCTTAAATTATGTAATTAATATATGCTTATAAATTGCTGCTCAAATTAAATTAATGTTTATTATTATTATTTAAGTTTTGGATATTTTTGATACTTTTTTAAAATTATATCATTTCTTCTAACGGATTAAAGTAAGAATATATAATATATAACTTATTTTACAAAAAATATTGTAATTTTATTTAAGAAATTTACTTTTGGGAATGTTATCCGAACCCTATCTATAGTATAGAACTATATTTATAGCTATTATTGTCAACCAATAGACTCTTTCTTTTCACTCTTTTATCTCACTTTATGTACTTTTTTCGGTCGATTTTTTATTGTTTATCTTATTTGAAGTGAAAAAACAATGAAATAAATCAATTGCATCGAGAAATTAATTTCCTCACAAAACAGTCCTTAAGTCTCAAACAACTGTATGAATCAAATTAAATAACTCTGAGATTTTTTGGTCGCACTTGTGTTTGTGTGTAATGTGTAAATTAAATAGGAAATCAATGTTTGCTTCAAATTTATTACAAACAAATCATATAAAAAGCAAAAAACATGTTTTTTATGTAATACAAGATATCAAAAGAATTGTAATGAATTAAAATAATATTTTCATTCATTGATTATATGATTGAATTGAGTAGACATTTGGTGCCAACAAAACTGTCAAAAGAGACTATTTTTCAGAAGTTTTATACAACAAAATAATATTTATGTTTATATATACTAATATATATAATTTGTTATTATATAAATTTACACACATTTTTCAAACATTAAACCACTTTTATAAAAAATTGTATTATTTTTAAAACTCGTTTTATTTTACTTTTTAACAATTATTACTGTATTTGACATTTAATTTTTATCATACAGTATGTTAAGTTAAATACACTTAAATGTAGAAATATATGTATTAATTAGATTGTAATATTTATATAATATAATATATTGCCAATAGCTAAGTAGTAAATATAATATAGATAACATTGATATAATATTAAATATCATTTTATATTTTTTACACATCAATGTCATAGTTATTGACAAATAATTAATACTTTAAGTTAATAAATAATATATCAATTGTATTAACATAATGTTAGTAATGTTACAAATGTCAAGCGGTACCAAAAACTGTATATCAGATTAATATGAATTTATATAAATAACTAAATAAATTATTTAATTAAAATGATTTTTTTTAATTATATAATGAAAAAGTTAATATCGTTAGTATTTTATTTTTGTTTTGATATACTGTACTGTACTATACTGTATGGCATAAATTATAACAATGTATAATAATATGCAATACTGTATATACCGTACAGTACTTTAGCACTGAATGTTCACATTTAATATATTATTAAAATTGGCTTTTATTTAGTTAGTAGTAATATCTCTCTGCAGTCTATTTAACGATCAACTTATCACTGATGAGTGTTTCACTTGTTTTTATCTCTAAATAAATTAATACCAAAATGTTTGACTTCCGAGACCTCATTCTTGTCTATTCATTGACTCCAATGTGTTGTTGTATTAAATTATTTGGTATTCAACAGTCGTTTGCAATGATTTGTGTTGAATCCAAATGAATGGCTTCTCTCCACTGGAAAGACCTCTCATTGACTTTGACTGAAAGAAAACATTAAAAGTAATAATCAAATGGACATTAAATTTCCTCTAAATCTAAACAACACTTAAACATATCATATATGAAATGTCTATGAAGTCTATGACCTCTTATTAACTTATATTTTCAAATGTAATTCTTTGATAACATGTAATAATAATAGCAATGATTTTACTAAATATTATAAATTAATTATTAAATATTAATTAATACTTTATAAAAATTTCAATTTATTAATAAGTATTATTAAATTTTTAGAAATACAAATATAGTAGAAATACATAATTTATAGAAATTATAATATAATAAAAATTAAATTCATTAAAGTTTCTTTAATTACAACAAAAGTTTACAATATTATTGAATATTTATATTAATAGAAATTTAAATGTATGTAAATTTTGTAACTAATTTCTTTAAATTTATTTAAAATGACAATAAAATTAATAATATCTTTGATTTATTGATTTTCTTTAATTTTATTAAGTATTTATACTGTATATATAGTTAAGTAAATAAAATAAAATAAAATAAAATGAATAAATGAATTAACCGAAACTAATTATTGGTATGATTTGAATCAAAGACTTGATTTAAAGCAATTTTTATGTTGAGTACAATAGTATGTTTCAAACCTTATAAATAATTTCAAATATATTTGAATATTTATTATATAAATACAAAAAATATTAATTATATATAAATTTATATATAAATTTATATATATATATATCAGGAATAAGTAAGGGTGTAAGGGTCAAGTCAAATGTCCCATTAAAATCGATATTTTTAGATTTGTCCCCCACTCAGACTTTTTGACCAAATTGAAAAAATTGTGACCAAAAATCGAGGAGAAATGACACCTAAAATTTCTGCACCAAAATTATAATTTTAATTTATAATATTTTATTAAGTGTTATCTTAATATATTAAGTGTATATATAAACATATAAACATTACCTATTATTTAAAAAAAAAATTAAAATATTAAAAATAACTCATAGTATATTTAATGTTTTTATTAATTATTTTTAACTGTTAAATACAATTATTTTATTTTTTACTAATTAAAAAAAAATATTTTGAAAAATGATATAATTTATTGGGAATATTTACCTATTTTCCTACAATCTATATGAGAATTTAAGATATTTTTAGGGAATTTTCTTAACCCCCTTAATTTTGAATTTTTTTTTTATAACATTGCCGTAAGAATGCAATAAAAGTCTACACCCAACATATACCCCAAGATTTTTTAAAGACTCCCCCATAGATACCCCTAAAATCTTGCTTAACCCTGATATATATTAAATATACCAAATCAAATGTTTATAAAAATTAGATAAAGAAAAGTTTATTTAATTAATATTAAAATATAGTCACAATTTTATATTTTGATATTACTCTAAAATCAAATGATATATTATATTTATATAAAATTTTTTATGCAATATATTATTTTTAGAAATTTTATATTTCTCACTATATTGTAGAATACAAACAAATAAATATATAATATTAATATATACTCAAATGGTTTTTAAAAATGATTACAATAATATTAAACAATATTTAATTTATAATTTTTTAACTTAATTATAATATTCATCAATTTATTTAAAATATTATATTATATAATTATGTTTTATATTTTTACTTAATCTGAAAATAACTATTGTATTATAATGTCTATGAAATTTTGTATTTTTATTAGTATAATATATATAAACAACAATAAAAACAATATTAATATTTCAGTTATTATTAATAACAGTTATATATTTTTGTGTTAGTATACAATATGTTGTGTTTATTTGATGAAAATATTAAATAATTACATTTTACAATACTTTATGCAAACTTTCAATTTTATTTAAATTTAATTTGACAAAAAAAACTAGACTAATATCATATTATATTTTATACATAAAGAAGTAAACATTTATTAATATTTTAAATACAATTATACTTTACACAAATAATTACAATATAAATAAATAAAATCATCAACCACACATTACAGATTTAATTTATTGTATAATAAATATATTATATTATATTAATATTTATTTAATATACAAATATATAAATATTTGTATTAAATATATTAAATACATTTTAGAAAATTCAAATATAATATCTAACATTATGTTAGAGTTGTTAAAAACGGTGTATTTTGAAACATTGATAAATTGTACTTGGTTAATTGGTATGTATAATTTATTGTTAAATTAACACACATTATAATTAATATAAACGAAATAATGTAATAAATATATAAATATAAAGAAATGATTAAAAATATCTTTTAGTAGTGATTGAGTCGTTAGGGGACAGGGAGTCACTTCTTCGCGGAATTTTGTTGAGACTATTGACAGGACTGTCATAAAAGCTGGTGTGTCTCGACTTTCTTGTCGTGCCATTCATGTGTGCCTTTTGTGACCGATAGTACAGTTTCGAGCAATTGGGTGTTCCGGCTATAATAGTCGAGTAACTCATTTCAAGCAGTCTGTCCCCTGACATACAGGGCATACACCGACCAAACGTGTCCTTCAATGCGATCCGAAACTTACGAGACATAACCTGATAGAGGATCGGGTTTATGGTTGAACTCAAATAATATGTGACACCAGATATGTGTGTCAATATTGAGAAGACGTTCATCAGAAATGGTGTTAACATACTATTCCTCATCAATATTGTGGCCAAAACTCTTTGGGCGTGAAATGGAGAGTAACAGAAAAAGAAAGAAATAACGACTGCCACTGAAGGACAGACAGACAGACAGACAGACAGACACCAGTTTTCATCATTTATATAAAGAAAAGATAAAAAAAGAAAAACATTAGTAAATAAAAACAAAAGATATACTAATATATTTGAATAATAATTGAATTGTTATATAATTTTCTTAATGTCAATCAGTTATATGAAAGCAAATATTTATATATTAATTGAATCTCTATTTTGTCATATGTTTACATACTGTACACACCATTATTATTATAAGTGTCTAATAATAAACCAAATCAAAAGTTATTTGATTAGCATTAGACTAGTATTGATCAAACATTACATAAAAATAATTAACATTTAAAGCCTATACTCAAAATAAATAATAAATAAGATAATATTCAATAATTAATAATTTTATTTGCAAAAAAATAATAAATAAAATAACTATGTTTATCAATATTATAGAGTATTTATATAAAGTTATTGATATTGTATGAAATAAAGTGCTATCAATAGAAATGTTTACAATAATTTTGGGCCCAAATATTGTTTCTCATTACCAATCAATCTCACGGGACATATACTGTATAATAAATATTTTGATTCAATGAAAACATTAAAACCTTTAATATACAGTATAATAATAATAATAATACAAAAATATAATATTTTTATTATTTATTTATAAATGATCTAACTTTCAATAAAAAATATTTACTTTTTTTAATTTTCATCCATTTTTCTAAAAGTAATATAAATTTTGATTATTGTTATTATTGTATTTTAATAGTGAAATCAAATTTCATTTTTCATCAAAGTTTAGTTTTTAAAATATACGTTAATATAATGGAAATTACTCTTTCAATAAAATAAAAATTCATTTATCATTTTTTTTGTTGTTGAAATTAAAGTCATTTTTAACCTAAATGGTAAATCTGTAAATTGTTTAAAAATAGTAAAATAATATTTATTTATTTTTCATTTTCTTTATTTAATGATTAATGAGTTTATTATTTGTGTTTATTATATCATAATTTATTATCGTAACTTTTTAATTATAATAATCTTATTATAATTGTTTTCTAATATATTTTTTAATTAACTTATATAATAGTATATTTGAAAATATTATTTTGAAGTGTAAATAAAGATAATATACTTAGATATAATATATTTTATAAATTTTTTTATACAAATCTGAAATATCAAATGACAAGTAAATAATTTTACTTATATTTATATAGCAATAGTAGACAAATGATTAACAGTCGTATATTAATTAGTTATTAGTTTAGATAAGAACTTTGTATACAATACAGTCTAAACGTTTCCAATAAAAAGTTAATTAAAAACGATCATGCTCCTTTTATTTTCTAAAATAATTTTTAAACAAATATCAATAGATAACAATATCGTTAGAAAATAATTAATAACAATTAAGGAAAAGTTTTTTAAATCTATTTTTTATATTAAATTGTTTATAATATCATTATAAACTAAATACAAACTTTTATACATAACTTTGAAATAAATAATATAGTAATATACTGACATCTAAATGAATATAACTTTGACTATCAATATATATTTAATAATAAAACATTAATTTTAGTCCAAATTACATGCATTTATAAAAGAACAATGACTATATTACCAGTATTATTATTATTCATATTTAGTATATTTATAAAAATTAAAAAACTAAAAAATCAATTATTTATTTTTATTAGATTTTTGAAATTATTTTATCTTTGTTTTATTGAAAAAACAATTTATTTAATACTAAAGAAATCTTTATAATAAAAAATGGCTCATATAAAGATAAATTGAAATAGATTTAAGAAAATAAATAGTGAAAAATTGTTTTATCTCAAACATATCCTAACTATTGGATATAAATACAAATAAGTAAAAAATACATCATTAAATATCTAATTGGTTTAAATAATTAAATACATTGCAAAAGTGCAACAGTTTATCAAATTGGTTTCTCGTTTCTCAAAATGTTATCATTTGACAAAATTAAAGATTTTTCTTATAAAAACTTCAAATGTATAGGTTTTTCTGTCATTTTCAATATTCTACAAAAATATAATAAAAATATTTCTGACCTAAAGATATGTTTGACATATATTTGTTGTATATTTCAAGTATATTTAATAACAAGATTTAAAAGAAAAACAAAATGTCATTTCATAACACACCTGACATTATTAAAAATATATATTTTATAACATAGCTATAAAATTTTCGGAAATTGCTTAAATTTATGAAATAAATTACTATTGAATTATATTAAATATAAACAATTTTGTAAAATTAATTTATAGAATTGTGCTAAATATAACATAATAATATGTAAACAAAATTATTACTAGTTTATTAAAAAACCAAAAAGTTTGTTATATACACATTATGTAGTGTATATTAATAATATGGAAATGCATAAAAATATGTATTAATTAAATCAAGCAATATTTTAATAATATTTATATATTATAATTGAATTAAAAATAATATCACATTTTCATTTGTTATACAAATATTATATATTTTTCACGTTTTGCATTAAAATTCATCTGATAATGAAAAATTATTATATTGTAAATTATTTACAAAACCATTATAATAATTATACACATTTAACTATCTATTAATAATTAAAATATAAAAACTAATGATTATGTTTTAAATGTGTATTTTCATATATTATAATAATGCTGAAACCGTCACTTAAATTTTAAATATAATAATCTATAAGTTTCATAATATATTACTACAAACAAATATTTAAAATATCCTAAAGTTAATAAAACAGATTTTTAATAATTTTGCTAAATTCCTAAAAAATTAAATACATATAATAAATATAAAAATTTATTTAAGCCTATAATGTATAATATATCTAGAATTTTATTAGAGTATTGTAATAAAATACAGAGATAATGTAATAAATTTATATCCTCAAAATTATTTTTTAAATAAAATCAATTTTTTAAAAGCGTGTAAATTTGCTTCAATGTTGTTGTACTTATTTAGATTTATTTTAAAAGTATTATATATTTTTTACTATACTAATAGAACTTTTTTGTTTACCCCCTCATTATTTTTTGTATCTAAAATTTAAGCTTTGTAATTTGTTTTTTTTGTGTATAAGGTATAAAAAATAATATAATTATGAGCTAGAATTTCACTAATAATATTAACAAAACTAAACGCACATAAAATTAAAAAACTATTTTATGTATTACTTTAAAAATTTTGTGATTTTAATAACGAAACTTTATCGCGAGTTTAAGTGTAAAAGTCAAATACAATCAAATATCAAACGACAAAACTGCAAATTTATTTATTTGATACACATATATAGCATAGGTTCACAAAAATTCACATTTATATATATAACTGAACTAATCTCAGATTCAGTGGTCTAACCATTAATCAGATTACAAATGGCTTTTGAATTCTTTGATAAAAGTATTGTAATATTTTGTCATAAAATTTGTGCGAATAATACCTTATTTATAACACTAGCAATTGAAATGTGTATACAAATTTTACTTTTGATTTACGGTATATTATAATGTTATGTATGATTACTACAAACGAAATAAACTTAAAAATAAAAATTGAGTCAAAAACGATTTTTGTGGCAATAAATAGATTTTTTGACTAAAAATAATATCATCTGAAAAAACCATTTCAAGGAATTTTGAAAATGAGTTTTATTGCAAAACTTTATTTTCATAAAACTATTGATTATTAAATGAACAAATGTTTTACTTAATAAAGAAATTAAATTTTTTTTATCATGAATGTCATAAATTATCATAAGTTAAAAATTACTTAAAAATATTTATTAAAAAAATTAATTACATCATAATTGCTAAACAATATTTTTTTAATAAATTTTTTTCATTTAAAACTTATCTCAATCAAGTTAGTTAATATCTAATTATTAAATATTAGATACGTTTGCATGTAAATTAAGTTAAAAATTTCTTGGAGTTAAACATATATCAATTTAAGCATTAAATCAATTTATAAAATACTGTACTTTATCTTAGTGTATATATGAAATAAAATTGTATTTTATTTAAAAATAGAAACTTATTTAAAATAATCATTTTATAATAATTACAATAAGAAAGTGTATTATATATCCCAAAGTAAACATGAAATAGTTTTATAGTTATATAAATTTATTTTGTAAATGTTTTTGATAAACAGCTGACTTATCGATATAGTATTTGAATGCAAACTTAGTTTTAAGAGAAAATCAATAAACCCTTTCTTTAATAAAGTTTTTTTTTGTTAAATTGTTAAAAGTTGTTATTTTTTGAGTTAATAGTTTTTGATATATTCATGCTTTTCACGAATTCCTGAAAGGAATCCGTATATGCATTCTATAAGTCGGTCTGTCGGTCTGTCTGTCCCACGAGGACATAGGTTCGAATCCAGCCTCAGCTACGAATTTTTTTGTTTTTTTTATTTTTATTTTATTTTTTTTATTTTTTAAGTTTATTTTTAAGCAAAAAAAACAAAATGGAGTCCAATAATTAATAAAATTTTTTTTTGTTTTTTTTTAAATTTTTTTTAAAGTTTATTTTATCAATAATATAAAGAAAATAGTGTCAAAATTTTTTTATAAAATATTTTTTTTTAATTTATTTTAATTTTTATTTTAATTTTTAAGTTTAGATTTGTGTTAATAATCCTAATAATGTAAGGGATCTGCATTTAAATTTAATTTATTTTAATTTTAAAGTTTAGATTTGTTTTAAATAATCGTTATAATGTAAGTTTGTGCATTTAAATTTTTATTAAATTTTTAATACTTAAATACTAATGTTAAATATATACTTGTTTGAAATGAACAAAATAGTATAGAATTATGTGAAAAATTAAAAATATCTTGGTAGTACTTTTCCATAAACTCTGACGTAAGTGTAGTACGTTTATAGTAATTTTCCATGAACTCTGAATTCACAGTAAGTGTCATACTTTTTTTGTAGTTTTCCATGAACTTTTATGCATAATATGTGTCGAACTTTACTTGTAGTTTGCTTTGACCTCTGATGCAAAATACGTGTCGAAATTTAATTGTATTTTGGTTTGACCTCTGATGCATAATGTGTCGAAATTTACATGTAGTTTGGTTTGACGTGTTGTGCGACTGCTCAGTAGGAAGACTGCTATTTCTGCAGTGACCATCATTCAAAAGTCTGGCTTGGTTGGCTAAGCATCATCTACAACAGTAAGAGTAAGTTGTTATGACTAATTTATAAATTATTTATTAATTTTTGAATTTATCAACAGATGGCATTAATTGACGAATGCAAAGTATGCTATGTCGTAACGGTGCTGCTGATGTCCGAACTTTTGTGTGAAACATGTGAGCATCACATTTGACAGAGAAGTTTGTACAATGTTTAAGAATGGAGCGTCTTAAAGGCTTCATTAAACTTGTTTGTATTGTGTAAACTTTGGGTGGAACTAGAAATTTTGGACTAAAATGAAGAGTGACAACAGATAGAGATATTGGATGACGAACATCCAGTCCACCAACAATACGTCTTTGAGAATGATTGTATAATCTTTAGGCACCAATTGACCACAACATGTACTATCCGCATCCTACATATTGTTCTGAACAAGAGGAACCAATGTTTGCATAAAACGATGACGATTTTCTGTTTGCACCAAATGAAGATAACATCAGAGTCGAATCTCAAGAGATTGCCACTGACGAGGTCAACAATATTTCACTTCAAAACAATCCATTTATATTTGAAGACGATATTGACTTCGCTTGGGTTAACGAAATCATGGTGGTAACCATTGAAGACAACATTGAAGTCATAACAATCGATGACGCTGAAAATGATCTCATTACTTCAAATTTAATGACTTATCTCGAATTCCTGAAAGGAATACGTATATGCATTCTATAAGTCTGTCGGTCTGTCGGTCTGTCGGTCTGTCAGTCTGTCGGTCTGTCGGTCTGTCAGTCTATCGGTCTGTCGGTCTGTCGGTCTGTCAGTCTGTCGGTCTGTCGGTCTGTCGGTCTGTCGGTCTGTCAGTCTGTCGGTCTGTCGGTCTGTCGGTCTGTCGGTCTGTCGGTCTGTCGGTCTGTCGGTCTGTCGGTCTGTCGGTCTGTCGGTCTGTCGGTCTGTCGGTCTGTCGGTTTCCAATGGTGTCCAAAAATTAATTTAAAAAATTTAGAATTTTTTTTTTGTTTTTTTTTGAATTTTATTGAATATTGATTTTTTATTTTTTTCGTTTTTAAGTTTATTTTTTAGGAAAATAGTAGTTTATTTTGTAATACTGAATCATTTGATACCCCACATGACTATAGTTGTTTATTTTGTCATACTAAATCTTTTGATACCCTACATAACTATAGTTGATTTTATTTTATCATACTGAATTTAATTTTTAATTATGATTAGGAATTCGTGTGGAAATGCTTTCTAGCATTCTCAACTGGTTATTATTTAAAAACTTTTAATATGTATAGTAAATACTGTTAAATATAAAATAATATTTTTTTATTTATTATTGTTTACTAATTATTTATAAATTTTGCTTATATTTAAATAAATAAGTAATAAAATATAGACGTAATTTTAATATTTATGTTTATCTTAATATAGCATTAACTGTTTTGTATGTATCTAATATTAATAAATAAGTCAATCAATTGATGAGTCGTATTATACTATAGATTGCAAAACATTGTCAGCTCTTAAAGAGTAATAAAAGACTATTATTTGATGACTAACTTATTATTAGTTATTATACAAATAAGATATTAAATCATCTAACAATTATACTGTATATATAGTTATATTACATATTAATCTAGACTCAAGCCATTTATCATAAGAAACAATATGGTATTAACTCTTAATAGATAGCAAATGATGATAACATATTGTATAATAATATATAAGAGATAATAACTTCGATATCAGCCGTGTATTGGTTTAGCAAACACTTGTATAGCGATTGTAAGCATAAAATGGATATAATGTCTTCAATTGTCTCAAACCCATAACCACTACATTGTGTTGTCTTTTGTTAGAAAAGAATATTCTTTTATTTAATACAGTAATCGAAATATATATTTATTCTGTGAACGACTTTAACACACCATAAATACATTGATATTATTGACACAAATACCATAAACCATATAACATAACACACATTACAAGGCAAACAATCTCTATATTTAATCGCTGACTAAAAATAATAGAGAGATAAATATAAATAGTTTATCAATATTTAAACTCTAATATATACGTTATATAATGTATTGAAACAATTGATACAATTCTGTAATATATAATACTGTAGTTGTTTATTATAAACATAGTTGTTTTATTGAAATTTTTTAATTAGTTTTAAAATTTAAATAATTTTGCTGAACTAATCAATTATTTTAAATGTTATTTTACTAACGTTTATCTAATGTATATTAAAATGTGATCTCAAAGTACATAATCCCAAAAGGGTTTTAACTTTTTCATTAATTGGTATGTAATCGACAGAATCGGTATTAACGTCGATGTATTTGAGACATCATTTGGGTGTATGTTATCAACCATTTGTAAGCAATGTATCGATTGCTTAAATCTATGCTTCATTTGATAGACCGGTGCTATTTCAATGTCAAACAAGTAGGAAGTCTTTAGTATTAATACTTACAGTAAATACTGTATTGATTTTACAATCTTATTCATAACAATAGAAATAGTGATGTTGTGATTGTGTAAGAAATGCAAACATCGAGTTATTTACTGTATATATCATATATACTATAAATTGAATTTATGGCCCAAAATTGTCATCACTTGTTTGGCTATAAACCAATGTTTTCAACCTTATAAATAACAACAACAAATTCAATGATTCAAATATTTTGTCGGATAATATGATGTCTTTACATATCAATGATATCATACAAGTTACCCAAATTTAGTCTATATTTTTGGATACAAATTGATTTTGTGGAGCACTTGTCTAAAATGAAATTACAATTTATTTTTGTTTTACAAATAGCTTATAAATTCAATTGTCAAGTGATTTATTGTTGCTTTATATCTGCATCATATATTTGAGCTCAAATTATATTTGACCAATTTTTCATATATATATATACTGTATAACATATATAACAATAAAGTATATATACGTATATCATTGATATTTGTATCGCAAATATAAATATAGTTATAGGATATCATTGTTTCATGTGATATGAATCATATCAATGTCATTGTCAGCACAAACTGCTGTTTATTTTTTTCTAAGCATTTCATAAAATATTTAATATAATAATTTCAATCAATATATTAATATATTGACAAAATCAACATGCTCAACATGTATATATTTTTTATCTAATGTTCAAATAAATAAAAATATTTTACAAAAATATATTATATATTTGAAAAATAATAATTTATGCTTTTGCATATCAAATTTTATTTAGTATTATGATAAATATAATTGTTATATATATGATAAAAATAGATAACAAAACTAAACATCTTGATTAATAAAATTATAGTTAAGTTATATTTTTATTTTTGTTATAACTAAAACATAAAAAATTACACTTTATTTTTATCTGGAAGTAAATAAAAAAACTGTTTTTATTATACAGTATAATATTTAACTTTATTCTGGCATACATTACATTGTTAAACATTATATATAATCTTAATTTAATTATCTAAAAATACTAATATCTTATATTAATAAATAATTTAATTAATTTATTTTTAATTAAATTTTATGTACATTTTCTTAATAAATAACAAACTTTCTATATCTACATTTTAATTTTTATTAATTGTAAATCAAAAAGATGTAGACATAAATAATAAAAATTAATTTTAAAAATCATTAAAATAACTTCATTAATATATTAATCTATTTTGTTTATAATATTTAAGTTAATAAACCAAATAAAAATTCAAAAACACATTTTGAAAATTTTATTCAAATATAATACAATTTTTAATCACATTTTCAAAGTATTCTCTATATCACTCTATTTATACTTAAAAAAATAAGTTTTAGAATATTAATATAATTTTTTAAAAAGATATTTCATTTGTTATTATTGTAATTATAATATTATTATATAAAATCTACGAAATGTTAGAAAAATTATTAATTTAAATCAATATTGCATTATATTAATACAATTCTTAATATTATATTAATAAAACATGTATTTAATTTAAACTCAAATAATTTCAATCTTTGTTGTTTTTTTAGAGTTTCTTTGCTAATCATTAAATAACTTTTATATGTTTTATGTATAAAAATAAAATGTAATTTTATATATCTATTATTGTTTTTAAATTAAGTTTTACATAATAATTTATTTATAGAGATGGTTATATGGAAATTTATAATAAATTTCAATAATAAATTTTACTTTATTACTATGCTATGGGAACCACATAATGCAATACAGTATTATTGATACATAATTTACAACACACTATTAAACAAATAATATCCTTATATATAAAATTAATATAATTATTTCTGTTGTTATAAAATTTTACTTATAATTTAATTGTTTTTAATTAATTGTGATAAATAAAGATGGATAAATTATAGTCTAATAATAAGATACAAATTTAGTACTGAATAGCAAAACCTTAGACAGAAATATCTTTTAGAAATGTTCAAAAAATGTTCAATTATTTTATAAATTATTTTTTTTATCAATATATAGTTAACACAGTGTTATGTGATACAGTCATACAGTACAGTATTATAATGATAATGATAAAAAAATAATCTTATTTATAAAAATTGCTATATTTTTGTATTCAGTACATTTGAATATTATTTATTATTACTGTTATTATTGAAATATTAAGTTAATAATATTATAAAATAAATTATCAAGAACATTTTTTATGACTTAATAATAATAATATATTTCTAAAAAATAGTAAATTAATTTATAAAGACATGAAAACTCTAATAAATTTATAGTCATTTTGTAAAAATCGTAAAAATCATATGAAATGAGATGTTTTGTCAAATTCTAAATAGTGTATTAAAAATGTTAAAATATAATAAAATAGTTTTATATTGAAACCATATTTTATATTATATTAAATGTCAGTTACTTTAAATTAATGATAGCATGTTTAAAATATAATAAAAATTAAAAACTATATAAATTGCATAAAAATTTATTTTTACTTTTTACTATATGCTAGTTTAAAAAATAATTTTAATAATAATATATTATAAATTAAACAAATTAATGGTAATTTAATAGATTACTTAAACTATATGAAATGACATTTACTTATGTTAGCTATTAATTTAAATCATATTACAATATATGTTTTATACATTTAGTATAACAAGTCCAACATTTACTGTATATTATAGATTTGTGAGTAGTAGTGACCAACAAATATAGTGACTTTAATATAAAATCAATATAATTCAATACTAAAACTATAGCTATAATATAGTTGAAACAAAAATTTCCTGATTGTATATGTAATATCCAAAGATATCAAATGATACGGGAAGTCAATCCTAATACCGGTGTGCAGTCAATCAATCACTGACTGATTGTGTACCCAATAATATATCATTTCTATGTTAGTAATAAATGATAGACGACTTGTACTACTATTTAATTTATATAATTTAAAGCCATGTCCAGCGCCTACATCATAATGGACTGACACTATGTGAATGTTACTTAAATAAGATCCACTGATGTGGTAGTGATGAGCCAATTGTCAAGAGGTTCAACACTACACTATGTCATTGGCTAAGACTAGAACTGTATATTCTATGTAATACTACTACTAATAATAATAATTTGACAAACATTGCTAATGTGTGTATATGTGTGTATGAGATCATGTATTCAATACTGATTTAATATAACGACATAACTGGTATTACACTGTTATGTGTTTTTTATAATAAAAGCCACAGTAATAAAGTGAGCATGCTAAAATATTTTACACTTTGACATTATTTGATTTTTTTTGCAAAAATAATAGCTTTTTATTATATACAATACATTTACTGTAATAGAATTACACTATAATAGACTGTAATAAATTTAAATATATTTTACTTTAACAAAACTCTCATAAAATTTTGATATAAATATTAAATTATAGTATCAATGTAAACATCATATTATTATCGCATGATTTTTTAAAAATTAATTAAATAATCAATTATTTCGAGATTATGTATGTATTTGTAATGTGTGTTTGTGAGAAAGCAAGAAAGATATATATATTTATATTTTTTAATGATTAAAATATTTTAATTTATATTATATAATTGTTTTCTCGATATCACTTGAAAAACACAATATAACTGCAATTTTAAATAAATAAATAATTAATTAAATCATATTTCTACTAACACACTATAGATATAGATATAATAATAAAATTTAATTATTAATTGCATTAATTTTATTTTTAATAGTTTAAAATATAAATGCATAATAAAATAATACAATAGCAAAAATATTTACTAGTAAATGGTTAATTTTAGAAAAATTATAAAGAAACTCTACAATAAAAAAACATATTTATATTATGGTTTATATAAAAAATAAAAGAAAAAATAGTTATTTTGTTATCTAAATTAATTTAGCGTAATTTCCATTGTTGAAGATAACAATGTTTAAATTGTATGAATTTTATTAAATAAGAGTATATTAAATACAAAAGTCGAGTGCTTTAGTGGCGACAACTGTTTAAGTAATTAAGAAATTCCTGTATTAAACCATTTCTAGAAAAGTTACGCTTAATAATCAAAGTTACTATTTATATATATATATATATATATATATATATATATATATATATATATAATATAGTAACCAAAATTAAAATATTATTTAGAATATACTAAAATTATAATTTTATATTTATGTTATAATATAGAATAATCAACATAAATTCAAAAAATTGCTTATTGTGATAAATATCAATTATTTAATAATTAATGAACAATATAAACTAGAAATATTTCACAAATTATGATTATAACAAACATAAATTTACTTAATATTTATATTATATAATCAAGTGATATAAGATAAGTTAGTCAACCGATTCATAATTAGGTTAGTTTTTGATGTGTATGTGTCGGATGAATAAAACCAATGGATTTGACAATAATGTGTTCATTAAACACAAATGTAAGTGAAATGCTGGCACTTTTATTAATGGTTAAGTATATCAACTGTTATTTGAGATACTTTTTTTTGCTTCAGTCAACTGTTCCCGATCTCTATGTCACACATCTAACAAACCCAAGTGTGTACCACATTCGCTAACATTATTTAATTTCAATTATTTTTAATACCAAAATGCAATTTAATATATTGTTATACAGATGCCATACTATGCCATGTCATTTAGGCCACTTATGTATAATATTATAATTGTTAATTTTAGTTTACATATTTTATTCATAAGTTATATGAGGAAAAAAATCCATAAAATATTTATAAAGAAACTTTCATTTAATTATTTTTAATAAAAAAATTATTTAATTATATACTCTATATTTATTCTATTCATTTATCATATCTAGGGTTAGATTGAGATTCCCAGGGAGGGAAGTTCCCAAATAAAATCCCTCCAATTTTCCCGGAAAATATGGAAAATATATTATATTCCCTCCCTTGATCGTTAGAAAGGGAAAATATAATTTGTCATACATTATAAAGTACCTAATCTCAATGACTATGTGTTTCAATTGGGACCAGTATGTTAGCAATAACTCAATCAAAATATGAGTCAAATATTATTAAACATTTAGTAAAAACATTAAATACATTTTGCAGTCATTTACTATACAAACGTGTTTTTAATTAAACATTATGTAATGTGAGTTATGGTACGATAGGTGGTACCACAAGGAAATGTCTTCCCAGGGAATTCCCAGGGAAGAGGGAATATAAGGAACTTATGGAAAATAAGACGAGGGAGGGAATCTGATCTAACCCTAATCATATCTATAATATATTTAAAAATAGCAAATACTGTATATAATCTAAATATTATACTCAATAGTTTAAATATATTTTTTATTATCTGTATTCACTGATAATTTATTTTATTAGACAATATATAATTTATAAACCAAATAATAAAATAAAAATAAATGTGATGTAAAATATTATTCATTTTTATTATTTGAATTTTTTCTTAAGATATTTATTATATTTAAAGTACGGCTTATTCTAAAAATACTAAGTATTCACATGTTTTTACGAAAATAATAAATATTCAAATAAAATAATTTCCGACTATTTGCTCTAAATGTTTACTTTTAAATCCTATAATTTTAAACAATGAAATAAAAACTTATTTATGGAGAAAACAAATAAGAGATTCATTTCACATAATATACAGTATATATATATTTCTTTATATCTTAATATGAAAACATTTACTGTATTTTTACAAACATTTAAATAATATTTGTAAAACATAATTAACATCTATTTTAGTTCATATTATTTATTATTTTAATTTAGTAGCATAATAAAATTATTTATCATATAAATTATACAGCTAATTATTATTATTATTATTAATATCACAAAATAAAATTGATTAATTCTAAATATATATATATATATTTATTAATTTAATTTATTATATTTCAATATATATTTTAATGATTGATTATATTACTGTAAATATCAGTTTATGCGTGTAAAGTATAAACACTTTATGTTTGAAAATAACTTTAAAATATCTATATTTCACTAAAATATAGCAATAATTTAATTATCAAATAGACTTAAATTTAGCATTTTTAAAATTTATAGAAAGTATTCACTTTCTATATGTTTATTACTTTTCAAATAACTGCCGACTATTTTATGGGTCAAGTTTTGCCTAAAATCTCTATTAACTTTTATTATTTTATAATTAGAAACATTATTGATGCCCATTGTGTTTGGTATATATATTTTTATTAATATTAAGAAAAATTTATCCGTCCGTTAAATGGTTGATATATCATATAAGGGTCAGCACTGACCTTACTTTTTATGCTTATATATACCTGTGCTTCACGACTGCAACATATAAACTAAATTGTAATACAATTTCATATTAAAATAAAATGTTTTAATAAAAATAAAATTAGTTTTTTAATCTATTGGTGCGTCAAATGAGTAAATGCCGTAAAACTCAACTAATGTTTTACATGCGTTTTTAAGAAATTTCATTTTTTAAAACTGTAAACTTTTATAAAATGCACTAAAAAACTGTCCAAATATTTCGTAACTTTTATTTTATGTCAATTATTCATTATTTTAAAATAATTTTAATCACCTCTTTTTACATTAAAATCACTAAAAAATTGAAAATCGTGAAAATTTTATAAATTGACCACAATTTTTCTAAATAATTTTCGTGGAAATTTATGCAAATTGTACACAATAAATTTAACAAAAAAAAATAAAAAATCTTCGTTGTTAATAAAAAAAATTATATTAATTTTTATAAACTTTTCAACTTTTTAAAAATTTTGTTTGATTTAAATATCAAATATAGTTTTATACAATTCTTTTACGTATATGTATATTATATTAATATATAAACTGTACTATAATTATAACCATTATTGTCTATGACCATTATAAGCTAGAATGTATCATTAATTTGAGTAAATTAACATGGACAAATATTATATGTAATAATAAGATTAAATATAATCATACATTTGGCCAAAATGTGTTCAATAAATGATGTTGTCTTATATTTTAATGGTCACAACAATAGATTTAGCAAATGTTATAGATTAATGAATAGACATTTTGTTGTTAAATATTACTACATCTTGGTTATGCCAGCACTGGGTTAAACTCCATGAACCACTCAGTGCTTTAATTAAGAGCTATAGACCAGTTACTATTAATACTAACCGTTGCCCAACCGATGCCTACCCATTCAAGATATGAGAAGCCAACTATTGATCATTAGATTAGTAGAGCTTTTGATTTTTTGATTGCCGTCCATTCAAATCAATTTCTATACTTAACTATTGCAATAAAGACTTACCACTCATATACAGAATTGCCAAACAATATGCTGTAAAACTCATAAACTATAGGATTCATAGATTTCATACAATACTATTTACTAACTTTTTTGTTGTTTAACTCTATTGTTTGCAAAACTTTATCAAAATTTTGTTTATAATGAAAATTTAATCCTTTAAAATTGTTTCATAATACATCAAATTTATAATATTTAATTTTAAAATATAAGTATAATCGTTTTATTGAAAAATATTTATCTAGTTATTATGTAGATATTATAGTTATAATTCATAAAAATTTTATACAAAAAAAGTTTATTGAAAAAATGTTTAAAAATTTTATATATTGAATATTATCAACTAAAATAATAACATTTTAATTAAATTTAAATAAATTTAATCTATCTAATTCTTATATTTAAATTACTTTAAATATTATTTGCTTTATTTTATATCAATACTAATAAATCTAGTAAATAAAAACTTATTAAAATATAGTTTACTAAAATATTTATAAATAAAAAAATTAATTAGATGTCAAAATTATAAAATAAAAATTTTATTTTATACAATATTAAATTACATTAAAAATTTTCTTTTTCAGTGAGTTTATTGATATTCAAATTTTATTTTATTAAACATTTGCCGCACATATCCTAATATATCACATTTCTTTCACTCTTTTATTGTAATGGTAAATATATTTATATATAATACCTAACTTTTTAATAAATTTTTTATTATGTAAATTAAAGTTGTATATATTTTTAATTTATTTAAATTATACAATAGTTTAGTTTTTTTTTAATAATAAAGCAATATATTATGTATTATAAAATTCAAATATATATATATATATATATAATATTAATAGTTAAAGTTTATTATAAAGATTTTGTTCATATTTTATAATCTATTTCTATATAAATTTTGGCATTAAAGTAGAGTTAATAAAAATCAATATCTTATATGTTATAATCAAAAATATTTACAACTTATATAAAAATAGAGCCTAACTTTAATTATATAGAAAAATTTTATAATTCAAAAATATGATCAATCAATTTAATAAAATATATCGAATATTATAATTTTTATCAAAACATATCAAAATAAAAAAAACATAATTCAATAATAATATTTGTATATTTGGTATTGAGATTACATGGGGCCAACAGTTTAACTAACTTATATGGTCGTCATATATTATATATTAATATTAAATTTTAGTTTTTATACATTTCTCAAATAATTTTTGTAAAATTTCATATAAACTAAATTATTTGCACAATTTTATTTAATACTGTATTTAGGTTTTAGATCTATCCATTGAATATTTTTTTAAATGTTAAAAAATTTTACTCAACATAAACATATCCCTTGGTAGACCCTATTTTTACTAACATATAATGGTATACAATAAAATGTAAATGTACTATCCTGTACTGTATATATTGTATATTATATATATATATATATATATATATATATATATATATATATATTTAATATATTATTTATTTATTTATATACAATATTATGATAAACTCGATGTTAACGTTATATTAATGCTAATCAATGCAATCAAATATAGCAAGTATTGTTGGAAAGAGTCTTTCAAGGAGAACACTGACACCACATTTGCATCTAATATGTCATCATTTCTATCACTTTTTCATTGCATTGATGTTTAAAATAAGGAAATGTTTACAATTATATTATTCATTTCATTTAAAATTATAATATCTTACATAATGTGAATTTCCGCTTAAATGATAGCCAGTGATAGATAACAAATAAAAACAAAATTTTATAAATTACTGTTTTCGCAATGAGTCAACAAAAATAAAAAATATTTATTAATATAAATTTTATTTATAAAAGCTTACAAAATAATATAATAGCTACCATTTACTATTATTATTTGATAATTCAAGATCTAATTTATATAATTTAATTGTAATTATTATAATATATAAAAAACATATATAATTATATATTTTTTGCTTATATTTTCAATAATATTGTTTTTAATCATAAAGCAAAGCCAATGGATGTATAAAAATATTACATAAAATAGACTCATCAGTTATGTGATGCTATTTTAGGTATTTTTAGTCATAGGCTCGCATTATCCGCTAATATTGATTTTAAACATTGTCTGCCAATTGAAATAATATATTGTGCTTCAAATTGGAGTTAATATTAAGCTTACAAAATAAAAACAAAGATATATTGTATATATATTTTATTGAACATAAAAATATAAATAAATATATTAATTATATAAATATTATCTTTATGATTGTAACGATATAAAATTTTCAAAATAAAATATATAAAAATAATAAATTTAAAATTATAGCTTTTATTTTTAATCATTGTACTGTAAATAATATTTTATAAATAAATACTAAAAATTTTCTAAATATAAAAAGCAAACCTATAAAAAAATATTTTTAATTTAAGTGATGTACCCATAACTTGCTTATTATGTCATTTATTATTAGTATAACAAGTTATTTATTCAAGCAATTTCTCCTGGCTCATTTATTTAAACTATCTAAGCATCAAATTATTATATTTATACTTAACATTAAGTTAACTATATATATATATACAGTATATATGTATATAAATTTACAGCTGTATATATTATATATACAGTCCATTGTCCATGTATACAGTATATATGATATGATAGCATCAAAATAGTTATTTATATAGAAAATTAAAATTATAAACATATTGTTTAATGATTATAACATTACTACAATTTCAATCATATTTCATTGATTTATCAATTAATTGTTATCATCACTAGCCTTAATATAAAATAAAATTAACCATTTTTGTTTTATTTGACACAATTTCAAACTTTATGTAAATAACATAAAACTTTATTTGTTTGTTAGTTACTCAGTTGGCATAAAACTCAATTTTAATTAAAATGAAAGAAATTCAATACAATATTTGGTACAATTATTTTAAATGTTAATATATTTTTAAACAATATGTTTCTATTTATATAATCGTAAGAATTAAAAATATATAATAATCATTTAATAATTATATTTAATATGTTATGTAATATTAAATGTTTAACACGCAATGAACTAATTATACATTATTTTATGGTTAACAATTTGATAATTAAAACATAGCTAAATATTAAAGATTGCTAATAAGTTTTTTGATAGATTAGTATTATAAAAATTAGTATTTTTGTTTATACATTACTTTTATACAGTAATGTTATATAAGTTTGAAGTTAAGCCTATTATTAGAGATCCGTTTCATTTGTAGCTCTATTGGGGGCTTAAGAGGTAATAATACATTTGAGACCTAATCAATGCTATGGTTATGCAATCAACTATAATGATATATATTGCTAAGTGATATTTTATATGTATTTTATGTGTAATAACTAAAAAAGTAAAGTGTCTGTTAATGTATACAAACATAATTTGTCTTTTATTTTATTTAAAATATAACAATAAATTGCTAAATATAATAATAAATTAAAGTAGAGTTAACAATGTTATAAATATAATAATTATATGAATAATGAATATAATATGATGATTAAGAAAACTATTAAAAACTAATGAACAAATGTTTTTAAAATTTATAAATATTTTTAAACTAAAAAATATTTTCACAGGATATCACTCAACAATATACTAGTAGTATAATACTACACATGTTTGTACTTTAAGGTACAGTGTTATTGATCAGTGAAAATATCATTAAAATATCCAAAAATTGATTTCAAACATGTTTTGCGTGCATTATATGCAAAACACATTTTTTGCCGAAAACAAGATATAAATTTATAAAAAAAATATTTATAAAAAACACAAAATTTTCTCTCAAATGACATACAGTTAATGATGCTGATAGGTTTTACACTGTCTTATAAACTTAAAAAACAAAAATATCTATAAATAGTAATCAGATATAAGATCGTCAACTAAAATAAGAAACCAAAAAACTCAATCTTTAAGTGTCTTATTTTAGAAGTGAATTAAATGTAATCCATTTTGTTTGCAACTGTAAAATAAAAATATTTTTTTAAAAGAAAAACCAATTCAAATGTTGTGATATGTATAACAAAAAAGCGTTACAATAAAATATATAACAGTTTTTATAGTATAGATATAAAAGAGTTTCTTTTATATTAGTAAGCAAATGGCTTTAAATATAAATGACTGGGCGCTACAATTTTTTTTATCTCACCAGTGTAGAATATTTTAGATACATTAAAGACAGTCATCTGGAAATGTGTGTATCAAATGTATAAATAGAGATATAATGTATAAATGAAATGAAGAAATGCTTTTTACTTTCAATTGTCAATTGCTTTTAGTTGTCATCTTTATAGTGGTTCAAAATTTAAGCATAGAATTGACATATAATGGAGGGATTGCTAAAAAAATCAGGGATCAAATGTGAGATTGAAATCAGATTTAGAGAGACAAACAAAATGATTTTGAGTCCACTTTTTGTTTAATGTCAAAACAACAACAAAAAACACAATAATAACTATTTTACTAAGTTTTAGACTTAACTGCAAATAATATTATTTCTAAATTTAATTGAGAAAAATAAAGTAAAACAAACCACAAAAAAGTTAATTAAATTTTAATTACATTTGGTGTGACATATTTGACGGCAAAAAATACAAATAAATGAAATAAAAAACTACGGAAACAACAAGTGATGTGTGGACTCACCCAACATCTTGACGACCGACCGACGCGAAGCATTCTGTCTTTGCTGTGCACTCGTTGTCGAGTTGTGGCGATTGTAGTCAAATACAGAAGAATTGGTTGTTGTTGTTGTGTCCGGCGATGACAACTCTTTGGATCCGCTGCTCACCTGATGGGAACTTCTTCTCAATTGAATACCAATGAAGACGTAGAGAACCGTTATTAGACTGATTGGGATAACAAATAGTACGAGTGTTGCGATTTCAAACACATACGGATATATCATCTTCTCTATAGCGCATTGTGCCGTCTCCTCCAACCTAACCCCCGTTGGCGACACCTGTAATATGACGTACAGTATATGTATGACTTTTTTTTGTATTTTTTATTTTTAATCCTACAGTTTATTGAAATATAGTGGTATTTATTAAAATTTTTGTGTTAACAAATGCCAGTATTGAAGCATATAGTGTAAAAAATACATTCAAAATATCGATAAATTAGTATACTGTAGGTATTATTTATGCCTTTAAGCCAAATATCTGTATTAATAGCTATTTTTAGATAAAATTATTAAAATATATACATTGCTTACAAAACTACAATAAATTCATAACTTTTGATAAATTCTTTACTACAAAAAGATTAAAAAAATACAAAGAATTTTTTATAAAATAAAAAATGATATTTAAAATTGTAAATGTGAAAATATTTACTGTATTTAATAGTATTCATGATTTTTAAATTGAATATTTTATTTTGCATTTAAATTTATTATTATAGACAATAAATATCTGAAACAGTGTTTACATTAGAGTTAATAAAATGAAAAAATATGATTATCATTTATATTAATATTTAAATAAAAAATGTTTAAAATATAATTAAAGTAAATTTGGATATTTTCCAGAAAGCAAACAATTGAATGATTATAACTAAATAATCTTTTTATAATCTTTTGCATAAATTTTTTATATTTAAATTAAGTTTTTATATAATGTCTGTTATTATATGTTTTTATAAATTACATTAAACTAAGTTGAAAGTCATGGCTATTTATTATACTTATGACGATTTGTTTGTCCTCTAAAAATGTATTATATTTTAATTACGTTTATATGACATATTTGGTACCAAATAACTATCAAATGTATAAATATTAAAATAAGATATTTTGCTTAAATAATGAAATGTTATTATACTAAAACAGTATATTTTTAAAAATGTTTTTAATTATTATAATTAAAAAACATGTAAATTGCTTAAAAATAGAATATTATATTTCTATGTTATGACATCAAATATTTAGAAATTTTAGAGTAAATAATTATATGTATTTATAGATTTATGTATCTCTATATATCACTATTAAGTTTAAAATTAACAATATATATGAATATCTAAAAGTTTTTGTGTCACTCAACATATATTTGTGTTGTTATTAATAATTTTAAATCCCGTTCCCAACATTCGGTAGATTTTTGCTTCAGTATTTGTATGATATACTGTATAAATGTTTGACTAAAATAAACATATTTTTGAAACAGTTTTTCTTGTTTGAAAAAATTTGGAAAATTAGTTTCAAAACATTTAGTGTAGACTTATGTTCAAATTTTATTATTATTTGTTTTTATATGTAATTTTATCTGTATTATAATATTTGCCAAATATTATATGTCTGCTTAAACTTATCTATTGGCAAATTGTATAAATAAATTATAAAATCTAATATATTTTTAAGAATTAATAAAATAATTTTAAATAAGCTTTATTTAGTCAATTTATAGCATAAGTTGTTAATTATGTCATACAATAAATACAATTAAAAATATTTGACACCAAATAGTTTGATATAATTAGTAAATAATATATTTATAAATTATAATTAATAAAGTAATAAGTTTAACTTACATTGTAAATGATGTCCATCTGATAAGCAATAGGTACGGCACAAATTGCACTGAAAGCCCAAATCAATAATATTGTTTTGATAGCTCGCGGCAATTGAGACATTGTGTGGGCTTTCAATGGATGACATATCGCTACATATCTTTCAACAGTGAATGCAGTTATGGTCAGTATTGAGGCATTGGTCGAGATCTCAGATGTCAGTCCTCTTAATATACAAACGCTTTCTCCAAAAATATACGGATATTTTTGCCACAAAAGATACAATTCTTGCGGAAGTCCCAGAAGTAGAAGCAATAGATCAGAAACGGCTAAACTAAACAAATAGTAATTGGTTGCGGTGTGCATATACTTGTTGTTGGCAATCACCACACAAGTACATACATTGCCCACCACTCCTGTCAATAGTATCAACACATATACCACAGTCATTGGTATGACTGTCGACAATGACTCCCGAACCGGTCCCATGACTTGTTTGACATAATCTATCGATTCTTCAAAAGTTTCATTTTCCATAAATGTTTGATTTAATATTAACAAATTCATTGACCCATTCATTTTAATGGTTAACTTATTAATTATTTTTTTTTAATTAATTATAAAATTACATTTTAATCTTATGAAGTTATAGTTAATTAATATACTGTATATATCGTAATAAAATTTCAATTCTTTAATTAACTCAATTTAATCTGAGTTTTTAAACTATTGATATTTTTATAATAAGATTTTATTAACATATCTCAAGTTTTCAAAACTTTATTAGAAAATTGTTAACTAATAAGTAGTATGAATTGGTTAACCGTTTTTAATGCTATAGCGATTGTGAGACCACTTTTGGCACATTTTCAGAGACTAATCATTGAATAGACGACCAAATATTTTGCTCTGACTATCCGTTCCTAGACTTGTAGCGCATGTCTTAACAATATGACTATTGCACTGACTCTCAGACTCTCATCCCGACTATTATTTTGATGACATCAGGAGGTCGTCGTTAGCATTCATGTCATACACAATGAAGTGCGACACGACTGCAGTGGTCATCAAAACAAAATTGTATCAAATTTTGAATTTTAATGTTTCAAATCATATATATATCTTTAATAAACTTATAGATGCAATACAACACAAAATTAATAGTTAAAACATTTATAAGACATTTATAATTAATTTGAAAAATTTATTATTTTATTTAAAAATTTTAAAAAATACTGTAGTTGTAAAAAGTTAGATTTACAAAATATAGCTTAATCAAAATAATATAACTGTATATATATATATATATAAATTATTTTTATGTATTTTTGAATTATATGAATTTTCATGCTATTCATACTAGCGATATATTTATAATCATTCGTGCATAAAATAAATTGGTGAATTGTATTTAAGGTATACAGCTATTGTTATACAAAAATTTGTTATCAACTATTTTTATGTAAAAATTTTTAAAAGACTAAATTTTTCTATTTTTAAATAATAATAAAAACTATATTTTCATATTAGATTTATTAAACTTAAATATAAAGCATGATTCAGATAAGGCGTCCATATAATAGGGAAAGGGTGTGAATGCTTAATTTGGACGATTGTTTTGAGTGTTATAAAAATATTTTTAGAAATTTAATTGAGTATTTAACAATAATATTGCAAATAGCTTTACAATTACGATATAATTAAGTATCTAATTTATATTATATAAAAAATAATAGAGGGCTGAAAATCATATAAATATTATTTTGATTAATCAATATAAAGATTTTAAAATATTTTTATTATTTATTTATTTAATATTTATTTTTATAAGTATATAATTTTTAAACATTTAAATACTTAATTAAACAAGTAATAATTATTACTATATATTATTTCATTTTCTTTTATTTTAAATAATTAGTCATTTTTATATCCAAAATTTATTTAAATAGTATACATTATTTATAGGATAGTACTACCGGTATTATATCTATACAATATGTACTGTATATTAAATAAACAACATTTATCAATTGTAATAAACATTTGAAATATTTTTAATTAATTCCCGAAAATATTATCTAAAATTTTATTTTTGTCGTTTTTTAAATAAATAACACTTAGAATTTATAAATATTATGATCTAATATATTTTTAATAAAATGTAAAATGTATTTTTTATACATAGATACTTATATATAATATTTATACTTCACTTTTTATATATAAATGCTGACAAATAGTTAAATGTTATATAATAAATTTATTTATCAAAATACCTATCATTTTATAATTGTTATGACTATTATATACACTAATTATCTATTATTTTGTTAGTTATAATCATCTATTAATATCTCTTATATCATAATTGACCATTAATTGTGTAATAAATATATTTATTTTTCAAAATTACTACTGTACTGTTTATACATTAAGAATACTATACTAATAATGTATATCGTAATAATAATATTTTTTAAATAATAAATTATAGTAATTTTGACAATTAATTAAAGGATTTTACAATTGTTTACAATTTAATTATAATTAAATAAATATTCAGCTGATTTAAAGTTGTTGTTAATTATTATAAATTAGTTTATAGTTTATTGATATAAATTGTATTTATAAGTTATTTGAATATACTTATTTATAATACAGTAAGTATATAATTATAAATAAATATCAATCAAATATAAAAATCAATAAATATAATATATATTAATAATAATAATTTATTAGACAGCAATATAACTTAAAATTAATAATAATGCAGTTTAATTGAAATATCGTATGTTGTATATTAATACAGTAATACTACAATAAATTGAGTTTGATTTATATAAGTATCTATAAAAAAAATTATATAATATCTCATCATTTTTATATACATTAAATACTGTTATACTCGTAAAGTATTAAGATTTTCTAAAAGATAAGCAAACAATTTTTCTTTATAACCCAAATATATTTTTTATTATAACAAAACATTGTATATATCAAAGTATTGTTAACCAAAATAACAAATTGAATTAATTTATATTCAATAAAAGTGGTTTATGTCTATATTTACATTAATATTAATCTTTAGTAAGTAAAATATCTAAATATAAAAGTAATACAATCTATTGTAACAATACTACAGTACTGTATATATCTGTTGCATAGCATATTAAAAATTGAAAAATATTTATATATTTGTTAATCTTTTATTATATACATTATTATAACACCTACCTATTAATAACTTACTCACAAATGAATTGTCAAAGCTATACAGCTATTGATAGGTAATATACTGTATTAATATAATATTAAATGTTTAAATATTAATATATATGAAAATATGTTTCGCAAAACAAATATTATTAAATATGTTAATAACTTTTATAACTACAGTGTATTAAACTTGTGGTTCACTGCTAATGAATCTCTAAAAAAATCTAAGCTTTTGTTGCTTATTATTACAGTATTACACCGGTATATACAGTGTAAGTAAATTTGGTGTATTTAGTGTATACGGTATATCATATACCGGTCGCACCCAAAATATTAAAAATCAAAATATCCAAACTCATTATATCTAATTACAATTTACAGTAATAATTTTAATTGTTATTATAAATATTTATTGAAAATAATTTATTTCGGATATTTTGATTTATATAAAATAATTTTGGATATTTTTATTTGAATCAAATGAATTGGATCTTAATTTAGAGATTTTAATTTTGGATATTTTAAATTTAGTTGTTTTGAATTAAATATTTTGATTTGGATATTATAAGTTTGGATATTTTGATTTTGGATATTTTGAACGACACACACACACACACACACACACACACACACATCATATACAGTATACTTGTAGTACATTACCGGCTTATTTGACAAAACATGTTTATTAAATAATAATATTACTATTAATATTAGTCTAAATTTATTTATTTATCTCAAGATTACTGAATATTAATTATACTAAAACTATTGCACAAATTTCTATGTAAATATCAAAGTAAATATTATATAATAAAAACATTGTTTAATAAATATAATTAAGCTATAAATAAATTGGTACTAGTTAATTTACATAAATTATAAATTCGTTATTATTATTATTATGCAATATTTCATAAATCAAAATATTTAATTTTGAAGATTATTATAACATAATACTATAGATTAAATTACTGTTTAAATAATAAATTGTCTAAAAATATTACCATTTAGTTAGTTATATAAAGTTATTTATATTAATGATGACATAAATTTTAAAATAATAAACATTTAAACAATAAATATTATAATTAATATTTGTTAAATTACAAAAACAAAATTTCTCTTTAAATATTGCATAATATATTTGTGTGTATGTGTGTGTGTGTGTGTGTGTGTGTGTGTGTGTGTGTGTGTGTGTGTGTGTGTGTGTGTGTGTGTGTGTGTGTGTGTGTGTGTGTGTGTCGTTCAAAATATCCAAAATCAAAATATCCAAACTTATAATATCCAAATCAAATTAATATATATATATAAATATTTAAATTTTTAATTAAATTTATTAAAAAGTTGGTTTAATAAAATTACAAATTTAAATAATGATAGAAAATGATTTGACAAAATGATCATGGTCAATTGTGGTCAATTATTATGATTACTGTAATTAGTGATTAATTGTATAATTTTTTATAATTACTATTAATATACTAATTATTGTTAAATTAATTGATGTCTTAAATTGAATGATTAATTTGTTGATCAATTTGTGCCACACTTTGTGATCGCAATTATTGTTAATAAAAAGTCAAACGAAAGAGTGTTTTAAACTTTGAATCGTAAGGCGAGAGTCGCGACGTCTGTTGTAGTTATCAAAGACAACACAAACTGACAAAACATATGACAAACAATACATGTGTTTAGCCATTGATTGAGTGCCGCAAACAATGGCCACAACGGGTCACTCAGACATCGGGGATGTCGTCGAAGAACAGGTCGTTTGCATCGACTTCTGCGCTCCGATTGACACCAATTTATTGGACTCAAAGTCAATCAAATTACTCGGTTTGGATGACAATGAAGTGATACTTCAGATATCGGGAAATACATTCTTTAGCGGCGAAATGCAACACATCGTCGGCACTCATCTGGTATTTGATATTAAAGACAAACCAACAAAAGGTAGTCAACACTGCAAACAGTCGCCTAAAGATAGAGAAGAAGACCACAACGACAGACATCAATCGGTGGACTTTTTGGCCAAATGTGACCTCAAAATACCGATGAAAAGGATTTTTCTTGAGCCGAGAACTGAATCGACAACAACGGCTACGACAACAACACATGAGAGCTAACGGTAATAATAGTGACACCAATGATGACTATCAAAGACAATCAAATTATCACTTGTTTTCGTCATTTAATAAATTATTTTTAAATATGTATTCATTGAAAATAAAATTTATTTATTATTTAAATAATTAATAATTATTATAAACAAAATAATTAAATTAAATAAAAACTATATATATAAATATATATATATATGTTGTCATATATATAAAAACAAAGTTATGATAAATGTGCAAAAAATATAGTGTCAGAAGTGGGATTCGAACCCACGCCCACATTCGTGGACCAGAAGGCTCAGTAAGCACTAGTAGTACACTAGTGAAGGGAATGTTACCCTTGAGTCTGGCGCCTTAGACCGCTCGGCCATCCTGACTGTTACATACCAGTGCTTGTAATACAATAGTCTTACATTATAAGCACTGTTTGACAACAATATACTCTACTGTAATGTAATACATATTAATGTAATTTATCACTAAAATTCTTAACTACATCTGTATATTTAATGTTCAATTAACAACACTATTATATTTAATTATAATATAATATATTTTTATTAAATAATATAATTATCAGATATATATAATTTTTTTATCAATTTAATGTAATGTATTTAATACACCGCTTATATATATATATCATATATATTTATATATTGTGTTTAGTGTAAAGTTTCGAAAAGTTATTTGATTTGTTATGAATTTTGTCGGCAAATGTAACCATAGAAATGATTTACTATTCATTTAAAGTAATGCTTTAATACAAGTCTTAAGCAATTTCTTGTGACTAAAAAAGCGATGCAATGAAAGTAAGAATATTCTGTAATTAAAAATATATTTAAAATATTAGTTAAAATATTTCTTAATTTATGAATAAATAGAGAATATTTTCGATTGGAAACGCCTCCCATTCTGTGGGATCAGTATTCTTCACGTGGCAAAAGGGAACGGCATCTTATTTAGTAACCACCGGTTTGGACAGTTATGTCAATATATATGATAGGTTTGTTGCTTTCAAAAAATTAATTACATTCAACTTATATTCAAATTACACAAAATTGTTTTTTTAATATCTTATTGATGAAGACATGGTGAGCGTGTGGACCAAATAAACTTACCAGGGTATTCAAATTTATATAATAATAATATTATTATTATTAACAATTTATTTTATCAGTTATTGCAATGGCGTCGCCTGGGATTCAGATGGAGACTTATTGGGTATTATAACCGATCGGTCGCCGTGTGTTATATTATGGGACGCAAACACACATCGCGTCCAAATGATCGACACTGGGGTTAGGGATGTGTTATCTCTAATTATTTGGGCAAAATTGTCATCACCTCTGTTGGCTGTCGGCACATCCAAAGGCAATCTATTGATATATAATCACAGAACTGCCCGCAAAATACCAATTTTGGGAAAGCATACCAAAAAAATAATAAGTGGCGCCTGGAGTGATAATAACCTCCTGGCACTGGTAGGTGAAGATAGAGTATTAACGGTAAGCAATGAAGAAGGAGATAATATAGCCATCAGTTCACTGAAAGGCGACGGACTGACCGTTCAGTTTGCGTTTATGCGATTAGACGACAAAACACAGAATACACAGCAAAACTGCGTTAGTCTTATACTAAATAAAAGACAACTATTTTTGCTTAATTTGTCGGACTCTGAAAATCCAATTCAATTGTCATTTCAAGAGAGATATGGACTGATAGTTGACTATCAATGGTATGGCGAGGGACTCATTCTTATTGGGTTTACATCCGGAATATTTGTTGTCGTTTCTGCAAACTATAAAGAGTTGGGACAAGAGTTGAACCAATTTAGGGCCCATAAGGAGTCGTTGACCACATTTAACGTCTGTCTCAACACAAAGAGATTAGTCTCTTGTTCTGAGAATAAGTTATTAATTAAAAAAAAACAGATTTCTTATATTTTATTAAACAATATTTTATTTTTGAATGTAGTGTTAAAGTATGCGATTTGAATGATCTCAATGATGTTCAGTCAGTAATGACTATCGATGACGAGCCAGCTATTGAATGGATGGAGTGGTCAGATGACGGACAACTACTTGCAATGGTATCGCCTTCGGGAACAATTCACGTATATCTTTCAAAGTTGACAATATTAGGCGATTCATTTGGTACTCGATTAGCATTCTTGTCGTCACTTCTAGAAGTAACTGTCTTTAGTGTTCAGGAAGATCTGTCCGATTCAGTCATTATTACACGAGTAGATGTCGAGCCATCATTGGTAGCGGTCGGACCATATCATGTGGCCGTCGCTATGAATAATAGGGTTTGGTTTTATAATTTGACAGTAAATGAATCGACTGAATTGCTTCGGGAGAGAGAGTACGTCGGTATTGTTAAATGTCTTAAAATAAATGGTGACTATGCGGCCGCTCTGTTCACTAATGGTACCATTCATTTACATTTAATTGAGAATGAGCTCAACCCTAATGATTATGACAGTCGTGATCTCAAAGCATTTCCTGACAGCGCCGGCAGTTCTATAGGAAACGGAAAAATAACAACACTTTGCTTGACTAACGACTTCCTAATCTATGCGACCGATTCGGGATCTATTGAGATGTTTATGTTAGAAGATTGGGTTATGGTTTGTGTTTATCGGCACACAATTGGCATCAAAATGATCTCATCTAATGTTAGTGGCATTCGTATCGCTGTTGTTGACGATAGAAATGATGCCTTCATTTATAATGCCGTCACTGATGTAATGATACAGTTATCCCAAAATGACTTTCCAACTAATCCTAAGTTTATATTATGGGAAAGTTGGCCCTTAGATAAAGGAGTGTTTATAGCGTGTGATATAAAATTTGCATACGTTTTCATATATATCAGGGATACTATTGAAGGACCGGCTGTTGAATATGCAGGAAAAATGAAGATCCCTTCCGGTCAGTTCCCTCTATTGCTGTATAATGGAGTGGTTGTCTGTCAAACACAAAGTGGAAAAACATCTAACTTTGTTTTGTCAACTCATGATTTCGGTGATAAAATGACTGAAAAAAGTCGACTCAAATGTGAATTACTGGTAAATATATTAAAGTTGCGCCGATATCAGGACGCATGGAAAATATGCGAATATCTTAATGATGTCGAGGCCTGGGATATGTTGGGAAAGTTAGCTATTAATGATATGGACTTGGATTTAGCCATTAAAATATATCGACATATTCAGGATTCAGGTTTTGTTAATACATTAGAGAAATTAAAAGCAATAGAAGAAAGAAATTTATTGGCCGCACATTTGGCCAACTGTTGCGATCGACACGATTTGGCGCAGACTTTGTTTTTGATTTCTTCACAACCTCTGGAAGCGCTCGAAATGAGGAAAAGTCTGTTGCAATGGAGCGAAGCTTTGACTTTAGCCAAACGTTTGGCTCCGAAACAGATGACAATTATTTCACGTGAATATGCCGTACAATTAGAGTTTACCGGCGACTATAACAGTGCTCTTGACAACTATGAAAAAGGATTGATCAATAGTGACACTAACAAAGATACCATCGATAACATTGACAATAAAACTCATAACGAGTTATGTATGGCAGGAATCGCTCGCAATAGTATACGATTGGGTAACACTCGTCGTGGTATTGATTTCTTAAACAAATTAACTCCAAATCCTACACTTCTTGAAGAATGTGCCACAATATTGGATTCAATGAAACTATATTCAGACGCAGCATTGCTTTTTGAAAAGAGTGGTAATCCAGAAAAGGCTGCCAATCTTTATATGAAAGTAAAAAACTTTAATAAAGTGTCAGATCTGTTGGAAAAAGTGGACAATAAGGAGATTCAAAGCCAATATGCAAAAGCAAAGGAAATGGAGGGCAAATTCAGAGAAGCCGTTAAGGCTTACATCAAAGCCGAGGAATGGCTTAGTGTTGTTAGGATTTATTTAGATCATCTCAATAATCCCGGTGAAGCCGTCAAAATAGTGAGAGAAACCAAATCAATAGACGGCGCAAAAATGATCGCTAAGTTTTTTCAACGAATCAATGATATGAGTTCCGCCATCGAGTTCCTTATAATGTCGAAATGTCATGAAGAGGCCTACCAATTGGCACAGTCTACTCAACAAATGGACATTTATGCCAATATATTACTTAATTATACCGATGATCCTGAATTGACACAAGACTTCTTAAGTATAGCTATTCATTATGAACAGGAAAGGGATGCACTGAGAGCCGGAAAATTTTATTGCATTGCCGGTCAGTATAAAAAAGGTGTCAAATTTTTACTACAAGCGGCCGCTCAATCAAATGATGGCCAGAACCAAGCCGTGCACTTAGTTATTGAGGCGGCGGCCAAATCACGAGATGAACAGATCATTCGTATAATAATTGATTACTTGATTGGCGAGACTGACGGCGTTCCCAAAGATTTTAAATACCTTTTCCGACTTTATATGTCACTCGAGTACTATAAAGAGGCGGCAAAAACGGCATTAATTATAGCCGGAGAGGAACAGAATGCCGGCAATTACCGCAACGCTCATGACTTACTGTTTGGTATGTTTCAGGAACTCAAAAGACATCAAATAGCCGTTCCCTCGGAGATGACCAACAGTTTAATGCTTATACACTCTTATATACTAATAAAGGTATGGCTGAGGATAAAAGCTTTTTTTATACATCCATTAGTGTTATATAAATATAAATAATTTTTTGTCTGAGTTTATATTTGGCACTAATTTACTCTACCGTATAATCACTTATGACATCTACTTCATAGATATGGATCCGAGTGGGAGATCACATGAGAAGTGCCAAATTGTTGACGAGAGTGGCCAACAATTTAAGTCGATTCCCTCAACGTTAGTATTATTTCATAATTATCTTATTTATTCTTTGATAGTACTATACATCACTACTACTACTACTACTACTACTACTACTACTACTACTACTACTACTACTACTACTACTACTACTACTACTACTACTACTGTAACTAATGCACTCTTGAATATAAATTTCAGTTTATTAGTTTTAGTATATTTTTATTATTTATTATATTGTATGTATTATATTATTATCATATCATTATTTTAGTGTTAATACAATTTATATAGGATGACATAGTCTACAGCAATATTTTTGCATTACAGTATATTAATACTGTATTAATATACAGTATATTTTATAAACATTTTATTTTTTCATAAAAGTTATAATAATTTACTATATATGAAAACTAATGAATAATTTTAGCACATAAATGAGTCAAATTGAGATATTAAATTTCACTTGAGAGAGAGAGAGAGAGAGAGAAAAGAGAGAGAGAAAGAAAGAGAGAGAGAGAGAGAGAGAGAGAGAGAAAGAGAGAGAGAACTGTACTTAATTAGTTAGTTTATAATATAATGTCATTTATGTAAATCATATACAGATATGGTTCCTATACTGACATCAGCGGTAATTGAATGTCAGAGATCGGGTCTGAAACGAGAATCGTTAGAATTTGCGACAACTTTAATGAAAAGTGAATATCGCGACCAAATAGACGTCAAATTCAAGAAGAAAATTGAAACACTTGTTCGTAAGTCTGCAGCTCTTCTTAAAACTCAAGACTCTGAAGACAGTCATATCCAACACAGTCTCTGTCCTTATTGTGATAATGAAGTCATTGATATGGAACTGACGTGTCATAAATGCAGAAATACTATACCATTTTGTATAGCAACAGGACTTAACATTGTAAGGGACGAGCTAACTGTATGTCCTAACTGTCATTTTCCAGCCATTTTAAGTCAATTTATAAGATTACTGTCCACTGAACCAATATGTCCGATGTGTAACACAAGTATTGATTTATCACAAGTGGTTCCCTTACATGACATTCAATTGCTATTGGATTCACATCAACTCAAATGACTCTAAATTTCAAATACAAATATATACTAAATTGATTTTTTTTGTTAGAAATTCTATATTTATTTGAATAATAAATTATTTTGAAAACACATATCTTGTAATTATAGTCGATATGTTGCTATATTAAAAATAGTATTTATATTGCTATTAAAAATATTTAAGTATTAATTGTTGAAACTCTACACTTGAAAGCAATTTAAGTCAAGTTAATCTGATTCCCACTAAACTAATGTATAATAATAACACAACAGTTATTTTTACTGTAAAAATATTGATTTAAACTTGTATTTTGATAATAGATTTTGACTCTTATTTCAATTGATGCAAATGAGTTGTCTGTTGTGTCATTAGAAGTGATTGGACCGCTGTTTGAGTGTAACTTACACTACATTTTGAAACATTTCCAACTTTTTCACTCTTTAGTCGTATTTTTATTACTTATTTGACTGATTAGTGTTGAGTAAAGCTGTCTCTAATTGTCTTCAAAGTGGAGTCATTTGCGACAAATAATTATATTTGAGATCATTATAACACTAATACATACAACAAAATCTGGTAAAACATTTGTTTTATGAAAGACTCGGTTTTGTTGTATTTTTGATAACTAATTTGATAAAAAATATATTAAAATAGAGAGTATTTTCTGATATATTTCATTAATTCATACACAGAAACACAATATAAAACATTCAAAAACACAAAACAAATAATTAAAATAAATACAAATTATTGTTAATATAAGTTATTTATGAAATTATACACTAATTTTTGAAATTAAAGCAAACAAATAAACATTTATTTAATATAATAAACTTGGTTGAAAATTAGTTTATTTTATTAAAAAATCATGTGTGCATAAATCTAAATAACATAAAAATTTTAATTTAAATTATTTGTAAATATTTAAACATTAATATATTATAAAAGACAAATAATTATTTTAACTTTTGGCAACTTTTTTCTAAAATATTAATTATTTTTTGCAATAAACAGATTTTTTCATGTAATGAGATTTAAAAACTTATTCTTTTAATTTATTTTAATATATATTTAAAAAAGATTATATTGATTTTATAATATGACTAAACGTATAATTACTATAGAAATAAGTTTTTAAACAAAAAAATAATAAATAACATACATGTTATTACCAATTATGTTAACTAATTAATTTATACAAATAATAACAAATTTTAATGGACTTTGTTTTAGTAACACACAATACATTCACATATTTAGCGCCAATGGGTTTGGTTTTTACTAATTGCTAAATATACACTATTTGTATACATAAATTAAACACTGAATTTAGGGTTATTTATTGGTCCCAAATATACTTACACAATAACTAAATATATAATAATATATAAGTGAACAGTAGTACAATAATATATATACTCTCTATTTTTGGGTATTGAAAACCATTAATCATAGATATATTATACTTATAATATCAAGTATTAAGATACTATATCTTTAGATAAATATATGAAGAGTTGCCTCCAAATAATAACACATAAATAAAGTACAGAAAAAGGACTTAAATATTAATATCCAAAAAAGTCCAAAAAATAATGTAAGAATAGGCAGACATTGAGGAGACATGACATGAATTATCTATAGGAATAAAAACAAAGAATAATTTATAAATTCTGGATAAATATAAACTAAATTATTTAACAAATATAATATAAACAGTATTTTAGGCAAATTATAATTTTATTAAATTTTTACTTTATTTATTTACTTTTATATATTAACCTAATATATAATTATTATTATTAAATTTTATATATATCTATTTAAATTATGGGTAATATAAAAATATAATTTATTATCAAATTATATAATAAAGTTGTATATTAGTATAAGATATAAATAAATAAATTCTTTCTTATAAAATTAAATCTAAAAATAACTATAACTATAAAGTGATGTGGTGTGTGTGTGTGTGTGTGTGTGTGTGTGTGTGTGTGTGTGTGTGTGTGTGTGTGTGTGTGTGTGTGTGTAATATGTATATATAAATTTACAAAATCTAAAGTATATATATATTACATATGCATATAAATATATATAAAACTGCGCCAATTGATTGTGTGTGATAAAGTGAGTCTTATATTTTGAGCAAAACTGTATGTTGTATTGTAACCCTGTTTTTGAGGCTAAAAGTGAGGCTAAATGTGTATAATAAGTGCAATGCAAATGCAATTAATCTCCTTTTTTTATTTAAACAAAAGTCATCGTTATTTCTATTTTTATATTGTGCTGTATATCAGACGCTAAACTATTAAATTGTCTGAAAGTCCCTAAAAATTTTGTTTAACTTTTTTATCTGCATTTTTCAGAGCATTGAAATGTTTGCAAAACTTTGAATAAAGTAAAGTATTTTTTTAATGCCTCTAATGAATACATAATTATTTAGATTATTCTTTTAGGAATTAGTATTTTTCTGTTATAATATATTGTAATAAAGATTAATAAAAACTTAAAAACAGGTTTTATAAATACTTACATTTGATTAAATCAACAATTTTACCGATTTTTTGTTTGTTGTGTATCCGACTTAATGAAAACAAATTGGTTGTACTCTAAGATATTGACTGTTAATACCAATTAATATGGTTTATCTCTAGTCTTCTTGAGCTGAACTTTAAGTCTTTTATTTCGGATCTGAAATCCATGCATCGTTTGAATGGCTGTTTGGGCCGACATTTGGTTGTCATACGATACAAATCCTGTTTTCAAAAAAATCAATACAAATATTATTTTAATACATCAAATCATTTACTCGTTTGATTTATACAGTAATACCACATATTAGACTTATTATGCTTAATATACTTAATATATACTGTACTACAGTATACTATAATATACTTTAATATTATTTCAATTACATTACTCACCAAAACATTTGCTAAGATTAGAGTTTTTGTCGATAAAAACTTTGGCTGAAATTACATTTCCAAAGGGAGAGAAAGTAGCGATTAAATCATTGTCAGTAAATTCAGCTAAAAATTAGAAACAAATAATTAATTTTTGATTAATAGTATTTATGGCATTAAAATGACTGACGCGGCAAATGATATATAAAAAGATTGGCGCCTTCGGGACCTTCAATCTGTTTGTTTGTATTTGTTGTAATGTTTGCCGACGGCAATGTTGAGGCCAAATGTTGGACACCCGTTAATGTTTGTGCTGTGGACAGGGATCAAGTCAATAATAATACTAATAGGTCTCTCATTTTGATTATATTACTATTGAAATGTGAACCCAATGCAAGTGATTGTGTTGTTTGAGGCGAAGAATTTGTGAGAGCCATCAAAATTGTTGGATTACTTAGGGCTGAGGCCAGTGACAGATCAGTTGCCAAACAGTGTTGCTTTAGTGCTAAAGTTGTGGCCAATTGTTGTTGTTGTTGCTGCTGTTGGGCTGCATTAGTCAATGCCGCTAAAGTCATGTATGGATTGGTCACCAATGAAGTGGACAATGGGTTAGTATTATGTGTCCAAACGTGTGGTAATAATGAATGTTTGTTTTTGCGCTGATCTTTATCTTTCATTATTAATAATATAATTAATATAGATTTACATAAAACAAGTATTAGTTAAAATCCTAAGCAAATTTGCAACTAATTAATTAAAATGTCACATATTTTCTATGACATAACATATTGAAAAATACATGAAAACAGTATTAAAACATAACATACTGTTTCTATTGTCAGTGTCGGCCGGTTTCATCTGAATCGGGTGATGGCACTAAACAATTACATTAAAAACAATATATATATATATACTAATTAAATATTTTAATTAATTCAAACTTAAAATAGATATTTTAATTAAAAATAAAATAATAATAATAGTTGACAATTGTGCACAAAAATTTTTGCTTTTATATTTGTATTACAATAAGAGAGTATCAAATATTTTAAATATCAAATAATAAAATACATCCAACAGTGAAACAACAACACCAAAAAATACAAGTAATGGTAATTAGGGATTACTTTGCATACTTTACAACACAATTTACACAATTATTTAGCAAAATTCAAGTTTTGTAGTGAAAATAACAGAATAATTCTCTAAAACAATTAATTTTTTCTATGGATTCCTATTGGATTATATTCATTAAAATTCAATCATTTGAACAAAAATATTTCATATTAACACAACAACTACAACATCAACACAACAGTAACAACACAGTCAAGTGTTCCCAACAATCAATATAAGTCTTACAAAAATTGGTGACACCGTTATAATTAATGTACTGAAAGTTAATTTCAAAATATACTGAATATATATACAGTATATAACAAGTACTCTATAACAACAACAACGACAAACTTTTCGACAACAAAAATGTTTTATGAAAAAATTGAAAAATAACATTTTGTAAAGTATTATATATTACGATATTAACCTTTAAAATGCAAAAAAATATTTGCATAACATTAAGAATTGCAATATTAACACAACTTCATTTACATGTATATTCAGTATAAATTGTATTATAGTGTATACTATAGTATATTATTTATATTAAATGATATATTTTAGATAAATTTATTACGACAAAAATTTGACACAAAAAACGATAACTATTTTAATAGTAAAAATAAATGCTTTAAAACAATAAGTAGTCGTATTGAAACAATTGGCAAAATTGGTGACATTGTTGAGAGGAGTAATGTCGTGAAAATAGCAATAATAATAAAAATAAAAACAATCGTTGGATTTAATACTAATACAAAATAGCATTACTTTATAACAAAAAAGTAATACTTTTTTATAACAGAATTTTTTTGCTGAATATGACTATAGATGACAATAACGTTAACAGAATTATAACAGAGATTTCATACCGGGATTTGTTGAGTGGCTCTCAATATTGTCTCAGCCATTGAACAGTTATTGCATGTCTGTCCACAAGAGTTTATGGCACTAGTGATAGCACCGGTGACTGACTGGTGTGGGCTTTGGTGACCCAATAGTAATTGTGCTGCCGCTGCCACTATCAGGTCCTTAGTTTCCTTATTAATGGCATCACTTGTATTGCAATTATGACCATTACTACTACTATTAATAATATTATTTGTGGCAAAAGAGGGATTATTATTATTATTATTTTTCTTATACGGTCGGCACCTGTTGTTTGCTTTCATTTGTTGCGACATTTATTTGTTTGTTTCACTCAATATAATGAAACTATTGGTATATATATGTATTTAACTTATTTTTTAGGTATTTATTCGTTGTTAATAATTTTCTTAGTATTTATCGCAAATGTAATACAGAAACACTTCTCCCATAAACTCCAAGTGTATGAATGAGAGCTAATCCCTAACCAGCAATGTATGACATGATGTGTGAGCTTAGAGTCCAAACACACAGTTTGTATGAGAAAACAAACTCTCGATTCTTGTGATTCTTAGTACTTAAGACTTAGTTTAAGCTCATGAGCGCAACAATTGCCACATCACAGCACCACAACATTCAATGGGAACGGGAGATGCACTCGAAAATTTCAAACCAACATCACATTGCCGTTTGAAGCACAGCTCTCAACACAACAACAACACTAAACTACATATACTGTACAACAGCTATCAACTCATGAAGAGTTACACCACTTTTGCTGCCAGTTGTTGGCAAACACAGCATCAGTAAGACATGCGCTCAATATATACCAACATTTCCTACAATACACTCAAAATTAATTTAGTTGTGTTTCTCATACACATCATGTATTTTCGCCTCGTTTAACAACATACTCTCTCTCTCTCTCTCTCTCTCTCTCTCTCTCTCTCTCTCTCTCTAACTCAGTCACTCACTGACTCATATACTCACCCACCCTCTCCATGTCCTCTCTATAACTCTCTGTCATATAAAACATCTCTCTATTCATCCATTGATTCATTTTAATCAATCTCTGGCCGCGATTTTCACTTTTCTCTGCTTTTCATTCAGTCATTCAATTGATTTCATTTTCATTTTCTTCCATACAATTAGTCAAACATAAGTACAAACAATACACACAATATAATCACTGCAACAACAAAAACACATTAAATATTGAATACAATCATAGAAAATAAGTGAAAGACTTAACACATCGCAAGATTAACAATAAAAACATTAATAAGAAAAATAAATTATACGAAACAATCGGAAATAAATTAAATAACACAATAAAATCAACAAATTATACGATTAATTACTATTTATGTTATTGACAGATATGTAAGTCATAAAAAAAGATTGTAAATCACATAAAAATATAACTAATTTAAAACAACATCATTACCGATGGCAGTGTCCGTATGTTATGTAATGCGTTTTGAGCCTAAATTTTAATCATATATTAAAAATATATTAAATAGCTATTTGATTATTTTTAAAATCTACTTAATTAGTAAACAAAATGTTTGCCGAGTAATGGTAATTAAAGTGATTATTCATTTTAATATATATATATATATAAAATTTAATAATCATTATATTTGCCAAAAACAAACACATACCTCAAGAGCTCCTCTTCTCGTGTAATAAGTGACAAAACAACAACCTATTAAAAATATATTATCATTTTTATTATAATTATATGAAAATTTATCGATAATTTCATTTTTATGGTTAAATTGTTGAATATAATAAATTTAATATTATTATTTAACATTATTTATATTATGATTTTACACATTTTTTATCTTTATCTTCTATAATAAAAAAATAATATTGAATTCAAGTCAAGTATAAATAAAATTGTAAGAAAATAATTAGTTTGAATTCTTGTAACGGAATTTCATCAGTCAAGTGAAATACCAATCATTTCAATTAAACACATAAAGAATTAACTGAACAAATAGTGGTACAAATAATGGTACAAATAATGGTATAAATAATGGTGAGGACAAGCAGTTCCTCATCTTATTGCTTGTGATGGTCTACTTCTGCTCAACTAATTTAATATAGCATTTAATTTACTGTCTATTCATTGTAGTTGTGACTCAATCTAACATTTTTTGTAGGTCTCGTCGCATGACACACACACACACACACACACACACACACACACTCACTCACTCACTCACTCACTCACACACACACACACAGACTTATCAACACTGACTCTTCAATTCTCGAGAGATTTCTTAACACTATTGACGAGTTAATTGATGCCACTGTCTGTCCATTGTATTGATATCATCGGAACCAAAAACTGCACATCCATTTGATTACTTCATATAATGAAAAACAGAAAGAGAGACAAATCAACAGAAAGTAATACAGTGAGTGAGTTGCGTGAGTCTGTGTGTGTGTGTGTGTGTGTGTGTGTGAGAGAGAGAGAGAGAGAGAAATATACAAAAGGTATTTCTCATATGATGTCTATTTATTGAACTCTATTTGAGACATACTTTAAGTCACATACCATTGATGTCTTGACTAACCCATAGATCCAATCACTCAAATGTACATCAAATATGAGTGGATGAGTACTAAGACCTAAAATTCCTAATCATAAGGGAATTGATAGCAAATTATCAATAAGTCGCGACCTTTAACTTTGAATGACAGTCACAATACTGATCCCTTAAGGAGAGTCTATAAAATCCAATCATATAATTGAGTTTCAATCCAAATAAATCCAATATTTGTTGCAATAATAGACTTATACCTTAGTTTTTATTGTGCACTGAGTTTTGAATGTCGTTTATTTAACTTAAATGAAATGCACGTTTTGAATGCATTGATTTTTTTTGCCTCAATCTATTGCTACGTTTGGATAGAATTTATTATATTTATTGTATATAAAAAAACTTTTTGTGATATTTGTTTGTTAAATGATTTGAGTAAATATATATACAATTTCTAGAATGATATTTGTAGTGAAAATTTATAACAACAATTTTTAGCCTTCAAAAGGGAAACTTTTTTGAAAGGATTTAAAAGTAAAATATTTCGACTCAAAGTTATATTGGTTTGAAATAACCGATATATATATATACACTTTTTTATATATAAAACAATATTATATTTCTCTTTTATGGCTAATCCATTAGCCAATGGATATTCCCTTTCTTATATGTAAATGATATGCCATATACTCTAAACATCATATAAAATATGCTTTTATCTATTATTATATGCTTTATAAACACAATATAAGTAAAAATACCAAAAACAATATCAGCGCACAATATATTTATAGATTTTTTCAGAAAAAAATAATTTTATTAGAGTTCAAGTCATGTTTGTTTGACTGCCATTTACTCATCGGATTGATCATCAAGTTTTGGTCACAATGACCGTAGATTTAATATAATATGAAAAATACTCATCAAAAGTAGTTTTTATACTGTACTGTATATCATATGATGGGCCTCTTTATACAATCTCTACAATGGTTTTGATGTTTTACAGTCTTAGCACTTAAATATGTGACATTTAAGTCAAATGGGGAGACAGTTTCAAATGCAAACATTCAATACAGAGAAAGACATTGAAAATGGAGTTGATTTGCCATAAAGGCGTTGGGAATAGAGGATAGCCATTGCCATCAAGTCTTGTGTCACAATGAATAATGTGATTGCAGTACACCATCACTGCTTCAGCAGTCACTTCATCTATAATTCATAACAATGTTTAACAAAAATAGAGCAAAGACTCGGATGAAAGTCTCATTCACCGCATTTGATTGCACTTCAGAGACATTCATATATCGGACTTACATAATATACCAATCAATAGATCGCATCAAATAAACCAAAACTATTGCCACAAATGGCAACAAGTCTTTGCTCTCTTGCTTTCCATTATATTTGATATGCAGTGGCGTAACAACAAATACACTACAATATAGTCATGTGAAACACTATCACTTAATAAATGTAATAAACCTTAATTAATATATATTTATTATTACATTTCTTGTATCTAATAAATTTATTTTCCTTATATTATCATTATTATTGCAATAATAATCTTATATATTGTTAAGATTTATATAATAATAATATCATTACAGCAATTTTCAGTATAGTATACGCCTCTAATAAATTGTTACATTTCGTTATTTTTGCTCTTGAATTAAGCATAAATGTCGCCGACTTTCAGAGTTAGTCTTATTCAGTGAAAGATAAAACTTTTTTCAGGTATTCAAGAGATTACTCTATTTATTAGTATTTTTTATTATTAGGAAATTTATTGGAAAAAAGATCATTTTGTTTTCAAGATAAAGACATCACAAATAAAAAGCTTTTTACTCTAAGACTACAAATTTATCAAAATTGCAGTCAATTTAGTTTCGGCTTAACCTCGAGTTTATAATTGAAATTAAAAATTAAAGAAAATAAGATTAGTTTTCAAAAGAAAAATTAGTTAACCTTTGCTTTTGTTGGTTCGTTTATCTTTTAGCAAATTAATGCCATAAATATCACCGAACGGTTCCAGTAGTCTATGGCAATCAGTTTCAGTCCAATCTCTGGGAATCTGTCCGACAAACATCTTCATGGAATCACTATCTGGTTCTCTCACTATTGACTCTTCATTATTGTTATGATTAATGCAACTATTGATGTCATAATTTAAGGAAAACAGTATTAAAATTAAATAAATAAAAATATTTTTCAAATTAATTATTTATAACATACTTTATTTTTTTCAAAAAAATAATATTTTATTTCAGTTATAACAGTCTAAAGTATATTATTATTGTTATTATAACAAAAAAAATAAAAATCAATAAATAGTCTCACTTTTGCTCTTTTTGTTGATCCAATTGTTTTTCAACTTTATCTGAATCGTTGATTGAATTGTCTTCAAGCTGTTGGTCATTGACTGATGCAATGGACTCTTCTTTGATGTCAATATTTTCAGTCATTTTTTATTCACTTAAAAATATATATAAAAAAAATCTTTAAAGTGTCATTAAGTTTTATTAAATGCAACAATAAATTATTAAATATTATAAGAAAAATATTCTCAAATAATAAATAGAAAAATGTTTGCAAATGAAATGTATAAATGATAAACAAATAGAAAGTACAAAAAATTAATTTGTTGACTAATTAAAAAAAACAAATTTTCAACATTTAAATATTATTACATCGATTAAAATTATTAATTTAAAAATGGTTGCACAATAATTTGTTTAAAATTATTAAATTTAAATCACATAATAATAAATAATTTTTTATTAATTGTATATAAATGATAATTTTAAATACAAAGTTTATAAATCACAAAATGTAATTATTTGTTGTTTTAATTACTCAATAAATATGAATAATCTCTTTATAGTTGAAGTTATAAAAAATCACATTTAAATGTTTGTTTGATTAAAAATATTCAATTGGTTAATAAAAATAAATACAATATAAAAGTTTAATTAAAAATAGTACTAATATACAGTATTGAATGTTATCAATACTCAACTGAATATTAAACAGTCAATACACTTGTTTTGATAAATTGTCTGTATATTATCATTAATGGAGACTTTGTAGAGTACTGTAGTATAGTTACTATCAGCTGAACAGTTATCTTGGAGTCCACCCAACGACATAACAGTTCCCCTAAACAACGGTTTGGCAAAACTAAAGAAACCAGAAGATTGTCACCAATGGATGTGTGATTTGATGCCAATCGCAGACTCTATTAAACATAAAATGGAAAAACGGCAGAAAATTAACTGAAAAATCGCTGATAAGATAAAACATAAATAAATAGTAGAAAATTGTGTGTATTAGTCGAAAGTTATTAGTATATTACTAGAAAAAACATTTCTGTAAAATATGCTATATTACCACTTATACCAACAGTTTAAGTACTTATAAAATCCTAACACAAAATACAGCTTGTCTTTTGGGAAGATAGCGCCACCTAAACGGTATAATATAAAAAATTGGTTGACACGTGGTTTTGATTGTTTACATATCAAACCCTTAACCTGTGATTTTCATCTAATTATCTCTAGTCGTGTATAAGATATAACCATTTAAAGAGGTCTGGTCGGAAGTTTTTCGGTGATACCAATGGAGTTATCGGAGGAACACAAACGTGTCATAATTTATTATGAGTTTTTGTCCACACAAGACCCGAACGAAATTCATCGTCGGATGGTGGACAGGTTGGGCAATAATAGCCCTGCTTACAGTACAATCACCAAATGGATCCGACATTTCAAACTCGGTGTACAGTCACTCAAAGATGGCGAAAGAAAAGGTCCGGAAGTTACTGTATCGACCCCTGAAAATGCGGCCGCTGTCGAAAAGATAATAAGAGCAGATCCATGGATCACATACCGTGAGTTAGAGGAAAAGTCAGGCATTCATCGCACAACACTTCAAAAAATATGCACTGATTTGATTGGCGTACGGAAGCGTTTATGTCGGTTTGTTCCTCACTTTCTATCAGATGAACAAAAACAACAACGTGTGAACATTTGCCGAGAAAATCTAAAGATGTGGAAGAATAAGGGACATGTTTTAATTGATAAGATCACTACAGGTGATGAAACATATGTTCACTATTATGAGCCAAAATTGTCACGTGAAGCGAAGATATTTGTGTTTGAAGATGAGGTACCGCCCGATATTGTCAAACGTGATAAAACTATTGGAAAAGTTATGTACGCCGTATTTTTCAATACGGCGGGTTTGGTGGCCGCGGTAAAGTTATGCGGACAGAAGACAGCCACGGCTTTGTGGTACACCACACAATGTCTTCCTAAAGTCATTGAGGGATCTGCAAAAAAAGGAATGCTACTGCACCACGACAACAGCCGAGTTCATACTGCAAAACTGACTCAAGAGTTTTTGGCCAAAAATAATGTCAAGACTGTACCGCACCCGCCATATTCCCCCGACCTTGCAATGTGTGACTTTTGGTTGTTTAGTGGTCTGAAGCATTTTCTTCGCGGACAAGCATTTAAGACAGAGGAAGAGTTGGACTGCGCGGTGATGGAGTATTTTCACTCCATTTCTGAAGATCGCTATAAAAAAGCTTTCGAGATGTGGAGATCCCGAATGGAGCTATGCATCGAATTAGGAGGGGACTATATTTAAAAAATAAATTTTTTATTTTCATAAATTACGTCTAGTTTTCCTTGTGCTACGTTCCCAAAAGACAAGCTGTACATAACAGTTTTTTTTACAAATCTATGGTTTTAATCTGTTGTTAAATAAAGCAAAAAATATATAAAATAGTATTTAAAAATATATTTTTAAAACACGAATAAAACGTGTTGCTAAAATTAAATAACATATTTATTTATACATAAAATTCATATATATTTTGTTTTAAATATAAAAAATAATAATAATGTCTAGAAAAGTGAAGTTTAGCGCATTTAATTGAGATATAAATTTTAATAAAAATAATGATATAGTACTTAATATTATAAATGATTGCACAGGAGTTTTATGAGACATCTCATTACTGGAGAGGTTATTGAATATATAAAGATAAGTGGGATTTGCATAACTCATCTATTATTCAATTGTCACACAAAAAAGCTTTCATTAATTAATGTTTTTTAAATGTTATGTTATCTTTTGACATATCTTTACAATCACTTCAAACATTTTGAAACGACAAACACTTCATTCATATATATATTAATAGGATTTAACATTTGAATAAACATACCTTTTTAGCTTTCAGTTTAGTCTTAAATGATAATTTTTATTATTTTTATTTAATATAATGTAAGTAAAAATGTTTGTCACTGAAAAGTAAATTAATAATTTAATAATGCACTTATTAATAATTATTAATAATTTTATATATATTTATCTATAACAATGAAATGTAAACTTAAACTTAAGTTCAAATTTTTATTTTATTTTTTGTTAATTCCTATATACTAATATATCAAATCAAGTAATATCAATTTTTATATAATTACTGTTACTTAATTATAAAAAGCAATTCAATTATAGTATAGTTTAAATGTTATAAACTTAAAAATTTATATATTTAATCATTTATATATTCAATAGTAGCTATTTTAGTATATAGTTACGATATTTGTATAGTTTTTTTGTCCTACCAATATATTATAATTTATTTTTATTCTAATATTATCATATTATTTTTATGTCATTTTTTTAAAATTTGTAAAAAAATTGCATGTGTTTGGTAGTTATTTTCCACTATCCTTATAATAAATGTTAACATTTAAAATATTATTATTATTACAAAGTTTTATACATACTTGAAAGTTATTGTCTATTTGGCATTTTTTATATAAGATTGCATCAATTCACAAATAGAAATATCAAGTTTTTTAATTTTTTAAATTTACAATTTTGTCAAATTTATAAAATTGTTTATTCAAATAATTTTATTGTAATTTTCCATTTAAGAATCAAAGAACAGATTTGCTAATAATATTGAATTATGAGATCAAAAGTGTCAATAACTTATATTTTGCTGATATAAACATAAAAGCCATTAAGTGTTTATTATTATTATTAAATACAATTGGCATTTATATCAGAATACTTATTGATATTAAAATTTGTAATATATAAGTTAGATATATAAATAACTTACTATATTTAATTAACTTACTATATTTAATTAACTAAAACCTTGATAATTTATATTTCATATGTTATCAAACAACAAATTACATCAATTGTTAATTATTTTAAAAAATAATTTGAATTTGATTTTAAGTTTTTAATATATATTATTTATATGAAATATCTTATTAATACAGTTAATATGTATAACTAATAATACCGTATATGCAATTAATCCATTTATATTTAAATATTTAAATTTCAAATGTTAATTGATGTAAATTATAGTAAATTAATTGAAAATAAATATACAGAGATTTAATTCTTTTATTTGCTATATATTATTGTTTAGTATAACAATTAATATTGGATTTCTTAAAACATTAACAAACATTTTGTGAATAATACTAAAAATGTTTAGTTTTAATAATTATTCGAATTATTTTTTAAGCAATAGTCAAAAATTTAGTAGTTTTTACAATAATATTAATAATAGATTATATTATATTCAATACAATCATTGCTGCCATTCATTGGATTTGTTTTGAAGTTTCGATTAGTTTTGAATGATTTAATTTATATTTTAATAACAAATTATTATTAAAATATAATTTTATATTTATAGTTTATATTTAACTAATAATCAATGATTAGATTAAATTTATTTGACATTTATTTAAATAACCAGTAAATGATAAAAGTCAAGCCCAACTATGAGCACCGGTATTACAAATATTTGTTTGACGACACCAGATGTCGGGTTATATCTAAAGCAAGAATTTTGAAATACTTTTGAAAATTATTCTTAAGGAGTAAAGCATTTAAACGACGTGTGATTTGCTATTCATGGCATCCCTATGAGTATCCCTATCCCTCTATCCCTCTATCCCTATATCTACACAATCCGTCCCAATGTCTATCCGGTGTACATCACCAAAGGCCCCATTCCTTGAGCCATAACTGCGCTCTCATCTCTCTCTTTCGTCTCAATCGTTGCCTAACTTTTCTCGCAATCAGTTTTACTCAACACATTGCCATCAAATGCATGACTTCTATAATAAAGCAAATCCTTATAGTGATTATAGTACTGATGAAGAGCAACATCAGTACCGGCAACGGGAAAGACATCACCACATGGATGGACATCATATGAGATCAGAACACGACAACTGTATGTGTCTGGTGTGGGCCTGTAAGACATGCAAACGTAAGACCGTATCCATCGACCGCAGGAAAGCGGCAACAATGAGGGAAAGGAGAAGATTAAAGAGGGTATGTCTACTATATATCACATATCAATCAACTTTTATATTAAATTTTTTACATTAAATTTTATGTTACATTTAACTATAATTTTATCAAATAATTCAAATTAAATTTTTAATTTAAATTAAAATTCAATAAATTAGATTTTATTTGAAGTAAATTTGTAAAATAAATCTTCCATAAAGGGGTTCAGATGATCTCAATTTCAACTTACTTGAGTGTATTATATGAATTGAATTTTACATTTATTACATCTAACTGTAAGCTTAGATACTAAATTGAGAGACAAATTAATATGAGTTTCAATTTTGAATATCATTTTATTTATAACTCTTGTTTCATAATATTTTGAAATATTCTCACCAAAAAAACCACAGGATATGATTAATACATAAAATAAAATATTTTTGAATCAGTCTTTTATTTAGCAGTTGATTGTCCCACGAGTATAGTCTGTAATATTAATATAATGTAAAAGTCATAAAAAGATTTGTTGATTCATATAATATGAGATATTTTTATATTTTTCTTGAATAACATTTAACGAATGCATTCAAGAATTAGTCATATTTTGTATATATTTATAACTTATATTTTGAAGTAAAATAAACTAAAAATATTATTGAAAAGCTATATTTATAGTATTGTTTTGTTATATATTTATAAATATATGTATATATTTTGAGGTGAATGAGGCGTTTGAGATACTGAAGCACAGGACATGTTATAACCCGAATCAAAGGTTACCGAAAGTGGAAATACTTCGGAGTGCTATTGAATACATCGAGAGCTTAGAAGGTCTTCTTCAGCAAAATAATAATATAGGAAACGGATCGACACCTTTGGGTTCAAACAGTTATAGTATCCCAGAATCGCAAATGAGTTCAAACTCAATGTTTGCCATAAATCACTGTTCAATGGTCTCATCAGAGAACATGTCATACGGCGAGTGTGAGTACAACACGACTGTCTCGTCTTCTTCCTCATCATTGAGTGACTCTTCAATGGTCTCCAGTTTGGACTGTCTTTCATTGATCGTTGAGAGTATATCACCAATAAATATGTGCGAAACTGATAGAAGCCCTCAAAAGACTAATTACCCTTTACTGACATAAGTTAAATAAATGTATTCAACAAAATATGTATGACTTGTCTATGAGAGGCCTACCAAATACAGAAACATAGGACTGTAGTCCATAATGATAGTGACAATGAAGATCGGGATCACATTGCAACTCGTTTTACACATCACTGCACTCCAAACACAATCATTCAATTACCACTCATTTGAATGCAATCCATCAAATCAACGGTTAGGAGACGTAAAACTATACATTTTTAAAAAGTTTTTAGACTAATTCAAAATTATGCCCTCTATTTCATTGTGTGCCTTAAAAGACCAAATTAAACACTGTTTTTAAATATAATAAAAACAATATTAATTTTAAAGTGCATTACAAAATATAATTATTTTTTAATTAAGCAATAATATTTGTAGAAATGAGTGCAAAATGATCTCGATTGGTTTTGTAAATAATTAAACATAAAATTTTATTTAATATCATAGATAAGTATTAAATATTATGTACTTAATAGTTAGATATACCGTAATTTTATTGATTAATAATATATATTATTAATATATAATATGCTCAATGTATTAATAGATGATACTGTAATTAAATTTGTATTGATACTATACTAACTCAATTTTTAAATTATTTAATACTTTTTTTGAAATAAATCATTGTAGTAATGAAACAAACATTTGATGTAATTATTTTTATATAAAATATACAGAAAAATATTTGTTTGTTTGAGACGGCAGATACGGCACCGACACATTCAATATACTGTAGTAACACATGTGCTTTTGAATACAATTAGTTATATAAGACTTTGTGGGGCTTAAATCCGCATCTCATTTGCGATAAACGGTTCAATTGTTATATTACTAGTAGTTTAAAACTATTTCAAACATTGATGTGGTTATAAAACTTTGAGAATTGAAACAATTTTATAAAAAATGTAAATTTAGTTTTTATTGCATATTTTGAAAGCTTGCAGAAATATTTTTTATTTAATGACATTTTTAAAGCAGTTATATTAATATCAAATTATTATTATATAATGAACCAAAAACTATATAATCATTGGTAGAAAATTTATTTAATAATTAATGTTTTTGTGATTTTATGCTACAAAATGTGATGATTGTATAATGTATCATTGGTTTGAATTTATATTTGTACTATATATATATATATATATATGATATTAGATTTAAAATAAAAAATAAAGTCAACAATAAATTTACAAAAATTTTAATAGTTTTTGAGGAGTTCAGGAATTTCCTGTCGTTTATATCATATATTTAGTGGTTTTTTAAAATATCATTTATTTATGTATTTCATTTTACAAAGTGATTTATGAAGCTTAAAAAATATTTGACTTATATTTAAATTTATGTATTTGTTTGTAAATGAATTACATTTCAACAAAAATATTAAAAACTTTTTAAACAATATTCACATCTCTCGTCAGTTATTTAATTATCCAACAAAATATAAATTTCAAAAACTTGGCTCATATTATCGTATAAGTTGTCTTTTTTAAATAATATATCTAAATGTTATTAATATAATTTATACTGTGTATCTTATTTTCAAATTATACAGTGTTTTTCTATAAGGTTTTATATAATATATATATAAATACAAAATTTATACAGAATTTGCTAAACTATAAGTACAGTATCAAAAATGTTTTCAATGTATTCAATAATGTTAATATAGATGTATTGATAGTTTTATAAATATATTAAATATAAGCAACGATATATAAGTCTACAGTATATAAATTTTAGCATTAAACAAAATTGTTATCATATTTGTGATCTGATATATATTTTTATTTTTAGGTAATATGAGATACATGAGTACAATGTTTGCATTGCATATGAAAATTCATTCATAAACGCAATCAAAAGTTTGTTATTTTGTGAAATCAAACAACTTTATGGCCAAAAGTTTATTAAAAACCACAAATGGTTAGCATTTTGAGTGAAAAATTTGCAATAGTTTTTATTTAGTGCTTCCGTTATGACTATTGCGGACTATTCCCAAAAAAGTGTGGCACTGGGAGGTCGTCTATAGCTCTGACAAAATCTTTATAGTTCTTATGTAAGACTCTGGACGTAAAGTTTTTATGCAATACACGAGTAATAACAGTAAAAACATAGGATTTCTACAAACAACTAAAATTCCAATCAATAGTAGAGGTGATGACAAAATCATTTGCCAACACTAGTGCTAAATGTTGTGTAGTGTCCGACATATAGGCGTTGGAATTTCCATATATTTCACATACAATTCCCACTGAAATTCACTCTATAAATGTCATCAATGGTCAGCCTTTATCCAAAGCCACAGAGCATTGGATTGCAAACAAAAATATTTGTTTTCTATGATATGAAGTATCTTTAAATTGCTTTTTGTGTTGAAAATAAGGCACAATTATATACACTGTATATCATACAGTGACACAAAAAAATCTTAGTGTTATTAATAACTAACTTTTTATATGAGAAAAAGCTAGTAATCTCTGTAGTAATTGTTTCATTTCTTTTTACAACTTATGAAAAATATAACTATATTTAGACCCAATCTCTCTCTTACATTGAAAAATAAACTTTTTTACTGTACTGTCACTTTCCGTTAGACTATGACTTTTAAAAACATGTTTTTATTGCCATTCAAAGTATATAATATACACTTTTTTCTTAGTTTACAGTACTATATAGAGATAAGTTACTGTTAAGTTAGTCATATGTATATAATAGTATTTGACTAATAATATAAATACAAATATAAATGAAATCAAGAACTCTATAAATAAAAACAAAAAACATAAAAATTGAGTTTTTATTTTAAACACTTTCATTCAATGTGAATATACACAAAAAATATTGTATAAATGAAGTGATGCATAAAATTTCTCTTATTTTTTATTTATAGATAAAACATTATTTTAAATTAATTTTTTGTTATTTGTAGCACCATGGGTGTGATTCATAAATTAAAACATATATTGATAAAATTGAAAAATTTTTAAAAACTATATTAGAAAATATAGTTATTTAATAAAACTATTATTACATGATTTAATCATATTTCTATTATAATTGTTTGAGTGCTTGAATTAGTAAATATTAGAAAATAATATTATGTTTATATAAACTATTTATATATAAAACGTCCAGATATTTTACGGTAAGATTAATGTTATAAAGATTTAAATAACTACGTTTAACACTGTTATATAATACTGTATATAACTGTAACTAAAGTAAACCAAATAAATATTTAATATGATTTTATTAACTTATCTATGCTGTCATATATATATATATATATATATATATATATATATATATATATATATACAATAACATACTGTATAATATCAAATAACAAATTTAAAACTATATGTTAAATATTATTTGTAAAAAAACTTTATAATTATTTATTATTAATTATTTAACATAAAAATAAATTTTTATTTAAACTTAAATTATAATTATTTTAAAAGCAAAAATTGATTCATTTCCAACACTTTAATGTATAACATTTTGATTAATATTGTGTATAATAGTTGCAAATTATACAGTAGTTATATTATTAACCGTGAAATTAATTTGAATTATATTTCAACAAGAAGATTAACATTAGTTTTAAAATTATAACTGATTTTAGTTGAATTTATATAATTTGTTAGACATAATAAAAGATCAATATTTATACAAAAATGTTATTTATATTATAGACACAATTATTTTTCAGTTTGTATATTAAATTATACAATAACCTAACCAAACAAAAGAATTTAATTAATTTTTCATAAAAACAAATAAAAGATTATTTTTTATTTATATTGTCATTGAGTTTTTAAAATTTAAAAATATATAACAATTGTAAAGTAATCTTAAAATTATCAAATGGAAACATTTCTTTAAGTATTTATACATTTAATGTAATAGAAATTAATTATTTAATGTTAACTATAAATATAAATACAGTATATTGTATTTACAATACTTATAAGCATATAAAGTCAATGTGTCTAACATTAACTGAAGCAATGAATACAATTTTAAGTTATGTAACAAAAAGTTGAAACATTTTTCTAATAATAAAATCACATTTTGTATATAACAACTAATTTATTGTATTTTGTGAGAAAAATATAAAATAATTTCATTTGTTAAGCAAAATTTTATAAAATAATTTGGATAAAAAAAATTAGAGTAGATATCAATGGGACAGCTATACGATTGGTTGGAACGGGTGTTTGTCTGTAAAGATAGAAGATATGGTGAGGAACGACACCCTAAGTATATCTATTTGGTGCCAAAATGTGTCAAAAAATGCTATTTTATTATAAAACAAAACATAAAGACATTGAAGTTAGAAAAGGGATACAAATATAGTATCAAATAATTAATCTGACATAAAATGACAATAAAATTACTATTCTTTGGAAAAAATGTCTTATCTTTTGATAATTTGTTGTTAAGTCGCATGACTTGTATGTATATCTTGATGACGACCATCTATGGTCATCACTGATTTCCACCGGAAATACTTAATTACTTTTTTAAAGTTTCTTTTAAATAGTATTTCAAAATCACTTTTTAGTACATCTTTCTATGCTTAAGACTGATACTAATTTATTGATTACAAAATAGTGAAGATTTTGTGATAATCTATATAACGGATGCTTTGGAGACAATATTTTTGAAGATCAGTAACTAAATGATTACATTACTAATAATTAAATTATATTAAACTAAATTTATATATTGAATAATTTCTGCATTTTATTTTACTAATTAGTAATTACTAATAGACTTATAGTATTAAACAATGGTGTGATATATCACTAAACATTAGTCATTAATACAATGTTATATAACGCGTGCAAATAAAATATTTAAATTTTAAATACCTGTTAATTATCTATTGATTGGTTAATAAAGTATAGATCTATTTATTATAAGATATGACTAATTCTAGTATTGTTTCTATAAGTACGACAATACCGACTTCAGGTGGCGATAGCCCTACCATTTCAGAGCAAAATAGTGAAGACTCATCTTCGGGTTCATCACTAATCCTATACATAACACTGGGACTCGTGTCCAGTCTATTATTGGTTGGATTTGTTTATATCATAATATTTTTATTTTTAAGAAAGAGAAAATCTCCCGAAGATAATGAGGCATCCATTTCTGAAAAGTCACACTCATTACTGTCAGATCTTCCCTCAACTGATGTACAAACTATTGTTATACCACACTCTCAGCTCAAACCTGTCAACAGTCATGTCTTCCAATGGAAAGCCAACAAAAATAATGCAAATAAGAATAAACCGCTAAAAACGGCTGTCCCAGTGGTCGCACCAAAACCTGTCACACCTATGAAACAACAGCGCGTTAAACAAGTAAAAGTCAATCCGAAACCACAAAATAAAGACAAAAAGAGAAAAGCCATCAAAAGGAAAGTCATTCCTATTAAACAAAATGCTAATAAAAATATTAAAAAATGATATATAATATATATATCTTAAATAAGTGTTATTAATAAAAAATTGTATGTTTTTGTGTAAGATTTCTAATTTAAAATATAAAGTTCAATATAACAAATATCAATAATATAAATTATATTATATAATACAATATCGATATATTAAATACCTTTTTGTGGTTTTTATTCAGATATAGGCATCCCATGTCTTAATGTTAACAGTAAGGGTGTATCACTTAAACAAATGGCCCAATTATAAGGCTTATACTAAATACCGTAACTCTTTACTTACATACCATAAATGTTAGGCTTGTGTCTAAAGTATACATTCAAAATTTATTAACCAATAGTCTATTTTGAAATAATTGTAACAAAAATAATATTTAACAAATTAAATTAGTTATAAAATATAATACATTTTAAATTATTTTATTATATAAATTAAAAATTTAAATATATAATACAAATATCAAATTACAACCTATACAAACTAAAACTAAAAATTAATACTAAATATATATTATGTGTATAACTTTAATATTAATTTAAACAATTTCGTTTGGATAATATATGTCAATTTGAAATTTTTAAGATCAATAATTTTTTACCAATAAAAGCTGTCATTTCTATCAATAGAAATATGAAATTTTTATATTATGAATAAGCTTGAAGTGACATATAATTGAATAACATATTTTTTGAAATTATACAATTACAATAGTTTTAAGCAAAAATTACCAAAAAAAAATCATATGTGTCGCATATGTTACTAATTATGAGCTTATTTAGTGAAAAACAGTTACATACAACACAGCACACACACACACACACACACACATATATATATATATATATATATATATATATATATATATATATATACACATTCAGGTTTTAACAAGATTTGTGTTTTTTTAGAGTATGATTACATTGTAAAGGGATTTTTGAAAGCAGTGTATTAGTGTATTAGTCTATCAGTTATTATCAGTCGTAAGTCTTTAGCGATCCATAGATGTGTTGTTTCAGTCTTTAATTGAAGTCTTTAAAAAAGCTATAAATTCTTGACTCAAGAGATACAGGTCTTGACTGACATTACTGTAAAAATCGTCTCAATATACTGTATGACACAAACACTACATGTCTATCGTAAAGTGTACTCAAATACTGTATAATATAATATTTGCAAATCCAATGTCATAGCATATGATATGAGACAGTAATGCTTATAAGTTATAACAAATGTCACTTTAGGAAACTGTTTTCAAGTTATTCAAATTAAACTAAATTTTACTATTATTACTTTTTAATTATAAATATACTGTACTTATTGTTAAAATATATCTATATTGTATTATAAATAATTAGTTAAGATATTTAGACACTTGTTTAACTGTTATACTTATTTGATCATAAATAGTCTAAGTTTATTAAAATTTTAAATAATACATTAATTTATATATATTGCTAATTATGTTTTTAAAGTTAAATCCGATGTATTAAATTTCAATGAGAAAATATTATATAAATGATTTAGGATTGTAATGAACTCTAAAATTTATATAATATATCAGTTTATTATATTTTTACTGCTGTCTACTAATCTATTATGGCATAGAGTCTCTGTTATAATATTCAGTACTGTGTATATATTGTATATATATATATATATATATATACAGTAATTTATATATATAATAATATATATAATGTACTGTATATATTGAGATCTAATTTTCACATCTAATGAAGTTTTCTCAAAGTTTTCAGTCTTTCAGTGGTATATCTTTGACTGACCCCTTGTTTCACAGCAATAAATATTTGATGCGACTTAACGGTTGACATATTATAACTTATATATTGTTTATTTTAAATTTTATTATATTATGCTATATTTTATATAGTATATATAACACACAGTATTTTCGTGTCAATACAAATTCAATTTAAAAAATCAAAATAATTGCAAATATATTAAATAATATGTCAACTATAATAAACACAGTGTATATAATGTAATATAATATATACTATATAGTGTATAGTTATGGTTATATATTGTAGTATATATAGTTATATATAGTATATAGCAAATTACTAATTAAATTCATTGAAACTTTTTGAAATAACAATCCAATAATAACTGTACTTTTTTATAAAGATAAAAGTTGCAAAATATCATAAAAATTATTGTGTGGTCTATAGACTATAGGAATACATTTTTTTTTCGCTTAAATACAAAATTTAATAAACTATTATATTTGAGTAAATCATTCAAACTTGTAAATTATCTAAAGTACTAATTATATATTTATTGACTTAAAGTTTGCTAATGTTTATATTTAGGTATTTATAAACAAAATAAACTTGGTGAAATTATATTAAAATGTAGTTAACTATTCTAATAAATAATTGTAGCTTAAAATTGATTATTTATTTTTTATTTTAATAAATCATTAAATGACGCGATTAACGCCATAATTAATTGTTTTTATATGAGTTTATTATATAATTATGACAAATATTGCAAATTCAATACTATTTTTACGCCCAATAAATGTCATCACAACAAGATTTATGAGATATATTTGACAGTAGTTTGGGTTTTAATAATTTATTTTAGAAGACGTTTAGATTTTATCAACAGTTAATCAACAATAAATATTTAATTTAAAATGCTAATTATTTTATTATTTTTTATACAATTAATATTATAAAAATAAATGTATATTATAACTTGTAATTATTACATTTTTAAGTAACATATTATTAAATATTTATTAATTACATATATTACTAATTAAAATTATATTGATTTTAATAATAAAAATTACATACTTTATTTAATAGTATCAATAATGTTGTATCTATAAGATCATTAAAAATAGTTTATAAACTTATTAGTAATATATTAGTTATTATATAAAAACTATAAAATATTATAATATTTTGCTTTATATTAATAAAGCAATATTAAAAAAGGTTTGAAATATTTTAATAAATATAGATTATTTATAACATAAAACATTAATATAATAGATGTTATCATATAAAATGTGATTCAAAAATTAGTATTAATTACAATCAATAGACAACACATTATATTATAAGTTATAACCAAAACCTAAGGGAAATACGTGTTTGTAATGCAGAGAAGCTAACTATTAGATCAAATAAAAAATATTGTATATCATAACAATAGTACATATAATGAGTTAGCAGAGTGGCGCAGTGGAAGCGTGCTGGGCCCATAACCCAGAGGTCCGTGGATCGAAACCACGCTCTGCTAAATTTATTTTTTGTGTTTTTTATTTTATTTTTTTGTATTATTTTCCAATATAAGCATTAAATTAATAATATTATTATCAAATCAATTAACACTAATTTGATTTTCATTTATTTATTTTTGTTAATATTTAAGAAAATGTGTAAAATAAAAATAATAATAATAATAATACGATTGCAATGACTATAAATATTAAAGCCATTGATGACAGCGTAAAGTCAATGTCACTAAAAATATAAGTTTAATACAGTAGTTGGGTTTAAATATAATTAATATTTTGTTGAGAGCACCAGTATGTCAAATACATGCCATTTCTATTATCCATTGACGACAAATTGTATAAATACTTATTGATATATAATCTATATTATTATACAAACTATATATTAAACAGTAGACTAAATGATGCAATTGATTAGGCAATTCATTTCAATTATATTACAATTAAATAAGTTTTGATACTATAAATAAGGTTTTAATTAAATTAACTTTCAATATATGATAAAACATATATTTGTGTTTTGGAGACATTTGACAGTTGGTATCATAAAAACAATAGAAAAGTTAATTATTAAAAAGCATTACATTTATTAAATAGGAAACTATTTTGATATTAAACAAATTGATTCATTGGTAAACTAATCAAACAAAGTGAACGCAAACAATAATATTTAAACTTGATCAATTTCAAATTCAATTTAACTATAGTATATATATATATATATATATATATATATATATATATATATATATATATATATATACCTATGGTAGGTGTTTTAAATTTGTTTAATTGTTTTTATTTGTTATACAGTATAATGTTTTTAATGTATTTAATGCTCTATATTATCATTATATAAGTCATTAATTTGAATTTTCATAGTATCTAAAGGTATATTTGAATGAGAGTTTGTAAGAGATTTGTTGTGTGCAATGACTGCTATTTTTCAGTGATTCACTGCAACAGAGATCTACCGAATCTTTACACAGATTTATAGTCAATATATAGAGTCAGCAATTGTGGGAACAGTCGTTCAGATCTCAACCTCAATGGCAACTGTTTTTCGCCCAATTTATCAATGATTTCATAAAACAACAATCAATTTTTTATTTTAAATTTATATATAAATTGATTGAAAATATTGTAAATTTTCAATAAGTCATCTTTAATCTCAACTCTTGATTTAATTCTTTTAATATAAAGTTACAGTTATTTTAATATTATTAATAATTTTATAAACATAATTAAAATAAAGTAAGTTATTAAAAAAAATATTACAACTTTTTATAAAAATATTTGTTTAATTAATTGTTAATAATATCTAGTGATGTACCGATTGCAAAATGCGCAATTGCATTGGTCGGAAATTGCGTGAAATTGCCGCAATTGCAAAAAGCTCGATTGCGAAAATCGCAATTGTAACATAGAACAATTTATAATTTTTTAAAATTTAACAAAATTTAAATGGTAAAGGAATATCAATAAAAACATAAATTAATTATATAATTTTTAATTATTTTATCATAAAATGTTGCCATCTAAAAGCCATGTAAAAATAATAATAAATTAGTAAATTATCTTAATATATAGTAAACTAAATTTTTAACGTTGTCAAAGTTAATTTTTATACATTCCCTCATGCGCGCAATTTCAAGCAATTTCATGCAATTTTCCGCAATTGCGGCAATCGAAAATTGAATTGCGAAAAATTACCAACACTAATAATATCATTTATTATTTTATTATATTTTAACTATTAATCTTTTATATTACATTAACATGTAATTGACTGTCTGTGTAATGATGTCTCTCTTTATTTTTGAGATATTCTCTGAGATTTTATTTTTGATTTATATATTTAATATACATATTGTATAATAATTGGTAAACAATTTCTCTAAAATTTTATTTTATTGCCAGAAAATTTAAATTTATATACTTCAATAAAATACAATATAAATTATTTTTTATTTCAATGTTTTATGGTAATATTTTTATTATTTATATAATTATTAATAAAGTTAAATTAAATCTAATAAACTATATAATACTTAAATTGTAATAAGTTATAAAGTATTTTTAAATATGATATTTTTGTAAAATAATATGTTATTTATGACTATAAAGATAATAGTATTCTTAATGTTTTTGTATTAAGTTATTAAAAATTAATGATATAATTAGTGAAATGTCAAACTTAGTCTTTTTGATATTTCCTAATAATTAATTTAATTAAAAGTAACTTTATTTCTACTTATATAATTGAGATATTTATTTATTCAAGTATTAACAAAATAAGTTTGTAAATCAAATTATTATTTAATAAAAATAAAACGTTATAAATAAAAACAAATTATAAATAAGATGTTTATCATAAAATCAATTCAAATATAAATATTTTTACACATTTTTTGATTTTGTGAATATAAGTTTGGTAAACATATCTTGACATTAATTATATATAAAAATAAATAACTTATATCTAATCCAATATAAAAAGAGATTAAAATAGAATTTTTAAAATTGTGTATATATTTTACTATTACTTAGTTTTAATAAGTTTTTAAAATCTACTTTCATTTAATGTCACATATTTTTTATTAATTGAATTTAAAATATACCAATATTAATTTGTAATTTTATTAACATTTATATCTTTTTAAATTTTGTTATTTTTACATTTAATATTGTTATCATTTATTTAGTTATAAATTTAGTTGATTTCAAAATAGAAAAATTTGTTTTTAAAAATAATATTCAATTTATGACTTAGTTTGAAATAATATAAATCAATGAATTACAGAAAAGATTTTTTTAAAAGCCATCTAAAGTTTAATAATAAATGCAACAAATGTTTTATTAAAAGTGTTAATGCATTTTTCAATAGCTTTTTTAATTAACAATAACTGTATTCTTGTATATTACATTAAATACTATTTTTTATTCAATAAAATATTATTGAAATGTATTAATATTGTATTATTTTTAGTGACATTTATTTTTAAAATTTACTGATAAATACTTTACAAATTATTACATATACATTTGCAGCCTTACCTATGCTAATATAATAGTAGTATTATAGAAAACTAAAATTTATTTGTATAGTTTTGACGTCTTATCAAAAATTAAATAAAAATATATTTTTTTATATAAATACTATATATTCATATAATTTCCTAGAAATCCTATATAATTTGTTTATATAAAAAATTATTTAAAATAATTCTTAATATTTAGAAAAAAATATAAGATCTTCAATTGACTATAAAATATACAATTCTTTATAACAATATTAAAAACAAATATAAATGCCATTTATTATATCATATTTAAATACAATTATTAATAATGACATTTTTATTGTAACAAATTCTTAAATATTTTTCTTATTTTTTAAAATAAATTTCTATTTTTCAAAATTGAAATAAAATAACATTTTAGAAATTTTTTTATAAATATGAGTATTGTTTATAATATTAATAATAATTAATTTAAATTATAAAACAATTATTGTTTAATGTTTATTTAAATGTAATATAAACAAAATTAATATTTTTGTTATAATAACTTAATATTAAAACAATTTGTTTTTTTAATATACAATACTTTAGTCAACTAATATAATACAAGATTAATTATGACTACTTTAAAAATAAAATTTTTAGTATATAATCTTTTGAACATTTATTAGACTAAATGATAATTAAACAATTAAACAATAATAAATAAGAACTTCTTATTTAAAATAATATATTTTAGTCAATTGAGCTATGATTTAAATAAACATAATCTAAAGTAGAATTATATTTTTAAAACTTAATTTTTAAAAATCAAGATTATTAATATTAAATTTTTATTTTATATGTATTTTAATTAAATATTCAATATAACAAATTCAGTAAATATATAATATTTTATTATTAAAACAAATTTAATTTTAAGAAATATAATTAACTATTTATATAGAATTGACAACAAAAATGATTGTTTCACAACAAATAAGTTTTATATTGCTATCACTGGTAATACTTGTGACAAAATTAGTTATTTGTCAGCCAATTGTCGACAATAGCGATCAACACAAGACCACAACAATCAAAGATATTAATGAATCAGATTTAAGATATTTAATTGTGAAGACATTATCTCGTCATCCTTTGGGTATTTTGGGACATATTATCATAGGAGCCGTTGATAAGGCTGGTGTTGACGGACATAAAACTGGTATTTTTATAGCTATTATAAATGTATTTTATTTATTATCTAAGTTGTGATAATTATTTGGTGTAATTAATAGATGCGATGTCTGTAAGGGATAGACGCTATCAGACACCCAATGCTATTAATGATCAAAGTTTTCTCCGATTTGGACGAAACACTTACCGGAACAGCAAACGACCCAAAGATAACTATGATCTTAACGACCGATCATTTTTACGGTTTGGCCGAAGTTGGAGTCCCGATAGTTAAGATATTTATTACAAATCTTAATATTATAATTACGAATAATGAGTAAATTAAATGTATTTTAATTTAATAAATCTAATAAAATATAAATCACGGTTTTGTGATACAAAAAAAATTGTCATTAAATATAAATATTTGTAATTACTATTAAAAGCTAATAGTATTATTAAGTATAAATTATTAATCTATTGATATATAAATTTATATATATGTAAAGTATATTAAGAATTTAAATTATTAAAATATGAATTTAGTTCAGAATTTAAATGATTTGCTTATTTTGTAACTTTATTAAAACATTTTAATAATGAATTTGACAAAATATTTATCGAGTTTATCTTAAAAATTAGTATTTATGTAATGTTTGTAATGTGATTTTTAATATGAATTTTAAAATGTTTTAATGTATTTAGCATTTATATAATATCTGTCAGTTGTTACATATAATTCACTTATTTAAATGTTTTTATTTAATTTAAAAAATTCATTTTAATTTATAATCAAAAAATAACAATAAAAATAGTGTAAAATAAAACACATTTGTTTGATGGAAATATAATTTTTTTCATATACTATAAATTATAATCAATTTCGAGGTTTTTTCTGTAGTTGTCGACTACGGTATATATCATACTGTGGAGGAGCGGGATTGGAGTCATCGCCATCTGCCTCATCGTCCTCATCATTGAGCGTTCTCTTAGAAATGTTTGTATTATTTTCTGCCGCTTCCATAGCTATAGTAAACAATTTGCGGCCGTCTTGTACTGGTATGCCTTCAGGACGGGGACTCGTGTCCAGAGTTGAAAACTTTGTGCGAATGAGATTCATTAGATCATCAATCGATACAAACGGACCATTGAATGATGAGGGATGAGGTAATTGTGCCAAAAGAGTGGTCACGGCTTGTGGTGGAGGAAATATACCACCGCGATGTAGGTTACCAACTGTTTTAGTGATAAAATCATTAAATTAATTTAATTTAATTATCATTACTATATATGTTTACTTGGATTTTGTTTAGGCTTATACGGAACCATTTGTGAGAAATCGGGTTTTGGATAAGTGGTTAAAGTCGACGGAACGTTATTTGAGACAACATTAGCGACAACAGGTGTGAATGGATTTTGTTGGTTCTGTTTGACAACATATCCAATCGACTTGAGCTCAGTTTGGGAACAGGGAAGCAGATTCTGAAATTTATATCTATCGACCAGCCATGCAGTCTCTGATGTCTGTTTGTTGAGCTTTTCTATGGCTAAGGCTCTCCTCTTTTCCACTTTGATAACACTGGACAGGTCTCCAATTTGACACTCAAACTCAAGAAACTTTGTCCAAATTTCACTATAAAAATAGTAATCTTTTCATATTACTGTATATCTAATATATTACATTTATATAACTATGTGTGATATCTTTTTTAAAATAATAACATAATTACAGTAAAATAACAGAATATTCCTGACAGGAAATTCCTATCAAAATTAATTAATTTGATGTTACATAAGTTAATATACTAATAAAAATATAATGTCATAATTTTAATAAACTTACTTCTATAATATATTACAACTACAGTATAATAAACAAGAATTCTATATCAATATAGGGTATAACTATTATATTATGACTACAGTATACTGTATAACGATATCTGTTTCAATCAATAAACTCTTATCAAATTTCATAATAATTTCTATATTGTCTTTCATAATATGCAATAACAAAATTGGCAAAAATAAATGATTAGTTAAATAACTTTCATAATATAATAACATCATTATTAATAATAGCACAGTTGATGAACAAACAAGTGTTGCATTATATAAAAAATATCGTCAATAAGAATAATAAACATTATTACTTATAAAATAGTAATCTCTATATCTGTTTATTAAATATTAATAATTGTATCGCATCTTAACATATCTATACTTTGATATATCTTTATTACATCATATATTATCTAATATTCAATTTTATTTGATTATACACTTAACTCGTATCAAAAAATAAAATTATAAAAATATTTTACAAATTAAGTTATGAAAACTTAATGAATACATGAAAGCAATATTTGTAAAGTTGCGTTACATGAAAAAGTCATCATTAAGTTAAATGTTTGACAAATACAGTTTTAATCATTTTTAATTCTAGTCATTCAATAAGTCATGATAACAATATTATCATAATTTAATTTATACACAAAACTATTTTACACTCATGTTATAATAGATGTGTGTATATCTATAATATTATATATATGACATTAACGCCATATTAAATCAATTTAGTTGTTAATTTGTAAAAATAAAATGCAATAAAAACTACATTTTATGACTTACAGTGACTTTTCAGGCGCCAGAGTTCCAGTAGTGAGGACTCTCTCAAACAGTACTCTAATATTATTTTCTTCATTCAAATGCGTTAAGTAATCAATATATGAGAGAATAAATTCAGGTGAGTTCCCAAACTTCTTGAGTCCCAATTCAAAGATCTTTGACGTAACGTTTGAATCCTATAATATTAAATTTAATCAAACATTCAAATCATTGTATATTCAATGTAAATATTTAAATACAATAATTATATGAATATATTCAAACAAATATTAACTTTATTGCAATAATATTCCATAAGAGCCGCCGCCGACCATATTTCATGACCACAACGACTGTCCTCACGGGCTCTCTTGAACACACTTCGGGCTGTTGTTATACTTTCAGTTCGTCGCCTAAACTTCATGTACTGAATATAAACAAGTGTCGGATCAAATCCTGGAGTTTGAATATTCAATAGTTTCTCATATATTTTAATGGCTTCTTCTTTACGGTTACGTGACTATACAAATAAAATATAAATATAAAATAACATAAAAATTGTTATATAAACTAATCATAAAAGCAAACATTGCATAACAGTCTAAAATCAATACTTCTTCAAAGTCGGCGTAAGCAAAGTTAATCAATATATTAGTGGAAAGTAGTGTTGTGGTGGCCCTGTCATAGATGGCCGACACTTCCTCCTGCAATGTCTTCTGTTCGTTCATATTTCCCTTTTCTCCCATTTCTTTACTCTTTTCTTCGATATAAGAGGCAAATTCATACCAAACGTCTGGGTGATGGCCCAGACATAGGATACATTGTTCGTATGCGAACTGAACTGTTTTGTGAATATAATTCAAAGATAAGTTCAAATATTTACTTTTAAAAATTAAATTTAAAACAATACCTCTTTTAATGACTAGAGAAGTGTCTTCGGTTTTCATTGGATTACTTTTCTCCCACTGAATGTATTTCCTCCAGAGTTCCACTTGTTTTGCCTCATCGGATGTGTTTTGTGGAGGAATTGCCGGAGCGTTGCGATTAAGACCACGAGTAACAGCTTCGAACTCTTTGGCAACTCTTCGGGCATTCATATAATCTTTAGATCGATCGGCGATCATCTTCTCGGCTATCATTTGGTTTATATTCTGTTAAAATAAAATTATTTATAATAATAACGCAATAAAAATATAATTGAATGTTAAAAACCTGTTCATAAGTGATATAATCCTTCCAAAAGGATTCAATACTAATCATAGGGTTAACGACACCCCTTTGGTAAACCCTACGAACGGCTGTAATCTTTTGGTTTTCGGCATAACTACCGACGGCTTCGACATTCTTAAGGAAGTGGACGTAATCGTTCCAAACTGAATACGATTGGATGTCAATTCCGATTTTCTCTAATGTAAAATCATAGGCTTTGGCCATTTTTTCCCGATAATCGGGAAATGAATTCTTTGTATCCTTTTTTGTTCAGATAATTTCATACAATTTGTTTAATACTAATCAATGAATTCAATTTTGGGGTTTAATTTTTGCACTCACTTTAATATATGTTAAATAACATCTCCAGAGATCAATATTAAGGACTTTGGTTAGACAGCGTTGAAATAGCTATACAAACAATTGAATAAACAAATTATATAATCAATTAAATCATTTTTGTTACAATCATTACTAATCGTATTTATAATACCCGTTCAACTTTATCGTAGTTACGAGATTTCATCTGTCATTCAAAATAATAAAATGTTTATTTTAATAATTTAAATATTTATTTTATTTGTATATATATATCAAAATTATTCTTATTATACAGAATATTAATTGAAAATTTAAATAAATATTAGAAAAATAACTAAATTATTTAAAGTACAATATCTCTTAATGCAAAGAAAATAAATTAGCTTTATTTGTAATGCAAAATATATCACTAAATAACAATAAAATAATTTAAAGATGTTTGGGCTCACTCTTAGGATTTCAATCAAAAGGATTAAAAACTAATTATAACTAACATTCAACTAAAGAAATAATGCAATACATTAAATAACAATTTATTATTTATTTATTTTAGGTGAGACCAGTACTTTTCAATCAATTAATATAAACTTAATAAGTTTTATGTTAAAAAGTTTTCTCTCGTTATTAGTTTTAGATTTGCGTTTATGATAAAATTATAAGAATATAATATTATAAATTGTTTTAAAACTTATAATAATAATACTTAAAATGAAATTAAACAAAACATATAATAATTTTTTATTTATTTGAAATTTCATTTAACATTTTACTCTAATAAAAGTATATACTAATTTTTGTATTAAAAATATAATTAAATTTCATTAAATAAAATATACAATATAAATTGTATTAACTTTTTAAAATAAATATAGTATAGTATTTATATATTGATTTAAATAAAATTAGCTAATTTTACAAACTTTGCATATAACAATTATTTTAATTACATCCTATGTATAAAGCATATATTATTTCCAACATTTTGTAAAATAATTATATAAATTAAATAATTGTTAAATTTAAATAATAAGTAATTAGCCAAATGTTTTTTATTTAGAAAATCATTAACATCAATGTTATGATTTTATTTATTATTATTCTATTACTTAATTAATATATTAATAAAATATCAAAATAATAAATTATTTTATTTATCTAATATTTGTTAATAATACACATTTGTTAATTTTATTTTCAAATTTAATTCTCAAATATTGTATACCAACATATTGTAATTTTTATTATTATTTGTGAAAATAGTATCAATTTTAATATTATACAAACCAATAACTTTAATAAAAAGTGACATAAAATGTACAACATTTTTATTAGTATGTGATATTTATTATTATTTAATTGTAATGCAATTATATGTTTATTATATTTATTTTATTTATACTTCGTGATGATAAATATCTATGTGATGTTAAACCAATTAAAAGTAACAAATTTTATAGTATTTTACTCTTAAATTTTGGTAAATATTTATTGTTATTTGTATATAATTAATTACAGTATAACTATAACGTTAATAATAAAATAAATAAATAATCCTACATACTGTATTTGTTTATATCCTTATAAAAAATTATATTTAAATTAAAAAAATTAAAACTATTAATCTTTATTTATATAGTAAACTATCGCAAATATATACACACACATATATATATATATATATTTATTAAAAAATAAAGTGAAAACTGTTGTCATTAGCCAATAGTTGCCTAAATATAGTCATAGCATCTGTGGTGACACTACTTTCCTTCCTTACTCCCACTCCTATATATTTATCATAACCTTTGCTTATAATTAGCAATTGAGACAATTATAAAAACAAGTTATTGATTAAGAAACTCGTAAATCAATGAACTGATTAATAACTTTTTAGATAAATTACTATAATTATAAAACCTGTTAACAATTAATGAATAAATACTATTAACCACTTTAGCATCACTCACACTCACACATAACCAAACAAACTTAATTTGGGTATAAAATTGCAAATACTGGATATAAATAAATCTAATTTAATTTATATATATAACATAATGAGTTAACATTCACCGTAACAAATGTTGGGTCAAAACCATAACTTTAAACTCAAACTACTTTTGACCTAAAAATCTAAATCACAACACATTTGGATTCAAATCAATAGATAGTAATTTTACATTACTATAAAAATATTAATAATAATGTCATTTAAATAATAAATTTGCTAAATAACTGATAAACTTCATTGTAATAATTGAATGCTTTTAATAGACAGAAATGAGAGCATAGATTATCTAAAAAAAATCATCAATGGTTTCAATATTAAAACAATAGATACCAGAGACACAAACAGCAAATAAACAATTGAATTTTTCATATATCAATAATATATTAAAATTTAATATTTCCAATATACATAATATACTGAATAATAAATATATTAAAACACACATATGTTTAAATCAATAGCAATAAAGTTTTCAATAAATTTATTTGAATATTGAAAAAATGTCAATAAATAGTGATAACACTTATGATTTGATGGTAACAACATTGCGAGCAAATTATTGTATTTTAAATGATTTAACTTTAATTCATATAAAAGGAAAGCAATGACAGAAAATTTTAATAATTTTTTATTGATTACAACCTCAGTCTCAATGTATAACTTCCAGAAGCGACCGGAATTTGGGAATTGAATGACCAGTTTCTCGAAGAACTCTCGCGACTCTTCAATACGTTTGCCCTGAGATTAGTGGACGACAATTGTGTCAGACATTCATATGATTACCAATCGGTTGGTCGGTTGGGTTGATATGCATTTAATAGCAACAATCGGTTTAGCATTAGATGTGATTGACAACAAAGTGTTGGTCAACAATGTATGGCATGACATACCTGTGCGTCTTTAATCAGTACATTCCAAGACTCGATGTCATACAGATTATCAGTGATCTTAACGTTAGCCTTAATCACTCTTTCGCTAACATTCTTCGTGTTTGTCACCGAATTGGTCGTCGGATTAATATTGTTGGTCGCAATTGGCTTCACATTTGTGTCCATTCTGTTTGGTGGCGAGTGTTGACCAGAGTTTTGGTCAGACTTACGTGACAATGACTTTTGCGGTGATGAGTATGAATCAAGACTGTGGTTGTTGTGGCCAACAATTGATCCCAATTTAACAGATAATTGCGATGAACTCTACATTTGGACGGACAGTGACATCAAGAAACTCAAACAATAGTCTAATCCAGACATCAATATAGATATCGATTCAATACTTACGGCAAACATAACTCAATGGTCGACGATATTAATCATCTAATGTTTTATTTATGTTTTTTTTTGTATACAATTAATGAATGTTTAATGAATTAATAAATTATCAATAAATTTATGAAATAAATTAAATGCAAACAAAACGTGTCGTTAAATGTTATGATTTTAATAACAAATCAATTGAACGATAAATGGTTTGTAAATATTGAATGAATTGATATATAAAGAAAACAATTGATTCAATCATTGCATGCCTTAAAACATACAAATGTCCGCACATTTCAATAGTTCAATACATATTCAGACATCAATTACGTCATTATTGATAACAAATATTTTATTAATATTTAAAATAATTATTAAAATTGTATTTTACAAATAAAATAGTAATATAGAGATTATAATGATATCATATATGAGAAATAGTCAGTCAATTATCCATTTTATAACACAATCTATACATAAATTAAATATAATTTTTTAAAATATAATATTTAAAAAACAAATTATTTTTGACAAAACATATAAAAAAAGTGAGAAATGCAAGAAATGTATTGAATAAATAAAATTCACTTTCGTTTTGAACTTTTCGTCTTATTTTTGGTACTCTTCTTGTCTTTGTCGGCATATTTGGCCTCAAGACCAGCGATCAGACTATTAAAACCGTTTTCATTCTTCGACCGAATGGCTAAAACCAAGTCATTGTCCGATTGATTCTTCATTTTCTTTGACGCCTTCTCTGCCATTTTGGCCTCTTTTTTAGCCTTATTTTGTCTTTTACTTCGTTTGACATCCAATTCATTAACAAATGCATCAAATTCTTCTACTTCTTCGTTATCAATCATTTCTTGAATCAATTGTCGAGTCCTGTCCTCATCGAAACCGATTAGTGATTGACTTATGGCATCCATATCGCCCTCAAATCGTATGTAAAACGTCTTGAGATCGTTCCTCTCATCTTCAGAACCAATATATTTGTCCATAAAAGACTCGACATCTTTTTCGGTGATCTTCGGGAATAACAATCGCCAGTAATCATACCAATCGTCTTTCGATTCAAATGAATCGTCACTCGGGATAATACCGGTCTCGTCATATGTTTGACGGTTTGTCTTATCACTCAATATATAGTGTACTTTAGACAGTGTCTGAAAAGCCCTTTTGGCCACTTCCTTGTCCACCGTGTCATCGGCTCTGTCGGGATGTACTTTAAGAGACTGTTTGCGATATGCGGTCTTAATCTGGCTATCGGTGGCCTCTTTGTTGACGCCCAACACTTCATATAAATTATCGCAACCAAAGTATTGCTTGCAGTCATCCAATAGACCCATCTTTGCGGTGATAATCAGCTAAATGTGTACTAAAATGTAAACAAAATATTAATAAGAGTTTAGTCGACGATATGTTATGTCAATCAATATGTGTATCGCATTGTTATACAAATTGGCGCTTAAATCAAATGGCAATTACTAAGCGATCCCTCAATTTTATCGATATTAATATTTATTAGTTTTTTAATAAAGTAAATGATTTTTTAAATTTAAAATAGAGTCGAAACCAAAGGCTTTTAAGAAAACCGAAAATAAAAGTCAAACGAAAATTAAGATATAAAGTGAAACAAAAATAATTTCGGTTCCGGTTTAGTGTTAATTCAAAAAAATCATTAATAATAATAATTTTGATTAAGTTTTAGTTATTTATTATTAATTTATTGCTATATGTATCTCATATTTAAAAACTACTCTAAACTTTATCACTGAAATGATTTAAATTCAAGTTTTATTTTATTTTTTATAGTTATTATTAGTTTCTCAATCCATTTATTTGTTTGAAATATTTAGTTTATATTTGTTTATAGATTTACAACGATTACGGAAAATATTTTAATATTAAAACAGTTTGTATTAAATATGAAAGCTATAAGTTTAATAATTTTATGATTAGTGTATACCTAATGTGTATTGCCTATACCTATACCTATACTTATACTGTATTAAATATCCAATCAATAAAATTACATAATTATCAAATAATTAATGAGAAATAATGAATTAAATGCTATTATATTAAAGTAATACTACTGTATATACAGTATTAATATTAATATTAAATAATATGTGTTTGACTGCCATCTGATGTGTTTAACAGTCGTAAGAATAAGTGACGCAAATCTGTACTGTATTTTGATTGATGTGTAAAAAGGCGTCAAACCTGTTGTTTGTATGAATTCAATCATTTTGTATACCTTTTCAATACATATACGTTGTGTTTGTTGTGTAGTGAATGTGGTTATCATTCAAATGCATTATACGTTTACTTACATTATGTATACATAACTATAGCTATAATAACAAGTTTTTTAGTTGTTTTGTAAACTCATTTGCTGTTGTGTTTGACTTTTAATTTATTTATATTTCATATTATTTTTATTTTATTACTCGACTTACAATTATTTATAATATTAACAGTATTATTACAATTATTATTATTTATTCAGTTATTAATAATATTAAGTTATTTTTAGATCAAAACGTTGTTTAATAAATGCAATTTATTATTTAATTTTTAATGTTTATATGTAGACAATCGATAAATAAGGTATTTATAAATATTAATAAATAATATTTATATTACTATAAAAATATTTACGTTGAAAAAGTTTTAATATAAATAAAAGTATCAAATTTATATAATCTAATGTGTGTTTGTGAAAATTAATACATTATCAAAATATAAAGTATATTGTTATTATACAAATGTATGTGTAATATGATAATACAAAATAATTTGGTAAGTTTTATTTGAATTACTAGTTATACCATAAATTTTATATATAAGTTATTTTTTTATAAATTGTTGAAATAAACATATCCTATGCAACAAGTGTTCAAACAATTGTGGGCTAAATGAAGGACTTATTGTTAGTTTATATTTATATATATAGCATATGATTGTCTCATTGTTTGCCACTTATGTTTCATATACCTTGTATTGCAATATTATGTTTTGAATGATAATATATCAAAATTTATGATATAAGCTGGTAATAAATAAGCAAAATAAGCATCATCATTTTATTATTTGTTTAAAACAAATGTTATAAATAAAAGCCGATAATATATGTGTAGTAATAATCAATGTTTTGTGATTGTCTTTTCATTTATTGTCGGTATAAATAAATGGCCCCAAAGTGTAGGTGTTTTGTGTCGTTAATGTTATGCAATGTAAGCGTTTTAAGAGTAAAACCAGTTTTTCGGTTGTCTTTTATTATTATTATTATTATACTATCTATTTGTAGACAAACTTTGTGTTTATGCCAGTGATTATGATTTATAATTTTAATTACAAGTCAAAGCACTTTGCAAACAATTTATAAAATAAATTAATGAATTATAGCAATGCCTCAAATATGGGCATAAAATTTGCAACTCATATACTTTACTACTGTTTTAATGGTCCGGAGTTTAGTCATACATATCTAATTTATCCAAACATTAGACATCCCTGGTTAGGGCCACCCGGTATTGAATTGATGACTATTTTTATTTATTTATCAGGTATTGAAATTTGTTTAAAGGCTGAACCAAAACAAATATCTATTGAATGATATTATATGGGATTCATAGGGAGTCTCGAGAAATGTTGTGAATCACAGTAATGATCAAAGAAATCATTATTTTTTGGCTAAACTCAAATAAAAAGCGTTTCCTCTGTAAAGCAAATGTTTAGTTAAAAACAGTTTTACGCCTCAAAAACTTATATCTATTTTTAAATAATTTAACCAATAATAATAATAATATGTTTTATATTATGTGATGTTTTTAAAAAATGAGAAGAAAAAAGAAAGATTTGTAAAAATAGTTTTGAATATTATATAAGTTTAATGTATTGATATATTTAGGGAATGTATGTACAGTATTAGGAGTGCCTTTAGTTTAAAATTTAAAAAAATAGATATAATGACAGTTTGTTTTGTAACGATGACAGTATTAAGTCTACTGTATTATACAGCATTATATTAATAAAAATGTTTGTTAAAGTTGTGATCATAAATATTTATATGATATTTAAAATATAGTTCATTTCACTATTGATGACTTTTTATGTTTAAAAAGTTTATCGTGAGAATAGTTTAAAATACAAATTGTTAGTTTACGGTAAAATGTCATATAATATGTCAATCAAATGAGATTTAATTTTCATGTGTTTTATATTTGATAGTGTTAACTATATTATTAGTTTTGATTTTATAGTTATTAAGTCAATTAGGAATTTAATAACAACAACATATGTTTTCCAACTTTACGATACAAGCAAATCAAATCGTAAGCATTTTGATATCAAATATTTTAGGGTCTATTGTCAATAAGCTATTGATATTTTCTAATCTTATTTGTTAATTTTTAGTTAAGCTAAATAATCAATCATATTTATTAGCAGGTATTTTTATTAAGATAATATTAACAATAATATCATGAAAATAACTGCTACACAATGTTTTTAGTTTATAATATGTTGGCCACCGGTTATACCACTCATCATTTTAGATTCCCTATCGTCAACACTTAATATTAAATTTATATTTTGTATAAATTAAAGTATATTAACTATAAATAACATGATAGATAATAACTATAGATAACTTTATAATTAGAAAAATAATGATGAAGTTAACTGTATACATGATATACAGCATAATCGATGAAAATGTATAAAAATTTATACATTTAAATTAAGATGATCTTGTAATTTGTCTTTTAACATGTCTTTTAAGTAAATTTTGCTTATTTTTATTAGTTTTATATTTTACACCAGTATTATAGTTAGCAATATACTGTAGTCAAATAAATTATACGCTATTTGTTATTTCATTGAAGACACAAACAAGAGGGGCTATTATTGACTATTAAAAAATAATTATAAATATGATTTTCTGAGTTTTATATTATAATATATTATAAATTCAATTGTCTGGAAGTATATACTTATATATAAGTTGTATTGACATAAAATACTTGTTGATTAATCAGTAAATAGGAATTTAACAAATTATTGATATATATTTATCATTATATTTCTATGGCAATCATAGCAACTAAGATATAATAATTTGCTGACAGTTAGTGACCTATTATTAATTTTTATATGTTTCAAATATTAATTATTATTTTTTAACATTTATTATAGAAAATAATAATTAACTATTTATATCAATATTTAAATTATATTACTAATATATGTATTGTCTACCAATTGTTTAGGGAATGATTGTATTTTGTGTATAATTGTATGTTTGTTTGCCAACTGTGCACTTAATTGATCCCAACATTGGTGTGTTAGTCATGATGTCCTCCAAAAGTGCAGTAAATGGTTTGAATTCATGTAAATGCTGTCCGTATGGCTTTCATATCGATACAGATTTTGTCAACTATACTGAAGTACTTTTGACAGCCCTTTATGGCAATCCATCTGATAAGCGATTGTCCCAAACCTTGCGCTGTCGGACCACAAACTCATTTCGCCGAAAAATAACTTCTGCTTTTTCCACACTAAACTCCAGTTCCACCCGAAGCGCAGTCACCGATGCATTCCTATCGTATTGTGATTATAATTATAACAACATTTCAGGCTATCGTCTCAATGGTCATCACAAAGAACTCAATGGACATCACAACAAACAAGAAAGACAGTCACCAAAAGATAATTTTTCATTAGACAAAGACTCTATCAATTCGTTGATCAATGACTACAGTCTGGGAGATGTGGTCGACGAGTTTGAAGAGACATATAATGAGTCTCATAGAAGATTATCCAATGCTTCCGATAACGTCAATGATAATGAATTTATAAAAAAGTCAATAAATATGAGTGATATGAATGTGGAGAGACCAGCCTCACCACCGGCATCACCGGCACCGTCATCATGTGCTTCCTCTAATATATCACGAGTTGTTTTGTCGCAAATTCGCGATCAAATGGCACTTAGTTTAGCTCGAGTTCGGGAACTTGAAAATCAGGTCAAATTGATACCTAATTTAAAACAAAAAGTTATTATTTTAAGAGAAGAAAAGAAAATATTGATTAAAAAATTAAAAGAAGATTTAAATGATGACAATGTTTTTAATCATCACAAAGATATGATTCGTGTCAAGCAATTAGAAAATAGTGGTCTTATAACACCAACAATGAAGAGACGGAAATTCCTATTGAAATCAGAGTCTGATAGTGAAGATGACGAGTTTGACGACATTTGGATACGATCTTCACCTCCGCCATCAAAATTGGTTTCTTCAAAAAACATAAGACTTGAAACACTAAATGAAAATCAAACTGATTTATCAAACAAAGTACAACAGAAATCAGAAATGATAAACGTTTCAACAAATACAGAGAAAATCTCATTTAACCGAACAACTGTTGAGGTGTCAACAAATACTGATGAGATCCCTGAGCGAGATATTAGATTAAGTTTTGATATTTTAAATTCAATATCAATAGAACCTGAAATAATGATTGAAAATATTACACCACAACCTAAAGTAACCAAACGATCAATTGGTATCTCAACCAGTTTGGCACCGAGTCTTCCCCGAAATGGTCGCAGAAGTGTTGCTATCGAGACGGATCTCAAGGCATGCGATACAGTGAGCATTCAAGAAATAGAGGCCCAGAAACCAGCGATGGTCTCATGGGGTACTGATCCGATTCGTGTGATTTATGCTAACAATCAAATACAAGTGTCGCCCAAATGCTGTGATGTCAGCACTAAAACCGATGTTCCGGTTGTTAAAAATGTTAGTGTAGTCTGTAATTCATGGGATTTTGGTTCAAAAGTCAATTGGACTCAAACCGACAAAAAGACTTTTATTAGTAAATCAATTCAATGCATACAAAACTGTCAGAAATGTGAACTAAAACAAACTGAAACTATAGGTGTCGGAGATAATAATGTATACGGAATGTTGACGAGTGATAAATCAGTTACCACTGACCGACCAACTACTTTGGATAGCAATCTTAGAGCTGGATCTCCTGTTTATCCTCCAGTTTCGAGGGCCAGTTCAATACAAAGCATAAGATTGTGTGATAAATGTAATGAAACTATTACTTCTGTAGCTAAAGATGTTATAAGCGGTCCTCAAGAGAAAATGTCGAGTCCTATACTTCAGAGTCGTATCCCAAGACCTATACAAAGTACCGGATCTCTAGAAAGGAGGTCTGTTAACGACAAAATTATTGAAGAGTCACCAAATGAAATACTAGTTTACAAGAATCCAAGTTTAAGCGTCGGCTCGAGTCCTATTAAATCTAATCCTCCGTTTAATTTCAAGAACTTATCTTCAAAGCCACCAATTAAAAGATCAGATGTTTTAAGTCCTAAAACATCTCAAGCGTTGAAAATTCTTGACGATGTCTTTACAATATCAGAATCTGATGAGTCTGAAGATGAAAGCGGCTCTTCATCTGAGGGAACCTATGAAGTGGAGACGGGAGCCGTTGCTAAGGTCAGGGAGAGAGTAGAGCCGTCTAAAGAAATAAAAGCAGCTCTTAAAGTGCTTAACGATAATCTTATTAAACCTGAAAAGACAAACAAATCTGCTTTAGTGAGTTTGATAGAAGTTTTTTACTGTTTTTATAATATTTATGTAATTTTTTAATTTTTAATTATTTAGAACAAGAGTTTAGAAATCATAGAAAAAGAGTGGTTCAAAGTGGCCGCCGATAAAGAATCGGATTCACATACAGTTGAAGACTATATCGACTGTTTTGAGACATATTCAAAGCATTTACTTAATCGTGTCGTCAATTTGGATGACAAGAGCGGTAATACAGCCATTCATTACGCGATATCTCTCAATAACTTTGATATCGTGTCTGTACTCCTCGACTCTAAAGTTTGTGACGTAAATAAAACAAATAAGGTTTGAATAATTAGACAGTTATTGAATTTTTTGATTGTTTTATTTTTTATAATAATTTTATATATCATTGTAAAGGCTGGATATACGGCAACAATGTTGGTCTCGCTGTCCAAAGTAGAGAATGACACACAAAAGGCAGTTATTAGACGTCTTTTTCAATTAGGAGACGTTAACATCAAAGCTAAACAAGTGAAACATTTATTTATTATACAAAATATTTATTATAATCTAATTATTATTTTGATGTAAAGAACGGTCAAACGGCGCTAATGTTGGCCGCAAGTCACGGGCAGTTCTTTACCTGTAAGATATTACTTGAATGCGGAGCAGCTATTAATCTACAAGACAACGATGGCTCGACAGCTCTTATGTGTGCCGCAGAACACGGACATACAGATGCTGTTAGACTATTGTTGTCTCATCCAGACTGTGATCCAACTATTGTGGACAACGATGACGCCACAGCTCTTCATATAGCAATGTCCAACAATCACAATGATATCGGACTTATGTTATACGCGTCTACTTCGATGCTAAGCCGTGGGTCATCACCGTATGCTTCTCTGCGAAAGACACAATCAAAAGCTATAGCGGCTAGTCTTCGACGTACCGGTTCATTCAATTACGGTCACTCACGTGTTACGCCGCATACGTTTCAATTAGCGCCGTCACCGCCGCCGCGATCAAGACATTCCTCCACATCAACCAATAAATAAACAAAAAATCAATAAAAGTCATTATAATATAATAATAACTTTTTAAGTGCCTCTACTTTTAACATTTAACTAATTATGAGCACTAATTTAATTTTAATTTTGGTCCAATTTTACCAATAATTATACCTGTATTTTACTTTATTCATAAGTTTTTTTTTGATTGTAAATCAATTAATGTATTATTTTATTATACAATTTTTTACATAAGTTATATATTTTTATTTTAAAATTAACGACTATTTATATTAGTTTATAATTAATGTTATTATATTTACTATTATTAGCTAACAATTGTGTGATTAGATTTATAAAGTGATTAATATTTTTTTTGAAAGTCATTAAAAATTGACAACAAAATGATTGTTTGTTTCATTAAAATATATTAAGATTTTTTAAATTTTAAATGTTTATAAAATTTATATTGAATAATGATACTCTATAATAGGATAAATGCAATATATTTCAGAACTTAATACAGTATTAAACACTCATAAAAATGTGGCAAATTTTGGTAATTAAAATATTAATTTTTTAATAATAAACTGCCATCGTTTGCCAAAATTCATGATAGTAATAAATTTTAATTTAGATATAAAAATAAGTAAATAACAAAATTGTTATTTATTTTACCTATGTTTACTAAAAAATTATTTAGATATACCATATAATTATGCTATAAATTAATCTGACTATTTTATTGCAATGGTTTTATTCATAAAATAATTAAATACGTTTATAAGTTATAACTACAGTATACTTATAGTATATTAAATATTAAATTTAGTTATTTATAAAAATATTCTTAGATTTACTATTATTTATATACAATATATTACTATAAATTATAGTCTATAATTGAAGATTATTTATTTAATCAAAACATTTAACTATACATTTAGTAAATTCACATATTTATTGATTTGGCAGTCGCTTTGTAATAAATTTTATGGCATAAACATTATTTTTATATAAATAATTTTATTGCATAGTATAAAACTAATAGTAATTTTTTTTGCGTTGATGTACTTTTTTGAATTAACTATCATTAACTTAATGATTAATTTTTCTAATCCAGTCTTTGAAAAAATCCAAATCTGATACCAAAAAGTGTGTGAATTACAAACTAAGTTAATTGCTTTCAAATTAATACACTAATAATGATATATTGTCGTCATGTGTAACATGATTTCATATAGAGTTATACTATTTTACTTAAATTTTTCTTTAGGAAAATTTCTCATTAAAAGTGATATAACATTGAGTTTTATATCACGAAATTATTGATTCATTTAGGAGTTAAATGAATGAAAAAATTAATATAATTTTTAAATACAAACTTAATGCTGTATTTGTCAAAAAATATTAATCACAACTCTTTTTTGTTTCTTTTTTGTGTTAATACATTAAAAGAAGTGTTAGACTCAAGAAAAAAACGATTAATATTTATTGAATATTGTAATCAATAAAAATCACGAACTTTTTTGTTTAATTAATTGAAACATAAATTGCAAAATAAATATATTTTATAAGAGTTACCTTATATTAAACTGACTCTTAGGACGGGTAGTTGTGGCTCAGTTTGTTAATACAGTATATACAGTATTATACTTACTGTATGCTTATTACAGTATAATCATAATATAGATTAAGTAAAGATTTTTCTAAAGCTTTATAAAAATTTATTAATTTAACTGAATTTCGTAACACATAGATAAGTACAATATTTTTTAATATTAAGCTAAATAAATACAATTTATTTATTTAGAAAAAAATATATGATTTATTCATTAACAAGTCCAACATATTATGTAATATATATATTATATGAATTACTATTGGAAAGACGAATATTAATTATTTTGGAAATTTTATAATAAGTAATTTTTAGTGAATTTCAATTACATTACAAAAGAAAATAATTCAATGTTTTTCAAACAAGTTATGAATAGTTGACAATAGATGATATGTTATATTATAGCAATTATATGCATAATTAAATTACTATTAAAAATACTAATGTTTTTAATATTTGTATGATATATGTAAATGATTATCAAAATATATTTGTATAGCTATTATAATAAATAGATTAAAAAATTGCTATTAAGTTATTAATTCGATACTAAAAATGTATAAATATATTATATATATGAATATATATATAAATTACTATATATTACATAATATTTTATTGTATTTTATAGGAATATTGCAAATTTACACCTGTATTTGACAAATAACGTGTGGAAATACAGTACAACCCTTTTTACAATATCTTTAATTGCTTTTTAAGTATCTGATTGAACTTTCCAAATACATTATTATTAATATTCATTTATATTTTATATTATAAGTTTATTTGTATATATTTAAATAACCAATCAATAAATTATACACCTGCTAAATATAAACTAACGCAAAATAATTACTATTAATATTATTCAATGCAAATATCAATTGGTTATTAACTATAGAAATAAATTTCGGATAACTTGAAACAGCTTTTATGAGTGGATAACTCATAATAGTTATAAATAGTTATAAATATTAATGAGAAAAATAATTATTATAATTAAAATGTCGCTAAAATTATTGTTTTCAATGTCCGGTAAAATTATTTTTTAAAATCATTAAAAATATTTTAATCTTTCAAAAACTTATTAGAATGTTTAATAATATAATGTCAAACATTGATTTTTTATTTTTACTTTTTTTACTTAAACATATATTACTTAAGTTTTGGTTTAAGTTTGTTAACTTGAAATATTTGTGTATTATTATTGTTTTGTTATACAAATTGTTTTTTTTCAATAGAGTTGTGATTGGATGACAGATCATAATCTTATAAAATGTTTAGTTTGTGGTTAAATACTATTGTTTAAAAAACTTTAATTGCAATCAATTAATGAATATAATTTAAAAGATATATATTTTTTTGATTATAAAGTTATGATAAGTCATTTCTAATATTTTAATTATTTAATGCAAACTTTTATAGGCAAATTACTATTGTTGAATACAATTGGCCTCTAATTTAAATAAATGTTTTTAAAATTACATTTAACTAATATTTAAAATAATTTTCATGGGGTGGTCTTTAATAAACAAAAATTCAAAGTTACTTAATTACATAATACAAGTAATTTGGTAATTGACATGAAATTGATCATATGATCATGGTCAATTCAATATATACAGATTAGTTGTATAATAACTCCCAATTTTGTTTCAATGAAAAATCACTGTATTTTCTCATAGTTTCCCACATAATGTTTATATTTAAGTACAACAAACAACAAAAATAATAACATTATCTCTTTGAGATTCAATGCATATTCATTAGCAATAATTTAATGTCTAAGTAAATCCTGAACAAAGTTAGGCATAACTTATAGCATATCAATATTGTTGAGCAAAACAGAGAGAGAGAGAGAGAGAGAGAGAGAGAGAGAGAGAGAGAGAGAGAGAGAGAGAGAGAGAGAGAGAGGATCGTGTGATCAGTAATGAGAGGAAAATATTGAAAACCATAGGAGTGGGCAAACATTTTTGGCTTATTTTTTAAGCAAAACCTATATTTTTATGACCACTTCTTCAAACCCTAAAACTAAAAACTCATTAATCATATTGAAGGCCACAAAATAGATTTTTAATGTTTAGACCATTTGTTTGTAGGACTGAGTGCACGCTTCATACATATTGAGCTTATGTATGGTTGTGTCAGTTCACTCAACTCTCATAAAGCTTATCAATCTTTAAAAACAATATTATATACAGTGTATTAAAACGGGCCCCAAAAAACCTAACCCTTTTAATTGCTAATCAAAAATCACAACTAATATAATGAACAAATCGTTACATAAAAATAGGACTAATATAAGGCACATATTATATAAAATATCACTACAATCTATACAAATAGTTTTACTCCTTTTGCTTATTATATAATATAATAAAATTCCCCCAAAAATGAGGCACACTTTCTATAATATAAAATAAGAAAACTTCTTAAAAATGACTATTTATTAATTGAAAGATTGCAAAGTGTTGTGGAGTTTAAAATTAATTATTTAATAACAATACATTTACATATTTTAAAAGTTATTTTTAAAATAAAAATATGTATCACACATTAATAATAAGTTGAATTATTACAAAACTTTAATTAAAATAATTAAACTAATATTTTAACTTTAAAATATATATTTAATTATTTTATAAAAAAATAATAAGGAAATATATAAACATTTAAAAAAATAATTTATATGATTTATATAGATTGTACTTTTAAGTAATTCATATAATACTAACATTTTTGAGACAATTAATTAATTAATTAATTAATATATATTCAGAAAAACCCTATATTTTCAATAATAAAAATATAGTTATTCTAAAAAATGAAATAAAATATATTATAAATAAAGTCAAATCATTTAAGAGACTATTAATTAAAGACTAGCCTTACTGTGCAATTGAGATAAATAATTGTGAGTACAAGCCCTGAATACCTGTATGACTCTTATGCCATATAACTTATTAGATATATGTTATATAATTAAACATTTGTTATAAACATAATCTATATTATATATTATATAACTAAACGCAGTTTAACCATTATGATTATAATTAAGTAGTTAAAAAATAATCTAAATTTTATTTTTTAATAATTATTTTTTTCTGTTAATTCCTTAATTAAGAATTATTTATTAAATGAGGTTTAATCTGTTTTTATAAAAGTATGGATATAAAGGCGCAGATTAAACAATGGGTGTCTTAATTGAAAATTTAGTTTCATTTATCCTCTTATATTACAGGATATTGTGTGATATTATGTCTGTTCATAATTGGTCAATAAATAAATGTTAAATAAAAATTATAAATAACTTAAGAATTTTATACGTTTATGGAAAGTTTTGCATAAAAATATTTATAGTTATAAAAATATTATATAATATAAAATGTTAGGCTTAAAAAATAAGTAAAAATGCTTTTTTTTGCTAATTTTTTGAATCCTAATTGTGTGATGATTACAGAAGAAGACTATTTAATTTTACCGACACCGGGAGGGGATCAAGATTTTGAAGGATCAGTAGACTGTTTTTGCTTTTGCAGACAAAACAACCCATTATATCGGATTCAGACATTAATTTTGAATATTTAATTTTGTTTTTTAAGTTGATAAACAATTTTCAATTGCAAATGCATTTATCAAATTAAATAGAAATCTATATGAAATATTAAGCATTCATTAGAAAATGGCTTTGAAATTAATTAAGATATGAATATACAATATATACTGTATAATGCATTATCCTTTTTACTAAAGGTATATACAGGTATTATATACTGTATAATCATAAAATTTAATGATTACTCGCATAATAATCTAAATTTTAAAATAATAAATAAAATAACTCATTTAAATAGCAAAGTAAATTGCTTTTATTTTTAATTGCATTCAATTATTTAAGAGTTTTTGTAAATTTTTAATTGCTGTAATTGAAATGGTTTTGCAAACTTATTTGATTTATTTATTTAATAAAAAAATTTAAATTAGAGACTGAATGAAAATCACATTAATTTTTTTATAAATTATGCTTTAGTATAAATATACAAATATAAAAAACATAATATAAACTTATTTTTTTATATTACTTAAGGATTATATGGAACTCAATAAAGACATTTTGTTTCAATTTTTTATTTAATGAAGTTTTATATTTGCTTTTTATCAACAAATAAAATCTATATAGTCTATCGGCTAATGGCTTAATTAAGTTATAAAAATAATTTTTTTAATACATAACTATTATAGTTTGAGATTTTTATATAGATTTCATATTATATGAGTTTTTTCTATAAAAGATGTTATTATAAACATTGAATGATTTTCTTGAAATACGAGTTCATAAATCAATTAAAGAACAAATAAATGCAAATAATGTGAACTTCAATACAAACAACAATTTTATTGCAATTCAAATATTATTTACACAATTTTATGGTTATTATATTTTTTATATAAATAAATTTTATTGTCTTATTGATTAAAATTAAAACATTAAATTTTAAAATTATGTCTTGAAATAAAAGTAATTTTGAGAGACGAGTCATTATCAAAGTTTTGCCAAATAAAATATATACAAACATATAGGATAATAATTTGTAAGATATTTTTAGTGTTTTGAAAATAAAATTTCAATATTTTTAAATTCATTTTACTGTAAATTTAAAATTATACATAATATATATCATATAATAACAATTTTTGTGGTACAGGTCTTTAAAATCATTAATTATTTAGAGAATGATATTAATTACCGATTCAGTGGCAGTCAAGCAATTTTATGCTCAAATATAACATTAAATTAAATATATAAATCATAACTACTATATTTGATTTATCATAAATATATGTTAAAGCATTTGAGTTCAATATATCGTAAGATTTTATTATAAATAGAAAATATAGTAATTTCAACATACATATGATAAATAAACATAAATAATAACTTTTATGTATTTCATTATTGAAATTATATTTTTTATTTAATACATAAAATTGGTCCAAATATTGATATAATTTAAGGTTTGTTTAAAGATATTTTAGTTTATGAGACACACCTTTTTGCTAAAATCATTGATTTACAAAACTATATTTAAATTTATGTAAAAACACAAGAAAACAATGCCGTAAACGTCAAACAATTTTTGAAGTCATCTTCAAAAAAAAAAGACAAGATTGTCTGACCGTTTATTAAGGCGTTTATTATATGACATACAATACCAGGAGGTTATCTACCAGTGATTAAAGACAACTCAAGAAATGTTTGTAAAGATTGAAGGCAGTGATGACACCCCACAGGGTATGCCTTTCCTCTGCAGACAATGTTGTCTCACATTTCCATATTGAAGCCAATGTTTGCATCCCATCCTATTTAATTCACAACTTTATAGTATATTTGTAGAGTATAACTAATTTTATTAATTATTTTTCAATTAAGTTCACAGTTTTTCAAATATCGTTTATTATAAATTATAATGTAAGAGAAAAATCAATTCTAAATGTTAAACAAACAAATGTTAATTAAAACAAGTTTTATGATATTTCTAAAATGATTTTTAAATTTTTGAATGAACACTGGTGTGTGTGTGTGTGTGTGTGTGTGTGTGTGTGTGTGTGTGTGTGTGTGTGTGTGTGTTTGGGACATATTTTTTTGTTGGTGATCCCCAACATTTCTATATATGTGATCCAAACATAAAGGAAACTCCAGCTGTGATGATATATACGGTTGAGTTATGGTGTTGTATGTGTTTGGAGACTGTTATGGGCTCTTTAAAAACCATACCAAACACATTGCTATTGTCTCTATTAAAGTATAAATACTTATACTATTTAATATTATACTATAGTATTGTACTGTATTATGTGTATTGAATGCTAAATGAAAAACTAATGTTAGTTTTAGCAGAATTTATCTAATTGTCTGCATTTATGAAAATCATTTTATTATAGACTTTATAATTCAATACATTGAAGCAATTCATTGCACATACTATTTGACTCAACAATAATGTTTGGGAAAATAAATATCTGTAATGAAAGGCGCAAACAATTTATCGCATGAATATCTATTTATTAATTTTAGTAAACCATGAGAGAGAATGAGAGAGAGAGAGAGAGAGAGAGAGAGAGAGAGAGAGAGAGAGAGAGAGAGAGAGAGAGAGAGAGAGAGAGAGAGAGAGAGAGAGAGAGAGAGAGAGAGAGAGAGAGAGAGAGAGAGAGAGAGGTTGTAGTTCTCACATCGGTATATAAAACATACCGTACTTTTAATTGTGTGAAAGTTTTATAATAGTGTATTAACAGACAAATTCAATGCATGATTCACATGGAGACCCAATCTCTTAGTTTTGTGAATCCAATGCCTAACGATAAATGAATGTCACGTTTGTTGTATGCTTTTCAATGAATTTTATTTTTTGAATAATTTTTTAGAGATAGTAGAGTGAAAGCGGTGTTTGGCTTTATATATATAAAACAAGAACAGCAGCTCTAATGTTAATATTATTAAATCAATTTAATATTTTTTTCCTATTAAACAAAAAAAAACATTGAATACCTTTTTTCCAATCATTTCGTAAATTGATTTTATATGAAATATCACGAAAACTGATTCAAAAAAATAGAAAACAAAACAAAATAGCTATAACTAAACATATTTTGGCTTTTATGATATAATATATAGAATATAACTTTTAATATTTTAATAAATATTAATATAATCTTTTAGTGGTTTTATTATTTATTTACAATACTATTATTATTATTATTACGATTATTATGATAAGTTGCATCAAAAATTATAATATTAATATAACGTTCATTTAAATTAAGATATATCAAAAAACATTTTATTACAACACTTATAGTCATTAAAAATGTGCTCACTATACTGTATTTAAAAATAAATTTGAATATATTTTACTATTTACATTATATTTTTTTATTGAATATAATTTATAGTTTAAATAACATTTAATATTTCATGTAATTATAGTTTATTAAGTATTTAATAATATAATGTTTATTGAGAAATCATTAGAAACAACTATTGGCAATAATCGGGTCTAAGTCTAGCATAAAGTCTGGCATATTTTGCGTGATCTAAGGGGTGGTTCCTATAGTATGTCAAGAGTTGTGACGGTTTCCATACTTTATTTAAAAATTCCGGTCAAATAAAGGCATTCAATAAATACATTGTATGAAACACACGATTTTCTATGTTAGCAGTAGTTTATGTTTTAAATATAATGCAAATTTTCGTCAATTATTAACTATACTTTTTAAAGCACATAAACACACACACATACACACACACACACACACACACACACACACACACACAGTCTGTGCCCTGTGGCAATTACTGGTACTGTATCTGCCATACAATTACTGATTATAATATATGCTTACTATAAAGTATACTACGGTTTTGAGGTTTGTTTTTAAATGTATATTTAATATAATAATATAAATTTAATATATATGAAAATCTAAATCATTAGCCCAACAGTTGATCACGTTTTGCATCCGATTTGTTTGAGACACGACTTAAAAATTACAAATATTTTATAGGGCTCTCAATTCAATTAGATTTGCATTGTATTTCATTTATATTATTAAAAACTTTCTATAAATATGTCCTTCAATTGAAAGCATAAAAATAATTTAAGAATTTAAAATTGATTTCTTTTTTTTATTCAAACCATAAGATATAGACTTAAGGTCTCCTACCAGACCTTTGGCACATTGTATTGCTCTAACAAAACACTAATATCTTTGACTCCCGGAGATAGCAATCCTCAGCAACTATTCAGCACTCAATCTCCGTATTAAATACACACCACTTGTAGTCATGTAATAACCATTTCAATGGTAATACTTTTTTATGAGATTCATTGTTGAATTAATATATACACAACAAGTGTAGAATAAAAAGCTCTTTTAGTGTTTATATATAAAACAATTTTTTATTTTTAATACATTTTTATACTATTGTAAAAAATGTTAAATAAAATAGTAAATCAAGTCTTGGGTCTCAATTAATTGTTATCAAAATAATTCAAAATTCGTTACAAAACAAAATCTGTTTCTTTTGAAATATTGTGTTAAACTCACGCATTGGACACACCTTTTACATGAGACTCTCAATCAAAGTAATACACAAACACTTATTTGATATATCAAACAATCGGATAAAACATCAAATTGTATCCCATTGTTGTTGTATTGCAAAAGATAATAATTATAGTTTCCATACTATCTTAACAATTTTTGCCGACTATTTCAAGATTTTTGACCAGAATTTTACTTATATTTAATTAATATAAACATCATTTGTTTGAATGACTTAAATAAGTAGAGTTTGCAAAAAAAGAGAAATTTATGGAAAGTTTCTAAAAGAAATTTCTGACAATGGGATCCCATATTAATTTTGTTGTCTCGATATTTGTTATTTTGAAACAATTCATTATAATTATAAATATTAACTAAATTTTATTATTAGTATTTGAATTAATATTCAAAGTAAAAAAATAATTCATTTAATTACATTAAACTAAAAAATATAAATCTAGTTAAAAATATAGTTAAGAGACTATAATTGAATCTATTGGAGTAATAATTGTTTATTTAAATACAACATTAAGTAACTTTTTTATATGTAATATTACTATATATAAATATATCATATATAAAATTATATATTATTTATATTAAACTAAATTTGCTATAAATTTTTTCGCGTACTATGTTTTTAATGGATTTTCGAAACGTGACATTTGATCACTTTATAGATTTAATACATTATATATAAATTTTTTATTATATAAAATAATGTATTATAAAAACTAAATAATTAAATAAAATTGTTTCCTAATTATCAGTTACTTTAAAATTATTAAACTCATGATTTACTTCTATAAGTATACAATATTAATATATGGAGATAAAAATATTTTCAAATATTTAATGGAAAAGAGTTGTGTGAGTCAAGTGGTTATTATAGCAGTTAAGACATTGAAATTATGAATCTATAAAATAAAAACTACAGTAAATACTGTATATTGCAAAGTCTTATCTCACATTTTCTCTATCTCTTTACTCTCTAAATGACATACAAATATAAATCAAAGTCTATCATAATATGACATTTCATCTCAACTTTATCTCCATTCAAGCAAATACTAAACGTTATGACATGAAAGCGCCTTAAAGACAGCGGGAATACTACCGTTTGTACGGCAGACCACCCAAAGCTGTGGCACTTGTGGCTCTCAAATACAAACATTCTCTGACCCACAATAGCTCCCACTCCCCAATCATTTACTGTACTTGAGTTTCATTGTATATATAAATTACATTATTGTTACTATAAATAATAATTATTTGAGACAATAGTTTATTGGTATTTAGTTTAATTTCACATTTGACTTTATAAGAAAATTGTTTACTAAACACTTGTATTAAAATTATATGCAATACTGTAGATATCCGTAACATAAAAGATCAATAAATTTATGTTTGTCTGACCAACAAATCATTGAAAAACCTTAAAATTATTGCTATTTTAACTGAAAATTTAAAGGAATTTCAATTTTATCTTATTTTACAACCTCTTAGAGTATCTCCTTTTTTGAGCAATTTTTAGTCTCAGTGACTGTAAAGCACATGGAGTTTGACTGAAGGAAATAACACATAAATAGCTTTAAAAAATGTTGGTTTCCTATTGTGGACCGACTGTGTCTGTAATGATTACTTCAAAAATAAAACTTATTCACATTTGTTGTGTAAAATGTTTGTATTATTACATAAAAAATTATTTTTACAAAAAATTCTCACCTGTTTTTAGAAATAGTCAATTGAAACACATTTATTGCACTATTTATAGACACTTTCTGTTTCATTCATTTATTTTATTTATTGTATACTTTTTTATTTTTGTGGATATATTGAATGGCCAATAAATATTAACACTGACACAAATTATATTTGAAAATTACAAATAATATATATATTTATAAATCACTATACAATGAGATTCAATATACTTTTGCAAATCAATATAACTAAGTAATTGGTTTCAATTGCTGTGCATTTTTACAATTTATTGAATATTTATTTTTCTCACACAACCCTACATTGCCTTTATTTACTGCATTCATGTTACGATAGATATGAGAAAATGTTTTTATTGACCAATTATTGTATATCGTATTCCTATATATATAAAAATTCTATACATATTCATAAAGATATTGTCACAAAAATGGATCTATTAATTAAATACTGTAAATGAAACCATAAAAAATTGAATAAATTCATTGGCAGCTGTAATGTAATAAATTGGTCTCAAAATAAACACTACATCTGTTTATAGATGAGATTCATATTATTGTTAACAATATGTGAATAATAATTGTAATTATAATTCAAAGGCACGAACTTTTTAAGTTTATACTCTGCGTCCACTTTTCGGGCAATTGTTTAATGAAAAACATATAATTCATAGCATTTTAAAATACACACCTTTTTCATGAGCAATACTGAGCTAACAGTTGTCTTGAAAAAAACCATTGAATCCTTACTGAAAAACAAAAGTATAAATATTAACGAAGACCTATCATAAGCAATGAAAAGCAAAACTGATTTAATTTATAAGTTTTTGATAGAAAAGCGAAACCCATTCCTAAAGGGCTTCTCAAGTGATAAGATTGTCTGCTCTCCGCCCAATACTTTGCGCACATAAATGTTATTTAAGAAACAAAAAAATATATTCAAATTTATCAAAAGATAGTTTTTAATTTTATTTTTAATGAATCTTTTATCTCTAAAGTCGAGCCCAGAATAACGAGTTTATAAACCGATAATTAATTCAAAATTTTTGAATAATTTTGTCATTTAATGCAATGTCTGACTCAAAATTAAAATCATTTTATGATATACTGTCTAATAAAGAAAAAATTAACTGATTAAATAAATTTCTAATAAATATGAATTTTTCAATAAATACAGAGATTGAATATTATAGATCATAATTTTAAAAATTCAAACATTTCAGATAATTTTTTGTGTTATTATGACAGTATTTACTTAAACCTAGTTTTACATTATTTATTAAAATTTTTATATATTAAATACTTTAAGTTAAATGTTTAAACATAAAATAATAACACTATAAATAATTAATATTTTTAAAAATCATTAGTTATTTAAATATTTTTGATGTTTTGATTTATGGTTAATATTTATTATAAGTACCATATTTTAAAGTCAAAATAATGCTGTATAATTTTGTGTCAATATATAATAATAAATTCAAAATTAATGCAAATATTTTAAAACTAATATAATATAATAACAATTCATATTAGATTTGATATAATTTTTATAACTACATTAAAAAATCTGACAACTGTATAAATTATATGAAAAAAAACATTTTATTAGAAATTTACTTATCTATGAAAATTAATTACTATATCCTTTTGTATTACTATTTATATAAAATATGTGTAGGCGTTGGCAATTAAAAGTAAAAGCTATCGATAATAATAATAAGTGTTAACCTTATATGCAAATACTGTACTATAATTGCATAGTTATTCTGTAATATAGTGCTAACGGGTAATAGTAGTTAAAAGTAATTTTTATTGAAAAATATTTACTCTAAACACCTATATTTATAAAATGCATTCTTTTTAATATAAAAAACATTTTGTGTCAACACTTAATTTGGTAACCAAAGCAATATTATTAATATAAAGTTAGTAACCAGTGTTTAATGTCTAACTGGGAAATATCATAGTTTAGAAAATGTTAAACAATAATGTTATTTTAGCTTAAAAGTAAATAAAATATTTAAATAACAATTGATAAGTAGAGCTCAACTGCATTATGATATTAATTTAATAATATATTTATACTGTATATTCATTTAATGCTAATAATAAAACTTAAATATCTGTAATAGTGATTATAATTACTGTTGAATACAAGGGTTATGTGTTATACATTTAATATTACTGTATGTTTATTATAGGTTTAGTTTTTGCGCTCAACAGCGAGATATTAATTACATTAATGGTTACACTGTATTAGTAATAGTAAATAAATGTAAACGTTATATAATATAACTTATATTAATATTACTCCTAAAACAGTTAAACACTTCAATGGATTGTTATAATAATATTGTAATCTTTATTATTATTATTGAGAGATTTTCACTTTTAGAAAATTATTTAATATCAATATAAATAATAATTAATAAAAATCTCTTTCACCTTTGCAAACACCTGTAGCTTTATTGTATAACTAACGGTTTTTTGTGGCACTTAATATATACACAATTAATTGTTTGAAGTAAATAAACAGTAAATTCAAAAAAGTCATATTAAAAATAATAGTAAATATGAGACACACTTCTGACGTACGTTTATATTATATGTGTTGATTTGATTGCATATCAATTTATTATACAAACATAAACATAAAGTACTAAATTTTATAGTTAATTAACGCTATATAATTTTAACCCTACAACTAACGGTTTTTTATATCAGCACATAGGCTATACATATATTTGATATATTATTATAATTATATTTAAAAAAAACACATAAAGAAGTTTTTATTAGACCCATCATTTCTAAAACATTTGATATAACTTTTTTGTGTTTAGTTTATGATCAACAAAAAAATAATCATTTTAACTTCAATTCGCTATTAAATATGACATTGAAATGAAAATTTTTATACAACATTTAACATCCATTTCCATTGCCAACCATTGTCTACGAGCGTTGACATCATTTAAAAATAACATTCAAATAGTGATATCAATCATAAATTTTCTATAAATGTCTTTTAAGACATCATTTCAAATTGATTTAACATTTAAATAACTCCTTCAATAACTTCAATAACATTTTTCAATAACTATTGTTATTTCATATTTTAGTCGTTAAAGAACTTTATATTCAAAAATATTTATTTATATAAAAAGATAAATTATCATTTAAATCATCAATAATAAAATTAATATGAAATTGTGTGACAATAAATGCAAAGTCAACTGTTTTTTTTTCATTAGTCAAACTATAATTAACACCATTTATTCACACAATCACTAAATCATTAGTCACTCCTTTTTTTATTATCTATTGAATATATAAAATGGCTTTTATGTATTGCGTGATTTTTTTCACAATTATTTTATTTTTAAAAAAGTGTTAACTTATTGAAATGCAGTCAATTGTCTCTTAAATTTAAATAAAAATTGGTGTTTAAAGAGTGGTTCACTAAATAATAATTTTTAGTGCCATTAAACTCATTCAACATTTGTTGTATAACTTAACAAGTCTGGAGTGGCGGACGACATAAAAGATACCAAATTTTTTTTGATCACAAATTATAGTTAAAGAAATATTTGTACCGATTTAACACAATGTATGTATTTTTCTAACACTTGAATCCTCTATTATTTTCTTCTTTTTTTAAATCAAATACTATTTAAAAACTGAAAAATTTGATTTTAATATAATATTGGTTTTATTGATTATATTCTATTTTCTTTTAACTCTTATCAATAATATAAAAAATTTGATGTTTAATATTTGAAAATATTTGTCGGATAATGACTGGCATTTACAATACTGTATATAATATGAGTGAAACAATTTTTGTCGACTTTAAAGGCCTTGACTTGACTTTTCTTATTTTCAAAAGTCTTCTCATATTTCCTAAAGTAATTAACTTTTACTTTTGTTTTATGCCTTTTTCAATGTGAAGTAAACCTGGAGTTTATGACATAAGTATACAAACAAATGTTAACTTAGAGTTAGAGTTGGCACAAATATGATGCCAATTGGGCACCCATAGGCCCGGTGTTGATCCCACTCATGATGTGCATGTGTTTTACTTTACTATTACTATCTCTCTATATCTAATAAAACTGAGATTTCAATTAAATGTGTGCATAGTTTGTGTGTTTTTGGGGTTCACCTAAAAATGGTGAACTACTAATCATACAAGAGTAAAGAATTGGGATGAATAGTGGTCTGTATTTTAATTAACTTTAAATTAATAGTATTGTTTGTTGAGGCGGTTAGCAGATGGCTATAAATTGCAACACATCTGTATATATGCTGTTATATACTGTACTGTCCATACAATACAAACTAAATGAAGGCCTGTTGTTTTGAGCTCACATCTCATCAAATAATTTTAAAAACTATAGTCCACTGCCATTAGTTATATATTTTGCGGACCAAACGCCAACACATCACTGATTCATAACATATTGAGTGCATCCATAATATATTATTTCCCATAATGTGTTTAAGCATTTCACGCTTGCATTACAATCAAATAATATAAACTCGGTATCAATGTATTTCGTGTCGACACAACTCACTAGTTATGGGTTATATATATATACAGTATTGTATATTTTGAGGCCAATATTAATGCAATGAATGGTCGCACCATTACTTTAAGTGGCCATCCGGTCATTGATTCAGTGTTTGTCTCATTCACATCACTCTATACTTTCACAGATGTGATGCGATCTTTGATTAGATTATAAGTAATGCCCAAAACAGTTGACTCAAACATCCAAACGCTTTGTAGGCAATACTAGTGTTGAAAAACGTGCGAATTATCGGTCTGGCAGTCAATCGGCGACACAACAGTCCTATCTATAACTGTATGTCCTTTATGACTCCCACTTTACTGTTTTAGTTAGTATGGTATATGATTTGTGATATTGAACTGATTCACAGCACACTTAAAAACTGGTGAATCAACTTATGGTCAGCTGATATGAGACATCAATGAAATGATAAATCCGATAAATTGTATTATTGCCTAAACAAAGAGTCAATTGAGTGGACGATATTAAATCCATTGACCAAAACCTATAAACCTTAATTCATATATATATTGTGGAACGGGTGTTGAGCGGGTGTGCGGACACACAAATGAGATTTACGGAGATTTTATTTACGGGAAAAAGCAGGTGTTTGATAACAATCTTCAAAAAAGCAATGATGTGCTCGAGTGGACAGTTGTATGGTATCGACTAAAAGCAGAATATTCTTTAATATAGGATTTAATATTTGTTGATCTAATTTACTTTAAATATATAGATTGATTAATTTCAAATAATAATTTTATTGACAAATTTATAAGTTATTTTAAATTTATTTTTTGTTTTAAGTTAATTTATATATTTATACAATACTATTATATTTTATAATAAACGGATCAAATACTTGAAACACAACCAACTATTATAAACAGTATATAAGATACAGTCTATTGACATACATTATAACATACATGTGTTCAATCAAAACATGTGGTTCCACTTTTAAACATCATTATAGTGTATACAACACTACTGTAATACTGTATATTAATTAGATGTCTTAAACAATAAACCACTGAAATTACAATCTCTGTATCCGCAAACCACAACTCTCTCTCTCTCTCTCTCTCTCTCTCTCTCTCTCTCTCTCTCTCTCTCTCTCTYTCTTTCTTTCTTTCTTTCTTTCTTTCTTTCTGTATCTAAAAGAGTCAAATACATGAAAACAAAGACCAGTCAAATAATATTATATAAAATTAGGTATTTTATAACAAAAATATAGTTAAAATAACAAATCATCAATATTTGTATATTATTTATATGTATTATTACATTTTAAAAAATTATATAATTTCAAATATTTTACTAAATAATATATTTTTGAAGACAAAGAACAATACAATTATTAGGTTAGAAATAAAGGGGAGGTTTTCATTAATATTATCTCTTATGATTACTACCAATGATTATGTTACAGGTATTACATACAATATAATGTGTTTTATGTGAACTCATGCCATAACTATGAGACTATGCCTGAAGCACAAAGAGATAGTAAACTAAAAAGTTTGGACATTTGAAAAATAAAACAATGAAATCTCATTTTGAAGACTATTTTTTATTTAGAAAAGTTCTGTTTTATGTAAAACACATTCTCTGATTGAATTCCTATTAAATTTTATTAAATAAAATTATTATATTTAAAAAAGTCGTTACTTTTCAAGGTCTTATAAAAAAAAGTTAAATTATTTTTCATCATTTTTGCAAACCTTTTGGAGCCAAACCTTAAATAACAATACGAAAAGTTGTTTTACTTGTAAACAATAGTAACTCATATAATGACAAAAAAGATGTATTTATTATTTAAACACCGGAAAGGTATATACAGTACTACATATGTATACTTATATACAGTATATATTTGTATATACAGTATATATTGGTGTAGTTATATGTATGGAGAGAAAGGAAGTCATAGTATATGCTTGACTTAAAAAATGTTGTTTTCGAGAATCAATTGTTTCTTATTCTCACACCTGAAGTGTTCTCAGCTATGGTATAGAGAATGGCATTTGCAGTGAGCACTAGTAGTTAAGCACAATCAGCTAAATTGGAGACTATTGGTTGTTTGTGTGGCTCTGAAAAATAATACACCATTTGGCACGCGTAGAGTGGACTGACTAATGCTCCGGCATATAAAATAACTATACTGGATATACTCAAAATAATGTATATGTTATAATACAGTACATGTGTCCAACTGTTGATCAATAATCTATCATCACTGGGATCTATGTGCTCAACTAATGAAACATAAAGAGAGATATATGGAGTGCTATATTTTAATGGTTAAGCCCTCAATAAAAGTTATGACACATCATAACATTAGACTGTTTTGGGCAATCAAACAAAATATTGTTAAAATGCCGGTCAAATACATAAATTATTTGTTATAATCCTAACAAACATATGTTTCATAGACTACCTCATAAAGTACTCACATCTTAATCATACACTCGGATCCATACCATTAGACATATGTCTCTTGAATTTACCCGCATTTTTCAATTCAATCTTTCATTTTTACTATAATAACCATTATATTGCATGAATGAATTAAATACTTTTTGTTAACAAATGCTATTGTTTTTAAATGAGAATATTAGAAACCATTAAAAAATGTTTGGCTATTTTTGTCACACTTTTTCTCTACTTTAAGGTTTTGTTAGTTGTACTGTACTTTATAATACTGTTAAATAAGTTAACCAAACATAAGTTAAATACACAATTATTGTCTAAATATAAGAAAATGCTTTGATAAATGAATACGAGTTAATCAGTGAGTATTGTTTAGGCTATTATTTGGTAATTACTGTATAATATCAAACCCTTATTAATGTTCAGTTATCATACAGTTGTTCAATAACTATAACACAGGAAACACTTATCATAAATGTAGTCAAGAATTGCTGTAATTCTTGAGCTGTTTGTTCCCAACATTTATGTGTTTGAGTTTGTGTTTCAAGAATCTCAATGTTTGCCATTTCCTGTTAAATGGTCTCCAATCAGATGATAATTGACACAAGCATTTGGTACCATTAGTTGCATTGAAATAATAAATAATAGTAACTACCAGAAAATAATACAGTATATAAAAATTTTCAAGTGTTTAACTTATAAATTGTTTTTATCGTGTTGTTTGTAATACAAGTTTGCTATGAATACTATATATACAGTATATATTGTATAATACATAAAATACTGTATATGATTATATATAGCTGCTGTTGATTTTTACAATGTAATACTTATTATATAAAAAATAAAGCATACGTATGTAAAATATATTCAACACAAAATTATTAACAAACAAAAGTTACAAAAATACAGTAAAAAGTTATGTATTGCAATATAGCAGAAAACAGCGGCAATTTGCACTGCAATGACTTACGCCTCTTATCAAACACACGTACATAATATACACATATTGTGCAAAACATTGAGTATTATATAACTATAATACTGTATATACAGTACTATATAGTATATCTGTGAATCGTTATGTAAACTCTCATTTAATATACACATTTGAATCGCTTTCGACGTATCAGTGAATAGATTGAAACAAATTTGAAAAACGTATTGCAAATAATGTGAAGACCGTTAATGATCTCTTGAGGATCGGGTTCAGCAACGGTTTTGTCAAGAGATACCAGACATACACATACACTATATATATATATTTATTTATATGTATATGAATTATATACCATATATAGTATTATATAATATAACCCAATTTAATAACAAGTGCACATCACATAACATGACAACACTTGCATCCAATCAATGCACATAATTATATATTTTTGAATTTTTTATATATATATATATTTATCAAAATTTTCACTATTATTAATACTAAAAAACTGTTGTGCATTCAAACCAATTCTCGACTAAAAACAACTTTTAATATTGTTTTGCATTCAATTCATTGCAATGTTGAATGTGTGTATGTGTTGTGTTTTGTTTCAAAATTATTTTTTTGTATAAATTTATATGATTTGCATTTTATACACAAATATCTGATATGTAGTCAATTAAATGCAAATATTTTATCTAATATTTTTACTTTTTATTATACATGTTTTTATTATAAATATTTAAACATCATTTAAGTTCAAATTTTTCATTTTATTTATTAATGTTAAATTATTTTTTGTTTGGGCATAAGTTTACTATTATTTGTATAATAATATAAGAATCTCAACGAATTGATTTAATAAAGTTTTTTTGTAAGTTTAATATAATTACTATTTTTAAATAAAAGACAATTACTATACAAAAAATAATTATATTTACAGTATATATGTATGTATTATTAAATGATATTATTATTATTTTTAATTAAATCTTAATGACTTTGTTTTATATTTATATCTAATATTATATATTAAAACTAATGTAATTACAATGATTGTATGAATGAAAACCTATTGATATTCAAATGGCATCACTTTATTTACATAAGTTTATTACTACAGTATTAGTATAGAGTATGCCTTGAGATGCTAAACGTATAATAAAAATTATATAACAATCGTTACAGAGTTTGTCTACAAATCACTGCAATTGAAGGGACTGTGAGGGACGCCAACCGATTGAAACAAAACGTCTGATATTAAGGTATTTATGTATTAATAAGTAAATAATAAGAGAAATGCGTGACATTAAAATAGGATGTCCCGATCCTCAACATATCAATTGTTATTAACAATAATTATCCTCTCTCTCTCTCTCTCTCTCTCTCTCTCTCTCTCTCTCTCTCTCTCTCTCTCTCTCTCTCTCTCTCTCTATCTATCTATCTATCTATCTATCTCTCTATCTCTTCTCATTCAAAACACATATTAATAAACTTATATAATATGACTCGTGATGGTCCTATCGATTGATGCACTGGTAAGTCACGATTAATTTTATTAATAAGCTTTAATAGTATGGCACGAGTGGGGAGTGGGAGACAAAAGGGCAGCCAAAGGCTATGGGGTATACATTAGTACCACAACTAAGTCCAAAGTGTGTGTTAGTGTTGGGTCGTCTCGTCTAAGGATAAGTATTTCTCATATAAAATGTTTTGTTAGACTTAAGGATAGCCTTATTATGTATGGGTCACATATACAGTATATACATATACTGTATATATGGCATACAAGTGCAGTGTTTAGTGCATTGCCTTTACCTTTGGTTTACCTGTCAGTCGAGTATTATAGAGGTTCGGGTCGCCAACAGTGCACACCTGGTCTCTCTCTGGTCTCTTTATCTGACGATCCCTTTCTATCATTGTATGCCTTATCCTAATACTATGAGCTATACTGTACTTAATATAACATAAAACTAGTTTGTTGTGCGGGTCTGGTAGTGGTGCGCCCCTCTCTCCCCTCACCGTAGAGTAGTATATGTCTCCCACTCTTTAAAATGCATATTCACAGCATTGGGTGAATCGGTTGCTCTCTCGGTGTTTGTCAGTAATACCGTCCGATCGCTTCTACTGTATGTCTCACTCCTCATCCCTACTTCTCAGTCCGCATGCGTCCACTCCGTGGGCTCGCAGTCACTACCAGTGCTATTGAAAGCTAAGGCCAGTTAAGAGTTGGGTTGAAGTGTTGTTAACGTATATATAGAGTAGAGGAGTGCTGTCTATGAGTTTAGTTGTAGTCTCGTGAGCACTGGGAGTGGTTGTCTCGTATACCGTATTATATAAAAGTGCTCTCAATATAGTCTCAGTATTTGAAGACAACTATAATTGAGTGAATCGTGTATTACATTCATATTGTAGACAATATTCACTCTATTATATGTTCGTTCAATTGATTGCTTTAATCAAAAAAGTTTTATAAGAAATAGTGTCGACTCTAGAGTATATGCGGCACATCCCTGACATCCCTGACCAGTGCTGCCTTTTCCTAACGTCTGTCTACGAGTTGCATCGATAGTAGAGAAGATGACCCGTTGCACACTTATGATACCACCGTATCGTACCGTATCTGCAATGGCTTTCCGTGATATCGGTGGCAATGGTCCGCCTCCGAGGGATACCAATGCCCAGCCATCTAATGAAAGAGTGCAATCAGTTCGTCGAAGACTGTTTGGTGATATCGATCACCAACAAACACACCGGGATCTCCAACAACAGCTCAGACAGTGTGAGGACGAGGACCGCAACAGATATAACTTTGACTTTAGTAGTGAACAGCCCATCAATAGCCCTGAGTCTCGTTATCAATGGTCTCATATTAACAATAATTTAAATCTTCAATCAGACAACACTTTTGATACAAAACTTAAAAAATTTAGTACAAATATATGCAAAAATAATGACCAGTCGTCTACCATTGAGTCACATCAGTCAGCTATCAGTCCAATACCAACACCAACGCCTGCACCAGAGCCTGTGCCACGACCTGAGACCAGTGCAACCATACATAGCAGTGTCAGCACAGATACCACCGTTGACTCGACATCTGCTATGATTGCATCTGATTCTCAGCCAAAGCCGAGTTCATCATCTAATGAAAAACCTACCGGAGCTGGTCTTACGCCTAAAATAGTCAATCAGTTGAAACAAACACAAATCACAGGTATTTATACAAACATTAAATTAGTTTTTTAGTTAATAAGTAACGAATCCTATTGTTAAGTATTAAATATATTCAATGTATTGCCACTTATATCTAGTTATGAAAAATACATTACATTTGATTGCAATACTTTGAACTGCCATTTCTTAATAAGTCGTTAATTATGACTATCTTTCCCTCCCTTATCCCACTCTCCCTCTCCTCGTTTGCTTTAATTTCAGTGATGTTTTTATTGATATAATTCATATTTAAAGATATAATTTATTATAAATTATTGTCCTTCACTGCAATTTTGTGTTTTAAATAAATTTGCTGTCAATTGTTGGCCTCACTCTCACTCCCTATCAATTTATTTCTGTCTCTGTGTTTCAAAATCTTTGCCACAAATATGGAGAGACATTTCAGACAAAACAGTGTATCGTTTTTATCACCAAAATTAACATTTCATTAATAACTATCATTTAGTTGACTGTTCGCTGGGCTTGAAATTTATGTCAAATATTTATATTTACCCACATTTTTATATACACCAAAAAAATACATTTTAAATACATATGTTGTTAGCAAACTTTAGTAATTGCATTATATATATATATACAGTATATATATATATAATATAATTTATAAAATTAAATTTATTTAGATATTATTTAATAATAATAATATTATAGCATCAATAACATCATGTATTTATAAAAACAAACAAACTACCTAGATGCTTTTTTATTTTAGTAATTTATTTTCATCACATATTTTTTATATATATTTTCGTGAAGTTTTTAAGAGATGAATCATAATTAATAAAATATAACTGAGAGATAGATAGGGTTAAAATCTTATATATAAAAGCAATTATATTAGATGTAAATTAAATTAAAAAACATTTAGATATTAAAAAAGAGATTTTGTTTCGATATTAATTTAATATATTTTTAACTAAATATATTTATAGTATTTTATCAAATATATAACTTAAATATACCATAATATACTGTATATTTAATAATTTTACTATAGTTAAATCAAACATATATTTTAAAAATACAGTATTTTCCTTTTAAACATTAAATTTATGTCATTTATTATCGCATACTTAAAAGAAAACATCATTTAGCATACAATATACAGTACATACCGTATAATCAAACTATAACTGTAGTAAATCTAAGTAATATATAAATTTATATAGGTTATTGTTTTATGAGCTTTCCATAATTTATTATATATTTATATAAAATGTAATATAAAAATAGCTTAAATGATTTATTGCTACATTTATATTTGTTTGACAATCAAGTTTACAAATTTAATACATTTAGGAAATATATGACTCATTACTTTTTATATAAATTTAAATTATATATTTGTTGTTATATTTACAATGAATTACATTGATGTGTTATTAATTTATAAGCATTTTTAATTTGATCTACGTTAATGTTTTAATATACTGTATATTGTTGAACAATTTAAATATTTATTTCATCATATGTTTAACTTCAACTTTTTTATGACTTTAATAATGAAAATAATATCTATTAATATAAAGCTAATATTAAATTGATTAAGGATTTGATTTGATTTGATTGACATAAATTGATGGATTATTTATATAAAATCTCAGGGATTTGATTGTTTTGTGAGTCATTAATCATAAGACAAATAATAGCTTGAAATAACAATATAATGAATAATCATTGATATTCAAAGTAATCTTAATTTGTTTATTGTGTTATATTTTATTATTATGTAATATATGCAACAATATTCAGTTCTGTTAATCAAAAGATTTTTAATTTATTGTATGGCAACTGATAAGGAGTTTGAATTAATTGTGAGGCAATATATGTCTCCTTAAGCTATATTCAAGTAAGAGCTCAGCCATACACTGACTCACTTGACTAGCACTGAGATATTGGGTTTAATTTTGGGCTCTTTCGTGGACAGGCATTGCACATAACACTAGAGGCATATTTCAACAAAAGTTTAACTTTTGCTTCAAAAAGATTGCCTATTCGTATGTATTGTATTGCAGTCTATCTCCAAATTTGGACAGTTGTTGGACTGTTTGTTGTACAGCACATGCAGTTGTGTTGAAAAACATTTGCCTCAATATAAGTATGACTATCATTGCCTACACTTTTCTAACTTTTTCTGTAATAATCTGAAGGTTTGGTCATTTCTGACAGTCTCACACTCACACTCTCGGAGTGGATAACCTTGAAGTCTAATCACACCTAAAATGAAGGACTCCTTATGTCTTATGTTAGAAACAGGTCTCAGCTCTCTCTCTCTCTCTCTCTCTCTCTCTCTCTCTTCTCCATCTAAATCATACATTAAAACAAAACAAAAAATATCTCAGATCTACACCATCTGTATATATATTTACAAAAATATACCAAAAAGATAATGAACTGCTATATGCATACAATGTAATAGATTATTAATATTAGATATATTTGGCAAAACATTAGTAATAATTGACATTCATATGAATATAAAGCGATGTTTGACAAGACATTAGCGAAATATATGATATGTTATCACTTATGTACTGTATATACATATATATTATACAGTAGTTTATAGATGATTATATGGTCTCAATAAGTAATATGTATTACAATGTAATAACTGTTTTGTGTGTCTATTTCTCAAAGACTACTTCGTCGACCGGAAGTCTCAAAGGAAACGGAGTTCAGCACAAGTCATGTCTCACAAAGAGAGCGATATTGAAACACAAGACTTCAAAAGACATCGTCCGGAGTGCACCACAACTGCTCTCACTTCTCATGCGGACAAACCAAGTGGTAGTGAGAGTGACTCCACTCCATAGTGACTCTCGTGTGACTCCAAGTGCTTAGTTGATGACACTGTTGGTGGAGGAGAGCAAACATTCAGAGCACCGGCAGTACTACAGGAACTTCGGTCTAATAATCATAAACACACACAACAACACTGACACATACACATAGTATAAGACATGTTAATTGCTTTTAAATAACAATACCTACTGATCCCACACATCATACATACATATATAACAAGTGTTACAGAAAAATACATTCAAATCCATTTAACATAACAATAGATATAAAGTTTAATACATAAAACAAAGTTGAAATTTTCTTTGATTTAAATTTATCTCTTTATGTATACTAACCAAAGAAATCATTGACTAAATTAATTACTATATTATATACATATTTTATATTTTGCTCTCATTTGATATATGATACATAATTTAGATATTATTTATAAAAACAAAACACATATTTTATTATATATTTTATATATTATCATATCTTATATGATTATTTAAAGAGGAGAAAGTTAATCAAATCATGTCTTTATTTTTTATTAATTTTAAAGTAGTTTAATATAATTAATTAATGACTGAAATTATTAAAACATTAATATTACTAATATATGGGGTGTTTGTATGGCTGATAATATTTGTAACGCTTATTATTAATAGTTTTGTTATTTTTTACGACTAGTCATAACATTTCGATCTCTTCAATAACGATAAAATTATTATAATTATTATTATTATTATTATTAGGAGTTTGGCTTTTGTTCACGTCTTTCACGCTTTATTTGAAAATTTTATATTTATTATTATTTTATTAAATTTACATTTATTACAACAACAAAAAAATAAAATAAAAGTGACATGGCTACTACACTCGTGATAAATTGTATATCAATTTTATAATATTCAAGATTAAAATTGTGTAAATTATTAGATGATTACAAAATTATTATAATTGTAAACGAAATGGAAATAAATTATTATTATATATACATAAATATATTATATTATATATATATTGGATTGTAAATGGAAAAAATAAAATTGTCTTGGTTCATTTCATTTAAAAATTTGACTAAAATTTAATTGCATTTCCTGTTGCAATACTTTACCAATAATTTTATTGTCAAACCACAGGTCCAGTCTCTCAGGTAATTGAGCTCAAGTGGACTCAACAGTTGGTGTCGTGTGAGTAGAGAAAGGAGTGAAAAGAAATTGAGCGCCAAATCTCTGGTGTCTTTGACTATACAAATGGTGTGTGTTTTGGGAACAGATGTATACTTTCTTTTGGTGTGTTTTGTGTTCACAACCAGTGAGAGACCGGAATAGCATTTGTGATCACATTATAACTGCAAGTATAACAATAGAGAATCACTGGTAGCTCTCTATTGAGCACTGGGGCACCGGTATCACCAGCACTGGCAGCACATATAGTATTATACACTATACACTCATTTTCTTAAATCTGCTTTTCTTTTTCTGTATTTAGGTTTAGGTTTGTCACCTGTCTATCCGTTCCTCATTCTCTCTCTCTCTCTCTCTCTCTCTCTCTCTCTCTTATAGTATATAAACAATTAGTGATAGTATATACGGGCACGAGCTCTGTGTTGATTTTGTTGTCTATGGAATAGTCACATGTGAACCAGGATGTGTTGGGCACCGATATGTTCAAAGTTTTACTACAATGAAATCCAAATCAAAAGCTCTGGTAGTATTTTCTCGACCAACTCAATGTTTCACTCATTATATTGTATATATATATATTGTATATATATATACTGTATATATATATATTGTATATATATATACTGTATATATATATCGCCTACAATTGTTTGCAATATACAGTACAACCGTATTGACAGTCATTTAAATCACGCTATTATAACAGCATTACTGTTATTATTAGCCCATTATTTCTAAGTTAATCTGTAAACTCATGCAAAGTGCATATCAAGTGTTGATTTGCTTTACATTTGTTTTTTACATATACACTGATATTTTTCATCACTATTTGCATTATCCTATCATTTAATACATTTGTAAATAAAAAATAAATCACTGTAATTTATATAAAATATTAATAAACATTGAAACTTAACTCTAATACCGTCAATAATATTATATTACTTTATTTCTAAAAAATTAATTTATTAGTTTATTCAATTTAGTGATTAATTTATATAATTTTATTTATATTAAAATAAGGTAAATCATATTATTTTCTATAAACAAATTTTAACTATTATGCTGTAATAACACATTTAAAAATTAATTTATATAAATGTATGAATGTTTTTAGCAAATAAAATTATATTAGAAAACTTTTAGACTTAAAAAAAACAAATAAAAATATTATTTGTTTTGTAAGTTATGAACAGTACCTCATTAATAGTTTATTTTGACTGATGTTTAATATTTATAAGTTCAGTGACTTTAATGAATACATTAGTTATATTATTTGGATAAGACTAGAGTAGCTTATAATTAGTGTCTGTTATTTAACAATAAAAACATATTTAGCAAAATGTTTACAATCAAACATATATGTATATACATATGTATATATATATATATATATATATGCTTATTAATGCTAACTTATAATCATCAATAAAATTACATAACAGCATAAATTACATTTCACATTCAGATGATACCAGTTGTTGTAATTACAATAATTAAGATAATTAAAATAAATTGTTATTATTATTAAGTTTATATTGCAAATAATTTGTGGAATAAAATTGTAATTAAATTAATTTTAAAAATATTTAAATTTTAATAGTTTTGTCGGAATTTTTTTCTTAAAGCATTTAATTATTTTTGAATTTCTTATATTTCTTATATTTCTTTAATATTAAATCGTTATAAATGCTCGCAATGTATTGATATGTTATTTTGTCATACATTTAATTGACTTAAAATTAGTATTTTTTAATCTTCATATATTAAAGCATGATATCGGCGGGAATTTATATATGTTTTATCGATAAGTAATGATTTGCACCAAAAAATGACAGCTTAAAAAGCAATCATTGCTTAATTATAGTAAATATTATAATATTATTTGATATATAATTATAGTATATCTTAAAGGCCAATGTGTAATATATTTTTACATATACCAAGGTTTAGAAAGTGGGCAATAACTCTACCAATACATCGATTTACTTCTAATATGATATTTAATTGCATTATCAAAAATGTTTGACTTCAAACAAAATATTAGGTAATAAAATTAAGCAAGGATAAATTCTAATAATTCTAGCATTTTATAAAATTGAACTTGTTTATAATTATAATATTTCAATCATTACAGTGTTTATATACAATTGATATTATTTTTTATACATAAGTTAAGCTAATACAGCTATTATATCATATTATAAGAAAAACTATTGCGTAAAATTTAATTTTATCATAAACTGTACTGTAGTTTGCAATGAATAAGTTGCTTAAAAGTTTCCAACTGATAAAAAGTAATTTAAATTTGTTAAATACTATGAATAGTCAATTACTCTGCTATTAAATTATGTTTTATGATAATAATTTTATTTTGAATTTCATTTTTATGGAAAATAACAAAAGATTAGTTTCTAAACATATTGTTATACACAATGAATTGCAATTATGACTTTCAAAAAATTGAATTGTTGTTTGTTAGTCAAAAATATTTGGCTATAAAAATGTTATTAGTTATGTCATTAGTTAAAGATAGTTCAAAACTTTGTAATATTTATGTGACTGCAAGTCATAGTATTAAAAAATAATTTTTAATGGTATAGTATTTCATGACATGAGTTAAGATATTTTGTTGTGTTATTTATTATAACTTAAAACAATGTAATTTAAGTACCAAAAGAGGCAAAACTCAAGTATTTATCATAAAAAATGTTTGCTTATCTTTAATGCATTGTTAAGATGTTTGTTATAATAAATCATTTCATTCATATCAAGCATTGCTTCACAATATTTACATTTCTATGAAAAAAGTGAATACTATTAAAACTATTAATATTAAGAGGACTTTCATTTATTTATATATCTTTATATTGTATATAAAGTTTTTGCTCAAATAGTTGTCATTTGTTTTATATTATCTCTTATTGTATGTTTGATTAGTCCCTTATTTACTCTTTTTACTAGACTTCAGGCAAAATCCAGTCCTTGTTTTAAGTTGTCATTTGACATATCCATGAGTTTACTATCTGTTAAAATAGCATTTTTGATACACATATACTGTATAGTAGTATTATATACAGTATTAATATAATATCATTTGCTATGAAAGTGATAACAAAATTGATAAAATATTATAAATGTATAATAACTAGGCATAGAGTTAATTTGTTTTCAAACTAAAAGCTATGTATTATGAAATATTATATTGATTTTATTACGATATATAGATCTATGACTATATATGTGTTTAACTTTTTTTTATAAATACAATGACTAAACTTAAATTTTCATTTGTCTTAAAATAATTGTGTCATACAATACTAAAAATAATAGTTTAGACTATAAAATCAAATGACATGTTTAAATAACATACATAAACACTGTTTTTTGAGTGCATATTAATACATATTTTTGGTTATGTTTTTGCAATTATATGTTTTATAGAAAATCTTTTCAATATATCTTATTTAGCAATATTTACACAGTTTTTACTTTATATTTATGTCATTACACGATTATGCATTAAATAAATTTATTGGCGTATATACAGTATATTATACATCTTTTTACAATCATTTCCTATTTGTTCAGCTGATGTAATGACAATAAATTGTTTATTCAATTTTGGGACAAAAATCTTTGCTTTATTTTATATTAGGCACCAAAAGAAATACTTTTTTGCGACACATTTGTGGTCAATATCTATGGTCTGACCCCTCCTTCAATTGACAGCAATGAGTGTGACGGTCGTGAAGATTAGCATAACTAATAATATTAGAAATGCCGTAAAAGTTTTGTCAGTAAAATTCATCAAAAAGACAGTCGTTTTTGACTTCAAAAGGAGCTTAACTGAAGTCCACAACAAAGTAGTGGCGACTTGTTTTCTAATACATATATTGGCGTACTTTAAAAGTAAACCTAAAAAATATTTGTTAAGGCATTAAACCAACAAAAAATTGACCAAGGTTAATGTTAATGTTAATGTTAATGTTAATGATTGCAAAGATAAAACATATACAAAAAATACATTCACACAATACTTTGTGTCAGTTTTGTTGAAAGCATTTGATGCACAATATTAACAAAGATGTCCTCTTCTTGTAGTCGATATCACCGATCATTTTACATGACATGACGGCTCTCTTTATTGTTTTGTGAAAATCTTTAACTATTTTTTTGTTGTTTAACTAATCTTTTGAAAAATGAGTTGTTTTTTTGCAAGAATGTCATCCCTTTCGATAATTGTCGACTAGTTTTTTCAAAAATATATGACTACTTACTACTAACAAAATACATACATTATATATACATTAAAAATGTTGAATATTTTTTCAAAGGTTTAATAACAAGTACTGCAGGTTTACTGTAAGTTTTGGTCAATTTAGCGGACTTTTAGACTACAGACAGACAGAGATGATCATTAAAGTGGTACACATGAGTGCCATATAATAATGATGAGCGCGTGTACCTAATAATGACCTTATTATTGGCATCATTTGCTTTACTCACATTTCATCGTATAAATTATCAAATTATAATTATTTGCAATTAAGCATTAATGTATTTCATATAATTAATTTTAACGTAATAAATATTTGTTACATTTAATGATACACTAAATTATTTGAATTTTATCATTAAATTTGCATTGCATTTGTATTAAATGATGACAAATATTGATGATTTAAACTATTAACGTGTATTTTTTAGATTAATACTCAAATGGAAAAAATACTAAAGTATTAAATTTATAAATTTAGTTTAAACTTTAAAGTGTACTCTTTTTGCCATATTTTCAGAAAAAGTAGATTTTATGCTAAAAACGCTTACATTTTAGGACAAAAATAAAGTGTTTGTATTAAAGCTTTCGTTAGTCTTCTTCCGATTTGGTGATAATCTGTTAAAGTTTTAAATTTCTTTTGAAAACAGTTTACTATAATATAAAGTTTAGGCCAAACTTTTTGAAAGTATCATTATTTGGTTGAGAAGTCATTTTGACTAATATTAGTCACGCGATTCATAAATTTATTTACACTTTTGTTTTTTTTTCATAACATATGGACAATATGTTACCCAAATGTTATGAACACTAATCATCAATAATCAACAATAATTACTGAAAAATACTTTATTTTTTCAACAATTTGTATCACTAAAGTTATTATTCTATATAAACAACATTTTTATTACATAAAACTATTAGTAATACAGTATCTGATATGATAGACGATATTAGTTAGAGGCAATTATACGACTATTACGAGTTCATACTATTGGGTAATCATTAGTTAAGCAACAAATAATTGTCATTAAATGGGAAAAAGAGTTTGTATTAAATGTAATAAATTTAAATAAAATGACTTCTCGTGACAGTTGTTGAGATATTACAGATGGAGAGACCCATTGAGACCCGTCACCAGACTTTCAAATTAAAGTCATCACTGAGTCGTTTGCCGTAAAACCGGCTTTTTGTTTGGCGTCAAATGTCTTCCCAACAAAAATCATGTATATATTGAAAGTTTGTATTTCAATAAAGTATTTTGATATCTGTTTAATAAGACAAATATTAGATCATATTTTTAAAAAATATTATATTGAATTTTAATAATTAATTTTCTTCGTATAAAAAACAAAAGTTTATTATTTTCAACAATGAAATAATTTAAGTCTAAAATACAATTAGGAATTTATGTAATATACATATTGATGATACACCTTGAAATAGTTATAGTACAGTACAGTAGTTTAGATATAATATTAGCCTAAAGGCCATAATATCTAAAAGCTCACACCTTTGTATTTTCCTGACATTTTCTGATCAATTTTTTAAATATGCAAAATGTTTAACTATTAGGCTATTAGTATACAGTATATACTGTATAAATGAAAATCATACCTAATCTCGCTTATGTAAGAGTTTCTTAATTTATATAATACGATAGGAAACTGTTATATAATACTGTATATCATATTATATGTTATAAAGTTTATACCGTATGTAAAAACAGTATTAAACAAAAATAACATTTGAAGGCAAAGGGGAGTTAACTTTATATAAGAAGTTGAATTTTTTGAGGCCCGATATGTTTAACAAAAATGTTTTTCAATTCATTCATTTTTGATATTTTTGTTACAGTCTCTTGAATTTAAATATAATTTAATTCTAAAATGGGTGAACAAGATTTTTCATAAAAAATATTTGATACAAATAGGTTTAAATGACATTTTTACAGTATTATGTTAATGATTTGCTTTAATTTAGCATTTAAATTAAAATTTAATTATTGAATGATTTAATTTATAAAATAAAATTAATTTAATTTTTAACTAATATATTAATATTAGATAATTTGACTAAAAATGTCAAAACATATTCAAATAACTATTGATGTATTTTAGATTAGTATTTCATTCCAAGATCTTTAAATTTTTGAGAGATGACATCTTTAATCACAATTATGCAATAAATTAACTATACTTAATATCGATAGAAATTTCATAAATAATAAATAAATAAATTTATTTTATCTCAATTTTATTAACTTGGTTTGTAAAAAATCCTGTTCGAGTACTTTTGAAATAGACTTTTTTTAGTTGATATAAAAAATTTATTTATTAATATCATAATATCATTTATAACTCTTATCTGATAATTAGAATAAATCATTTTTGGTATAATAATGAAAAATTAATATTAATACAGTATTTTTATATAGCAATTACGATAAAAAAAATTAAGTAATATAATAATGTAAATAACACAATATAATATGTACAATATAAACACAATAATGTAATATTTTGTCAGTTAATATAAATTTATGCGTACTTTTCAAAACAAAAATTTAATTCATAGATGTTTTGAAATTTAAATAATAATTTTATACAATATATACAATGTTTATTAAACAACTTGTGTTTCATTGTTGTGTATTTCTGAAGCACTAAAATCACTGCCAATTATTAAAATATCTCATATTTTTTTATATGTTAAGATATAAATAATTATTTGATATTTTATAGTAACTCATGAGATATAATTTATAGATATTATATAAAATTATCAATATATCATTTATAGAGAATATAACTTAAGTTTTCGTTTAATAGGCACTCATGTAGTCTTTTAAAGATAATATTATAAAAGTTTGTAATATTTTTTTGACTCATATCCTTCTTTATTGTTACCACACTTGAAACCGTCTGTTTATTGGGAAAGTCTATCTAAATTATGATAAGCATAACCATTGTTGTGGGCGGTCTGTATTAACACGTCTTTCGGCTCAATAATAATAGGCTTTTCTAAGGTTTTGTAATGATTTTTGAGCCCAACTCTAACCGACAACTTCTTGACTTATGATGGGATAAACATTTGTAATGTAAAAACAATAATCGATTTTTAAATGATTTTCTTTGTTATTATACGGTTATATAGTAGATATGTATTATACAAATTGAAAAAATATTTGTATTTAAATAACACAAGTCATCATTAAATAATATTATACTATATATACATATAAATATAAATATATAAATTCATATGGGAACAAGTGAACAATAATTTTGACTTTTATTATTTTTTTAATTTTACAATTAAATTCATTGTATGATACAACTACATTATTTTTTATCACACAATTGATATTACTATTATATTTATGCTTTTTTTTCATTGATAGACATACTGTATTGAATTATATTTTATCAGTTAGTTTAGAAAGTTATAAATTTTTATAATATAAGAAAATAATAATTTTTGATATAATATTAATAGAATGAAAAACTATTCTAAAAGTTAAAGTGAATTATTTAAAGTGTGCCGAAAAATTGTGTGCAAAACTCAAATTGTTGTTAAGATCCGTGACATAGACTTTTAGCAAAACATCAATTACTATAGAAATACTAGAGATATACAGTATTGTATGTATGCCTTAGTATCGATATATATATACAGTATATACTGTACTATAGATATGCAGTAATATATAAGTTATATATTATTTAACACCTGATGGGCGTTTGCGGTGCTTTTTAGTTGGCATCTCGTCTTTTATGCGCTCATTTTGCCGAAACACTGCATATAAATAGTTGTGTTTCACTCTTATTATTATTATTATATAAAATGCTTTTCCTCTACAATGATGTACACCTGAACACCTGTTCCCTCACATCTTAAAATTGATAGCAATGTAAGCGCTTTTGTTAGGACTGGAGCTGTCATTTGGCAGCAAAATCATACTCTCATCTTCCTTTGGATGGATGGCCTCAACACCTATTGGCCTCACTTTTTGGCTAATTTTTATTTTAGTGGATAAGCTTTATATTGTTATAACATTTGTACTACAAATGGCTACAAAAACTTTGATCAACATATCATTTATTCTCGCTTTCGATTCTTAATTGCTTTTTTCTAGAGATCAAAATCTGATCACAAAAATCGATAACAAATGAGCGCACAAAAAGTTTACAACAAAAAACTGTTTAAATTATTTATATGTTATTTTTTATTATGATTATATATAAACGAAAATGTTTTATCTTTTATTTTAAAGACAAAACCAATTGATAGCTAATGTAAAATATGTCTCCAGTGTTTAGCAATTTAGTGACGATATTGTATCTGTAACTTACAGACTGTAAGTCACAGACTATAATTCATATAGACTTATATATATACAGTATAATATATATATATATATATATATATATATATATATATAGGTATTCAAAGCACTGATACCCATATTAAGCATAACATCACAATCCTATTTACTGAGTGTTTATATTTGTAGGCCTCACACGAAGCATAGCTTTAATTTTTGACCTCAACTTATTTTATCATTTCTTTTCAAGAGAGATACGGCTCTCAGACTCATCGAAAACCCCTCACCCCTATAGGGCAGACCTTTCTCTTTCTCAGCTCAGATACCTATCACTAGTCAAAACGTTTGAATGTTTTTTAGAAAATCTAATACCTGAGCATAAATTCCCAATACTGGCCTACTCTTGGAATTTATATTAAACATAATTTTAATAGTCATATCTTTAAAAACTAAAACCATGTAATTTGGTCTTATAATATACAGTAATATTAGATATTTTATTATCTTTTTAATCATATTTTCTATTTAATGGATTATACTGTAATTCAAAATAAGCTTAATTTATATAAAATTTAATATTTACACTGCATCTCAAATCAATTTTGATAGCTTTACTTTGTTTGAAAAATATTTATAAACATCTCTAAACAACAAAAGTTGATAAAATTTAAGTTCAAATTCTTTAAATAAAATATTCATTGAAATATAATAATAAAAAATAAGTTAATAAACAAATATTTTATTTCAATTAATAAATTTGAACTAAAATTAATTGTGTAATAAAAAATTGAATGCTAAGACAAGTATTTTAACTTTAATTATAAAAAATAGAAGCGAGAGATTAATATTAATCAAAATTTATAAATATTTAGATTATATACTTTTAAATATATTATAAATAAAAGTTTATTCATCACAATTGCTCTGATGATGACAATCATTAATATCATTATGTAATTTACTGATACTATATCTTATTCACAGATATCTTAAAGTTATTGTCAAATTTAGTAGCCTTTAAATTTATATATAATTTAATTAATTATATAAATAAAAAATGTAATGTCACATTTATGTCATTTATAATTTTTAAAGCTTTTTCGCTGAAAATAGTTTTAAATCAAACTATTAAATTACAAAAACTCGTTAAATCCAAAGTTTTTAAAAATATAAAAAAGTAAAATAACTTTTTAAATAAATGGATGGATAATAATATTATTAATTGAGTTGTCATTGAAAATGATTTTTGTCAAAACCATCATTTGTAAGACCAGACAATTAATAAATCTTGGTTTACATCTCTCAGATGACTGTCTAATGAAAATGCATTTACTTTTAAATAATCATTAGGTTTGTGAGTTCAGTATGTTTTTAGACACTGTTTTCCCACTTTAACGATGTGTTTAACGAAAAAAAATCTTTCAAATATAAAATGCGAAACAAATTGTCGATATATTAGTCTTTTATTATTGATAACACCCATTAACTTACATTTAAACGCACTTTTGTGTCATTTAATATACCGACCTCTAAATACATTATATATTTTTCTAATTTTAATTCATTTTTTCAAGTTTTTTAAATTTATTTTTTTAAAATTTCATTTCGCTTAGAAAATGCCATTTGCATATTTTCAACTTTGTATTCACAATTATTTTATAAAACTTATGTAATTCCAAATACCTATGAGTTTAAACTAGTTTTCACACGTTTAGGATTATAATTTTAAAAATGTCTTTTTAAGAGAGAGAGAGAGAGAGAGAGAGAGAGAGAGAGAGAATTGTAATATATTTTCTCTAATGATGAATGACTATACTCTTAGTGTTCATTCCACTCACGATTTAATAGTTAAATAAAGAAAACATTTACTATAGAAATGTGTACATCAAATGACACAATATATTAACGGCGAAAATTGTTATATAAATTTAAAAATTATGGCTTAAAGTCAATAAATCTCGTAATTGTTAGATTAGTTGTAATTTAATACACTGACAATCTATAACTGGTAATTAAATGTGATGTTAATTATAAATTATTACACAAATCTTTTGGTTTTTTTAATAAAATACAACTTTTTCAATGTACTGTATCTCAAATTATACAGAAATGTAAACAAAATATTATATTATTGTCTGAAAACAAGTGATTTTGGATATGTTTGTCTTACATAACATTTCTATTTCCACCCCCGTTGTGTCAGTTTACTATAAATGTGTTTATCAAAATCAAATGTCATTAATGTTTATTTGAATTTAACATTTAAACTGAAAACAAATCTACAGTACATTTAACATAAATATATATTATAGTTTTTTTATATTTGATAGCTTTTATAATTTATTGAAGAAAAATATTAACTTGATCTACAATTCAAGTTATATATAATTTTTATAATATAAATTCGAGAGAGAGATAAAAAAAAGAAAGAGAGAAGAGAGAGAGAGAGAGAGAGAGAGAGAGAGAGAGAGAGAGAGAGAGAGAGAGAGAGAGAGAGAGAGAGCGTAAATTCATTAAGCGTAAAATTATGCGTTCATTTCTATACTCTATTACCACTGCAATACATTACACATAACTTATTACAAAATATAAGATTTCTTAAGACAACTAAATGTATAAATCATTTTCATAATTAATCGCATGAAATACCATCACATCTTATCATTTTTAAAAAATATTTCTCTTATAGAAAATGTATTTTCAATTTATATACGAAAAGTCATTTTGACATATTTGCCAATAGTTTAGATAAGAAACGCACATATATTAGGCTTTCCTTTTTCATTAAACATTAATAAATTTTCCCGTTTTTTTTGCACATCTATTGTACAAAATTAAGTTAATTAATAGCTTAGTAATTAATAAATAGATGAAAAACTTATTTTAATGACATTTCTATAATCATCTGAATTTCTAAAACTGTCTAAAATATATAACCGATGATAAAGTGATCGATTGTTTTAAGTTTAAAACTAATCGATTAATTTTTTTTAGTAATATTTTTTAGTTTTAAAGAGCAACACAAACATTGATTTAGTTCATCAATTATGGTCTAAACTCGCTATGAGGCCTATGGCCTATTCAGACATACATCCATACGTTTTTATAGAGTTGGCTGACACCGGGTTTTTGACCCTTATATTTGACTCGTTAGGCAAAAGGGAAGGTTAGAGTAATGTTATGTCTAATCTCTGAGTTTGCAATCATTCAAAACTTGATGAACTTTCAAGTCTTTACACAACAAACTACATCTCCAAACGTGAATTGAATCCTTGAGTTTCATGTTTTGCTTTTCATATGAAAAACTATAGAAGATTTCTTATATTTTCAATATAATGTAGAAATAATTTAAATATATTTCATGTAATATAACGTTGTGTTTGTCAATTGGTATTTTCAATAATAATAATATATTATTAATATGTCTTACATATCGATGTCTTTGAGTGCTATCTAAGCAAAGTTAACATTGATATCATTGGCACAATCAGACAGACCTGTCTATCCAATCATGCATTCAAACAAATACTGTAAATGTCTTTTAAATAGAGAACCCTTTAGTAAAATGTTTGCTAAAGTTGTTAGTTAGTTGTCTTAAACATAATCGATATGTTTTATTAAATGGTTTTAAACCAATTTAATGTTAATAGGTATCTATCCATCATATATGCAATAAAATTATTAAAAATACATTTAATATAGAGAAACGGTAGCAAAATGTTATCTAACATATATATAATATTTTTATGTATTAGGGCTATAACAACACACGGCACCGAATTTAATTATACAGAGACTAACGAGAGTCCCGGGGAAAGGGGTAACAAACCATAAATTTAAGACATAGAAGTGGTTATACAGTATAAACAAAAAATTGAGAAATTGGTTATCTCATCAAATATAAGACCATTTGTTTAGCAATGAAAGTATCAAAGATTTATTAGTTGCAGATATAATGACTGAAGTGCTGATAATAATAATAATAATAATAATAATAATAATAATAATAATGATTATTATTATTATTATTAAAACTGAAATATTTTGTGGATTTATTTTAATTGGCTGACAAATATTAATTCTTTAATTAAAATTTCATATTTGATAACTATTTGTTAAATATAAAGAGACTGTATTTGTTATTATTGATCGTTAATTATTTACTTACTTTTAATTGCTTATTAAATATGGCACATATTTGAAAATCTAATGCATATATAATGTAATAATTAATTAAATGAAAAGTATAACAAACAAATTATCTATTAAAAAGTATAGATAATAATGACTATATTAAGTTTGTATAATTTATTTTTAGAAAAAAAATCTAATTTCAATGCACTAATATCTTAATAGTAAATAATGATAAAATAACTTATTTATTAATTATGTTTATATTTATTATCATTGAAAGTCAGTTTTGGAAATATTGGTCACTTTCTGTGTTAATATTTGGGTTATAGTAAATAAAATACTGTATATTTAATATAAATAGTATATTTATATATTATATATAATTTATATATAAATTGATAAAAAGTTTTATATACTGTATTATATAGAAATTTGTTTATAATCAATGTTTAGGAAAAATGTAAAGGGAGTTAAGCTTTTTATGTTGTTATCATTTCATGCAATTTAAAAACAGAAACAAATAGAAATTAAAATTTGTAAAATTATGGTATTATTATTAATATGACAACAATAATATAATCAATGAATGCATTATATTACTATTTATAAATACTTTAATTATCATAGTATTTTAATATTACTAATTATTAATGTATGAATAGAGATAGATTTTTTTTGTACAATACAAATTAATTATATAATTTTATTATTTCAATTATATAAATATTAAAGAACAATTACAATTAAATATAAATTATTTTCTAATCAAATTTTGATACATTGATAATAATATTTGGACAAACATTTACAATTGTTACATCTATAATTACTATAAATATATTTTTAATAAGATTAAAGTAATATTGCTAAGTTAAAATATCACTTATTTATTAAAAAATGCAATTGTGTGAAAATGTCGGCAATATTAATATACTAAATGTGATGAAACAAATTTTAATTTACAAAAGATTTCAATAAATTTTTACTAATAAAGGAAGTCTATGTTATTTAGCAATTGTTTCGCATCAAACATTTATAACAAAGGTTTCTTATTTAGGAAACTCCTTATGTTTATAAATCAATGTTTTAATATACAGTATATATCATATAACGAAAATTTTGGAAAATATTATAATATAAAATATATAGTATTTAGTATATTATGTAAGTTTGTTTAATATTAGTGAACTACCATATAGTTAGAACGGATGTACTCCCTGTGCGTTATCAATGTTTTTTCAATCATTATTTTAAGTGTTTTAATCTATTGATTAGTTATTTACAGTATGTCTCAGTCATTGCCATATTATTATTATTATTATTATTATTAAAAGTGTCCTAAAGTTTTCGCGCCAAAAGCATATATATCTCATGTGATATATTGTATTAAAAATAAGGTCTTTCACGGGCTCTAGTATTGCACTTCACAATAAAGAAGAAGCACTGGAGTGTAACTAAAGAATAGAAGGTTTGTCGAGAAGGGAAATGGAGGTCTGGGACGGGATATGGAGGTCTGGGACTGGAAATTGGATGAATGCCTCTTATTTTTTAACGTCTCTCTCTCTCTCTTTTTTCTCTCTGCATAATATGCATATAAAATACAGTACATAAGTATATACTTATAGACAGTGTATTTCACAAACTATTGATATAATTTATACAGTATTATAATAGTTTAATAGTAATCTAAACTTTTGTAGTACTTGTACTTAAAAATTTTATTCAAATGTAGTGCAATGTTATGCAATGCACATATTGAATCAATATTATTGATTGTAAACTATTAATACTTTAAATATATTAGTATCAAATATGATATAAACTATATATGCAATATTTAAAGTAAAATTATAAAATAATAATTAATTAATTATTTCAGTAGTATTGATACAATTATTTCTTTAAACACATTTTTAGTAATAATAAATTTTATGCATATAATAGCGTACAGATGTTTGAATTACAATATATTAATGATTTTTGTGGTAAACATTAACACAAAAGAGTAGTTTAGCATTTGATTTGTGAAAGCATAGCAAAGATTGCCAATAATTTGCAGCATTATATGAATTGTCTGGGAAGTCATAAACTGTATAATATATTGTATCTATAGGCCGGTACTCTATCAGCTATTATTACACCTGTCATATCCGTTCCCTTTAACAATAGCCCCAATACAATACCTGAGCACATCCTTACACTTGTTTTTATACCTTTTAGACTGACTTTGGGATCTTATGTGCAATATTTGTTTATTAGTTTTTTCAGACTTACTGTAATTGCTTTTTACAAACCAATTTGTATACACAATAGGCATAATTATGTTTAACCTTAAAATAAATATATTTAATACAAACAAAATTCACCCATTAATATAAAAAATTATTATAATTTAATATATAGTATTATACAACTTGAAATTTCAATAACGTTATATAATGTTATAACGTAATTCAATAAAACATTTATAATATTTTGTTTGAATTATTTTAGAGTAAAATTGAAAAAATTAAAAACAGCATCGATTGAGAATTTTTTCTCTATATTTGGCACTAATATCACAAATGTCTAGATTTGTAATATTACTGTATATGGGAATAGTTTTAAACTTCATATCAATAGTTTAACCATTGGGTGGGCCACTAAAAGAGGCATAATTGCAATATTGATTGCCTCCTCATGTGGTGCATATGATGTCCGTTCCGGCAATTGTTGTCTGAGAGGAATGTCAGTACAACCTCTCGCCCACTAAATGGATGCACTAATTATGAAACTTAAACTAATAGCTATGTAAGACTGTAATAACAATAAATACCAGTCCTAAGTTAGGACTCCTAACAATGCACCGGGAGATAAGTTACATTAATAACCTATAAGCTAATGGTTTAAAAGTGCAATAAAAATATTTAAAAAAAACAATTCATAAATTATTTAAAAGAAAAAATAATTGTTTAATGAGGACACCAAACGGTAAGTATTATTTTATCGGTCAGTTAACTCTTGAAGTTTATCTATTTTACTGACCAAATAATTAATAAAATAATATCAACTGTGTTTACTTTGATAACTTAAATTTATAAATTACAAATACATTGATACCGATATTGACATTATTGGTGATCATGTGATGAAATTATTTATTTAGTTTTCCCATTGAATTCAGAAACTAAAGATAAACTTTTGCAAAATTTGTGTTTGAATTCTCAGCAAAACTGTTTTAAAGGTTTTATGATTAATAGGAAAAATAACGATTAGCTTTTGATCCGATTATTTTTTTTGTACTTCAATTTAATTTTATCGTCAATTTATTTAAAAATTTTTGAAGGACGAGATTTATGTTGATATCAATTTCATCAATAACTATAGGTTTGCGCCAAAAATCTTTGAAATAAATTATTAAAAATTGCCAATTCTTTTACTAAAATTAAAGTTAATTATTAATAATATAAAATTTACTAATAATTTAATATACTTTATTAAACACTAAGTATAAAACACTAATTTTGACTTTAATATAAAGTATAATTCTGAACCGTAAGTATTGAATTGATTTTAGTCGACAGTTTAGTGTTTAAATATGTAATAATAAAACAATTTTGTTGTTTATAAAATCATGAATAAGTTTAAGATATTTTGTATCATCAATTCAAATATTTGAATTTAAACCTGAAAGCTTATTTGAAAAAATTATAATTTTCAAGTATTATTTTTTGCGCTATTTATCTATGAATTACACTTTGAAAGCATTGAAGGCTTTAATTTTGGACAAAAAGCCGTTGAAAACCATATTAGCAGTAATACTGTATGAATTTATTGAATATATTATTTAGTCGATGATAAAAAATATTTAAAAAATCAGTTTTTTTGGACCAAAATTGCCGACAGAAATGCTTACATAATATTATTTTTTTAATAATTGAGTTCTTAAATACATTCACTCTTTGCATCAGATAATGTCAAATGACTTTAAGGCAGTTTTGGAAATAACTAACACTTATATAAGTTATAACCAAATGGTTTTAAGTTAAAAACGTTGTCTTCAAAATAGCACTGTTTTGATGCCTCAAAGCTTTGATCCCAAAGACAAATATAAAATCAAATAGACATCTCTCTCTTTCTCTCTCTCTTTCTCTCCATTCTAACATAACGTTTAATTATAATATACTTTATTACTATTTTATTTTTTACAACTTGTCTGCATTTTTTATCACCAAAAGCCCCCGATATTATGACTAATATAAAATGTTATCATATATTATAAATTATTCAACAAATATACGAACATTTATTATGTCCGACACAAACAGTGTAATTATATACACAATAATTTGCAACTTTATTGGTTAAAACGTGAGACAAGATTAGTGAATAAAGTAATTTTTAATTAATTTAAATTTTAGAAAAATTAATATTCAGTTAAATGCTTTTATAAAATTTTTACAGATTTTTATTAATAGTTTGTCTGAATATGTTATTATTCTGCATTTTTCGCATAAAATATAACTAAAATATAACTAAAATCAATAACTTTGTGCATAAATTGTGCGACAATTTGCAGAACAAATTTGCTTTACATATGAGGTGCGACCCAACCACTCATCGGTCTAATTGGTGTCCGATTTATTTCTTCAGTAAAATAATTTCCGACAATAGTATTATAGGTATACTGAGACTCATTATAACCACTGCCAGAGCCCTCGTAATTGTTTGGATTATAATCCATAGTCTTATCTGAAACCAAATGAGGAGTTAACGTGTGTTGAGAGCAGTGCTCGTATTGTTGCAAACGCTTCTTCTTCTGATAATATTCATAGACATTGCATGCAATCAATGCCATAACCATCAGGAATGCCACTAATGGTAAGACAACAAACAACATGGGATACAACCAGCCGTTCCAACCTAAGTATGCATTCATTACATATAAGCAACAAATTATCGGATAAAACACTTCAGACCATCAGATGAATTACTGCCCGAATAATGTGTGGCATATCTGGTGTTAATTTGGTGACCAAATGCCATCAATGATAACGATATCTTCAGATTGTATTTATATTTAATGACAATAAAATTAATTTCTTCAGTCTATTCACGTTAATAACAGTCATAAAGAATTTTATATAAAGTGATGCGTTTGGAAAGTAACTCAAATCAATATATTTTTGTTTTTAAATGCATTAAACAAACCGTTTCATTGGTAACACCACTACAAATACCTAGTCTTTCTTAACAATTTTTATTGACAAACAGCTATTAAAAAAAGAAAATTTACTATAAAAACATAAAAATGTAATTTTAGTTTTATAAAGCAATAAAGAAATAAATGCAGTAAATAAATCAATAAATTTAGATAACAAAACATTGACATTCAAATATTCATTATTTGAATGTCATTAACAATAGCATATTAAACATTATAATAAATATTGTACTTTATTTGTGAAAAAATTTTTATTAATAACTTGTATATGTAATACAATTATTATTTTTATATAACGTATATTACAATGTATTTCATAATTTAAATAAAAATTAAACAAAAAAAATAATTAAATAGATATGCAAAAATATCGTATAATTTATTTATAAAATTTACTATATATTTATTTTTGTCCTTAACTTTTATTAATAATTACCTATTTTTTGTAAAACAATTTAAATAATGTAAAAGTAATACAATATCTCTATAAGTGTTTGCAATAAATAAGACCACATTATCGTCGATTAGACGGGTAGTCCAGCCTTCTCTCTGCAGACTCGCATCAGTGCTCTTAACATGAATTGTCTTCTCGACAGTTCCCTTACGTGCTGTTTATATAAATTTGCATTTAATGTCATTATTTTTAAATAATCAATTCATATATTTGCATATAATTTAGTTGACAACACTTTTTTCAAACAGGTATTGTACGCAAAACAAACTAAATTGTGCTAAACTGCAAATTATATTTAATATACGGTAAGTCATATAAAGTAAATCTAAATAATTATTATAAATGTTTTTTAATCAATAGTTTAAAATATAACTAAACATTAATAAATAATTAAAAATACAGTATATTGATTATCTTTACAATACTCAATTTATATTCAGATAGTAATGATACATATCCTAACCTATACTGTATACCGTTTATAATATATATACTATTTTAATATCTATTGATTATTGTCAATGTCTTTCATAAAACAAGCATTTGTTCAGTGTTTTATACAAATGCTTTTTACGGGTAATAATAATTGATTTTTAATGCCTAAACATATACTGTAAAAACATTTTATACAAATAATATAACCAATTATTAAACAATAATATAACATAAATTTACAATAAAATAATTAACACAAACCTTTAAAAATAGCTCTAAATCGATGACACCTTTACGTAAGGCTTCGCTTAAATAATAGATGGCATCGACAATAGCATTCTCTTCAGCAAAAGAGTTCAATAATTGCTTATATAATGGTTGTGTCGGACCAAACACTTCATCGATGTCTATATTCTTTTCCTTGTCGTCACATTTGGCCATTACTTCCAATAACTGAGCGTTCTTTGTACTCAATTCTTGTTTTGAGTCATTTATTTCTATCATCTCGTCCTCCATTCGTCTCATAATATCTTCTAATCTATGCTTACCTTTTGTCAACTCTTCGCCTAAGAAGTTAACAAATTAATAAAATATTAATAAAATATTAATTTGTTAACTGTTTTATTAATTATATAATGAATGATAACTAACTTGTTTTCTTGAGGACATCCATTTCTGCCTGATTTTGAGCCATCTTTTCCTTAACTCTTTGTTTAACTGCATCTTCAATAGCACTGATTAATGAAACCCTAATATGTTCCTCAGTTATAGTTCCCGTTCCTCCGGGACTTAATTGCTGCGATTGAGTCGGTGTGGTATAACTTTGGGAATAAGGCGGGTATGGAGTATTGGATGTCGTGCTCGGTATATAAGGCTGTGGACCGGTTGCTGTGGGATATGGAGGAGTCGTAAAAGGATACTGAGTGTGGGGTTGGTATTGAGCGGGATATGGAGTCGATGTGGTTGGCATTCCCGTTGGGTTTGGAATACGCGGCATTGGTTGATAACCTGTAATATTTAAAATAAGTTTTAATTAGTATTTAATTTTAAAACTAAACAGTTTTTACTGTTAATTTTAAAGGATATAAAAAATAATTTTATAATAATAGTGACTGTCTTACAGTTAGGACTTGAAAAGAGAGGAATTCCTATCCAATATTGAAAATGATAATCAAGTGATAGCATTATTAGTTAAAAATAAAGTTAAACTTAGTATCAGTTTATAGAAATTGTAGTTACGGTACGGTAAAAGTCAAGTCAAATACAAACCGGTACTCGTCTGACCTACAAATGATGGCTCACCAGTTTGGCCGACATTTTTCGGCTTTGAATAGACAGGCGGTGTCTCACCGAATACACAAATCATCACTTGAATGACACCCAAGAGGTCCGATGTATTGGACTTCCAATCACTTAAATATGGCAAATATATGCGACCCGATTGGTCAACATGTTTGGACACTTTGATAGTCATATCTTTGGTAGGTTTCACATAACAGATGGGCGCGTCGTACGGATGCGATTCGGTTAACCAAATGCTGACCGGAATATTATAGACAGCGCCCCTATAGGGGACGGGTATTGTACCCGTCAGACACACCAGATCTCGTTGATTGCCGTTTGGAAAGACATACTTTTCCCCTTTTGGTGACAAATTCTTGTACATATTGATGGCCGACATTACGTCCCGTTTGCTTTGATCCACATATCGGTACTAATCGGTGGACAAAAAATACGGTCAATGTTTATATAATATGATATCATATATATATGTATATATATACAGTGTATATATACAGTATATTTTCAATCAATTCATCAATTAATTTGATTAATCAACTCATTTGACCACTTTATTGACATACTTTAGCATTGGTCAACAGTCTGACCACTTCTGACATTGACATAGTTCGGGTGTTTTGGTGGCCAACTTCGGTAATAATGACAATAATTACAAATAATAAATATTTGACATTAAATATGAAAACAATTTCCTCTGAAAAGTGAAATATTTTTGTTTCACTTATTTATTGTTTGCTTTCAATGTTATCCCTGTTTTACACCCAAACTATACCCCAAAACACTATATGTCTCACACCTGACAACAGCTGATAACTACTGTTTTGACCACTTTTTAGACCACATTTCGGGTCATTATATCTGACAAATAGTTTTACTTTTATTTAATTTGATTATAAAATTTCAAAAAATAAATTATATTTAACTATTTTAGGATATTTTTTAATAAACAATTTATTATTATTATTATTATTATCACAGTATATAACTGTAACGTTGTTTGTGAGTAATTGACTCATATATGACATCATTGTTTAATTGAATCAATTGATTGATTGATTGATTCAATTGATTGATAATTAATATAATAGTGTCTTAACATTGAATTGAATAACAACTAAATGTGTAGTAATTGTGTGTAAATATATTTCAAATGTTTATAGTCTCTCTCTCTCTCTCTCTCTCTCTCTCTCTCTCTCTCTCTCTCTCTCTCTCTCTCTCTCTCTCTCTCTCTCTCTCTCTCTCTCTCTCTCTCTCTCTCTCTCTCTCTCTCTCTCTCTCTCTCTCTCTCTCTCTCTCTCTCTCTCTCTCTCTCTCTCTCTCTCTCTCTCTCTCTCTCTCTCTCTCTCTCTCTCTCTCTCTCTCTCTCTCTCTCTCTCTCTCTCTCTCTCTCTCTCTCTCTCTCTCTCTCTCTCTCTCTCTCTCTCTCTCTCTCTCTCTCTCTCTCTCTCTCTCTCTCTAACCGATTGTCCCCAAAATCCCTGAAATCTGATTGTAATTTCCCCAACAATTTCCAGTAATTTCTGAGATAATAATTCTCGCGATTTATTTCTTTATTATTTATAACAGATTTGTCGCACACTTTGACTTCATTTCAAAGAGAAACTAACGGATGAAAACTTAGAGACAATTGAGTCATAAAAGACTACCAAAGACTGATCACATACAAGAAGTGGAGACAACGGTAAGTGACACCAAACACACACACAATGGTTGACTACAGTAAGTGGAGGACTATTGAGGTATGTCTTTGATATTTTGGTCATTAAATTATTATGTCATTTGTTTTTAACATGTATTGTCTTTTTTTTTGCAATGATTTCATCAGATCAGTGATGATGAAGACGATACACATCCCAACATTGACACGCCGTCATTGTTTCGATGGAGACATCAGGCAAGAGTCGAGAGGATGTCTGAAATGGAGGCGTCAAAGAAAGCACTCAAAGATAAGAGAAACGATTTGCACAACAAACTGAAGGAAGCGAAACAAAAGGCCAAACAAAACGATAATAACGAAAGTAAAGAAGAGATGAAGAAATTAGAAGAAGAATTGGCAAAGTTGGACAAAGAACAAGAAGAGTTGGATCAAAAGGAGAAATTACTGCCTTGGAATGTGGACACCATCTCTAAGGAAGGATGCAATAAGACTGTCATCAATAAACCAAAACCTCGAGCCGACAGAAGTAATCTGAGCGAAGAAGAACAGGAAAAGTTCTACAAAGAGTTTATAAAGAAAAACGAAGAAAAGCTAAAACACTTCGGAATGTTAGGCAAACCAGAAGATTGCAAACGATATCTTATGGAAAATCATGATTTAGGTGTATATCATAAAAGTTTATATTATTGGACATTGAAATGTATTTTAGTTATAAATTATAAAATTATTTTATTTTTTTAAAAAGTTTGTGAAGAGACGGCCAACTATTTGGCGCTTTGGTGTCTAAATCTTGAGATTGAAGACAAACACGATTTGATGGAATTTGTTGCCAAACAAGTGGTGTCAATGCAGTACATCCTTGAATTAGCCAAACAACTCGATGTCGATCCACGAGGATGTGTCTCATCTTTCTTTGCACGCATTGATAAAGCAGACAAAGAATACAAAGACGCGTTTGAAGACGAGTTGCGGGCATTCAAAGAGAGAATCCGTGAGAGGGCTCGCATTCGGGTGGAACAGGCTATGAAAGAAGTAGAAGAAGAAGAGAGAAAAAAACGTATCGCTTCCTCACCAGGAGGTCTTGATCCAGAAGATGTCTTCAATTCACTGCCAGAATCGCTTCAAAAGTGCTTTGAATCGCGTGATATTCAACTTCTTCAGAAAACAATTGCGGAAATGCCTGAAGAAGAGGCACGCCTTCATATGAAGCGATGCATTGACTCGGGTTTATGGGTTCCCGACGCCAACTCTAAGGAACTTCTATTGGGCGGAGAAATTGAGAGCGAAGACAACTCTGAAGGAATCTATTCAGAGTTAAAATCCAATTAAAAAGAAAAATTAATGAATGAAAACACATTTCAAACATATTTTGTGTTGTTTTGTATAAAATTATTATTTTAAGTTCTAATCATTTTTTATTTCCAAATAATTCTTAAAAGTTTACTTATTTACAAACCGCTTATTCATATTTTTGTTAATATAAGTAAAATTTTACCTTAAATTTATTGAAATTTAATTTATAATATACAGTAGATTATAAATATTTTTAAAATCTATTTTGTTTAGTCTATTATCAAAATTGATGATTATATTAATAATCTTTGCAAACATTTAAAAAGTTAGATTTGTTTGAAAATGTTTTATGTTTAGAAGTTAATATAACTTAAAGACCCACTTAATGGTTATTTGAGATTTTTTGCCGTAAATTATATATATTTTATTTATTTTATTTAACATTTTATGCTATTATTAAAGTTTATTTACTCTTATATAATAAAAATTTCGTGTCAATTTATAATTAACGGTATTGCGATTTTTAAAAAATTATTAATCAAACATAGTTTTTAAAACTAGGAGTAAAATAAACTTTTGTGATTTTTTTCAATTAATTCAAAGCGGAAGATGACTTAGCGTTTTACTACATTTGCTGTAACTATACTATAGTTTTAACCAATAATTGTCGATAAATTCTTTGAATGGTTTCATGATTTTGATTATGATTTTCATGGAAAAACGTTTAGATTTTTGTTACTTTATTTTAACTGAGAGGTTATTAAATTAAAGTAAATCAAATAAAGTTTTATTATTGCAAAATGATATCGGTTAAATCGTATTACATTAATTTAATAATATTGGTAAGTTATTTTTACAAATATTTAAAACAATCAATTATTATAATTTGTTTTAATTAACTTTTAAGCTAATGTTTTATGTGATTGCAACTGAAGCTCAGTTATCATCATTATTTGAAAGTCATAATTATATGAAAAGACCCCATAATCAAGAATATGGTTCATTACCTCTATATAATGACATGAATACCAATTATCCAAACCCTGTTAGACCTTTAGATATAAGATTTGAAAGCAATCATCCGATGCGAACCGCAAATCCATATCCAATAAGTCATAGCACTGGTCAACCTAATTATGATACCAAACGGTTAATTCCTATCGGAGGTTATCCGCATCATAATCGCTTCAATATAGGACACATGGCTTTTGGAAGTCAAGGATTTCCTAACAGTCCGTACCAACCCTTCCAGAACATCCATAGTCCGCATCAAATGCTTAGTCATCTGATGCCCCATACATTCAATTTAATTAACAATCTGAGAGCCAGTCTTAATGCAGGAATTCCTTCTTATGGTTTTGGGTACGGCGTCGTCAACGATGGATTTATCAGTCCTACCAATAATATCCCTTACCGTTTGCCTCCATTAAGAAATGGTAATTCAGATGAAGATAATGATAATGAAATCAAAGATAAATTATCATCTTCTGGTTCGAGTCCTGTTACGAGTAAAATACATAGAAATGTCTAACATTTTAATTTTTATTAATTATAATTATTATAGTTTAGCTATAATTTATTCATTATATTAATCTATTACTTATAAAATAATATTTTATTAAAATATTTATACAGTTTATTATTACTGAATTTTTATTAATTCATGAAATTTATTTTTTATTTATTATTGAATCGTGAATTCAATTAGATTTAAACAATTCAATTGTAATTTGATATAACTTTTTTTGGTTAATAAAATGGGTTTTATTTACAAAATATTTGTCTGTAGTTTATTTGTTTGCATTTCATGTAAGTAAATATTATAAATATATAAAAAAATGATAAATAAATTTATTTTATGAAATCTTCAGACACACCGATGACATATAGTTTGTGGCGCTCGGAGTTTGTCGAGTGTCGACATGAAGGTCGACCTCAACTGACAACTATTTCATGTCTATCACCTGATCTGTTATATTGTTGCTATAATAATATCGATGAAGATATTAGTGATAATATTGAGACCATTGTTGATAACAATTATACGGATATTATTGGACATCACTGTTGTTCGTTAGACAAGTTTCTCAATGAACACAAGTTTGTTACAGTATTTACGATATTATGTTTGAATTTTTTTAATTGACATTTATTTTAACTTTTCTAGCATTTTGTTATCAGTTATTCATATATTAGTTTGGATTAATGTAATAGTTTTTGTCATTTTAATAGTAAGTGCTTTATATCTATTTTATCACTCAATTGCAATAAGAGAAGAGGAAAAAAGTGATAACGAAAAAATTATCAAATCTATTAATTATGATAATAAAAAAAAATCTTTTAAAAAGTAAAATTATATTTTAGTTACGAATAAAAATCAAATAAAGTAAATTCAAACATTAATTCAGATCTATTAATATTTGTTAATATTTTGTTTTTTTGCATTTTTAAAATGATGATGATCTACCATTATATAATGAAATCATTATATTTTAGATTGTTTTAAATTTCACTTATTTCTACTTTCAAGTATTAAAATTTATAAACTATATTTATACATATACTTCATAAAACCAAAAATGCATAATATATTATAGAATTCAATTTAACTCAAGATTATATTTGTCGCATAAAATTATAAATATTTTAGATTTTTTGGTTAGTACTGTATATCAAAATATTTGTTGTTGTTGTGATGATTGGATTAAATATTTTATTTGCACTTTTTATTTATTAACAAATATAAATTGACTTATACAGTATGATAATATATTTAAATCAAAATATGCATAAGTTTAGTAGTTATTATATACTGTATAGTTAAAAATATTTTTAATATACCGTATACAGTATTTTAAAACTGTAGTATATCTTATATTATATTTCAAGTAAATTATATCTAAGATTACATCAAATCTAATATTACTAATGATTGATAAATACTAATAGAGTAATGTACTGGTATAATTAACTAAAATTATATAATTGATGAAAATAAATAACATTTAAAAACTTATTAATTTTTAGTCATTCACGTTTTTAATTTTGCATCTGAGTCATTACAATATCAGATAAATTTTATATATTTATACTAAACATTATAAATTAGATTCAAATTTCAATAGTAATAAATTCTGATCTGATAAATATAAATATATATTTTTCGATAATATTTTTCCTAAATCTTATCTTTCTTTTAAATATATATATATATTTATATAAATATGACTAAAAATAAAATTATTTCTGAGATAGTACAGTTTTTAATTATAATTATAAGTTACTATAAAAGATATTGCATAAGTTAGTAAACTATTATATAAACAATAACTTTCATAAGGCTTGCAATCATTTATCTAAATAAATATAATATTTAATATATTTCTATATATACTGTATAACAACTTTGTATATTTTTATACCTATGTTATACATGTACAGTACTTACCTTTATATCATACATATTGTATATCTATATATATTGTAAAATATACGTTATATTTGGTGTATTAATAGATCAATCTATACTTAGATTGTATTTTTGACATACGATAATAATAATAAGTTATAGCTGTATCTCTTGGGATGCGAAATATAATAACAAAATTTCATAACTTTATAAATTATAATGAATTATTTTTACTATAAATTCAGGTAAAACTACAAAAATCAATACAATTTATAATCATAAAATAACTGATAATAAATTAGTTTTATTATTAGCAATAAGTCAAGTGGAAAAATCAAACTTTCTTAATGAATAATAGATGTTGTGATTGATATTTAATGAGTATTTGATAGTATAGTATTTCAATTTATTTTTACCAAATGATAACTAAATAAGTGGTATACTTTTACGCAAATTAGTTCATCAATTATTAAATCTTAAAAAATAAACTTTTATGCATTAAAATATATTGAAATTAAGTATATCTTGTATAGTATATTACTTTACGTTAGTTTATTATTTTACTTATTGTTGAATGTTTTAGCTATAAAAAATAAAATAAATTTTTATTATTATTTAATATTTAAATGATAGAAGTTATAGTCTATAGTTATAGTAAATATGTCTTACATTTATTTTTATAAAAATTTTACATACATTGTGTGTGCAAACTAAACCATTGATGTCCTAATCTCTCTTTATTAAGTTATAGTACTTTATAAAAAAAGTTAAAAATTAACTAAAGGGTGTAACATAATATAAAATTATTTAGAATTAATTATAAATTAATGTTAAATTACTTTTTAATTATTTATCAATGAATTTACCTGATAAACTTCATAGAAACGTTGTTATTAATTTACTATAATTATATAATTATTGATTCTGAATAATATTGGATAATAATGTAAATATTTTATTATTATTTGAAGTATAATTAAAGACAATTAAAATGTCTAGAAATTGATAATAATAAATAATTTATTGCTACACAAAAATTATATTATCTAAACAACACAAACAAATAGCAATTAAATGACATAACAATAGCTAAAAAAATAAAAATATCAAATAATTACTTAGTTAAACAATTTATGTATAATAAATCTATTAATTGTGTTTTTATATCTTATTGTAAATATTTATAATAATGAATAAATTAAAAATAATTTTAATAAAATATACTGCATATTATATTCATGTTATTATGTTATACTGTATTTAATATACTGTATTCATATTATATTCATTTAATTAATTCAAAATAAAACGTTTGGATTTATAATGAAAGTTATAAATAATGATCACTTTTAATGAAATTGTATTTATTGGCATAATTATTGATTTATAATATATTATGATATATCAATGAATAACCATAAAAACTATAAATTTAATTATTTTGAAGTTAACATTTATTTAAATGTTTGATATTTTTAAATTTTAATTTTAGTAAACATATTTAAAATTTAATATTTTTCAATCTTTTAATGCAAAAATGCCAACTTTTTCAATACACAATTATATAAAAATCGATATAATCGATACTAAATAACTTGAAAATTTTAGTGAATTGATAATTAATTTTATGTAAATTTACTCTTATTTTTATGCATTTGATTTATATTATTGATACTTAAAGCGAGTAATAAAATGAATCACTATTTTATGATTAATTGTTATTTTACTTATTTTTATTCAATAATTTCGATCCAAAAACAGCAATAAAATAACGCAAATATACAGTATTTTACTCTTATATTTTATTATTTATTTCTTTAATATTTTTTAAACAAAAACATTTTCAAACATTCATAACAACAACATGAATGCTAAAGTATGATAATATTGCTTATAAATTATCAAGCACAATTTTCATAATAAATTGCTTATATGGCTGTACCATATATGCTAAATATTAATTATTTGAATTTATGGGTTAAATAAATGGACACTAAAATACTACTCTATATTATTGTATAAATGAACTGTTAATCGATAAAAGACAAAAAAAGATATATAATTGACATTATTTTTATATTTACTAAAATCTAGTGCACTATTTAAAGAACTGTTGAAACATTATATTTTTTGATGTTATATTAAATGGTAAAAACATTTTCAGATAATCTACTGAAAAAAATGTTAAATTTCGAAATATTGTTTAATATTTTTTATATGGCTTTGTTTTTTGTTGTATTTTCAAAGTGGTTTATGTTATTTTTTTTATTAAAGTATTATATTTCGTTTTATCAAAATTATTATTTAAACAAATTTATTTATCAATTAAAGCAAAATATAAAGTTTACTGAAACACTTGTTACAAATCTCAATGATAATTAATTAATGTGTTTATCTATTTAAAGTGATAAATATATATTTAATAATTTGAAATATTATATTTATAGATGAAATGTACATTGATTGTTTATTAGATTATTTTAAATGCAATAATCATTATACTTTACTAATTTTAATGATAAAAATAATACAATAATTATTTTGTTATTATAATACATACCAATATTTTTTAAGTAACCATCATAGAGATGGGCAAATAGAAAGTTTCTAATAAATTTCCTTGAGAAAGTTTCTAGAAAGTTTCTCAGGAATAAATTTCCATAGAAATTTAACTTTATTGTTATACTATGGGATCCCCATATCTACAGCTATTGTAATACTATATTAATAATGAAACATTATATGAATAACATTATACTATACAAAATGGGATAACTATATGTAAAATAATTATAATTATTTAATAATAATCAATTTTGTAAAATTTTAATAATCATTTTATTATATATATAAGAATTTAAGATAATTAAATAAGTTAATTTTTACTTTAATTAATAATTAAAATATTAATACTCATATTTAATAATTACTTGTAAAAACAATGTATTGTTACATGATAACATATATCGAGAAAAACAAAATTAACATGGGGATCCCATAGATAGAAATTTCTTTTAGAAACTTTCTAGAAATTTCTCTATTATTTTATAAATTTCTATTTTTTGCCAACACTAAACCATCATATTCTAAATATGATAAATTTTTATATGTTTAAGTAATATTGTTATTACGGAAGTTATTGTAAAATTGTCTAATTGTTTTAATATATATATTTATTGCATAAACGGATTATAACATACAATTTATAAAAGATTTAACTTACATTATAATAAAATTTAATTTTTTAAATAAATTAAATGACAACTTTAATACTTTAATTCCATATACTGATATATATATAACTTTTTGTATAACTATAATTGGTTTGAGTAAACATATATACAATATTTAATTTTTAAGACTAAACTATTACTTTAAAAACTAGAATAAAATGATAAAATTGTTGAGTATTAACATTTATATAATAAAAAATTTATTTAAAAAACTGAACATAACTTTAATAATCAATAAATAAAATAAAACTTATTAATATAAACAAGTTTTATGCAAAACAAGAGATAAGATATATTTTGTATAATTTTTATTTACTGTATATATCTAATGATATATATATATATACAGTATATATATATAACTAAAATGAATAAATCTAGAACTATGACAACAAATTCATTAAATTTAGCGTTTGATAAATGAATTTAAGTATATATTGCTTTTGTGTAATTTAAACCCTAAACACAATATATTTATTTCTGCTAAATATTTACTCCGATCACTAATTTGATTTATTTTGCAAATACAGTATACAAATTTAGGATTATGTAATATTTTTAATATTATAATAATGAATATTAATATAGATAAAGTCAATATACGGTAGTCTAAATAAAATATTTTTATTTAATATACTATATTATACAGTATACACTGTATACTGTATACTAAACATGTCAAATTGCGGGAAAAAATTTATAAATACATGTTTTAAAAAATATTAAAAAATAATGAAAAATATATAATAAAATGAAAAATAATAAAAAATTAAAAAATATACATAATAAGTACATTAAATAATTATAATAAAAATTAACAACAATTATTATCTCACTTATTATCACTATTACTGTTATAATTATTATTACTTAACAGTATTTAATACTTTTTGTTAAAATATTTCCCAATCATTTCAATTTTATTATTTAAACTAATTTTATATTCAATGAGTTGTTGAATGAATGCTTAATTGTTTAAAATGGAAATCACTTGATTGCACATATTGTTTATTTATAATGATAAAATATTATTTTTAACAAATTTTACTGATGATAACATTGAAATAATGTTAATATTAATTATTAATAATGTCAAAAAATATATATTTTTCTATTAATTTATAATATTTTTCTATTAATTTATAATATTTTTCTATTAATTTATAATATTTTACTTTATCTATCTATATAATGCCATTTAGATATTTTTGATTGTTTGTAAAACACATTATTTTAAATGTATGCATATTTGGTAACTAATGTGTTATTGTTTAATTTAGCACTTATATGTTAACTCTCCGCAAATTGACAACTTTACTGTATACTAGATATATAAATGATTTACTATATAAAAAAATAAATAATATTTTGTAATAATAAAATATGAATCAGACTATAATTATTATAACTGAAATGTTAGTATTAAAAAGTTATTCAAAACTAATACCAGTTGTTAATTTAATTATAGGAGAAAATTATATTAATTGCTAGAATATTATAGTATTTTGGAAATGTTTTCGGTATTATGTAATTTGACCGTAAAGTGCAAACACGTTAACAACTAATAGTTGTTTCACATACTAGTAAAACATATTTTGTAATATCCGATATTCATTTTTTTTGTGCACAAAACTTAATAAATATTACTTATTATAATATATATAAACTTGTTTTTGTTGCCATACTATTGAATAAATAGCAGAATTAGTGGAGACTATAGAATTGATTGACGGAAAGGAAAGCAATAGTTTATAGCTTTAGTAGAGTAGAGAACATATAATTTAATTTGTAGTCAAAGCTAACTCTTTAAGTAATCTACTCTTTAACTCATTAGTCAAAGCCTATTATCGATCACTTCAAACAAATGATGATTTAAATCAAAAATTGTTTTTTAAGTAAACTATTAGTTTATGCACGACTTATATAAATTATTTTCTTAACAATTAGCAAATCATTTAACATTATGATATTTTATTTGTTATACAGTATTAATACTTTAAATTTAGAAAAATATGAATTTTATGTCAATAGAAGATCTATTATATCCGAGTCATATACTGTACTATTGGATAAACATTTTATTTTGTTTGAATGAATATGAAATTTATATAAATGGTCAAAAAAATATAATTCTATGGTTAGATTGATTTGAAAAACAATGATATATGCATTAAGAGCTTTAAGACAGTTGATCCAAGCAATGCTTATCCAAATACAATAGTATATCAATAGTTATGGTTGTGTTTATATAAAGCATATTTACTATAAAATGCCGGCACCGGCAACATAACCATAAGTTGTTTGTATTAAATGAAAAATGATGTCTTGAACACTGAATTTGTGTGATAAGACCGTCATCTCTCACGTGAACACATATAACAGACATTCACTTTTTTAGACCAATTTATATACTGTATATTATATAACATTTTATGCCTCTTTAGGAAAACTATATGTTTGACGCTTATATCATCAAATTCCCTGAAGTGGTATTTGCAAACAGGTCTCACATGCCTTTCTCTCACCATTTCCATCAAATGTTCAAATCATTTAACACACTTTTAAACACCTATTTTTAAAACTATTATACTATTCTATTGCTATTCTAACTATTCTATTGTAAATCATACAATATTATTGCATTATTAACTAATTTAATTTGAAAAGTTATAAAAACTTTATAGTATTGGTGGCAACAATTATGACAGCATTTATTTGAATTATAAGTATTTACTTGTTTGATATGTTTAATATTTATTGGTATTAAAAAATATTTTCATATTAAAATATTATATAAAATTTGATACGATTTGAAAAATACTTGAAAAATCGATTTGTAAGCCATTGAAGCCATTTATTTGTGAATCAAAAATTAATATCCGAAATAGCATTGTATTCATAGGGAAAGTGTTGGCACTTATGGTGTGAGCGATGCGAACGGCTTTTACCCATAAAATAGATTCTCATTTCCGTATAAACAGTGCAGAGATTGTATTACATCTCTCGACGACATGTATTGCATGGCTTGCGCTGAGCGACAGCTGCACCGGCTCTAAGTGGTGGTCCGTAATGTTGTCGATAATATACCAGTGCTGTCTGTCTGACAGCACCTGTATTCTGGCTGATGACAGATATTAAGAGATTGTGATGACTATATCGACCCATTGTTTTGAGAGAATCAACTCCTGGCAAATATCAATCTTTCAAAAATCATAAGTTCATAGTTTTAAAGTTTAGCCCAAAATAAAGCATACATTGTTTGAAAAATTTGATGTCATTTAAAGGCATTAAAATGTTCACACATTTAATGTGTAACAAGAATTAACAAGTGATGTATAGGAGTAACCAAAGCATGTAATAATGTCATTGAAAATTGTTTCACCAATTCTAGCAAATGAGGCAAACATTACACAACATTTGCCACACATTTGTACTGTATATTCAGTATTTGTATATATACTGTATATATAGTAATAATACATACATAACATACACTCTTTAACACAAACTTTTTAATTAAACAAATTGATGACATTTCTCAAGTGTAACAATTCATTTGAAAATACAATTTATTAGTCACTCTAAGTATTCTATAATTATTTATTTTTTTATTGCAATGATTTTTGTGATTTTCTCAATTTTAACATCTGTTGTCATAAAATCCAAGTTTATATTATATTTATTGATTAGTGTGATAATTAACTAATTAACTATTGTTATTACAAATGTCTGCGTATTGATTAACTAACTAATGTGTCAATTGTTAATAAGATGTTATGTATATATTATAAATTTAATTATAAAATATGCATAAAATATTTGTGCAATTTATAAATAAAGTAAAATAAAATTAATTTATGAGTCATACACTGTATTTAAAATATTAATTTATTTAAATTAATAATGAAATTAAATGTAGAAGTATTTATTATCTAGAAAAGTATTTGTGTTTATAAAAAATAATAACATTTTTGCACAAAATCAGCAATTTTAACGATAAAAACAAATCATTAATTTAAATTAATTTAATTCACATTTCGTGCTCTCAGTTTATCTTTTAATATTATAATACATTCATAAAGTTATTGCTATTTTGAATATTGTATTCTTACAGCATTTACATATAATCCGATTATATCTAACATGTAATGTATATTGAAATATATTGCAATACTGTATAAATATACTGAGTATTACTGACTAAAATTGTTATACCTATCGGTTTTTATTTATCATAGTTTTCTAGTCTAAGATTATATTTTGAAATCTTAATTAATGGTTCAATGAATATAATAGACATCAAAATCAATTTAATGTCAGCAAAACGTCATATATTTTTTTGTTATCATAAAATTAATAGAGAATATTATTTATATATATATATATATATAGAATATGCATATAAATGGTTATTGATTTCAATGATTTTTCATCACAACTGACAACTTTTAACGGAAATTTAAGTCATTTAATGATGAAGATGTCATTAATTTCTTGAAAAATAAGAAAAAGTGATGATTTCAGAAAATGAATTGAAATTTTTTTGTTAAAATTATTTTATATAAAATCATTTATTATCAATCAATTGTTAATTAATTCAAATTCAAATTAACGGCAATTTATCACTTCTTTAAATTTAATTTAATAAGATTTTATTATTAAAATATAAAAACTTATTAAACTTTGACATTTTTTATTAATAAAATAAGTAAATAAAATTAAATAGTGTTGAATTTCTATATTTGTGCAATAATTGTAAAATAAATATATTCTTATATTAAATATTATTAAATAACACATTTTTAGTGGCATTAAAAGCTTTTATCATATAATTCTGTATTTATTTGTAATTTAATATCAGTTTTAATGTTTTCTTTAGCTTATATACAAAATATTGGACACCGTTTGAATTTTTAGAGTTCATTTATATCAAACAGAGTTTAATAGAGATTAAATAATTTTTATTTTATTCGTAATAAACACTTATATATATATATATATGTTTTGTAGTTATATAACTTACTATATATACTGTATTTTATACGGCTTTACTAAAGTATTGACTACAAGACATGATCTGAACACAAATGTTTGAATATTTTTCTTGACTTTTATATGAATTCACTGTTTTATAAAATTTTGCATAATATTTAATATTCAATATATATACTGTATATATATATAATACAGCACATATACGTAATACGTATTAGTGATATATAAATAATTTTTAGATTAATTTAGTTATTTATTATTGAAGATATTATAAAAACTAATGTTATAAATCAAAATTGATATAAGAAACAGAGTCTCGAGTCTCTAAATTCAAGTAAATATATATAATATATAAAAGCATTTATAACTTAATGATGTGACACATGAGTCATGACTTAAAGGACAGACACAAAGTAGTAGTGGTTTTTGAATCACAAACTCTTAGAAAATGTCAAAAACAAACGTGACTTCAATGCTGACAACAGATGTGACAGACTCTCAGAAATGACAAAAATTGGTGAAAAAAATATACTCACATCTCATGTAAAGATGTGTGCCGTTAGTTAGCTTTAAAAATCATATCAATTTTATGGGATATCTATTTATTTAATAGTAGTTTTATTTTTATAGCTATGTTAAGCATTATATATATACTTATTATATATTTTATATTAACAATTAGTTTTTTTCCTTATTAAACATTGCACTTTTTCGTCAAATTAATTTTTATTTGATATCATTATCATAATTATTATTTTCATCATTTTTATGTTACAATATTTTGCAATTTTTGTTGTTTATAACAATTTATATTTAATTATATATCACATCATTAAACGATTTGTGAAAAATGGCTATTTTTAATTATTATAAACTTTTTAATTATTTTATATTTTATAAATTACTAATTTATAATAAATTGAAATTTATATAGTTATTTATTATATTATATAATTAAAGTTTTTATAATTTATAGTAACAAAATTATTATTTATAGTATTTTTTATTTGTGTTAATATACAGTATAGTAATACACTATCTAATAAAAAATATTATAAATTAGATCAAATTATTTACATTTTAAGTTTACTTTTAAGTGACTCTATGGGACTATTAGACTGTTGTAAATGTTTGTATTAGCGGTACATTTATTCGTCTATTAATTAGTATTATATTAAATAATCCTCTTTTGTAAACATTACCTCAAAGTCTATAAGTTTCTCTTTACAGATCAAACAGACATATAGACATCAAACACATTAAAAATGTTATATAATTTCTCATAATTAAAGAGAAAATTCTTTATTATCACATAATAAATACTGCAAATGTAGAGTAAATAGTGTAAACATTAGAGAATAATCTGTTTTTATAGTGTTGTACTTTTAAAAACTAATATTTATAATGATTTTTATTATTATTACAATTTTTATGACAATTCTTAGTTATTGTTATACTATATAAATAAATATATGCTTTAATAACATGAATTAAAGCATTAAATGTAATGCAATGTTAGATTTCTATCTAATTGATTAATATCAATACAATTTAATAATATTGTGAGTATTTGGTGAGTACTTAGTATGGCATACAATACATGAGTTGGACAGCAATAGCATTGATAGCATTGATACTATCATTGATAGAGTCAATGCATTGCGAGTCAAATAATTAAATCAATCATTCGCTGCCTTACATTGCATTACAATCTCAATACAATGCACTACAATGTGTGCCATAAATTGGTAGTAATTGTTGTGATAATAGTGATGTGATTTGTTTGCAATTGACTTATCAGCCAATTATTTGGTACATCAAGTGATATAAGAAGTACAGTACAGTTGTTATGTACCCCAGAGTTTATATACCATTGCCATCATTCAAGTGTACAGTTAGGAACTGTAGACATATGGCAACACATCAATAGTGATCTAGATTTGCACTAACTATTCAGTGTCTCATCAAGTGTTGTCATATGTTGTCATATGTATGCCGTCGATGTATTTATCCTTTAACTACTGTATGAGGGACTGGGATGCCAGTGATGTGCCAGTGCTTGAGTGCGCGCATAACATAACACACTTACATAGACTCCCGCATAGACAGAGTACAGGCATTTGTGTTAACTCATTGAACGACTAACTCCAAGATCTGACTCTCAAATTCATTGCAAAGATTGTCTGAAACAAACTTATTCATACATTTCTCTTATATATAAATGTTTTAATAACTATTTCAAACAATAAGTGAATTTAAGTCAAACTATTTGAATGGATTCCAAATTTTTAGTTCAATTTTTTTATTAACAATTAAGTGATTGAATTCAAACAAAGTAAATGATGAAACAATTACAGAGACTAACTCTGATGTTTGTATCATATAAGACATCCATCTGTTTATTATTAGTGACGATATTAGCATTTATACAACAATTTAGCGAAAGTGATGCCGAAGTGATCACGAGTTCGCCGTACAGTCGTTACGGCGCTTCCTATCAGACCACCAGTTGTAGTCGTGAGCCGACAAATGTGGCCACAACTCAGACTAAAGGAAATAATGGTTTTAAGATTAAATTGAGTGGTAATCCTGAAAAATATGTACCAGGTGAAATGTATACAGGTAACTATTTCAATTATTACATTTTTTAAATCTCAAATTTTATTTATTTATATTATTTTTTCGAATATTTTATGGAAAACTGTTTATATAGGTCTCAGAAAGTATTAAATTTTTAAAATAGTATCTTAAAGTTGTTTATATAACTACTAAAATATACAATAATTGTGTTTATTAAATATTATATTGTAGTATTGGTAACATTTTTGAATTTAGATTTTCTATTTAATAATAATACGGATTTTCCTAATATTATTTAAAAAACATTATTATTATTTTTTAAAAACTGTTTAAATGACAATACTTATTGTTTATATTATTTGATCTGCTATTTATTTGTTTGCAAAAGCATTAATATTAATCAATTTGACACAAAAGCATAAATATAGTATTTTTGTTTCAATTAATTTGTAAACTTAAACACAAAACATAGTAATAATATTTTGAAATTTATATTATAATATATAATATAAAAATATATATAATGTATAAATTTGTATACTATATATATATATATATATATATATATATATATATACTAAATTTATATGATATGATAAATTATATGTTGAAATTAGATTTGCTATTTAATTTAAAACTGAAAAATTGCTTAAGTTTTTAAACTATTAGATCCAATATATCTCAACTTTCATCTCTTATTAAATGCTAAACTTGTCTCTCTATAAAATAAAGTGTATTTTAAGTTAAAAAATATATATTTATTTTTTATAACAATATTAAATTGTCTACAAAACAATACAAAAATCTATGAGGCCATCAAAATCATATTTACAGATATTTTAAAAGTGAGATCACTATTTTAAAAGATATTATTTTATTTCAAACTTATTTCTTTATTTTCTTACTGTTTTATATGTAATATAATTAAAACCATACGACTTCTTAATTATATAAATAAATTACATAAATATGTTATTTTGATGTTTACATAAAATACTTTGAAATTTATATTAAGAATTAGAGATAACACAAACAATTTTAATATAAACATATGTTTATTTGTTATATAATCTTAAATTGTTAATACACTTTAATTTATTTATTAAATGAAACATTTCATAATAGGGCATTCATTTTAAACAATTATTAGAAAATGAAATACAGTATTATTAGATATGTAAACATTAAAAATTTCCATAAAATTTTTAATCACTTTCATTTTTTAATTTTATTAAAAATATAACTTATATTCTATATTTATATTTTAAATATGATAAACTAACGAAAATATTTTTAATAAATTAGATTAATAAAGAAAATTATATCAAAATATTTCTATTTATTACGAGCCAATGATTTTGTAGTGAATATCGTTTTTCATGTAATGTTAAGATTTATTACTTTTTTCTATGAATTAATAACGAGAGCAACAAAATCACTAATCATTTTTTCAAGTGATTATAATATTGTAAAGTTATTATATTAATAATTTTCTTTTGAAAATATATTTCATTAACAGTACGCTTTGTTTAACGTTTATGAGTCTCTGGCCAAATGCCATACAAACTATTTTTTTTTGTTAATAGTAGACGAAACACATTTTGTTTTTGATATATAAATATATTTTTGTTACTAATGAACGACAACCTTGTGATAACTTGCGCAATATAATTAGCAAAATATTTTTAATTTACAAACATTGTTATCAAAATAAAACTTCATTCAATAATATTTTATGTGAAAATATTAAATATTTACTTTTTAAACTATATTTACAAAGTGATGGCAACTAAAAGATTCATAACATTGACAGTGATATGGGGCTAACATTAAAAAATTGAGGGGAATTTACTTGAAATTTGGTAGCTGTCATTTACGGAATCTAAACAATTATATATTGCTATATATAAGTTTTGAGTGCATTTTTAAAACATATCAGTTTCTCATTGAAATTTCTAACGTCTCATACAACTAACTATAGAATATTTTAAATATATGTTTATCTTAAAAATATAATTTTTATTTCTGACATTTTTAATATATTCTTGAAGCTTGAGATTTAAATTAAAATTTTGTAAATTCTTTAGGCAGAAAACTACAAAAAAAATATTTTTATTCATATTTTTAAAGTAACCCAATTAAGCATACAATATACATATTTAGCTTTTTATATTATGTATGTTATAATAATAATATATACGGTATATACAGTATGTATATAATATTATTGTATGAGAAGTTAATGTCTAACCATACTTACAACTTTGGTAAACCTAAGAATATTCTGTACATTGTATATAGTATTGTGTTTATATGATGTAATTTATATTGAAAAGTATTTATTTTGTTTAGCCGTAAGGTATTTGAATGTTTGAAGCAAAATATCAGCAATTTTGTTGGACGTACCGCTAAATTAACTTAAGTCCACTATTGTTATTGTTGTTGTTTATAATTTAGTTTTCTACAAAAAAAAAATATTTTTGTTGATTATGGCCTTTCATGGACTAAACATAAATGTATTGTTAAAAATTTTTATCAATTTGTTTATTGATGACTATAGTTTCTAATACTTTACTTTTATAGTTAACCTTACAAATAGTGCCGTTAGTCTATACAAGTGTAAGCACATGTCCAGCACTTTACARTATATATCGTAAGCAAACATTTCGATGATGAGATCAAATTAGGAATTGGCCTCTATTTCTATTATGCACTCAAACATTGTTTCATTATATTTATCCTAAAGACATATAACAATAGAGACTTGTCTTTGTGTTTGTCTGTGTATGTACTGTGTGTTTGTGTGTGTGTGTGTGTGAGAGAGAGAGAGAGAGAGAGAGAGTCGGTATTTGAAAAACTTACTTTTAGTCCTTACTCTAAAAATATCAGTGCTCTTACCGGTGCTATTAACTTAGATATTGTTGAGATATAGTGAAAATAGTATAAAATAAAGAGAATTCAATTTGTTTTTATAGACGACACTATATTTTAGTAAAATAAAAATATTAGACTTCATTGAATCAAAATAAAGACATTACTATTGTTTGCAAACATATTATTTAAAACAATGTTTGTATTCATTTTATTATATAATATTAAATTTAAATAACCATTCATTATATATTTATAAAGTTGTTTATTTGATCAACAATTTTAATTAAATCAACAATTTTTCTATAAATACCAAATATATTTTAATTGTATTACTATACTCAATGATATTAATATAATCACTAAAATTTAATTATAATAAAAAGCTAAAAATATGATAGTATACTATTTTCATTAATCAATTTTAATCGTATATTTAATACGATAACAAATGAAATCTGTTATACAATTTTTATGAATATTTAATTAACTTTAAGTATTGTATATTTATTTAGAGTCACATAAAATATACGATACGTTATTTGAATGATTAACTAAATGAAAAATAAACTTAATTTACTAATCTATGAATATTGTTGTTATGATGAGCACAAATGTGTATCAATGTGTGTGTGTGTGTGTGTGTGTGTGTGTGTGTGTGTGTGTGTGTGTGAGTGAGTGAGTGAGTGAGTGAGTGAGTGAGTGAGTGAGTGAGTGAGTGAGTGAGTGAGTGTGTGTGTGTGTGTGTGTGTGTGTGTGTGTGTGTGTGTGTGTGTGTGTGTGTGTGTGTGTGTGTGTGTCTGTTATTTGTGTGTTATGTGTAACACTTTATTATAGAATACACAACACAAACAAAAGTAATATAATTTAATAGTAATACTCATGTAATTCGTGTATAAATAATGCGGCAATTCTTTCATCAATTATTGAGAATTACTATGAGTTTTGTTACAAAAGAGATACAAAATTTACTCTTTTTATAGACAAATGCAAACCCAATGGGATCTACACTTCATCTTTACTATTGATTGCTTTTAGTCTATGTTTTGTTACAATTAAAACTAAAACAACCAAAAGTCAAATACAAAACACTTAATTGATTTTTTCTCTATTGAATAGTTGTTCTTCAAGGAGACCAACGGATATCCAAATCGACGACAAGTGTTCACAAGTTTATTGAGTTTCTGTTAGTCGTCGAACCTCTTCAGGAGACCCGACAGGAGATGACCTCTGCGGCCACCGGACCACCCATTTTGCCAGATGTCGGACAGTTCCAGGTATGACATCATTATGTTTTATAAACTATAATAATGTAAAAAACACATTCAATTCAATTTATCAAACTTTCTAAATTGAAAGCATTTTAACTAATAAGCGATTTAATCGATCACTTAAATAATGAATTAAGCAATTTGTGTGAAAATATTGCAAATGTAATCATTTAATCTGATATCAAATCCCTAATTTCAATCAATCTGTGCGACACATTTGTTTTGGTGTCACGTTTACACTATTAAGCTATCCTTTATATATATTTATATTCAATTTATCCATTAGTTTGAAATGTCTCTCTCAATGCCTGCACACCAATCAATACAATTGACTTTTTGCTTCTTTTACTAATTATATTAATTTATTGGAAAACATTTAAAGAGTAACTGAACAATGAATATCAGTTGAAATAATGATATTTATACATTTGGTTAATAGATTTGCGAAAAATAATAAAGTAATTTAATTTGAATTAATTTTTTTTATTAAAAATCTCTTTATAAATAATAAATAATAGCAATTCATTGCTATAAAATTGAATAAATAAAATTGAATTGCCATAAGAATATTCTTTAAATGTTAAACATATACTGTATATAAAGTGAATTATATCAACAAAAGTAATGGCAATAATAAAAAGCAATCAGAATTTTGGAACCAACAGTTAGACTATTGATTGAATTGGGATTTCAATTTATGACAGTTTGCTTGAAACCTCAAGTCATATCTAAATTATTTACTAAATCTTGAAATTCAATGATAACATTAATAATAATAATAATAATAATAATAATAATAATAATAATAGTTAAAATATTATATTTAGTTTTGGACCATTAGTTCAGATGCATAGAACTTATGTGAAGTGTGAAAAAAGTTATTAACATTATTAAAGATCATAAATTTGATGAATATTGTTGTCATAATAATTGATTTTTATATACATTATTATTATTATATTTTTTATTATTCAATATTGTTATTCATGCAAATACTGTATATGATAATTGTAGTTTATATTAGATAAATTTATTAAGATTTATATAATAAATAAATAGTAATGTATTTTAATATATTTAGTTATATAGCGATTCTTTGGTCAAATTATCAGATGATTGTCCAAATGCAGTGACTCACACATCATCGGTGTCTAAGATGGAGATCAGTGTGATGTGGCATGCACCTGCACCTGGATCCGGGTGTGTTGTCTTCAAGTAAGATTATAGCTATCATTTGTTTAATTATTTTGTTTATTTTTAATTAAAATTATTAATTAATGTTAATATTAGAGCAACAGTAGTTGAGAGGAAAGATATGTGGTATATGGATGACAGTGGACTCACTAAAGTTATTTGTGAAGAAGAAAGTGAGAGTAATGACGAACAGCCGGATATAATAGAGGAGTGTTGTGCCTGTGATGAAGCCAAATATGAAGTGACATTTGAGGGTTTGTGGTCTAAATACACGCACCCGAAGGACTTTCCGGCCAACTTCTGGTTGACTCACTTTTCCGATATTATCGGTGCGAGTCATTCGGCCGATTTCCGAATGTGGGAATATGGAGGCTATGCTTCCGAAGGGGTCAGACAAGTGGCTGAACTCGGAGTTACAAAGAAACTGGAGTCTGAATTGAAAGCGGAATCTAATAAAATCAGGTTTTTAAATATACTTTTTTATATATAATTTTATTATTATTATTATTATATACAACATTTTTAATATAGTTTTTATCAATAAAATTAATTGAGTTAATAAGTGCATTAAATCATATAAGTGACATATAAATGTGTTCAACATAAGTGTAAATAGCRTATAAACTGCTGGTTTTATATGTGATATTTTGTAGGGATGTATTAAATGGGTGTTTTGGGAGTAGACATTGGGGTCAATGTTATACAAGTTGTTATATTCTGTATGTTATATACTATTTGTTGGACTTAATTGTATCGATTCCTGGCTATAGTTTTATGAGTGCATTCACATTACTAATGGATTAATGGATGAGAAAATCTGATCAAAAGCTTTAATGACTGGAAGACCAGCACTTGTATTACAGATTTGTGTTAAGTCATCAAATAATATACACTATATTACTGTATAAGTTTATACCATAAAAGTTTATTCACACACTTAACAATATTTATTTTTTAAATCAAATTAATTATTAGTTTATAATTTTAATATGATAAATATATTTACAAATGACATATAAATTAATTTTGAAACCAAATATTAGTTATAAATTTTTAAACGTATTTAAGGTTAACCTGAACTAAACTATTGTGAAATTATTCTTATGAAAAATCTAATTAAAATTGTTAATTGAATTTTTGTAGTTTCAAAGCATTTTCTAAGTACTCTTTGAGCAAACATTTGTTGAATTTATTAATTTCTGAGACTTTACTTTTAGTAACTCATTACTAAATAATTTAATATATTTATATATAACTATCACATAATTAAAAGATCATCTCATTGTCTCATCCATTGCGTAACAATGGGCTCTACTCTTCATTTATAAAATAGTTTGCATTTTAGGAAATAATTTTTTGCTTAACATTTCATTTATGTTTTATATTAGATGCTATACAGTAGATAAAATTAATTAATTAAAATTTATTCGGTTATTAAAACGTTATTGTAAGCTTAGTTTATATAAAGTATATATAAAATTTACAGTATATGCAAAATATATGTAATAATTTATTTACTGTAGTATTTTTATTTACATAATTGGTAAGTTTATAAACATTATTAATGTATTTTAAATTTATATAATTAAATACATTTTGTTATGYACAGTATATCTAAATTAGGAAATTAAATTTAAGTGAGATGTGAACTAAATTTCCCGTTTAGTAAAAATAAAATGAAAGCACAATCAAAATTAATATATATTTATATAACTTTCTATATAAATATAATTTTTATATAAATAAGTCACACAAATTTTATAGCGTTTATCACATTTTTATAATCTTTATTATCAAATAGCATAATAATATAAATTTAATAAAAAAACAATTTAATTATTAATAATTTTTTATTCATTGCCAAATATAGTTTACTGAGCAAAAAAAATTAGGACTCAAAAAGTTTATAGTTTTAAGGGTTAATCAATATTTTTGAAGTGATGACAGAAAAATACAAAAATAACTGAATGACTATAAACTAAATCAATAATTTTGAGGGCCATTAAAATGCCTATAAACAAAATCTTCAGTAAATGTTTAAAATGTTTTAAATTTGTTTTATAAATTACTGCCGTATAGTGTTAAACAAATAGAAATTTATCTAAAAATCCAAGAAAATTTCTAGAAACTTTATTACTAGAAAGTAAATTTATATTTTTTGAATTTATCTATAACTTATCTATAATTATTTATTGTTAAAATAAATAGTTAAAAAGACATAATCATTAATATAAATAATTATATTTATTAAATATTGTATAAATTATTAAATAAATAAATTAAATAATTGATTGATTTGATAGAACTATAATCAAAGCTCGGGGTTTATGGCACCCAAACTTAAACGGCAAAACATTTGCAGTATTTCGTGTGGACTCTAAACACCATTTGATGTCATTGTTATCAATGTTAGGGCCGAGTCCTGACTGGATAGTAGGTGTGAGTGCACTGGAATTATGTCTGAAGAACTGTTCGTGGGTTACCGAGAAAGTCATGAATCTCTATCTATGGGATGCCGGCACTGACTCTGGTATTACTTATTTAGCACCCAATCATCCAACGGTACCACAGGAAAGAATCAGACGGATAACATCAACGAATCCCAATAACCCTGAGTCACCATTTTATGATCATACCGGTGCTAAAATGAAACCAATAGCTAAACTAACTGTTTCCAGACAAAGAATTTACGAGAAAGCTTGTGGTGACGATAATAACAATAATAAATTGTCGCCAATTTGTGTTGGCTATGATTGCGAGGACAAGGATGAGGACGATTCCAGACGTAAGTAGTTTTATTTGACAGTAATGTGAAAATTATATATCTGTTTAGTAATAGTTAAAAATAAAATTAATTTACTAACTATCAAACTTATATGCTATCAATTAAGGAACACCATCTACAGGTAGGAAAGCATTTAAAGTATATTAATTACTTTAATTCAATAGAATTGAGTATCAAATTATTAAATAATTATAATTTAAATTAAATATAATTATAATTATCTATTTGTACAACAATTTCAATTATTTTTATGGTTTTAAGGCGACTGTCAGGTAACAGAGTGGACAGAATTTACGCCGTGTAGTGCAACGTGCGGTCACGGCATACGAATGAGAACCCGTAACTATAAACACGAACAGTTGGCCCGACAGATGAGTTGTTTGACAAAACTGGTGGAAAAGGAAAGTTGTGAAGTCAAGTGTGTCAATGATGTCAGTTGTGACACAACCTCATGGACTGAATGGGGAGAATGTAGTGCTGTTTGTGGAAAGGGGTTCCGTACCAGAAGTCGAAAGTTTATGAATCGTATGGCACGTAAACTGTGCAATCAGGTAGAGTTGGATGAGAAGGATGTCTGTATGGGATCACAAATACAATGTCAAGAGCCGGAAGAGATCGATCCAAAGTGCAGTGTCACTCAATGGTCAGAGTGGACACCCTGTACGGTAACGTGCGGTAAGGGAGTCAAAATCAGGACAAGACTTTATATGAGTCCTCGACAATCTTCAAACATGTGTAACATTGAACTGATCCAAAAGGCTCCCTGTGTTGCGGATAAGATTGATTGTAAAGTCGACTTAAGTGAAGCTAAAGGTATAACTTTTATATTAATCCAATTATCAAATTAGTCAACATTTAAACATTTATTTTTGGTCAATACAGAGACATGTATGCAAAACAAAGAGGTGGGTCCCTGTAGGGGCTATTTTCCACGATATTATTACGATGTGAGTAAAGGCATGTGCTATCAGTTCATATACGGTGGCTGTCGGGGCAACAAAAACAACTTTGAAAGATATGCCGATTGTAAGCGTATGTGTGAAGACATGCTTAAGAGTAAGTCTTATTTTGATTGATTGCTTGTAAACTAACGATTACAGAGTAGACATTTGGCTATTATTTGTGTGACATTTACTATCAATTTTAACAAAACTATGTCTAATAAAAAGCTAGTGCTTAACCAAAAACTGCTTGCATTTATTGATTAATTGATTTTTGCTGTTATTATGACAATCAATATGATTATTGAATGGGTTGACCCACTGTGCAGACTTCGTTCAGGCATCTCTACCCCCGTCAACCATTGCTTATGCAAATGCTATGAAAGACGCGACCGTTCATCTCGAGAAAGGCCTCGTATGCGGTACTGACTCTCTAACTCTCTCTCTCTCTCTAATAATATCAATAAACCATTAAAATCTCATTTTTTGTACACTTTTATTGCTTAAATAAATTCGCTTATTTATCATATGATTTTATATTTAAAATATTAATAAAATAATTTTTAATTGTTTGTTTGACTTAGTAATTGCTGACATGTGTCTCTATATTTTAGTTATAACAAAATTTATTAGTATTGTATATTTATATAATATTATATAAATTTATATTTATAAATATACATTTTATAATTACAGTAAACTTTATGAATGCACTAATATTTGTTATATATTTGTTTAACTAAAAGCCTTGTGTAGACAATTATTGGCAAAACTTTGCGAAGCATTTGCCAAAAAATTAAATATATTTTATTCATAAAATTTATACATTTTTCAGAAGTTAATTCTTTTTATAAATAATAATCAAGGCTTACATTTTGTTAAGTTTATGACTAAAATATACAAAATGTACAAAAATAAACTTTCAAATATAAATTAGTTTTATATTTCAAAATATTTGCTGCTTTTTGTTTTATTTAATTTTGGATTCATTATAATTGATTTGAAATTAAAGTTTAGTATTAGTTGCTTAACTATTGATTCATTGATAGCCCCAATCGGTGCCTTGACTTCATTAACCTCTGGTAGCGTCAATACTGGTCAATCATTATCACCAATAAATGACCAGGGACCTATTATTGATTGTGTCGTATGTATCAGTCATTTAATATATTTAATGTTATAATATATTTATGATAATTTTGTGGACAAACAGTTGACGCCGTGGTCTGAGTGGACATCGTGTTCGCGGACGTGTGGAAGTGCTCGTAAAGAGAGGCGTCGAGAGATCAAATTGAATGCACAAAACGGTGGCAAACCGTGTCCTAAACGATTGGTTCAGCGAAGGAAATGTAAAGAAAATCCTGAATGTGGTCAGCATTTGGATAATTATTATATTCAAAGCAGTGCTTTCAATAGCAATACTAATGCTTTTAATATTTGATTTAATACTTTTATAGACGATTATCATAAGCCCAACATTTACACAAATACTAACAAATTATCGGCTAAACACAGTACTAGCAAAAAGCATAAACATCATCACCAGCACTACTAATCCTAAAATTATTAATAAATATTTATCTATTAATTTTGTAATATATGTAATTATAAACACAATTATGTAATATCCAGACAACACACCTGTCGATTGTATTATGGGTTCGTGGGGTGAGTGGTCTACCTGTTCAAAGGTTAGCCAATGTCCAGACACTTGTCTTTGTGTTGATAACTAATGCATGTATTATATGTGTTTCAGACATGTGATGGACAGGGCTTCAGGTTTCGTCAGAGAAGTATTTTGATGAACGCCACTAATGGAGGCATCTCTTGTGGGCCTCAATTTGATCGACAGATTTGTTCAAACTATAAACCCTGTTATTAACTGTTTTAACATTTAGAGACCCATTAATTGTATTCAATGTCTTATTATAAGTCTTCCTTATAATTAATGTCGTAAAACATGATATCTCATCAACAAAATCACGCCTTAAATTGACAAAAGTAATCATTGGTATCATTGATCCGTCCGATTGGATGCAATGGATTGAGTGTTGTTATGGTCAACACCAATGTCTTGTATGATATATTTGTCAACATTTATAATCAATTATCATTTTATTGATTTTGTAAACTTTTTATATATTTTATCAATTAATACAATTTAGTTAAGAAAACATTTTTTGACTTAATCCATGGCATCCAATTGGAAATTCTTCTAATATATATCTAAAATATTTATAATCTTCAATCACTTAAAAATAAATTATGATATAATATAAATATCAATAACTTTTATTATTCTATTAAAATTGTTAACGTATACAGAGTTTCATAGATTATTAAAACTGTTTTTTTAATAAATATTTTTTGATTGTTTACTATTAAAAATTATCTATAAAGAATGATAATTGTTATAATTGTAAATTATAATCATTATGCTACTTTTTAATTTTCAAATTATAATTGTCATAAATCTAAAATTTATAAATTAAACAAATGTTATTTAAAAAATTAACTGTTTGACATTTATCGTCGTTATAAATTATCGATATATTTTATTGCTGGACTATAAAAACAAGATTTATCAAGATTTATGAAATTATTAAATAAAGTGTATTAATATGTAATATATTTCTGAATAATTTATTTGTTTGTCATTTAAAATATTAAACAAACTATAGTTTGAAATTTTTTAACAATGATTGAAAAATAATAACAATTAATAAAAATTTGACATATCTTATAATATAAAAATTTATAGTTACGTATTATATTTTCATAATTTTTATTTTTAACTAATTTTTTAATATTAATATATTTTTTAACAATGTCTTATTAAAGGTTTTAATTACTTATGAAATATATTATTTCATATTATTTATATTATTAAGATATAATAATTATTATAAAATAAGAATATTCTTAAGATATATGCATGCATTATAAAATATATTATAATTAATTCTAATAAATCAATTACAGTAACAATAAATTAATTTATGGTATTAATAAATTATGATGCTTATACTTACTAAAATTATTTTACAATTATAAATCAGTTAATAAAACTAAATTATTAAATTAATTTTTATTTAGCATTTCATTGATTTAGTAATTAGATAATAAACTAATCATTTAATAGTAATAATTAAATCAATAATAAGATAATATGAAAATGATGTAAAATAATTTACAATGAATATGAATGAATTGATATCAATTTATAACAAACATTTGATAAACTCTTCATAATTGATTTTACCGTCTTTGTCGATATCAGTTGCATTCAATAATTGGTCCAAATCTCTGTCAGTAATGGTTTCACCTATTAATTGCATCGCAGACTTGAGTTCATCTCTTGTTATAAAACCTGATAAACAAATGGATATTTTATTAAAATTATAAAAGTCATTGACTGCACACATATTATTGAATATTATTGCAAAAATATTGACCATTTTTGTCGGAATCAAACACAGAAAAGGCTGCTTTCAGGTCCTCTTCGACGTCATTGTCTTTATGTGTCTTTATCTTTGATAACCAAATCAGAAATTCTGATTCTGTGATCAATCCGTCACCTAATGTTTGAAATGCACTAAAAATCTTAGATAACATCACTCGACTAACTGTTCAAATGTGCTGACAAAAAGTGTTATCAAAGTAAGTATTTAAATATTAATAAAATGTAAATTTTTATAAATCGCAGATAATTTTTTGAAATTTACAGTAAAGCAAACTTTTCTAATGTAAAATTGTTATGTAATATAAACATAATATTGACAGCAATTATTTGCATTTTATTTATTTATTTTGTTAAATTGTTATTTGAAATGTTATATAAAACTTGACATAAGCAGATCAATATAACAAATTAAATGATTAATACAGTATAAGATTATTTAAATTATAATTGTATTTAATATATGAATGAAAAAGTTTTACCATTTTTTGATGCGCTGGCAATCATTTGTTTAACCAAATTATCATTGATTTGAATCCCAAGTTTGTTTAGCATAGACTTCATCTCTTCTTCATTGACTTTTCCGTCGCGATTCATATCAAACATTTGAAAAGCAGTTTTCAGTTGCGTTTCATCGATTGGTTTCAATTTTGTTGATTTATTGCTTGATTTTGAACTCTAATGGTAAGTGTTTTCGTTAACCAAACAAATCATTAATTGATTGCTCATTATATATACAGTATATATATTTATATATAAATATTTTATGATATTTTCGACAAACCGTTGCTTTTTTGCTCATTTTATTTGAGATTTAAAAAATCTGTTTTATTGTATCAAAGTATCAGTTGATTAGTGAACAGAATTGTGAGATCAATATATAATTAAAATAAATATCACAAAATCAAGACTTAAATTACTGATAAAATTGTATTTTGAAACCACTTCTCATATTTCACTAATAAATAACAAGTATTTAACTTATTATAAGAAATAGATTTAAACAAATTCTAAATTATTTTCAATATTTATTAGTTGTTAACAAAAATTAATTTCAAATAAGTTTTGTTTTCTTTATATACAATATTATATATGTTTTGGTTTACTTTGATTACAAAACAGTACTACAAATGACTCTCAAAATTTTTAAAAGCAAAATAAAGAATATATATATATTTTTTTAGTAAATCGGAATTTAGTTTAAAAATGTATTAAAAATAGATTTTCATAATTATTACAAACATTGAGAGGATTTGGATCCGCGCACAACATATGCGACCCTCACTTTTGCCACCACTTGTATTGCTAAACATCTGACAGAGTCTTACTTTTTTTTAACTAAAGTTGTTTACCATTGCATATAATGCCATACTTTTTATACACACATATCATTGCCATCTAATGTCAATCCTTTTTTCATTTATCTACAAATCTTACAAAATCTTATTCAATTGCTCTCTTATTTCGTTATTTTTTCTTAACATATTTTATGTAATATTGTTTAATCAGCGTTTTAATCTGTGAAATGTATAATATATTATATTTTTGATCATTTTTTCAACAAATTTTTCAAAATTTTGTATATTATACAATTTTAAATTATTTAACTCATTGGCTAAAACAATTTTTTAGTAATATATAGTATAGTATATTAAGTGCGGTAAATACTTTATATTTAATTTAGTTTTTTAATAAATATTTTTTTAATAACAATAAAGTAATAAACAATATTTTTTAGCCAACTATTAAACTATACAATTATTGTTTCTTTCTCTCACTTAATTTGGTATATATTGAAAAAATCACATTTGGCTTAAAGCCAAATATGAAATTTTTTCTATGTCTTCACTTATGAATAATACTATTTTGTTTCAGTATTTTTATTATTGCATATCAAATATAAATATTTTGATATTTATTCACATTGATAGGTCATCTTTATGATGATAAAGTTAATAAAATAAACAATTGGTTTATAATTTATACTAAATTACTTATAGAAATATAATTAGTAACAGGTGTAGCAATTAATATTTTAGGATACTATTTATATTTTTACAAAAGATTAAAAGTAATTTTACTAAATTATTTGTTGCGTTAAATTTTATATATAAATTGTTAATTTATTATACAGTGTTAAACATAGTATGGAATGTTAGATTGGATTCTATTAGTAGTGTGTGTTTTATTTACTGTAATAAACATTTTTATATTAATACATTTACTGTAATTTCTATGTATATTTATAAACTATAAATAAAATACAACAAAAAATTATTTATAGTTATATGGGCTTCACATTTATAATGATAATTATATTTATACAATTCCATAATTGACTATTTATAATATTACTATTTTTATATTATTAAATGTCTGTCAAAATAAAACCTAATTTGTGAAGATTGTAATACTATATAATATATGAAATTTTAACATTTTATCAATAAACTTTTTATATATAATTAATTTTATTTAATCTTATTATTTGAATTATTAAATGTATAATTTATAATTTTACTGTTATTATAGTTTTCTATACTTTAAGTTATAATTTGATATATTTAGAAAATGCACAATTAATTTATCATTTTGCACACAAAAGATGCAAATTCAAACTTTGGTATTATAGCAATGGTATTCAATGAGACGATAATTTTTTTAGATTTAAAAAAATTATATTTTTCACATATATAGTTCATATAACAGTTGGAAGAAATTGCCAATTGATATCATTTATAATAAGTAATAATGTGATGCATTGTTTGTTCAATTAGTTTGCAATTAGTAAATATGAACAACAATTTATTAGTTAAGTTACAATATTTAATATATAAAAATTATTAGAATAGTTTATTTCCAATTTTTATTTATATTATAATTTTCTATTTGGATTAAAATAAAACATTTATTGAATTTTTAATTTAGAAATATTATACATAAATTAATTATTGATAAAATTAATTCAATATATTTTAATCATATTAAACATTTCATTTCTTCATATGCATGTGTTTCACGGCTAAAAATTATAAGTAAATTAAAAAAAATTATATATTATTTAAAAAATAGTTTTTGCGTAAAATAATTCTCAGTAAATTTTAATTAAATGTTTTATAATATTTATAATATACAGGTAATATTAAATAACAAACAAATAAATTCTTTATAGTTTTCAATTTTTTAGTTATTTTTAAAACATCATTTAGTATAATATCTTTATTTATAATATCATTAATTTTCATAAATTAACAAAACTTTTCAGATAAGTATAAACAGTTTTTTTAAAGTCAAGAATATTCTGTAAAAATGTTAGAATATTCTGTAAAAATGTTAGAATATTCTCAAAAAATTAAAATTCTTATTCTATTACAAAATAATTTTCAAACAATATATCCGAAAATTCGAAACCCATTTGGTTTTACATATGTTTTATAAGTATATTAATTGGAAATTAAGTAAAAAATGAGACCGAAATCAATGCAATGAATATAAAGTTTGATTTGTTTGACAACTCGTTTACTTTCAAAGACCACACTATGAGAGCAATGAACGCAAACATTAGATATTATATATTATATTAAAAGCATTTGATTTTACATAATAACGGTTTGGGGGATAAAGTAGTCAAACAGTGAAATATCTATTTTTAAGTTATATGACATTAAGTTATATTATTATTTTTAGTATATATTTAATTAATATATTATAATTAAAAATATTTATAATTATATTAATAAAAATGACTATTATTTGAATAAAAATACTGATGTATAGTATGAAATGGGTATTCAAACTATTAGACCGTACAATATGTTTGGACCACATTTGCCACATCACTATATTTTATTAGTATTATAATGTAAAAACACTGCATGTTTCGTACAGTTATTGCTTGAAATTTGTTGACAATAGTCAATAGTAAATGAATATATTTTGTCAATAAATGTGTTTCTAATTTTTCATATCAATAGTTATTTTGTGTCAAACGTTAGAGTCATTTAAAGCAATGATTTGTTTCCTACACAACAATTGACCGCAAAAACCATTTATTGAAATCACATTTTCTGCCACTTATTGGACACTAATTGGACACAAATTAGACAATAATTTATTTGTATTTTATATTTCAATTTAATTTTGTTTTATATTTTCAATTAAAAAGCACTGACTTTTATCCGCAAAGTTTATCTACAATTTTATTTGAATTTTATTTGTAATTTTAAAAAGAAATTTATTTACAAAAATATTTGTTTAAAAAAAATTATAGTATTTATAGACATATTATCCAAATTGTTGTAAAATTATTGGCAAATAATGGCAAATCCAGTGACACAATCGTCACCACAAAGAGCTATCGTTAAGATGGTATTGATTTGAAACCAATTAACAATACAATGAATGATCATTAATGACTGTATTTCTTGTTTTAGGTTGTTTCGGGTGATTCACTCATAATTAGAGGTCAGCCCAAAGGAGGTCCGCCACCCGAAAAGCAAATCAACTTAGGTATTGATGAGATGGTCAACTGATTTACTCTTTACCTATATCTATATATTTGTTTTTAATAGCTTACGTAATGGCACCAAAAGTGGGTCGCAAACTACCCGACGGCACTACAAGTATTGAAGAGCCGTATGGCTGGGAATCGCGTGAATACTTGCGCAAGAAGTTAGTCGGTAAAGAGGTTCTGTTTAAGTCAGAGTATAAGATACAAATGGGTATGTCTTGTAGTTTTGTTATTTGATTTATTGATAAAATAGTGATAACATATTGTTTAATGATTTATAGGTAACGCTCAAAGAGAGTTTGGTATACTTATGTGTGGCGATGAAAATATCAACCAAACAGTTGTTAACGAAGGAACTGTTGAAGTAAACAGAAGGGAAAAGAATAAGGATAACGAAGATGTTATCAAATTAGTTGAATTGGAAGAATCGGCCAAAAATGGTGAAAAAGGAAAGTGGGGTAAACTTGCTTCGGGTAAACGCGAGGTTTTATATGAAGTAGAAGAGCCACAGAAATTGGTTAACAAGTCTTTGATTGGTATTGTGGAACACGTTCGCGATGGAAGTACTTTGAGGGTTGCTCTTCAGTTAGAATCAAACAAGAAGTACCAAAATATAACTTTGATGTTAAGTGGAATCCGATGTCCACAAGCGTCTGAGCCGTTTGGAGAAGAGGCCCGTTATTTTACCGAATCCAGACTTCTTCAAAAGGATGTCAACGTTCGTATTGAACAGACATCTGGTGGCGGAAACAGCTCTGCTTTTGTTGGTTCCGTTACTATCGGCGATAAAAATATAGCAGAATATCTCATTAAAGAAGGCTTTGCGAAATGCATTGACTGGACTATTGGTTTGACTGAAGATCCGAAAAAATTGAGAAATTTTGAAAGAGAGGCCAAGTCTAAGAAGTCGCGAATTTGGAAGGATTACAAAGACGCTCCAAAAACTAATGGTTCCAATGATAGCTTCGAAGCACGAGTGCTTGAAATTGTTAGCGGAGACGCACTTGTTGTCCAAAATTTGACTACAAATGAGGACAAGAAAATATTTATTGCATCGATTCGTCCGCCGAGACCCGAAGGCACCAAAACTGATGACGATAACAAAGATAGGAAACAATTCCGACCACTTTATGATATTCCACACATGTTTGATGCCCGAGAATTTCTGAGGAAGCGATTGATTGGGAAAAAAATTAGCGTAAAGGTTGACTATATTCAACCGAAAACAGACAATTTTCAAGAAAAAATTTGCTGTACTGTTGTTGTGGACAATAATATTAATATCGGTGAAGCACTGATCAGTAAAGGGTTGGCAACAGTTGTCCGGTACAGACAGGATGACGATCAGAGAGCCAGTGCTTACGATTCGTTTTTGGCCGCAGAATCAAAGGCACAAAAGAGTAATAAAGGCCTCTATTCTAACAACAAAGACGCCGGTATTGTTCGCATTGTTGATCTGAGTACTGATCAGTCAAAAGCCAAGAATTATTCGACATTTTTACTCCGCAATCAAAATGACAAAAAGTCAGCTGTCGTTGAGTTTGTGTTTCCTTCTTCTTCCAAACTTAAACTTTATGTTCCAAAAGATAATTGTTTATTGAATTTAATTCTTGTTGGCGTCAGTTCTCCCAAAAGTACTGATCCAATCGGTATTGAAGCGCTTAGATTTGTTAAACAACGAATCCATCAAAGAGACGTTCAAATTAGTGTTGAAGCCATTGACAAAGTCGGCAATTTTATTGGTTGGGTTTATTACGAACACAACAACTCTCAGCACAATCTTGCCGTTGACCTGATCCGCAACGGTTACGCCTCAGTTAGAGAAAGCAGTTGGACTAATGAGTTGAGTGCAGCCGAAGCTGAAGCCAAGAAACAGAAAATTGGTATTTGGAAGGATTATAAAGAAGAGGAACACACAGAGGCTTTAGAAGAAGCCATTAATGAAGAAGTTGTTGAGAAAGACACTTCAGATTTGGATAAAAGGAAAAAAGTTGTTGTCACTAACATATCGAGTGGTTTATCGTCATTTCACGCTCAATATGTTGAAGACGGTCCCAAACTTGAAGAACTGTTGACAGAGCTTAGAGAAGAGCTAACTTCTAATCCTCCACTTCCCGGAGCTTATAAGCCAACTAAAGGCGATCTCGTTGTGGCCAAGTTCTCAGTTGACCAACAATGGTACAGAGCTAAGATTGAGAAGATAGTTTCCAACAATGAGATCCAAGTTATTTACACCGATTACGGTAATCGGGAAACTATAAGTTCCAGAAGTATAGCTGCGATGCCGTCTTCCAAGTTCACGAGTCTGGGACCGGCCGCTAAAGAGTACGCACTGGCATTTGTGCGCCTCGACACAGATCCAGATTTTGTCAATGAAGTGAGAAATGCATTCAGCGATGAGACAGCCGATAGAGTCTTATTATTGAAAAGTGAATACAAAGACGCGTCGGGTCTCGAAGCTGTCACTCTTTTGGATGAAGAGTCCAAAAAGGATATTGTATTACAGTTAGTATCTGACGGACTCTTTTTCGTTGACATTAAGTCTAGAAGAGAACGAAGACTACAGAAGACGCTCAACGAATACAAAGGAGCGCAAGAAAGCGCTAAAAAGAAACGGGTATTTCATTGCAATTTATTTTATCGGTTTTTTCTCATATTTTATTTGATTTTATAGCTAAACATTTGGCAATACGGAGACATAACTGAAGACGACGCCAAAGAGTTTGGTTATCCGAACGCTTAAATTGTCTCCAAAAACAAATCGTCAAATTATTTGTCGAATTACCGTATTTTTTAAGAATAATATATTAATAATTACAAAAATATGATATAATTTAAAGTAATTATTTAGACTATATTTTTAAAGAAACAAAATCACTGACCCAATGAATACAACAAATTATTTAAAAGTATATTTTTGAAGTATTTTCGATTTTATTTTTAAATTATATAAAAAGATTTATTTAATTTTGACTAAAAAAATCTAACGATGTGTTCCATTAGTTTTCAATTATTTTGAAAATTTAATTTTTCAGTATATATATGAATTTATATGATTTTTTAATAATTATATAAGAATTTCATAATAATAATAATGATGAATTTAGAAATAAAGTTATTTTACTATATTATATTATAAACTAATAGAGTATTAATTTCATAAATCATTTACAGTAACGTAAAAATAACTATCGAAATATTCAATTTTTATTTTATTTTTTTAATTATAAATATATTTAACAATTCATAAATATTAGTAATACTACAATAATCAGCTACAGTAATAAATAGCAATATTAATTAGTTAACATTAAAGATAAATTATTTTAATACTAAAGATAATACAATATAAGATTCGCAAATTTGTGCAATGATTAGATTGTCTTTTTTGGCAATAATTGCAATAAATATACTCTATATTAAAATTAGCTCCAAATGTAAAGTTTCATCTATTTTATGACTCCTATATCTAATGATTGTCCATTGTTTTAAACTTTATGTAAAGAGATTTCCTTGATAGCGATCCACAAAAAAAATGACAACCATTAATGTGGTCAACAGTTTGTATAGATTAGCGGTATTGAACCAAAATGACCATTTATCAAATTGTCCAGTTTATTAATATTGACAATTATGTCATTAGTGGTAATCATTTTTTTTTTTAATTTGGTGTACAATTTGTGAGTACAATAGTTTGTGATTTTTATGTCGATATTAAGGAAATGCTTTTTGTTATCATAATATACTCGAAAATATGAGAAATCTTGAAAATGACTAAAACATTAGCGAAGGAAATATATTTCAACAATACTATTACCGGTACTTTTGTTTACATATTAAGGCATACAATAATAGCGATCATTATTATTCCGAGAGATTCAAACAATACTATAATAATAATTCAATTTCAATAATGAAAAAAATAATAAATTTATGGTTTTTCTCCATTGGTTAGTCTTCGGTTAATATCATCAATAACCGCCGGTAAATCGCTAATAGTGTCTATGATATAATGAGCACCACTACCGCTAAGAGCATCATAAGCTCGTTGTAGTCGTGCCCGCAATTCCGGTGCTCTAAGCTCATCCAATTGGTGTTCATTTAAACCAACATAAGACTACCGAAAATGCAATGTTATATTTTTTACATTTCAAAATAAGTATGTTATTTACCGATGTTTTAGCAATGGCCACTGTCCATGTGCCAGCTAGAAGACCTTCTGCCACACCATTGACCGAATCATCGACTTTGACAATGGCTACAAGCAATATACAGTATATACAGTTTATATATATTTTTTATATTATCGGTAAAATAATTTTAATTATACATTCAATAGGTTGAAGACCGAGTCTTATAGCACATAACCAGAGCATAAATGGCGAAGGATTAGCTTCAGGTACTTCACCCAAACAGACTGAAGCGTCGGGAGTAAAACCTAAAAACATAATAACTACTGTTTTACTGTAAATCTCATAACAATTATATGATATAAGTATTGATACCCTGAGAACTGGAGGCGTTTAATAACACTTTAAGTACTTCTTTAGGATAACCAGTCGTGGATCCAATTCTCAGATTAAATGGTTGTTTCTTTAATTGTTTAACTACTTCAGCCACTCCTTCGATAACATTACTGTATTTCGTGAGACTCGACAATACTTGAGGTATAAAATTATCGTACATCCGCTGTACGTCATCACTGGTCGGTTCTCTGCCAGTGGCGGTCACCCATCGTTGCCGTACGGCTTCTCTGTCTAAAATCTGTGCAATATTTGCTTTCCGATTGGAACCACTAATAGTTCGGGCCTCGTCTTCATTGATGTCAACGCCTTCATTCTTGAAGAGCTCGACAAACGTCAGTATTGGCGCACAAACACCGCAGTCGACAACAGTTCCGCCCCAATCAAAGATCACTCCTTTGACTCGTCCCCTATAGAAACGTTTGGACCCGAACTCGACATTTTGGTTCGTGAAGATGGATCCTATCATTGGTCAGCAATACTATCGTTAATAAAACATTTCAGATAATTGATCGGCATTTCAGACCATTTATTGATTTGGAAACATCGGCCGTCACGGGAGTCCAAGCGCTGTCTATTGTAAACGCGTCCTCATATAGACTCTTGACGTATGACCGACACAAAACTCGGTCACTTCGATGACCGGCAATCGGCGATATTCGTGAAAATCTGGTCAAAATGTGACGAAAAGAAGCCATTGTTTTGGTCATCGATTGCTTTAAGCGTTACTTAAAATACAATTACAATATTTGTCGTCACTTTTGCTACAAATGTGATCACAATTTAAGACAACACTTAAAGTAATATTAATACTAATGTATTACTAATAGTCTAACAAATTATATATTTTAGAAAAAATATTATTATTATTAATATTAATAAAATGTAAACAATATTAGAATCATTCATAGAGTCTGTAATATATGTTTTGTGAGGAAAAGCCAACATTTGGAGACATTGTATATGTATTTCATGAATGAAATGTTTATGTGTTTTAAGTGTTGATGTGTTTCATAAATAATTAGTTAATTAATTAAACTATTAATTGAATGATTGAATCAATTGATTGATTGATTTATCGCATGAATACATTGTTTGTCACTATTTTTTGATTAATTATTAAATGATTGTTACATTAATTGAGAAAATTATCGACAAAACAACTCAAAACAAGTGATTGAAATCAATATATTAGTCGACATTTAGTCCATTGATTGTTAAGATTTGTTTCTGTTGTCAGATGTCTTCGCAGCGGTTGTTAAACAAACTGAACAAATGTCTAGAAAGTGGTGACTATTATGAGTCGCATCAGATCTATAGGACATTATATTATCGTCTCTTACGGGAGAAAAAACACTTACAATTGTGTCAACTCTTGTTTGATGGATCTATCCTTTTGATGACATCGGGTCAACACAATTCTGGCGCCGATTTGGCCACACTTTACATACAATTATTAATTGAAAGCAATAACAAGACAGTCAATGACGAAGAGATTGTAGGACAGGACCAGCTCTTAGACAATATTCGACGACTTTTTGAATTAATTCCACCGAAAACTCCCGAAAGAGTGACTTTTATTGGGACGACTAGTAAAGTGACTTTTATACCGATGACTGCTATTCGTCGACAATTTGCAACAGTCTTGTGGCGCGAGAAGAACTTTGTGGAATCGCGTCAGCATTTTGTCCACTCATCCGATTCCGGCATTGAATGCTCTGAAATGCTCATTGAATTTCAAACTACTTTAGGCTATCCTTCAGAAGTGGATCTCTTTATTGCACAGTTTGTTCTACAAGTTCTTTGTTTACGAAACAAACCGATGGCCGACCAAACGTTTCGCGAGTATACTTCAAAACATCCATCCATTAACAACTCTAATCCACCGTTTTTATTGCCATTATTAAACTTTTTATCATTTCTTTTAATGGCAATCGATAGGTATTACAGTATTTTAATGATAATATCTAAATATTGCATAAAATTTACTATAAATTATATGATTGTATATTTTATGGCCATTAGTGGAAAATCGGAAACTTTTAAATTGTTGACTGAATCATACGGAACAACATTAAAGCGCGACCCATCATTTAACGACTACCTGAGCCAAATCGGTCATATTTACTTTGGCATTGAAAAAGCTTCGAGAGGTGGTCCGCAAGGATTTTTCGGCAATTTTATACAATCATTATTAGAGGACAGCGATGAAGAGCACTCATCAAATGCCGACTCGGGTAACGCCAACCGTACTATTGACTCCCGGAGTCAACAGAGAGCAGAGGACGTAGAGCTCGATTGACAAATTGATGACAAAATGTTTTTTATAGAGTTTATATTAAATCAATAAAAGAAAGCTTTTATTACAATTATTACAATTTGTATGTAAAAAGCGCTCATTATGTGTACAATCGTTGTGATTGTGACTTTGCATATAAGCTTTTTTTGTAGATTTGTCTGACAAATGGAAATACAATTGAAATCCATTTCTTTCTCAATAAAAGACGACTTTTTTAAAAAACATTTTTTCAGTTCTTTTTATTGTTTAATTGGTTTAACACTTTCTATCCTTTTTGATGCTCAGGTGAGCGGAGTTCTGAACAGATAAGTCACACAATGGCCTCTTTCCTAGTCATTCAACAACTCGTATCACTTTTCCGATGGCAATAGTCTTTCCTTCGTCTCTGAGCGTAAATCTTCCCATTTGTGGAAATTGTGAGAATGGTTCCATACAGACACTTCCTCCTAAGCACTCCAAACGCATGAGTGCCACCTGATCTTGTTTGACAAACCTCGGGTGTATCTAAATATTCATTAAATAACATTTACATTATAATACCAGTAAAACATTTTCTCATTTATTTCATACAAACCTTCATTCGTTTTCCTGTTTTTTTGTCGAATAAATCAACAATATTTTTAACAGTTATTTCTTCAATTGCACAGTGGATATGGAGGACAGCCGAATAACCGGGACATATAATAGATTTGTGTTCCAGTATAGCCACCTGTGCGTCAAATATTCGGCCGACATTACAGGGCGCTGAAGCATCACATAAGACAAAGCCTGCGGTCACATCTTCCTCTTCAACGCCTTTTAATTTGATTTTCACGTTCTCTCCGGAACTAACTTGTGATACTTCTACTTCATCGTTCCAAAGCTGCAAAACTTCTACTTGTTTTCTATTAGGCATTAGTAATAATTGAGCGCCTCTTCGAGTACAACCACTTTCTACTTTTCCAAATACAACTGTTCCCATTTCTTTATATTTATCAACTACAGGCATCCTAAAGGGTCCGTCCACTTGTCGTGTAAACATCGGTAACGAATCAATGTAATCCAAAAACGATGGACCTCTTTAATAATTACAATATTATACCAATAAGAATACTATAACATTAAAACAATAATAATATTTAAATAGTCACCTAAACCACGAACACGTCGATTCATTGACAGGTTCTTTAAGGAAAGCCCCCGTAAGACCAGAACACGGCATAAAATAAATTTCCGTTTTGGGATTAAAGCCACACTTTTTGAGATATGGAAGCAATTTCTCACAACATTCATTATAACGGGATTCACTCCATTCTACTGTCATATCGTCCATCTTATTGATCAAAACTATAAGATGTTTGACGCCTAGAATTATCGTAAATATAAATATATATTAATAATTACATTACAATTAAATTAATTTTATTTATTTCAAGCGAACCGGCAGTCTTGGCGAGCATAGCGTGTTCTCTTGTTTGGCCGCCTCTCTCGAAGCCGGTTTCGAATTCTCCTTTACGGGCGGATATGACCAGAACAGCCAGGTCGGCCTGACACGCACCACCGATCATGTTCGGCACAAATCCTCGATGACCTATAAATAAAATTATATATAAATAATTATATAAATCAAATGTAAATCAAACGGCAATACCGGGTGCGTCCAATAAAGTGAAATGTCTGTTTTTTGTTTCAAAGTAAGCTCTGCCCACTTCAACAGTCTTTCCTTTATCTCGTTCCTCTTGATTGGTATCCAAAGCCCACGACAAATACCACGACTCTCTGTTTTTCTCTTTGGCCTCCCGTTCATACTTTTCAAGTGTACGTTTATCAACCATTCCAGTCAAATAAAGTAATTGTCCTCCAATTGTCGATTTGCCGGCGTCTACGTGACCAATGAATACCATATTCATGTGATTCTTCTTATTGCTTTCATCGCTAACCAACTCTTTGTGGACTTTTTTCTTAGGTTTCCTTCCTTTTTGAACTTTCGGCTTATCAGATGTATCTCCCGATTCGTCATCCATGGGTTCTTCATCTTCATCTATTAATCAAAATATTATTTAGTTAATATCAAAACAATTGTTTAAAAGATACAAACACTTCCAAAAACTATTCATTATATCGCTATTTAAACGTAACATTTTGTTGCTTATTATTACACAAATTAAATCATTAGTTTAAACATAAAAATAAAATATTATGAAAAGCTTTGATGAAAGTAAAGGTCACTATATATTGCAATTCATTTTTAAAGACTTAATTAATACATCTCTTCCCATATAAACTGCTAATTCATAGCAATTAATTAAAGCATCTAATTATATATTTTTTATCTAATAGCAACAAATAATAGACTTTTTATAAGTAAACAAACGTTAAATACCATAGTCTTCATTGTCGACATCTTCTTCGTCATCGTCTGCGTTTGCCTCCCAGTCGTCGACCACTTCCTCCTCTTTGTTGTCAATTTTATTATTATTAACGGACACAGAGTTTGTCTTAGTGGTGGTCTTGTCGTTAGTGGACGTTAAGTCTATACCGTTGTCCGTCGGCGAGGCGTTAGATGAGTTGGCGTTGTTTTGCTGTGGGATTTGAAAAGAAGGCACAAAGACTGGAGCCATAACATTAAGTCTCGTAAGATTGGCGGCCAATTCGCTGTCCAAATCGTCTTTTGCCTTATTGTCGGCCATCATCGCTGTCACCGATTAATACCAATTCAATATCAATCGTGATATCAAAGGTCTTGTCCTTCACTATAAAAAATTAGTAAATAATTGTCGACCACTTATGGCCTCAAATAATAATATTGTTTAATCAAGTGATAAAAAATAATAATTAAACAATAGTTGTGATGTCAAGTGTTTGTCTTCTTCGGTGATAATTCAGTGAATGTCTTGTGGTATATATTTATTGAATTTATTGAACGTATTGTCCAAATGAGTGCCAAATGGCGTACAATTAGTTTACATAAAAAACAGTCGTTTGTATCACTAATCAAATCAAATGTTATGTTTGACTGGCTTTCCATACAATTGCATATAAATGCCAATTATTGCCAACAAATCAAACACAATATGACTTCAATGTGCTCTACATTCCCGACAACACACACACATTCGCTCCCTTTTTCCCGTTCCCGTGCTTTCCCATCCCATTTCAATATATTACGCTCATTAATTAACCAAGTACAAATTGTAATGTACAACAATACAATATAAATACAAACAAATATAATACACTAATTTAAATTGATCAATTATTATTTATATTATTTATAATACATTAATTTACCAAAAAACATATACCGGTTGATTCAAAACATTTATTTCTAATGTTAATAATTATTGCTAATATCATCAAATTTGATAGTTTACATATTTAGCATATTTATAAAAAACATTATTTGTATCAATTTGAAGATAATTTAATAGATAATAATAATAATAATAATAATAATAATATAACTTTTTATAATAAATAGAAAATATATATTTAAAAATAAAATGCAAAACAAATTATAGTACAGCAGAGTTAAGAACAGTTAGTTTGAAGTACAGTATATAACGGTATGTCTGTGTCTATGGAAGCCATTCATACTCTTATTAAATCCATTCCTAACTTCTAAGTGTCTTCAGGTTGTCATTGATGTCAATGAAGACAATACTTAATGTGAAAAAATTATTGATTTTGAAATACTTTTTTAGTTAAATTTATATTGAAGTAACAAAAAGAAAAAAGACTATTTATTACATTAAATTATTTATGTTTATTTAAATATTGACATCAAATATTAATTATTATAATTTTTTTAAAGAAAATCTTAAATTAATTAAGAAATTATTCAAAATATGAATTACTTAAAAATATATATAATATAATATCAATAAATAGTATAATATTAATAAATGTTGAAAATATTTTAGTTATAATTTATTTAATCTCCAATTCATATTATGAATACACTAAAACACTAAAACTAATATTTCAATGTTTCCAATATAATGTTAATTATAATAATAAAGTCGTTATTAATAAAATTAATATACTAAAATATACCTGTATAATATTATATTAAATATTTGTAAAAAGGCAATTATTGATTGACTGAATTGATGATAAAATTGATAATTTTAATTTGCTGACAGCACTTAGTTTAATCCATAGATTTTATTAAAGATATATAAAACATTTAATGTTTAATTTAAATAAGTTTTACTATTTATACTTAAAATTAATAGATTTTTATTTGTAACAAAAAATAAATTAAGTTATTTTCCATTATTAATATTTCATAATTACTATTTCATTGATGAAATACTACTTTATATAATCTTACTTTAAATAAAATAACAATAAAATTAATAAAACAGTAATAAAATAATTTCTTTTTCATGATAACACATTTTTTAGTCCTTTTCTTAATAATTATTGTTTTAATAGACTGTATTAGAATATCGTTAATATATTAAATAAAGCGTTTTACCATTAATTATACAATAAATACAATACATTGAGCGATACCTAACAATTGTTCAGATTTATGATTAAAGTAATATCCAAGTTTACATATACTCAGATTTTTGCCATTTTTACTTCTCAATACCCCCACTCCCAATCCCACGCCACCCACCCCTCATTTAATCAAGAACCTTGTTTAACCCTGATTGCAATTTTACAAATTAAAATATAAATTGTAAATTATTTACTCTATTTATTATGAATTAATTCAATAAATAAATATACATTATTTTCTATTATACATAATTATTATATAATAATTATCATAGTAATGATACACTATTTTATCACATAAGATTTTATTATTCAATAATTAAATTAATTACAAAATTCAAAACACATGCAAAATAAATTCATTGATGATTTATCAATAATAAAAATACATTATAACTATTTTATTATTAATAAATGATAAATACATATTGCATTTGTAAATAAATCTATACATATATACTGTATATTTCCAATAAAATAGATGCTATTTATAAAATTGTTTAATTAAAAAATAACAATAATTTATATAATAAATATATTCTATTAATCAAAATATTTTGAGAGATATATCGGCACTTAATTCTTTAAATTTAAAAATTAAATCTTTTTAATAGTAAGCGGAATATCAAAAGCCTTTTCCCACTGACTTTTGATTGGAGTCAACAGTTTTTTATTCATATCATTAGTATATAAATTAATTGTAAATTGAGTCTCAATATTGTCGTCACAAAAGATTAATTTAAAAGACTTTGATTGAAGATTTATTAACACTTCTTGATTTAAATTAGTGATCATTTCTTTATAGAGCGCTTTAATCTTGTAGTCATTGTTTGCTTCAAATATAAGTTCGCCTAAAATTACCATTTCTTCAGTAACAATGACACAAATATTTTGCTGTAATATTAATTCACTTTTCATATCAACTCTCTTATATTGAGCTGATTTAATGAAATATATAATTATTATGTCATCATTAAATGGCATTGGATTTTCAAAAATTATTTTTTCATTTTTATTTTGATAATTATGTATTAAAAGTGATTTATGAGTCGATTCCTTAAAATATGTAATAAATGATTTTCCAATAATATCATCAAAGAAGACAATTAATGTATATAAAGAGTATGAATCAGCTGAGGATGACTTCTTTACTGAACCAAATCTATTAAGAAATGACTTCGATTTCGATCTTTGCTCTAACTCTTTGCCATCATTTCTAAATTCAATCCAAAATCCTTGTTCTGCCAAAAGAATTGGAAGATCTTTGACATTAGATATCGTAGAAATCGGTTTAGAGATAACAAGTCTAAGATAAGCGTCTAAATTATCATAATCTTCATTCTCATTGATGGCTATAATCAAAATATTTTTGTTGGAAATGACTAAATAAGACGATTCCAAGTGTTTTTGGTTACCGACTAATGTTCGACATTTAATAAGTGCTTCGAGTACTTCTTCTTCTTCTTCAGATGTCGAAGAAAATAGTTTAACTTCAATGTATAACTTAAGACTGTGTTCAACACTAGTAAAGAATGAATTATCATAAGAGCTATCGATTGAACACAACTCTTCCCAAACATTGCTCTCAACTACTGTTTGGTTTTCTTCTTCTTCTTCACTATCTGTTTGATTTTGTGGTGATTTCATAGGATATAGTTTATGGTTGTTGTCATTATTTTTAACCATTGAATTACTTCCGCAAATACCACAACATAATTCCTGAAATGAACTTCTTTTTGTTTGTCCGCATTCAAGACATTGGTATAGAAGTTCTTTCTTAACTATCAATCGTTTTTTCGAAAGCCAAGGAATTATAAATTTTTCATTAAATGCTAAACAAGACTCTGTATTATTGAATTGATATCTGACTTCGCGTTTAAAACTAACTTTTGTATCAAAACGCATCTTAAGGATCACATTATTAATTATCTCAACGTTTATTAATACTTTTAGATCATGAGTTCTTAGCATTTTTCCTTCACTATCCTTTTCAAAGAGTATACCATCCTCTTCACTGACATAAACAAAAATGGTTTCATTATTATCTAAATTATCGACAATTATTATGTTTGTGTCGTTTTCCAACTCTTTATCCGTCCAATTACTTATAGGTTCAGTAATTATATCAATGCCGTCATCATTGGTAGTATTGCTTTCCAATGATACTTTACGATCAATTCGTGGTGTCGATACTGCTATCGGCGAAGAGATATTAAAATCTAATGAATTAAAATCACAAATTAAAGCCGAAGTATTTTCTCCATTGTTTTCAAATATTTGTTTTATATAAGATGTATTTTCAAGACTTGGCTTCAAAGAGATGAGCCATTCATCGCCACCTTCTTTACGCTTTTGTATCAGCTCTTGTGCTTCATTCAAGTTATCATCATTTTTATGAATCCATGGTTTTGATTCAATATCATCACTAATATCTGTTTGATCTTTAATCTCAACAATTCTGTGTTTCTTTTTCTTATTTACTCCATTCTTAACGGATCCACTTATTAAACTACAATCCATTGAATCACAAGAAGCATCAAAATAAAGTTCGCTTTCATCGTCTGTCGATTTGGTCATCAAATTGCTATCCCTAACAATGTCTGACTTATTATCTAATGCTTCAACTATTGATTGATTTCTATTAACTATTTCATTGAGTTTTAATAAAAAAGGTAACTCTTTATGAATAACAACAATAGCTTTGCGATCGCAAGCAAAAGGATTTCCATCGATCCATAAACTTCTTAAAGATTTACATTTCTTAAGACATGAAATAACTTTATTCAAGTCAATCATACAATTATTTCCGATATCCAGTTCTTCAAGATTTGTAAACTTCTCGATGCCATCAATGGCTTCGATAAGATTTTGGCGAATATATAAAGATCTGAGAGATAGACAACAAATTGTATTAAGTTTTGGCACTTCAAGCAAACAATTGTAACTGAGATCCAGTTTATTGATTGCAATAACAGAATAGTTGGCAATATTAGTGAAGAGTTTTATGTGATTCCAACTGAGATCAAGAACAGTGACAGATGTCGGAACCATTGATCCTTTTATTGATATAATGTTATTGTGACTCAACTTCAAAGATGTCAGTTGTGGCCAAACACCAAACTTTTGCCAGAAGTCTTCGTCAAGTAATTGAGTGTCAAAGCATTTGAGACAATTCAATGTCTTGACGTGTGGTCTCAATTGGTCCAAACCGTCTAACCGATTGAATGCAATACGGATCAGCTGAAGTGACAGACATGACTCAAACGCGTCGACCGAAATCTTCATCAAATCGGTGGTCAATCTGATGTTATCACTGGTTATCTTTATTTGTGGTATTTTACGAAACAGTTGTTTCAAATAATTGTATTTATAATTATTTTTGTTGTCGTCTCTTGAGTTGTTGTTGTCATTGAAGACACAATGGATGAGTGTATCAGTCAATGATAACTCCAATTTGCCGATCAATAGATTGGTCTCTAGTTTTCGGCACATTTTAGCCAATCTTTCGACGTCTGCTATGACTGTATCTCTTGAAGACGACATTGTCTTCAGCTATCAGTTCATACAAAACACAATAAAAATTCGTTGTTTACAAACAAACACTTGTTTTGACTGTTTGTCGACAAACAGAGTGACGCCTCTCTACACGTATAACACGTATAACACGTATAACACGTGTCTATAATTACTTTCAATTCATTATTTAGTTAAATAAAGTGTATAACGATTGCTATATTCAACTAATCATTAATTTTGGCTAATTTTATGTCTACTTATGTTATCTATAATATGAAATAGCATTTACTGACTGTTAATACTGTAGTAATAATAATAATTTGTAATTTTATTAATAAACAAATAAATGATAACTATTTTTCATAAAATATTTTGATAAACATTTTCTGATAATTCATTAGTTTATCATTAATTTGTTATCCTCTTTGAAAACAAATTTGAATGTCATTTCATTATTGAAAATATTATTTAATAGTTTTTTAGTAAAACTTTGTCATATTATAAAATTACTACAATTTGTATATTGCATTGAAAATACACATATTTTTCTATTATCATATAATATATAAAAAACAGGAAATAAGAGAAATTTTAATTGATTTTTGTTTTAAATGTAAAAAATTAATTAACTAAAAAAGTATTATTAATTGCATAACAATTATGTAAAATTTCATTAACAAAACATTTATAATATCACAAGTAATTGCTTATATAATTAATTATAAAATATATAATAATTGTATTGACATTGTATTATGTCATGTATTTTATGATATTAAAAATATTGGTTTCAAAAGTAATGACACAAAGAAATGTTGAACACCTTCTCTAATGATTATTGATTAATATATATGTATTTTGTTATTAAATCTAATTTAAATAGTTTTTATAGTTTTGGAGATATAGCACATACTTGAGGTTACATATCAGTGCCTTAATATTATAAATTTATATCAAATTTGCAATACTATTGTATGTAATACTATGTATCAGTAGAATTCAATTTTTACATTAAATAAAGTTTACTTTGATATCTATTAATAGATTAATACAGTAAATATTTATTTTATTTTTAAGTTTTGTTAATATTTAAATAACCCGAATTCAAGCTAAGATTATTTACGTGTTAACTCAAAAATAGTATTTTAATAATAATTAAAAAAAACTAAAATCACTTACAGGTATAACAACACAATTATTTATTTTAAAATATAATGATTTATTAGATAATGTTTAACGAATAAAAATTTTAAAAATTAAATTTTATATAAATTGGCAAAAATAATGAATGACCTCTAAAATGGAAGTTTGAATTTTTAAAGGATATCAAATTGAATGAAACAATAGACTGAATATGTATTATAATTTTAGGCAAACAAAAAATGATTATCTGAGAGCCAGAAAGAGTCGGGGCATATCACATACACGACATCGACGGATATACTGTCCACCGACTACTTCACCGTCGGGATTGTTAATCAGATCCCATACTGTAAATAGCGCCGGTTTTTTGGTGGGTCCGCGATATGGAGTCCATGGAGTGGGCGGTTCGCTACGGGTTAGACAAATTACTGTCGCCAGATATATAACTATTGATATTAACTATTAAATTATTATTAATAATAATCTGAAATAAAAAACAATTTAAACCATATTTAATTAAACTTACTGTTAGATTTTTCATTTTTTTGATGACTATATTTTTTGAAACCGTTTAAATAATTTTTACTTTAAATAAATTTTATGTTAAGTGAACACAATTAGGACAACGATCTCAAAGATCTCTCAATTAATGGGAACAACATATCCATCACTGGAGGCGTTGTTTTTTTAAATAAATCCAGTTTTTGTGGCTTTAAATCAAAATAATCTTTAATTTAAAATTCAAGTTTAATCTTTCTATTTAAACAAAGACTTTATGACTATTTTTATAAATTATTTATAAAATACAATTTACATTACGTATAATTATAATAATTAAATTAATTTTTGTTTACTTTTTAATTGTACAATAATTCTAAATAATATCGCTTCACATTAAATGAATAAAAACTTTTAAAATAAGGTTTTATATTATGTAAAGTATATTTAAATTAAATAGAAAACAAATTATATCATTTACACAGAATATATTTAAAAGTGATATATAAAATGAAACTTATATTTTATTTTACAATATAATTACAATGAATAATAGACACAATTTTTAAATAAGTTTAAGTGTTATATAAATTAAAAAATTGTTTGAAAACTAATTAAAAGTATTTTAAAGACAAATAGCAATTAATTAAATAAATTACTAAATTAATCAATTTGACACAATTATGTGATGAAAATTGAAAAAATGATTATTTTATCCCATGAGACCCAATGGATCTAATCCAAGACCTCCTCCTAGACCTCCATCTCCAAGGCCGCCACCTCCAAGATCGCCACCTCCTAAATTTCCGAGACCTCCATCAGCGCCACCACCGAGGCCTCCAAAATCATTTCCACCACCTCCACCGCCTATATTTGCTAAATTTCCCAGACCACCTCCACCTCCATTACCTAAACCACCCAACTGTCCTAATCCATCGTCGCCCCCACCGCCGCCTAAAATTTGTCCTAAACCGCCGTCATTTCCACCTCCACCACCGAATAACTGTCCTAAACCTCCATCGCCTCCATTTCCTCCACCTCCTAAACCGCCTAGGAGTTGTCCTAACCCCCCACCACCACCACCACCACCATTTCCTCTTCCACCTCCGAGACCAAGTTGGCCTAAATCTAAACCACCTAATAATCCACCGCCTAATAAATTATATAATAAATAACTTTTTAATTAAAAAATAAACAAATTACCTCTTCCTCCATTACCGCCGCCACCACCACCACCAAGAAGTTGGCCAAGACCTCCTCCCTGACCGCCTCCAAGTCCACCTAATCCTAATTGTTGCCCCAAAGCTCCCAAACCTCCGAGTGGTCCGCCACCCTGACCACCACCTCCACCGCCTAAACCGCTGAGTAGACCTCCGAGTCCTCCTAATTCATTGCCTCGTTGTGCCGAAGCACTGGCTACCAGTAAAACAATACAAATTGTAATAGACATCTGACTTTCAAAACGCTCACAAATTAACCAAACTTTCTAATGATTTGAATTTTATAAACTTTTCATTTAAAAAGTTTTTTATATAATGAAAATTATAACAATAGGTTTATATGTTAAATGCTTAAATTGTAAGTAGTTTTTTAGACAGAAATATTTTCTTATAAATGGTTCACAAATCATAACTTATCTATAATTAGTATTTCCCTAAAAAATATTACACAAAATAAAACCAAAATCCTTGTAAAGTTCCGCTCATTTTTAAAGAGTTTTGGCGATTATTTTGATAAAATTTAAAGGAAAATAATGCACGCATTGGTGAACAATAGCTCAGAGAATATAGGTTTGACATTCCTATTAACTAACATTTCATTTGAAACAATTAGACATTTATTTGTTGAATAAAAAATAAATATTAAAAATTTAATAATAAATAGATTGTGTAATTTAATAGTTGTATATTTTACTATATGTATTGTACATATTTTTTTAATTTATCAGTTTTTTAAACAAATCGGAAATTGTAACTTGATTTTTAAAATATGTTAACAATGTTTGTTGTTATTTTAGTATTTCTAAATAAATTTAATCTAGATAACTTAGTGTTTTTATTAGTAAATAATTAAAATTAATTATTGATTACATTATTTAAAATTATTTATATTTAAAATTATAACATCTTTAATTAAAAGAAATAAAAATTAAATTAAATTAAAACACTATAATGTTAAATTTAGTTAGTATGATGATAATAAGATAAATATTTAAAGTTTTGAAATATGTTAATAAAATGCATATCATACATAGTTAATAATTTGCAATTCAGCCAGTTACTAAGTTAGTTAATTAAATTTGTAAAGTTTTAAAATTCACCCTATACAATTAATAATTCAAACAATAGTTGTCAATAGACTTAAATATTGTTTTTAAATATTACTAAATTTGTCTAATTTTGCTATAAATATCTAAATTTTTCAAATAATTACTTCTAATAGAATCACTGCACAAATTTATAAATTATAATAATTTATAAAATATCTAAAAATCTTTCATAATTAATTAGTTTTATATAAATTATTAGTTTTAACTTAATATGTTATTCTTGTTAGTTAATATGTTATTATTTTTTGATTATTTATAGTTATATTTACAAACTTAATCACAATTTTATAGATTAATGATTATTCTTATAATAACAAATGTATTGTATTTTATTTTTTTAACATTTTAATGTATAAAACAAAACAAAAATCAAAATTATAAAAAAATTAGTATACCATAAATTAATATTACTATATTTTCCTAATTAAATACATTATTACTATTAATATATATATATTGCTAAAATTTTATTTAATAAGCTGTATATGAAATCAATAACCGATAAAAATATATAGTTATCAGTAAAATGTTTGTCTCATTTTTTAGACATTTATTGATATGCGACAACTGTTTTGTCTAATATATTCAAAAATATGCAATTAATTTGTTTTGTAAAATGCAAGTCAATCATAAAACAAAAGACAGTTTTTTAGTATTTCTTTTTAATGTAAATTATATTAATATTTGAGAAGTAATCGCATTTCAAAAATCAATGTAAAAAATGCTAACTAATGTTATTGATAAATTTTTGTTTGCATTTCAATTATACATAGAGATGGGCAAATATAAATTTTCTAATAAATTTCCCTAAGAAAATTTTTAGAAAGTTTCTCAGGAATAATTTTCTATAGAAATTTTAATTTATGATTATACTATGGGATCCCCATATCTATAGCTATTGTAATATTGTAGTAATGATACATAATATATACCACACACTAATACAATGGGATTCTTATTTATAAAATTAATATAATTAAAATAATAATTCAATCAATTGAGAAAAAAATAGCGCTAGAGATCGTCATTTTAGTATTATGGGTAATACTAGAGGTCCTGTACTACTACTTGACATTAGTTTACATTTGATATCTATGGTAACTAAATATTTGGTCAACTTTTTTGACACAACTCTTAAATTACGTTATCATATTTATTGCTTACACAATAGCTTAATAGCAATAAATATGATAACGTAATTTAAGAGTAGTGTCAAAAAAGTTGACCAAATATTTAGTTACCATAGATATCAAATGTAAACTAATGTCAAGTAGTAGTACAGGACCTCTAGTATTACCCATAATACTAAAATGAGGATCTCTAGCGCTATTTTTTTTCTCAATTGATTGATTATTATGATCAATATTAATTAAAATACTAATAATAAAATTTAGTTAATATTTATAATTATAATGAATTGTTTGAAAATAACAAATATCGAGACAACAAAATTAATATGGGATCCCATTGTCAGAAATTTCTTTTAGAAACTTTCCAAAAATTTTCCTATTATTTTAGAAATTTCTATTTTTTACCAACTCTAATTATACAAAAATATTGAATTTCTTGAAAAATAAGTTTTTGATCACATTTTAAAAATATAGTTTTATATTTTTTATATACATTTTTAATTAGATTAATCAATGATAAATACAGTATTATTTTATAAACTTTATAAACTAATTTATCTAAAGTTTAGACTCTAAACTATTACTTTTTAAAAATGTAAAAATAAAATTAGTTTTTGCTAATCATAATTTATTTAATAATAATAATAAAGACTCCTTTATTAATAATAATAATATTAAATTACATTCAGGTTAATGAAAATCATATTAAATACAGATTACTGATCCAACTAATCAAAACTATTGACTAAATACTATGAATACTCATTGGAAGCAAAAATTAGTCATTACATGACAGCTAATAATAGTCTATTTGTTAGGAAAATTGATTTTAAACTACATGTTTAAGAAAACAATAAATTGTGTGCAAAATGAATATAAAGATTTGAAAACAAATTGAAGTCAAACATAGAGTTAAGCTGAAGATTGCGTGAAATAAAAGTCAATAAAATGAATAAAATAGTGAATTAAAGTAAACCATTATTTCATATATCCATTGGAGTCCTTGAGTTGTGAATCGGTTTACTGTATCTGTGATTCAGTTAAACGAGTTCTCAGTTGTGGTTTTCTTCTGTTTTTTTTTGTGTATCCAAACATATTATAAGCCACTTATATAACAACAAAAAACAGCTAAATATCGCAAAACGCCTTAACCTTAAACTTAGGTATTGTTCAGCACTTGTATGAGTCATCCAAAAAGGCAAAGTACTGTTGTTCAGCAAATTGTTTGAAAAATCAATTCAATACAAAACAAAATAAATGAAAATTATTTTAATAGTTACTAAACAAAAACATAAATAATATAAATAATAATAATAGAAATAGATAATTGTTTGGATCACATAATTATTATTATAATAATAAGATATAATTGTTTTTAATTTTGCTTTAAATAAAAAAATTACATTACTATAATTATATAATTAAATATTAAATTTTTGTTTATTTAAAGAAAAAAAATGTTTAGATTTAAAAAATTAAATTTAGAGCTACATTTATCAAAATTAAATATAGTATCATTATTTTACTCAAAATAATCATTTTGCTGTCAAACAAGAATAATAAAAATAAAACAATAATTATAAATGGCTAATTTAAAAACATAATAAGTGCTGCTCTTTTTTTGCATAGAATTTATATGGGAAAGTTAGCTAAATGTTAACAGTTATCAATTTAAGTCCCTAAAAGAGCTGCCCATAAAAAGCTTAAAATATACAGTATATATATATTTATATAAAACAAAGAATTGGCCGTTCATTCAATGGCACAATAAGTGAGATCTGTGTACATATTTTTTATCATTATATCAATTTAAATACAATTATTTTTTATATAATATAAATGATTTTCTTTTTCACATTTATCAATATATAATATATATTTATATAAATAATTTACAACAAAATCATTTAAAGATCAAAATCAATGTCTGCTTTAAAAAAGACAAGAATAGCTGATATTATCATAAAATGATTTAATTATAATATCGCTAATATAGGGTTGATATTGAGGCACGTTTTCTAATGGCAATTCAATATTATTTATAAAATTATTTAAAAGTCATTTACAATTTTTGTTGTTGTTTCGATTTATGGCATAAAAACGTTATGACAACTGAGACAATGATTCAAATGAGATACAAATATTTATATTATTAATGATGTGATGAGCGGATGAGTTGACGGATGAATTGATGGCTTATATTTAATGGTTTGTTTGTATTAATCCTTCACTAATCGGTAGATGTGATGTTGAGTTCCAGCCGTTTCCGAGACTTCAAACACGTATGCCATACATAAAAGTGTTTCTTGTGTTTCACGATTTGTCACAACCTATTCAATCAATCAATTGATACAAACGATTGAATGACATGACAGCACAGGAAATGAAACATTTAGACAATTAGTGGAAATGTATCTAAAAATAAATGTATCGCATCATTGACTCACTTGTAAAACAGTAAAGTTTTCGAGCACTGAGTTCATCATATATTTTTCGGGAAGATTTTTCAATTTATGTATGAAATTAATCATATATTCACACATTGGAGACCTATGTATCCGATATATAAACCGTCCGTTTTCGAAACGAGCGTATTCTGTCTGTAATTTATAAACATTATTATTAATATTATTATAACAATTAATACAAACAAATAAACACTTTAAGTACAATACCTCTACTTTCTCGACAACTTGTTTGCCAAAAGAGCACACTTTAGTAGAGCAAGTGATGGTCATATTTTCCGTACTTTCATATTGAGAAGTGACGCCATAGAAGGAACCGGACTCATCAAGAAGTGAAGTGTTGAGATCAGCCCAAAACTTAACCAAAAAGAAAGAATTTTGCGGTCCCTTATCGTATAACTCTTTGAGTCCGCCTTTCTTTTCAGGAAATTTATCGTAAATCTGTCGGATGTCTACCGACTCTAGCATTGGATCAGAATAAGTGGGTGAAGTAATGCCAATGTGAACAAACAGGTGTTTATCATTATCATTGTCGTGTCTCTCCATAAATGAGGAGAACTCCACTAATCGCAACTTRTGTGTGGCAATAGCCCGACCTTCCCATACGGGACCTGAATTCAGGTTATTATTATTATTACTATTAATATATTGACCACCGGTTGAATTGTTAAAAGGTTTGATGTCTTCGTTATTGGTCGGACCCATGGATTGCCAAAACTAATTATTTAATTAAATAATATTAAATTTCTATAATAAACTTGTTTTCTTTTATCTTACTGGTGATGGTGTATATGGGGTTACTGGAGGCGCCAGACCAAGAGTGGCCAATCCAGCGACGGCAGCGGCCACATGAGGTGACGCGTGATGGGCGTGGTGTGCGGATTTTTGGGAGGGCGTCAATGAATGTAATGATTTATTGTCCACTTTCAGCTTAGACTGTATTTCCCTAGCCTTCCGTCGGGCCAATACTTGTATATGACTAGAAACCTGTTTACGGGTTCGGGTTTTGCCGGTTCGTAATTTTATATATCTTGCAATTAACTCATTTCGACCTAAAAATAACAAATGGATGTATTTAGCCATTATTAGTCATTAGGCGTACTGTCACACCATCAGTGGTCAGTTTCACACAATTTTATAAATCATTTTAATATTAAATGTTTAAAAAATAAAACTGTTCAGTAATTAATAATGCATTTATTATGCACACAAAATAGTTTTTATTGATACTTAATAAAGGCAACTAAAATTATTTATAGTAATATAAAAATTTCAATTAATTATTGAATATATAATTTCTCAATATTATCAAAATTTATTTTGTAGGCTTTTATAACAAAGTTGTTAAGGTTTTAATAATCATTTACTTGAATAATAATTTTAATTAACCAATATTACTAAACTAGTATATTCTTGTAATTTTGCATCAAACTCGCTAAATGTTTATCAAAAAAAAWATATATATATAATATCATTTTTATATACTATTTTTATTTTAAATATTTTCTTTTAAAAATTAGATATCCTATAAATTATGACATTACTATAATTTCTATGAATGCATAACAATCAGGTGTCTATAAAGCAGTCAAAATCGACTTATTTTTAATAATTTATACAAATTTTCAATTATTTTATTTATTATACCTAAAACAGCGTTTTATGAAAATTTTGAATTTCATTATATTTATAAATTAAAGTAGATTTGAAAGCAAACAAAACTATCAGTTTCAGTGAACCGCACATTGTATGCCATTTGGTATATTTGTAGTCATTATTACTTTCAACTAAAATATAACTCAAAAACTCTAATATAACTCAAAATGTATGGATATTATAAATGCAATGTTATATTTGTTATATTTTATATCTCTATGAAAATATGTTAGGAATGCGAACTCATAAGCAAAATGCAATGCAAGCGATGGGATTGCAGTTGTATTTCATGTGTACGGTTGAGAGCACAGGCAGATGGGAGATGGCATACAAAGAGAGAGAAAGTAACTAACGGATGACGTAAGGGATGCCTATTCTCTCGCTATTATTGGATGCAGAGCTCAATCAAATAGGACAGAGAGCTATACAGTAATAAGTGGTGAATTTGGTATCTCTTGGATACGAGGAATGTTAGGAATGTCAGTAATGCCAGCGATTTAATTACGTGGAGAGCAGTCATTGCAGTCAAACTTTGAACACAACATACAGTTTGATTCAAACCATCAGTATATATATGACAGTCTTTTCTCTCTAAAATAAATGCTGTTATTGAAGGACTAGTACTATGCTTAGGGATCAACTAAATAATATTATATTCTATACAGTAGTTTCAGTATAGGAGAAACTATATGTAAATATGTCTCAAAACAGATCATTGAATTGATGCCAACTTTTTCGTTTAGTTTTAAAAGTCAAGTCAAACAACAAAACTCTTGCCATTTATTACACTTATTTTTAACATATATTTCCAATCCAAACGATCTTTAAAACTCATTTAATATACTATTTTGTGATTTATTTATTTATTTTGAATATATGATGATTTGTTGTATCATAACTATTGCCTTTTAAAATAAATGTTTTAATTAAGTTTTTCCTGAAGTTCTACTTTTAACTAAAAACAAAATATTAATACAAAATGATTAGTCATATGCAATGATTTTTAAATAAGATTTTCCTACAATTCAATCGTAGTTTTGAATAAGTTATGCAAAACATTAACTGATTTTTCATTATTTTCAAACTTGAACTTCAAAACCAATTGAAATTCATGTCAATATATATGCAATTCTGGTTTGAGAGCAAACAACAAAAAAGTTTATGGTTTTATCACAAATCAAATATTAAAGAAAATTCAGTTCAATATATAATTAATTCAAAAATATTGATTAATTATATGTAACAGAGAAAGCGTTAAATATATAACACAAAAATTAATATAATTTACAATAAAAGCTATAACACACTGGTATTGAAGCAAATAATAAAATTGAAATATAAAAAATAATTTCAATTTTAACGGCAAATAATCATTGAATTAATAATAATAATAATAATGTATTATTGATACATACCATACATCTTTCCCTCGTCAGATAATATGATTTTTCTTCGACCACAAGGAGGGTAAATGGCGAGCGCCTCCTGAAAGCTCTGTTCAATATCAGGACTCCAAACTCCTTCAGCATCACTGCCACCACCGGAGCCGTTGAGATCACCGGAACCTTTAAGAGATCCATCTTTACTGCTGTCGTCGTCATGAAGCGAGTCCTCACTGTCGGCATAATGAGGTGCCTGTGGAGCCCCCCCTCCCCAACCCGGTGGTGCCGCGCCGCCCGACATGTCTATACCTTTCATATATCGTACATATAATGTCTTTATATAATTGATTTAAAATAAGAAAAATTAAGTCAAATCTAAGTGTAAACTAAAAAGTTTAGCGAAAAATGAAATAAAGAGAAACTGGTTTTACAAGTGCTTAGAGTTAGCCATATTGTTGGCCATTATGTATGTGTGCAATGGTTTGGTTGGTTTGTGTGGACCAGACATTGAAACAGGTATTGCAAGTCAAACACCACTTCCAATATTAGACTATTACTTATGAGAAACAGAGAAGAGAGGGGAACGGGAGCTCAGGAAACACGACACGACAGGTGAGTCTCATAACGAGGGCTGTGACCACACTATTGTGTGCACAAACACCGGAGGCACACATTGGGGGTCAGGGGGTAACAGACAACACTGCCTGTGCCTCACTTATGCCAAACCAATATTTTATAAGAAATGCAACAAAAGCTCAAAAAAACTCAACGGAAATAAAGTTAAAGACTAACTCAACAAATGGGATCAAACAAGCGATTCAACTCATTGTACACTTTAAGACACAAAGACATAGAGAAAGACACAGTTAGACAGTGTTTAGACATTTGTTTAGACACTGTTAGCTAATGTGTTAATTGTAGTCAAATATGATTACAAATGATATGTAGAGTCAATCACTTACTTAATAATATGTTTGTAGTGTTTGTTGTGTTGTGTTATCACAACTATTAACGCATTCAATGTTCACACAAAACACTACACAACACAACACATCAATCACTTGAATGTCACCCAAACTGTCCATTCAATAGATTGTCAATACTGTAGACGTCTTAACTAATATTAACTAATTATTGACTAATCAAATGCACTAATTTAGCGCTCAGTTAGGTTTTTGGCAGACAAAGCAAGTATTGGTCACAACAGTAGACATACAGTGTTTTCAGTGGAAATACGTTTGGAGTTATCGTTGAGTTGTTTTATGCATTGCTTTGAGAGAGAGTGTGGAGAAACTCAACAGTTGTTGCACTGTTTGGACAGGACTTCGAAAAATGCTGAATATGTTGGGTATGAATACAATGCAATACTATGAATGTGCACAATGTGTGTGCATATGGCATATGTATGGCATAGTATGGCATAGTATAGCATAGTATAGCATAGTATGGCATACTATACACACACACACACACACTCACGTCACTAAACACACGCCCAATATATACTACACATACATTACGTCATTGACTAAGACTACATCACTACTAGACGACTGTTCTCTCAGATATATAATCAACAACCGAACCGAAAGACCCGATAATTACTTTTTTGTAGTTTGTATTCATATTATTTACTATATATTATCAATACATTAATTTTAAAATTAATTCCTTATAATAATTATTATTAATTAATACTATTTTTATATTATTTTTTTTGTCAGAATAGTACTGTAATTCAAGAATTCTCATAATATAACAAATGTTTACATTTTTATTTAGTAGTTTAATTAAAATTTAGTTAAACTACTAAAATATTTAATTCATAATCAAACTTAATAATATAATAAATTAATTTATCACAAGTTATATTTAAATTTGTAATTATAAATTATTGGATAAAATTTTTTCTAAACAATGATATTATTATAATTTTTATATTTAGTTGAATTTAATACCTATATGTATGTCTAGTTTGTAAAAGTTTCACAATTTTTGAATCAAGTATTGAGTGTTATATTGTTGAGTGTTGTTTAACCATAAACTGTACACCAATTCATGTTTAGTGTGAACTCTGGTGACAACCCTATCAAACATATGACAAGTTGTGTCTCATCTAAACTTGACATTCAATGTTATATAAGTTTTGATGAAAACTATTTGCTATGAAATAGTTTATAAGTTGTGCAATTGATGACAAACTAGAAATGCATAAATAGACCTGATCAGTTTTATTAATATTATATTTATTTATTTTTTAATAATATGCTTTACATACTGTTTTTACATAAATATAGATTAACACGAATGTTGCCATTTTTTTAAATAGAAATTAAATGTTTTTCATTATAAATAATAAATTACATACCTGTATAGTACAGTACATTACATACACTTTATGCAAACATTTTTAATTAAATATTGTTTTGATTTCCAAATATTATACAATTGTGTATTGAATGCAAATATATACTATATTTTTGATGGTTATCTCAATTATGATTGTTGTAAGAATCGGATGAATATAATTTTAATTCAAATAAACGCTATATTTGTAGTCAATAATAGCCTGCGGGTTGTAAGTCATGACTAATACACTATTAGTTATGCATAAAGATATTGTAGAAAATATATATATATATAATATAATGTAGTGATTATAAGTTTTTACTGCTTTTTCTTAGTATTACTTTTTAGTGATCAAACAGCAGAACCAGTTTCTCGAGGGGACTCATAACCACTTATAGCACCGTTTCCTCACTTATACTCTCTTTGTCTCAACCATTAGGTCTCCCTTTTTGTTGGACTCAAACCTAAACTTAAGTAAACTACAAACCACTGGCACATACACTACCCCTCACTCATATATAGAGTTGGCTCCACTTAAAAATTATATATGAATTAACTTAAAAAACTTTTTATATGTTCAGATATACACTAAATTTAGACTATATATTATATATTAAAGTTTGAGTCTATTTACCAAATGGCGATAAAAATCAAATCATATGAGACAAACAACATAGTGATAATACAATATTTCGTGGGAACTCCTAATGGCTTCTAACTTATGCTAATTTTCAAATGCATTAAAAGCAAACTTTTAATTATTTCTAAATCAAAAGTCAAGCTATAATCCGGTGCCTCAACTACTATCTGCACCTTTAATACCTGCAATGATATCTAGAGGGGTCACACATGATGTGAGTGACAACTCCTTTATAGGCTTTCTTGGGTTGGCACCAAACAAATCGGTGCAAAAATATTAGTTTTATTTTGAAAAGTTTTATTTTAAAAAACCGGAATTTAGAAAAACGTTTACTTATATTATATAATCATATTTTGTCAGCATTTGAGTGTCCATTTTAATGCCATTGATTGGTTAACATATCTGCAATGTATTTACCATTTATATGATAATATCATTTATTATATTTCTTATGACACCAACTCGTTTCATAACATATATCAAGTTTTTCATTAAAACTGTTATTTTTTAACAAATTATAGTTGAAATGCAAATATTCAAATCAAATGAGCATAAAATGCTTTAATTAATTAATTAACTGAAATTCTATTATTTTTATATTAAATAAAATAATGTTTAATTATTAAAATTACATTAATTTAATTATCTTAATTTGAACAAGTGTATTAAAACTAATAAAATAATTGGTTATTTTCATTACTTTTAAACCAATTAATCAATTAATTATATGGCAATTTTTATTTAAATTGTACATGTAAAATTGCAATATTAAAGATAAATATAGTGCCGGATGAGATAACAGTGTATTATTTAAATAAACTTTATATTAAGTGTAACTTTTTTTTATTATTTGTTTTGTTTCAATACATAATGATTAGCTGTTTGACAGTGAAGTCAAGCAAATCAACTTTTGTGCTCCGATTTCACCACTAACTCAATGACTAATCGTTGCCAAACAACCATCAAAAATAAAAAGACAAATTTATCTCATAAAACAATTTTCAGACAAAAAATAATAATTATTGATAAATAAACTATTAAATCAAACTATAGTTTGAAAATTACTGTAACTAAAAATTTCCACAAAAACTCAACAAAAATTAATATTTATTTATTTATTAAAATTAGTCTATCTTCATTAATTATATAAATTTACAGTAATATCTACTATTTTTAAATCATTATTTATCAATAACAGTTAATCAATAAAAGTTAATTTTTATAATTAAAATATAATATTTGTAATTTATAGATAGACAGAAATATTTTAAATAAATAGTATTAGAAAATATTTATATATAATGTTATTGAAATATAAAATATTATATTTTTTAAAAGATATAACTTTTTAATCAATTTTTAATACATAAATATGTAATATTTATTATATATAAAAGTTAATTTATAAATTATAAAACATTGCATTTGGTTTTTTTATAATAATATTTTATAATTAACATTTAAAAGATAAACAATAAATGTATGATTATAATATTTTTATTGTTTTGTTATGTAAAAACATGTATGAATTTAAAATAAATATTTTCTAGAAGTATTGAAACATGGTATTTTTATAAATTTCATTATATGATAAGATTATTTAACTTATTGTTTTAATCGCAACCTTGGATTATATGTTTAAATAATTTTACAATAAATGTTTTTCAAGTATTAACAAAACTATTATTATTATTATTATTGATGTTAATAAATTATTAATTATTATTATATTAATTTATATATTTAATTAAGATATCTATATATTAAATTATTTATATAATTCATATGAATAGTAATTTAATGAATCACAATTTAAAATAAATTGAATTATTGATTAGCAATTTTTTAAATATAAAAATAGTGTAACCGATTTTACACTAAATCATTAAATAAAAACTAGTTTGAAATTATATAAATCCTAACAACACTTTTATTTATGTATTATTAATTAAAATATGACTTCCATTTCAAAGTTGATTAGCTCAACGAGTTTATCAAATGTATATCAAACCGGTATTAATTGTCTTATTATAAATATAATTCAAATCTTTAGGATTTATGATAAGATATAAATTAATTAAGTTTATAATACTTAGTACCACAAGAATAATATTGGGATCAAATCAATGTTTTTTTTTATTTATAATAACTGTATTTATAAACTAATTTAACTAATTTATAAAATCAATTTATTATATTTTTTTATATTACAAGAACTTTAAAAATAAATTTGGTTAATATAGTTAAAACACTAACAAATTTGCTATTTGGCTATTGTGTAATTAAATATAATTAATATGTTGTTATATTTATATTGAATATAATACTGTGTATACTGTATAGTATAGTGTCTGTAATTTTGTAGTCAATAAAGAGGGAAACACCTAAAAAGAAAGAAATAAAAAGCAAAAATTTTCACGACTCTTATCCACGACTCAGAGATTTTTAGTAAAATAATTTTTTGTAGTAATTTTAGATCTCATTTAGTATTTATTACAGATTTTTAGCATAAAGTAATAAATTAAATGTAAATTAATTTGTTTTACAAAAGTTAATTAAGAGCTAATTGTGCGTAATATCCGGAAAAAATAAAGTTAACCAATAATACAATATCTCTATCGACAAACATTTTAAATGCTTTTATGTAAATAAAATATATTATAAATAATGAATTTTATTTGTATTTTAACGAAGCAAAACAAAAAAAGTCTAATCTATCGATTAAATTGTGATTACATTTTAACCATTTCTTTCTTTTTTTAGAAATTTTATTTTTAGCCAATTTTCTGAATTATCCAAACTTATCAACAAAAAACAAATAAAATCAAAACAAAGTAATAAAAAAGTAGTATTGTATAATACAACTTATGATTTCATAAAAAGATTTATAACGTTTTTTAAAAAACCTATAAAATTTTTGTTTAAGTACATTGAAAAATTTTATTAAAATATTTGTAGCAAATAAAAGGAAATAATTATTTGTTTGTCTCTTATTGTTGGTATCTCAGCAATAGATACTGTATGTCAAACATTAATATCACAATTTTTTATTACTTTTTCTACAATTTAATAGCCAAACTTGTGTGTGTTATTACAGTATACAGAAAAATAAAATAAAAAACATATTTGTTTTAAATCTTTAAAATAAACCACAATTATTATTAATAATAAAAAATAATATAAATTTCATAAATACTATTTTGATAAAAGCATTTAAAAATATAATATACTGTACAACAAAATCTGATAAGAATTGAAAATAGTATTTATTTAACGTTAATTTTGAGTACATAAGCCCATTGTAATAGTTGAGGATTGACCGGAGGAAAGGTCACTAAAGTATGTCCGTCAGAGTTGTTAAACTCAACATTTCCTTTAATACCGATAAGTTGAATGGTGTCCACTGTATTGTATTGGACGGCACCCAATAGCACTTTATTATTTTCGGGCCAATTCAATACTATCGAATAAACTATTTTACCACCATTGCTAGTATACCTGAAGTAACCAAATATATATATATATATTACCGTAATTATCATTAAAATAAAGTGATGCAGAAATGATTACCAAATATCTTTAGTAATCGTATCGTTTTGATGAGTCCACGCTTTAGTGCTATAAATTGCTTCTCCATTGACATCAAGCCATTTGCCTAAATCTCTTAATCTTTCCTCAAATATGGGAACTACACGACCATCATGTGTGGGACCAATATTTATTAACAGATTTCCACCACAACTTTAATTATAAAATTTTATTTAAATACCAAATAAATATAATTTGTTCAATAAATTGAAAATACCTAACAGTTTGTGCCAATGTTGTGATCAATTCATGAGATGTTAAATAATCACTTAATTGAGAGTTTCTTCTAAAACCCCACGAATACTTGTCTAAAGTCATAGCATTTTCCCATTTATGTTTTTGCAAAGTACCTGGGTTATATCTATCTGCACAACTATAATAACCTCCATGTTTGCACGATGTTCCAGCACCTTTCAAATTATATAATCAAATATATTTTAATTTCTAATATTAGAAACTTAGTTTTTTATTCAATTAATACCCCAGCGATCATTGACAACAACTGTATCCTTGACGGGACTATTATTTAAAAAAAAAATAAATACAAAACAAAACAAAACATAGATATACAGTAAGTTTTAATATTTATTATTGAAATAGTATTTTTAATGTTACCTTTGATTGTAAAGCCAGGCTAAGAAGTCAGTGCTGTTCCAGTAAGAGTCGGGTGCCTCCCAATCACCGTCAGACCAAATAACCTCTGGTTTATATGTATTGATTAGTTCTTCTAATTCAGGTCTTGCCTTAAACTATCAATAAATAGAAATATAATTTTCTATTTATTTTTTTCAAATTTTATTTTCACTAACTTTAACAAAGTCTTGTGTTTGCCATTTATTATCCTTATCTTTGAGATAAAGTGGATTAAACCATTCATACCATGAATGATATGCACCAAATTTAAGACCTGCCTTACGAACAGCTATAGCCAAATCACCTAATTTTGTTTGTTTTAATAAATTTATATAAATCAAAAATATATTCAAAATATTAAATAGTAATGTTATAATAAAGTATTTTATTGTCAATTATAAAATTTATAATTGAGTTCATTTATCGCAGCTATTTTTACCATTTGAAACAATAATTAAATGTAAAGATATTTTTTAAGTAATATTTTTTAAAAGTTAATAAATGAATATTAAGCTAAATAAGTTTTTTAAAAATAAAAGTTGATATAATAGATTGTTAAATTCATTAATTAGCTGAAATAAGGCAACAAATAAGCTTTAAATATTAAAATATTATTATTATTGTACAAATAATTTTATAAATGTCATTTACAAATCAGACTTAATTAAGATATTAACGCTTTGTGATTATCAGTAATTAATATTAATATTATTAGTTATTAATTAATATTATTAGTAATTAATTAAATTTATTAATTTGATATTAAAAGTTAACAATAACTTCATTTGTCACAATTTTCAGAAATTTTCATATGGATTTTTTTTTTAGAAATTTAAAATTTATATGTACATCTCTATTTTGAATATAAAAATATAACCAAAAATTTAAAATAATAAACTTTTACTGTATGTTAGCTTATTATATAACATTGAAAATACACACTTGAGTGACTTTATACTTTAATTTACATTTTGTACATAAAATACTAACCAGTTTAAACCAGTAGTTTTAATTGTCAAAAAATACTTTTTAATATAATAGTTTATTATTTGTCTTAAATTAATATTATAATTAAAGCATCATATAAAATTATATTTATGAGTCAAAAATTTAAACTTATAAAAGTATCAAAAATATAAATAAAATTTTTGTTTTTTTAAACTTATATTGTTTTTAGTTTTTATTTTACGAAACAATGCTTCTCTTTTATGATTTGTTTGTTTAAACGAGAAATTTATTAAACAAACAAACAAATGTTGGGTAAAATAAAAATAATACTAAGTATAATATAAGATAACAAAAATGTAAATTCTAATAAAAACAAAGTTTTAAAGGATTATCATTTCAAATGTGTTGAAAACATAAGTACTAATAAAACTACAGTACATATTATAAATTAAACAAATACTATGTATTATATTTAATCAGTTATATTGTATTATAGTTAGCAGGTAGACCACTATTTCATCTGATTTTTCTATTTTTGTACATAATTTTTCATATTTGTCTAATGACTTAATTTTTTATACTAATTGAAATAAATAAAATAATAATAATAATAATAATAATAATAATAATAATAATAATAATAATAATAATAATAATAATAATAATAATAATAATAGAGACAAACCTAATAAATCACGATTGGGTCCGATATCTCTTGCATTCCAATTCCACGATGTTTTGGACGGCCATAAAGTGTATCCCTCGTGATGTTTACTCGTCAATACTATATATTTAGCACCCGAAGCCCTTTTCCAAGTTTACACCAATAGATTATACATATTATTATTATAATTACTATAATTGTTAATATTATTGAATGAATATACTTGAAAACATCGGCCCAATGATTAGGATCGTAAAATTCAGCCGTAAATTGATTGGCAAAATCGGCATAAGTAAAGCCAGGCTTAAAGTTATGTGTCATATAATCGATATAACCCTTATCTTTAGTTCCCATCCAATTCCACCTATTTATGTCATCAAATAATTTGATATTTATGTCCAATAATAATGAATAAATTAAATATATCATTTACCAGAACCATTCACTGCCAAATGATGGCACCGAGAAGACACCCCAATGAATAAATATACCAATTTTTGCCGCGTCATACCAATCGGGAAGTGTCCGATTGTCTACTGATTTCCAATCAGGACTGTACTGTATGTCCATTGAATGGCTTTCCTCTGGTTTGCAATAAACCAGAAGAACTAACGCAACAAATATAACGATATGTTTACTATAAGCCATATTTGACAGATTTATAATATAAAACTTAATAATTTGTATAAACAGCTTATTTATATTAGAAGAGACACTCAGGATATAAACATTTAGTTTTCTCTTCACCACAATTTTGATTACTCTCACACCCAGAGTGTTATAATAATCAATGCATTAATTGATAAATAAATAATTTATTTATAATCTTTTTTTTGTTGTCCCCTTAACTTTTGTACTCTAGAGTACAGTATATTTTAGATTATATTTACTTAAATTTTTTAAAACTATTCTAAATTATAGTTTATACCTGATATTCCCAAAATATGACTATTTGTTTAAAAAAAACCTTATTGTTTAAAATTATTAACTATTATTGATAATTTTAGTTAATATTAATAGAATTTTATATAGATTAGTAAGTAAACAATTAAGTAGTTATAGTTTATTTGAGCATGATAAAATATTTTATAATAAAAAATAAGTTACTTGACTTATTTCTTTTTAAATTAAGCTCACTTTAAGGATTTGCTATTCTATATTAATGTCATGTATTAAATGTGTATTAATTTTTGCATACATCATAATTAGAAAATAAAATTATATTTAGTCTAAACAAAATATCATTACATATATAATTACAACTATAAATAAAATTACTGTATATAAAATCTGAGTTAATCAAGGTTTTCGATTTTAGGTATGTGTAGGGGGGGGGGTAAATGGAAAATAACTAAAAAATTAGTAGAAACCAGGGGTTAAATTGTAAAATTATGATTTAAAAGGTAAAATTAATTTGCCCTTTACATCCTTGATTAACTTTGATAGAAATATTAAACATAATATTTATTATTTATATTTCAAAAATATAATTTTTTTCTCTACATTTAATATTACAATTAATTATAATGTATTTTTTATTCTCTAATCATAATTTAATAAACACAATATATAATTTTATATATGATAATATGTCTCAAATATTGAATTTAAAATTTTATAAAATACTTTTTATGTTTAAATATATAACACTAAATAAAAGTCATTATTAATGTGTAAGAAATTTCATTTAGATATTAAGATAAATTGATAGAAATGGAAAATTAGTTTTTTTTTAAATATCTTAAATAATAAAATTATGTAATTTGTTTTATTCAAAATTGATAATAATAACGATGAATCAATAGAAAAACAAATATCTAAAAATAAGATTTGTTATAGATTTTAATATATTTGTTTATATATAAATTAAACATTTTTGATTTCAACAGTAAATACATTATTATAAATTTAAATACTGTATATACACTGCTATTGCAGATTAAGCGACGCATTTTGGTGTACTTTTTAAAACAATTATTACGGATAGTAATGTATAAATAACATTTTAGTTTTAATTTTTTTTATAAAGTAGACATATTAATTAAACATATGCAATATTAAATAGTTTCAATTTTAGATTAGTTTAAATAATATTAATTTAATAATATCGACATATTTTGAGATTTAAGAAAGTAATTTTTGTAACATTTTTTAATTTAAAAAGTTTGAATAATTCAATAATTTTATTTTTTTTCTAAAGTTAACACATTGGACCAATATATCTAATAATTATTAGATTGAAATATTATTTACTCTAATTAATATTAATTTTTAAAATATGATGATTTATATTACATTGTATGACAAATTGATGATCTTTCCATACAAAACAATGTAATTTTGAATCGAAATCAATAATTTGCAATTTAAATCATCAATTTTTAAAAATTAATATTAATTAGAGTAAATAAAATTTAAATCTAATAATTATTTAATTAATATGTCTACTTTATAAAAATAATTAAAACTAAAATGTTATTTATACATTACTATCCGTAATAATTGTTTTAAAATGTATATCAAAATGCGTCGTTTCATATGCAAAGGACCTATAAATGTATAATAATTCAATCTTTAATAGTATAATATAATAATATTTATGTATTTCATAATAATATTAATAGATATTAAAATATACTTTTATATAATAAATGGTTATTAATTCATAACTAAAAATGTTTTTTTAAAGACACTAATTATATATTTTTTTCATAAATAATTTTTTAAATAATAATTTAATAATTGCATTGAAAAGAAATTATTATGTTTTCCATGTCTTTTGCTTAGACCTTATGTAAAAAGTTTAGCCAAAAGTTTTAGTGTATTTACTTTTTATGCGAACCAATGAATTAAAACTTATTATAATTTTAAAAATAATCATTTTATTTAATTATTTAATTTTGATAATATATTTCAATAGTTTTAGTCCTATAGTACAGACATATCAAAGCATATAATGAATTGACAGTTCTGTTACTTATACTGTAGAGTGACTTAAAACAAAGGGTTGACCTTTAAATATGTCGGCAGGTATTTGATGGCTAATAAATGTAGTCAAAGTGCTATTTATGTTCAGTATATTAAAAGTATCCAATTTTACGTTTTTACAATAATTTGTTAATTAAATTATTGTTTTATTTAAATAAAATTTTACTAAATTTAAGTTAACTTAAGTATAAAGCATAGGTAACCGTACTTATTTATTACACTATTATTTTCCTGTTTGTATATTTTTATCATAATTTTGATATTTTGATAAAATAAATCATTAACTTATAAATATTTATTATTTTTATAAAGTAATAATCACTATGGACACTTTTAATAAACTATATTTTAATATTAGTTAATAATAAATATTTAATGTTAATCCGAATGTATTTTAAATATTAAAGTTTATCATTCAATACAACACTTAAAGTGGCAAAAAAAGAGAAATTTCTAGAAAGTTTCTAAAATAAATTTCTGTCTATGGGATCCCAATGTTAATTTTGTTATTTCGATATTTGTTATTATTTAACAATACATAATATTTATAAATAATAACTAAATATTATTATTAGTATTTTAATTAATTTTAAAAATAATAATAAATCTATTTAATTACACTAAACTTGAAATATAATTGAATGATGAATAAAATTTTACAAAACTAATTATAATATAGAGATAGCATTTGTAGAATAGTGTAATGTATAGTAAATTTATATCTATGATAGTATTATAATAGCTATAGATATGGGGATATCATAGTATAATAATAAAGTAAAATTTCTAGAAAATTAATTTTTGAGAAATTTATTAGAAATTTCTATTTGCATACCTCTAACAACACTTGACATATAAAGTGGTTATAACTTTGATTTATCATTTAGAATATTATCATAATATTGTAGATAATATACTGTAATAATAAAATTAGTTATTACCGTAAATTTAATTGAAAACAATAGCCATTTGTAGAAACTGAACCCAAACTTTTAGTTTCAAGTGTTTTTAATGAACTTTTGAATTAAAAAGTAATGAAATAATTATAATTTATTAAATACTGTATACAGTATTATCATAGGATTGCCAATAAATAGATACAATTGTTTCAATAGATTCAATAGTTATATTAGTAGTATAAAACAAAAAGTCGACACTCCTTTAAGGATAAGCCTTAAACAGTTGTAATTTCGACTTCAATTTATTAATTACATTATTAAAATTTAAATAATTGTAATTCATTTATTTATAGTCATTCAATATTATACAATCAATTAAATAACAATCAAAATAAAAATACATAATTCAAAAAATGTGGTTAAAATTTATTTTTAATTTATTAGTTCGTCGAAACAACATTTGCTAAATCAATAATACTTTTCAATTATCCATACTATCGATAAAGTCGTGCCAAATATCGCAATGAATTGGCGATCAATTTTGGATTACTTGCTCTGAATATAAGATTTATTCATTAATTTATAAATCATTCATTAATCCAAATTAATTACTTAATGCAGTCTTTGTAGAAATCCTCCAATTGTTCGGTACTGGCGGTAGTCATTGTTGTGTTATTTTGCGCCGGCACTGACTTCAATGAATTGGCCAACCATTCGTTTGCTGCCTATTTATTTCATAATAGATTATAATATTATATAATATAAAATAATAATAATAATAATAATATACATTTCGATCAAATGAAATCAAACTCCATAAAATATCAGTCATATCTGTGACCATATATGATGGCAAATGAAAGAGCGATGCATTGATGACTGCATCCATCAATTTTTGGCCAAAACCTTCTTTAAGCAACTTCTCAATCAAATGTCTATAATTTTTTACTTCAATCAACTCAATAGCAAACTTGACAACTGATCCATTGGCATCCTGGTGCTCTAATGGCATTGCGGCTATCAATAACTTCAATATATTATCCAACATATCGTTATTTAAGAAAGCATTACTACATTTTTGAAGAATTCTGTAAAATATGTTTAATTAAATAACAATTATCGGTATTTATTTAAATCAATTAATCACAAACCGAGTGCAAAGTCTAAAAAAGTCATCGATAGTATCGGGATGTTGTCGTAATTGGGAATCACATAACAGTTTAAACGTAGTCAATGAAAATTCCTAACAATTAAATTATTAGATTAATAAAATAAATAATTAATAAATAATAAATATATAATACATTAAGCATTCGGATGAGTCCTGAAGATATAGTAATGTCATTTTCAGATGCAAACTCATCCACTAAAATGGATCCCAAATAGAGAAATGAGGTGTGATTTGGAAATTGTTGATAGAGTGGCACAATTTGGTTGACAATTGGCTGCAAAAGCCACGAGGGTTTGAATGAACGGATAAGAAATCTCAAACAACGACTACATCTCTCAATTAAATGTGGATTTGTTGCCGCGTATGCCGTCAATGCAATGCTAGCCAATGGCCATAACTGGTCGTTCACTAATGAGGCTAATATTGGTGAATGAAGTGATACTTCACTTAATTTCATTTTCCTAAATATAGCGGCAATTCTATCGAAATAAATAACAATTTGACTTTCATTTGCTTTGTTGTTCACTAAATCTTGAAGTCTCTCCAAATGAGGTGTTAATAGCTGAGCGACTAAGTGGTCCTGATTTTGATCGGATGCCGATATAATAGCAGCACAACATTGGACTAAATTAGTCGAGGCTTCGGCGCTCTTTATTAGGTCTATTTGGGAACAGATTTGAATCAAAATTGATATTAAATTATGATTTCCAACCAAATGCTGTGAAGCACACGACTCTATAATTTTTTGAAGAGCTTGAGCGGCATGTGATGACAACTCTTCAATTTTATGACAGTTTGCTATCATATTAAGCAAGAAATTCAACACTGCGTCCAAATACATGGCGTTTGATTTAAGCCAATCTGAAAGCTCGCCTAATATATTACAAATAGTGGCATAGATTTGGATATGTTGTGAACTCTGGTTCACTGATGTATAGTTTAAAACTAAATTAATAATTTCAGCAATCATTTGATTGTCATCGGGTTCGACCTTTTGGCCGATAATACAACTAATTATAAAAAGATTTGACTCAATCACTTCCCATGCGTTTACTGTTTTTAAAGTATCGATAATATTATTGCCATTAATATAATTCTTGATACCAATTGTTGGAATCATTTCTTTGACTAAATCTTTGACTCGACATCGAAGTTCATATAAATCTGATTTATAGTCAAGAAGTGCAACGCAGTCAGAGTCTAATTGGCAATGTTTGGTGAGTGCGGCCATCAATCGATTGCAATGGGGTATGAAAGTAGTGGTTCGCCGGTTGTATATCTTTTCAGAAAACATATACCAAAAGTAAAATGTTATGTCTATTATCTCAATATCATAGTGACCACAACAAGTCAGTAAGAGATCCAATATCTTTAAATCAACTTCGTTGATAATTAATGGATCAATCACTGATTCAGCCAATTCGGTAATAACTTTAGTATAATTTTCTACTTTCTCTGTGTCTTCATTAGCCACTGCCAGATGATATGCTGTTTCCAATTGATATACTTGATTGAGAAGATAGTGAGTCAATTGTTGGTAAGTTTGGTATTCTTCACAAAGTATTGCTGTGTCACAGATTGTATTGGAAGCCGAATCATGAATCAGTTTCGGACAGTTTGGGTTCCGGAGGGCTTCAAAAGCAGAGGTAAGAATTGGCTCAATTTGGTTGATAACCGAAACATCTATAAATCGAAGCCAAGCGCCCAAACATTTGTAGATATCGGACAACAATTGTTCCTGAGTTTGACTGTTCTCTTGATTCCAATTGATTTTGGTTTCACTCAATGTCTTCATCAAGAGTTGGATCACATCATTGGAAATTTGCTTCAAGTAATCACTGAATACAGCCTTTCTTTTGCCTCCAATTCTGATAGCATTGCGTTCTCCCTGTACTTCTTCAGCCAAACAAATCAATATTTCTATAAGAATTGATACGTCGGGCACCTGTCGGGCCAACTCTTCAATCGGATGCGTCCATTCGGGTACTAATATAGCTATGAATTTAATAAACATAAATAATATTATAAATCAATGTTCAGTTAATTCAATTATTGTCGACAATACCCAAGTAAGTGATGGCCAGCGAGAGTTGTGTGCGAACAACAGTCTCCTTATTGTTGCGCAAGTGTTGGATAATCTTGTCCTTCAACTGGGAATAGCTTTCTTGTGGCAGCTGTTGGAAGTGTTTCTCGATCTTATTCTTGAGTATTTGAGCGGCAAATATACGACAATAGATGTCCGAGTTTTGGTCACTAAGTATTTGATCGGCAATAGTCCAGCCGTAGACCGAGTCCTGTATGGCCTCCATATTGCGGTGCACTTCGGGTTTTGGATCACTTAAATAAAAACTTTTGATCAGTGAATACACTGTCTTCAGATCGGGTACTGTGTCTGTAGTCGTGTCCATTATCTTCGGGTATTACAAGTGATGCCTTTGACCACTCAATTGACCAAAAATTATGTAATTTTAATGAAAAATATAATCAATTATTTAATATTAATTCAAATTTAAATCAAATTAAACACTCATTTCAGCCATTGTTTCGTTCATAACGTTCATAATGTATATCATATTATTATTGGAATACAGTTTCAGTCAATTATTTATACCTTATTTTTAATAATATTTATATTGAAAAGCTCTACAATAAAAACAACTGACTTTTGAAACGCCGGTTTGAATATATTTGACGAAAGGAGGCGTTAATCGAGTCTATGTTTATCACAAACAATCAGTCATTGAATGACTGCTTTAGACAATAGAGTCGTAGAGTTCTAATAGGGTTTCAATACAAAAGTCGAAACCGAATTTAATTTAATTAAAAAATAAGTTATATTAAGAAATTAAATATTATTTTTATTAAATTTACTAATTTTTAATAAATTATAAATTTTAAAAAATATATTGTTTTATTTAAATCACTTTAAATCAATTAGAATTTAATGAATTGCAAAAAATCTAAATTTTAAGACAAAACCCGAACCGAAATAAACACGGTTTGAGTTCTGGTTCTTATTATTACTTAATAACTAAATATATATAAAAAATACGGATATTTTGTATAAATTTTAAAACTTATTTATCTCTTATATATTCTTATTATTATTTATTAATCGGATATAAGTTTATCTGTGATTATAAATAATGCAAACAGTGTTGTAGTCCACACTTCAATCATTAAGAGATCTTTTTGATATTTTTTTATTATTTTTTTATGTATTGTATAAATGTTTTGTTATTTTTAAAGAAAGAAATTATTTTTTTATTCATTTATCTTAATTCTAAAGTTAAGATTTATTATTGATTTTATAAATTTAATTTAATACAGTATTATACAGTATTAACATATAATATACAGTTTAATATAACGTATAGTGAATACAATAAATAACAATCATAATAAATATAATTAAAATATTATAAATAAAATTTGATTATTAGAAAAAATATCAGTTAAAAAAATAAAACTTATATTTTATACGTTATATTATATTGTGTTAATCATTGTTTAATTTATTAGATTGAAAACTTTGCTATATTTGAATAATGATATTAACTATAATAAATAACTTTATAATTGATTAAAAGATAATTTGATTTTTATAGAATTGTGAGAATATTTTAGAAAATAGATATTCTTTACATTATATTATAGTTGTCTTACAATACAAACTCAATTGTGAAACAATTTAAGTCTTGATTTACACCTTCAGAGACAATACATCTAAAATGAAATTACTTTTAAGGGCTCTTTCTTTTTGAATGTACAGTAAACTCAATTTATTTTGTTTTCAAACCCATGTATAATATTATTGATTGTAACGATTAGAGATTAAAGACGAACAATGTTTTACACTTTTTTCACAAACAAGTATTGCATACAACTATTGCACTCAACAATCGATGGCATAAATTCATGTCAAATATGTATCAAATGTCGCTCTCTTTCGTCTCTTTCGTCTCTTTCGTCTCTATCATCTCTAACTAAATCAATAAAACTTTTAAGGAGATTAACAATTATTTTAAAAAGTATTTCAATATTTGTTTAGAAATTTCAACATTATTTCAAACAACAGTTTTTATCTAAAACAAGATATAAAAAGCTTAAGAATTTACTAAATTCTTGGATATTATGAAATCAATTTTGAGTTTAATATATAAGTTATTCTTTATTTATTTTAAACTTTATATCAATATTAAATTTTAAAGTACATAAATATATAATGATAAAAATTTTACATTTAGTTTCTTTAAAATCATTGTATTTTGTAAAGCAATTCCTTTTCAATACAATACATGAGTGAAAACAATATTATTATATTTAGTGCAATTCAATGTAACAAATAATGTGAACAATTGAGACCATCATTGAAGTACTGCTGACCTGACATATCAATACAATTGGAAATGTGGTGTCTTTTTAAGCATCGATTGCTTTTTATGTCTCTTCTCTCAGTAATGATATCTCATTTTACTGACATTTTTGGACACAAAAGCAGTTTAATCTACAACTTTACTAAACTCCTATCAATGCATTTTCAAGCAACACATTAGCTATAGATTTATATTAATATCATTATTTTAAACGATAATAATTGTTAAGAGATTGCATTTCTGTTTCATCTTTATATTAAAACTTAATACTAAATAATACAACACTTATTTAAACTCAAGAGTTCTTGAAAATAATGTTTGCATAATTTACAAAATTCATTTATGCAAACATTATACTGTATTTAAAGTATTGTCATAAAAGATTAGATATAATATTATTAATATTAAAGTAAATTTTTTAAAATTTGTAAACTAAAAATTAATTTGCATAATTGAAATATTTTTTAACAACATTATAGTATTGGTGTGTCATATGACTCATATCAATATAATAAGCATTTTAAAGATAAAAACGCAAATCATATATATTATATAATATAAGAAAATATGTTATGTACCCTATATTATCAAAAATATTTTAAATAAATATTATTTATGGAAATACATGTGAGTGAAAGTTTGAAAATATATATTAAGAAAATGTTTATTGAAAGTCAAATGTAACATAAATTTAATCGATTGATTTGATTGTAGAGTTTGTTTCTCAAGAATCAACACAACATATAAGTGCCAAAAGTGCTCAGTTATGCATCGAGAGTAAGCACTGACACTTCAGTACAGTATATATGCCTTTAAGTAAAAGCATATACCTCTCGATCATGTCATTGAATTTTGATATAATTCTGTGATATTCTGTATATTCTGTGTTATTCTAACAAATAATTCAGTTTTCTTTTGCCATTCCAGTCGTCACTTGTTTTTATAACCATTTAATTCTTATGTCAACACGTTTTGATCGTTTCTTTATATATTAAATTGATACCAAATGTACTGTAACTTTATATTATATAATATTCACTAATATAAAAATATAGTTACAATATTTATCTAAATTTTTCACAATTAACACTTATTTTAATGATTTTAAAACAGCATATTTATAATTGAAATTCTATGAATAAGACTATCATTTAAATGTGATTTGAATGATGAAAATATGTGACAATAAGTGTAAGTATAAGGCATATGTTATAAGACGTGCAAATTGTTTGAACAAAAAAACAAATTCACATAAAATATTAAGTTATAGTTTATATACAATGGCTTACCAAATGAAAACATAGACATTGAGAAACAAATTTAAAGATAACGTTATTTTCAAAAAAATCAATTGTTTGCCAAATATTTTTCAAACAAATATTACTTTCATATCTTTCTTCAAAAGCTTAGTTTCATATAAAATACAAACATTTTATAAATTTTCAATCATTTATTTATTTGATGATAAAATAATAAAAATTAATTTAATTTCTATAAATAAAATTTTTTATAATATAGTATTTTATTTAAAGAACAAAAATTTATTATCATAATTTATATAACATTTTGTACAGTATTTATATAAAATAATTACTTCCTTTTAAAATAGCATTTAATTATTTTTAGCATTTAAATAACACTTTAAAATGTAATTCATAATTATTAATACAATGAGTTGAGTACAGACAACGAAATCAACATAACATATAATGAAAAAAAAATTTAAGCGATAGTAATAAATAAAATAAACTATTGGTTATTAAAATTATTATACAACACATATCACTATTTATTACAATCACTATATTTGCTTTCTGAAAATAAATCAAAGTTTGATTTTTTTTGTATACTTCCCATTATAATCAAAATTTATTTTATTTAATAACTATGAAAATATTGATACGATTGATCTAAAATTTAATATATATATATGTAAAATTATAATATATATCAAAATATATCAATTAAAATATTAATTTCCAAAATTTGCTTAACCGCCCCTGCTACTTTATTATACACATATTATAAATATATAGTAATACAACTAATTTAAATAAAAAATATTAAAAGCTATTACCAATTCATAATAAGACTTATTTTGAATTTTTGAATTAATGTTAATATTTTTCAGAAAATAAAATCAATAATTAACTGAATAAGTGTTGAATAAGTTACTACTAGTCAATGATCTAATTATTGATTTCAATTAACTACAAATATTTACTAAATATTTTTAAAAATAAATAATTTAATCAAATGTTATTATAAATATTAATTATAGTTTTATTTTGTGCATGGTCAACTGTACCGTATTTTTATAGAATAACTAAATTTGTGTCAAAGTCTAAATATAAAACTAACTCATTATAAAAATTTTATTTTCTGTACTCAAAAATAGAAAATAACAATAATACTATTTTATATAATAATTAAAGTTTGAAAAAATGCTAAAATTATATGATTATAAAAATAAATTAATTTGCATGAAACATATTTAATAAATAACAAACTAGGTCATCCCAAGAGTAAAATACAAACATTATTTAAATATTGTTTTTTATATAATGTGTTTCATTATTTTTTCTAAATTATTTAAATAACAATTGTATATACAGTACATGTATATTGTGAGCACTAAACGACAGAAATTACTTTAATGAATATTTTCTTATTTTCTCATTCTTTACATATATTAAGCCAATAATGACTGAATCTTTAACTAAATTTATTTTAGACAAACTTATACTACAATATGTAAGAAATAGATTGACTTAAACTGAGTTTTATTATATAAAAATGTTACATTAATTAACACAAATTCACCATTATATAATACAATACAATAAAATAAAATAGAAAAGTTATTGTATTATATAAATAAACATTTTATTATTTCTAACAATTCTATACTAATATATAATTTGAAATATATTATTACTTTACATTAACCTTATAATAGCTTATAATTATAAACTTTCAATAAAAGTTTTATTTATATATTTACAGCCAATGTATAAAATATGTTTATACACAAATATAAATATATTAAATATAACTTTTGATATATACAGTATATATTAAATATATCTATAAAAATATTTAATGTATTTTTAATGATTTATTAGTAATATATATTTATGTTAACTAAGTTATTTAGTAATATATTTATAATTAAATTAGTTTTGTATAACCATGTTTAAACTAATAATCAAATTGGTGATGTAATGGGCAAACGTTATTGATAATTATAACTCTTTTGCCAATTAACTAAAAAACAATAAACATATAAATTATCAATTTTGAATACTTAACAGCTTTTATCAATACTATTCTATAATTCAATTTATAATTTATAAATATTTTTACAAATATAATAATTGTAGTATATATTTGTAATGTACCGATAATTACACTCAATATTAGGCCTAATATTCAATATTTTTTTTATTCTAGTTTATATAAATTCAAGTTATTAGTATTCATATTCAATACGATATATAAGTTTAATAATCAATGAGTACTAATGAATAATCAATTTCTATTTCGATCTCATTTTTCTATATTAAGTTAAATAATTTGCTATTAATTATTTATAATATTTTTATATTTAATCCTATTTTTGATATTTTCAATCGATTTATGACTGCTTGATATGCTTAACATAAGGGAGTGCCTATTCAGAGGCCATAGACATCAGTTCATATCATAACATCGATATGTAATCAATTTAAAACATTTTATTATTTCAATTATTAATTATCTGTATTTTAAATATTATTATTATTAATAAATCTATTGAATTGTTAATGTGAAGTATGAATTGATAACGAGTATTGCACTGATAAAGTGATTACCATAGTTGTGATATAAGTGTTAAGCAGTTATTTAGAGATTACTAAGTGATGTGATATCTTTGACATCATATCGGATATATTTTCCGAAGAAACTAAGGCCTGAAGTGCACCATTTGAGCTACCGTTCCCCAAGAGTTAGTCATTCAAGTCTATAAGCCATTACATACTTATTATTTTATTATTATTAAAACTATATTTTATACTATTTGATGATTAATTTCTTTATAAACATTTGATATTTATAATTAAATACATATGTATAATAAAATATAAGATAATTGTAAGTATTGTATAAAATATGTAATTATTAAAATTTAAATATGAAATTATAGTTTTTAATAAATAGAAAAATATTATTTAACTACTGTATGTGATTACACAATGAAGAAAAGATTAATAATTTATAAAATAATTTAAATAGGTTTTTATGACAAAATTATATACTTATTGAATTGAAATATTATTTTCCGGTTTTGGTTTGTTGTAATCAAGTAATTAAAAGTAACGTAATTTTGGGATACAATTGGAGAAACAGATTAATACAGTTCAGTGAACATTACAATAGTTTATCTCTTCAACTAATGTTCATTAATGACAATACAATACAATACTATAAATTTATTAAATCATTCAATAATTTTTTGACAACATTTTATTTTATTATAAAAATCGGGAAAACATTTCCAACGTAAATTTCTTTTTAATTTTTTCCGAATATTTATTACATTAAAAAATAAAAATAGTTTTCAATACTTTTTTTAAAAATTCTTAAAATAACAATATTTTAATGTCATTTTTTAGTTTCAAAGCTAATTAAATTTATTACTTTGATAATTAAATATTTAGTTTTATTTTTTATATAAAATTATAAATTATTAGATAAAAATTAGTACAAAAAGATTGTGTAAAACTAAGTTATCGGAAATTATATATTAATATTATTAATATTAAAAGCTTTAAAATCTTACACAATTACTTATACATCAATTTATTTACTATAAAAAGTTATAAATTTAGTTTAAAATTTTGATTATAAATTAAGAAAAGTCAGATCAATGAATAGTTTTTTATTAATATAAATATATTATAGAGAATGCAAACAAATAGAGATAATTTAATCATTTATATATAATGGCAAATAAACAAATAACATGTTTGTATGAAAATTGTAATTTAATTAATATTTATTACTATAAATATATAAATTATATAATATAATACACTTTTGTTAGTCTAGTTCAAAGTTATATGCATTTAACTGACTAATAAAGCAGTCCCTATGCTATACGTTTACCACATGTCACAGACTAACACTTAATATGATAACAGGTATTGATTATATGGGGTCACAGTTTATAAAGGATGACCTATTGTACACAACTATATAATTAAATATATTAAATATATTAATATATAAATTATACAATATATCACAATGTATTTGATTTTGTTTTCTTTCGCAACTTTTGGTTAATTTACAAATTTTGTTTTGTTAACTCAAATTTATCTGTGTGTTTATCTATTTTAAATTGGCCTAAAAAAATTCAATCAGGATAAATAATATTTAATTATTTTGTATTTTTAATTACAAACGTTTATAATGATAGACAGTTTATACAACAATTAGATATAGACTGTAGTTTATGTTTATTATATAAAATCTATTTTTGACATTTTAAACTGGGTTTTAAATAAAATTAGAATATTTAATGATTTTTGTAATGATCTTTATAAATTTAATTATCCTCATTAATTAGGTTTATAATGATAGTTTTATGTAAATTTTTATATAAATATATATTTCTTAACAATAAATTTATTTTAATTTACTTTAGAATATACAGTAGAGATGAGCAAATAGAAAGTTTCTAATAAATTTCCGTGAGAAAGTTTCTAGAAAATTTCTCATAAATAAATTTCTATAGAAATTTAACTTTATTGTTATACAATAACTGTATGTGATCCCCATATCTATAGTTATTGTAATACTATACATATAATATTATACTATACAGCAGGGCTTGATTTTGAGTGTTTTTTTGTCTAGACTGACTGGCATTATAATTATTTTTAAAATAATAATGACAACACAGAGAGAAAAATACAATACCAATAAAAATTTCTAGAATTGTCATTAGCTAAATAATAATAATTCAAGTAAAAATGTATTAAAAAAGTTTATAGTTTATTAATAATATTTATATTTATAAATATAAATAAAATTAATTATGTTTATTAATTATTAATTAATTAATTACAAATATAAAATTAACATTTTGCCAAAAAAAATAATATAAAATAATTATTTAATTATTCATATCTTTATAAATAGAAAAAATATATTGTTAATTATATTAATATTATATATTAATAGATATTTTTTTCACAAAATTACAAAATTAACCTTTTATCATTTTTTATTTAAAATTGTTTTGTTAAATTTAATTGTATATTTACTAGTTAGATCCATGTAATAAAATGTGTATCAATAGTTAACACGTGCAACAATACCCTCTCTCTCTCTCTCAATCTATCTCTTTACTAAACAATGCTTTCACGCGCTATATAATATACAGTGTATTATAAAAAGTATATTTTATTTAATTTATTTTATTTAATAAATTAAAATTATTAATAATCGCCGACACAAAAAAGTAATTGTTTGCGTGACAGAAAATGGCACAAACATTGAACAAATTATATAATAGTATAGATTAGTTTAAATAAAACAGTTGGTTTTATAATTTTTTAATTATAATTATAACTGTTTTTCATTTTAATTAATTTTTTAATTAATTATTTTAAATTAAATATTTTTAATTAATTCATTTAATTAATATTTTCTAATTACTTTATATTCTTTAATTCGTTTTTTATTAAACTATTTTATATCTATTTATATTGCTTCATTATATTATCTATTGTGTTTTTTTCTCTGTGTAGTTATTATTTATTTAAAATAAATTACAATGCCAGTCAGTCTAGACAAAAAAAAACATTCAAAATCAAGCCCTGCTATACAGCTGTGATTATCAATTTTGCTATCATGATAGTATACAGTAATATACAAATGTGATATCTGTATATATATATTATAATTATTTAATAATAATTAATTTTGTAAAATTGTATTCATCATTTTATTATATATATCATACTGTAGTTTAATTAATTATTTTTTTACTTTAATTAATAATTAAAATACTAATAATAATATTTACGGTAATTTATTGTTATATGATAGCAAATATCGAGATAACAAAATTAAAATGGGGATCCCATAGATAGAAATTTCTTTTAGAAACTTTCTATAAATTTCTCTATTATTTTATAAATTTTTCTTTTTTTGCCAACACTTATATAAAGTATATCATAAGTTTAGTTAAAGCAATTTACTTAAATAAATGTCCATTTCGTTTAATTAATATCATCTAAACGTTTTAACAAAATGATAATCAATACAAAATATGATTAAAATGATTAAATTAAGTAAATATGATTATAATTGAATCAATTAAAGTTATAATGTTTAATGTTATATATTTATATAATAATAAGATATACAGTATTTTGAATTGTAACATAAATATATGTAATTAAATAAATTTTTAAATTATAAATCATTAAAAATTTAATTTATAATATATAAAATTTTCTCTAAATTTATTATATTTATCAATTTTTAATATTATTGACTTAATATATTCATTTAATATAGTTTATTGTTAATAAATTAATATTAATAACTTAAAGTATATTACTGTAAATTAAATAACATTTTTATTTTCTAAAAAGCAATACTTTAGTATTAAATGAATAAAAATAATTAACGTTTAAGTGATTAAGTATTCAATATAAACATAAAACAAATGTTTTCCTTTAACAGAGTTTTCTATTTTTGATTGAATGTTGAGCTTATGTCTCAATTATTGACACTAATTATAGATTAATAAAAGAATCCATACATTAATTAAACTAAAAACTAATTTATCAAATTGTATTCAATAAATCAATTATATATTGATATTACAATTATTATATATAATTAAATATAAATAAATAACAAGTCAATAAATTAACTAGATCAGTCCATAAAATTTTTATACTCTCTCTCTCTCTCTCTCTCACTCACTCACTCACTCACTCACTCACTCACTCACTCACTCACTCACTATATAATTTGTTTTTTAAATATTTAAATTTTTACATTTCGTGCTTACTTTTAAGTATTTTTCTTGTATAATAATATAGTATTTATAAATTGTTTGAAAAATTATGTATTGTTTGGAGAAGAAAAAATAGTAATTTATAGTAAAATAATATGTTTCTATTATTATTATTATACTGTACAGTACAGTACAGTACTTAAAGTACTGTACAGTATCTATTGAAATAGCAAAAAAAACTTTAACATATAATTTACATAAAATTAGGTCTTAACACTAAAATGCTATAATTATAATTCAAGTTGTTATAAAATTATAATTACATGTAACTGTAAACTGTAATTACAATTAATTGATTATATATTATTATAATTATTTAAGTTTAAGTATAAATTTTATCAAAGTCAAAATATTATAATTTATAATAATTTGATAATAATTATAAACAATTTAATAATATAATTATACTTCTAACCCCAATAAATACAATATAAAAACTGATTGATTGAAAATTATAATATATATATATATTGTTTTTTAGCATTATAAATTTACATTATACAATATAATATATACTAAATAATAAAAATACTATTTAACAGTATCTATTGTATGAATATACTGTATTCATTAATAATTTTTTAATTAATAGTTAATTTTAACAAATAATTTAAAATTTTTATCTAATTATTAGAATTGTAAATATTAGCAATTAATAGACATGTAATAAATTAGATAGAGTTAAGCGAAAACAAATTTTGAATAAAAGGGGTAATGAGTGGAGTAAAATGGAAAAAAATCTCGAAAAATCTTGTGGAGGAGGGGGAGGGGGGAGTACTGATTGTGATGTATACTTTTGTTGTACAATATTTTTAAACAGAAATTTTATCGAAATTTGCAAATCAAGGGATAGTCAAGAGGAAAATTCCTTATTAATTCTCAAAGTTCCCGAAAACTTTGAAGAAAATTCTAAGGAATATAAGATAATATTTTTTAATTGATTCAATTAGTTTTTCAATATTTTTTTAATTCGGTGAGAAATTTTGATGACAATTTCACTGCATTTTTGAATTAAAATTTTGTTAATTTTCCAAATAGTCTGCCATAATATCCCAAAAATTTTGGTCTCTAAGTGGTAATATGGCTTCAGATCTTAACACTGAAATTAGATATTTTTTAGACAAAAATGTATAAATAACATGTATTATAGTTATTAATATCATTTATTGAAAGTTATTGACACATTAATATATTGATAAAGTATTGTTTTATTTTAACATAAAAAACATGAGTTGTCAACATTTTGACAATAATAATACAGTAAATTATGTAAAGTAATGATTAAAAAAATTTTAATCAAAATCTAATTTTTAATTTACTCAACATTTGAAAAATAAATAAAAATCATTTATAATTTATTTTTCAAACCGCTTATCAATCATTTTCTTTGTAAATCATTTTACTTTATTTGAAATAAAAAATTCAATATTTTATTCATACATTAAACATCGATTTTTTCAAATAATGTTTGATTTTTTTAATCAATTGAAATAAAGTGAAAATAGAAATAATAAATTAGTTATTTTTTGCAGACAAATAAATATACAATATAATACAGTAATAATACAGTAATAATACAGTAATAATACAGTATATAATATTTTAGTAAAATATAATAATTAATAAAATAACATACGAAGCCTAATAAAAATATCTATTAATAAATGCATATAAATATAATATAATATTTCGTATAAAAATATAATAATTATTAATAATATAAATGAAAATTGAGAATAAAGAGTAACACATGTTTATAGACATATCAAATGAGATGTCGTAAGTAAATGAATGCTTTATTACTCTTGTATTATCTGTACATTCATTGAATTATTGATTACATTGATAATGCACTTCATATGCAATAGTGTGTGACTGTTTGCCACCAAACAAACAAACATATATATACACAACACATACACATACACATACACATACACATACACATACACATACACATACACATACACATACACATACACATACACATACACATACACATACACATACACATACACATACACATACACATACACATACACATACACATACACATACACATACACATACACATACACAAAAATATATATAAATTATAACATAGCGATTCAATTTGTTTAATATCTGTATAACCTATAAATTGATAATCACTAAATATTGTACTCTAAATGCAACTAAAAATAAATATCATACATATATAAAAAAGTAATATTAAATTATTATTATAAATATTGATATTCTAAATGTCTGATAAATAAACTGATATAATATATAAACTTAATCTATATATATATATATATATAGATTTATTGATATATATATAGTATACATCACAAATATATTTTGGGTTAAATATAAATGTCATTTTAGTTATACCATTAACGTGAATATCATAAATAAATATCGAGTGAAGGCATTACATAAAACTAAAAAATAAACTAAGATGTAAATATTGATGGTATAAATGGAAATTAATAGAAATTTCTGGTAAATTTCCTTTAAAAACTTAAATAAATTATATTGTAATAAATTTACAAAATATGTGAATAAATTACAAGATATGAATTTTAATAATAATTTAATTAACACTATTATTAGATAAATAATATGAAAAAATATATCCATTAGACAGACATTTTTTGAAACTTTCTAAAAATATCCTAATTTTTAGATATTACTCTTTTAGTTCATTTATAAATGTAAAGCATTTGTTGATTTGTTTATTAAGACAAACACTTTTCATTGACTCACCCACTCATTCATTAAGTCATTCATTCACTCACTTTATATTTTTACTAATTGCTAATGCATTGAATCAACAATAATTATTATCATTTACTTTTAAAATGATTGCACAGTATTTACTTATTTTATTGTTAAATATACATCAAATAAATAACACATAAAACTAAGACATTTTTATAATAAATTATCATAACTTAGAATGTATTGTATACTGTATTATCAATTTTTAAGATATTAGATATTAATATTTCTTAGTTTTTTATTCGTATTAATTTTCAAAATAAAAATTTTATTCAAAAAAAAGTTAATTATACTATTAGTTTTAAATATAAATTACATAAAATACTCAATTATTATTTATATAATTAATATTATTTTGAAATCTAGACAATACAACCTCATTGTAACTAAAATAAAAGATATAAACATAAAAATAAAAACTAAATATAATATATACTGTATATATATAATAATATTTTGTTAGTAAGATTTGATGACATTTAGCATAAATAATAAAATAGTTTATTTGTGCGAACTATTTTAATGATGAATATTTTTAATAGGCTAGTCATGGATTATTATATATATATACTGTTATATATATATTATTATATATACTGTATTTATATTATATGATAATAAATTTTTTTACAAAACTAATAATAATATACATCTATATTATATTTTAATGACTTATTAACAATAAGTATAACAAAATATATACAATATGCTTCTTATATTTAAAGTCTATTTAAATATAAACCAAATGTTTAACTTTATAATAACTATGATCACGTTTTATTTTCCAAAAGTTCATTAAGTTCCCTGGGAAATCATAGGGAATTTATTTTCTTGTGCTACCATCTATTAAACCCTGAACAACACATATTAAATTAAAATGTATTTTATAGTGGTATTGATAAATAGTATCACTAGAGTTCGAGCAACTTTTTCAGGAAGGAAAGTTCCCTAATAAAATCCATCCAATTTTTATGGAAATTAAGGAAAATATTTTATTCTCTTCCCGTTCAGCGTTAGAACTGGAAAATATACTTTCAATTATTACAATAAATAGTACAAAAACGTTAATATTTTGCAAAATATTTTATTGAAATATTTAAAATTATCGTTAAAATGTGTTGTTTAGGGTTCAATAGATGATAACACAAAAAATAATTAACATTGAGGAGAGAACACAAGGAATTTTTGAAAAATATAATGAAAGAGAATTTGATCGAACCTTAAGTATCACTAAGTTTATTGAATAGAAATTTATTTTTCAATAATTTTTTGCAAAATATTTAAGTTTTGGTATTATTTATTGTATAATAATAATATATAATAAATTTTCCTTTTCTAAAGATAAAGGAAAAAAAATATTATATTTTCCAGTAAAATCAGAGGGATTTTATTAAGGAACTTTCCTCTCTGGACACTATACTGTATATATCATATCCTGGATATTCATAAATAATTTATAAATGTAGTCTCATTTGTCATTGCATTTGTCATTGCATTTATTAATAGTTTTAGTAGATTATTATTATTATTATTATTATTATTATTATTATTATTATTATTATTATTATTATTATTATTATTATTATTATTATTATTATTATTATTATTATTATTATTATTAGTAGTAGTAGTAGTAGTAGTAGTAGTAGTAGTAGTAGTAGTAGTAAAAGTAGTAATAGCATATCTTTTTTAACATTTAAAAAAATAATTTGTAGTGTATTAAATTAAAACAAAACTATCACAAATAGCATTAAACTTATACTTAAAATATAAACTCCTTTTTATATTACAGATTAACTTTAAATATATAATAAATAATTATAATGACCTATCTTTGAATCTTTTCTTTTATATTATATATTCCTAAATGAAGTTTTTAGCAAAAATTTTCTTTATGCAAAAAACAATAATAAAAATTTTGACACAAACTTTTAATTTTGTTTTTAGTTTATAAAAAATCATTTTTTTGTTAACATTAACTCAAAATTTTAAAAAATCTAGATTTTATAAATATTATAAAATATAATTATTATTTGTCACTATAATTGAAAAACTGTAGAATTTGTATGAATTGTTGTTAAAAACATTAATATAATACAAACATAAAAACTTGATTATTATGATTTGTGAATCAATTTATCTAATAGATAATAATAGAGTATTATTTTTAAACTTGTAATACAATTTGTAATATATTGTATCGCATATACTATACAGAAAGCTTTTATAAAAACAACTTAATTTCAATTTCTATTTGTTAATAAAAATTTATTCATTATTATACAGTATAATCAGCATTATTTGAATTTAATTTTAAATTTAAATTATATCTACATTTATTAAAAATATGAATCCTTTTACTGTACTTATTATGTAAAATATAAAAGATTTTTGAAAATTGTATTAACTAAATAAATTAGATGCAAGATTTGTAAGTTATTTATACTAGAATTGTATTTATATATAAAATATTTTTTAAAACTAAAGAATTTAATATTATTATTACTACTATTTTTTTATTTCATTTTATTATATTGATTGCTATTACATTATTAAGATTTTATACAGTACAATAAAATTTAATTATTTATAATACATTATATTTAACACAGTAGTTATTTATATAAAAATGTAGAAAATGATGATAAACTTTAAAATATTATATTATGTATTTTATATAAAATAAATAATATGATATTTGGTTCAATATTGTAATTTTTATCGGAAGCGATTATAGTTTTAGGATATACTATCATTATATTAATTGTTTTGCAGCAATTTAAGCGTACAGTTTAGAAATATAAAAATTTAATATATACTCATAGATAATAATAGAGGAGTTTATTATAAAAATATAGTGAAAGAGAATAAGTGTAGTGAAAATAGTATATAAGATATGAGTTAAAAGATATAGAAAAATGTATACAATGTTTGCAAAAATCAATGAAAGCTTTGTGTTGTAATGCTGTAACCCCTGACATATCGACAAATACTAAATATAAAAATAAAAATAATATTGTATTTTCTTTTATTTATATATAGTATATATATATATATATATACTATCAATAAAGTTATGAATAATTAATATTAATATTGCTAATGTAATAATAATAATAATGTTAACATACACTATATTTTGTCTTTAATAATAGTAATCGAGAGGTAATAAGTAATTGAATTGATTTATAAATTTTTATTGCATTTTAGTTTTACATTCACTATTAGATTTTACGTGTATATTATATTAAATATATAAAATTATAATAAATATTGTGTTTAATGCAATATGTTTTTTGCATAATTAATATTAAGCTTATAAAAGCATACCGGTATATATTGTATATATTATTTAATAAATAGCTAAATATAATTACTGCGACCTATTAATGCAAATTGTAAATATATTGATTACGTTTGGCAATTAAGGTATCATTTGATTAATTTTATGAGTTGAAGCCGCAGGACATGTCATCCAAGTGTATACAGACTTAAAAATACTGATGAAAATAACACATTATTATTAATTGTATATATTATTATATTATATTCATTAAGCATTGATATCCAATCTATTTAAAAATTTAATTATTGATTAATAAGTTATTAGCAATTCATTTAGATAACTAATGCAAAGTTGGCATCAAATGATAAATTATGTTTTCCAGAGTATATTAAGTTATGTCATTATATAGTATATATTGATATGAATAATATATATTCAAATAAATGAAATCTATATATTATAGTTGGCATTAAATGAATAATTTGATGGTCAAACTAAACACCAATTGCTATTAATAAATAATACATTACCTCATGATTTAAAACAAAATACTATTTTTTGAAAAATAGTTATTAAATAATTTATTATATAAAACATTTTTATTTATTTATTTATTAGAATTAATTGTTACAATTGTTATTAAATAAAATGCATTTTAATTTTTAAAAATTAAAATGCTATCTAATCTTAGTATTACAACTTATTATTTATAAATAGTTAGATTATATAAGCAATATATTTTTATTGACAATACTTAGGCTTTATTAAAATTAACAGCATTACTATACTGTTAAATCTATAACTTCTATAATATATTGTATATATTAAACACTAATAAATATACTGTATTTACAGTATATAATATTTACAATATAAAATTTATAAATGATTTCAACATACATTTGATGAATGAATTGTCATTATATGAATACAAGTCAGTGTCTGTATATCAATTCAATTGTGAAATAAAATTGTTAACAAAATCACATTTATTATTATATTAACTTTCAATTGATTTTCAAAAAAAAAAAATTTACTACTATTTTAACTTTTTCTAATATATTATTAAATATAATATAATATTAAAATAATAAAATCAAAATGTTTTTGAGCAAAAATATAAGTTAAACGGCGTTTAAATAGTTTTTAAACTGATTTTAAAATTGTAAGGAAGTGTTTGTCCAAATATAGTCTCTCTTATAAATATAACAATATTATTGTTATTGATTAGACATATGGATTGGTTACAAAACAACTCATTTTTGTTCAATACTATCAACCGATAAATTGGTTATGGATTTAAGTGTCACTATATTGGCAGTCCATTTGTTGTCATTTCCTAAATCGCAGACAAATATATTCAAAATAACTTAACATAACAATCAATAAAACAGTTTATTATCAATAATACCTTCAATTCCGAGTCTAATTTTTTTAAGTCCCCTTTCTTTAAGTACTTGTTTAGAAACGTCACGATTTTCTATGTATTTAAAGAACCGATACATAGGTGTTGAGTATATAACTATAAAAATTAATTCACAGTAAATGTCATTATTATAATACATGTATATAACTTTCATAATTTAATATTCAAATTCAATCTTATATCAAATATATTTAATATATAGTATTCATCACTTACTCTGTGAATATTCTTCACCGGTTTGTGGCGGATATTCTTCATCCCAATCGACCACATCTTCATTCAAAAGTATTACGATATGACTCTCTCTGTCGCCACGCTTTAAGTCAAACCAAACAAAATCAATTCATTTCAATCAGTTATCACGTAATCAATACAAGACTTGAATTGTGTCTCTAATTCAATACTCAATTCAATAATACTTTTCAAAATATAAAACTAAACTAAGTATTTGTTTTTTCAATAAACTCTTAGAAGAAAAAAAATCATTTTTTTCAAAAGTCTATATACAATATGTTATGAGTAAATCATTTAACCAAAACTCAACAGTAATATCATTCAATTGATTCATTGTTTGGTCATTCAATGATTGTATATCATATCTATACTATTAGGTTATAGTGTATATACGGTAAGTGTGTCTTACTTTGGCTGAAGTAACCATTTCTGGCAAAATCCTCTCTTCGACGAACTTCTCGAACTGACTTCTGGCGCCTTCATTGCTCAGCTCATGTAGTAGTCCTCCTGTCAATCAATTCAAATCAAATAAATGCAAACATTATTGTCTATTAATTACTTGATAACTCACTTAAATTATGGCATTTAATAGTCGATGCATCAAAAGGGATGAGAAAGTAGTCACAGGCCTCCCTAAGCTCTGGCACTGTCACACTGGGAGGACATTTGATAAGTCCTGTCTTGTAGTACTCCTAATAATATTAAATATATTATTAATACTTATCTACAGTATATTGTGTTCAATCAATGTATAACAATATCATTACAAGTATTGTCTTGAAAACTGTGGCCGAAAAGCCCTCGAACTCGAACTCTCCCTTTGGATTGGCTTTTGTCAGACTTGCAGACGAGTGAAACATCGAGTATAACATCGTTTCCTTTCTCGAAGTAAACAAATCACGACTGACCACAAACCGTGTATTTTCCACCACTAATGTGATCCTATCAGACATACCACTACTTCCTCGACCACTACTTATAACACCACTCATCGATGCTGTTGTCGTCAATGTCGACAACGTATTGACTGCTGTCGTCACTTCACATAAACTATCACTTAATACTATTCTTACTAATAATTATTATTATTTAAGTTTATATAATTTCAATTTATTATTTATATAAATTTCAGTAATATTTTTAAAAAAATCCTTTTATTTTCTTAAAACGTCAGATAGACTAAACAATCTATAAAAAAATATATATTGTTTTAAATAGTTATTTAATATTACACTATTAATTTCTTTATATAATATTAATGTATAAATTTATAGTTAGATTAGTATAAAATATTATTGAAATTAAGTTTGCATAAAAATGCAACACTTCAATTACAAACAAAATATGCTTTATTAATAGCAATTCAAAACACTATTTGTAATTATCATCATTTATGTCAAACGATGATAAATAATTAATTAATATATTTACCTTATTTCTAAAAAAATATAAAAATGTGTTTTTAAAAATTATATATATTTAATAATAATAATGCAAATAAAGAAAATATGTTTTAGGGGTTTATAAAGTATGAATCGTTTACAATGATCAACATTTATAGCCATACATTATATTCATTTCTCATAAATTAATTAATTCAAATAATTTGATGGATTCATAGTTTATGTTTTTATGTATGAGACACGCAATGGATGGCTTACAAGCCTTTATCCTATATTACTAATTAAATTATCAAGTAGATTTATTCAATGTTTTAATACTAAATTGCTATGTAAAATAAATAACTATAATTAATATTGCATTAAAGTAGTTAGAAAAATAGGCTAAACTATTCATTATAAAAAATAATTTATTTAAACCATTATTGTTTATTGCTATTATAATTGAATTTTTATTTTATATAAAGATTGTCTTTAATTATAAGAATAACAATAAATAAACTGAAAATTTAATATAAAGTATAATATATAACATTTTAAAAATAAATGAGTGCTATTATATATATAGGTATCTGTGTGTGTGTGTGTGTGTGTGTGTGTGTGTGTGTGTGAAAATAATTGCAACAATAATTTGAATATATATTATAATATTCAATATATGCATATAATATTTTTAAACATTTAGAGCATAAAAGTTGTATTGAGTATCAAATAAAACATATTTATATATCAATAGTTATATACATATGTCTTTATAAATATATATTAGTTTGTGAATAGTGTATATAAAATGTAAATCGATTTTATATAGTATTTATAGTTATGTGAATATATTTTATATATAATATATATCTAATATATAACCCCAAGTAATGCATTTTCGGGTCAAGAGTTGTCTGATAAGAGCCTTTGGCAATCATTTAGAGCCCATTTGTGCTGTTATTGCAGTTATTGCTTATATAAGGAACTCATAAACTGCTAATATGTTAATGCATTCAATTTTAAGCCTATTCTCACAACATATCATTTTGCAAGTGTTTGTAAGGTATAACTCATTTGTAGACTACTTTCTAATAGAGTGGGAGGAGATATCTACTGAATGGCAATCATAACCATAATCATAAACATCACTATTTTCTACCACTTCTTCCACAACTCTAATAATATATAAACCATTGAAAATGTTTACACAAAATAAAATAAATAAAAGAATTAAATTCAAAGCAAAGAATAACATTTAAAGAGATGTTTGAAGAAAAATAAAAGTAAATCAAATGTTTATACAATATATGACTTAAAGCATATGTCTGTAATAGTTTTAAAAAATATACTGTTGTTAATATGAATTATAAGTACCAAAAATAACATAAATTGATAAATAAATATTTTTTCTGATAAACTCATTCAAACATTAATCAATATATATATATATTAAATGACTAAATTATATTCAATCAATTTATATAAATCTATCTAATAGTCACCTAATGTTGTATCAAACAGTCAATGAAAGAGTGAATGAAGAGAAAAAGAGATAATAATTTTGAAAAAATGTGAGAATGAGTTGAGAAAAAGGTCAGCCCTGAGCACCAGGTGCTCATCCATACACTTAAATTACAATTCTATTTGATTCATCATTATTTCAATTTTAGGTTTTCTTTTAAGCATAAACTCTCTCTCTCTCTCTCTCTCTCTCTCTCTCTCTCTCTCTCTCTCTCTCTCTATGATTGACTCTTTTAGAAAAAATCCAAAAAAAATCCTATAAAAATATATAAATAGTTGAAAATGTATGGCCTATATGTGAGAAATGATGTGAAATATGGTAGCACTTGTACCGCATGAGTGATATGTTATTTGGAAATACATTAATCGTTGGCACCGTTTGGTAGTACACAGTATGATGTGATATATTTGTTTAAAAAATTGATAAATGTTTTATAGAAAAACAAAATTCACTGCTAATATTATATCGCATATGGGAGTCGCAAATGTCGGTTATTACAGACCATATGAGTGGTTTGTCAAGGCTTTCACTTATTAATAGCTTAATATTTTATATAATATTTTATATACAGTACAATACATGTTCATAATATGTTATATGTTATGGCTCTATTTCGATATATAAATTGATATTTGTATGTTAGTTTGAAAATAATTTATAAATATAACTTTATATTATATAGGCATTGACAACAACATAATAAATATTGTAAACACTGGCCTATGGTTTTAATGAATATTTAGATGTTATAAGTAAATCTTGTTAAACAATGCATAATAGGAAAATAGATATGACTCTATTGGCACAATATTTACTATAGTTTGCACATCACTGCTATTCAACCATCACTGAGATTGTAATGTTGAGACAGAAACAGTTAGTATACAGTATTTTGATATTGCATTATATACAGTACACTAACATATACAGTGATAGCATGTACTCTATATGTGCCATATATTTATATAGTAGTACTATATTTAAAGGCAAAGCATTGAAACAACATTTTTAAAAGATTTCCCTTTTATAAGCTTTCTTTCCTCAAGTTAATAGATTTTTCAGTTCAATGTTTTTGAATAGAGAGTTATATTTGAGAGTCGAGTAAAAAATTAAATCAAAACAATGCCATCAAATAAATTATTTGAGGCCCAGTAAACACAGTTGGATCTAATTTCTCAAATATAACACAAATCAAGGGCTCACGTGCTGTCCATTGGCATACATGTCACCTACAATCACCATCAACTGGTTATATTGGTTATAAAATACTGTATATTGTTGTACAGTACATACAGTATAAATACTTATGTAATGTTTATGTGTTTTATATATTAATAATATCGAATATAACTTTATATGTCACTGAAAAATTGGTTGATCATTAAAGTCAAATTAAATTTATTACAATTTCATCTCATTTTTTTAAAGATATTTTACAAATAAAAATTCATCATTTTAGCATAGTAATATTTTATCACATCATATAATTTACTTTATACTATTAATATTATAAAGTTAATAGAAAGCTAACTAATAGAAAGTTAATATAGAGGTTTCATTGTTATGCAAATTGCTATAAAACCGGGGCTTAAGTTTAAGACTTGACTAAATGTTGATTTCCATTCATAATACACACTAAACTTTATATACACTAATATATATAATATATATTTTATTTTGTATATCTCTTAGCATTCATTCAAAAGCTTCAAATGTTTATTTTAAAACTAAAATAAATGACAATAAATAAGATTTTATAAATAATTGGCAAATGCTATAAACAAACTTGGACATTTTTGGGTAATTCAAATATTTGATTTAATGGCATGATTTGTATAAAAATTTTCTATGAATAACTTGATATTACATAATCATTAATGTATATAATATAAAAATAAACAAATGTATGTTAAATACTTATATTATGTAATATAAAGGAGGAAATGTCAAAAACAACTGGACATACATTTGAGTTATGCATTCATAGCATATATGTTAGCCATAGGCTCATTACTGGACTAATATATTGTATAATAGCTTACATTGAATATTATACTCAAGTTATTGGTTACAACCAAACAATAATCTATTCTTAATGTTTGAGTTAGTAATTGATAGTTAAGAGTAATGAATCAAATGATTGGACAAACCTGTGATACAAATCCATTCAATGATTGATATTATCATTAAATTTAATTCTTTGATATCAGAGTTGATGCGGTCATGACATGAGATAATGGAAAAGTGGTGATAAAACTATGAAACCAATGATAAGAAATGCTAACAACACTATTACAAGAGTCGACAGTTTCATCAAAGGCTGAGAAGTTGCCCGATATCTTAAATTACGTCTCTGTTGTGTCCAGTGGTGAAGTGTCCTCATAGGTGCCGTATGACGGCTTCTGTCATCTGAAGCACTATTGAGAACTGCACTTTCACTTTGAGGACCGCATCCCAAGTCTGATCCGGTGGTCGAGTGAGCGCCCGTACCATATACTGCATAACACGGCTCATCAGCAAAAGCTACACCTATCATACCAGCAGTAGAGCCGTCGGAACCCATGGAAAGTGGTCGACGACATGCGTTAGGAGTGGCCGGTAATGATTGGGCACCACGAGAGAACTCAAACTGAGTGGACGGCGGGCTCGTAGCGGGTGCTAGAAGTGGTCCACCACTGCCGCACCGACACAACAGAGATGCACCACTACTTCGATGTGAACCACCACTACTAGAACCTGTCGTATGAGTTGCTGATTGCGATGTGCGAAGTGATCTCTTTGATCCGTAATATGTTAGATCTGTTAACACGGCCTGAGAGTCGGGTGTCGGTGGACTCCGACATAGGCTGGCCTGCCGTGAATGTTGACCGCCGCCACTCCAACGTCGACTATGAGACTGTGTTGAGCTCCTATAGGCGGAGCCAACCCGTGAGCACGAGGCGGGCAATTGTGTGGCCAGTGGTGGTACTGGTGGTCGTCCGGCATTAATATCCGATCGGGAGATCACTTCCAGTGCTCTTTCAGCCGATTCTCTCGTGACTGTCGTGTCTCTCCTGTAGAGCTCATATGCGTTGCACTAAACACTCCTTTCAGGCACTCATTCACTACTGACTCTAACACTGAACACAACAAACACATAACAATACAAAACAATATATTGAATAATACATTGAATGTTATATACAGTATATAGTCATACACTACACACTGTAGTACACACTCTCTATGATAAGTGATTGCCATCACTAATACTACAACTACTACTGCCATCCAATTCAAACATATTATAAATATAATAATACTTTACAACACATATTATATAGACATATGTTTTTATATTTATTAGTAATTATAACTTATAATTCACTATTTTTATTTATATTCAACTTTCAAATCTATATAAATAGATAGATAGATAGATATAGTACAGTACAGTACAGTACAGTATAATTTACTTAATCTACAGTATTATATAATACATTACATTATACCGTATAAAGTGCTAAAATCTAACACATTGTAAGTACCAATGTATAGTAGTTGTAATAACAGGTTATAAAACTTGATTGTAAACCATTTGCTAAAAAAATCATACAAAATATAAATGTATTACAAAACAAAAATAATACAATAACTAGTGAACAATAAATTAATATAATTTTTGTTTTAATAAAATAAACACTAATCTATGAATTAAATTTTATATAAACTGTTAGATCTCCACGTAATAAAATGTGTATCAATAGTTAACACGTGCAACAATACTTACGCGCTTACAGTTTATTAGAAAAAATATATTTTATTTATTAATTTTTTATTTAATAAATTAAAATTATTAATAATCGCCGACACATTAAAAGTAATTGTTTGCGTCACACAAATTTGATACAAACATTCAACAAATTATATATCATAGTATACTATAGTATAGATTAATTAATTTGGACTTATAATTGTTTTTAGATAATAAATTTTTACTTAAAAACATATTATAAATTAAATACACTTTTATATATTAATATTCATAAGTTATATAATTATAAGTAATAAAAATTGTTTTTAAATATAAATAACAATATTCTGATACAAATAAATCTGAATTACATTTTAATTGATTTTTAAATTAAAATAAAACTAAATCATGTAATACTTGTGTAGAATAATTGACACGTTGTATGTGAACAGCACTTAAATATGAGTTTAAATTTAATATTAATAAAATGTATTTTAATATTTGTTTTGAAATGAGTTTAACGTAATAATACACTAATAGTAATATACAGTAATTATTATTATTATTATTATTATTATTATTATTATTATTATTATTATTATTATTATACTGTATATAAAAATACTGTACATTTAAGTCATAATAATTATCGCATAAAATGTTTGTTTAGATTTTGATAAAATAATACAATTATTGTTTATATTTAACTATAAAATATAAATACAAATATAATGATTGAATGATTGACTTAATTATTGATTATAATTGAAAATCATTTGTTTAGTGATTCAGTCATTTATTTGAGTATTTTGTGGTCAATATTAATGAGCCTTAAGTTTGATACCAATTGATGATTAAGAAGTAGTATTTAATTGATGTTTAGTTAATGTCTTATTAAACATAAGTAATCTTTTTTGTCGTATCATCGGTGGTAAGCAATGGTATTAAGTGATAGTTTATGTGAAGTGACGACAGCAGTCAATACGTTGTCGACATTGACGACAACAGCATCGATGAGTGGTGTTATAAGTAGTGGTCGAGGAAGTAGTGGTATGTCTGATAGGATCACATTAGTGGTGGAAAATACACGGTTTGTGGTCAGTCGTGATTTGTTTACTTCGAGAAAGGAAACGATGTTATACTCGATGTTTCACTCGTCTGCAAGTCTGACAAAAGCCAATCCAAAGGGAGAGTTCGAGTTCGAGGGCTTTTCGGCCACAGTTTTCAAGACAATACTTGTAATGATATTGTTATACATTGATTGAACACAATATACTGTAGATAAGTATTAATAATATATTTAATATTATTAGGAGTACTACAAGACAGGACTTATCAAATGTCCTCCCAGTGTGACAGTGCCAGAGCTTAGGGAGGCCTGTGACTACTTTCTCATCCCTTTTGATGCATCGACTATTAAATGCCATAATTTAAGTGAGTTATCAAGTAATTAATAGACAATAATGTTTGCATTTATTTGATTTGAATTGATTGACAGGAGGACTACTACATGAGCTGAGCAATGAAGGCGCCAGAAGTCAGTTCGAGAAGTTCGTCGAAGAGAGGATTTTGCCAGAAATGGTTACTTCAGCCAAAGTAAGACACACTTACCGTATATACACTATAACCTAATAGTATAGATATGATATACAATCATTGAATGACCAAACAATGAATCAATTGAATGATATTACTGTTGAGTTTTGGTTAAATGATTTACTCATAACATATTGTATATAGACTTTTGAAAAAAATGATTTTTTTCTTCTAAGAGTTTATTGAAAAAACAAATACTTAGTTTAGTTTTATATTTTGAAAAGTATTATTGAATTGAGTATTGAATTAGAGACACAATTCAAGTCTTGTATTGATTACGTGATAACTGATTGAAATGAATTGATTTTGTTTGGTTTGACTTAAAGCGTGGCGACAGAGAGAGTCATATCGTAATACTTTTGAATGAAGATGTGGTCGATTGGGATGAAGAATATCCGCCACAAACCGGTGAAGAATATTCACAGAGTAAGTGATGAATACTATATATTAAATATATTTGATATAAGATTGAATTTGAATATTAAATTATGAAAGTTATATACATGTATTATAATAATGACATTTACTGTGAATTAATTTTTATAGTTATATACTCAACACCTATGTATCGGTTCTTTAAATACATAGAAAATCGTGACGTTTCTAAACAAGTACTTAAAGAAAGGGGACTTAAAAAAATTAGACTCGGAATTGAAGGTAATGTAGTATTAATAATAAAATAGATTTACCGATAATTTAGTGATTATTATGGAAAGACGATTATAAATATTTACAAAAATTTAAAGGGTTTCCGACACATAAAGAGAAGATTCGTCGTCGACCGGGTGATCGTCGACCAGAAGTGATCTACAATTACGTCCAAAGACCTTTCATACGGATGTCCTGGGAAAAGGAAGAAGCAAAGTCAAGACATGTCGACTTTCAATGCGTTAGATCTAAATCTATAACTAACTTATCAGTTGATGGCATTGAAAGTATTGAACAAAATGTTAACAATGAATTGATTGGTGTCGTTGCTGTCGATGAAATAGCAATTGGAGCCATTGGTGGTGCGGCTGCATCTCTTCCTCCAGCTTCTGGACTTTCAAATGAACCTCCAGTGCCCTCTGAAACAAACACTGAGCCTAAAAAAGGTCCAAATGCTGACTAACTAATCAATTGCTCAAATCATTAACAAATAATTATATGGTTTTCTCGATTGCATTTTTATATTTCTTTACACAATTTATTGCTTGAAAAAAACAAGCATTTTTTAATGTGTTGTCAAACAAGCTTTGAATCATACATTTTAATTGCAATAAATTTTAATTTTGATCACATTTTATCAAATTTAGTATTTATGTGTCATATATTATAATATTCTTATTTTATATTAAAGGATATTTACAATAATCACTTCTTTAAGAATTACATATTCAATATATATATATATATATATAAATTTATATCTAATTATAATATATTTTAAAAGATTATATTGTTATGATTTAATAATAACGTTTTATTAATTTAAAATTAATTTTATATTTATTAATTTTTTGTGTAAATATATAATATTGTGTTTATTAAATTATATGATATTATGTATAAAATTTGATTGATACAAATAAAATTCTTATAAAATTTAATAATATAAATATTGTACTTTTAATCATTAATTTTGGTTAATATATTAATTATTAATTAACCTGTATAATTAAATAAAATAATATAATTTATATTTTAAAAATTAATTAAAATTTTGTTTTATGAGTTGAAAAATTGAGTTTTAATGTCTAAATTGAGTTGAGATGTAGGATAAGTCACAAACATAATAATATTTCTTAACTTTTTTCATAATTATCTATTATTGAATTTCTAAACTACAATATTTTCAAACATTTCTATATTGTGAAATTACATAAAAAAATTTATTCATATAAATTATACATGAGATTAAATAAATATTTGTAACTTTCAGTTTAAAAATGTTATATTCAGTGTAATTTACAATTCATTTATAAATAATATAATATAAATCGAAATCAATTTGTAAAAATTGTAAAATAATTTATTAGTATTAATTCAAATTTAAATTATAATAAACAAAACAATTAATAATTTTATAAAATATTCATTTTGTTAATGATTTTTATTTGATAAAAGATGTAATAATATAAAAAAATTGTAAGAAAATGAAGATTGAATTCAAGATGATATCAATTCTTAAAACAAATTGTTGCCAAATAATAAAGTAAATGAAGCCAACAATGCTTGGTATCAATAGGATTATATTAAACATCGATGCGTTCATATGAGACAATTGAAAGGCACATAATTGTAGACATATTAGGATAACATAGAGAAGCACTTCAGCCCAGAATACTAGGCTTCTATAGGGTAGTGACCAACCTATGGGTTCAATCAATAGTTAATAAACTTGTTTAGAAAATAACAAGTCTTACCCTTATATATAATGATTAATAATTGAATTAAAACAAATAATTTTAAATAACATTTCGTCCAAAAGATAATAATTGAATGAATTAAAGACATTTCTTGTTATTATTTAATTCATATGACATTAGTTGTGGCAAAGAATCCGTTGCCATAGATATTAGTGTTTTTTTTGCCAAAATATAACAGTTTTTTGAAAATATTTTTCAAAACAAAATACTTATCCCATAATTGAGGATTAAATATAGTGTAATATACAATATATATATCAACTCTCCTAATACTCAAAGTATAAATATCTGCAAATCCAACAAAATTATAATTAAACTCTACTTCTTCCTTATAATAACTTTTAAAACTGTTTTTATTATTGTAGTCTACGTACTAATTATTTTAAGTTTGTATTTATTTGCGCTAATTATTTTTTATCAGTGTTTTTTTTGATAATTTTTAAAAATTTATATTACTATTAAAATTTTTAAAGGATAGAAATTTTTATCTTATAAATAATCAAAAAATATTAATACAATTTATAATACATTGAATAGAGTAGTTATTTTAACTCAAGTACAGTAGAAATATAATATTAATAACTCATAATTTATAAACATTTTACAATATTATCTCATTATTATGTCTAGTGTATTGATTAATAATTTTTTATACTCTATTAAATAGTTGTTATAATAGTTGCTAAAAAACGTCAAATAGTTGTTAAAATAGTTATTTAAACTGTATTAAATAGTTGTATATAGTTGTCATAAAAGCCAAATAGTTATTTATTTTCTTATAAATATTTCAACTGATATATAATTCACTTGTTTTCAGCATATTTACAAAAATGATTTATATAAATAAACTAATTATTTCTATTGTTAAAAAAATAATATGAGTTGATAACAGTTTAAGCATTTTATATAATTTATATAACTATTACTTTTTGTTTTTACATATATTTGAGCAATATTTTACAATTTAATGCTTATATTTTTCAAAATAACTGAAATAGTTATTTATAAGTTTTTATAGTTTCTAACCTAACAAATAGTTATTTATAGTTATAATAAAATTTCGGAAATAGCGTCCACTGGTCAACTTCGGTGGACATACTAAGTCCCAGTTATAAGCGTTAAACCGACAAAATAATTTATTTAGTTGAAAATCAAGACACTAATTATGTCTATATGTTTAAGTTAATGGTTACGTCTAATAAAATACAGTATACTTAGATATAATTAAAAAAAACTATTACTATATAAAACTAAAACAAATTTATGATTAAATCATAATCTTTTAGATGATTATCATTGATTATCATAAATACATTAAGTAAAAACCCCAATATTTTTTCTATTAATTTTCTAAATCCATTGATTAAGTTATCCAACAGAATAATTAGTCAATCAATTAAATTTATAGACATAAATATTGTATCGGTATATAACACCATAATTTTTATATTAATATTTATATACTGTATATTATAAATCCATAGATATATCATAACGAAAATATAGATATAACTTACTGTATAAAACATTGACATCAAATTACTTGTAATATATGTCCACAACATTCAACTCATTTGTATACTCTTAAGATTGTTGTAACAAATCAATTGGATATTAAATGAAATAATATTATAATTTACTTATTAGTGATATTGAAGGGCAAAAAACAAGAAAATCCCGATTTGTCCGAAAATTGAAGCCTATGTAACACTAAACATATCAATCACTAATAATTGGGTTCATGTTTTTATATGTTTACTTCATATGATTAACATGTTTTTAAATGTTTTAAAAAATAAATTATTGATATTACAGTATATTATTATGCAGTATAAAGTGTGAAACATTTGCTATCAAACTCATTGATATCAAATTTACAGATTACTACCAAAACTATAACCGGTATCAAATCCCAACCCAAACCTTATTTATTTTGTTTTATTTTAAATATTTAATAGTAAATAATTGTAAAAGATTTATAAAAGCTAAAATATATACAAAATTATAAACAATTAATTAAAAATTTATTAAACTAAATAAATTATTCTTTATTAAAAAAATAATTATAGTCATTAAAGTAATTCAATTTAAGATATACATAGATTTTAACCTAAAAATTATTACTTCGCGATTGGTTTGGATTTGTAAAAATTGTTTAAGTGTTCAGAATATAACTATTTTAGGTTTTTCTATAAATTGATCCATAAATTTATCAAATAATATCTTTTATACTAAAGTATTATACAAATAATAAACGTTTTAAGAGATAATTGAGTTTAAAAAATAGTTATAAAAATATGAAAGAAAATTTTGATTTAGTAAAGAAGTGTCAAAACAAATTGAGACTATGATTGACGGAAATCTTGATTTATTTTAGTTAATAACAAAAAATTAGTGGCATTTCTCCTACGTTTATGTCAATGTCATACACACAGTGTATGTATTGAAAAAGGCAAACAACACATCAGGTTTGCTGAGCTCAACGTATTAGGAATTAACACCAAATCATGACTTCAACCACTAAGAAGTTGCCCACCAATAGGCCAATAGTCGATGAGAAACACCAAATCATTAGTTAACTCACAAAAAATATATTAATTTTACACAAATTTACTACAAATTTGTTTCTAATTGACTATAAAAGCTATACATTAGTCAACAAATTGTGAAAGTATAAGACAATCGTTTACTAACTTAAAGTCATTATATTGGCGCTACAATTACATCAAATTCAGATAATATTTTAAAGTAAGTTATATATATATATATATATATATATATATATATATTAATTAAAATATCTTATTTTAAAACAATTGTCAAAAATAATATTTTAATTGTTTTAAAAATTTTGTTTTTACAATAAATAAATTTATTACAGATGACAATATCATCCGTACCGATGAAATGCTTCAAAGTGTGTGTATTTATTTTACTTTATATATCGGTCACTCTAGCATTTCATAATAATTATATGTATGGCGTGCACAAAGTGGACACCCGATCGACCCGACACTACTGCGGCAATAACTTAGTCCGAGCTCTGCATTTTCTCTGTGAGAGCTATAATAAGAGAAGCTCTTTGACGGCAAACCCAAATATTATGTCAGCCGAAGGTCTTCTAGTTTTTTAACAGAATATTCTTTAATATATAAATTAGAAAAATTGTTAAATACATTAAAGAATTTTAATAACTATTTTTAATTTTAATTAAATTTTTTTATATACAGATCAACCAAATGGTTTGATGATAAACGATGATAACATTGATGAACCAAATGATACTTTTAGTCTATTTAAGACACACATCAATAATGATGATAACAATAACAAACAAAGTATGGGATTATTTCACAGAACTATTAGAGGAGTGGTTGACGAGTGCTGTCGGCGATCGTGTTCTATAACACAGTGTAAGCATCACTTGATTTCTAATATTATTATCTATTTTATCGCTTGTCTTCACATTTAACCAAATATTTAAAACATTAATATAACTTTACAATAGATTTTTTTGATTAGATATACAATATCTACAGTATGTTATCATATAATTGGATTATAATGTATATATTGCATGTTTCAGTATTTTTCCTATATTTTTCATTTAGTTAAAAATATTTAAATTATTCATTTATTATAGTATTAATCATAAAATAGAATTATTCAAAATATGTTTATAAGTTAAGTACAGTATTATAATTATAATAATTGTCATTAATATTTAGAAATACTATCAAATTAATAGGCATATATTATTGCAAATAGATTTATAGTGGGAGTTATTACTAGATTGACCCTAATTTTAATATAGTTTTTTCTTAATATATATATATAAATATAATTATTACTGTATTTATTGTAATAGTTGCATAACTATATAATTTATGTAATACAGTACATCAAATTATAACGATTATATTATCAACAGTTCAGAATGTATGGTATAGTTATAGTACTATATATTAGTTACAACTAGATTTTATTATACATTATAAATATTTTGAAATATAAATTCACACAATTAAAGCAAAAAATTATTGGATCAAACATTAGTTTTTTGACACCTTCTTTAAACTCCTACAACAACTTAATATATAAAATCATTTTAAAAATCTTTTCCTTTAAAACTAAAGATTATATATTAAAGTCGTGCAAAAACTAGTAAAAGAAATAAAAACTATATTACACACCAAACGCCCACAAAAGTACTTAATTAAAACAAATGTCGCAATAATTGTCTTAATTATAGGAAATAAAGATTATTATTAAAAAAGTCTAAAACATATGTCTCTCTTTCAGTGTCACAATATTGTGGAGTCACACGAGTGACCACTACTACTGTCTCATCAATTTCAGAGTAAATCGACAGCTAAGACATGGTTTGGTTTACAAATAAAATTATGTCTAATTAGCCTTTTTTGTCAATTTTACTTATAATTAAGTCAAGAAATTTATATTATTATAAATTATTAATTATGTAAATCATAACTTAAATTAGTAAATAATTTCTTATTTAATATTCATTACAATACATGAGTTGGCTAAATGTTTAAAATGCTTATTTAAATAGACTTATTGTATTTCTGTATAATTTTTTAAATATAAAAAACATTATTTATATGCATACATAACAAATTGTTATTTATTAATTGTATTTATTATTTTTAATTTAATTTAAAATCATGTATTTAATTATATTTGATAATTAAGACATACAAATAACTTTCACATATTTTATAATCAATTTAAAGAACAATAATTTATGTTATAATTTTAATTAAATACCTAGATTAAATTGTTTATCAAATATTTTTCTTTTTAATTTAACATTATTACTATTTTATCAATATATTATACTGTATAACATAATATAAAATGTTTAAAAATAAATTTACAAAAATATTTTGTTAAATAAATTAAGTTTGTTAATTTAAAAATGTTAAGATGAGCATGTTCAAATTAGAATTGATCGTTCAATTTATCTTTAATACATTATTTATAACTTAATTTTATAATTTCTAAAAATGATTGCTTAGTGTCTTAACGCTTAGTGATGGTCTCTGTCGTCAATTTTTATCATAAATTAATATTAAATGTAATTTAAAATCAATTGTATATTTGATAGTACAGTATGTCTATTATAAAATCAGAAAATAATATGCATTTAGACATTATTTTTGTCGACAAACTTATTTGGTATATACTGTACAGTACTGTATGTATAATATTGTACAAAGATATCTGTAGTCTATTAGACAATTTAGTACTTTTTTATATATGCGTATCTATTATACAGAAATATGTTTAGTATTTGAAAAGAGCAATAAAGTCTATTAAGTGTAAAATTGGTACCTTTTTAAATAAATTCATCTAAAAGTAAGTATAATAAAAGGTACGAAATGTGTGTAGTAGTGAATCAAGACATGCGTTATGCATACAATGCCAGTGAATGGCAATAGACTTACGGTTTATCCCAACGTTGAGAGCAAAACAATGGCCGCGATTTGAATCGGATTTAAACTTTGATTGCATTTAAATAATTGATTTACTTTTCATTACATTTATTTCTGGAGTTTAATTGGTGTCCAATTTGATGACCGGAAGGGGCCGATCGACCCGTCGGGGTAGGCCTCCAAAGGATCCAGAGTCGGCCGAAAGATTGGCAAAAGCAAAGAAACCGCGATATTTATATCCCGGATCTAATGGACCCGATTTGGACGATACTTCTAACGCGTCCAACAGTACTAATGCGTCCAAATACAGGACCCGATCCAGTGGTCGCAACAACGCTAAGAGAAAATGGGATGACAGTGAAGAAAGTGACGCCTATGACGATGATATCAATGACATCCAATCGCATGAATCAGAAGTTGATGAAAGTGATGACTACACTCAAGAAGAGACTGATATAGACGATGAACTCGAAGAAGATTTGGACAACGAGTCGACAGAGAGTTTGTCATCTAAAAAGAAGCCACCATTTCGTGCTCCGCGCGTCAAAAGTCCACTATTTTTTGAGGACATAGAAGTTCCCGAATTGACTCTTCCGGACAGTAGTGAAGATATATTATTGAGTAACGAATACCTCATGCAAGCCGTCTGTGTGTATGAAGTGTTGAGACATTTCAGAAATATTTTACGTTTAACTCCCTTTCGTTTTGAGGACTTTTGTACAGCACTTCTCATCGATGAACAGAACTCTCTTCTTTCAGAAATTCATTTACAACTTATTAAAGCTATTCTAAGGGAAGACGACTCATCTAATACATGGTTTGGACCTCAAGATCTCAGGGATTCAATAAACATATACTTATTTTTTAATGATTACATTACGTGGCCGGATGTGCTGAGAATATATTTATCGGCTGACATGACTTTAAACCGACAAATACTTGATGAATGTCTTAACGACACTGAATATCCTTTTACTCGAGTGGACAAAAAGTTGAAAGTTTTACAACATCTTTGTGACCAATTTTTGACAACAACACCGGCCAGAGAAGATTTAGTCAATGAAGGTATCATCAAACACGACGATCACTGTCGAGTCTGCCATAAGTTAGGAGATCTTCTCTGTTGTGAGACATGTCCGGCAGTATTTCATTTGACGTGTTTGGATCCACCATTACTTGAGGTTCCCAATGAGGAATGGGTTTGTGCCATATGTAAAGGCAATTATGTGGTCGGAGTCACTGACTGTGTGTCTGAATATGAAAAAAGTGGTTTCCTTTGTCGTCAGGAACCGTTGGGTTGGGATAGACATAAACGCAAGTATTGGTTCCTTTGTCGTCGAATTATTGTTGAATCTGAAGACGGAACTATTAAGTGGTATTATTCAAGTAAAGTACAGCTCGAAGAAATGCTTCGATTATTAGATTCAAATCAATATGAAGCTGATCTTTGCAAGAATATTGAAGAAATAATTGAAGATATTAACAAACAAATGGATATTACAGAAAAATTAACAAATTCTTCGAAGTTGTCACGAAAAAGCTATTTAGAAGTGGAAAATGAAAGGTTAACTAAAATACAGACTGAAAGACTAAATTTAAAAAACAAATCCGAAGAAATTGAAGAGAAAAAAATGAACGGAATTGAAGACGAAGGAGAGGAAAGTGAGAAAAAGGATACGGAAAAGGAAGCAGAAAATTGTAAGGAAGGAATTCTTACTCGTCTTAAAACTGGATCCATTCAACCAAAACCAATTAATTTGGATCCATTGAAGAATAAATTAAGCAATGGATCAAATAATAAAGATGACGAAACAATTCTTGTGCTTAATAAAGATGGTGAACTGACTCGCGTGCCCAAGAAGTCATTGTTGACATCAAGTGCTATGAATAATAGTCTACTATTTAAACTCGGAATGGAAGGCAATTATAGGTCGTATCAAAACCACTTCATTACAAATCATTTGTCACTCAATAAGCACCAGCACTCTGAAGAAAGGGATAAAAAGAGACAATTAAGCCATAAGTTTAGTCTGACATTAGCCTCTGAACTCAAATGGCAGGGACAGACATTTGGCACCCGATCTATAATTGTTACAACTCTAAGACAAACTATATTACAATTAGAAAGTCAATTATCAGTTCCATTCTTACACCAGAATTGGCCACTTCATCGACCAAATTGGCTCAAAGCTGTTAATATGTGTTCGAATGCCAAAGATTTTGCTTTAGCTCTTTGTATACTTGAGTCGTCAATGAAACCGGTATTGTTTAACCCTTCTTGGCTCGAGGCTCTTGGATTCACGTGTTTAAACAGAACAACATTTCTCGAAAGGGAAGAGAAAAAGAAACTCGAAAAACGTGAGCGAAGGGATCAGATTGAAGAACAGGACAATCAATTTAGGTTTGGTGTTGGCGTTCGCTATATTTTGGGCAGAATTAAGCACCAAATTTGGAAACAAAAGGGTGAAGAATATCGTCTGACAGGAAGGGGTGCCTGGATTTGGAGGAGTACTACAAAAATCATACACGAATTGCCAGAAAAGAACAAACCATTGAATATAACAGTCATTCCTGAAGAACACAAAGATATGCTAACGAAAACACCGACCATTGATATTAGCAAATGTTTAGCTGAAGACACTTCTAAGCGATACTATTATCCAAAAGTATATAAAACATGTAAAGTATTGGACAATTTGTTGGAAAGAAGAAAATTAATGAAACAAATTGAAGAAACAGAAATGAAAAATGAGTTACAAATAAAAGAAGAAAATAAAGATTTAAAAGAAAAAGTCAATGAAGAAGAAGAAAGTTTGATTGACAAATGCTACTCGAGTTGGTGTCGATCGGAAAGTGATTCAACTACTGCTGTAAAGACCTGCTATTCCAGTGTATGTCGTTTTGAAAGATTAAAAACTAATAAAATAGACGACAAAAGTAAAATAAAAGAAGAAAATGATGATAAAGATAATGTTTGGAATTATAATTGTTTGGATTGCGACCAAATAGCCGACTGCTCTTCGCCATTATCTTTAGCTAAAATTGTTAAAGTGAATGGTGTGTTGCAAATGGCTAAACGTATTGGTAGGCGTCATATTAAAGGACAGTTACCTCCCTGTCCTCGATTTACAACTGTCAAAGGGAAACGAAAATCTATATTAATTTTACCACAATTTGAATTAAAGCGTTTGGCAAGAAGTGGTGCGTTAAGAGAAGTGAGTGGTTTTAGTTATTCAGCCAAAACAAATCCTTCCATTTGGCCCTACGGTCAAACACCGCGTCCCATATTCCGGACCTCTTGGCTCTACCGAAATCAGAAAATTGATTCACTTCATGGTGTGTCCACTCAATTAAGAGTACTCTGGGCCAGCATTCGATGGGATGATTTGTCGACAAAGCCACCGCCTTCTGGTGCCAATACAATCACCACTGAAACAGAAGTGCAAACGAGTGAAATACTTAAACGTAGAGAATTGGCGCCATTTGGTATCAGATCTGAATATTTAGTGCGAAGAATCATTGTTCCCATTGAAGTTCCATCAAAACCTCGAGGTTTGTTAAATATTTTTAATGAATGATTTATTTTATTTTTTGAAAAATCTAATCCAACAGAAAAGTCAACTCCAATTCGAAGCGGTCTTCGAGAACGACGTAGACCTGAGTCACCAAAAATGAGGGGACCGTCAGTTACAGAGTGTTGGGTTCCTGAAGAAGAACTTGAATTGTGGGAAATCAGACAATTTGGTGAAAAAGTTGAAAAACAACAACAATTAGCTAAGCAAAGAGCTGCTGAAGAAGCACAAAGACAGAACTCTGAAAAGATTCGCAAACAAATGGAAGAACAGCTTAAGAAACAAAGAGAAGCACTTCATCAGAAACGAATGGCAGAGGCGGCGGCAAAGGTTTCAACAAGTGTTTCACAAACAACACCATCAACGCCAACGACCGGCAAATTTACGAGTATTATTCAAAATAAAGGAATGAAAAGAATATTCACATCCCGTGGTATTTCTCCAGTTATCTCATCAAACGTTACGACTCGTACACAAACTCCCAATCAATTTGCAACTGTCCGAACACCGGGTGGTCAGACATTTAGAATCCCTATTTCAGCCCTTCAGGGCAAATCTCCCGGACAACAGATCATTATTAGAAGTTCAACAGCTGTTCCAACACTGCAAACATCAACGCCGATGACTACAATAAGCACTCAACCCGTTACGCGAACGCCAACTTCTAGTACAACTTATATAGTGCGGACACCAACCGGACCAACGGGACAGCTGAGACCAATAATATTGCAAAATCCAGTGCGTCCCACATTAGTTCAATCTAATACCCAAACTCTTCAACGACAGGTACAGCTTCCCATTCGTTTACCCGACGGAAGGATGCAGTTGTTACAGATTCCGTTGTCGGCCATTGCAGGGAATCAACCGATTCAGATAGCAATTAATACTCAATCAACACCTTCAACATCTAATGTCATCTCTAATTCTATACAAATTGTTTCTACTAATAACAGTCCCGCGACAACAATCGTATCGACACCACAATCAGTGAACCCAACCCAACAAATTAGGATTATTTCCACAAATAACACACCTGGAAGCCAACCAGTGATGGCCAAAGTTGTACAAATGAGACCGCAATTAGGACAGAATATTCAGCCAATAACAACACCGACGACTCAAGTTTTTCAATTGCAATCATCTCAACAATCTATTCCTCAACAAAATAGTAAAATTCAAGTGAAAGTAAATACATCTTCAACTGTAACTGCTAACCAAACTCCTCGGCCACCCATTACTATTCAATCGCAGATCATTAAAGCTCAGCAACCAGTTGTGACAACTGTCAGAATTGAACCCAAAGCACAACAAACATCTACACCAGTCATGACAACTGAAACTAAGAGTACATCTATTAAACCTGTAGTCACTCCTGTCGTTACTTCTTCCACTTTAAATCCTCAAAGTGTTACAAAAGATGTGATTCCAACAACAGCTACAACCACAGCATCACAAGTGAATTCACCACAATTTGTATTAACATCAGCAATGACTCAACAGATTGTTAGACAAGCGCTAATGAATCCCAAAATAGCACCAGAAATACAACAGAAGTTAATGGCATTACAGCGACACCATCAGGAACAGGACAATACCAAAGACACTGTAACTAAAATATCGACTCCTGTCAATAGTACACCGTTATCCAGAAATAGAATTAAATCACCATCGAGTTCACGAAGAGTCGCAAACAGATGTAAAAAACAAACACCGGTTCAAATAACAGCTGAACAGAGAGATGATTCGGATATTATGAATGTTTGCAAATCAGTGATTAAGTCATTGTTGGATAAGATTGACAAAGAAGATAAACCTAAAGGTCAATCAAGAAATGCTAACCGAAGAAATCAGAGAACAAAAGAATCGATGGCTGAGAGGCGTCAGAGACAGAATGCTAACAGACTTCAAGTTTTGCTTTTTAAACAAACAGAACAACTCAAGAAAGATATCATCAAAAGACGAGCACTTTTGGAGAAAAATCTTAAAATTGAAATTCAAAATGAATTAAATACTATTACAAACACATTGCCACAGAAGAACACTACTCCAGTAAACAGTTCGCCGACAAAGAGTGCTGTTATAGGAAATAAAAGAAAAATAAATCTAAATAATGTTAATAATAATGTAGTCACTGATGAAGAATCAGATAATATGGATGAAATACGTCCTCCAAAACAGAAGCGATTAAAACTTAATTCAAATTCTCCTTCAGTGTCACCAAAGAAGAATAGATCACCGGGTAGTCAAGCAAGAAGTGGTAAAAAACCAAATGCTTTGTATTGCATTTGCCGTAAACCATATGATTCGTCAAAATTTATGGTCGGCTGCGATATCTGTTCGAATTGGTTTCACGTCGAATGTGTCGGACTTAGCGAAACTCAGGCTAAGAAAGCCGATCAATATATTTGTCCGAATTGTGACGAGAAAAGAGCCAAAAACAATGAACTCTATTGTTTGTGTCGGAAGCCATACGACGAAAGCCAGTTCTACATCTGTTGCGATCGTTGTCAGGACTGGTTTCACGGCCGATGTGTCGGTGTCTTGCAATCGGAAGCCACTGCTATCGAGGAATATGTTTGTCCTAATTGTCAGAGTGACTCTCAAATCAATTTTGCAAATTTAAAAAAATTAAATTCAAAAGATTTTGAAAATCTCAAAAAATTACTCAAAACCCTTCAGGTATTCATTTATTTTACATATATTACTGTATATACAGTATATTATATATTAAAATGATTAGAAAAAATTAAAATTAATTTTTTGACGGTTACCAGTAATATCTCAACACAACTATTATAAAATAATTACAAAAATAATACATAAATCTTACACAATATTATTAAAAACAAACTGAGTTTATATAAAATGATTAAATAAATTGATTGATTGATTACAGACACACAAGAGTTCGTGGCCATTCTTAACTCCGGTCGATCCCAAAGAAGTTCCCGACTATTTCACAGTCATTAAAGAACCTATTGGTCGGTAGTATTGACTTTAATTGTATTAATTTGTTATAATTTGTTATTATTATTGAAATAGATTTGAAAACAGTTGAAAGTCGTATAAATCGTGAAAATTATGAATCGTTGGCTCAATTCATTGGTGACATAACAAAGATGTTTGACAACTGCCGCTACTATAACGCCCGCAATTCACCATTTTTTCAATGCGCTGAACAACTCGAGGCCTTCTTTGTCTCTAAAATCAAGACATTCCGCGAAAATATGAAATCATAGACTAAATGATTAGTGAAATGCCTTTCTATCCCTTCTTTCTATTTCTTTCTCTCTTAAACATCAAGACATGCAAACCATAATAAAAATGTATATTTTATTTATTAAATCAATTGTTAGTGACTAATGCAGTACACAGTTGTTGTAAATATATATTTGATAAAACAATTTATTCAAACATCAAATCAGTATTTATATATAGTTTCGTAAATTTAACCATTGATTAAAAAATTGTATAAAATATAAGTTCAATATATAAAAAGCATTTTTTCATTTAATGTAAAAATTTTATTTATTTTGTTTTTTTATTCATTTTGAAATGAATTATTTGTTTATTAATTTTATTATTATTTTGTTAACTGATTGATAAGTTTTCAATAAAATCAACTAACAGTTTGTTTTGAAATTAATTATTTTTGTATTTTTTAATTATTAATACAATAGGTTTATACAATATTACTATAAAATAAAAAACAGTTATTTCGAAAGTCGAAAAATTCAAATATTTTAGTTAATAATAAAATTATAATTTACTAAAAAAATTAATTACAATGTAATGTAATAGACATTTGATAATAAAAGTTAAAACTATAAAATTGTGACAATAATTGTTAATATAGTAATTCTATAAAATAGTATGATTTTCATAGAATAAAAGTATTGATATATACAGTATATACAGTATAATAATTAATTTCTAATTTAATTGTTTAATAAAAATAAATGATTTTAATTTGTAATAAAGTAATGTAACAAATATACTGTATGTGCTCTCATATGACACCGTGTGGTATGTTTTTAGTTGAATCGCACGTTTCGGACAAACTATTATTGCATTACAACATCTCATAACAGAATCTGATGTATGAATTACTTAAAATTTCATTAAAAAATCTCAATTCTATCAAAAGTTATTAAAGAAAAACCTGTCGGTATTAAGCAATTGAAAGTGTATTTAATATTCGTTTAGTTTTAATTTTCACGAACTCCTGAAAGGAGTTCGTATCTGAATTCTATATGTCCTTCTGTCCGCATTTGATTGAATTTTTAAATTTTGACCTCAGATTTGGATTTAGCATCAAAAACAAGGTATAGGGTATTGACATTAAAATTTTGATATCTCTTCGGGAACATAGAAATAATGGCGACCAAAGTAGAAAAATTTTAGGTAAAAAATTTAAAGTTAAGAATTGTATAAAGGATCAAAAATAAAATATGTCGAATGAGTTCATTGGTTTGTTGTACCAATTAGTTGGTAATTAGTATGTTTTTGTCGGTTTTTGGGGATCATTCGTATACAACGTGAAAGTCGATTTGATAACCAGTTTATTTGGTTTTGATTGTTGTCTACCGTTTTTGTGTTGACTTTCGGTTGTTTTGTTATTAGTGATGTCATTAATAGTCAATATGAGTGACCATTGTTTCGTTAAACGACAACTTATTTTTGCGATAATATTTGTGTTCATTAACGATCATTCGGTGCTTTAATTGATTGTCGGTTCGATTGCGATGTCTGTTGCAGACATGACATGATCTGACATAATATCGATAGGTTTCGGTCATACCATTGGTTAACACGGCTATTGTGTCGTCTGTGAGACCGGCTCTTTGTGTCAAACGTCTCGTCATTTTAATACGAAGTAACTGATTCGTGGGGTTGTAGTGTGGTTTGAAATGCTTCGATAACGGGTTTGTGGTTTGTCGACCAAACCGATTGATCATCAATTAACGGCAGCGTTGCTGTGACATTGTGCCCTTCAGGACTAATTTCTATTTGCGAGTGTATCACTTGAAATATGTCGATATAAGACGACCATCTTTTGTTTATCTTCAGTGATGTCGGAGGTAAGGAAGTAGAAGACGTCGAGACATTCCTCTATAGTAAACGATGAACTCGAATATTTGTCGCATAATAATTCGGTATATTGTGTTTTGATATATAGCGTCAATCGCGTCACTGAAATCAAAGCGAGTGTTTGTTGAAAATGGCTCCGATTGTGAATCAGTTTCATATGCGCTTCCGTTTCAGTTACACGTGTGTTGGTTGTACGCAACGGTGAGAACGGTTTCGGTGTCTATCGCTTTGTGTATCGATTTGTGACCGTAGTCTGAGAACTGTTACGCGTATGTGCTGTGACAGCGCGAGATGCTTTGGCTATGAGTGTTGACCATTGATTGCGCACTACGTCTTCGTGAGCGGCTTCTGGTTTATGCATCCGGTATGTCCGATGATTTCAGGTGAGTAATGTTGGAGTTGATGCTGACGACTGCGCCAAAATTGTTAGCCCGTTGTGTGTGTGACCAACTAATTATCGGATCTATCGGTGAATTTGTTGTTTACATTTCCGTCTGATTTATCAGGTTTTGGCAAATAATTATAATTTTCGGGTTATTGTCATCAAATTGACGGTTAATATAAACAATTTATACAATATATAGAAACAAAACAACAAACAAATCACAGACAAATCGGACGAAACTGAAGTTTATTAATAAGATATACAACGAATCTAACAAATCAATCGTCACGTTAATCATTACTGAACCAAATGTACAACAATTTTAATAATAATAACAATGAAAACATTTGGACAACAATTGATAATCAATGGAATACCACGACATCTATCACTTTCAGTGATGATTCGACTACTTGTGCTACCAATGCATCGAAGCCAATGATTACCGAGATTTGGACTCATTGGCACTCATCGGCACAGACACGGCTTGAAGACATTCGGTGATCGCGATTGATGTCATGTGTTATTCAAACTTAAAACTTTAAGACCAATGTCTTTGTCCGCATATTCGCTGAATTCGACAAATGGATGAAATGGTCTTTTATCCGATTCGGACGATTTGCCATCGATTTGTAAGCATTTTCGCTGACGTTTAGACCGATTACCGAAAAAGATATCAAAATTTGTTAGTTTTGGTCAGTCTTTGGTTCATATATTACATTCCATTGGAATTCATAGAACACTTCAATATATATTTGGGATATATATTAATGAGTGAATCAATTCAATAATTTTGTTGAAAGTGTTTAAGCATTTATATAGACTTTATATTGAGCTGCTATTGGCTATTGAGTGGTTAGCAACAGTATAGAGCCATTTGATTGGTTGACTTAACATTGAAAGCCTAAAATTTATTTAAGTTTTATTAATAGATTTTATATTAATTTTAAAGAGTTATATGATATCTGTGTTTAAATGTCGACTAAATTTATTTTTTGTTAATTCATTAAAATGTATTTTTTTCTAACAAATATAGGCAACAATTTGCACACATTTATGACAATATATATTATTTGTTATCAAATGTTGTATTTGTGTGAATCAATTGAAATCAATTAATAGCTATTAATTACACATTAATTATTGCATTGAATTAAAATTAATTCAATTAATGAATCACTTATTTAGGTTAAGATATAAATAAATTAGTAATAAATACAATAAACAATACAATTATATAACAATAGTATAACCATTGATATTATTACTTTAAATACATAGCAAATGTGACCCAAAGTGGGTCCAACACTCACCCCCACCACAAACAACACAAAATTGTTTAATTAAATTCAAATAAAACTATTAAATCTCTATTGAATTATTATTTCAATTATATCAAACATTATAGTTATAAAAATAAAATTATATAAATTAACTTAATATTTGGTTAAATGTTTTATTAGTTTAATCGTAAAATTTTATTGACATCAATATGTGTGAAGAGTCGAGATTTATAAAAATGAGTTTAATATCTATTAAATTACAATTAATATTATATTTTAATGAAACTTAAAATAATTATAATCTTATATTAAAATTGAAAACTTATGAAAAAATTAGATGAAATGCTTTTAATGTTTTCTTTTATAAATCAAATGAATTGAAAGCTAAAACATATTAATAATCTTAAAAATAAGACAAAAATATAATAAAATAAAAGAAATGAATTTATATGTTAAACGACGAAAACTATTGATTGATTGAATCAAATGGTTGTTTCAAAGAGTTGTATTCTTGTGTATCAGTTGTCTATCGCCTGCGTTTTGATTTCTTGGCTGTCGTTGCCTTTTGTGTGGCTTTACGCTTACGATTACCCGCTTTGGCCGCCTTTCGAGTGGATCCGCGCTTAGAAGTATTAACCTCTTCTTCTTCTTCATCATCTTCATCTTCGTCTTCATTTCCATCGTTACCATTTGCGTCATTTGAATCACTTTTATTTGCTTTAAACTCTTTGAGTAGTTTAGCACAGTGTAGACCGGCTTCTGCCTCCCAGGTGGGCGCCCAACGAACCAAATATTCAGTTTTATTACCCTTTCGTCGTGAGTCCAGAATTTCTTCGACGTCATAGTCTTTATTAGACATTATTATTATTATTACTTTTACTTTTCTATGTCTTCTTCAGATTTCTTGTCCAAACAATGGTTTGTTTTTGTCGATTATAGAGTCAATCGATTCATAGATTCATTCATTCAATGCATTCAAACATCAAAACCGTTGAAAAGCAATGAAAGCGCAAAACAAAAGACATATTCAATGGCTAACAAAACATCAATTCAGACATCAATGACGTCCACAACAAACACATCTTTGACCGCATTTCTAATGTTTTACCAAATGATCGACAAATGAGAGATTCAGTCAAAGAGTTGGCGTTTATTTAAATTACTAATTAATAATTCAAATCATTTAAACATTGTTTACATTTCATCTCAAATTTGCTTCAAATCAATGGATTTTTTGTCTTCGAGTCGTCTTTTAAATACATCTAATATGATGTCCAATGCATCTAAACTAAGACACGAAGAGATGACTGACATTAAAGTACCGAACCATTGGTCACATCATCTGATTAATAGTCCCGATGTTGTAAATTGTGTGGCCTTTAGTTCAGATAAATTATCTCATAATTTGTTGGCATTTGAGGCCAACTCAAGAGTTTTTGTCATTAAGTTAGTCATAACTGATGATAAACTTGACACTAGTTTTGATTACGAATTAATCCAAGATTTTATAATTGGTGTCAAATGCTGTGCGATAGCTGTGAGTCCCGAAACCAAATTGGATCCGATAGATACATGTCTTAAGTTCGCAGTGGCCACACATCAGTACGACATTCGGGTCATTACATCAGACATCAAGTCTAGCGAACCCATTGTTAACTTAGCATATCTTAGACAACATACAGATTTTGTTAATGATATTTGTTTTGAACCATTTAATGGTCAGACATTGGCTTCAGTTAGTGATGACTGCACTTGTTGTTTGTGGTCACTGGTCAATGATGAACCCGAACTCACGGCCAAACTTACATTGACATCGGCGGGCGTTACTGTTAAGTGGCATATGAGTGAACCAAACAAAGTAAATGATTATTAATTGAATCAATTGATTTATGTCTTCACTGATGACTTATTTTCTTCAATAGTTATTAATCGCAGAAAAGAAGGGAACCATTCGTTTTTATGATTGCCAAACACAACGTCCTCTCTTGTCGTGTGATTGCAACCGATATCCACTTTTGTCCGCCGATTGGTCGCCAACTAATAGCTTGTCTATAGCTTGTGTCTCATCGAGTGATATATACTTTTGGGACACTTCTCTTTCGAGGTATAATTTGATTGATTTATTTCATTATTTAATTATTAACTCATTGTATCATTAAGTTTGCCAATTGAACAGCGAAGAGGTCACTTGAATGGTTCTCAAGCCATCAAATTCTTTGATGCAAATATCATTGCTACCCGAGGAAGACCTAATAGCACTGTTAGGGTTGAGAACCTTAAGACAAAACAGGTTTTTCTAATTTGAATTAATTTGTGAATTATTTAATAAAAATATTATTCAACAAATTAGGTATTACTAAATGAATTGATGAAAGCGGGCGCCGGTATTGCTTGGAATTGCAAACTACCCATTCTTGCGGTCGGCGCTAATAAATGTGTTCATATTTTTAGGTTTTCTACAATTATTTGATAATATTATCAATTTTCATTATATATATATATATATTGTTTAACTAATTAATGGTTTTATTAATAAAAAATGAAAACAAATAAATATTATGATTTATTTAAATGCCGAACCAATCGGGAACGTTATCTCTTTTATTATTATATCTTTTTCTCTTTTCACGTAATTTCCCGAATTCAACCTCTTTCTCGGCGTCCGTCATATCTTTCTTCGTTTCATTTATTTTCTCTTTCGGGAAGAGTTCGGGAAATTTAAATATCATATCCTTTGGCTTAAAAATAATTTAATAACAAAATATATTAATAGGATATGATATGATATATTGCTTACCAAATCAACAGTCGCTAACTTATAATCATCTTCTTTAATAAGATATGGTTTCTGAGTTGTCTTAGCTTTCTTGATGTCACCACACATGACATGAGTCCGAACATCAATAACCGGTATTTTATAGATTTTCTCCAAATAGTTCTTAACATCCCATTTGGTCATACTTTGGACAACAAAAACGGTGTCGACATTAAAGCTTATATTATTTTTTTTAAGTTAAATGATAACATACAAGACAGGTATCTTGAATTGCACCTGATTTGCAGGTAACGGATCCAGAGGTTTCTTTAATATCATCCAAAAGTCGGGCAAAAAGACGCGTAACTGAGGATTACCCAAAACATATCGCGGATACCTATTATATTCAATCATAACATATCATTCAATTTCATCACTTATTTCACACATGTATTACCATCGAGAAGACATTGACACCAATTGACAGCTTTTAATGAATGTCTAATATTATGGCGATTAGTGTCAATACATGTGATTAATAATGTAATCAAATAAATATTTATACAAATAGTATACAACTGTAGACATGATATCAATAGATGTCTCTTAAATGCATTCATTGCTGTCAATTGAATGTTGAAATAATTGCATTATTTTTAGTGTTTCATTCATTTATAATTAGCCAATGCTTTACATTTTAATATTACTATTACTTTACTTATACTTAATATTAATTAATTAATTAATTAATTAATTAATTAATTAATTATTTATTTATTACACAATTTGCTGATACAATACATCGATGATTGTATTGAAAACACATTCAATGATATAAATATTGATAACAATATTAGAGACACTTTAGAAAAAAGTCTCAAAATATCAGTCAAACCAATGATAACATGAAATGTGACTATTTTTCCTCAATTATAATAATAATTGTTAATTAATTTTTAACGATAAGTTAATTATAGATATTTAATATATCATATTAAGAGAGTATTGAAATCATTTATGATATCACAATCATCTCATATATAGTAATATATATATTATTTGTTAAAATCACAACAAATCAAAATATTTGGTAAAAATTATATTAAATTATATAATAACTTAATTATAATAATTATTATCATTAATGATAAAAATCATGTCTTAAAAAATTAACAGCAAAAGTGTTTAATATATTTTTAATAACTAATTGAAGTTATTGTCCACTAAATGATTGAGTGCTTCCATAAGTGTCTAATCAATTGAGTGATAAATAGAGCAAAACATGACATCCCGTGACAACCGATTGGCCAAATGGTATTTCGGTGGTCTGGCCAGTGCTGGTGCCGCGTGTTGTACCCATCCATTAGATCTGCTTAAAGTTCATTTACAAACGGCCACAACAAAGGCCCGATTGTCGACCACTTCTGGTTCGGGAAGTGCCTCTGAAATGGGTCTTTTGGCTAATACTCGTCTTATTATTCGTAGTCAAGGAGTTATAGCCCTATATAATGGTTTAACGGCTTCTCTTTTAAGACAATTGACTTATTCGACCACAAGATTCGGTATTTATGAGGTGTTGAAACAAAGGATTTCTAAGAATGGTCAACAAATATCAACATTTCATTCCGTCATTTTGGCCGGTATTTCGGGCGCAGCCGGAGGTTTCATAGGTCAGTCTCTTTTGTAATATTTTATTTTAAATGACTAATAAAAACTCATTTATAACATGACTTTGGATGACATTCAGGCACTCCGGCAGATATGGTTAACGTGCGGATGCAAAATGACATCAAACTGGCCGCCGATAAGAGACGCAATTATCGTCACGCCATCGATGGCTTAATTAAGGTTTACCGCTATGAAGGTATCAAAACTTTATTCAATGGCACAACTATGGCCACCACTAGAGCTATAATGATGACTATTGGACAGGTATTACTATCGCATTACTATTTTAATTGAATTAATTAATGAAATGATTTAAATAGTTGGCCACTTATGATAAATTTAAATACTTGTTGATGACAAATGTTCCCAACATTTTTGATGACAATATGTTAACACATTTTACGGCGTCCACATTAGCTGGTGCTGTGGCCACCACTTTCACTCAACCGGTATTTAATATCATTTGAAAATTAAGAATTTATTTTAATATAAGTAAATCATTGAATAGCTGGATGTGTTGAAGACTCGGCTCATGAATGCCTCACCAAATGAATACAAGAGTGTCAGTCATTGCATTGGATTACTCTTTAAACAGTCAGGTTTTGCCGGTTTCTTCAAGGGTTACGTCCCAGCCTTCATACGTCTGGCCCCACAAACTATTTTGACATTTGTTTTCTTGGAACAGCTAAGGATTAAATTTGGAATAAGAATTACCAGTAGTTCTGAGACTATAAAATAAAGAGATTAAAAACTCACTTAATCTCAATAATGATTATTATATTTATCTCTAATTGTTGTTAAATATTAGTTTTATATATTTTTGGTGAATATCATGTGTCCGGTGATCGATATGATGATGACATTTACAGTTAAGACATTAGACATTTTGTCCATAAAATATATTTATTATAAGAATTTTTATTTATAGCATTTAATGACAATATAATTGTTGTATTTATTTATTTTTAAATACTGTATGATTAATGAATTGTAAGCATTTAATAGTGAAAGTAATATTTGTAATAAAAACAATTGAATGGCTATTAATCTATTGATCACATATCATGTCTAACCAGAACAGCCACGACATCCACAGTGGATGCACTCACGAGTGGTTGTATTTGGGTCTTCAAGTTTCTCTCTCGGGACCCGACAAATACAATTGGTCCCGAAGTTGGTGTCTCTTACTTGAATACATCTCAAACAACACAAATTTTCATAACCTATAAAACAATGACAATCAGTGATTAAATATATCTTTTGTATCCATCATAATCTCAATAATAACATAAAAACTTATTTAATTAAAAGTTAATGACAGAGATTAATGTAATATTATTTTTTGGTGTCAAATGTATGACCAATTGGTCAGTCCATACAAACCCTGTTTCTTCCACTTCGCGATCAACGCCTGGTCTGCAATCCGTTGTTTAATACAATAATCATATAATTCACGAGAAATTGCTTTCCGTTTATAGAAGAGATCGTAAATATATCGACTTCTTTGGTGATGTATTTTGAAGATCGGCCACAAAGACTCTGTCTTTCGTTTGCCTTCATGTGATTCTGTCTCCGCGTCTCTCATCTTAGCCTCTAATTCTTCTAGAGTCGGCTCAATTAGTTCCCAGCCTTCGGGTGGCGGCTTATTTCGGGCACGTCTTACTTTTGGCATCACTTTTACAAAGATTATCACAACAAATGGGTCCACAAGTTGTCGACAACACAATGAAAAACTATAAACAATTGTCACAATTATTGATACATATTATACATACAATACGTTCATTAATATATGAAAATTATTGATACAATAATTAAATGTATTTTTGTTTAACACATTTTGTTTGTCAATTAATGTCATTAATTAGTAATCAATTTAATTATTATTAATTATAATTTGGTGTACAAAATGCAGTTTATTGAAACAATAACTATAAATATTATCAAACAATTTATTATAAAACAAAATATTTATATATCGAAGCATACATTATAAGTATGTTTTTAAAAAATTTTAATTAATAATAAATTAATTTTATATTTATTTTGCTTTTGAAATACAATACAATAGTTTTAGATAATTATAAAGTAATAAAGTATTCATCAATCAGAAGAAGAGACCTCTCATTCTACGACCCATTCCTTGTCTATCGTAAAGAATGTTAAACTTATTGACGAATTGGTTGACAGTATTTGATCCTTTAGTCAACATTCCTAAGTAAGTCATGAGCGCCACATCATTGCATTGGTTATAGAAATCTTGTGAGAACTTATCGGTGGTCAGCACTGGTAGTCGATGGCATAAATTGAATGTCTCTCTCAGTATTTCGTGATTCCATTCAATACTTTCGTTACGAATATCGCGAATATAGTCAAGAATTAGGCGAACCCTATCTCTAAGCATTTTGACGGCACTGTATTGGACTCGTAAGTGTTCGGCCACTAATGAGTTGGTCATCTGACCAGATTGGGTGGTCGTCGATGTCATCCTCGCCATGTGATCCAAACCTATACGCTCGGCCTCTTCTGTGGCCAAATGGTACGGAATGTCCACAAACAGCATCGTTGCCTTTCCGTTGACTAAATCTATAACCGATTCGTATAACTTTAAGGGAAGACCTGTGTGTCGAGTCTAACAATCAATATATCAATTAAAAAACAATTTCTATTTATCTCAAAGTACTCTCAAACATACCATTGGATTAAGTTTCATGAAAAGAGGACTTTCATTGATTTCAATAATTTGTTTGTGAATCTTAAGATCTGATTCATTTGGTTGGTCACCACTGGCATACCAGCCCAAGAAGTCCAGATCGGGAAACACTTGTTTGAATTGTGATTCTTTGGTATTATAATAGTCTCTATCAATAAGTATATCACTTTCGATGCGATCGTAATTCAGTTCAAATGAATTCATTATTTCAATGTTACGGCCGTTTTGTTTACCGATCAGAGCGCCGATCACTTGACTTCCAACCACACCATCACTGTCTTGAGCTCTAATTCGTGTCCAGTGTTCCGATACATTCATTATAACTAATGGGTGTAGCGAAACATTGATAGCAGCCGTGGCCACCGTTGCCGATGCCATAACCGATGATGTAATGGCCGGCGATTCGCTGTCCATCGGTTGATCCGTACATCCATTTATCTCAGTGGCTACTACTTTGTCAGCTGATTCTTGTGTATCCATAGCGTCGGCATCTGATTTGGACATTGTTTTTGGTGGTAAATGTCTGTAACCGATGTGTTTGTGGCCAACAATAAGTGCAACAAATAAATGAAAGAAATATTGAAATAACAAACCATTGAATTGAATACACTTTTAGTTGCATTCAATCTATTCATACATTTCAATAGCCATTCAAATCAATGCTAACTCTTTGAGCGCTTTATTCAAATTAATTCATAATTTGTTAAAAATTATATTCATTGAAAAGTACAAGTATTTTAGTATTATATCATATAATATAATTTAATTTATATAATTTATATGTATGAAAACAAATCTTATGATTGATTTTCAGGTAAATTACAAATTAAAATAAATTATACATATTTTCAGAAAAAATAAATCAATAAATATTTTGACGATTGAAAAGTTGAATCAATCGACAAATTTGTTCATTTGTTTTCATTTATTAAAATTGAATTATTATTTATAAATTTTTGAATTGTTTCAGAAATAAAATTGTTAAAAGTTTAATGCAAATAAAAAAACAAATGTTTTATGTATTTTAAGTAAAACTAATGTAAACTAAATCTATATAAAATATTTTTTAACTAATCATTCAATTCTGTCCAAAATAAGATAAAAAAAAGTTACTTATTTTGAATTACAATTAATTTTTTAAATGTAATAAATGTTTAATAAATGTTTTTAATCATTATTTCTGGGATTAGTCATAACCAAAAAAATTTTGGTTATATTATGGTTACTATAGATTTTTTGTATCAATGTATGGAAATTTCAATCAAAAGTTAATACAAAAATTTAATACAAAATACAAGGTTAGTATAAAAATATAATTGTTTTTGGTTTGAATTTCTCGTATACAGTATTTTTAAGTACTTTTTTGTGTATTTGATTTTTTTACATATGTGTGACAACTATAATATTTATTTAAAAATAAATATCAAAGTGTTATAAATTGAATTTATTTGTTAAATTTTTCCCCTTTAAATCAATGTTTTCTTTATGTATCAAAATTTATATCTATTTATTCATAAAATAAAACTGTTATAATACAAGTGGTATTTAAGTATTAATTAATTAAAGGCAATGTCATGACGTGTTATCAAATATATAATTTATTATATATTACTATACAATATATCAAACAATTCCTTTATTATAACTATAGTTCGAACAACTTTCCTATGAAGGGAAGTTCCCTAATAAAATATCTCATATTTTCCGGGAAAATATGGAAAATGTTTTATTTTTTCCCTTCATTGTTAGAATGGAAAAATATATTTTATATTATTACAATAAATAGTACCTAAATTTAAATATTTTGCTAAAAAATTTATTAAATTATTTAAAAATAAATTTCAATATAATAAATTTAATGATATTATGTACTATATGTACTATATACTATTTATCAATACCACTCAAAATACTGTTTTTAAACATCATGATAAACTGTGTTGTTTAGGCATCAATTAGGTAGCACAAGGAAATAAATATCCTAATAATTCCCAGTGATTAGGGAACATAAGGAACTTTGATCGAACCCTAATTATAACTAAACTTATATTTACTTTCAATAAAACAGATTTCCATTTCATTCATATAAAAATAGGTAATACTTATAATTAATCATACAATTAATTTGGAAAATTTATTAAATAAAAAATATTTAGTTCTGGAAAATTATAACTAAAAAAATAATAAATAAATTTATTTTATATAAAATCGTCAATATATTTTATTTTATATCTAATAATAATATTAAATATTAATATATTTCATTTTAAACATTATATTACTTTTATTTAATAAAATAACTTTAATGTTATTAAAAGCAAATAATTTATAATAATTATATATATATATATATTATTTATCTATTTAAAGCAATAAATTAAGTTAAAAAAAATATTAAGTAAAAATTCATTTTATTTATATATTAATCTTTATTAAAATTTTAGTCCTAATTAATGGTGTCTTTACTTATTGAATAAAATGCTTTTCCTTTAAACGATTTAAATGTTTGCTTACATTTGTTGTACATTTGATTAAAAAATTTGTTATTTAATAGAAAGTATTACTACTTCACTGGTTATCATATGTTTTGCTTTTATTTTCAATGATTTTAGAGTTTATTTAATTATTTTAGTTTTGAAAATCATTTCAATCAACAAAAATGTATCAAATATTTGGCAATAGTTTTGTCCGACACATGAGTTTTGTATGGATATCGACCCGAAAACGGCTAAACACTCGACAATTGTGTCGACAGACCAATCGTGTCATCAAAAGTCATGTCTCGGTGTTCGCCAAGAGTTCGCCACTTATGTTGTCATTGATGTGGTGGACAAACAAAGACAAACCATTGGATGAAAACAGTTTTATGTCTCAAACCATTACACCATTCAATGAATTGATTGCCAATGAAAGTGATATGAAATCAAAGTTTGAATTATTTGTTATGAAAGTCCAGAAAGAAGTTTGTCTTGAATTGCAAAAAGTTGAAGACAAAGAACACTTGATTGATACCCAAGTCGATGGTCAGAATCAATCGGTAAAGTTTAAAGTAGACCGTTGGACACGAGCCGAGGGTGGCGGTGGTGTTACCTGTGTTTTAGAGGACGGACAGGTGTTTGAAAAAGCAGGCGTCAATATATCGGTTGTCTACGGAAAACTGCCGACACCGGCGGCACAACAAATGAGAAGCCGAGGAAAGACTCTTAAAGAGAACGCAGATCTCAAGTTCTTCGCCTGTGGTGTCAGTTCTGTAATACATCCAAGAAATCCAAACGTACCGACACTTCATTTCAATTATCGATATTTTGAAGTGGAAGACGTGACCAATAATGAGAAGCACTGGTGGTTCGGTGGCGGAACTGATATGACTCCTTACATACTCAATGAAAATGATTGCATTCATTTCCATAAGACTTTAAAGAATAGCTGCGATAAACATAATAAAGATTATTATCCAAAATTCAAGAAATGGTGTGACGACTACTTTTTTATTAACCATCGCAAAGAATGCCGGTTTGATTTTATTAATCAATTTAAATGAAATTATTTAAAATTATGTTTTATTAGAGGAATCGGTGGATTGTTTTTTGATGACATGGATTATCCCAACCAAAAGGATTCCTTCGAGTTTGTCAAGTCTTGTGCTGATTCTATCACCACTTGTTATATACCTGTTGTTAATAATAATGTAACAAAAGGTTATTCTTATGCCGACAGACAGTGGCAGCTCTTAAGGCGCGGAAGGTATGGATAATCGATATTTTGTATTCAATTCAATCTATGATCAACTTATTTGTATACAACAGATATGTTGAATTCAACCTAATCTACGACAGAGGAACTAAGTTTGGACTTTTTACTCCCGGTGCCCGTTATGAAAGTATTCTAATGTCGTTACCATTAGTGGCCAAATGGCAATATTGTCACTCACCTGAACCCAACTCTAAAGAAGACAAATTAATTCAAATTCTCAAAACACCGAGAGATTGGGTTTAATATAAAAATCATTTATTAATATATTTATAGTTTTACCCTATATTTGGTAAAACAAATCAATTATTGATACATTTATGAAAAAATTTATATAAATTTTATTTACCGTTAAGAATAAATCATTATATAAATTAATTCACATTTTATAAAATAGTCTATTATTGAATTTGACAGAAATGATAGTTACTATTAGTTTTTTGAGTTTTATAAAGTGTATGTATTACCGGTAAAACAAATACCGGTAAATGGTTACTTTCGCCAACCGCCGAGCCATCCTTTGACGAAACCAGTAATCCCTGTATTTTTTGGATTAGTTTCAGTCTCAAGTGACGGGAATTTTATGTGATTTAAAGCCAAATCAAAAAATAAAGGTTTGCATGGAATCGCTTTAAATTGTGGCGGAAATTCAGCTAAAGATGAATTACCAGTTAATAGTTCGCTATCTTCATAGTAAGTGTCCAAACGTGATATCAAAGGCTAATAAAATGGTGAAATTATAGTATATTTATCACATTATTATATTAACAAATTATTATGACTTACAGGAATGTCTTTATTTGTCTTAACTTTCGTTTCAGATGACAACTCATCTTTCATTAAATTATTGGCGTAAAGAGTAAACTTCTCAGACTCTGATTTGGACATCAATTGCTTCAATTCTGATTTCATTTCCTGTTTTCAATTTAAACAATAACCGGTAAGTATTTGATAGAAAATTATATTAAATTGTTAAATACATTAGTAGTGTTGGGATCATTGATGGCATCTTTACAGTACTGAGTGGACCGATGAAGAAGAGCCACCGATTCTTTCCAATTATTTTTATTGAAATTTCCGATATGATAGCATCGGAAAGCCTTGAAAGTTGTTATTTTTGCTTCAATTTGTTTGTTAAATAAGTCCAACGCATTACTCGAGCCATAGAACTGTTCCAAAGGCAATGACTGCATCTCATTAAAGCTTCCGATAATGATTTCAAACGGACGGATCATTTCCGATGAATTTTGTAATGTCTTTATGAGTTGCAAATTACGTCCAATTGTTAGATCAAGTCTTAAATATGATAAGTAATTAAATAATAAACTCTTTTCTTGATTTGTTTCTCTTAAGAGTTGAAGACAATCCCGACATTCAAAAATAATTTTCTCAATTTGAGACACTTTTGCTGATCCGATGACCAGATCTTGTATTAGCAATAAAAACGTGCGGATCTTTTCTTGTTTAATCGAAATTGTTTTGCCTAACCATTGAATTTCACTTAATGTTACCGATTGTTTTTCTCGGGCCTGAAGTATTAATTGCTGTCAAATAAACAATAGTTTAGTAATTTGTAGTCAATTGGTTTACAAATATTTAAGACTTACGTCTAACTTATTAACCAATAACTGGTCATCCATTTCATTGACCTCACTCTGCATTCGGCTCAGATCTTGAGCCCCAATATTTTGATCTCCAATATTAAAAGCACAATATCTGAGAGTGGGTTTGATTTCATCGCATCGTTGTTTATAATGAGCGGCCACTTCTTCGTCAGCAATGGTTTGGAAGAGCTTTTCATATATAGTTTGAGCCTTCTTGAGGAACTCACTCGCTTTAATCCATTCTTCAGTCTCAAAATAAAACAGTCCCGTCAGGTATGAGGCATAAGCACTGGCCTCTAGTTTAGTGCGAGCGTCACATTTGGTCGGTTCAGTGTTACAAATGGTCTGCAAACTGTTACCATAATTCACTGCTTTCTTATACTTCCTCATCATATGAAACTTCTTGCGCGGCTCTGTATTGGCCTCTTGTTTGAGTTGCATAGCGTGAGCCCAACTCCTTTCGGCGCACATCAACGGTATCATCAAATATCTGATGGGATCCTTCTTTGCTGTCTTAGCCTCAGTGACCAACTGATTGGTTACAAGTTTAGGCTGATATGTAGAGCGCGCTTTACCCGAGCTCTGGACATAATTTAGTGATCGTCTCAGTCGGTTAAGACGTCGACTACAGTATTGTCGATATCGATGATAGTCTCCGTGTTTGAGTCCGTGTTGGCTCTGAGTCTCTTTGACCACATGAAGAACTATAACAAAATCAATTTTAATATCATTTGACTAATTCTAACCATTGATGACATACTTTCAAATGAAATGCTATCCTTATGTGAGACATCAGTGGTGTGATTGACCACTAAATCAATGCAATCACCTGAAGACACGTCGATCTCACCCATAGTTGTGACGATAACTAACTGATTGATTGAATCACGTGATTGACAGCAATCCTCACATCAGTTATGTCGACATTTCATACATTCAATGCAAACATACATTCAATGCAAACATACATTCAATGCAAACATACATTCAATGCAAACATACATTCAATGCAATCATTTGAACCAAAATTATTGATATTTCTATTAAAATGCAATCAATTTATTAATTAATAATTTACTACAAATAAGATAACAATTAATTCATTTATAATTAGACAACAATTTTATTAAATAAAATTAAAATTAAATTAAACTCTAAATGTCTTATAAATTGTTTGTTGACTTTTATCGTCATTTATAAACAAATTGAGTGAACAAACAGTTTGTATATGAATTGTATTATGAAATTCATTGATTGATTGATAAATTGTCAGTCATTTTGAAGTATTTTTAATTAATTTATAATTTCAAAAGCAATACAAATGTCAGACAATTTAAGACATTTAATCGGTGAAGACAAAGACATCGACATTTGGCGCTTGAGTTCAGCTAAAAGTGATCAAAATTTAAGTCATACTCATCGCCGCAAAGTCGAGTTCAATGTCAGCCAAAGATTGGCCACAACTGACGGTTCGGGTGATGACCACATCGATAGACATTTTGCCGATAGTATGGCCAAAGAGTCCTCAGATCGAGAAATGAAGATTGCAGTGGTTGTGTTGGATTCAGTGAATGTGATGACACAGTATCTGATAACACATCCATTTGTTGTGATTCGCAGACAAACACAAGTATTTGTTATTATAATATAACAATTGAATTGAATTTAAGTGATAAATGTTTGTTGTCTTCAAATGAAAGGTCACTCTTCGGAGTCAAGTCTATCACTTGACGCCATTCACTGTCATTGCATTTATTGTGAGTCTTCAATCTAAACAGGGATTCGGTGTCCTTTGGAAAGGTATCGCCAGTGTCTTCATCACAAAAGCCATACAAATTGGTTTTGAGTCAGTGATTGCTGAGTTGACCACATTTCCCAAGTAATGAATGATTGATTATTTTATTATAATTTATAAGTTATTTTTCAATATAAATTGTTTTCTAACTAATCTTTAGAGATATTAGTTCAAAACGAAAGAGTTTTGAATGCATTTGTCAGCACTTAATCCTCAAAGGAATGGCTATAATATTGGTGACACCATTCATGTGTTCGGGTTCTGCCGAAACAGTCCAGAGTTCAATTGCAACAGAAAATCCCGGTATTTTTGATACTATTTGGGAAGGATTTCGTCGAATAACTCACTGGAAAATGGATCGAAAGCTTCCCATTTGGCTGATATGCGGACCAACTCTTAGTTATCATTTAGGATATTATATCATTTCTAATTGTATTCAAAATATAGCATTTTATGCGAGAACTGCTGACATTAAAGATAAAAACAATGAAAATACTTTTACTAATAAATACAGAGATATTATGAACAACTTTTGGGGACAATTAGTAGCAGATATAATGCTATTCCCCTTACAAACTGTTTTAATGAGGTATTCATAACCGTAATTACATATAAATTCATTATAAACTTACATTTATAACATTTGTAACTGAAATGATAACTTAAAAATAGTTGACTAATAATAATCACAAAATAATATCTCCATAATAGGCTCTACCTTCAGGGCACCAGAACTATCATCGATAACATAGAGAAGCCCAACGCTGTTATACCAATCCTATCTAATTATGAATCGACCAGTGATTGCATTACAACTATTGTTAAAAATGAAGGAAAGTCCGGTCTCTTTAAAGGATTTGGAGCTCTTGTTCTTCAATATTCAATTCATTACTTAATATTGAGATTAACTAAATGTTGTCTAAAGAAAGCAATTCCTAGTCTTTAATAATATAATAATAATAATAAAATTCATTTATTTGGTTATATATTTTATACATAATTATGTTTTTGATGATAGCTTAAAGAAAACGTAAAATAAAATAGTTTTAATCATCGAATTTAGTTTTGTTTGTAAATGAATTCTGGTTTAAATCGATTTTAAACTTTTCTTTAGCTGACCTCTTGGCCGCCCACGAGGGGTGCAGCGATTCACCACTATTTACATAGCTTTTATCTAATGATAAATATTTAATTATTATTTAAAATACGTTAAAAAGATATTCATTTAAATATACCTTTAATTTTATTATTATTATTATTATTACGGTTTATATTCTTTGGATGAGTTTTCTGGTTCTGGAAATCTTTCGTTTCAAAACGTTTGTGTGATTTCTCAAAACCTTTCTTTTCGTTTAATTTGTATCTCTTTTCTTTGATATTATTTTTTCCATTTGTTGTTCTCTTTCTAAAAACATTTTCATCCATAATTTGTTCAGAATCTTCCTCCTCTTCTTCATCATTACTTTCCATATTATCGGATAAGAAGAATGGATCAGATTTTGTTTTATTTATTTCAGGTGTCAATTGATTGTTAGGTTTATCAACATTTTTATCACTTTTAGTGTTTGATTTATTGATTTTCTTAATCTTTCTCTTATTATCATTTAAGTTGTTGTCAGTTGATTCAGACGTATGATTGACAGCTTTAGACAAATTTGTCTCTTCATTTTCAGACACTTCGTTTTCATCGACATTAATGCCTTTTTTCTTAAGAATTTTATTTCTTTTAATGGCTTTCTTTTGTGTCCAGATCTCGATCTGTGAGGGCAACCATTCATCGCAATTTGGATTTTCTTCTTTAAACTTTTCAACCGCTTTCGCTACCATTTCATTGATTGCTATTTTAGCCAAACATTTCATATCAATAGTTGAGTGAATCTTAAATAATATTTAAAATATAAATAAAAATTATTATCTGAAATATATTTATATCATTGAAAGCATACATTAGTAATGATGTCCTCAAAGTATTGTTTGTTGTGAATGAGCGCCTGTTTGGACACTTCGTCCACATTAACGGTCTTTAAAATCGCTAATTCTTTGCGTTTGTTGTCAATCTTGTGATCATATTTTTTAGTCGACTCTTGTGTCACACTATTAATCAACAAAAGTAACAACAATTAGATTTAATAAAATAGAGACAAATTGTGACAATAATTGTAATACTTTTTTGTCGCAAAAGTTTTCAATTTTTTTATTTGTTTCACATCTTTTTGATAGACATATCGTTTGCCTTTTCGTACAATTTTTCGCATCAAAACAATCTATAAATCAATTAATAAAAAATCAATTAATAAAATAAATAATTATATAAAAAGTGAATCAAAGACCTGATTGTTAACCAAATTCTTGTCCATAGTTTTGGTCACTTGAGATGATTGTCGACTAAAACCACTTTCAAAACAAGTGTTGTATTTGAGAGAAGATTCACACGTTTTGAATGACTTTAAAATACAATCAATGATTGACTTATATTTCTTACATCAATGACAACCACATCTTGTCTTTGATTTTCAGTTTATGATTATTTTAGTCATAATATGATTTAATTAATTTAATAATTAATTTAATAATAATATTCACTAATAAAGTAAATAATTTAATGTTTTTGTATTAAAAATATTAATTTAAGTGAAAAAAAGTGTTAATCAGTGAATCAGTGAACGTATTAATTGAATACAAACAACACTTTTGTTTGTTTGTAAAGCAATTCTCCATTTAATTGTAGATTTGCTTTGACTTAGACTTTGAGATCAATTAGAGATCACTTTGTTGGACAATATTAGATATAATTGAGTGGTATTTAAGTTAATAAAAGATAAACCGATTGTATTTAGATATCTGAAGACATGTTCGGACGCTTCGTAACAGTGAGTCGTTTGTCGGTTAGAGCCGTGAAGTTGCGGTCATTGAATGTAATGAATGGTAAGTTTTTAAGTATTAATATATTTTTATTGATATATTGATTAACGTTTTAATTATTGACGATTTCAGTGACCCGAAGTGCATCATCTAGTGTTGACCCGAACCCGGGTTTGGCGGCACCAAAACATGGCCGAAAAGAGACGGAGGAAGAGTTTGACCAAAGATATATCAATTACTTTAACCGTAAAGATATCGATGGCTGGGAAATCAGGAAAGGCATTAACGATATGCATGGTATGGATTTAGTCCCCGAACCAAAAGTGGTGATCGCCGCTCTTCATGCTTGCCGTCGGGTCAATGATTACGCACTGGCCGTCAGATATCTTGAGGCACTCAAATTCAAGAGTAGGGAAAACAAAGAGATATATCCATACATTATTCAAGAGATTAGATCGACTCTCGACGAGTTAGGTATCAGTACTCCTGAAGAGTTGGGTTACGGCGAACCCGAGTTAGCTCTGGCCAACCCTTTCGATATGCATTAGTCTTATTGTCTATTATTGTTTATTTGCTGCCATTACTTACTGTATAATTAAAGTATAGTCTCTATAGTTAGTAATGATAATAAATACAATTTATTTAAAAATCTAAAATATTGTTTTAATAATCACATAATTTTATAAAATTAATTAATCATAAATTAGTTTTAAAAAATAAATAAATTTGTTGACTTAATTAAATCTTATTTATATTAAGGATAATCAATAAAATATTGATAATAAATGAGCAGTTTATGTGTGTTTGCTTATCAATATAAATATATATATATATAACATGAAACAATTGATGACAAATAAATTTGAACATTCACAATTTATGAATTTATATAATCATAATTACAATATCAATGTTTGATTTGTATTATAAACAATCTCTATTTAATAACTTTGCCTAAGTAAGTTTCCAGGAAATTTATATAACTTACAAAATGAAATAACTTATATTACAAATATTTGAGGCACTCTTTAAATATATGTAATTTATAAACTTTATAAACAAATGATATAATTGATAAACTTTATAAAAAAGTTTTAAAATTATTTTGATTTTTATGACAATTAATGGTAAATAAAATATTTCATTTATGATAAATCTAGTTTTATAATATCTAAATTGTGGTTGCATTTAATTTTTAATTAGTCATTCATTATATTTAAATGAAACCAACTTTATCAAATAATTTATAATACTTTAAATTGAAATTGGCACTAACTAATATTTGTCTCAATTTGTTAATGTAAGTGAGTCTATCTAAAAACGGTATAATTTTAAAAATTAAATATACTACTGTATATACCAAAATAATTTTTTAAAAACATTCAAAACTCAATATCAAAATAATATATTACTTTTAATTATATTAATTATTAAATTATTTTAAATAATTTGATTAAATTATATATAATTTAACTGTTTTAAAACTGCAATATCGCAACAATTTAATCACTATTACTAAATTTTCTAATATAGACCAAAACTCACTTATTATCAAAATGAGACAAAATGTATGTTTAGGTAATTGTGAGATTCGGACAATAAAAATATACCATAATTTAAAAATTTAATTTTAGAAATATAACAAAAAATAGTCTAAATGTCGGTTTCAGATCTCAACGTTTAACTAATACTGGATTTCTAAGAAGGAGAGCACTTTCCGCTGAGATTATGGGTAAACCATTGTTTCGATGATAATTGATTAGATGGCTAACGCTTTCAAATGTCTTATCTTTTGTTCGTACCTTAAAAAAATAAAAAATAATAATTAGAAATATATTTACAATAGTTATAATTGTTATTTAAAAAACATACCACTCCTTCAGGATCCACAAGTAGTAAGTGTTTCCTAAATCCGCTTTGCATACCAGTTAAGACATACTGTCCAACTGATCCTTGAGATTCTCTCACAAGAAAATCTCCATCTTTTACAACAAGTGTTTCACTTTCTTTACGACTGATAGGTCCGTGAAACCATTCTTCTTGTTCTAATTTACAATTTATTGTACTCTTTGTTGTTGTTGTTGTCGTTTGAGAACAATTTGCTTTTAAAGGGTCTGTCGTTACCTCTGCTAAAGCACTATTGAATGGTTCTGTCAAATGATTATATACTGTATTAATAATTAGTTAAAAACTAAATTGTTTTCATGTCTTACTCATATCAAATGGATCTTTTGCTGTTTGTATCACTGACTCATTATTTGAATTATCTGTTTTATTTTGATTGTTATTATTATTAGAGTCATCAGTGGAACAATTGACATATTGATGATCTACTATTTGGGTGTTTGGATCAATGATGGAGGACTCTGATTGTGTTGTATTGATGTGGTCTTGAATATCAATATTTAAATCAATCAAATTAGGACTGTTTTGTTCGTTTGACTTCTTAATAGCTGTTCTCGGAGCTGCTTGTGGTACTCTTTGAGTACTTGAACAGTCTCTAAGAGATGTTTTAGAGTTTGTTTCAACAGGAGGCACATCAGGTGGTATTTTTCCGGGTAAATCATTATAATAATCGCGTTCATCCAATCTATTTTTACTATCGTTGTCTGTATTAAAATTGTTATTAATTGTATGACACAGACCATTAGGAACAGCACTTTCGAGTCTATAAATAAAAATAAATATATAATTAGAATTAAATATATTTATATATTGTATGAATTAAATATTCAAAAATTTCAAATACATTTCATTGACTGAAGTAGTTCTGGGACTTCGGTTCAAAAATTCTTTAAATCTGAGTTCAAATGCCTGTCCAATAGCAGTGATAACATCATGTGCGAGACCGCCGCCACACTCGAGTACAAAACAAGCTCTACCATACCTGTGATCTTTAGCCACATAAGACACAAAATCTATAGTATCCTAAAAATAAATTTATTAATTAGTATTAATAATAATCAATCTATAAGTTTAACACTTACAGCATCGCCTCTCGAAGCAAACGATATATTTGGCATTTCATGTTTGGCAATAACCTTTCAATAAGAAATTAATAATTTTAATATCATTTTTGATGACATGACATCAATTTATAATATATATAAATATAAATAATATAATTATAATATATATATATAGATATATTGTATATATTATACCTCTCCGGTCTCTATAGTAGTTAAATGCAAGTAAGAGCTGGTTATTACTAGATTGACATCAACGCCGGCAAACTCTATGTGTGGGCAGTAAACAAAAAATTATTAATTAAAATACTTGGATATCAACCCATTATTCCAAGACATACCCATATTGGGGGTGTCGGCTAACATCTTATGAATTCTTTTTTCAGGTCGTCTTTTCTTGTCGGGGGTCTTCAGTCGACCCAATTCACAAACTCTATTAATGCACTCTTTGGCGATTTGGGATCGGGTGTCAAAATCTAGACTTTTCATCGATGTATTGATTCCCAGACATCCGACATACTATTCAATATATATATATATCACATATTAACATAAATTAAATTTATAAAATGTAGATCATATAATTTACTAGTTAGTTAAATATTAAATAGACATCAATATAAAATAATGTATAATTATAGTGATACCTATAATTGAATTAGTATATGTAACAAATTTTGACCTTAACCTAAACCAAACCTAACCAAATTAACTTAATATTGTACTATATATACTGTATAACTATATTATATGTGGTATAACTTATCTTAATGTTATTATTTGTGATATCTGACAAAATGTCAAAATAACAATTTTAAGTTTAATAAATTTTCATATTATTATAACTAATAGCCTATAGTATAATTGATTAGTTTAATAAAGTTTGTTCACACCTTTATTAATAATTAAAAGGGTATTATTTAAACTTAACTGTTTGGCGCCTCATATTACAATTAAATCATTTGTATTCATTATAGTACTGTATTTTAACAAATACATTATATAACATTGACTTATATAAGTTATATACTGTACTACATTATAATGTCTGTCTATATTAAGTTATATCATTATATTAAAATAAAACGATATTTAGAAATAGGAAATAATAGTAAGAAAATTAAGTTAAACTGTTGAATGTGTTTGAAAATGATATCCGCTTTGAGGGGAACTTTAGCCACCAAAAGGATGTAATTTATAATTCATGTTATTTTATGTCATTATCTTAATTTAATTGTGTTATTAGTAATCAGTTTGTCATTTATGTATTATATTTATTAAATGTAAATTATGATAATCAATATAAATGAGTTGTTGCAAACAATTAAGTTTAGTTCAATTAAATTAAATCAAATTAAGTGTTGATATTAATTAGAAAATTATTAATTTATTGAAAATATTATACAGTATATAATCAAACCTTTGTAATATATGACTGATTTGATTTGTTAGTGATTGAAGAAGTCATTGATTTAGTGGGAAGTTTGATATATCTTTGTGAATGAAGAGCCGCTATATGTGTTTCGTTAGACTTTCTGATGGCTTCTCTCTGCAAATGTTCGGTTCCTTTGCTTCGATGAAAACCTAACTTTAAAAGACTTGATTTGGAGGAACTGTTCAATGAATGAGTATTGGATGGAGTGTTGGACACCGGAGTTGAATTCAATAATAGTGAGTGTGGTTTTCGGAAAGTTCGCGGCACAGGAATCGGTAGTTTTATGTTATCACGGGTTGGGATTTGTGGTGACGACAACTCACTTTTGGCCAAATTTTTCAGTTTATATTCAACTGTAGAACTGTTTGTTGAGATAACTGATTGATTGTGATTTAATCCCTTAATATGGTTTGTATGTTGTGTTTGTTGGTCCTCCTGTTTTATAAAGAGGTGACTGTAGTCATAGTCATCATCTTTTAATGAAGAATAAGGAAATGGGAAACAAGAGAGCATTGTTTGACAGTTGGCATCCAATCATCAAATCACTCAACACTTAATCACTGTGGAGGACATCCGAGTTGACCATTCAAACAATCAATTCAAATAAATACAAAGTTATACTAAATATCCAAATAAGAAAATGATAGTAATGTCGATGTATTTGGTAGTGATATTTGGTTAGTGTTGGTGTCGATGTGTGGATGCAGTTATGTTAGTCATGTCATTGATGGAGTTGGCAGTCATACCACTCATACTACTACTAATACTACACATTTGTATCGCCCATTCAAATGTATAATCTCTTATCAATGAGATGTTGGGCTGAAAGGCGCGGGCGTTCACTATATGTATGAGTATATGACATCAAATACTACGGTATGCGTGGGTTTCATATATATAGTATACACACACACAGTATATAGTGAACCACTAGTACAGAGCACCGGATGTTATATATAAATATTATTAATCAATGAAATAAGCATTAATTTACTCAATGAAACCTTCAACTAATTCATCAATGAATTTGACCGTATATTTGAGTAATTTATTAAAAACTATTTGAAAATAAAAAGACAAAACAAGTTGAGAGTAATCCTTAGTGAATGAGTTGAGACACAAACACTGGTGTAATGGTTAGGATTAGTATAAATTGGTATGAATTGAGGCACTGTTAGTATGTTTCACATGTGAAGCCTAACATCAAACTAACAGCTATACGATGCTTACAAAGCCTTCAGTAATACTCGATGTGAATGAATGAGTGCTTTAGTTGTGGGGAACGCCTCCATATAGTGTACGTAAATGCAGAGGAAATACATGTTAGCACAGCCACTACAGGCACAGCCATCAGTGCATACAATCATCAACAACAAGCACTACAGACAACTAACTAAACCAATTGAGGGGACGCTACAGGAAGCGTCATTGCCCGGGGCTTATGTCGACTTGAATACAACACACACAGAGCACTGGATCCCTGTCCCGCTCCCTCTCCCTCTCTCCGCTCTATTATCCATTGCTAATGTATTGCCTCTACTATTTAGTCCCCCTCTCGCTCTCATTCACACTAAGTCTCTATAAATGGTTTGAATCACATATCGAGGCAATAGATTGTACCAACTATTTGACTATTTTTACTATTTTATACATATTTACTCTATTTATACCTATATATTAACCAAAGTCTATCACTTTTTATAAATTTCAATATATATTCAATAAAATACAGCATATATTGTAAATAGTGATACATTTATGTCGTTTTCCATTAGATTGAATATATATATATATATATATAGAGAGAGAGAGAGAGAGAGAGAGAGAGCTCACGTGAACGGCTAACATATAAAAGACATTTAAATGTTTGAATGTTTGATAATTGTCTCAATTGTGTGATTGTATACCTCAATGATGTATTAGGCAATTCATACACAAAAGTCAACATTGAATGAGATGTTATTATTAGAAACGCATTATTATTACTATAGTATTGTAGTAGTGGTTGTTGTGATTTAGTGCCCAATGAATCACTATATCGACCAAAAGTCTAAGGAAGAGAGTGGGAGAGTGGGTGAGGAAATGAGAAACAGGGAGAGGGAGACAACTATAAGGCAGAGGGGGAGACATAGGATTAGATCAACAGCTCTGATACCAAGTCGTGGTCCAAATGTTGGCAAATGCCAAACAAGAGACTCACTTCCAACAGATGGTCGACTACTTCAATACCATTACAGCCAGTGATTCAACTCACGAGTCGACCCAAACCTATGACCACTTAATATAATATAAGCAATAATATCGTCACGAGTTCTATATAACAATCCTTTATGTATTCAAAAAAGTTAGTTAAATGTTTTGAATTAAAATTAATGAAATTAACATTAGATGAGACAAATGGCCACTAATTTTCATATTTAACTTAATATTTAAACAACGCTTCAGTGAACAGACATACAGTCAATTTATGTTTGAATTTTGGATATACACTATATTATACAGTACTGTATGTATGTATATGTGTGGACAAGTAGCTGAACGGGAAGGCAGTCAATCTGAATGTCATTCTGAATGCTTTGCTCTGAGCACCGGTGCCTCAATTCTCCTCTCACATCCTCTATAAATAAATGTAAAAATGACCCAAAATTTCATACAGTATTGGTTTAAATGTAATGTATTGATAATTATTGTATAAAAACTTACTAATAGTATGTACCGTAAGTAAAATATTTGGTCTCATTAAACATTATATAATTTCAATTCGTATTATAGACATATAGAGTATCAATTATTAATATCGTTAATTTAAATAATAAAATAAAATAAATATTTTAATCTTGTATTTCATAAAATTGCCTAAAGTTTTAGATAAAAATACATGTACTAATAATGTGGTTAAATTTATTATAATAAATACATGACAAATTTCAAAATAAAATTCTAAAACTTTTTATTTAAATTTCTAATAAAAACTTAATTGTCCAGCAAATACTAGACGTTTAACAACTCTAATTAATTATCAATTTTTGATATCAATTTGAAACATATTAGTAACTTTAGTTACTATTACATGTAATTTTAGATCATATAAAATAGTATAAAAATTGTTGAAAGACAACATTATGTCTAAACGAGTCTTAAGTTTATTAGTTTAATAACATTTTAATTTCACTAATCAAAGAATATTAGATTTAATACATAGGATATATTTAATCAAAACAACAAAACATGAAAATCTAAAAAATGTGTTTATTTTATTAAATATCATAACTTATGATTAGCTGAAAACCAGAGATAAAACTACTGTATCTTAAAATGAATGCTTTTTTACATTAGATATAATTACCGCATATACTGTACAGTCTGTACTACATTAACATAAATTAAATATACAGTATATTTATAATCATCAAACATTTGCTAATAATATTATTGTATTAAATAGATATATAATTTATAATATTCAAACTTATAAAAATAAAACAATAATTTTTTTATGCAAAAAAAGTAATTAATGTATTATTATATAAAAGATAAATTTTTATCAATAGTGAATATTATATAATTAAAATACTGTATTTAAATTTATGACATATTATGCTAAAATATAAGACAATTGAAGTGTTGACAGTGAATACAAACAATTATATAATACAGTAATATATTATATATTATTTGAATGAAACTTTTAAAGACAATTCATATTAAATGAGTTGATAGTTGTAATGCCAATGAATGATAAGTATATTGATTGGCAATAAAGTTGTTTTTTGACTTAATATAAATTATAAAAAACTTTTTTATAAGTAATACTCAATACTTGTTTGATTACAATTTGCAAACCTGCTATCATTGCTGTCATTATTATCATTGGTATTGATAGCTATGGGCAACATTGGTCTCAATGGTTTCACCATTTGCTTCAAACATACCATTCCTTACACAACAACCACTTCAACCACTTTTCTATACACACTATCAGACACTTGACTATAGGTTCAAGTAATGCATCACTAATGCCATCACTTGTAGCCATATATCAACTCAAACATCAACTAAACCAATACTTTGGTAAATCAATTAAATAGCAATCAATAATTGATTGGTGATAAAGATGATCATCACAGACATTGGTCATCACTATACCATGCAATCAATGGCATCAATGATGACAATCAAAAGACAACAGCATAACAAATAATAACAAATGCAAACTTACCCGACAAATGGTCCAGACATGCAAATTAATGGTCAGTGGCCGAAGTGGACAGTCGTGTCAATGGCAGACATATAGAGCCGATGATGTGGTCAGTGTAATGGCGGTCATCCTAAGTGTCAAAATATGGATCAATTGTTTATCTTTTATTATATTACTTAATGACAACACAATTGTTATGCTATTGACTGCTGTTTTCATTGAGACAATACACTGAGCGCACACCTCTACTAACAACAACAGTGAGTGCAGTGAACATCCCTATCAACTATGCAATGTGTGGTCCAATGGCGCCAAACGTTAGTTTGCATTCAAAGCATTGATTGGCGCATAAAATACAGTCATTTCTGTAAATACGTTAGTGTTTAGTGTTTGTCACACATATCACACCATTTGATCCAATTTTGACCACAATTTCACCTCTAATATCACATTTGTGGCTAACAGTCATCAACATTAAGATGTCACACAAAAACATTTATTATTCGGATAAATATTACGATGAAAAGTTTGAATATAGGTTTGTATGCATTGATATTAACATTGATATCATCTATTGTCATGTCTTTGAATGGTATACTGATGTGAATTATCTTTTAAAGACACGTTGTTCTGCCTAAAGATATCTCCAAATTGGTACCGAAGACTCATCTTATGTCTGAAGCTGAATGGAGAGGACTGGGTGTCCAACAAAGCCAGGGATGGATACATTATATGATTCACGAACCCGAACCACATATTCTACTATTTAGACGACCGGTCACTCTAACGGGTCCACCGCCGTCACAGGTGGAACAGTTCAGGGCTGAGCTCAATGAACAGTGAATGAGTCGACTGTTGATACAGTTGTTTGAAGACAATCGGCGGTCATCTCATTGATCGATGTTTGCATTCAAAACAATTACAATCTAAATGTTATTTTTATTATTATTTGCACTTAATATTCATTTCTATCTATTTTGTGTACATATTGTATCAGTTGTTCAATAAAATGCTATTTTTGTTTAATTTGCAGAAATTTAAGTCAAGTCTAAGTAAAAGTCAGTTTATCGATATTTTAATACATTTATTCACTATTTAAATATAATTATGCATACATTTGGTAATTATTTTATAAATATAAATATATAATTACCGCTAATAAAAAAAATACAAATATAAAAAATTTTTTGTTTAGATATTAAACACATGAATATATAATTATAATGAAATATTTTATTCAAATTTGTATATAATTAAAAACTTGAGTTTAATTAAGACTAAGAAATATAATAAAAAATGAAAATAAAATCTTAAGAGAATCGCAATTATGGCTCAATTGCCGCGATTTCATCAATGATTGGTGACTTGAGTTGAGGGATACGCGATATTTCCATTAATTTAGTGGACGAGTACTTTTGGCGACAGTTCTTAATATCAAATAATACCTTATTATTAGACAATTTATAATTTTTAAATCATATAAATACCTGAAACTTTGATTTTTCCGACTTTAGTATAACTTTACAAACTCGTGAAGCAAACGACATAAGCTGTTGTTCGCTATAATTGCTATAATATGCCAGAGTTGGCGTCCATTTCTCTGACAAATCGTTAGTCTCGGCCAGAATACGGAGAGTCACGTAAAGAACAGTTGCCGCCAAAAGAGATGGACGCCAGTGGGCGCACTCATACTCAACGAGTGTCAATTCCATCAAATATTTAGCCACACAATGAATACGAGAGTCGGCGTACGCGGCCTTAGAATTGCGACGCAAGAAGTGGATGGGTAGGGGACGACCCAACTCGAAGTTTAGTGACCTAAGTATAGCCAATTCCATCTTTATTATGTCTCTCTTCTGATACAATTTGTCGCATATCATCACAAAGTCTTTAATGTCTGGCGGATATATCTCTTCAAACTTGGAAGCGATGTAGAAGGCGGTCACTCCAACCAATTGAATCTTATCTTTGCTAATAACTTCTTTCATGAAGAAGCGGTCCATTATTGAAATACCCAAATATAAAGTTTCTGGAAGTAATTTGAACTGATGGTGAACATTGATCAACCAATCAACAAGAACTGCTCGCATACGAGGAGTCATCTCCTTCTGAATCGATAAGAAGTTCGGACTAACGAACTGTTCCTTCTGTTAGTTTTAAAACAACTCACTATTAGTTTTAAAAGTTAAATATTACTTAAAACTTACCTCAAGTCGTCTCAAATAATTATAGATATCATTGACATAACTATATGTCAGAAAAACGTTAGACTCGTCATTGGCATCAATGTCCTCAACATTATCGGGCAAACATTGAGAAGAAAAGCCTATTTCTTGATCTTCAATATTAACTTCGGGCTCAACCTTAGCTTTTGTCTTCTTGTTAGCGTTTATTTGACTCTTTTTCATGACATCTATAGGAATCCGTGATTTAGCCAACGCTTTGTTTTCCTCTGCATTCTCATCGTTGACTGAAGTTTTGCTCGACTTTGTATGTCTTGACACACGAGTCGTTGTCTTTAAAACAATTAAACAAATCAGTTAAACAAAAGATATTTTATCACTTAAAAGCTAATTACCTGTTTGTTAATCGCTTTGTTTGATCGCTGATTGGTCTCACCGATGGCCCGATTTTGGCGCAAAGAGACGGCCAGCGGAACTCGTTTTGAGTTCAATGCAAGTGTAGTCCGACTCTTGAGTCCAACGAGTTTTCCGCCGATACCAACACCTGACTAATCATTTTAAACCAAATCATTAGTCAAATATAATCATAATTAATAATAATTAACAAATGTCTCACCGTTTGTCGATTTTCTCCAATGTTTGACATTATATATGATGTCTTAATATTAATTAATTGAAAGATCAGTCAAAAAATGATTTAATGATTAAATAATTTAGTGATTGAGTTAATTGAAGTTAAATTGAGATATGATTTAAATATCAATTTATAGAGTAATTCATTAAGTGTTGTGTTTCTAACAATTGAATATTCAATACAACAATCAAACAGTCAGTCAATCAGTCAGTCATACAATGCATTGACCGTTGAATTGTAAATCAATTGCACTTTAAATTTAAAATTCAATTCAATCTAACATTTGATTGGCTCTCAGTTTAAAAGTCATTGAGTCATGCGTTCAACTCACTAATAGTTGTGTTTTACACTAGTATTGAGTTTAATGTATAAAATAGTTTAATAATAATAATAATAATAATGAGTCAAATGTTTAGAATAAGTTGAGTTTATTTTATAATTATTGAATCAATTAATTGAATGTCAATTGAATGCCAATTGTGTGTCAATGAGTGCAACGAGTGATCGCTTAACAGATGACTCAACAGAGTCTATACAAAGACAGTCATCCGATAAGTGTACCAAAAGTGGTGACACTTTCATCCATTTAGTGTCTAATTTGGTTGAAGACAATCACGTTATGACTATTAATGATTCACAGATTAATATGTTGTCAATTGAATCCATGAATTGGTCACAAAATAATTGTTTTTTTTAAATTTGATGAATAGGTTATCGCGTTTTGAGAAAACCAACGAAATGTTAGTCAATTGTAATGCTTTGGCAGTCATTAGGTTTGAATCAGCAAATCGTGATCTCAAGAGATATACACAACAATTAGTTGATCTCCAGAAAGACTTGGATTCAGTGTTTCACAGAATAAAGTTTCTTAAACTCAAACTAACTCAACAATATTCACAAGCGTTTAAAGGTTTGATTCATCAATTGATTTGTCTTTTAGTTATAATTTCTAAAGTCTTGTGATGTCATAGATTGTGGTAATGTTTTCAATCCATTCAATGAGGAAGAAGAAGAGATTAACGAAGACTTGAAAGATCTTAGTATTAATTAATGTCTGATATTTTGTTAACAGAAATCCAATTGTTTTGATTATAAAGTAGTTTTAATAATAAATTAATTTAATATTAAATTACCGTTAATTTGATAAAACATTTCCATATAATTAATATTTATTTAAATTTTATTTTGTTATTAACTTCATTGTAAATATATCATTAAAATCATAGTCAATATTACATTTTATTAGTAAAATTAAATAAATAAATAAACAATTGTTAACTGATATGATAAATAAGTTAATTATTTGTGCTAAAGTTGTATTAATTACACTACTAATTATATTAACTAATACAGGTAATGCCTATATTATATAATATAGGCTATAGTTTTATTATTATTAGTAATTACCGTAAAGTAATTATTACTGTAATATTATTTAATAAATTTCAATAAAATGGCTAAATCACATTAAATTACATTATGCATATAATTAACAGCAATCTTACACAATTTTTTTTAATAATTTTAAGCGAATTATTAAATAATTGACAAATTGAAAAATGATGATAAAATTATTCAGATAATTATTATATCTTTTAAATTACCGGTAAGTATATTTTAAATAAACAAATGTTATATTTTAAAATTTAAAAAAAAGATAAATATACTGGTAATATTTTTTAATGCAATATTTGTGCTTAAATTTACGGTAATATAAATATATGATAAAAATTAACTGCCTTTAGATGAACTCACTATAAAATATATGTAATTTTTAACAAGTTTACGATAATTGATTAAATGATTAATTGCTTCGTACCGTAAGTTTGTAAAATTGCATTAAAAAAGTGTTAAGTAATTTGATAATAAAATATGACAACTTTGTTAATCCTAATAAAGTCATATTAAATCAATGATAATTTCATATAAAAGTGACCACATTTTTGAAATAGTGCTCAATTATTGGACATTTAACACAACAAGGTGTCAATTACTATCATATATTTAATATATAAATCTATATAAAATATATATGATATTCAAAATCTTAACCAACTGTGTCTGTAAGTGACTGTAAAATAATTGACAAATTAAGTCAAATAATTATTAATTTTTAATAATAATATGAATTCATAATATAAGGCAATTAGAATAAAATGAACTAAAAATTATATTAAATTAATATTTTGGTTTAAAAGCTATATTATAACAATTTCTAATAAAATTAGCTAATAATGATAATAAACTAATTACGTTAATACATGTAGTGTTAATTTATTGAAATAAATTGAAAATTTAATAAATAATAATTAACGCGACTTATTATCACCGGATTTATCGGCTTTTGTCGGTAAAAACAATAGCGGAAACATTCCTATAATACAACCCAATGTAATACCGAAAGCTCTGCCCAACTGTATTGACCATCGGGTGCGAGTCATCTGCAGCTGAGCTAATGAAAGATCTGGCGATTTAACACCAATTCTTGTGGCTAACTGTTCCACATAATAAGCTGATCCAATGCCGGCAATGTCTGACAGAGCGTTGCCAAGCCCTGCGGCGGCCATTGTTGAGATTCCTGACCATAAATAGACATTCAATACATACAATATATGGTATATCTATATATAAAATAAATTTTATTTCTAACAGACAATACCTAATGTCACACCAATAGTGGCGTCAATATAGTCGCCGGCAATAATCATAATGAGATTATCTAAAAAACCAAATCCTATGAATGGCAGCGATTGATTGAAAAAGACTTTTCTCAGTTCTTGAAATGAAGGATAAGTGACACAATTGTTGTCGCTATTAGTGTCTTGTTTGACATTTTGCTGCAATCTATGCAACTCGTCGTACAAGAACTGTCTTTCTTGTGGCGCCAATAATGCTATGAAATCTCTGACCCGATCCCTGTCCGACAAAAACGATCGGGTCGTCTGTCGGTAATTTAAATGACGATTTTGTATTGCTTTTACTCCATATCTTATACAATGAGTTGGTCTCAAATTTCTTAATATAATCATTATTTGGTTAACATTTATGAGTGATGTCAATGTATAAGAAACCAATATATTTGTCTCATAATTGATTCACTAATGAAATAACAATTAATGTCTTCAATCAAATCAATTGCAATAAAATTATCATTTGTTTGACTTTTAAAGATATTTATGTATTGTACGCATGTTTGCAATCAATTGTTATATAACTTATGCAATACTTAGCCATAAAATTTTAATGCATTTATTTTTCCACATAATTTAAATTTAACACAACATTATAGTGTTTATTATTGATTCAACCGTAAAAATTAATTAAAATCAATTGAAATATTTTATTCAATATATATATATTATATTTATAAGAAAAAGTATTACAGATAAGTAGACAAAAAGTGAATAAAAAAATATTTCCAAAAATTATAAAATAAGTAATATTTAAATATGAATACATAATTTAGAAAAAATATTAATGACGGCTTCGTCTAAAATTCAAAATAAAATTTAAAAAATTATTTAGTAAATTAAAAAATTATTTATTTTAAACAATGACTTACTTTGAGATACCGATAGGTGGGTTGTGGACATCAGCTTCTGTTATGACTTGGTTTATAGGCAATTGTGGTGACAAAAGTCGAGTGTCACTAACTGTTCGCTTTCTAAAAATAAAATAATAAATAAAACAAAAAATTGCTAAAATTAAGACAATTAAATGACAGTAAACCTGGCTCCGGGAGGAGAACTCTGTTTTAGAGTCTCGATATCATTGAAGATAACTTGTGCGCCGCCAGTGCTCGACGGAATTACCTCTCCTTTGAATACTTGTGTTTCGACCTCTCCATCACAGTTTGCCTCGTGATGTGTCAATGCATACTTCGAGGCATCTCTAAGAATATCTGATGATTTCAATTTAGAAACAGATTTTCTATTTTTGATATGAGGCTGAAGAACAGTTCCCAATTCAATAGTACCGGGAGGTCTGTGATCTATCCATTTTTCATTACCAGTCGATAGTGAGCGTCGGTGTCTTGGATTTACAACAGGAGGTTTATGTAATGAAGTACCGTCTCCTCCAACACTGGTTAGCGTTTGAGGAGTGTTGGAACCAATATATGGTGATCCATATGCGTGTAAATCGTATTCAGTCTTTGATCGTTTCGTTTGTTGAGGTGTTTGAGTACTGGCCTGACTATCGATACCATTTGAGTGAACATTTGGTGCGTTAGACGGTTTAAAGGCTGAGTAAAATTCACGATTAAAATAGTCTCTGAAATAATCAATATCTAAGTCGGAGTTCAATATTTCTTTAGCCAAATTCATCTTATTTTTATCAATCATTTTCTGTCTTTCAGTTTTTCTTTGCATTTCTGTAATCACGTGTTCAAAGACATCTTTAAGTCTTTGTCTTTCTGATTCCAATCTCTGTTTCCATACGGTTTTGATTGTCTTTTCATTTTCTTCTAATGCAAATACTTCTTGAGATTTGTCATTAAAATTTTGTCGTAACATTTGGTTTTCCTTCTGCAAGTCTGATATCTTTTTCTTGTAGATATCATCTGATCTTTCTTTATGAACCAATTTGTTCTCCATCTCTTTGATCTGTCCCTCTCTGGCTGTTAAATCCATTTCAATAGTAGCGACCCGTTGTTTAAGAAACATATTCTCATTCTCCATAGCGGCAACTCTTTGTCTAACAATCAGTTGATTTTGTTTGAGTTTTTCGTACGTTTCGTCCTTATTTCTCTGTCTTTGTTGAAGGCATTCAATCCATTGGGGATAAACTGAATCATCTTCAGGATCTTCAAGAAAACATGTGGGAAAAGCTGGTCCAATAATATTAATTGCGGCCAAGTTTACAGAGCCTATGTTATCGCATAATTTGGGATACGTTTGTCTAATATTAAATCGATTCATTGCTTTATTTATCATCACTTCTTGTGATGTTTCGGCAAATTTCATAACATGAAGAGTCTCATCGTATTCAGAAGCCGATGGATTCACACAAATAACCATTTTGACAGTTCCTTCGCCTTCAAAGTAACTCTTAAACAGATGTGTCAATTTGTTGTCTCGATAAGGAACTACTTTATTTGCACCAGTAGTTTGATTCTCTCTTAAGATATCAATACAGTTCCTTAAACCCATTAATGAGTTGTTAATATTACCGGCTTCACGAAGTCTATCGCCTGTATTTTTTGTCCTAATTGTCCGCTCACTACCGGCCAAATCAACAATAGATAACTGACTAATGGTTAGAAAGCGATTATCTTGAAGCACTTCAGCACCATTAGCATCGAGAGGCGCCTGAACCACACGAATAGTAAACACACTATGAGAACGACTGGACTCAGTATTAAGATTTGTGTGAGCAATACGTCGCCGGCGGACACCTTTGATAAACAATTCAAACGCTTCGTTAGCACTTTTGACCTCAACTTCAGTACCGGTGTGGACATAAACTCGACGTCTCGAATCTTCACGTAATACTTTAGACTGTGGCTGACGTGTGTTTAATACCGAATCAATTTTTTCATCCAACAAATCGTAGATATAATTGTTATAAATTTCGACATAAGAAATAAAAATTGCGTAATGATTATCACAACAAATGTCTTCAATAACTTTTGATTCAATAAGTCGTTGTTCCCATTCTTCGTTATTCTCTTTCTTTTTGGCCGATCGTGGAGTACGTGAAGGCGTAGAATAAGTGGGCGCTGAGGGTGTCTTAAATACTTTATTCTCTCGTTGGGCTTGAAGTATGGCATCGGGAGAGGACTGAATGGTAAAGTAGTTGGAGTCCGACGGTTTGAAAACATATTTACGGCTTTGGATATTGTTATTAATCAGTGTATTAAACAAAACATCTAAAGAACGGGGAAGTATTCCCGGCTCTTCTGGTGTGCCAACTATTGTATAGGTCTTTCCCGAAGAAGTTATTCCATATGTAAATAAAAGACCTGAAAAGACAAACATTAGAAACAATAAATTATTATATTTTTAACAAAAGTTGTAAAAAGTTCAACAAACCATTCTTGCCGTTAACCAAATCGGTAACTAAAGGAAAAGCTATGTTTTCAAAGACATCCTTTTGATTGGTATTATCAGTAAAAACGTGTTTGAATTTAAAGAAAAGTTCGGATCGTTGGACGCCATTTGGTGGCCGCACTCTAATGATGTGGTTATTATTAGCCACTTTCTCGATCACAATGTCATCGGTATAAACATTAACGGGTCGTAATCTGCAAAACACTTCGACCGGCTCTTTGTTGGACACATTGTTTGGATTCGGAGGTTTGGGTCGAGTCGGAGGTCCAGACTTCTTGAATGGGGTTTTAGGCCGACTGTCAAAAACAGACATATTATATGATTAGTTAATTTAAATTTATCAATCAATTTGACTAAATGTCTTACATTGGGGCCATCGATGGTCAATACAGATGAATGAAATAAGTATAACAAGTAATTAATAATTAAATTAATCAATAAATCGTTTGATAATAAAAATGATTAAAACAATTGATTTCAATGAATGAGTGAATCGTTTCAAACGTCTAATCGTTTGTTTGCGCTCTTAGTTTGCAACGGAAAACACACAACCAATCAAATCATAGCATTCAATATATTTCAATCATTCATATATAACGTTAGGATTATTATAATATTTTCAGTTGAAATTATTTATATTTTATACAATGTATTACAAAATGTATTACACATTAACTATAAGTTTGCATATATTTATAAATCATATGATATTAATAAATAAATAATAGTATACTAACTGTAATATTGAGAGCAATAAAGTATTTTCGACTAAACATCTATGCATTTAATTGAACTGTAATTGTGTTTAAATCATTAATTAATTAATTAATTATATTTTGATTAACAATGAAATTGTTAGCAATCATTGTATTTGATTTTAATAACCAAAGTTTGAATATTAATGATTTTAGATATTTATTTCAATTATTATTTAAATATCAAATCACTTTAAAGTTAAGTGATTTGAAATGCAAAGTAATAATAATAATATTTATTTATTTAAATAATAATACTTTATTGAATCAAATGACAGTCATATAAATATTCATAAATTATATCAATTGACAAAACCAGACATTTTAAACAATTATTTTAATAAAACCTATCATCAAAATTGTGATTGATTTTGATTTTTTTTTGTAAACATTGTTTATAAAACAGTGTATTTTAATATTTCAAATTTTCTTTTAAAATCAATATTTAAAAATTATTTATGAAAGTTAATTTTTATGTATAATTAATTAAATAATTTTAATGTTAAAAAGTCAATGAAGTGGAAAATACTAATTTACAAATTATAATGTGTTTAACATTTGCAACTCTGGGTTAGTTTACTTAAAATTTGAACAAAAAACTGCCTAAAGTTGTCAATGGGTTTCAATATATTGTAATTGTTATTATTATTCATAGTTTTGCAAATACAGTATACATTAATTAACTGTTTGAGAAAACTCTTAAAATTAATTAACTTATTAAATACAAACTTCATTTGTATAGTAGATTGAGTGCACTCTATAATATAGATTCTATAGTTGTATATATAGTGTATCTTAATGTCCATCCAATTGACAGCACATTAAAGTGTTAAAAGTAAGCGTTTGAATAAACTTTTCAATGAATCACTGAATAAATTGAATAAATGAATGTAAATTATTTGTATGTTTTAAGTAGAGTTGATATAATACATGATTTAGAATTGGTTTAGAAATTGGTTTGAAATTTTTACATAGAATAATATAATATTGCATAATATAAATATTGTTTGTTTTTATTAATTTTATTATTATTAAGAATTTGTTAAAATAATTTATTGCAATTTTAGTAATATATCAGAATCTTATGCAGTATTAATCAGAAATATCTATAAAAAATATATAATTGAAAACATAGATAAATATTGTATAAATACATTTAGTACTAGAATTAAAGTGTAATTTCAGTACATATAACTAAATTAACCATTTATTATATGTATTTACGATTTGTAATATAAACTTTGTATAACTCCCAACCCTAATGTTGAGCTGTTTTTACTTGACTTAGGCATTAAATGCACACATCTTTTACATAACATAACATATAGACTATGATTTAACATTAAATTCAGTGAATTGTGTTTAGAAATCAATAGTTTATTTGCTAAACATTTCAATCGATTCACTCATTTTTTCATTCATGCAATTTATAATATTGTATATATAATATAAGATCTATATTTATAATAACATATAATAATACCGTATAATTCTACATACAGTCAAATAAAGTCTAGTTAATGCATATGTTTGTTAGTATTGATAACAAAATACAATTGAGGCACAGGTAGATAACAGACCTCATGTTAGACTAACTCATTAGACATTTATGACTTTTTTAAATTTCAATATCCGATTCTTTAACTATTCCTGTAGTTTACTATATCAACAAATCCCAGTCAGAGACCTGTTTTTATGTTATATAATTGAATGTTTAGTTATATACTATATTTTATTGATAATGACATATCTCATTGTCTTATATTTACTAAATTATTATTAATTGATTTCATTGAAAACTATCATAGATAAACCATAGATCATTATAAAAATAATAATTAAATGAAAACTATACAATATTTATATATTGAAAACGACATGAATTACAGTTTTATTTTATCAGTTTTAACAGTTGATATAAAGTGGAAAAAAGAAAAGTTAATGTAAAAGAGTCAGTATTTTTGAGTTTCAAATGTCTGTCCCTCAACTATAGACTCATAAGATTGCTATATCTGTCCGATCTTTGATTTACATTTATATCCATATCGTATGTCGTGTCGAACCCGACGCTTATCGGTGTATCAAACATCGGGAATCGTGTTATAAATGTCAATCATTTCTGACTTTCCGTCTAATGTCGTGTCAATTGATGTCTATCAGTACCTATGCATCTATTCTGTGTTTTCGTTGGTCTGTTTGATAATTAGACAAAAATTAGATATATTTTTTAGTGTTGTGTTCTGGCAATGCTATCTAGCATTCTCAACTTGTTTTTATATTATATTAGTGTAGTACTTAATTTCTATTAGTATTTCAATTTATTATATGCAATAATCAATCGATTATTCACTTATAACTCTACAAAAACAATACAAGGCTTTAATATTCAATGATTAATATCCGGAAGTAAACGTCTCTTTATTTAATCTAATTGTTAACTAATAATAAAACTAATTTCTATAAGAATGGGTCAATCAATTGTTAACAAAGACATGTGTTTATGTCAATCAAATAATTTATAAAATTATTTGTATAAGTTATGTAATTAATTTATATTATCAATAACTGATAAGAATAAATAATATATCAATAAAGTTAACAATTTATTTAATGTAGTTATTTACTTAATTATTTAAATATTATAAAATTGTTATAAAATTAAAAATTATTATGCTAACATTTAAGTCTTATAATTAAATTATTATTAAGTTTATCATATAACACAATACAGTAGATAAATTAGTAATTACTACAATATATTATTATATTACATTAATCAATCTATTCAAATATTTTATAAACATTTTGAATTATTTGACTTTTTATAATTATTATACAGTAATAATAATTATTATACTATTATTGTAATATTTATATTGTATTAAATCAATCTATTTAATGTCTGTTTTAGTTATTTTTATATATAATAAAATATTGATAAAAATATTTGTCTCATCAATAATCATTTTGGAAGTTTAATCAAATTATTGAAATATAAATATTTTGATAATGAATTTTGTCATCCATGTATTTTGATAAAATTAGTAAAAATTAGCTGTAATTATTAAAAAATATTGGTTACAATATTTTAGTATATCAATTTAGATAATATATTTAAATAAAAAACATTTGATTGTAACTAATGGTTAATTATGAATATATTATATATAGGGTATATTATAGTTCTCATAATAAGTAAATGTATGACATATTGACCCACATATACAATGTTTAAATCAAAATAAATAGTAAATGTATTTTACTAATGTTTAGTGAAAATGCAAAACGATTCCCAATAATATACAAACATTTATATATCATATAAAGGCTTTTATTAAAAACGGATTTTTGTGCTTTACTTATCTATAACTTTATTATACTTTATATAACATGAAATCAATACATTATATCCTGTTTTTTGAGTGCTTCGGTGTTAAACTATGGATATATTCTACTGTCTATACAGAATAGTATTGAGTTGACTGTAATTTTTTGAAGACTAGTTAAAATGTAGAGATAAAAGTGGAAAATAGTATAAAAGAAAATAAATTATATACAGTATATACTGTATTACCAATTGGTAGCAAATGAGATGATTTTTATTTGAAAACTACGTCCATATAGTCCTGATAAGGTCCGGATCTACCAATTAAACCGTTTAGTTTGTTATGTCTATCTTCTATTGATTTCATCATTGATTCACTCATTCACTACTGAATAACATAACATTTACTATAAGTTATATATAGATATAGATATAAAAGAGAAAATGCCTTCACTGTAAAGGACAGCTCGATTAAGATTACAAAATAGAGGGTAGACTTAGAGTCAATAAGTATGTGTGTGTGTGTGTGTGTGAGAGAGAGAGAGAGAGAGAGAGAGAGAGAGAGTGAGTGAGTGAGTGAGTGAGTGAGTGAGTGAGTGAGTGAGAGAGAGAGAGAGAGAGAGAGAGAGAGAGAGAGAGAGAGAGAGAGAGAGAGAGAGAGAGAGAGAGAGAGAGAGAGAGAGAGATAAATCGATGTAAGGCTAGAGCATAGGCACAGGATATGGTACGCCAGTAGACAACTGAAGAGCGCTGTTCACAGAGTCTGTAGATTTGTTTGGATGTGAGAGCAGTGGATCTGCTATGAAGTGGTGTTGTCGTACTGTTAGCGCAAGTGCTGACTATATATCGACTAACAGACACTTGGGTTAGTTATTTGCCGAGAATTGCAATAATAAGTCACTGTAGGAGTGAATTGTGTGTTATTTTTCAATTGTAATGTCACTGATTTGGTCACTTGGTTTTTGTTAAAATTGTTAAACAAATTAATTGAAAGAGTTATGTCAAGTTGTGATCTAAAAGACATTGTCGTCCAACTAAATAAAGAGTAAAATCAGCAGAAAATGAGTCATTTTTATCGGTGTTTCAATCTTGTGATTACTGGATATCATTGCAATGAACATCATCTGCAGTCCAATGAAAGTAATTCAAGACATAGACTGTATTACAGCGCAATACTTCCAAAAGGCTCACTATTTCTCATGTGTTTAATATCAATAATGACAATATCATCCACTTATAGTAAGTTAATACCTATGACTATCTCTCAATACAACAGCATAATCATTGTATATGTCATATATGTCATCCCACTCTCATAACTATCATATCTATCATATCTATTATACTAGCCATCACTTTATGTGCATATTTTTATTCTTTATATAATAAATGAAATATCTCTATCAAGTCTTCACTTAGTTATAACATTATATTCAATTTATAGCACACTTACAGTTAGTATTATATGGCAATATATAAAATAACACAATAGATATTTGTCTTAACTCTATATGTATGTTTAAATAGTATTTTGCTTAATAATATTATATTAATAATTGAATTTAATTATTTATCTCATAATGTTATTCATAAGCTGTTATTTTAGTCAAAAACAGTAAAAACATTTTCGCATGAGTTTTATATAATAGTTTTATTGGACAGACTGTAGGCTTTGTGCCAAATTTATCGACAAAACTATTTCCCGGTTAAACATTATATATATTTTCTTTTACTTTTTTCTATAATAGACAAACTCAGGCTTTTGGCAAACTTTATCATTTGAATTAAAAGTTATTAGATTTTTGATGAAAAATGCGATGACATTTTCAGATTATTTATAAAACAAAATTTTAAAACTAATTTGTTTGCCATTTATATATTGATTACAAAGACTCAGTTATAGTCAATAGTTAGTCTATTGTATTATTAGAGTATATGATATATAATATAAATTATAGAATATTATACAAACAATATGTAGTGCTTAGGACAGCACTGATTATTGTTTGTTATTTAAATGACTTTTTATAATAACTTAGTATAACATTCAGTGATAAACTATATTAATGAAAGACTTAAATATAATTCTCATTGTATTCTTTAAAAAATTGTTGTAAATTAATTAATTTTGGACTAATGGCTGAAATGACTATACAGTAATTGGGTTATGAAAAGCAGCAAACGGTTAATATATATAAATTATATAATATAGTCATACAATATAGTTATATGGTTAGACCAAATGACTGATAACATGAATATATGATGAAATGAGAGAAAATGAGGCCATAAAACACAATTGTAAACACTAAACACTAAACACTTAAAAGTTGTGATGCATTCAATGCTCACAACTATTATTGATTTGTGCTAACAATGCTTTTACTAACCATAACCATAGCCTATCATCAGAGATCTGGTTGTCTCAGTTCAGGACTTTTATTGATTTAAGTCATCTCTTGTCTACATTTCAAATGATTTCAAAGTTTTGCCTCTTTTCTGACTTTTGATGCATTTCTAAATGCTTGCACACAATGGTCTCCAATCATATAACATATAAACATATGCTAAGGCATAGCATTGTGAATATATCTTACAATATATATATATACAGTAGTGTATGCATCACTTGCTTTGTTGATCATCAAAGATATCATTTCTAAATCCTTTGTGGTTTAACTTCAGCTCAAATATCATATCATTTCTTTGTTTACTTTCTGTTTTAAATCTATCGCTGCTTTCATTTATAATAAATTTGAAAAAACTCATCACTAAATCTAAAGTCTGGTTTTCAAAAATTTTGGAAGAAATATCTTAATAGAGAATTGCAATACATTATAGAGCACTGAATATAATCTTATATACAGTACTATATATATACAGTATATATATAAGTAAAACCAATATTCACTATAAATATTTAGGAGAAGGAGGAGAGCAGTCAAGCATTCATAGTATACAGTAGTTCAATGAATGGACACAAAAAATACAGTGACTTATCTTTGTTAGAGATATATGAGAGCAAAAATTCAACATAAACTTACTTGACTAACATTTTTTAAATATAATTATATAATAAATTCAATGCAATATTTATATTGTATAAATATAAAGAAAGACCGCTTTTTAGTTTTTTATAAATAAATATACTGTATATACTATAAATTACTGTTATAAATATGATAAGACCTGATGGTTAAGTTTATTTAATAATTATATTTTGTAGGCCTGGCCTTAGATTTTTCACGCTTAGAGCAAACACATCAACGCTTTCGGCGATTAGGATTCATATCGAGTCAGTCCTATGATGTGATGGCTAATGATAGAAGTGATGATCGCATCGATGGACTCCCATTTCATCACATGCTTTACAATAATCATCGCATTGAACCATATTTTGATAGTAAACTCCATTCAACTAACATAACCACATCCGAGGGCTCGGCTGCTGTTTATCTACCGTGTCGTGTCCATCAATTGGGAGATCGCACAGTATGTTTCACTTTTTACCTCATATTATTCATACTTTTAAATAACAAATAACATAACATTATTTATAAAAATAATATTATTATTGATTGATTAATTGAATTATCACAAAACTTAAAATATATTTAATTAAAAAATTCTTTAAATAAAATAATAATATTAAAAATATTATTAATAAAACAAAAATTTATTATTATTAAAATAATTTTTAAAAAAAACTAATAAAGTATATAAAATTTTATTATACTGTTATATTATATGCAGTATAAGTAAAAAAATTAATTTAATTTAATAATTATTTCAAATCATACTTGTGTTCACTATTGTAAACTAATATATAAATTATTTTAAAATTTTGACAGAAATTTTATACATATTTTTATTTCAAATCATATTTTAAAAATAATTTAGAAATATTTAATATATATTTATATTCAATTTTTACTTTTGTTGTGCACTTTCAGTTATAATATAAAACGCTTATAAAAATTTTTTAAAAAATTTATAATATTTAATATATTGTGGTATACTTTGAAAAATTATTTAAAATTGTTATTTCCAACAAAATAATTGTCTATAAAATAAAAACTTAATATAGACCTATTGCTTATAGAGCTTAATAAGTATAATATTGTACAGTATATTGCATAAAATCTCGGCTTTTTTTAACTGCACATAAAAATCGGTAAATAAATCACAGGAAAAAAATAATTTTTAAAATTAATAAATAAGTGTATAATAATTTATAATTTGTATAATTAATTAAAAAATTTTAACTGTAAGTTTGTATTTATTATAATTATTATCAATATAATTAATATTATCAATTGTCAATAAGTGTTTCTTCATTATAATAATATATGATTTTAAGACTCAAAATTTAAACTTAATTATTAATAAATCAGCATAGATTTTAAATTTCATATTATATAAAAATTTATTTTACAAAAATATTTTGACAATTATTGGTGTAAAAACATTTATATATTAAACAAAAATTCAAAAATTGACATCTTTAATAAAATAAAGAACTTAAAATGAAAAATATTTTTTTATTTAATTTTATAATATTCATGAAAAATGAAATAAAACAGAATTTTGACAAAATATAAGAATTTGTTGAGATTTTCACTTTTATTTTGAGTTTTTAAGAAAAATCTTGTAAAACATATTTTTTCTTTTATTGGATTTTCAAAAGGATATAATTTTTATATCAAACAAAATATGAAAATATAAATATATAAATATATAAATTTATAGTATGATCCCAAACAGGGATGTATTTTCCCATATCCTTAAACATTAACATCGATTATATACTTCTATACATATAATTTCCATTTTTAATATATTTTTATCTACTTTATACTTACATTACATTACTGTATTATATGTTATCAACTTATTATGTGTATTATTACAAAAATATGATAAATTATTTCTACAAAATAAAATTAAAAACAAGTCTAAAATAATAATTATTATTATTAATTATTATTATTCAGTTTTATGTAATATATTGAAAAGAATTTAACAATAAGACTTAAATATTAGATTTAAAACCATTTTTAAAGTAGTACTTAAATAGAGTCTCAATTTATATATTAAAGTATTGAATAGCAATTCAACTGAATCTTAATAACAATCATGTTTTATAAAAAGTATTTGGTAAACATTAAGCTTATTGTAAATGGATTTAAACAAAAAAACTTAAACGAAAACCTTAATATATTTTATATGTAAATTTAGTTTATAATAAACAATTCGTTATTAATATTTTATTAGTGTAATAATTGTATGTAATAATAAATAACTCATACTTAATGAGTTATAAAGCAAACAAAATCATTTATTAGTTGCCTATTAAAGAGAAAATTAAATCGAGAATAAATTATTTATATATTATAATTAGTGAAATAAATTGTATAATAATATATATTATCGAATCGAATCAAATAAATATTAATATTAATTGAATTTAAAAATAATTATTTTAAATTTTATTTTCAATAAAAGAAATTAATAAAATAGAAATTTATTAAAAGAAAATATTTATATAAAATCACACAGAATTGAAACATTTTTATTGATGTTATATTATTGTTAAGACAAATTAAAAAATTTTAAAAAGTAAATGAAAAAATATTTAATGTGAATCAGCCTACAGGGCACCTATACATATATTTACAGTATAGGTATGAGTTCATCAATATTAGATATTATCAAAACTACCCCAGGACTTACTTACTGTTTTTTGTTGATAGAGTACGTCAATCATACTAATGTAACAAACATATCATATAATAATAATAATGTTAAAATAATAATTGTTGACAATTTAAAAAAAAACTTTTTTTAAATAAATATTTATATAAAAAAATAAATTATGATAAATACAATATAATAACAAAAATATTTTTTTTACATCTTTCAAACTAAAGAAAACAAAGTTTTTTCTTTAATTTAAATAAAATACTGAAAGTTTTGTTTACTTTTTATGAGAAACACATGTCAATCATTATATTAGTGATAAAGTGTAATATAGGCCAACATTTCATTGATACTACTGATGATCAATGAAATACCAGTGATTTATGAAATACCAGTGCTGTAAGCAATACACGAATTCAATGGAAATGTAATATAGTGTTCACTTTTATTGCTTACTATATTTTATTTAAATTGCAAAAACACATAAAGAGTTATATGTTATAACTTACAGTATAAGTCATTTTTTAAATTTAAAATAAACATAATTTATAATACAGTAAAATAAAATATATAAAAATTATAAATATATTAATTGTGACTGTAAAATCCATATATTATAATAACAACAATTTTATTTTTTCAAAATTTTAAAAATACTTTCTTATTTTATTATAAATTTAAACTTAATCATTTAAATTATTTAATATAAAAAATATATACAGAATATTTTGTAAAAACAGATTCATTTCATAAAAGCAACAAAAAATAATTAAATTTTTAAATATTTAGTATTTTCTCATATCCTTAAACATTAACATCGATTATATACTTCTATACATATAATTTCCATTTTATCATATATCTTATCTATTTTATACTAACATTACTTTACTATATTATTTGCAATCAACTTATTATTACAAAAATATGATAAATTGTTTTTACAAAATAAATACTAAATAATATAATACGCATAACGTAAACATGAAATTTATAGTATACTATAAAATCAAATTTTACTATATATTTCAAATAAACTGGAATAAAGATAATAATAAATTCTAAATAAGTAAATAAATTTATTGATTATTAAACTATAATCTTCTATCGCTAATATTGTGTATAAAAAACATTTGTATTAAATATATTTGTATGTTTTATAGTTTAATATAATATTATCAAAATAAATACAGTAATAATAAGCCAAAGGATAAGCTATGAGAGTTAATCTTACTATAGGATTATTTTATGTTTAAAATGCTTTAATATACTCCTCATGTTTTATATTATATTTACAACAAATTTGTTTTATCGCATAACACACCATATATTATGCATTCAAACGCATAACTTTCATAGTTTGTAAAATATATAGTGAATTGATTTATACACACAAAAGATATTTATTCTTAAACTTCAAAATTGTGTTTTTATGATCTAATGATTGCATCTATTTAACTATAATGGAGTAAAATTTGAGAAAAACCAGTACTTTTATATACAATTTTAAATGTATGGCCCATCCATATCATTATGTTTGTAATATTATTGTTAGACAATATACTGTTATATATTTTGAGTTTATCTAAAACATGAATAGAAGCTATCGTTAGCTGATTTTATTGAGCAGATATTTATTATATATTATAAAAATATAATAATATTCAGATTGTATCACTAATACAGTTTCAACTCTCAAATATATTATCTAATGTACACATTGAGAATATTCTGATATTTTAAAAATAATATAATATTAAGAATTTATATTAATTAATAATTCTTATATCTTATATTAATTTAGTGATTACAGTAATTTAACTAATTTTTAATATATAAATCTATTTTATTTTTTAAAAATATTTAAATTTATTATTTATATTTCTGTATAAATTCCTGTAAAGTTTGCATTATTTAATTTATATTGTATTATAGTATATTGCCGGAGGATATAAGATATTTTGCTAACGTTTGAGACTTTTTAAGTGCATTCCTTATAACAATTAATGTATTCATGTCTTAAGTACAGCTATTGTAGTGTAAAAAAGGATGTATTTTGTTGTTTTCATATATTGTGTATACAATGTGTATATACTGTTTGTTATGTGAAATATAATCTGGTAATTAAATTAAATTGTTTCAACTTATTGTAAATATTTTTTGTTGTTGATAGTCTACAAGTGACACTTGTATTATATTTGTAAAATAGTTTGACTTTACATAAGATTTTTTAATTTTTGTCATATATTAAAACTATTTAATTAAATTTGCCGATTCCTAAAAATAAGTCCTTTTTATAAATTATTTTTTATACAGTACATATAATAATCAAAGTTATTGGAAAAAATAATATATATATATAATATATGCTAATTTGGTGATATTTGGGTATGATATGTAATATACTATTATAAAGTCAATAAAAGCAATAGCATTACGATAATGTTGCTAAATATAGCATTATTGTATATTGTTGTTCAACTAATGTTGAGTTTCTCCTCCCATTTAAAGTTTACATTATGTTATATGAGTGGTTTGTATGTAAAGAAATAGATTTTTTTTAATCATTAACTGAAAAAACTGAAATAAAATGTCTGTTTTGCACAAAAGTGAAAGATATTTTTCTTTACATTAAAGTATCTTAAGTTTTACTATTAGTATAAGTATAAGTGTAACTCACAGACATACTCTTAAAACACCACAACAATGTTGACTGAGTTTACAATAAAAAAAGATTATATGAAAAAACAAAAATATTAATAACAGTATGTGGTATAACTTTATATAAAATTGAACTAAACATTTTGCTATAATAATTTATTTGCTAGTGTTATATAAGTGACAACAATTTAATTTGTTTTGGCAAATGACTTATTTAGCAATTGACATCTTTTAATAAAATATATAAATTGTCTTATTTTATATAATGTGGATGTATTATCAATATGTCATATAACTTGTTTATTATTATTAATAAGATTTATAGTTGGCTATTGTAAAACTTATCATTAGCTATACTTTTGTTTTGAGTATATTGTTGAATAAAAATTTATTGAATATGTACTGTATTTTAATTATAAAGTATATACAATATATAGCAAGTTATATTATTATATACTGTATCTACAGTATGTAAATAATATATGAATGTAATAAAATGAATTTATTATATAACAAAAAATATCTATATATTGCACTTTTAATTTAACTGATAACATGAGATATTTAATATTATGGCATATATAACGTTATACAATTATAAATGTATATAAAATTTTAAAAGTAATTAATTTCAATTTCATAATTGTTTTTAGTTAATTAAAATTAGCGTAATCTTACAATCTTTTTATTCAAATCACATATATAATTTTTATATAATTTTACATGTAGATATATAATAAATAATTATATGTATTGTTTCATACAGTATTTATATTCATTATTATTTACAAAATAATATCATTTAGTAATGTAATGAAAAGATATCTTAAATATAGAGTCGGAATTAATGTGATATTTGATAAGTTTCAAGTAATTGGCTTAAAGTTTAAAATAGATTTTTAATTAACTCAAAAATACATTAAACATAACAACAATTTTTACTAACTTTTGAATATGAATTTATTTAAAGGTTTCTTCACAATAATGACTTTGAGATCAATAAAAGGCAAACCAAAGAGATTTTTTAATATTTGGCAGTGAATTAAATACTATTATAGAAGAGTAACAAATACGTGATATTTCTATGCAATCAAATATTAGGATAAAATGAAATACATCACAAAATTGAATATATAATTTTGTGTACTTTTTATTGACAAATTCATTAACTAAATGCATATATAGTTTCATATACTGTATATTTGTCTTCTATTATGGAATTTGTGTTGTTATTCAATAATTTCATAAAATGACTCTAATATCAAACATGTATAAAAATTTTGGCAAACTTATCGTTTTGTAGATCACATATTACTTATATATATTTTTATGTTTTCCATGTATTTATGTTTTGAGTTAACTTTTTGTGAGCAAAAATATAAAAGAGTTTAGAGAATAAACTTATAAAAAGAGAGTTTGTTTAGTGTTGTAGATATAGTTAGTAATGGAGTGCTGGCACAGCACAGGCAGTCAATGCACAGGCATTGAGAGCACTGGCAAACACAACACACCAACACATACACACATACCATATATTTGAGTGAACTGACAGTCAGTGATGCGGACAAAAGCCTTCGCAGACCAGAGTATTAAACACTTCTGTAATTCTTTGACTAAATATATGGTCCGTGAGTTTGATTCACAAAACGCTTCTTTAATTCAAAAGCCGGTCTTATTATGACTGAACCGTTCTCTCAGTCCTTACAGTCCTTTAAGTCTTTCCTTTAAGATTAGCGTTTATTTTATAGTAAATTCAGCAAATTTTTGGATCAAAACAAAACATAAGTTTTAAAACCAAAATGCAATATAACTTACAATAATAATAAAGAGATAAATAAAAAAAGTTTTTAATTTAATTATTTATATAAATAACTTTTTTTTTGTAACAAGCAATTCATTGTATATATACTGTATATATGATATATGCTGTATATATTTGATATATCCAATAACTATATTTATTTATATATTGTACAATGTTTTTACAGTATTTTTCATTAATCATTGATGATAATATTTAACCACTAAATAAAATTTTAATATATTTTGTATGAAATATGTAACTTTTCTTTGCAATATATAACTTATTGAGGATATTGATTAATTGATAAAAATGTAATATATAGAAAATAAAATTATTATTTTATGTACAGTATAATATTAAATTATAATACAAAAGTTTTGCTATAAATAATAGAAATCTCATTACAAATTAAATGATTACAATTCAGTTTTGACAATAGTTTATCGTTTTTGATTTTCCTAATTTTTTAAATGTATAATATAAGTTAGTTTTATAAATAAAAAAATATATAGTCAATGGTATCAATAGAGTAGCAAAAAAATAAAATAAGAATATATTTTTAATTATTTAATGCAATATTTATAAAGTTAAACGGCTAATGTTAATTTGCTTTAATATTTAATAACATAGAGTAAGTCTGTTAATCGGATAATTGCTTATTTACATTTGACACTACCTGTCCTATTAAACCATTTGAGATTTTCAACAATAATTGACTAAAACAAAAGTAAAGATTTTTTCTATTATTTATTATTAAGATGTTTATTCTTTCAATTACTGTTAGGCCTTTAATAATCAATATTAATACGAAATAACGTTTAAAAAGATAAATACGTTAACAAAAGTTACACAAACTTCTAAGTAATGGAAAAATTTTTTTTGTAATAAATCACTTTTCAATCATACAATCGATAAAAACGAGTTTAACTTAAAATATATTATTGTATTTGCTTTGAAACTTTGTGAGCGCATAATAGCTATGTTTTGAGTTCCACATTGAGTTCATATCCATCTTATCCTTATTGTTGACGTTTACTTCACTTATTTAGATATTGCTTCTAAACTTACAATTATAACAAAAAACTATTTCCATTATACTATTGTATTAACTCAATCTTTAATATATATTTTTAGAGTATTTTATTTTTATGATAATCAGTAAATTTTATTTAAATGTAAATTTCTTTTTGAAACTCAATACTGGATAAACCCGTTAATACTTGTGTAAACTAACTACTGTATAGTATAGTATAGTACTCATATAATACAATATATTTAAATAAATTAACAAAATTACAAGTGTCAACTCTAAAATTTTGTTTTATAAATAAATAAAGTTAATATTTTTGTTTTAGTTTATAAATTTAATATAATTATATAATATTGCTCTATAAAAAATATTTTATAAGCATGATTTAATTGCATGTGAAAAGTCAAATATGTCAAAATAATTTAAATATTATCGAAAAATATGTATAATTATAAACGTTATTTAAGTATATAAAACTATTTAATTAAATTTTTAATAAGTTAATTTGTAATTCCAAGACATTTTTGTAACTATTAATATATTTTAATTATATAATATTAATATTTTAGATTTATTTATAGTATACAATATATATACTGTATATTTAAATTTTAAAAGATCAAATAAAATTATATTAAATATTTTATTGCTCATTTATAATATTTTTTTAAAGTAATATTTTTTATATATAATTTATATACATTAGAGCCAATAAAATACCAAAGATATTACTAATCTAAACAAACATTAAAGAAAATAGTTAGTGTCCTAATATAACTATTTAATTTTAGTTTTTTTAAAATTTTAGGGCTTATATGTTATCAAATATGAATAACTAATAAAATATATTTTTGAAGTTTTAATAATTTAAAAAACAATTAGCAAATACAAGAAAATGTTTGATTAAATTATGGTTAAAATAATTAGTTACTAATTAAGTTTAGTTTATATTGCAATTTAACTCATTTTGTTGCTATTACTATAAGACATAACATTGAATATAAACTAATGCCAATATAATGTTATTTGTATAAAAAAATTAATTACGATTTATTGACTATTGGTTTCAATACATTCTTGTCTCAGGTGTCGTGGATTCGCAAAAAAGACTTTCATGTAATTACAGGTTAGCTATAAATTCCAATAATTGGTAAAAATAATGTCTAAATTTGTTGTATAATCTAAAAAGTGGGCAAATTTACCTATACTTCCGACCAACGTTTTCAAGCCGTTCATATGGATAACAGCGATGACTGGACTCTTATGATACGTTTCCCCACCAGAAAAGATGCCGGAATTTATGAGTGCCAGGTATTAGACATACCATACATACCAATAATATTATAAATGATTTATATATAACTTAATTTTCTTATGTAATATTAATTATAATATTTAATTAAAAAATAATTAGTTAAGTTTTTTAAGAAATAAATTAATTTGTTCTTATATTATGATTACGAATATTTTAATAATATTTTATTGATAATCCTAACAGATATCAACGCAACCAAAAATGAGTTTATTTATTGAACTAAATGTTATTGGTAAGTATTTTTTTAATACAACTATTTTCAGTAATAATAACTATTATTATTTTAATACAAATTATATTTATTACAGTATTTTTAATTAAATTTAACTCTAACTAGATTTAGAGTATTATAAAAATTAACTATAATTTGAATTCAGTATTAGTAGCTATAAACGTCTCATAATATAAAATTTACTATTATATGCAAAATTTATTTCAATTATTATATTTAAATACAAAGAATTTTATAACTTAATTGAGTATTTCATTAAATTTAACTTAATATAAAAAAATTCAATACACGTATTATTTAAAAAGCTTATGTATTGCAATTAAAGAAAATTTCTAAAAACTAGAAAATACTAGAGTTTCTTAAATAAATGTGTTGTCTATGGGATGCCTAATAAGCATTTCCTATAATAACTTAGTTTTATTTATATTTAAATTTCTATAATACACCAAAACTATTAATAATAATTTTATTATTATTAGCATTATTTTATCAGTATTAAAAGTTGACAAAATTAATAAAATAATCAATACATTATTAAGCAATAATAAATTAATTTTGGTGTTATAATATTCATTAGCTATAAATAGAAATTAAATTGAATTATGAGATAAATATTTTACTAAATTCAACATTTTTAATAACATAAATTTATATTAATACTATACCTGTATATTTGAATCCATATTGTAATGTAAAAGTAGTACTGTATAATGTATTAATATTAAAATAACATTATATAATCTGAGGATCCCATAATATATTAATAAAATAAAAATTAATAACTAAAAAAACTTTCTAGAATTTTTCTTTAAGTAAATTTATTAAAATTTTTATTGTCTTACGAATTACACTTTGTTAAAATCTAAAATTACCATTATTTAATTAAAAATATATATAATTTGTAATTTTATTTACTAATTAAATTTAAATGTTAATTTAAATATAACTTTTACCTTTTCCTAATTCTGATTTAGTTATATTAAATTAATTATTAATATTTATATTATAAAATTATATATTAGGAAAATAATCTTTTTAATATTTAAAAATTTCTACAAAATTTTAATTTAAATATAAACTTAATTTATAGAATAGTTTACTTATTTTACATATTTTTATTAGAATGCAACACAATATTGACTGTTAAAACACTTATTGAATGAAATTGTATTTAATATATAATTTAATTTAATATATTAGTCTTTTTACATAATTTCAATCTCTTTTATATTTTACAACATATAACCCATCCGTGATTCTGCATCCCGGAGCTAAAATACATTCAATGTTTTACTTTTTATTATTTGTTCCAATACAGAGTTAACAGAGTAATAAAAAATCCTCATATATTCATAAAGTTATTGACAAAAAATCGGATTAAAAACTAAATAAAAATTATTATAAATATTGTAAAGTTATATAAATTTATGCACACGCAAATATGCAATATTATTAAATATTAAATATGAAATTTTTATGATTTTTATTTTTATTCACATATAATTTTTTAATTTGAAAATCAATTTAATTTTTGTTGTTGTTTAATATAGTAATAATATTTATTTTATTGTCTAACATAAAAATTGAACAAATTTACTAATGTAAACTTATTTGATTTATTTGAAAATAAAAATCATAAATTTTTAACAATATATAATATTCAATTCAATATTTCTATAAATATGAAAATAGATGAACCAATTTGATTACTGTTTTTATAAGAATATCATATAAGATAACAATAAATTTTTATATTAAGATAAAATATGTTGATTTAAAATTATGATTTATTTATTTTTTAAAAATAATGTGATTCACTGCTGTATATAAATTTTATAACAGTATTAGTGATAATGTTACTGCATATATAAAAACTGATAAAAATATTTTAACATAATCTATAAAAATTTGTCACATATTTTATATCACTAACTATTTAGTGGCAAAGGCCAGGATAGTTGGCAGTCCATCGATACATATGAATAGCGGAACAACACTAAATCTGAGTTGTTTGGTCAATGAAACTCCTGGTCCACCCGATTATATATTTTGGTATCACAATGGAGAGGTATGTGCTAAATGAGATCATTTAAAGTGATTAATGAAAGACATGTCTCTAATCAGGTAATTAACTACGACTCTCCCCGCGGTATAAAAGTACAAACAGTAAAGTCGTCTCAAACCACATCCAAATTAATTATAAACAAAGTCATGCCAAACGACTCCGGCAACTATAGCTGTTTCCCGTCCAATGCAGAATCGGCACACATTGCAGTCCATGTCCACAGCACTGGCAATCCGGCAGCTTCTATACAACACGGAAAGAGAAGTGCGAGGTATGTCTATCTATACACTAATCAATTTGTCGATATAAGTCATAACATTATTGTGTGTGTGTGTGAGTGTATGTGTATCTCCCTGTCCTCAATATATGAGTTTTCAATATTGATCGTTTAATAAGACTAATTTATTACAGACTATTATAATGATTATTAATTTGATTACAATTACAATACTTGTTTATTAACAAATAGTGTTTTATAAAATTTTTTAAATAAGCTAATGATCTTTGATAGAAATTAATTCATAATTATTATAATTTTATTTGCCATTAGTTTTGCCGAAATAATTTTTTTCTTTTACTGTTATGAAAGTAGTAAAATAAGTTATGATAGCTTTTAGTAATAATGAAAAAACAAAATATAATGAAAGTGAAAGACAAAAGTGAATATTATTAATATATTTGAGTCATACTATAGTGCAAATTAGTGGTACAGTTATATGATGATTGGTTGTATCATTGAATTCAATAATATAATGATCATAACTAACGGTGAATTACGTAACTATCCTACCATTAATAGATCCATATTTTCTAATTTAAGTCACAATTAATATGTTGTCTGTTATGATACATAAGCTTAGAGATGGCTAATCTGCACGAACAGCCCTTTGATTACCCTTAATATACATTTATAGCTATTGTTATAAATTATTTGTTTGTTTTACATTTAATACATTACTATATCTTTTACATTAAAGGGATTTTAGCGCAAACAGTGCAATGAAGTCATGGCATACCATTCATTATCACATATTATTAATAAATTGTGGATTTTTTCTAATGGCTCTGATATCCAGCAAATTTAGTTTACGATAACTAATATTTATAGCAAATTATAGTTATATATTGATATATAAAAGTGTAAAATTAATACCAAATTGTAAATATTAATTTTGAGATAATATTTAGAATATCCTATAATATAGTTGTGTTGTAATTATTAGACAAATGTTTTAAAAAATTAAATCAATTGCTCATAACTATGAACTCTAATGTAGTTTCAGCTCAAATGCCATATATTTTGTTGTAATTTTGAAGAAATCGATTCACACATACTATTAATGCAACGATGTTTGAAATAATGAGAGCTATTGTATGAAAGTCACAGAAACTGATAGGAAAAGGGAAGACAAGGGATGTGCCGACTGTATACCCAACTGTGCGATAATGTTAGCCAATTGACTAGCTTTGTGTATATATTTATTATAATTATTATATTGTATATATTGTAAATAAAATAGAGAATATATATAATCATTATACTAATCAATTATTCATATAATTAAAATTAAGATAAATTATAAATATGGTGTTAAATAAAAAACAAATATTAATTTTATTGTAAATATATAACAACATTATGATATAAATTATTATTATTATTATTAATAATACATAACAAATTTGCTCATCAAATGAAACGAAACTAAATTGTGGGAATGTATGCAAAGTTAAAACAAACAATCATTAATTAATTTGTTATACCTTTAATTATACTATAAATATAATATTAATTAATTGTAATAATAATAATAATAATAAACATACAATTAATTAATTATTAAAACAATACATAAATTGACCACAAGTTAATTAAGTTTATTGAAAAGTCCGAAATCGAAATTATATTGTAGTATAATATTTGTAGAAATATTAAACAATAAAATGAATCATTTTGTTAATTTTATAATTAGATTTTTATTATTTAAATAAAATAATAACATTATTTACATTTTTCTCTATATATTATGTATAATATCATATTGTTAAATAATCTTTATTTAAAATACAAATTAATTTAAATAATTTTAAAATTTATCATAAATGTTTAATTTGGTGCATAGAATTTATATTATTAATAATATTATATCATAATTATTCAATGTTTTCTATCTGTAAATTAAATTTTATAATAAAATATTATTGCTTAAAAATATTGACATTTTATTATTTGAAAAGGCATTATTAATAATATATTAAGCAAAATTTCATATTTAAATTTAATTACTTATAATCAATAATTGTTAGGATATTTTATTTACTACTGATTATAATAAGTAAAGCAATGATAATATTAAATCAAATTATGTTTATAATGGAAGAACATTTAATAGTATTATTTTCAAGCATTAATGAAATGGCTATAAATATGAAATACAAGATAAACATTACAATAGCCATCCCTACGTTGAGACTCCACTTGAATAATGCAATCGTTAGGATGACAAACATTAACATTAAAAATAGCAATAATACCGAACATATCATTCCCTTTGAGTTGACAGTAACGGTGCCGAAGATTATCGTATAGAGAAACCATGGAAGAGGTAACCTATAGATGATATACATAAATAAATACATATATAAACAATCATTATTAACAATTTTATTTAACTAAACCTTTATTAAAACTTTGTTAAATAAGAAATTTTCAACATAAAATGCATTTGTATTAATTAATTATAATAATGTTTTTTATATATTTTTCAAAATTTAAGCCTAACCTAGATTTTAGAAAATTAAATATATATTAAAGATTATTATGAAAATATAGTCAATCAATATTAGTGTAAAATTGTTAGAAAATCCAAACATTTCTAATGAAAGTTTAAGATAAATGTACTGTAGTTTTACTTTTGTTAGACTCGACTCAAAAGTGTCAATCATTTTACAAAACGTCTAAAATAGTAAGTATTTGAAGCACAAAATTAACTAAGATTTAGTACAGTGTTATAACTATATATATTTATATATGTATAAATGTTATATACAGTATATACAGTATATTATATATATCAGGGTCAAGCAAAGTGAGGTGGTGTAGGGTAAGGCCATTTTATCCCCTAGACTTTTTTAAAACTAAATCAAAAAATTGTTGCTTAAATACTAAGATAAAAAGATCCCTAAAATTTGGACGCCAATTTTTTAATTATATATTTTTTAAATTTTAGAATTAAAAAAATTTTTACTTAATTGTTAATTAACTGATATGTTTTAACAACTTATAAGACCATCGGTTTTATTAGTATTATTATCATATAGTCTGCAGTCGAGTGTTTAATCACTAGTTTATTAGTTGATGGTGTCGATGGTGGTAATGAATTGAGACACTAAGTATTATATGATTAAACTATTTGTTTAATAAAGTAATTATGTTTAAAGTTGAAAATCTTTTCAATAAAATAAAAAAATAATAATTAATTATACTATATACCAATAATATTTTTATTAATTATTTTAAAATATTAAATTTTAAATAAAAAATTATTTGTTTTTAAGATTTTGGTAAAAATGTAAGTTTTAATAATTTAAGAAAATATTACAAGAAATTTCAACCAATTTTCTGGGAATTTCTTCTCATTTATATAGGAATATTCGGGAATTTTCTCTTGACCCATGGATTTTTAAATTTTGAAAAAATTGTTATTTAAAATGTTCACCTTACCCTATACCCCCCTAAAATCCAAAACCTTGCTTATCTCTTATATATATATATATATTCTGGTATCTTTGGTATATTTATTCTGATATAAATAAATAAGTATTTTTTTGAAGTATTTTTAAAATAAGTATCAAAAGAAAGAATATTTTGTAAAAAAATGTTTGAAGAAATGTTAGTGAATATGAAATGCAAGAGTAAAACCTAACAAATATACAAACATTTGTATTACCGCTCTTTTATGGCTAACAAATGGCCATAAAATACAACAAATATACTCTTTTATAACGATTTCATTCAATTATTCAGAGAACCATTCAATTGTTGGCCTGTCTTATGGTCCGAATTACATGTTATGTACTGATATTTTATATCACATACAGTTCTCAATTTTGCTCAATAATAACCTTATTATATAAGCGATTTGTGCGATAAAATCTCTCTCTCTCTCTCTCTCTCACTCACTCACTCTCTCACTCACTCATTCATTGACTCTCATTGAAATAATACAATTATTATTGAATTGAATTTTAAAGATTTTTAAAGAATTATATAAACTATAATAACCAGACAAATCTTGACGTGCGATCGATACCCAAACCCAATGTATGTTTATGTATGAAAAACTGTGAGATGGGCTATAAACGAGACGACATACCATTTAAAACATACTTTGATTATATTGAGTTGAAAATCAAATATTTTTACAAAAAATAAAATCCTGTTTTCATTTCAACGCGTTTTGTCTCATAATTTGAAGTTTATGTGCATTTTGTGTGATCGCACAGTTAGCACACGTTTCTTACAGTTTACTATATATTTATACCTAAAATATATATATATTTACTGTATTATTCGTTATGCTATGTATGAGTAAACTGATTCACTTTCTCAATAGTATATGTTTTATATCGATTTTTTGACTCTACTGTTAATCAATTTTAGTAATAACTTATTTTCAAAGCTCTTTACAGATTAGGTTTCGTTTCCTATTTTTAAACAAAAATCGGAATTTTTATTAAATGAAGTCCTTTTTAAATGACTTCTCATTTTCAAAAATAAGTATTTTCCTATTGACTCAATATTTGACTTAAAATTTCAAATATTATTAATTTTTCCTCTTTTCACTTATATTATCATAAGGTATTTGCTTTAAATGACTTTAAAAGGCAAACTTTTCCTAAATATTACTTAAATATATTAAGAATTAATCTATAAAAGCATCGCTTCTTAACTTTTTATACATATATTCTGTCAATGATTAATATGATTGAAATGTAAGCCCCATTTCAGGCAATAGTTATTTGAAAAAATTCTCTCAATTTCTAACCCAAGCAATACATTCACATATCTTTAACTTTTCAATAAAATATTGATTTTTCGATTTACTTGAAAAATAAATGCCTTTTAAATAGTAAATTTTTTGTTAGATTACTAAACTTAATAAATTGTTTTTATTATAAAAATAAACATACATTTTAAAAATTATAATTATGAATAACTTGATTAAATAAAGTTTATGTTCAAAATATTTTATAATATTAAAAATCTATTCATAATTGACTGAAACTATTTAATAACTTACAAGTTGTCTCATTTTAATAAAACAACTATGAGATGCAAAATAAAAAATATAATTTAATTATTATATTAAAAACATATTATAATATTTTCTTTCAAGTAAATAACTATTTTACTACAATTGAAATAAAAATAAATTAAACATAAGATTGAATGTAAAATTATTATTAATTATATCAAATAAAAAAATTAATTATATTAATAGGCAAAAATAATCAATATTTATAAATAATTTATATTAATAGTTAAATTAAAAGATATTTCTTAAAATAAGCCAAATATTAGGCAAATAATAGATTATTGACTTCATTAGTACCGACTGTATTGCAGTGATGTTGTATTGAGTGCGGCTCTCAGTGTTTGCTTAATATTTTTTAAAAAAAACTAATATATGACAAAAGTTAATGTCCTTTATATTATAAATGAAAAGTTTAATAAACTTGAAATATAAGGTAATCATCATTGATATACTTTTATGGAGATACTATTATAAGTCAATTAACTAACAATTTTTTTCCTATTCATACAAAATAATTAATATACATATACTGTATTTTCTAAAATATAAAAGCAATTTTACTTTTTTTAAAATTAAGTTACTATAAAAATTAATTATTTTCTTTACAATAATAATTGTAATAATATCATGTCCTAAATAATACAATTAAAAATAAAAAATAAAAGTATCAAAATATTTAGCTTACCTAATTATTATAAGTTAAATATAAAGTATTTACAAATTGTGTTAACAATAAAATAATGTTCAGTATTTATTAATTTATGAAAACATCTATATTATAGAATCTATAGTAGTGTAATGTTAATTATTAATAAGTCATGTACTGTACATTTGATCAAAAAAATACTTTAATCTTTTATTATTATTGAATAAAATTAATAATTTTTAATCTTTAATAAAAATGTCTTAATTTCATGCAATAGCCTGTCTATGACTAAAAAACTAAATCTGTATAATAAACAAAAAAACTATTTTATTTGAAAATATTATTGATTTATTTTTTATTTATACATGAAGAACATAAGCATTCATTATTTCATCAAATATTTGAATATCAAATGTTATTAAATTTATTTAATCAAATTTCTTAAGTTAAATGATAATCGATTTTTATAATTTTTGAAATGCTTTAATTCACAAAACAATAATATATAATATTTTATTAATTATATATATTAGATATAATGTATACTGTATATACAGTATAAAAACAACAATAAAATATAATTAAAATATAAAAAATTGTTAAATATTATGAAAGTAAAATAATTTACTAAATATTCACTACTTTTAACTAATAATAGTTAGTGAAAATATATTATCCGTATTATATTGATAATATTAAAATTAGTTAAAAAAATTTTTTTAAAAACTTACCCAACAGTCACATCAAATATATTGCTGCCAACAGAGCTCGAGACAGCCATATCACCGAAACCTTTACGAGCGACCAATACTGATGTAATCAGGTCTGGTATTGAAGTACCGGCCGCTAAAAATGTCAAACCCATGACTTCACTGGGCATCTTAAATGTCGTGCCCACTAAAGTAGCCCACCATACCATCAAATATGAATATATTGCAATCCACATAATTGATCCCAAAAATGCAAATGGAAACCATTTTCTCTTTTCCTTTAATTTAATAAATTACAAAACAAATTACAAAAATACAGTTTACAAGTAATTTACTGTATATAATAATTTAGTAACAATAATACAATATTTTGTATACACTGTATAAATTGCATATAAAATTACTATTTATTGATAATTTTATAGTATTATTTTTTATTAGCCTATTAAAACATACAATTATATTTTATAAAAAATCTATAAAATAAGTAAAAGTAAAACTTTATTTTTGATGAGTTATAAAGTAATATTTTAAGCATAATAAAAATTATAGAGAATCTATTGCAATCTTTATCATATAATCTAATTCGTTTGGCTTAAACTCGTGTGGTTTAAATAATTTTGACAATTTTATTTAAACTAAATTATAATAATCAAAATTAAATAAAAATACATCTTAATCATTTTGTGATAAATTTAGATATTTTATAAAATTTAACTTAATTATTTGTTTTATATAAAATGTAATATCTATAAAGTACCAATATTAAACAAAGAATTATAATAATATTAATAATTAGGTTAAATACTTAATTGTATTTTAGTTTAAATATTTTTTGCATTAGAGTAAACTAATTTTTTATTTATAAATATTTATATAAAATACATTAACCTAAATTGCTGTATCAAATTAAATTGATTCAAATTACTTTTTAAAATAATATAATAATCATTAAGCATATTAAATGATTTAAATCAAGTGATTTAGACTATGAGTTTAGTCCAAATGATCTAGATCAAATAGGTTTATAATATGAATCCCAATATATTATATATATTTTTATTATCCTAAGAGAAGAATAAAGATATGATTTGTATTATTCTGTAATATAACAGTAGAGTATAGATGAGGGAACCGGAGGCCAATAAAATGTTATATATTATCATTTGTTTGTATATTTATTTAAATGGATGTCACTTAAGGAAGAGCAAGATTAGTGACTTATTTTGTGGTTAAGGCATATCTTGAAGTATAATAAAGCACTTTTGACAAACAATAAACAGCATTTCAATCTCAATCTCTACATATCTATATTAATGTTTAACACAAATGTGTATAAAATATTTGCTTCCCATAAGGCATACAAAACTAAAGGAAAGTGATTTCACAATAAATTGTCAAAAATATCAAAATTTATGATTACTTTGAGAGCACTCTTTCATATGATTGCTTTTTTCTATGGTTTCTTAACATTACAATTGTTATAATTTTTTTTAAACGACTTACAGGTCGTCTAGTATCAGGTAATGTTAACCAAAGAGGAAAAATAATTGGAGCCAACAATACATAAGTAAATCGCTTTCTCATAGTTTTCGGCCACGACATGTCCAATGGCTCATCCGGTTCGTCGCTTTCCTAGTCATCAAAATTATAGATATTTGCCATTAAATGGTTTAACAAATTATAAACTAGTTGTCAAAACCTCAGTATTTTGTGCGCCAATCGAGCCGTTATGTGGTTTAGACAATTGACTATTGTATTCCTGAGTCTTAATTGCCATATTTGCCGTATGAAAGATAGAGTTGCCGTTAGAATTATGATTATCAATGTCACCACAGTTTACACATGTAGTGGCACCGGGAGGATGAATGCATCGACTTTTATCTATACCACTTCGCATCGCATTTGTTATGGTTTCTTCGTGTAACGGATCAATTGAATGAATCATTAGTTGAAGAACTCCCTGACGAAACTTGGATCCGCCGTGAAGTATAGGAGTCGACATTTTGCGATTTGTCTGCTGTAGACATCATTTTAATGATAATAAATAATAAAAATATTTTTGTTGATTTATATTTATGTTGTTGTGAGAGCTCATATTGATTAAAAAATTAGTTTTAACTTACAATTCACAACATATGTCTGACCACATACTCTGGTGACTGACCGGCTGTCTGTCTGATCCGGTCAGTCACCAGAGTATGTGGTCAGAGATATGTTGCGAATTGTAAGTTAAAATAATTTTTTAATCAATAAATATTTTTATAAAAGTATTAATAAAATATTGTCTAACCATAGGCGGCGGTGATTCTGGGTTTTCAGTTTTAATTTTGTCCACTTTTGATCGATTTACAAATTTTTTAACATATTTTTCTACTATTTCATTATATTTCATGAATGTCACGTATCCCACGTACCACAACAATAGGAACAGTGCCTCATACCTGTGCAATAAGGTATGCAATATTATCAATATATTTATTAATATACAATATTCATATCAATATTATAATATCGGCAAAATTGTAAAATAATATATAAAGCTTTAGTCAAATATCTGAAAATAATAACAATAAATGTCAACTAGATTTGCAATTCAAATAAGTGATCAAATATTTTTGAAAAATCTAATAAAATATTAAACAATTTATATGTTTTAATAGTTATCATAAGATTATAAAAATATATAATTATTTTTTAGTATGTCTTTTAGTATAAATTTTTTAATTGTTATATAAATTCTTAATATTTTTTATAAATAAAATTCAATGTCTTGATATTTAATTTTATTAAACTATTAAGTTATCTCTTTAGCATTTTCATTATAATATATATATATATATATATCTAAATAATCTACTATTTATTATCCTAATCACTAATGATTTACCAATGAATAAGTGAATCCTTGAAACAGATAACTAAAGATATGAGAATCACTGAATAGAAGGAGACATCCCTGAAGAGTGGCCACCAGGTCAGTGATAGTACACTCTTGGAAAAGATAGCGCACATGGATATCACAAACAGTATGTTAAACACTGCCGACCCAACTATCGTACCGATGCCCACGTCATCGAAACTGATGAATACACCAATTATTGATGTAAACAATTCTATTAAATAATTAGCACAAAAAATAATAATAAATTTAAATACAAAACTATAAAAAATAAAATTATGAAAAATATATTAAACATAAATAAATTAATATAAAATCTAATAATTTATTGATTATATTAAAATACAATAAAAAATAGCATTTTTATTTATTTTTAACATTAGGAAGTTATAATATTAAATATAGTAAATAATAATAAATAAAATAAATAAATCGCATAAAATATTTTATGAAACTATTGCATTCTTATAATCTTTTATGTAAAATATTGCTATTTTATAAAATAATATTTATTGATCCATTAGACTCGTAAATATTATTCAGTATAGTATAAAAGCAATATTAGTTTAATAATTTAAGTTAATCACTTATTTTCATAGTTTAAAAAAATATATATTAAGTAGAATTTACATAAAAGTTATATAAATAGTATTATTATTATTATATATATAGACATATTATTAATCTTTATAATATATTTATTTTTTATATATAAAGAATTGCTGTATATAAATAAATTTTAAGCAATTTATTTTTTTCAATAATTTCATTGTAATTTTATAAAAATATCAATTTCATATAAAAATAAGAAATAATTTCTAAGAACATTTCAATGATTTTTATTAATCATTAATCTAAATTGTAATATTCATTAGATAAAGAAATATTTCCAAATATTACAAAAATAAATAATAAAATAATATATTTTTCAAAGTTCATTATCATTAGACATATAATAAATTATATACAATATATACACATTTGATTCAAACAACAAACTATTGTCACGAAAGCAAATATATTTATTTAATTGACAATACGTTTAGACTAAGCAAATCAAAACATACACTTTTAAATATATAGATTAATGCAAACCATAAGTATAATTCAAATAAAAAAAAATATTGAATTTAAAACAAATTAAATTATAAAGTATTACTTTGTATAAATTAATTAAAGTAAAAAATCTAATTATTTTTACATTCTTTAAAATTTAAGATTGAGTAGACGGCAAATAGTTTTTTTAAATAACAAATATTACTTATAATTTTTTTTTTGTTAATATAATGCAATTACAGTAAGTATGCGTATAGTTTTAATTAATTAGAAACAATTTAGAAAAAGTTTAACATAAATAAATATTAAAGTAATAATAATATAAATACCTGGTGCTGAACCTCCCGCAGCCTTTTTTTTATAAAAAAATAGTAAATAAAATAAAAATATAATAGATTTAAATAAATTAAAAACATTAGTAATTGAATTGAAGTAAACCATGAATGTAGCGCCGGCCACGTCTTCACTGATATCCAACTTTTCTGTGATGACATCCAGAGAAGGTATGAAGAACTCGTCGCAAACGATGGCGAGAGCGACAAACATATAGATAAGTCCTGCGATATGGAAAATGACAGCTCCTTTGCGTCGCTGTTCGGGTGTAAACAAGTCTTCGGGAAATTTTTTATCAGATCCTTCCGATTCAACCAAAGGATCTATTGTTGAACTGATCGTTAAGTTTTGGTCGACATTGGGTTCGGATAATAAAAGTCTGGATCTAACAAACTGTTGATAATTACACTCATCGTCATTAAACACACATTCATCGCTAGCCTTTGGTTTGACAAAAATTAATGTAAATGTCAAAAATGTTATCAACAAAACAAATATCAATTTTCTCCATAATTTTCTATAAAACTTTCGCCACAAACGAAAATAATGATAATTAAATGAACCCATAATATAATTGCTTTCAATTCAAGTAAAAAATATTTTAAATTAATTTTTATTAATTAACATTACTGTCGGAAATATACATTTTTATTTATTTATTATACTTTCAAAATTTACATCACATTAATCATTATTAGTTCATTTATTAAAAAAATATAATTTTAATAAATGCAACAAAAATTGAGAGATTTGGTGTCAAAACAAAAAAAAACAAAAAACCATTTGAAGAGCCGAAACAAACGTGAATCGAGATATTAAATAATGAGTGAATTAAAGCTTTTGGAGTATAAAACTGAGTGTCGGGTTATTTGTGTGTCATTTGTGGCCCAATTGTATGGTGTGATTGACTATTGCTTTTTACTAATTGTTAATTCATGTCATTTAATGTTTTGATGATGAATGGGACGGATCGGTGGTAACTACGGGATCCGTAACCACCACAACGGAGTCGCTCGAAAGCATACACACCACACATACACATCATTTACTTATAATTGCCGCCCATTATATTGATTGTTGTGTTAAATAAATACTATAGTTTCATCATTTAATCTCAATTTTTCTAAAATTTGTATAAAATGTATAACCACTTTAAAGTGCAATATATATATATATATATATTATAAATCTCAACAAAAAAACAAATTTAATATTCAATGGTCCGATAGTCTAGTGTTTTAAGTTCACGTTTTGCATATTTTTAATTTAATTATTGGTTTTACTCAACAAAATTATTGCCTAAATATAGGTCGCTATCAATTCATTAATGACTAAATATGTGACACATTTTCATTGAGGGATTTCTTTAATTAAATTCTTCAGTTGAGTAAATGATGGTCTCAGATGTGAATCCTTTTGCCAACAACTCATCATAATTTGGTAGACCTGAAGGGGACAGTCAGCCGGAAGACATAATCGCAGACCTTTTTCTAACGCCTGTGTCAGCTCTGAATCACCGATCATATCATCATTATGTGATCGTAACTGTGGATTGTCTCCAAAACTATACATTTCTGTAAATCAATAATAATATAAAAACATGATATAAATTACTCTAAAATTAGGTGATATGTGAGATACTATTTCAAAGTATGACATATAAAATGTATTAATGTTTAGTATTACAAATTGTTGTCTTATAGATTGATATAAATAACTAGAAAAAATAAACATTTAATTTATATTATAAAAATTTTGAAAATATAAAATATTTACTAATTTGATACAATATAACTAATCACAAATTGCTATGTTATGTATATGACATTGATTGAGAAGTTAAAACAAAAATAATTATGCGTCTATTATACTAAATATAATATAATTTTATTATATTTTCAATAATATAATATTGAGTTCAAATTAAAGATTCTCAAAAAGTTTATCTCTAAGAGTAAAATATAACATCATTTATCTTATGACAAACATTAGAACTTTACGGACTATTTATATTTACTAATAAATTATTAAATAATATTTAAGTTGACATAAAATATTAGTATCATATATGACATGCGCTCTATCAAAATCTATTAAAATATGCATTTTTGTTATGTATTTGATAACTCATTGATATAATATAAGTGCTGTTTTTATTAAAAATTGTTTCTTTAACTTATAGAGATTTCTTAAGCTAAACAAAGTATGTCAAGCAATACAAAAACACTGAATTTCATTTGTCATACATTGTTATAGTTTCTCTAATATTTATAATGACTGACCCCATAAAACAATGCCAAAACTCCAAACCTTTGATAATTAATAATTTTTAAAAATGATTAATAAAATTAAATATAAAAACAATTGATATAATATTTAATACAGTGTTTCACAATTTAATTTCCAACTATTTCAAAAACTATTAATACGTTTACTATTGACATAATTACCGATAAGTTAGGTTTTGAAATAATATGTTCGCAATTATAATAGTTTTTTGTAATTGTTTAAAATTAAATTGTGAAACACTGTAGAAAACGATAGGATAACACATACATCAGATTTATGTGAAAATTTACAGTATTTTAGTGATTCCGGTGCATACCTATAATATTTATAGAAATGAACAATAAATATAATATTAATAGTAATATAACTGATAAGATAATACCATCTGAGAGGTAGTTCTCTACTAGTTTTGAATTGATAATATTGATTATTAGAGTCAATAAACTGAGCCAAACCAAAGTCAGATATTTTGACGTAGTCTTCATCGGCCACTAATATATTACGAGCGGCCAAATCCCGGTGAACTATAGACTTGCTCTCCAAGTACTCCATACCTAAGGTTATATCCATTGCAAACTTTACGAGAGGTATAATTGATTTATTATAACGATTATGTCTTAAATAAGCCACTAATGAACCCAATTCAACAAACTCCATGACTAGCATTGTTTGCTGATCTGATAAATCTATTGTAATAAATAATATTAACGGTAATAAAATAAGACTAAAATAAATACAGTATAACAACAAATATAATACAAATAACACAAACCTTCAACAAATCCTTTAATTTCCACAATATTTTTATGACTTAATTTTTTCATTATTTCGATTTCGCGTTTCATATCTCTTAGTTGACTATCAGATGCAACTGATTTAATGCGCTTAACAGCGACTACTTCTTCCTTAAGTCCGGCACAATGAGTAAGTGTTGCTTTTAAGACTTCCCCATAACATCCCGTTCCGATCACTTTTCCCACTTTCAATTGATGTGCTTCTATAAGCCAGGGCTCGTTTGGTTGGCCATTAGCGCCATCAAAACCATTGTGATCGTAAAGAAGACAATTATCAGATCCAATAGTAGTTTCATTGGCTTTAATACTGTTTGTGAGATATGTTGAAAATGACTGTTGGCTTACAATAGAACTCGAAGATAATGAAAAATTAGAGCCAAAGATTGAATTTGACTTATATTTAGACCAATTCTTAAACAAATTACTTTTGGATGGCTTTGGCTCTTCAAACACAGGTTTAGAGTAATAGTCATTTCGCTGACAATTAAATACTTCATATAATATTTGACTGATATCTCTATATATACTATGAGGTTGTTTGCGTGATTCACAGTCCATTGTCCAGCACTCGCCAACCAGTGTCCAGATCTCATTCGGACAATCATTTGGTTTACTTAATTCAAACACGTCCTCACAATTTGGTTTCACTCCGTAACTAAATATCTGCCAAACAGTTGTACCAAAAGCCCAGACATCTACCGAATGAGTTAAATGTCTGAAAGAATAAGTCCATTCATTGTTTGTTAGATATTCAGGTGGAAGCCATACCCTCTCCATATTAATGTCATTATCACTGATAGGATCACTTAGTTTTACTTTAAGACAATTTGATGAATATTCGTGTACTAATAGATTGTGACATCGGATGTGTCCGTGAACTACATTATTCTCAAAAAGATACCAAAGGGCTCGGGATAAGTATGATATGCTTTCAACCAAATCAACTAATTTTAAATTTTGTTTATTTGCCATTAAAAATGCATCCAAAGGTCCAATAGGTATATACTCTAAGAGTATAGCAAGAGGTGAACATAATGTAATGCCTTTACAAGTGACTACTGAATCATTGCGTAAGTGTGACCATTGAGACACAGTTTTGAGAAATTCTTGAGTTAATTCAACACTTTTAACTTCTTTGACAATAAATTGTTTATTCATAAAATTTGCTAATCGGACGCCATATCGGGAGTTATTGGTTAGTGTAGTATTTGATAATTTTAATAAATGACTGGCAATGACAGGCGGTCCCAATCGGTCGGCCTCTTGTTGTGAAGTGCTCTCCTTATTATTGTGTCGACATAACAACAAATTTAGCGGTAAGTCGTGTTCACTCGGAGTTATACATTGTGTTAGACTGATCTCATTTCCGTCGTAATACATAAATGAAAAACTTTTTATGAAATCTGCAAATGACTCGAAGTGTCTTTTATTTGGTACTTCAATAACTATCTGACTTCCGGTCACTTTTAACTTAAATGTTTCAAACAATTCATGTCTAATAAATACATCCATTTTGTATTCATCATATTTTGTTAGGCTTTCTCTAAGTATATAAGCGCCGGTCATATCGTTGGACTTCTCTTTCAATTTATTTAATGCAAATTCATAGTCGACCGGACCGTGCGTTTTGTTTTTCCTCAGTCTTGCTAATGATGGCGACGACACATCTTTGCAGATATTGAAAGACCATTTGACGGAAAGTCTATAATAGCCGTCGAGTAATGAAACAAATGATTTCATGTCGAGATCGTGTTTGAATGTGAAACTATAGGGAACACCACTTGTTCGCGATATCTCAACTGTTTTAGTCTTATTATCCAAAGATATAAATCCAATGTCTGATATGGAGCAGCATTTGGTCCACTCGTCTTTGGTGTCATTGACTGGCTTACAAAAGATACCATTTTGTTGTTCATTATCGTAAAAGTGAATGTATTGAACCTTAACCTCAATCAAGTGATGTCGTGAAGTATTGTATCGATTGTCAAACATTACATTATAAGTTTCGATGCCATAGTTTGGACATAAACTTGTGATAAAATCTTCAATAAAAAGTTTTTGTATGTAAACTATTTGATCAGTTTGTTGTTGACTTGAATTGAGTGCCCTATAAAATGATGCCTTAATCTTATCCTTAGGTGTAGACAAAAACAGTTTAGGCTTTTTGCAGTTTTGAGGTAAAAAGTTGGCGAAATCATCGATTATTTTATCCGCATTTATTATATCAGTATTGAGAGCCTCCCTAACCATATCAGTGACCGCTAAACCATATATTTTTCCGATATTATCATTGATGTATTCAAATTTACCACTTATAAAATCATGTCTTATTTGATTAAAATAATAATTAAAAGTGTTGTAATCAACAGATTGTCCCAAATTAAACTATATTACAAATAAAAACCAGCAAATAATTTATTAATATAAACTGACAAAATTTATATAAAATAAATGAATGATGAATAAAGATATAAAATTCATGAATTATATATCATACTGTGTGTGTATATATAAATTTATATATAGGTCTAAATAAATTATTTAACTATAATAATATTGTTTATATAAGTTAGTCTTATAACACTAATTTAACTTAAAAGATATAACTAATAATATATAGAATATATAATGTAATCGTAAAAAAATAATTTTAAATTTACTGTAAATTAAAAAGCAATTGAATATCCGTTCTCTTATGTAAATATTAAATAAATATTTCATATAAAAAATATTAACCGATTTAATAACAATATTATTACTAATAGGAAATGTAACAATAATAATAGAGATTAACATATGCTATAAAATACAATCAATAATTTAAGCGACATTTGAAACATAAAAATCAATTTTATAAATTATTAATCTCAAATGCAATTTCAAATACAATAAATACTGTAATATAAAATAATATATTTACTAAACAAAAAAGTTAGTGTCCCTGAAATTAATGACATTTTTTTCTTGGAAATTCATTATACATATTAATAATTTTATAGTTATATTCAAATGAAAAAACACATTCAATTGTTTATAATTATTAAATTTTAGCTAAAACCTGACATATCGTCATAATTAGTTCAGTAATATTCAATTACTCTATTATTACATAAATTACTTTTTTTAGATATAATGATTCAAATGTGTTCAATAATCCCATATCATTCACCACTCCCTCAATATTTCACTGTAATCACTGATATTATCTGTCAGACAAATTAGTTATCTCTATCATTATAATTGCCATTATTGTGAATAAATAAATTTATAAAAAATTCAGTACAGACTAAATAATTATACACTACAGGTATAGACAATATTAAATATAAAAAATAGAGGCTATTGTTTATTAAATAATCGATAAATACTTCAAACTTTATCTCAATTTAACGTTATTTTGTTAATTATTTCTATTGTATTATTAAAGTATTGACTTATTTCAAGATAATTGTATTATTTTATTATCACATCACATGATTATAAAGTTTTCTATTAATATAAGTTATTAAACAATATATAGTTTGAATCAATTTATTAATAAATTAAAATTTATTTGATATAAACATTTAAAAATTATTATTATTAAACATTTTATTAACTTTAAATATAAAGTTTATGTGATAATTAATTTAAGTTAAGTTATTAATTATAATATAAAAAATTAATCATTAATTATTAAAATTTTTATCATAGATATGATATTTTTATAACTAACAAACATTTATATAACTAATACTTGAAAGAAATAAAATATAAGACTTAATTGCAAAACCATTTGATTGATGATTGACTTACTTTAAGAGTATTGATATTTGGTCTAAATCTGAGTCTAAACTCTAAGACATTTGTCTCCTTCCAGAGTGTCATCACTTGGTTGTTGGCCATCCATATCTTGTTATTCATGTGATACAAACCAAACAAATGTCTTGCAATGGGATTAATGAAAAACAATTTGGATAAATAGATGACCACATCTTCGGCATACTTGAGCTCATCGGTAATCTCAACGTTAAGTTGTGATGTATTTTGTTGATGAAAATGAGTCATATGAAAGACAGTCATCACGAGTTGTGGTCAATCACTGTCTATCACTCAAATCGTATCCATTGTCTACTAATACATAACTAAATGTTTTTATAATCAATTGATTGATTCAAATGTTGTTTAAGTCATTGAAATTGTTGTCAACTGTTTGTCGTCAATATTGACAACACGTGTGACGTAAACAATAACATGCGTTAAGAGTGAGAGTCATCTAAACAGCGCTTTCATTCAAAACGAGATTTCATTCAAAAGTTTTTTGCCATTCAATAGCTGTACTGATGTCTAAAATTATAATATTTATCATAAAATATACAAATTTAATAAGTTTTTAATAATAACAATATTATAATCAAATCAAATCATTTTATTTGAATCAATATTATATTTTGTTAACAATTATTGATAATTAAATGAAATCTTAAAATTATGACTTTTAGAAATATTAATAAATTTATAATAATCTTGTAGTCGATTAATTGGTTTAAGTAACAGATGAATGAGTGATTAAATTTTTCTCATATACTGTGGGAATACATTTGATTTGAGGATCTGATTGAGATGAGAGTCATCGATGTTAAGCGAGAATTTGGTCCATTCACTCAACAAAAGGTCTGAGCTCTTAATAGTCGAGTGTCGGGTAATTAAATCGCTTTCTTCTAACTTATGAAAGATTTTAAACAACAAGTTTTTATTGATTTTAATTTGTGGCAAATGTCTTAAGGCGTCCATTATTGCTGAACAGTGAAATTGAGTCGTGTTTTGGTTTTTCGTATATTTGTTTGCAATCAGAAGAACACTTACTTCATATATAGACATTTGTGATAATATGAAGAGTTTTGCGTCTCTATCACTGGTTTCGACACCAATTTTATGAGTCACCAAACCTTCAAAGATAACTCGTTTCAGTTCACGAATTGAATAATTAAGAGAATATTGTATTTTCAATGATTCACGCAATGAATTGTTCATCTCTTGTCCTTTCAGTTCCTTTAATGCATACTTCATATAGTCATCAAAGTTAACAAATGGTGTCACCAAATGTATAATACGCTGATTGAGTCGGGATTTAACTCTCTTTTCGAGCAAATCTATTGAATCCAAACGTGTGGTCATTCCTATGACACAAATCGACTGCGAGTTCTGAAGCAAATCAAACAAATTATATAAAAGTGTTTGATTTCTTCTGCAAAATATGTCAAATCGATCCAATATAATGAATGCACGAAATAGAGGATTCTCTTTACATATTTCCTTAAGACTTGACATAATATCGCTGATTGTGTTGGCATTGATGCCAAAATGTCGACCAATCAATCTAATAGTACTCAAATCATTTGAATTAATAAAACCATTTAATCTGATTATTGAAATGTCATTAAATTTGATTGATTGCAAATATGTTTCCACAAGTTTAGTCTTTCCAGATCCTGGATCTCCGCATATAAGCACTGAATTGGATTCGCCAGTAGTTATCGTATTGTTTACTATTTTTGTCAAATATTTCAATTCACTTTCATATCCGTACAATAGATTCCCTGTATTTGAATCACTAATTGTTTTATTATTTTCTTTAGAAATGGATTTTGTGTTATTAATAGACTTGACTTTAGACTTAATTTTGGATTTGATTTTCTTTGGCGAAGAATTTGATTTTAAAGGCGTTTTAAGTGATGTCTTAAGGGGTGAATTAATTGGTGACTTAAGCGGTGACTTAGGTGTAGTACTAAGTCTATTCTTTTGACGAGTTTTCATACCTAATGATTAAAAAAGTAAACAACTTATTAAACTTGAATATAAATTGAATAATTAATGGGAGGTTAGAAGGGGTCAGAGGGGTCAGAGGTAAATGTGATTGAGATTATTGACACAATCATCAACTTCTTGATGATTACACTACTATAGAGTGCAATGAGATTTTGATAAAGATGTTTGACAGCTGTTAAACCAGTTATTTATTTAGTTAAACACTAACTTCTCTTTTCTCAAACCTATCACTCATTGCTTTATTCAAAACGCCTACAATTCTTCAACTTTTTTTTAAAACTCAAGAATTCAAACGTTTCTTAAGACAAACAAAATGAAATCAGTTGTCGTTGTGTTTAAATACAGATAAGTGTTATCATACTATGTATTCTTATATCGGACTCTTACTGGTCGTTATAATCTATGATAGTATATCGTTATGTGACTCACACGGCCTTATGATGGAACCTCCGGCCAGGAATTGCATGTGGAGACTGGGATTCCCGTCACCACCTAATTATAGTGACAATGAATTGTTTTGTGGCGGTTTAAAAGTAATCAAAGTTAACAATTCAAACAAACAAATCTTATGTATTAACTTTAAATATTATAGTCTCAATGGCACGACAACGGAGGAAAGTGTGGCATTTGTGGCGATCCTTACGATAGAGAAAGAAAACATGAAACGGGAGGCATATTTGCTAGAAATATCACAACTCGGGTCTACTCTCCCGGCACTACATTTGACATATTAATAGAGTTGGTGGCCAATCACGGCGGGACTTTCCAATTTCATATGTGTTGGAGAAACAGTTTCGAAGATAAGGGTTTGCAATATTGTTATCAATTCTATGGTTTCATTACTTTTTTATAAACTATTATCAAATTAGAAACCGAAGATTGTTTCGAAAATTTAGAAATAGCTGACGGATCCGATAGATTTGTATTAAACCCAAACAGAAAAGGAATTGTAGGCATATCTGTGCGATTGCCTCATAACAAGTCATGCGAACGATGTATTCTTCGCTGGCACTGGAAATCCGGTAAACAAAGTATTAAACAATTTAAATATTTTTTCAAACAAATTATCTTTTTATATAAAAAGCAAATAATTGGGGTCTTTGTGAAAACGGAACTCAAGCGACAGGTTGTGGACCTCAAGAAGTTTACCGAAACTGCGCTGATGTAGCCGTTGGTCATGACTATGGCATTCGGGGACCTCTCGGTTCAAACCGTATTGAAGATTCAAAACATTGGAATTTTAAACGACATTTTTACTAATATTTTAGTGAAAAAACCTATTTATTTATTATTTAATTTATTAAATAAAAGTTTGATTAATTTGATTACCGGTAAATACATTGTAAAACTTTATTCATATAACGAGTCATTCTTAGTGATGAAGTTTTATTTATCTTAAAATACTAGATATATAAAAATGATTGAAAATTAAAAAACAATTTAATATATATATAATATATTCTATGATATAATATATTGATTTAAATATTAAGAGAATATTCTTATATTACTATAAATTTTTGCGAATATAAAACTGATTAAATGAATCAAATGTAATGTAATATTTAGCGATACTATACAGTACTATACAGTAGTATATACTATACTGTACTGTATAGTACTGTATATACTGTGGGAACAATGGGATGTAAATCAACGTAAAGTTGGCTTCACTTAAGTTCACTTAAGGAGTGAAAGCATTGGTAACTCCCCTATCAAAGTGAAGCCATTTGGTTGAACCCATATTAAGATATATATCCTTAAAGATTAGTCTTTAATAATATTATTAATAATTAGTGTAAATATATATACTATTAATAAAAGTGTGTCAGAAATGCCGCGCGAAAAGAAAAACGCGAAGAATAAGAACTTAAGTGATATGAATGACAACGAAATTATGACTAAAACGGGAAATAAAAAGAGAAGAGTAAACAATATAAACAACAACCAAAACAATGCCAATAATGCCATCAATAACACCAATAATAGCAATAAATCATTACCGATGGAAATGATACCACAACCAATGGCACTATTTGGTGACACCATCTATGCTTCCAACCCTTTTGATGACACTCCGCGCACACCGTTATCCTCACAACCGCCACAGGGTATGCCACCAACTGGAGGACCAATGATACCGCAACCGCCACACACACCAAATAGTAATCAATCGCCAAATAACATGATTATTAACAATAACAACATATCAATGCCTCCAAATGGGCCACAAATGGGCCCAAAACCGGTGCCAATCATATCGGGAAAGATATACCCGCCCGAGCAGTCAATGGTGTTCAATCCCGCCAATCCAAACGCACCGCCCATATATCCGTGTGGTATCTGTCATAAGGAGGTCCACGACAACGATCAGGCGATTCTCTGTGAGAGCGGCTGTAACTTCTGGTTTCATCGGATCTGTTCTGGACTTACAGATAGGGCTTACTTTTTGCTCACACAAGAAGTATACGCTGAATGGGTTTGCGATAAGTGTTTTCAAAGTAAAAACATACCACTCGTTAAATTTAAGCCATGATTTTTATGGTGACATTCAAATCTTCAATTTATTATTTATCAATTTTATCAATGGTTTGACATTATATGGGAACAACTGTTTTGTTGTCAATCTCTGTATTTTATCTCTTAATTGTAACAAAATATTTTTAACATTCATTTCAATGTTCACTGTTATGTCATCTAATTTAAGATATATTAATAATAATTTCAATAAATTAGTAGCCGTTTGTTCCTCAGAGCATAACATGTCTATTAGGACACTACTATCACTACCAATTGATCCAATAAAGTCACTCATTGCTATATGAGACATTTGATTATCACCCAAACGGATCAAACAATAGAGTCCACAAAGAAGTTCTTCATCATCTTCTATAAAGACTTTAATAATCCAATCGTTTTTGTCAAATGCCTTACAAGAGTTTCTAACAAATTGAGATAATATTTGCCATCCATTTCTGTTAATTTCATTTGAATTAGTTCTCAGATAATGATCTGAACTGAGTATTAGTAATGCAAGAAGTGTTAGCTGACGAATGATGACAACATCACATCCATATTCATTGTCCAACTGTTTGTCATCTGTTTGACAGTATTTGCCACCAAAAGAATATAAAGTATTGTCGACTTTGAGCTTATAATCACTCAACAAATTGTTTGCAAAAATCCAGTCACCGATAGTTTGTATAATCAAGGAGTTGTTGGACTTGTCTTTAGACACAGCTATCAGTAACTTAAGTAATTGGTTAACAAAACACCTCTTTTGATCATTTGTCACAAGTTTTATCAAATTTGATAAAATGATATTCAAGTGGTCGTCACTTATTGCGGTCAACAATTGGTCAATAGATTTCGGGACATAACATTGACAGTGATCTTCACAAGTCATCCCATCACTTGTTAATACATTTAATATATGAGTTATAGTCAATTCAAATCCCAAATAGCATTGACTACTGCTTTTGATGTCGACATCGGTGGTCAACATTGTCAACAATTTGCATTTCTGTGGCAAACAATGCCAACAATCGACAGTTGATATCACCGATAAATTTTGCTTACTCTTCACATATTTTACAACTAGTTTACCACTAATATGCCTCACATATTGATCACTATGATTGCAATATAAGTCAATCAAAGTGGTCACCAATTGGTCATTAATTGTCATCACTTGTGAAGACAGTAAATGTGATAAACTCGTCAACAATAGGTTGCGATCGTTGACTACACTAAGTATGTAATCAATGCTTATATTTGTCTGACTTTCGCACATATTTGGTGTCAATGTATTGATTGCCAACTCATTCAACAAATCATATGTTTTGTCATTAAATTAATGTTTGACTCAAATGTTTGTCAAACAGTTTGCTTACAAATGATGAAAGTGTTTGCCATTCATTACATTAACATTCAAATGACTGACATTACAAACCAAATAACAAGTGCTTACCTGTGATGTCGGGTCACAACAGATGAACCAATTTTGTCACTTTAATTGTCTTTAATTGTCTTCAATTGTCTTCAATATTCATATAAATTTACATTAATTTTGACATAATTTTTATTACTTTTAATCACTGTTTAAATGATTGACTTAAATGACAATAAAATCATTTATTAAATATTAAATACCGCTTAAAACTATTTCGTTCATATATTACGTTATTATAAAGTTTACAAATTAATAAATAAAATTAATTATAGATAATTACATTTTGAACTTACCATGGTAAATTTAGATTTAATTTATTTGTTAACAACAATTATTAACAGTTTTCAAGTGACTAATCAATTAATTAATGATTTATTTAATAATTAAATGTAGTTATGGTTTGACGTGATTTGTGGACAATTTGTTGGTCACACGTGTGTTGGCTTTAAATGCTTTTGAATTTTAATATTAAATGTGATTTAGATATTGTCGTCAATTAAGTGATCAATCAATTAATTATTAGTCCTAATAATGGCTAAGAAAAAAAATAAAGAGAAAGACTTCCAGAAGAAAAAATTAAAAGTCGGACGAAGATTATTGGGACCACAGAATGATACGAAAACTGAGTTCAAGTCCAAGAAGATTATCATCAAAGAGATGGAGTCGAGAACTAAAGATCCAATTAAGACATTGACTAACAGTTATGGCATTAATAGTCAAATAAAGATAATGTGTTTAAGTAGTCTTAATAATTGGATTAACTCGACAAACATTAATACCAAATGTGGAGAAGTTGTTAACGTTGTCTGTAAATACATGAATGATTGCGACCAAAGAGTCAGAAACGAGTGCATCAAATGTCTTAAACATTGTATTTCATTATTAAATACTAAAACAAATGGCGAGAAACAGAGTATATCACCACTGATGCCAATTATCCTCACTTACATCAACTGTGGTCTCACTCATATCGACTCTCATATCAGTGGCGATGCACTCAAGTTGTTATCATATTTGATGGACTTTTGTGATAATTCATTGTTCAATCAATTGATGCAAACTATTAAAAGCAAAATCAGTAATAAATCAAATTTAGATCCAAATGTTTTAGAGATTTGTTATAAATTGGTTTCATTAATGAATAAAAATGATCGAAATTCAACACTAATGGTACATAAAGAGCCACTTGTAATCAAGTGGTCGACCGATAATTATCACTGCGATCTTCGGTCATTTACCGTAAGTCATAAGTTACCACCGATTGAGATTGATCTCAGCTTTCAAAGTAGTACTTCTCATGATATAAGCGACTCTTTCTTGAGTTTACTTAAAGATATCATTAAAAATGAGATAAAAGGATTGTTGCCACGAAGTGACACTAATTTAACATTATCTATAAGCGATGCCAGAAAAGCTATATATTGTATGAAAATGTTTTCATTAATGGATTTTACAATTGATTTAAATGAAGAACTGCCAACTTTTAATATAACTGCTATTAACGTAAATAAAAAAAGTAATCAAAAACAACAACAATTAATAAATCATTTAACTATTGAACTCAACGCTTCAATCAATCAATTTTATAATAAAAGAAAAAGTAAATAAAGATATAAATTAAAAATTTTATTAAAATAACTCAAACTGTCTATTGATTAAATACTTCTTCTGAGTTCAAGATTTTCGATTCTTTAAATTTATTGAATTTGACAATCAGCTGATCCAATGAACACTCTCCGTGTTGTTTGTTATCTCTGGTTCTGACATTAACACTATTATTACCCATTTCTTTATCGCCGACAACCAAAATAAAGTTGTATTGAGCCAACTGTGCATTTCTAACTTTTTTATTGATGGTCTGTCCGGGATCTAACTCACTGTCCACTTGAAAGCCGGCACTAAATAATTGCTTTCGTACTGTTTCAGCGTATTCATTGTGAGACGAGCCGATTGGTAATACAATCGCCTGACGGGGAGATATCCAAAATGGCCTATAAATGATAACAAATTTATAAGATATGAACAATTCATCCCATTTATTGATAATACCATTTTCCTGCAAAATTCTCAGTGATTATCGCAATGAATCGTTCAATTGATCCGAGAATAGCTCTGTGAATAATCACGGGTTTCTTTTTGATGCCATCTTCTGCATTGTAATTCAAATTGAAACGCAATGGTAACTGGAAATCCAATTGAATAGTTGCGCATTGGAATGGTCTTCTTAGGGCATCATTGATAGTGATATCAATTTTTGGTCCATAAAAGGCTCCGTCGCCGGGATTTAGTTTCCATTTAAGTTCGGCCTCATCGAGAGCTTTGGCCAATGCATCTTCAGCCGAATTCCAGACTTCTATTTCACCCAAAAACGATTCGGGACGAGTTGACAAACATAAATCAAAGGTAAAACCAAAGATCGAATAGATGTACTTCAAGAAGTCGAGGGCACCTTTGATTTCTTGAGATATCTGTTTAAAATAATAATTATATAAATGGATAAATTTAATGCAAATATATTGCATTACTTGATCAACGGTACAAAAGATGTGTGCGTCGTCCTGTTGGAAACGGCGCACTCGAGTCAGTCCACTCAATGCTCCCGATAATTCATTTCGATGCAAAACCCCAAAGTCGGCCAAACGCAGAGGCAGTTCTCTCCACGACCTAACTTCCGAGTCAAATATAAGACAATGTCCCGGACAGTTCATCGGCTTTAAACCAAATTTTTCTTTGTCAACATCAAAGAGAAACATATTGTCTGCATAATGGTCTCCGTGTCCAGAGATATGCCATAACTTAAAGTTATAGACATTTGGAGAAATTACTTCTTGAAAGCCTCTCTTTCGATATTCGCTCTATATTTTGGTTAAATAAAACATTTGAATAATTTATTGAAGAATTATATTAAATTAGTGAATAAATACTCGAATTAAATCCAATAAAGTGTTATAAATATGAGCTCCTTTTGGAGTGAAAAAACATGAACCGGGACTCAATTCGTGGAAAAAATATAATCCCTGTTCACGACCTAATTTTCGGTGATCACGTTTAGCAGCCTCTTCTTGAAATTTCTGCCATTCTTTCAACTGTTTTTGGTCAGGAAATGAGATGCCATACACTCTCTGTAGTGACTCTGCTTCAGCCTTTCCCTCCCAATAAGCTGACGAAGACTATTAGTTAAGAAATATTAATTACCGTTAATATTACTTTAGTAATTGTTATTAAAATTAAATCAATTCATACTTTAGTCACTTTAAAGGCTTTAACATTTCCAGTATGTCTAACATGTGGTCCACGACAAAGATCAATGAGAGTACCGCACCGGTAGACAGTAGTTCTCTCCTCTTTAATCTTATCTTTCAAAATGCGAACTTTGAATTTATTATATGAAAACATTTCAATCAATTCATCTTTGGTTAATTCAAGTCTTTCAAAAGGTTGACTCTCATTAGTTATAGTTTTCATTACACTTTCAATAGTATTGAAATGAGACATAGAAATGGCATTCAAATCATTAGCCTCAGACTCGGCGGCTCCGGTGCCACACATAAAGGCATCGTAATAATAGCCATTTTCTATAGGAGGTCCATAACAAAGATGACATCCATAAAGTCGTTCAACAGCTTCTCCTAACATATGTGCTGAAGAGTGCCAAAACACTTGACGACCTGATTCATCAATTCATTAATTTTGTAATAATTAAAAAACTAAAATACTAATGGTATACCTTCATCGTCATTGAAAGTTAATAACTCAATATTAGAGTTGGATTCAAGAGGTCTCTCCAAATCCCAAAGAACACCATTAACTTTAGCGATAACAAGACTATCTGTCCATGACTTTGGTCCGACCTGTTTAGCCACATCTATGGGCGAAGTCTTCCAACTCAACACATTTTCTTGTCTCACTTCTCCACTCTTCTCCTTTATATTCAAAATCTCAACCTCTTTGATGTCTCCATTCTTGTCTTTAACAGTTACTTTGATCTTCTCATTGGTTTTTTCCGACAACTCTTTCAGATACCTCTGTTTGTATTTATCCCACAATTGGATGCGTTTATCGATGAAGTCGGGCTGAGGCGACAGCTCTTTAAGGTTGACATCTTTTAGTGACTCACTGATGGTGTCAACCGAAGTATTGTCTCCACTCATTGTCGTCAGTCTTGGTCTCTGCGATAATCAATATTGTCATCAATTATAACAACCAAACAATTGATTGCATACTTTGTGTGTCTTGTAATAAGTAAATGAATTGTGATTTAAATGAATGTCTTTGAATGAAGTCTTGGCTAAAGTCTTGTAACTAATAATATGTTTAAATAAATTAAATTTAATTAAAACCATTAAACACAACAAAACATTGCTTTTATGTGATTATATGGCATGTATTGCAACCCATGGGGTCTATAATACACTCATTCATTATACAGTCAATGCATTGATGGCATTGCATCACAAACAGTGTCGCCAATAGATGGCAATTATAACTATACAGTACTTATTAATATGTAATCATTGCATTCAAATGCTTATAAATATAATCATATAATCATAATTCAAATTAATTGTTATCACTGCTTACTAATTATTACAAACAAATATTATTTAATTTGTAAAAATAATATTAAACTCTAAGATTTCAAGTAATTTATTTCAAAAATAAGTTTTTTTTATTGCATCAATGTATTACTGAACATGTAATGTATATAATATATACTATATATACTGACAATTATTGGATAAGTGGCCTAATATTTAATTATATGAAATTGATATTTTGTATTAATAATTTAGCATGCACATTGCAAATATGATATATTTAAAAGTATTTTTGAAGTTTATTGTTATTCAATTGGCTAACTGTAATTGATTGTATCAGTGTCACCATAACAGATCCAACACAAAAAGTCAACAATAATTTAAGTTTTAATTAAAATACATTCTAAAGTGCCATATATTTATTACTATTTTATTTATCTATATCTATATTATTTTTTAAATTTTTAAAACTTATGAATAGTAAAAAATACAATATAAATATACTGGTATAATGATATAGTAAATATTATATAATTGAATAATACTTACTATTATATATTAGTAACAATAAATAATTTAGGCAAAATGTAATAAAAAATTACACTTATCTATTCAACAATGTTTGGTTCACATATAATTGATTACATTTTTGAAAACTTATAATAATTGAGAATTTTATGATTTATTGAATTTAATTGTTTGAAAGTCATATAAACTCATTGGTAAAGAAAAGACACTTAAATATCAAACATATAAGAAGTCGTTTATATTCGGATGGGATTTATATTCTTTAACCACAATATAAAGCCATTTCCTATCAGGAAATTTCAACTCTTGATCCAAAACATTGTCTAAAATTTATGAAAAAATACAAAAACTAAAACTTTAATGAATTTCTTTAAAAATGTAATGCATTTTCTTTTTTACTTATTTTATAATAAATTTATATAAGCATCACGTTTATGTTGATCATAAATGTCAGACCACTTCCCCCATAAAAAAGTCATAACCAGCAGTTCAAGAGCCCCGGTGGCCATCATTGATATGGATAATAGTATTAATGATAGTTTACTAAAGTATGCCGTGTTTAACACTTCCTTCCCATCCGTGCTTGTGGTATGCTATTAAAAACATTGAGGTGTATATTAAACAACACACACACACACTAAGTACTATACAGAATATTTTGTTTTAATATTGTCTTATAGTATAACTTAAAATTCTGAATTCATTCTTAAAAAGAGAAAAATAGTTTTATTGATTTTAAATAAAATTGTTATATTTTTCATGCAATAGATAAAAAAAATACAAATATTAAACTTAAATGTAAAATTCAATATAAATTCATATAATATGCGCAAAGCATTTACGGTTGTTTCACTCTCATCATTGAATTTAATTAAATAATAGTATATAATAATATAATACATTTATAAAATTATGGCATAAATAAAAATGATAAGCTTTTATATGTTGGGCTCAAGGAATCGTTGGGTTATTGGAAAACTTTGAGTTTAGGCACAAAAATTAATTAATGATAGCATAAAAGTTTAGGGGATGTACTCCTCTGTCAACGGCTTTTAATTTGTGCACAAATGCAGACAATGAGTAATACTTGGAGTCGTTTTGATAATTACAAAGTTTATTGTTAGGACACATAATATAGAGATAATCACTATTTATATATTTCCTAACAAATAATATTACATTTATGGCATATAATGTTTAGCAATTAACTTGACTAATATATACTTTAGTTGTGGGCACATATAACAACATTTTTTATATGACGTTTCAAACATTTAAATCATTTTATCTCATTTATCGCAAAATTTATGTTTATATGAATTGCATATAAATAAAAAAAATTTTGATATATTTTTAATTCATTTAAAAAGTGAAAGTTAAACGAGTGAAGAGAGATGTGATGACCTATTTTAAGACCAATAGATTAAAGGCCTTTCTTTACACTCTTTTATTCTTTCAATGACTTCTCAGTTATGTCTTCAGTGTTTAAATGCGATATTCAAATACATAATGCGTTTTTGAAAAAATATATAAAATATAACATTTTATTTTTTAAGACACATTTGCTATTTTATATTCAATATATTCAGTGCCTTTAATACTTATATACAATATGTATAAATATAGTGTATATTACAGTATTTTTAACTAAATGCAAATTTACGAGTAAACTAATGACAAGATAAGAAAAAATTATATTTATTTTTAACTAAATTTTATATATTATTTATTGCTATAATTGAAATTGTTATTTTTAAATTAAGTAATAATTAAGTAATAATTTTATCAAAAAATAAATAATCCACAATTTATGATAAAAAATTATCAATTTATTTGCAAATTTATACTTAAGCTAATACTGTAGTAATGTTGAGTATTTAATAGTATATTGTACAGTATGTTATAGTTATTAATATATTTTTTTGTATATAAATTTTTAATTAAAATATTTCTATAAAGTACAGAATATTTGTATGATAATAATGCTCTATAATTTTGATATTTTTTTATAAATACAGTATTATAATTATGATATTAAATAGTTGTTAAATTATAAAAGTCGATTTTAAATAAATTTAATATAAATTAAATAATTTAAAACACAATTATTAGTAGTTTTAGTTAAGCAAATAGATTAAAAAATTATTAATTTGTGTATATAAATATATATATATATACTTTCTATCATCGATGAGTATATAAATTATTATAGATATTATAACAAATATATGAAACAATATACTGTGAGATATGATAATTTGAAGTAATAACGAATTTTATCAATTTTACATTTAATATACAACTTGTATGTCAAACATTGCATTAATTTTATTAAACAATTACAGTATTTTGAGTCTAATTAATAGCTTCTGTTATTCTTACAAATGTTATTACAACTACTACTATATATTCAACGATTTTTTCTATTAATTGATGCCTTTCTTGAAATGTCAGTTCAAAGTGTCAAACATTGAAACAGCAGAAGTCATATATTACAGTATTAGTAGTATTGTAGAGATATTGTGTGAAACTTATTGTTTGCATTTGATTTACAACTCTATTAGTTTGGGGAGTGTTTTGATATCAAAGCTCATCTCATGTCAAATTCAGCTGTGATTTCCTTTAATCATTCAAAATGGTTAAAATAATATTTAAATTTAAAACAATAATCAAATATTTAATTATAATTGATTCAATTTAATTGATATTTTAATTATTACATATATAAATGATTAAGTTATGTATGATATATATATATAACTTATTGCTTAACAAATTAATGTTTATTTGTTCTCTCAAATTGATTAATGAAATGTGATACTGTATAATATACACTAACATTTATTTGTTTTGGTAATATATTAAGTAATATTTTTATATATTTGCTGTAATTATATTATGCTTTATGTTATTAATCTAAAGTTTAGAGAATATATAAGAAGAATATTCTTTAGAGAATTTTTATTGATAAAAATAAACCCAAAGCTGATAAAAACGACACGAATTTACAACAATTTATTTAAAGCGATAATTACAATGTGTTTTTCAAAATTAATAATAACTTATGTTATAGTTGTTGTAAAACTCGGTTTCAGTGATGATTTTATTATATTTTATACATCAAAAAAAGTTATTAATAAATCTTTAAAGAGTTAATCTAAAGAATGAGTCCATGAGTTTGAAAGCATATTCAATACGATATATAGTTTAATGCGAGAATTGTGTCTAATATTGTTTGTTCACAACATATTCTGTGAGAGTAATTGAAACGAAATCATAACTCATGTAATCAATAGTTAACCCCATTTTTGCTAATATAACAATGTTTTCAAATAACTTAGATTTATATTTTATATTAAAATTAATGTCTTCTTTCACTATACACACAAAATAGCACTTAAATAATAGTCCAAAATAGGAGACCAATGCTATATATTAATATATTTTTATATATTATATACCGGGAAGTAAATTAAGTTTAGGCTTATAATCGTTTATATCATATACTATATCTCATACTTGTTAGTGTGCATACTAAAGTTACATTACACATTAATAGCATTAGATCATATTTTGTGGACATAATAATATTTATTTAGTATTATATTTAAATTATAGGTAATTTTTAATTAAACATTATTTTTTAGGTTTTTAGTTTTATATAACTAATTGAAATAAATGTTTAATGTTTTTGTGTGCTTTTTATGCTTCAATTACATAGAGATTGAGTGTCCGTCCAATTGCTGGAAACATTGCAAACAAGAATACATAAAACATATCGATTACTATAACAGTAGTATGTATTGTATCATATACTGTGTGTGTGTGTGTGTGTGTGTGTGTGTGTGTGTGTGTGTGTGTGTGTGTGTGTGTGTGTGTGTGTGTGTGTGTGTGTATTGTAATGTATAGTTTATATAGTATTTTAATAATAGACAAGAAATGGTAGTCTGTGTGTGGAGTTATATCTGAGGGAAACACATATTGTCTATAATTCATAACATTTGATGTTAGAGTTATGGCACAGAATATGTTTGTCGATACAAAAGCCAATGAATTGATATGTTTTTGAATCACATTTCAGTCATTTTTATCATATTTCAAGTCTCGATTGGCTGTAAATAAGCAATTATTTTGACCACAAATACATAGACTACATGCAAGTCATGTAATGCTATCATAATTCTAGTAAATCCGATGCCATTGCCTATAATGTTGTGTATCGCAGCCAACAGTGCTAATAGTGTCGGACAAAGACGGCTCACAAGTAATTTTCATTCATTCAAACTTTATTTTGATTCACAACAACAACAATATATTGTTATTATATCTTATTGTTAATACAATATAAACCAAACGCTTTTATTTATATACGGCTACACTATAATAGTTATCATACAATTGGTCTACAATACAGACTGCATATGGAGGACATGAATTCACTGCAAATAGTAATACTTGACTCCAAAAGCAATCGATGCTAACAAATGAAGAGATAAATCTTGAGTCGGATCTCAAACATAGATAATAACGAAATAATTTAACATAAAACTGCTTATTGTCACAGAATTGCTTAAAATGGCGCTACAAATGAGGATCAAACACATGGATCTTAATTATTTGGGACATACCGTTCACTATGACATCAGTTGTCATATCATAAACAGTTTTGCTTACAATTGTGGGTCATTAATGTAGTTATTGTGGGTATCGATATAATCATTTTTGTGTTCAATTGTAACATCAATATAGAAATATATATAATTTATATAATACAGTATATAACACAACTTTCTCTTAATATTAATTAATAAATGAATGCAATTGATTATTGGCTACCAAATTGATGATTGAGATTAACATTAGTATCAAATAGAGAAACACAATTCACTGGTAGTAGTAGTAGTGTATTGTTGGTCCGCTTAGAGTACAAACCAATCAATAGATGGGTTTGAGACGAGTTTATTATTAAATTCTGTTTTCCAGTGCTTATCAAATAACACTAATCATCTATTTTCAACATTCTTTCACTATAATCATATATATTCAATATATATATATACGTATAACAGACATATTTATTATATTTCTATTATGTCTATAGAGGCTATACTGTAGTATAGACACCTCAATCATATGCATTGAAAATGGTATTCAATTGAATTTATTCAATATTTTTAATATATAATAATACCATAAATAAAATATTATAATATCGAATATAAGATATATCTACAGCACATAATAGCAATAAATAAAATTTAATTGATAATAAGTTTACCATATAAAGTGTGTCAAAATCTAATAAAATAAAGTAAATAAATCATTTCTTATATATTTTTAATATAAGTTGTGTTACATTTAACTTATAGATAGATATATCCTATATTAGAGTTTAATATTATGGCATTTCATTATATTGAATATAATATAACGTCTATACTTTAAGTTACTGTATATTAAATGCTAAGGTCTAAACAAATAAAACAATATATATATAAATTTCTAAATATAATATATAAAAACTCTAAGAACTTTGCTGTCATTTATGTTTAGGATTTTTGTTTTTGGCTATTGTTTTGACAAAAAATATATCATTTGATAAAAATGTTTTTCTTATTGAATGGGATTCTGTAATACAGTTGTGACGGACGTTAAGGTCATTTCTTAAGACAAGTTATCTATTATTTGTTGACTTGTATTCAATGAATCCCTATCTAAATGGCCATCACTTTTGCACTGTATGTTGACTTTTATTTGCTTAATATGTTTCGTCTTGTGTACCAAAATATATAATTGAAATTTCATTGAATTTTCATGACATTATTGAATGCTTTTATGGTTAACTGATTTAATGGATTATCTAAATTTAACGCCTTTTATTTAACCATTAAAATTATAAATTGTTTTTATAAAATGTTTTAGATCAAAAATTCTAATATTAAATGTCCTAGATTATATTTTTACATTGCATCTAATTTAAAGCAATAAATCCTATAAACATTGATAGAATAGATTAAATAAAGTATATATTATAGCAAACATAATATTAATTATTATTAACTTTTTTTTTTGTTTCATAACGAGAATAAATTATAGCACATAAGGATTAAACATCTATTAATCAAGAAATAGTGTAGAAATCCATAAAATTATTTTATTATATGAAAGAAATGATTAATGAGGAGTCGGTCTCAGTACTGAATCAATGACTAAAACAATGTTTATTGACTGTATTTTGTTAAACACGGATTGATAGCACAGGGATGGCATCAAAGTGTAAAGTCTATGCTATTTACAAGTTTATGTTAAGTCATGTCAAATTGACCAGTGTGCAACTATAAAAAATACTACAAATAGTGATTTATTTATTTTACATATCACAACATCACACTTTACACAATCAAACATATTTTGTTTTATTATTAACACTTTTTACTACTTATAATGATTGTGATGTTTTTACCAATTTTTGTATAAACATAGTTAAAGATGTTAATAAAATAAGTGTTTTAAATAGTAGTAATAATAATTAATTTGGATAAATTGTGATAAAATAATATTTATAATGTTTTGTACTAGTTAATTTTATTAGACGATCTTGGTCATTATTGTTATTTATATGTTATTTGTCAGTGATATATACGAGTACTTGAAGCAAAACAATGTGTAGATATACTGTACTTTAGTCTAAATCATTGGTCATTGAAGTAGTGAAAACAGTTAATTAAATGCAATAATGTATGTCTCAATAAATTATTACTTATTATATAAACTGATTTTTCAATATAATATATTCTTGACACGGATTTTCTTGTGTTTATAGTTTATGATACAAACAGTACTCAAAACCAATAATGAAAGCTATTTTTATAGTTATAGAGAGGAGAGGATCAATAAAATCGATAAAAGAATTTTTCACTTTTAATAAAAGTTTTTGACATTAAATATATATTTATATCAAATTTATTTATTTTCTTTTAATCGATAATATCTAACTGTGAAATCATTATCCATTTGGCAGCTTTGTGTACACTCTTTATCATAAAACATTTAATTGATATCACATTTGTGGCTTATTTTTTATATAAATAGTTTTACAATAAACCAATGAATGGATGTTTATAAAAGTTTAAATTATGATTAACACAAAATTATTTATACTATAGTTAATATTTTATTTTTTCAAACTAATAAAATAAATTTACATTTTGTCATAAAGTTTTTTTATTATCTTAAAATATATAGAGTTAATGAATTTATTTTTGTTAAAATTATCTGCTTACATTTGTTTATTGTAATTATAGTATAGTATACTTTATGAATGTTAAATAGCTTTTATTAACATTTGGTTAATCGTATCTATAGTACAATCGGTAATTGTATACAAAATGCAAATTGGCAAATGATCAACAAAAAAATACATAAATATTATATTTACCTTTTTAAAAAAATTATTTATCATAAATATCATATAATATTAATATGATATTGTCATTTTTTGACAATTACAGTTATATTGAGATGCTATTTTTGTTTATCTAGAAACAAATTTATAAATGTTTAAATGTATAAATGCATAAAATAATAGTGTATAGATTAGTTTTGACTGATTTAAGTCATTTTATCTAAACATTGTTTTAAATATTTACAGTAAAAATAAAGAAAAAATATTTAAGGCTGTTTAAGACTAAAAGATTTAGCTAAATATTATTTTTTAAAATTTGAAATAAAACATATTTTAAATTTAATAAAAAATACTTAATTTATTAAAATTTTTTCATAAAACAAAATTCCATATTATATTATAGATTAATTATACAAATATTAACCCTAAACTATAATTACACATTTGACACATTTAGGTATTATTGCAATTCAGTAGTAAATTAATAAGTTTTACATATTGCATTAAAGATATTAATAAATTCTATGTTAATACTGTTTATATTAATTATATTTATATACTGTACTTTATATACATTACATTATTTAACAATCATTTAATAATAGTCTTTTATAGCATAAATGTGATATACTATATGTGCAAATATTTTCACTCTAAAATAATAAAATATAATACACTACTGATGAATGATAATAAAGTAAAATTTTGATTTACTGCTAATATTAACATAATATATTATTTTTTGCTATAAATACAGAATTATTTCATATAACATCAAATAGATATCTTAACAAATGTATAAACAAGTGAAGTGAAGCACAATTTTTAATTATGATTCATATGCCGTAATCATAAAGTTTTTAATAGAGTTACTAAAGATGTTATCATTTGTTTTATAAAATAGTTTCATATAAATAGTTTTATATGTAATATATATATACTGTATATAAATCTAAAATGAAAATCTAATAACAATCAAGTTTGTGATAAATCTGGTGACTATTTTTGTCATTTTTTTATGAAATATTAATATAACATTTAACATAATATTTTTGTTTTGAAGACATTCGTATGGAAGAAATGCTTTCTCCAAATGTAACACTTGTTTATAAAAACAAATGTCATTTATGTCTACTATAGTGACATCCGAACTGTGGTGTTATGTCATCCAAAAAACGACAAAAAACAACATATTGTGTTTCAGTTAATATTTATTTATATGATTGCATTGTATCACATCTCCAATGTTTAATGCATTTTTATAAATATCCTATTAATATAATGTAAATAATAAAATAAAACAATATATTTATTATTTTTAAAATTTTAATATTTCATTAAAATTGTAAATATATAATATAATATTAAAATGGGATCAATTATTTCTTAATGATATTTATATAATAAATTGATTGACTAAAAACAATCCCATTAAACGTTATATTATTATTTGACAAATAATCTAATGAGAAACTATTAAATATTATATATATATATAGACATTACAATATTTTTATTATTAATAATTAATAATTTGATAAATTTGTATTATTTAACATTATTATAAAACTTTAATCAAAGAATTATTTTATAGATTTTATAGATATTTCGTAATATAACACATATTAAAGAGTGTTTTGTTTTATAGCATTGAACCCATCGAAGTAAAGAATCAATATTTTTGCTTTATTTAAAAAAGTGTATAAACATAACAAAACAGTCAAACTTAAGACGGGATGGGTTAGGACGGGTTGGGAAAAAATTACAAAAAATCTAATGTTATTTTTATTTAACAATTTATTTGTTTGTTTTCTCTATTAGTATAACTTTTAAGATTATATTTTGCGAGTAAATCCGTGTGAATATATAGTGAAAAGCCTTTTTTGAAAATGACTTTTTTTGGTAAATCTATAAACAATACATACAATAAAACAAACAGTTTTCATGTCCTGTATTTGACCTCTTTATGGTCACATATCTATATGCGACAAAACTATCCATTGTTTGTTGTTTTTCTTTAAATGTCATTATATATGTAGTTTATCTAAAATGTTTCAATATATAAATAAGATTTACTCGTTTAAAAACTCAGTCAACTGTAAACCTCCACTTTAAAACTCAATTGATTTTTATTTGTTTTGTCTGTAAATATTGAATTTTAAATAGTTATTTAGTAGAAGAATGTGAACGGAGAGACAGTACCGGTATATACATACAGAATATTCTGTGACAATGAAGACCACGGTTTAGTTACAGTATATTCAAGTGATTCCAAGTCTCCATTCAATTTAGTTAATTCAAACACATAATATGTACTGTATTTTTACTCTTTTGTTGTTTATTTTTTGATATTATAAACATTACATCAATAAATTTTATATAACTACTAATAATTCAAATATTTATATTTATTAATACTTTTAATTAAGATACTCAATATTATTAAAGATGTTTTGCCATTTATTAATAATCTATAGATTAAATATATAGCTCTGATATCTTGACTACTCCTTGCATTGTGTGTGTACAGTGTAAACACATACTATTACTGTTATGTTTTATATCAACTTTGTAATTAAGTTTCATAATTGAAATGTAATTTAATAGAAAGTTTAAAAATATTGCATTTTAATTATATACGAGTTTATGTTAGCACAAAATATAAGACTAAAACATTATATAATTTAATAAAAAAGAAGAAATGTTTACATTATTTGGCCACATGTGGACTAATATAATATATTTGATATTAACACTTAGTTTTCTACTATATTGTAATCATTAACTATTCGTGAATTGATTATTGAATTAATGAATAGCTTTCTATTGAAGTTCAGTTATAGTTTGGCTTACATTATAATCAATATACTATAATATCTATAAATATAATGTCTATAAATATAATGTCTATAATGTTATAATAATGTTTATGAGGGAGAAGTGATAAGACCTGATCTGACACTCAGCTCTGACACAAGTTTCTCATGAGTTTGACTTGTCTTAAGTTAAGTTGAGTTGAGTTGTTGTGTTGTATTAAATATATAGTTATATAGTTGGATGACATGAGCTGATGGCCGGCAAAGCAAATGTATTTGAAGGCAAACAAAGCAATCTGTGGTACAATTCCTACGAAAAGAATTATAGATTTGTTTCTTTATGTACTAAAAGATATGACTCAATGATTACAAGTGAAACAGTCCTCAAAAATACGGCACAAAATACTTTTTCCTTTACTATACTATTGCTTAGAAAATGTCATATGATTTACAATACAAACAAATATTGTTTTATTTCTTAGCCATAAAACTTCTACAATATTTGTAAAATTCATTTTTCATTTCTTTGCCATTAATTGTATGACTAATAAGGAAATAGATTGAACACATTATTTAGTGGGTTATTAACATTATAATTATTATCAACCATTAAAAATGTTTTTTTTTTATATTTTCAGTCGAAAATTAATACAGATTAATATCAGTTTAGTCATGAAAATATTAAAGTTATTTAATGAAAATATAAATTGGTGTAAATAACATAAAATGATACGATAATATACACCATAAATAATAACCGGTACAATTTAATATTTTTAATAGTTATATAAAAATATTTCAACCAAAATTAGCAGTGGCTTTATGTGATTATTATTTTTAAAAAATCAATTTAATGTTTATATGTTGTAAAAATAGTTAATAAAATGTGAAACTATTTTGTAGCGAAATATTTATCTCAGTAGCAAAATAACAATCATATATAACTATTTAATTATAAATAAATATTTCAATTAGACTTCAAAATATAATAATTTACGATAAAAAAAATGTAATTAATTTAATTAACTATTATATTATTTGAAATGATTTTATCCACAAACATAATTTTCGTAAAATAAATGGATAATCTTTTCAAATAATAATATAAATTAAATAAATTCAAATCTTATCTTATAATTTTATAAATTTATAAATCACAATAATATCTTAAAATGTAAATTAGTTTTTATATAAAATACCTTAATTTTAATTGAAAAAAAACATTTTTTATTTCAATTAATTTCAATAATTTGCATTATTTATTTTGTAAATCATTAGTAATAGATTTTATTTGTAACTAATTAACTTTAATATATTTTGTTTTAACTCCTAACACAAGAATATAAATATAATTAAAACCATATACTGTACATACAGTATATACAGTATATTTGTATTATATTAATACAAATAAACATAAGCACACACACGACTGCACACAAATGAGAGTTTTTATAAAAAGAAAGGATGCTTTTTATATAATAAATATAAATTTTTTTTTATTATTTTGATGTTGAAATTAAATTTTTGTTTATATATACTAAACTAAAAAGCGAAATTCAAAACTGGAATATTTTCCACTATAGGCATAATTTGAAGACAAAATAAACATTAAAATAATAGGTTTTCATGAATTTTGACTGTTTTTATGGCATTTGTATTATACAATTCCGTCAATTATATAATGAATATTCAATCTTAAGAAAACAACAAAGTTTTTAGTGATACACCAATTACTATATTTTGTGTGTTTGAGTGCAAATGTGTTTTTATATAATTAATATACAGTATTTTTGTTTATTAGACATATCTCTGTTTAGAGTGTGAGTTATATAAATGAAATAAAAATAACAGATTTTCAATACATAATATATACAGTATATATATATATATATATATATTTATATTGTTGATATAAGTATAAACTGTACTATTATATGATATACTGTACTCTTCTCTATCCCTTTCACACAATGATATCAATCGTGAAGTTTACTTTATGAGTGCTAAGACAAATGCAGACAACAATTGCACACAAATATCTCAACATAACATTAAATAAAAGGGAAAATGAGAAATATTTTTATCTAAAAATATATAAAAATAATAATATATATAAACCTATAAAATGTACACAAAAAATATTCTATTATTTAAAATAATATAGCGTTAAAGCATAGAAAAGAAAATTTAATATTATTATTTATAATGCTATTCTCTATAGTATATAATATATATAAATATATACTTACAAAATAAATATCAAAATAAAACTTCAAAATTAAGTCTTAGTTTATTTATTTTTTTGCTGTTTATAAAGTTGAGTCTTAGTCAACAATATAATGATTGGAGTCTACAAATGTTTCAATACAATCAGTATATTTGTGACTCCAATAAACAATTTTAAAACACAAATACTATATATTATATTTTCTTATATAACATATAAAATTTTGTTGAATTCAATTTACATTATCTTTTAGAACATTTAATAACACTGTTAGATAAATGTTTAAAAATTATAATGTTTTAAAAATAAATTACATAATTTACGACATCATATGTATATAAGTGTTGTATGAAATATATATTAGAGTACAATACATAGTTAAAAACATATTCAACATTTTTTGCTCACATTTTTGCAGTGATATAAATACAAATTAAATACTCAAAATTACGATTAAAGTTTTTAAAAAATTATTATTTATTTATAACTACTTTTATTATATTTAGTGGTATTGTTTTTATTTAATTTATTTACATTATTAAATCTATGTAATAATATATATGTATATTGATAATAATAAAGTTTGTTATCATTAAATGTAATATCAATATAAATAATTTAATTTATTAATAGTAAATAAAAATAAAAAAATGACCATAAAACACATAATAAAAAATAAATTGTAAATAATATGATATATTTTATTATAGACTGTATGCCAATGCATTAGAAAACAATCAATATTTTGAATTAATAAATAAACATTTGATAGATTGTTGTGGTCAACAATTTATATGAATTGAAAGATATTAGGAAAAAACTATTTAAATGCATTCATATGTTATATATTTATAAGTCATATATTATATTGAAATTAATGAATGATATGAATGGCAGACTATAAAAGATATGAGCGTTGGATGAGTTGCAACAAAAGCCGCATTTATTTAGTTGTGAATCCTTAGAGTTTTGACGATAATTGCATCGAATAAGAGAAATGAAGAATTCCTAACACAAATGCTTTCATATTCTTTGCCATACATTCTCTCGATATATATATTTGTTTATGTTTTCGATATACTTACGTATAAACCATATAAATATATATATATTATATATACCAGTGCTGTACCGTATATTCCCTATAATATGGAAAAACAAAATTTATGTCACTTTCACCAAAGGTTTCTATTTTGTGTGACAATCAATAAAAATAAAATCAAATAAAAAAAAGTAGAAAATGTTTTGACAAAAGAGCTGAAGTCGAGTCTGAAAATGTTGTGAATGTGTTGTATAGGAATTAAATTACTTTTAAAACAAATTTCTCATTCAATTACATTACATAAATGTGAGATATTTTTTATACACTTCTATTACATCATTATTATTTGTCTCATTATATTAGTTTTTGAATTAATTCTATTAATATTTAAAAATAATTAAAATAACTTGATGAATTAAAATAATTTGATTAATATAACTATAATAATTATAACAAATTTAAAATTAATAAATATTATTAATAAAAAAATATCTGTTAATTTTCTTTTGTATTTAATTAATTATTAAAATATTTTGAAACAAAAATATATTTTAATTTAATTCAAAACTACAAAAAAATAATTTTCTTATAAAAATGTTTGAAAGTTTTAAATTTGATAATCATTTTAAGTAAAAATAGGCACTATTTTGTAAAAAGATGTCATTAATTGTGAGTCTTGTTTTTGAAACGCAAAACAAATGTATTATTTGAGTCGTGATTTTGGTCTAAAAAGCCGAGAGTTTGGTCTCAAATACCAATAGATTCTGCGCTTCAAATGTTACCAAAAAATATATTACTTTCTGAGAGAAGATATACTGACAACAATTACAATGAATGTTACCATAAATTGTAAGAAGAATTCTATGGCAAACAGTTCCCAAAGTTCTTGTAACACAAGTTATCATTGATTTTGGTTTCATTTTATAGCTTATATTCATCCGATTTGGTGTGAAAAGTGCGTTAACGTCAATCTATACCCCAAAAGAGTGCTAAATATTAAAAATTGTATGACTTTTGAAAGACAAATAACCAATGAAAAAGTTAGGGAATGGGAGCTCTGTTTGTAATATATTTAAGTGAAAACATCAAAACATGTGAACATAGTTTCAAAATTTAATTTAACTTTAATATTATGTCTACAATGGATTAGTGTAGTTATGAGCCTAAAAGCCAATTGACAAATGCATTCATTCACTGCAAACAGAGACCCCTTAGTTCTACAGTATTGTACAGCTATTCAGTATAATATTATATAACATAACAGTGCTTAGAGTAGTGCCGCTGAGCTCATTGCGATTCACACTTTCCCTCTTTGCCTGTCTTTACTTTATATTATATGTTAGAACTATAGGTATGGATAATGAGCCCAACAAATGCATATTTGGCACGAATTTAATGCATTTTCACTAAATGACACAATAATAACATTTTTACATTCATTTCATTCAATTTACTTTAATCATCAAAAATGTAATCAATATTCAAATCTATGAATATTATATGAAATCGTTTAAAAATAACTATTTTCCACAATCTATTTAATATTAAATATAAAAACAAATAAAGATTCATAAAATTATTATAATTTGCTATATTTATAAAAATAAACCATTTCAAAACTTTTCAATTTTGTTATTAGATTCATAAAATTGATAATAAAATTAAATTAAACTTTGAATAAAACTTTAGTTTTTTTAAATGCATTTTTGGAAATCTTAAAAAACATTAGAAACATTATAATGAATAACTTATTGATTAAAATAAGTTATAAACAAACGTTTTTCTATATGTATTCTATACGTTGTTATATGTTTGAAAATAGTTGAAATCTATTTAAAGTTTCAATTTATTTGAATCATTAAAACTTGTAGTAATAGTAGTATTGAGAGTTAGTTTTAGTGACGGGAAGTAAATTAATATTAACTCCAATTTCTGTTGATTTATTATATTTAGTGTAAATCGTTTGATAACAAGTTAGGGGATTGTAAAGCAATTTACTGCTAAAACTTAATTTTAATTTATATATATTTTTTGTAAAACTAAATAATAGTAATTAACCAGTTTAAACATGCAAATTAAAAATGCGTGTACTTATATAAAACATTGATTTTTATTTAAAGATTTTAAATAACTTAATAATAATTTTATAATATATAATTCATGATCATAAAACATTTGTTCAATTATTTAAAAGATATTTATGATTAAAATTTATTATTGGAAGTAAATGATATATTCATATTAATCAATAGATAATTTTGAGATTCATTTCACACTTTTGAATATTTAATAATATGATATAAATTGCATATATTTTCCATATAACGATCAAAATTAATCTATTATTTATAAATAAGAAATCATTTATATGTATATTTTATTATATTTATAAATAAACTTAATTATAAACTAAATATATTTATATATACAAATATTTATATATACAAAGCAAATAAAAACAAGAAAATAAATTGAGTCCTCAATAATGTGTTTTATATTTACTATATATTATATACACAATAATAACTAATCAAAGATAATCAGAGAGAAAGCGAGCAAATGTTATGAACTCATATATTGTATTATATTATTATATATTATTTTACAATCAGTTATAATAAATCCAAATACAGGCAAATGTCAATTCAATTTAATGCCTCACTAGACATATGAGAGTATTATTTGCCGCTTCTTTATAATACCTTTCCAATGGAATGATACCAATATATAGATATCTATTTATATCGTATATTATATAATATAAACAAAAGTAAGTATAAGTAATATCAATGAATCCGATGATAGAGAGGATAGAGTTTGTGAGATATAATGATTTCGATGTTGAGATTAACTGTTGGTTAGACATCACATCACATGCTAGTTGTGACCACTTTTCATGTATGTCTCACTAAATTAGTTGCTGTTGTATACGGCAGTGATTGCATTGTATTGAATGCAGCCATCAATAGGCTAAACATTGTGATAGCAATAATGGTTGGTCTGAGTTGAGTGTTTGGTTGGCTTCTGGTTCTGCCAGCACTGGCATCACTAGAGGTCTGGTCGATGAATGGCTGGTCGTTCTGTATTCTACTCGATAATCGCTTCTCTCCTATGATATACCAAATATATAACAATAATTTATAATATGTATTATATAACGATATAAAACAATAAACTTGATTAATATGATTGCACACAACCATTTCGGTTCAGTTATTTGAAAAACATTTGTAAAACTAAATTATCTGCACTTAAATTGCTTTCTGTTGTCTATTATGTTTGTTATGTTTGTTTAAAAAACAGTTTACTGTTAAATGTTTTTTTTAAAATCTTTAAACGTTTATATTTCTCATCCCATCTGCTTTACCGTTTACTGGAATTAAAGAAAAGCAAATAAAAAATAAATCAATTGATTTTTATTTTGCTAAAACTAATTCCCGTTTATTTAGACTCCAATTTGCTAATCATATCATTTATATTAATAGTAATATATATTATTTAATAAAATTTAATAAACCACAAAAATACTAAAATTAAGTCTCATATTAATATGAAAAGTTTTTGTGTGATTATACAAATAACCCATCATTTTGATTATGGTTTAGTTGTTTATTATGTTTTGTTTTATTATTATTGAAAGACAAACATTTTCATTATTATAATGTCAAATAATCTGTAAATATATCGTTTGTGTGCTATTATATAACCCAATGTTAGATAATAGCAAAAGAAAGTATAATAGAGTTTATGTAAAGGGATTAATCCTATTATGACTTTGATATGTAATACGATTATAGTTTTGCAAAGCATTCACTTTATGAAAAGTTAATACAATATTAAGATACAACTCATAGATGATATTGTCTGAGATAAAAACATAACCATTAGAGACAATGTTGTATTTATTTGGCATAAATGGAAAGGGGGTTGAATTAGGGTTGAGTTAGGGTTGAGTTAGGGTTGAGTTAGGGTTGTTAGATGTCCTTAAAACAGATGATTTTCTCAAACTTAGGCTCAAATTCAATACAACATTTTAGTACATCCATCGGAAAATAATATAATGCTATGACATTTTGAAAAATTATAAAAATATTCTAGTACTATTTATTTTATTTTTATTTTAGAACTTAGCAAAAAAAATTAATATAAAATTATTTTTTTAAAATATTTTGAAATATTTGACATAATTAAAAAATTAATTAAATAAATATAAATATTTATACTCTTGTTCCTCCCATTTCTATATTAATACAATGTCCTCCTAATTGAAAATATCATTTAGCAATCCTTAAGTTGGATATATGTGTAAAAATATACATTAGTAGTGATACATACCCTGTAAAACGTGAACATATAGTGAAGTTGGCTGAGCATTACTGGCAGCACACGTATAATTGCCGCTATCGTGCAATTTGGCCGATCGTATGACAAGACGTGAGACAACTGAATCACTTTTGGACGAGTCTTTTTGGATGGTTATGTCACCCCTTCCTACTGAATCATAATTTATCATACGTTGGTTGTGATACCAGAAAACATAAGCTGGCGTTTCAGGTGAACGTGATATAACACACGTCAAGTTTATTGTGGCACCGGTACGTACAAACACATCGGGCTGACCAATCATCTCAGCCACCGGTACTATAATAAAGTATATCACATAAGATATTGTTTTATACTATATATACAGTATATTCAGTAAATAAATTATATATAACTAGTTATATATTATACAGTATATACTAAACATTAATGCACCAATTAGTTATATAATAATAAATTGCTAAATAAACATATTCTTTACTAAACATTAATCTAAGTTATATTCCTTATATTTAATACAATTCATATAAACTAAAAAATATAAAACTAATTACAATTTACTAACTAAATGATTATTTACAATATAAATACTATATATATAAATACAGAATGTTTCACTTTTTAAGTTATCTCAAATATACTGTCATCAGTAATAGTTTAGCCATTCATCTTAGACATATCAATTGAAATATGTTTGACATAAATGTTTATATGAAACAGCATATAAACATGGTTAAGCAAGGTTTTGGATTTTAGAGGGGGGTAGACCGGGGTAAAATTTACAAAATTCTCGAAAAATCTTGGGGGAGGGGGTATTGGGTGGGGTAAGATTTTTATTGCATTTTTAAACGGCATTTTTTTCAAAAATCCAAAATCAAGGGGGGGGTCAAGAGAAAATTCCCTAAAAATTCCTTAAGTTCCCGAATATTCCCATGTAAATTCAATAAAATTTCCAAAAATATAAAAAAAACTTAAAAATTAACAAAAACTTAAATTTCAACAAAAAATTAATTTTTTTTTTAAAAATTTTAAAAATTAATAAAAACTTAAATTTTAACAAAAAATAAAATAATGTATTTAAGATTTAAAAATAGTTGATAAAAGCATTAATGATACACTATGAGTTATTTTTAGTATTTTAATAATTTTTAACTTTTAACATAATTAATTTTTTAAATAATACTTAATGTTCATAGTTTATAGATATATAATTTTATTTTTTAATGTTATTTTTATATAAATAGTGACTGAATACTAATTATTAAATTCAAAATTTTAAAGATTTTTTAGTTTAATATTTTAATTAAAATTATGTTATTTTTTCATGAGTTTTAACGTTATTTTAACTATTTTATTTATTTTTAATCAATAATTAGATTCATATAAATTTTAAAAACATATAAACACCTAAAAAAACTAAAATTAAAATTTTTAAACTTCAAAAAAATTTCGGCGCCGAAATTTTAGGGGGGGTCATTTCTCCTCGTTTTTAAGCGACAATTTTTCCCATTTGGTCAAAAAGTCTGGGGGGTAAAATCCCAAAATCTCGATCCTAGGGGGGTATTTTGGCCTTACCCCCTACCCCCTTACTTAACCCTGCATATAAACTACATATCTAAATCAAGTGTAAGCCTTGGGTCACAATTATTGTTAGCTTTTGTATACTATATTTCTAACTATTGTACTGTAATTCCGTGCCATAAATCCAAATGTTTTGTGCAAAATTTGACTAATTTCCCTCAAAAAATATATTATACAGAATATGAGAATATGTTACATATTAAAGAATATTTATATACAGTATTATATATATATATATTCAACAACAAAAATATTTTGTAATAGAAAGACATGTAAATTTTAATGTTTTATAAATAACTAATAATAAGTAATTATAAATATTAAACATACCGACAACTTGTAAATTATAATACCTGAAATAGAGTGTAATAATTAGTCTTTTCATTTGAAAAATCATTATAAATAACAATTTAAAGCAAAACAATAAAAAAATATAAGTTTAATTATGGTAATAATGATGTATAGATATTTTTTAAAAACTTGATATCTGGTATGGTATGGTATGGTATGGTATGGTATGGTATGGTATGGTATGGTATGGTATATGTAATATTTTGTACGCTCTCTTAAATGCTTATCAAATCAAATGCCACTAACATTCATAAATAGGGCAAAAAATAATACTAAAAAAAATAAAAGTTGAATCATATATAATATAAGAGACAATTGAAATAAAATACAATAAACTCTACTCTCTTGTGTTGTGAACAATAATAAAGTGTATTTGCAAAATATAATACATTATTATCATATATAGCATATCATATATTATTAAATAATACGATATACTTACTGACTTCGTGGGGGATCTGAGTTGATTTGACATTCATATAGACCTATAAATTAAATATATAAATATATAAACATATAAAATATAAAATATTGTAAAATATACATTACATTTTTCTTTTAATATTTGTTTTGTTAATAAAATCAATAGTAAATTAAAATAAAACAACATATATTATTGTCTGCTCATAATTATAATAATAAGTCAGTATTAAATTATTATTATTGGCTGTTATAAGAAATAAAGTTATATTGAGAGTTATAAATATGAAGTGAAGTGACATATAATAAAACAAAAATGCAATGATTTATTGATGAAGTGTTGAGAAAATTGGGATATATTGTATATACTGTAGTGTAGTGTACTGTAATATATATCAATATTATATAAGTGTATACCTTCATCGGTGGGAACGACATGTTTGATTTGTAGGGCCCAGTCATTAGATTGTAGAGTTCCGTGTCGTATAACAAAGCGGTCGTCAGATATATAAGTGAGAAGACCTACTGTTAGCAAATGGAAATCACGTAAACGAATCCATGAGACCTAAAATTAATTGTTGAATACAGTATTTATCATTTTGTTGATACTATACAATCATTAATGAGATGAACAAATGCAAGTGATGCCAATTCATGACAATCAATGCCTAAACAAATGCATTGCTATCGTAATGCACTAGCAATTGATTGCCATTAAATGGCTCAATGAGTGTGATATATCTATAGACTAAGTCTAACCATTTTATCGCCTATGGGTTCGACAATACAGTGCAGATACACGGGATGACCGGCCTGTGCGGTCACGTTCTTGGGAACAGCTCTTTCTTCATGCATTCTTAATTGATTTAAGCTATTTAATGGTATGGAATGAGATGATGACAATGACAGTGATGATGATTGTAGTGATAATGACGATGAAGATGATGGCACCGGTAATAATGATTTTCGAGCCGAGTTGTCATTGTCGACGACAAACGGATCGTTTAGTTTTGAAACTCCATTTGGTTGTTGGCCTGCATTTGAATAATGCATTAGAAATATGCAAATAATTTTCCGTTTGACACAAACATGATATTTGTTTGCTTGAAATCAATTTATATGTCATTCTTATCTGTCATAAAATGTTCACTACTTCTATGCCTCAAAAAAAACTACACCAAAACGTCTGATACATTCAACCATAGCTCACACTGTTTTGTTATTATGTTATGTTTGCAAACGTTATATAACTTATATTGATTCAGTGAAATAGAGAGTAAGAGAGAGAGAGAGAGAGAGAGAGAGAGAGAGAGAGAGAGAGAGAGAGAGAGAGAGAGAGCTAATGTAATGTTCCAGTTCTCGCATTTATGCGCCCATTCATACCGTCATTGCTATCGCAATATAAGCTAATATCATACATAAGCCATCCTTTTATATTTAAGGCATCAAAACGACACATCGATCCAAACGACTTATAACAGGACATTGAATGTAATAATATGTGAAACAAAAGCTGATGTATGAAATGATATTTATGCTAATCCGCAATACAATTAAGTGAATGCTATTTGCTGTAACTCTATTGATGACAAACTTTCTTAACTCACGACACCTTTTATAATATCATAGCTTATAATATCAATATAAAGCATATCTTAGGATTTAATATATAATTTAACACTTAATTTCTAACATTTCTTTTAATCGATTAGTGTTTCTCTTGTTTTTTATATTAAATTGAATTTAATTTTCTAAACTTCTTATCTTACTATAGATATATTTAAGTATTTTCGACAAATATAAATGTTTAGAAAATCAATAATTAAAAGAAACTCCTAATTGTTTTGAATTAATTCATAATATAAATGTTTTTATAAGTATAGCCTCTGTCTCTCAAAACCAGTGTTTTATAATAAGAATGAAAAAACTTCTACTTTTTATTTATAAATTATATATCAATGGACTACTCGTATGCATAGCAAAGAGTATTGAAATCGCATGAATTCAATACAATGTCTGTTATTATAACATAAAATCAATAATCGTTTCTCCCGTTTCTTTCCTAACGTTTCTCATTACTCTATAATCGGGTATTGCCTACAAAAATATCAGCCCATTCTTAAAGTCAGAGATTGTATTCACACATAAAGTGTATATTTTTTGCTATTCATTTCCTAAAGATTTCATAAATCTTTTTGAAATTTGTTTAAAGTTTTATTTAAAAATTTTATTTTTATTGCATTACTAGAGATAAGAAAAAGCTCTGAAAAAATAATTGACAAAAAATATTCCAAATTTTTTCAGACAAAAATTTAAGACCTATTTTTGCAAATAAAAAACAAAATTATTTTGAATTCGAGATTAGTGACAGTCATTCATAAATTTACCAGTTATTGGAAAATCTCAATATTTTGTGATAAGTTTTCTCATTTAATCTATTATTACTTATTTGTGAATTACATAACAAACGCCTCTTAGAAAGGAAAGGGTAGAGAAAGAGACCACTCATTTGCACTGAAAGAATGTATTCATATAAGCAATTGTTTGGTTAGAAAGTGAACTCTCATCTTATAAATTGACTGAAATTGCTGTCAACTCAGTTGGTTTACCCCACACTCTATGACAGACAATAACAGACATTTATAGACAATGTTTGGATGTTTGGACATTCATTTAAAAAGCAATAAGATTCACATATTAATAGACTATTACTATAGATATAATGTAATGTTAGTATTTGTGAGTGTTTGAGTGAGTGAGTGAGTGTGTGTGTGTGTGAGTGAGTGAGTGAGTGAGTGAGTGAGTGAGTGAGTGAGTGAGTGAGTGAGTGGGTGAGTGTGTGAGTATGTGCTTTCAAAACAGTAATAAGAAATAAACTTAATATTTAGTTAAGAAATGGTATGACAAGAATGTGATTCCAGTTTTGCAATTAAACCTAAATTGTTATCTCATTCTTGTCTCTAATCAATAATCAGCTCTTAATTCCGATTCTTAGCATTCAATCACTTAATATAATTTCTTTGATTAAAGTTTTAATTTTTGTTTCTTCTCTTTGTTTATGTTTTTATTTCATTAAATTAATTGCTGATAAAAGCAATACTATTCTAATCAAATAAAGTAAAAACATTTCAATTTATTTGAAAACAATAATTGGTAAAAAATGTTGTTATATAAATTTTAAAAAGTGTTATATTGAATTTATATATCAAAAAAAAAAGTTTTATATTAATATATTATAACATAAAAATATTTAATGCTTAATATACATGTAAGTTATACTGTATAATGTAAGATATTATTATTAATACATTAAGTAATGTTAAAATTTATAAGTCAAAATGTTTAATAAAATTATTTTCTCATAGATATGCGTCAGTATTTCATTTATCACATTTGTTAAAAACTTTTTAAAATAATTACATTTTTAAACAAGGTAAAATTATATATTAATAATGAATTTGATGATTTATAAAAAATAAATGGTGTATATGTATTTGGTATGATTATAATACTCATTAACCAAACTAATACAATATAATCTATTATTACTTACAATTTTATGACCTATTAATAGTAACACTTACTAATTTATAACTTTATATAAAATTGATTAATACATTTTCTAATTATTTAAATAATTATAACAAATTTGGCTTTTTGTGTTCACTTTGAAACATAAGCGACACTTTAATATTATAGTGAATGTGTTATATTTAAATGTGTTATAGTATGACAGTAATGGTATTCAAACCAATTTGAATGATGTAAACAAAACTAAAAATTAATTTTCAACATTTACTGGTCTTTTATCTCATGAATATTCAACTGAAGCCTTCAAACCCGGGATCTAATTATCAAAATTATGATTTATAGTGTTTTAATGTTTACAGTGTTTATAAACTCAATTAAAGTCAACATTTATTGTAAACCAATTAATAAATTTCTAATTAATTTAGGAGTATTTATATAAAATAGTCTTATTTTTTATATTTATCATAAATTTAAAATCTCGATCATGAAATTTTGGTTTTCTATATTTTTAACATTAGTAAAAAAGGTTAAATATTTTTTTTAATTTTCCAAACAACAACAAACAATACAATACTTGTCTAATTAGACTAATAACAACAATAGCTACTAAAATATCATACAATGAAAGTCGTTAAAGTAATTTCAAATGATTTCTGTGTTTCGGCACTTTTGCTCAACTAATGGCTTTTTCCTTTGCAAATGACTGTCCAAACATTTATTATTGATTTTTTAATTTTATTTTTTTAATAATTCACTTAATTTAAGTTACAATATAATTTAAATTAATATCTACATATAAAGTTTACAATATATATTTTCTATATACATATTTCATTATAATAGTAGAATAAGTAAAAATACATTATTAAACTTTAATTTACAAATTAATCAAATTAAGAGAAAATTATTAATTTATTCTTATTTGTAGCTATAATTAAAAATAAAGCATTAATAAAGTAAAAACATACCTTAAAAAATAAAAATTAACATTAAATTAATATCATTCATGGAAACATAAAGATATTATTTATCTTTAATATATTTAAATAAATTATAATATAAAGAATAATGTACTATATATGTACAGTATATATACTATATATTTACCAGTATACTTAAAACTAATTTTAAATTTCAGTGCAAATTTTCACATAAACGATAATATATATATATATATTCTTTTAGATTCTCATATATACTATATTATAGTAACTATAATATTTTAAATTTAAATAAACTTAATATTATGAAAATCTAGAAAAAATATATTGAAAATGACAAAAAATTACCAAACAATTTACAAAATTTGTATTTTACTCAACACGATTAATATAACAATATTTATTTGAATATTACAATCTGACTTTATTTAAATTTATGTCTTATAACTAAGTATTATATTACATGTTTGCCAAAATAGTTTTAAGAAAATTTGAAATATTCAGAAAATAGTAATTCTGCAATAAATATGAAACTAATATAGTTATGCACACAATGTTTGCTATTAAATGCAATGTTTATGGCTTTTGAAATATAAACACACAAAAGGAATACAAATATAAAAAATATGTATTTATATGAAGTTATATTAGATAAGTATAGAATATATCATCAAATAAAGCGATGTCTTATCATTTAAATGGATATATCTATATCTTTATATAAAATTGTATTTTTCAACTATTTAAAGTTATTTTGAAGATAATTAACATTTTATCAATGCTTACAATGCAATCATATGCCACTATTTACTTAAATTCTATACTCTATCGTCAAATCGATCAAATGATGTGTATTTATTGAATAAATTGAATATAAGATGACATAAATATTTAGAGAAGTGTTGGTTAATGGAGAGCACATCAGCCTTTAGAGAGATTCATAAATTTTAATAAATTCATTTGATTATATAAAATGCATTAAAATAAAGTTATTCTCTATACTATATAAAAAACTAGTGAGAAAAGCATTCATTATTGATACGACAGTGTATTTTTACTTTATGTATACAATGTATAGTTTATAGTTCAGTACAAGTACTCTATAACTGTAGTCACTATTTTGAGAAAATTTCAACAAAAACACATCAAACACATACAAAACATTGAGAAATAAATGACAAATTATTTAAGACATAGAATATTCTGAGCACGTGTTTATCAGATTATACTTTTGTTGCAAAAATACTAATATATAAATGATATCCATTTTGAGGTAATAGGATGTGTATCAGCTATACTGTAATTTATGTGTACAATATTTCCTATATTTTCAGTAATCTATCAAATTCAACAATGAATATTAAGGTCATATTTTTTTATTTAAATATAGAGTCTATTTGTTTGTAATTTATCTGAAACTTTTAATATTATTAAAAATAATTTTATTTCAATTCAAGCATTTTATATTATTGTCATTTTCGATAGTAAATAAGTTATTCAATATTTTATGTAAATTATTTATATAAGAAAGTTCATTATCTCTAAACTATTATTATATATTTATCAATTTTTACTAATATTATTTTTATTATATTATACCGGTATATTTTAAAATTTTTTACTGATTATGTGCTGATCGTAAATAACTTTTTTATGTCAAAAAACAAATATTATTTTATATGAATATTTAAAATATTAATATAAGAGCTTTCATCTGCTTATTTCGTGAAAAACATACAAAAATGATATAAATTTAAGAATTTTATTTAAATTGTAATTTTCTGTAGTTTTTTCAACAAAAAAATCTAATTCTGAAAATTATTTAATAATAATAATATCTATATATAATTCCTGACAATTTGACTTAAATAAATATTTTTAGATTTTCCGATATTTGTTAATTTAAATTATATCTTAACAAGTAGTGATTCTCATCGATATATTTATATGTCATGGCATACAATATTGTATACAAGTATTTTTTAAAATATATATATTGATAACAAATGTTTAATTTGTTGACAAAGATGATAAAATTTGCGATATACAGTAATGTCTCTATCAAATTATCAAAAAATATATATTATATTTTTTGATTGAAATTTTTATTTAATTCAAAAATTAAATTTTTCAAAAGTTTCAAATTACAGATAATAAAAGATAAATATCACATAAAAATTTCTTTGCGAAGCGTTTAGAAAAATTGATTATACTTTTGATGGTTTAAAGCCAAAAAAATATAAAGTCTATCTCATCTCGACTTAAAAATTAGAAATTTTTTAAATTCAAAACCTTATTTTGTAAACCATTTTTCATCATAAAGTTTTCTCCAAAAAAATACACCAAATAATCTAATGAGAAATAAAAATAAGAAAACAATAACTCATATGTGCTTCGATAACAAGAATATAATATAATGACTAAATTCACTATAAAAATAAGTCATTTTTTATAGGATTTTAAAGTTTTGTTAAACTATGTTATTGATAAATCAGTACCAAATACTGTAATTGGTTATAATATATGTATTTGATATATACAGGATATTATATATATTAAATTTAAGTTAGGTTTATATATATTTTTTAATTAAATTTATTAAGGTTATGTATATTTATAGTATCAAATTTATCATAATATATATATATATTCAATTATACTATAATAAGAATAAACATTGATTATAATGATAATGATAATAATACACTACTATTAGCATATTTTGTTGTTACACTCAAATAACATATGGTAAAGTTATATAAAATAATTTGCATCCACTCAAACATCACATTATTATTTTCCTAACATACTGTACATGTACTATACATAAATATATATAACAAATAATATTAGATAAATAATAGGTGGTAATGCCATAAATACTTGATCAAAGCTAATAAAAAATTAAGTATTTATCTGAATTTGAGTAAACTTTTGTATAACTAATAAGAAAATAGTATATTTCTAAAACATAGTTTTTATAATATAATGTATAGTATAGACTGTATATATCATATATAGTATGATGAAAGGAAACGGCCATTTGATGGTTTATTATATATATATATTGGGTCTTATTTTTTCGTAAAAATGCATTTAAAGGGAATTCTTAGTGATTATCCAATACATTGAGTCAATGGGCTATCATTTCTTTGTTATATAAGTTAAATGAACCTAAATATTAAAGACACGATAAAAGCTGAAAATAAGAGAAAACAATTCATCCCTTTGAATAGCAAAAGCTTTTATGTCAATCATTTTGAACATTGATTTTCACGCAAAACCTTTTATCAAAATATTATATATAAAACACATTCACTATTGAAAAGGAAAATCTATTTTAATTGATTCAAATATTTTGTTTAAGACACGTATTGTCTTAAGTAATGTATTTAAATAACGATTGAGATTCATGTCGTAGACTTGTCATTAATTATTAGACAATAATTAAGTTGTTTTATTTGATTAAAATCATAAAAAGCTGTATTTCTATGTATCACTTAGTCATCCATTTATATACAGTACATAAAAAATATATATAATGTGATTTCTATTACATTGATTTGTATTAAAAAACATTGATTGGTTTGACATTATCTCTGTAATGGGTTGGTCTCTATCGACCCTTTAGTAACACCAAATGAAGTCAAGCGACACATTATTTCTTTAATAGTAATTTTCAATCAAAAAGTCTATTGCATGTCTTTAATCCATTGTATCCATTGTGTCAACTAATTGATAGGTCCGACCACAGTATAGAAGAGGTCATCCGATTGATGGGACCATTGAATTAAAAGATATATATTTAGTTAAGTTCTTCAAACTATTATTTTGTGAAGGAATGGCGTGAAAATGAGAGGTCATTGAAGAAAAGGACAATTAATCTACTTTTGCTTTAACTGAGAAATGATATGATTTAATATATTAATGAATTGATTATAATAAAAACAGATCTCATTTAAACGCACTTTAATACATAGATTAACTTTTCTGGCTATTTTACGTTTGTATACAAATAAATAATATTTATTGATTTTTACAATAAATAATTTTTTGCACGTATCTAACTGGAAAACCAAACTTTATGAAAACCAAATAAATAAATGAAATAAAATCAAAGCTTAATAACTTTAATAAAATCAATCAATCAAAACTCAAATACTATAAAATATAATACAATTTTTTAATTTATTTAAAAAAGTAATTCAATTTACTATATAATACAACACTAATAAGTCTATTGTTAAAAATCAATTTAAGCAATAAAAACAATAAAAATTATCCTATTTTTAAATCTCTCTCTCTATTCCTATTCACAGTATTTGCCTGTCTGTCGATTTCCTTTTGATTATTTTTTTTGCAAAACAAACTCATAAAATAAGTTAATATATATTATAAAGATCATAAAACATTAAATGGTTAAACAAATCACAAAATCATAATTCAATCACATAATAATATAAAATTAATATAATTTAAATAAAAAATAATATAGATTTGACTATTAAACTATATGAATATTACATATATATAATTATAAGGTATATTTATAACTATTTATATTAATTAGATTTTTAAATAAATTCTTAAATACTTTTGTTAGTAATTTATAACAAAATGTAAGCATTTATTAAATAGTAAAACACATACTGATATCCAGATATGGGAATTAGTCAACAATTTGATTCCCAAATGTGTTGTCATTTATTTGTATAACAGAGTACTATTGTATATAAACAATAAATTGACTATTTGTTTGCTAAGAAAGTTACAAACATATGTTATATAACAACACAATTAATATTAGATTTAAAGTCAAATTGTCGATCAAGTTATTTGTTAATTATTAAAAATATTAGACAAATACGAAAGCATTAAAAATTAGTGTTTTAGTGCTAAACAAATGCATAAAAGCAGTTCACAAATAAGTTGAGTCTAAATATAGCCGATTTGGTTAACTGTTCACTCAATCTCCCATCTCTTTCGCAAACACTGTCTTTATAACAATTTTTATGCCTATCTATTGAAGGGAACGACGTCTCCATTTAGGAGCTACTGTACTGTCCTATGAAAAAGTCATTTATGAAACTCAAAACTCACACAAAATATAGTTTTTTATAGATTTATATTATCAAATAAAAATGACTTTGAAATCATAAAAATTAAACATTTAATCGATTTTACTACACTTATTATAAATATATTTAGCAAACAAATATCAGATTTAATGAGTTTAGCAATTAATTGCTTATTTTTATTAGTAATTATATGTAAACAAATAAAAAAAATGCTTAATTTAGTTGAACTTACCGCTTGAAGTGATATGACAACATATTAAGGACATAATAATAAAAATTAAATTTTTATTTATAATGTATATATTCATAATAAAATTAGTTCACTGTAGTTGTAAATCATTATTATATTATTGTTGGCCACAAATTATTTTTTAAAAATCAAACGTTTATTGAGTTCTATAAATATTAAATAATGCAATATATATATTGTAATGATTTAAACATCAATTTTAAAGTTGGGTAACACATACATACACAGAGACACTAACTTTGTTAACACATTTAATATTGATAATGATTTTTATGGTGTTAATAGTATAGTCACTCTTCAATATTTGTAAATATATAAACTGAAAAACTTAAGTGAGAAGAGAGCGACTCTAAGAGGGATAGCATTGGATTATCAGATGATGTGATATATCTGTGGTAAAGGGCATCACATCTTACTATAAGTACATGAGTTTGTATAGCGTTTAGAGCACAGACTCGGGACTCTAGTTTCACTTTACATCACAACTCAGGCAACGCTTGCTATGTATTGAATGGCACAGACATGCTATGAGGCGACGCCACACACTATTAGCTATATATTCACTAGTATTGTATATTACAGTACACTATATGAGATAAGAGGCATCTCCAGGGACTAAATATGTGTCTCCCAGTGTGTGAGTCAGCTCAGTTAGCCTGAACTCAGGCTGACTCAGCTTAACCACAGCTTTTTTGGCTCCAAATGATAGCATTCGCCTATAATTTACTTTATATCATATCATATCATAATAAGCACTGTTTAGTTAGCATTTAAAACAAACCCCAATACAACTGTATTGTTGTGAATCAAAACATTTGGCACTTTAGAGACAAAACAACTGATGAATAAATAGTTTTTATGTTTTATTTTGATAAACAAATAATTCAATTTATAACTTAATCATATAATTATCTCATAAATTATATATTAGATTTTATTTTCTCTAAATTATTTATTTATTACAGATATAAATCTGGAGTTTGTGGTGACCACAGAATTTAATTTTTTAAAATATTGTTTCGTTTGAATTTTATTTTTTTCATACAAACAATGATAGAGGAAATGCTTTTTTGTCATAATTTAACAAACATTAAATTCAGCGAAAAAAATGTTAAACTCATGAAAAATTAGTAAAACGGATGCTATGAAAGTCTGTAGACATGAGACTAATGAAAGTCAATGAGTGTCTATACTTGTCGTCAAATATTTACTTTATAATCAAATAAATTTAACAAAACAAAAAAGTTTTTTGCACTAAAAATTTTACAGTTAACTACAGTATATGTTATAGACTTTCATTTATTTTAATCATTATTTTATTAACAATAAAAGCAGAGTTATGTGTAACTTTTGTGTGTATATAAAAACTATTAACTGTAAGTTTAATACTGTTTTATACTGTAGTTTCAAATATTTGAGTAGATTTTTTCCCTATTATTACTTACAGTTACTTAAATAAGAGAGTTAAGAGAGAGAGAGAGAGAGAGAGAGAGAGAGAGAGAGAGAGAGAGAGAGAGAGAGAGAGAGAGAGAGAGAGAGAGAGAGAGAGAGAGAGAGAGAGAGAGAGAGAGAGAGAGAGAGAGAGAGAGAGAGAGAGAGAGAGAGAGAGAGAGAGAGAGAGAGAGAGAGAGAGAGAGAGAGAGACTTATTATATGGTCTGAAAATAAAAACATTTTGCGATATAATAATAATAATGGTATTTATGTAATCCTATTATAGATATTGTGGTTTTGAATGAAACTTCAAATTAATTAATAATATTATTACTAAAGAGTATTACAAAAGAATTTGATGTAAATTATAGTCAATGTGTTAGTCATTGTCGACGACAGATGTGGACACAGATCAGTCTCAACAATGCATTACAACATTTGAGACAACATTTGAATGACTTGTTTGTCGTCACAAATCGTAATTATCGGTCATTTCGGTGACACTTCTGGACCATTCAAGTGATATTATTTGATATTATAGTGAATATCTCTTGATTCATGCATTTATTAGTCTTTAAAAGATTAGTTTCTTGTATTGGTGTTGTTAGCGGATCAGCTCACAAATTGATGACAACATTGATGAGGACAATGACAACAACTGAATACACTGACCATCAACTGAAGGATACGATAAATGATCGCATTTTTTCATATCTTTATGTCAGTCCTCGTGTCGGACACATTGTCTACAATGTATTGCAACCCAAATATGATAACAAATACTTGAATAATGTTTTACATAAATTATCTGATATTCAACACAATTGTCACCGAAGAGGACTCGATTGTCATTGGGATTACACACGTCTGGAGAATGATTTAAAGGAAATAATTGAATTGAAGACACAATTGGAGCAAAAATTACAAACAAAACTCAAATTACAGAATAAAATACAATCAAAGAAACGACAAAATAAAGTGATTTCCGATGAATTACAACAACAATACAATACTATTAGTGATGTCATGAAAGATATCTACGAAAAAATTAATGTTTTAGAAGAAGTAGTTATTAAGTTTGTTCTGCAAATACCAAATGACATCAGAAATGATGTAAAACAAGAGTATGAAGTGATCTCCAGTTATGAACCCAAAGACAAAAACATTAAATTATATAAAGTTTTGAATTACATTCAATTGTCATATATTAACAAATGTTTGTTTAATTCAATCATTGGTCCGAAATCTGTTTATTTGAATACAATTGGGACACAAATGAATGACTCGATAATTGAGTTTTTTGGTCAAAGTTTGCGTTGCAATCAATTTGTTGATATATCTGGTATTGATTTTGTTAAGACAGCAGTCATTGAAGCGACACATTATAAAGAGTTGTCTGACTATAAATCAGACAAATTGCAGATCAATGCCAAACATAAGTCAACACACAATCAACAGCTGAATCAAGGCTTGCATTTTGTCGGCAATTCGTCATTTGAGTCCATCTGTGCATTCATTAGTAAAAGACAATTCAATTGGACTCAAGATATTAATGCAATTAAACTGTTATCGATTGGACAAGAATATCAACAATGCTTTACTCAAAATAACTCATTAAATGCAACGATTATTACAAAACCTGATGAAAACTTATCAAACTATCAAATGAATGAATTGAATCAGTTATTATGGAAATGTTTGACACAATTAGACATTAAATGTCGTTCAATACGTACCGGTGCTCAACAGTTAGAAATAAGTCAATTCTCTGGTATAGACTTTCAAGTTTGGCTGAGATCTAAAAATCAATGGTTAACTGTTTGCCAAATAACCCATTATAAAGACTATATTTCTATACGATTGGGTGCTCCAGAAAGTCATATTATAAATGCTTGTTTACACTTATATCCAATTATTATATCAATCATTGAACAAAATCAAACAATTGATGGTAATGTAGAAATACCTCAAATTTTAAACAAATTCTTAATTTAAAACAAAAAGTAGAATAAAAGTTCATTTATTACTGCATTCAATGATATCAATGACTGCAAAATCGCATCTAATTATTTGAAGAACTAAAACAATTTTTATATTTAATTACATTATTATTAAATATTAATTATTGGTAGCCATTAGGCCTGAAATGTTGCCATAAAATCTATTACTATTTTCTTGAGTTTAGCGTCGGTTTCGTCACTAATTTTGCCTTCGTTTGCAATTGTATTCAACATATCCTGATGTGAAGTCTTGATGTGTTGTAAGAACTCTTTCTCGAACTGACCAATCTTTGACGGATCCATTTTATCCAAATAACCTCTTACTCCGGTGTAGATAACCGACACCTGGTCTTCGATAGGCATCGGGACTATAAAGTCAACAATTTATAAGAAATGGCTATAAATTAATTGAGATTCAGTTTCAAACCGTATTGTCCTTGTTTTAGAAGTTCTGTGAGTCGAACACCTCTATTAAGAAGTTGTTGAGTGGCGGCGTCCAAATCTGAGCCGAATTGGGCAAAAGCGGCCACTTCTCGATATTGAGCTAACTCAAGCTTCATTGAACCGGCCACCTATTAACATATATTTATATATTAATATATTAATACATTAATATATTAATACATTAATATATTAATACATTAATACATTAAACAAACTTAAAATACCTGTTTCATAGCTCTGGTCTGAGCAGCAGATCCGACACGACTGACAGATAGACCGACATTAATAGCCGGACGAATACCCTTATAGAAGAGCTCAGTTTCTAAGAAGATTTGTCCGTCGGTGATGGAGATGACATTTGTTGGAATATATGCCGACACGTCTCCGGCCTTAACACATATTTATCATCAATTTTACCACTATTTGTAAATTAAATTTATTTATATTTTTACCTGAGTTTCAATTACGGGGAGAGCTGTCAACGATCCGCCTCCGAATGAGTCATTCATTTTGGCGGCTCTTTCGAGTAATCGGGAGTGAAGATAGAATACATCTCCGGGATAAGCCTCACGACCCGGTGGTCGACGCAAAAGTAAAGACATTTGACGATAAGCTACGGCTTGTTTGGAAAGATCGTCGTAAATGATAAGCGCGTGCTTTCCGTTATCTCTGAAGAACTCTCCCATTGCACAACCAGAATATGGAGCCAAATATTGAAGAGGCGCCGCATCGGAGGCGGTGGCACAGACTACGACTGTGTACTTCATTGCATCGGAATCTGCAAGTCGTTTGACAATCTGAGCCACTGTTGATCTCTTCTGTCCGATTGCAACGTACACACAAAACAACTTCTTTTTATCATCGGTTCCATCATTGAATCGTTTTTGGTTAATAATAGTGTCGATAGCAATAGCAGTTTTACCAGTTTGTCGATCACCAATAATCAATTCTCGCTGTCCTCTACCAATCGGTACTAAGCTGTCCACAGCCTTCATACCTGTAAGCATAGGCTCTTTGACACTAATCCTGGGAATAATACCCGGAGCTTTAAGACCGACACGAGCTCTCTTTGTTGTTTTAATTGGTCCCTTGCCATCAATAGCGTTACCCAAAGCATCGACAACACGTCCCAATAACTCTATACCAATGGGTACGTCTACGATAGCACCGGTTCTCTTAACAATATCTCCTTCTTTGATAAGCTTGTCGTTACCGAAGACCACAATACCGACGTTATCGGGTTCTAAATTAAGAGCCATTCCCTTTGGTGACAAATTGTGAATATTACATATCATTCAAACTTCAAATAATTTGTCAAAACATACCTTAAGACCACTTGAAAATTCCACCATTTCTTCGGCCTGAATATTCTTAAGGCCGTAAACGCGAGCAATACCGTCACCGATGGACAATACTCGTCCGGTCTCATCTAAATTAGCTGAAGCTGTTTGTCCTAAAATTCTCTCCTCCAAAATGGACGATACTTCGGCTCCCGAGGCCTGCAGTTTGGCGGTCGTTGAAATGCACCGCAAAGTATTCATGGCATTCAAGCCAACCGGCGAATAGGCCTTTGATAGCTATTCAATAGAAAATCATTAGTTAAAACTCATATATTATAACAATATATTAATTAAATCTTACATTTTTAAGAAATGAAACCTTTGAGGTCGCACTTCGGCTCAAATTCATAGATCTGACGGCAAATGAACTCAACGCCATTTTGTTGTCCTTCTGGCAAATCTAAGGTTATAACAATTCATTTGTCTATTAATTAGTCGTTTAACAAGTAATAGGTATTTAATAATTGCAATAAATATTAAATCAATGAAATGTGTATCAAATTAAAGTATAATACCGACCAATGTTTCGGTTAATGAATTCAATTAATGGTTAAATCACTTTCAATACAACCAATGCTTACATTCATTGATTGTATGCTTAATGTGAGTCTCAATGCATTCAAAGTGTGACTGAGTCTGCGCTCAACTCAACTAAACCTCAATTAATGTGTTTTGCAATCAATTGAATGAACTATCAATTGATCACTTGATTCATGTCTTGTATTTGCTATCACTTGTGATGACCTATTAATTGATTTCATCTGTCATTTGAGGGTACATTAGACTCAAAACTGATATACTATTTATGTGATTACTAAATGAGATGGCAGTTAGTATGAATCAGCTGTTAAGTGACGCCAAGAAATTGGTGACAAAACTTAAAGAATATGATCACAAAACCGATCATTTGATGTCCAAAAGTCAAACACTTAATAATGCCGTCGAAAACATGAAACAAGTATTGATTTTATTGACTGATTGACAAAATTTATATATTTTTTTTTAATTAACGATTAGTATCACGAAGAAGTACTACAAATGAGTTCCCAATCGACGTCCAGCCAAAGGAACTCCATTATAGTAACCATTCAGAGAGAGAGCAAACAGTTACGTAAATTAGAGACCGAGAACCGGGAGCTCAAGCTTGCTCTCGAAGATTACCAATGGGTTCTGGAGCTCATTATGAGTAAATACAGACAACACACCAATCAATTGATTAAATTGGAAAAAGTTGAGACTCAATGTCTTAACAATCAAACTAATAATTCAAATGAAGTAATTACACGATTAATGAATCAAATCTGTGAAATGGCTTCAGTTATGAATGAATCGATACTAATGGATGATAAAAATTCGCTCAAAGAACAGGAACTAATCGCCAAACTAAAGACAGAAAATAAAGCTCTTCGTGAGTTACTTCAAATCGCAAGAGCTAACGGTTCCCTCAATAAGATATCAAATGAGATGTCTTAGTCATTCACTTTATGTCCATTTATTGCCTGTATATTCATATATAAAACTCATCGTTTTAATGTAAATTGTTTTTATAGTATAATTTATAAGATTTAGTAAAAGACTATTTATTATAAAAAAAAATTAAATGACTATTATATTAATAAATTAGACAAATAAATCCTATTGTCTTTTATTGTCTAAATCGCTGTAATACTCGAATTGATTCTCAACTCTAGACTTTTCTTCTGTATTTTTTTCATCAATTTTACCACCGATTATATCACTATCAGATGTTTTAAGAGTTCGAAACACTTGTAAAGCCTGTCATTTGAAGTGTAAAAAAGTTATCAATACTTAAAAGTTTTAAAAGTTAGTCATACCTGAGCTGTCATTTTGGCCACATCTGAGGCATCGTTAGATAAAATAATAGTATTGTTAGTTTTGGCCAATTGTGAGAAGGCTTTTACATATTGTTCGGCAACATTAAGTGCGGCTGCATTTTCACCCGAACTTGTTTTAATCATTTCACCGATCATTTTGATGCCACTGGCTTTTGCCTGTGCCCGAGCTATGATTGCTTTGGCCTCACCTATAGTTCAAAATTGAATTTATTTAGTTTTTGTCATAATATTTAATAATTAAATAATAATCCGTCAAACCTTCTGCACTATTGATTTGTTCCAATTTAAGCGCTTCTGAGGCCAAAATACGGGCCCTTTTGAGACCTTCAGCTATATTAATATCTGCTTCCCGTTTGCCTTCAGACTCGAGAATTGCAGCCCGTTTTTTACGTTCTGCCTCCACCTGCATCTGCATCGCCTCTGCAACTCTTGAAGGAAGAGATATGTCTCTGATCTCATACCTCATACATGTCAGACCCCATGTTTTACCGGCCGTATTGATTGACTCAACAATTGCAATGTTAAGAGATTCCCTCTCTTTAAATACTGAATCCAATGTTATTTTACCGATCTCTGACCTCATCGTCGTTTGAGCCAATTGTGTGATTGCAAACTCGGGATCTTCGACACCATAAGAAGCAGCGTATGGATCGACAACACGAAGATAGAGAACACCATCGATGTTGAGAACAACGTTATCTGCGGTAACCGCTGATTGTTGCGGGATATCAATGGCTAATTCTTTAAGACTTTGAACATAACTAATCTGATCGACGACTGGTATTAAAAAGTTAACTCCGGGATCTGATGTCAAACATACGAGACAATGGTAATCATCTGAATCATGTAATGCTTGTGTAGTATTACCTAATATCCTATGAAACCTTCCCATCCTTTCGACAATCCATGACTCCTGTTGCGGCACAAACACCACAGATGTGTTGATTCTCGCCGAATGTCGCCATCGGACTGCCATTTCTTGTGGTAATATCAACTCATGTCTTAATAACTGAAACTCATTATAAGCGCCAACTTTGGCAAACTTTTGGGTCAATCGGCGAAATGCAAACATTGTGTATAACTGTTAACGACAGCAAAAGTGATACAACAAAATGATTAATCAATTTAACAATTAATTTGGTTTAGTCTTTAGTGACAATCACTGCAAACTTATTGTCAATCAATTCAAACACATGTTATTTGTTGGACATTCAGTTGCCGTTCAATACAATTGTTTTGACACTCAATAGAGTGCTCTCATTCGTCAATAAATTCAATAAAATAATAATCGCTTTATCGCTAAGTTTGCTATTAAAAGCATATTCAGTATATAATTTAATTACCAATTTTTAAATATAATTATCAATATTTATTATTTCAATATTAATTAAATAATTAAATTGACTAATTAATCAATACTCTGTAATCAACAATCAATCTGTAAATTAAACAACTAATTAGCAATCAATCAATTACCGTAATCATTAAATGTAATCATACATATGGTTTAGGTTTATCTAATAGATGATATTATTTTTATATATTTTTTACTTATGATACATTTCAAAATATTTTTTAATTATTAGTAAATTAATATTAAACTCAAATTGAAATCTGATGTTATAATGGAGTAAGAAATAAGAAAACAAAAAAAGTTAATTAAACTAATTATGAAATTAAGTAATTGTATTATTAGTGCAACAGTTTTGTCAATTTGCTTATTGACATCACTTTCTTGTGTTTGCGTGAACTCTGACTTTTGTTGAGACAATCAGGCGATGTCTTAATCTTTGATTGGGTTGAGCTCTGCAACAAAGCCTCGATTTCAGCGATAGCCGCCGTCTCAGCGGTTGATGCATGACTTGAAAGGGTTGGACACTGTTCTTCAACTTTCGACATATAAGACTCTAACAAAATAACAATATCTCGATGACCACAATTATTGGCCACATCTTTAGCATTGCGACCATAAAAGTCTATATGTGAGACATCTGCGCCGACATTTAAAAGCATTTGACAGGTCTCGATGTGTCCCTGTTGTGCAGCTATGAGTAAAGGTGTGGCGCCCTGTGTTGTCGACACTTGATTTAGTTGAGCGCCGGCTTCTATTAGAAGAGTAATGATCTCTGTGTGTCCATTCCAGGCACACATATGTAGGGCAGTGCGACCTTCGTTGTCCAATGAGTTGACATCAGATCCAAATTCAAGAAGTATTTGCACCACATGAGTGATTCCCTGCCAGGCGGACACGTGTAAAGGAGTACGTCCTTCAAGATCTTTAATTTCAAGATCTGCACCTAATTTAATCAAATGTTGCAGAATATCGATGACCTTAAGATCATCGGCAGCACTGCTCGCAACACAATATACTGTAGTTCTTCCGTCGGCATCAATGTAGTTGACGTTTGCATTGTTTTCAATTAATAAAGTCATCAAATCTAAGTATGAATTGAGTGCCGCAAGTCTTAAAGGAGACTTGCCTTCGTGTGACAACACATTTATTGATTCATTAGTTATCAGATGTCTTGCAGTATCAATAAAGCCACCGATGGCACAATCGTGTAATGCGAGCTTCCCATCATTGTCTCTGACCATTAATAGTGTTTCACCTCCAATATCAAGAAGTACTTCTACAATATCAGTATTACCGACAGCAGCGGCCATATGAAGAGATGTTCTTCCGTTATTGTCTTTATGAAGTTCATCGCAACCAACAGCTAAAAGGAGACGAACACATTCCACACAACTCTTAATATCACTTGAGGCCAAACACAGAAGCGATGATCCATTGGCATCGATATAGTCTGTATGCGCCCCCCAAAAGAGCAACAGCTCAATGATTTTAGGCGAACAGTGCTCTAGTATTGCGTGAACTAATGGACTTCTACCCAATGTATCGGACGCATCGACATCAGAGTCATTGTCTAACAATAGTTCACACATTTCCAGTATATTTAAAGAGACGGCAATCATAAGTGGTGTTAAACCACTCTCTATATCACAAACACAGTTAATATCGACTTCAAACTCAATCAAAAGTTCAACGAGAGATATGTTGGCACTATTGATGGCCCAAAATAATGGTGTCTTTTCTTCAATTATATATTGATTTAACATATCTGTCGAGTCATTGGTCAAAATGTCCCGAACAGTAGGTATATCACACTTGAGAAGAGCTTTACTGAATTGATTCACCAAATCTTCATATTCTGTATCACTTTGTTGAGGACTTTCATCGATAACATTGAATTCATTTGAATTTTCAATATTTTCATTTGAAGTATATTTTGGAGAATTTGAATCACATATCGATAGTGATTGAGACATATAATGACTTTCATTCAAAGTATTTCTACATTTTTGTATGAAATGAATGATTGGCGAGTCTTCAATCAATTGAGTTAATGTGTGGACACTAATCGATGTATCGATTGATAACAATAGCCAAAGCGCGTAGTGATGTATTGAAAAGTTAGGAATACAAGAGTTAAAGACATGAAAGTGATGTTCATTAATATTGGGAAGACTATTACAAAGTGCTTGAATTATGTGTCCAAATGATTGGTCGCATAAGAATCTATTGGTGCAGTGCTTGACATCAGTTAACCATTCAATAAGTGTCGTATGTGTCAAACATATCTTATAATTATTATTTATCTCAAGAATAGAGTGCATACATAACTCATCAATTCTGTTGTCTAAGAACTCAATGTCCCAATTAAGACATTTTTCAAGAGCTTCTCTACTCATTGCTAAGTCTGGCGACACAATTATCAATGAGATTATGGATTTGTAGTGAAACTCATAGTCGATATTTGAATCAAATAGTTTTGAACAAAGATAAATATAAAGACCATTAAGTGTGGCACCGATAGTGTCCACTTCACTCGTCTTAATAATACCTCTTTCGAAACAATCGAGGATTAATTTAACATAAAGAAAACAACCGTTACTTTTAATGCCAATTTGATTGAGAGCTTTGCGTCCAGTGGTTCCCAATGGCCGACAATTGATACTTCGGATTCTATGCATTATAAATGCCTTCATGTCGTTAATGACATTTAATTTTCTCATATCGTCGATAACTATCTTTCGGGAACCGCTAAACATTTTAGTAAATCCTTTGCGGCGTTTCGGTCGCGCGCTTATTATTATATGCAACCATTTTGGCAGTAAATGCATGTGATTTGATATGAGTTGACATATATCTGCATTTGTATCAATTGAGTCCAACACTATTATATATCTTTGCTGATCTTTCTCCATATTTTTTGCCTCAAGTAATGGAAATAATATACACTTTTGAAACAAGTCATCGACAGTAAGTACTTCATTGACATCAGTGTTAATATTATTACTTAAATTATTTTCATTATTTAATTTATCCTTCATTTGTGACTCAACTGAATTAATAAAATTTTTAATATTTAACTCTTGAGTGCACTCAACAAATGCCAACAAATAGTCTTTAAATTTTTTAATTTCAATCAATTGTTTGAAAAGAGCTGTTTTACCACTTCCGGCACAACCAAACACTGCGGTTACACAGGTGTTGACATTAAGTTGAGTCCGGAGGTCAAGAGTCTTCTCTAATTTAGCGAAAACCCATTCGCGACCGATATATGACTGGTCATAATCGGGTGACACTATTTCACTCATTATTATAGTAGTCATGTAGTCATTTAACAATTAATATAATAAAAAGGTTTGTTTTTAATACACAAACAGTATTATAATAGTCACTGAAAATGTTTTTAAACAAAATAAAAAATAAAAATAAGACGTCTTTTTATAGAAACACTTCACAGATTAATATTCGTCGTCTTCGTTGGTATTGTTGTTAACAAATTGGTTTTGTTGAGCAATGGCTGCGTTTTGCATTTGGATCCACTCTTGCTGTTCAATAAGTGCTTGTTCTTCACGTGCTTTGGCAAACAATGCCTGTTGTTGTTTAAGAAGTTCTTCTTCAGGAATACCCAAGTGTTCCAATCGAGTGCTTTGTCGTCTTCGCTTACGTTTGCAATCATTAACCACTGATTGTGCTTCTGTTTTATAGTGAGAGAAACCCAATTTGTCTAATGCTGTCAACACGTGTTCGGCGGACATTGTCTTCTTTTGTTGCGATTCACAGATAGTGTTGGCTTCGGAGGTAATGCAATGGATGAACTCTGAACAGCACTGGAGGATGAGTTCGCGTGAATCGTTGGCCACACGAATATCGGGTAACAACTCTTTGATCAATTTATTCATTGCCGCCCTCGGGATTGTCAATTCCTCGTCCTCCTTGTCTGTCGACGCCATCTCAAGACACTACCTAATTAAACAATAGTCAATCAATTGGTCCCACTATTGGTGATACTATTAAACAAAACAAAACAGATGTCTTTTGATTAAAAGACAAAACAAATCACTGAATCAATTGATTAATTGAGTCTTAAGAGGTAAACAATCAAAACAATATAGTCGTGAAATACATGTGACATCACATTGTATTTAATGAATGATAAATAATAACTAAAATAAACAAATCGTTAATCAATGAAATTAAATGAAATGTAAATCAATTCAGTCATCAGTTTTATGAGTCAATCAAAACAAAGTCAAAACAAATCCATAAAAAGTAGTGAAAACTCATTGAATGCCAAACACAACACTAATGGTTGGACTCATACTATATGACAGCCAATCAATGCATTCAATACTAATGTTTTCAATACAAGCGCTTCAATCAAACGTTAGTATCAATCAAATCATTCAGTAGTTAATTAATTTAATTACAAATTTAATTTATAATTTAGGAAACAATAAAAAAATGTATGAACTGTTAAATATTATCACAAATTAATGGTTTACTAAGAGTCTAATTGTGGAGCAAATTGTTCGTCGATATTATAATCAAATTTTATATGAAGACTGTCGTCATCGAAGACCAACTTTCTTGTCTTTAACTCATCGATATCACTGTCTTTTGAAGACTTTTGTAATAAATCAAAGAAACCGGTTCCTAAACGCATTGGCATTCCTGATATAATAGACTCGGAAACACCTAAAATATGATCCACTTGTCCATAATATGCCGCATCAAATAAATGGTCAGCTGTTCGTTCAAACTATAAAAAATTATCATAAGATATAAAACTAATAAAAAAAATTAGAAATTATACGAACCGAAGCCAACATAAGTGATGACTCTTTCATCTTTGCTAAACCAAATCTAGTGATTCCCAACACTTCTCCCTTATAGGTCATAGTGTCTGCTAATAGTTTGAGATGTCTATCATCAATGCTGATGCCGTGGTGCTCCATTGTTGTCTTAATCTCCCTAATGATCATAGTTCTGGCCGCTTCAATGCCCAGTGTGTGCGCCACCTCTAAAATGTTATTAGAAAATGTATGTCTCGGATCAATACCATATGTCGCCATTACATCTCTAAGCCCTTCGCCTTCAATCATAAGATAATATTTATCGTCATTGACACGAATGGCCGCTCGTCTAACTTTATCGATGCCTTTAATAACAACTTTACATAAATTTTCTCTCAAAGTCCAGGTGTCGACATTGGTTGCCGACACCGTTATTATGGATTGGTCGTCGTCGACAATTGATATTTTGTTAATAGCAATTCTCAATTGTTTGGCAATAGATTCTTGTATTGTTTGGGCGTTTACTTCCAGACGAAGTAATTTAATTCTTTCCATATATAGTTTAATGAGAACAAAACAATCATCTCTTGTCACAACTTCCTCGAGATATTCACACACTTCTCCCAAAGTAGTCTTTTCGATACGCATTTTGACAGCTCTGGCCATATCTGGTTCGCTACCATTATGAAGAATAGCACTTATAATAGGCGTTGATATGGTTTTATTTGCGTTTATCAACTCCTTAATTCTAGGAACTCCTTGAGTGATATTCATTGAGGCAACACCAGCAAAATGAAAGGTTTTTAATGTCATTTGAGTGGCCGGTTCTCCAATACTTTGAGCACAGATGGCACCGACAGCTGTTCCGGGTTCAATCTTTGCTCTCAAGTATTTGTCAGCACTGGCCGCCACAAATCTCTCGAGTTGTGTTTGTGTCAATCTATTTATCTCTTTAACGACATCATTATCCACATACTTTGAATAACGTCTTTTAATTTGGTCTAATTGTTCTACAAAAACATCCAAAAATTTGCTTAAATCTTGTTTAAAATTTTCGGAAACATTTATATTCATTTCACTCATTTGTTTCTTTGAAAGTTCATAAATCTCATAACTATTTAGAGGTGATTCATCTTTACATGGATTAACTGCACAAACATGTTGAAGAAGACGATCAAAATTAATAAGTTTAGAACCGTCTTCCATATTGGATGGATCGAGACAATCGTCACCATAAATAAATTGAATGACATCACCACATGAGTTGCGAACAGATCCGTCATAATGTGATACTAAATCTTCAAGAGCTTTAACAAGTCGTCTCTGCATATAACCGGTTTCGGCTGTTTTGACGGCCGTATCCAACAACCCCTCGCGTCCGGCCATTGTATGGAAAAAGAATTCGGTTGTCGTGAGTCCCGAATAAAAACTATTTTCTACAAATCCCTTTGCGAGCGGAGACTTCTCATTGTGGTTGAAATGAGGTAATGTTCGGTCACCAAAACCGTTGGGCACTCTCTCTCCTCTAATAGTTTGCTGACCAACACATGCAACCATTTGTGAGACATTAATAAGTGATCCCTTGGAGCCACACATTGCCATCAAAAGCGGTGCGTTTTTGTTTCCCAACTCCTTAACGCACGCTTTTCCCGCGTGATCTCGAATTTCAGATAACTCTTTATTTATCATCGATTCTAACGTTTCTTCAGCCGATCGTCCGGCCATTGTTTCTAACTTTCCTTCTTTTAGTTTTCCAATATATTCGTCAACTTTTTTATATCCTTTTTCAAAAAGAGATGTCTTGGCTTCTATCAGACCCTTAGTTGGTGTTACATCTTCAATGCCCAATGAAAAGCCTCTTTGGGCTAATAATTAAAATTATAAATCAATCAAATTTTAAAATATAACCATAATATCATAATACCGGTAACTAATAATAACTTATAAATAATAATAATTATTACTATTATCATCATAACAATAGTATCGGTAATTAAAAATATATGAATACTACAGTATAATAGATATTTTGTGAATTATTACTAAAACTTATTAGTCTGACTTACCATAAATGAATACACATTTGACATATGAATTAAAAATTGTAATAAAAGTTATTTTAATTAATATTTACCGATGAAATAACTGGTCACACGAGCCAAACGCCACATAACAAGCCCGGCGTCATCGCCATTATATTCACGTAAAATACAATAAAATATATTATTCTTAGATCCCGAACCTAATGTCGTTTTCTCAACACAACCGCAGAGTAATTGACTGTTTCTTATGATGACATCTATAATAAAAAGTTTATTATAATTATCTAATTGCCAAATACTGTATAATTAATAAATTATATATTAATATTACAATAATATATCACTTACACGAGTCATTGACACATAAATCTTCATCTTTTCCGCTATAATTCTTGCCTTTAGTCTTAAGATTTACATTAACTCTACTATTTTTATTAGGTTTTAAGATCAAACTAAATATCTGTTTACCACTCCATAAAGCACACGGAACTAAAATACAAGGTTTTGGTAAATCTATTATAGTCTTCGAGTCAGATCCAGCCATAATTGATGAAATTATTTGCATAGCTTTTGCGCGATCAAAAAATATATCTTTTTGTGTAAGAAGATAAGCACCAGTAATGAAGTCTTGAATGGCAGCAATCAATGGCTCGCCATTTCTTGGAGTTATTATATTATTTTTAGTTCCCATGAGTACCGATGCCTCAGCTTTTGCTTCTTCAGTTTGTAATAAATGCAGATTCATTTCGTCGCCATCAAAGTCAGCGTTATATGGCGTACAAACACATTCATTGAATTGAAGAGTCCGGTGTTTATGTACTTTCGCCTAATAATTGTCATAAAAATCACATATAAAATTAGTAACAATATTACGGTATATACACTAAAAGTTTAACTAACTTTATGACACATTATACTCAATTTGTGTAGAGATGGCTGTCTGTTAAATAAGACAATATCACCGTCTGATAGATGCCTTTCCACGACATCCCCATTCTTGAGTTTAGACGCAACCGCCTTACGATTGCCATACTTTAAAAACCTATTTATACGACAATAATAAAAATAATTTCTCTTAATTTTTTAAAATTATAATTTATAAATACGTCTTAAGACCAGATGTCTTATCTTCAACAAAGTTAGCTCCGGGGTGTAAATCAGTTCCATTAAGAACTAATTGCCTCATAAGTTCAATGTTGGCCGGAGTGACGCGTTCGGGATATGTTAATATTTTGGCGATGTGTTCGGGAACTCCAACCTCATCGATCTGAAGATTAGGATCGGGACTAATGACACTTCGCGATGAAAAGTCTACACGTTTTCCGCTAAGATTTCCTCTAAACCTTCCGTGTTTTCCTTTTAATCGTTGAACTAATCCACGACTTGGTTTCTTTGGTCTCATATTGAATGGAATCCCTGATATCTCACTATTGATATACAGAGCTAATTGTAACTGAAGAAAATCCCAGTCTTCGACAATCATTCCCATATGTGCACCACTGGACCGACGCTTAGCTATAATGTCGTTAACAAATATTACTTCACTTAGTTTTATAGTCAGATCGTCCTCATTGGTTCCCGTTTCTAATTCACTAATTACCGATGGCCTAATACAAGATGGAGGAACTGTAACTCTGGTTAGAATAAGATCTTCGGGTTTGTGGCTATGAATGACTAGAAGTGAATAATCTTTTTCTGGTATATATTTAAGTAAATCTAAAACGCGTATCGGATCTAATAGTTCTGCTTTAGTTTTCCTTATAAACTCAACGATGTCTTCATTATTAAAAGCAATTTCATTAAAGTTGTCAATCAATACCTCATCGGATTTCTTAGACTTTGAAGTCGTATTTGGTGTACACATGTGTATGATTTTATAAAGTGCCACTTTCTTGACCTGTCCGTTATATGAGCCGCAAAACGGACAGTATTTAACTTTTTTGCATTTGTCAACAATTTCTTTGTGAATGGCTTTCTTCTCGAGAAAATTTAGGTCTGGTTTGCGAAACCTCCAGACATAACGATCTCTTAATTCAATTGGCAAAAGAACTCGCGAACACTTTTTACATATAGTTTGTAGAATAAGAAGAATAAACCGGAAGTATCCGACGTGAAACACGGGTAGAGCTAAGTCAATATAACCGAAATGGCCAACACATTCGGCTAACCCGTGGCCACACGTTTCGCATTTCAGATCCTTCTGACTCGTCCCTAAATATGTGAATAATTCTAGATATCAATAATTGTCTATTAATTTGATGACCAAATCATTACCGAGTCGTGTATCCAAAACTCCATAAAGAGCCGGCTTTCGGGTCTTTCCGGAGTTGGAGTCATAAAGAAGTTTATTAATGCATTGGATGTGACTCTGCTTCCGGAGATCAATGGCATTGGGAATACTGAATGACAACTGACTTAACTTAAGACCAACATTAGTGCCCCTATACTGCTCTTTCTCCATGTCATCGGTGGTCACTAATTATCATCACTTAATCATCAAATATATTGTAAATACCAACACATGTCTTATGTCTTATGTTTTATGCAATCAAATAATGTTTAATATATTCATAACGTTATTCATTTCATTCACTTTCATAACATTAATAGAGTTTTGATTCAAAATGTTTTGCTTTTTTTATTTGTTATTAAAGTTTACTTTGTTTTCAAAATATATTTAATGTTTTCAACCAATCCTTAAGTTTTTTAAAAAACTTTGATTAATTAAATTGATTTTATCGTTAAAATTTAAATATAAATAATAATGTTTTTAACTATAATTATAAAGTTATATATAATTTTTATATACATTTTATTTGATATAAATGGTATAAAATCGGATCAAATGAGTGAAAATCATGAAAAAGCTAAGTATTATCGAAAGACAAATGAAGATTTTGACCACAAATGGCATCACTTTTATGATGCCATTGAAAGAGCCGAAAAAGACTTTAAACACATGGATTCATACGAGTCGACAAACACTTCTTGTGATATTTTTCTTGATTTTCTTAACCAAGACATAAAACATTGGATACAATCGGGAATCACGAAGAGTAGCATTGATAATACCATTCGGCAAAAGCGCGGCGTTCACTATCAGGTCATTAATCATACACTCTATCGGGACATGGATTGTATGTTTCCCTCCCGATGTCAGGGCATCGAGTATTTCATTAAGAAAGCTATTAATCAATTACCAAACATGGATCTCATCATTAATGTCAGAGACTATCCTCAAGTGCACAACAATTGGGATGACTTACCGGTGCTTTCCTTTTCAAAAGACACGACACAATATAATGACATACTATACCCCGCGTGGACATTTTGGGCGGGAGGGCCGGCAATTGATCGATACCCTACAGGAATTGGTAGATGGGATCTAATGAGACAATCTATAACTAAGAGGAATGATGAATGGAAACACAAGTCTTCGAAAGCATTTTTCAGAGGTTCGCGTACTTCATCGTCAAGAGATACTCTAATTTTTTTAAGTCGCGATAAACCAGATCTAATTGACGCCCAATACACGGCAAACCAGGCGTGGAAGTCAGTGGCCGACACATTAGGTCAACAGCCGGTGCCTACAATTTCCTTTGAAGATCAATGCAAATATAAATACCTGATTAACATGAGAGGAGTGGCCGCTTCTTTCAGATATAAACACTTGTTTTTATGTAAATCACTTGTTTTGAATGTCAACTCTAATTGGATTGAGTTCTTTTACCCTCAACTTAAACCATGGATTCATTTTGTTCCCGTAGCTGAAGATATGAATGATTTAGAAGAGAAGATAATGTTTTTAAAATCTAACGACAAAATTGCACAAAAAATAGCCGAAAAAGGCTTTGATTTTATTTGGAAACATTTGACTTTAGAGTCGGTTCAGTGCTATTGGGATATACTTTTGGATAACTATTCAAAGCTTTTAAAATATAAACCAAATCTCAACAAAAATCTCATAATAATTGCATAAAAATAAATACATTTTTAATATTAATAAATAACTTCATAAATAAATAAATAAATAAATTGTTGATAAATGTTTAACCACCGATGGGAACGTCAAGAAAGTTGAATAAAGAAAACGGACATTCCTTATAATGTGCTTTACATCTCTGCTTTTTTGAACCACTTTTACCTATTATTTCTGCCTCTTTATATCTTTTTAATACACCAGTGCTATCAGTTAATAGAGAAGAACTGAAACAAATGAAAATAATAATATTAAAAATTGTCATTTGTTTTGAAATGATAAATATATATACCTTAAGAGCATATCAATTAGCTGTCCAATCAAACCATGTGATGCAGACATGAAAGGCACTTCGGCGACCTCACAGATAGCTCTTAGGAGACAAACTCGACCCAAACGACTGTGTGTTTTCTCTATGGCTCGATATAAGTTGGCTCTCGATGTAACTCTTGTCCGGTTCGAGTCCAACGAAGAAGACATAAAGTCAATGGTATTTCCATTATATAATGTTTGTCTAAAAGACTGAGCGAAGTCAAGAGCACTGGGAAATTGTATAGCAATGGGAAGTCGGAAACTGAATCCTGATTGTATTGAATTGGATGTAACAATTGGCATCTGAACGCTCGGGATTATCCTCAAAGATGACGCCAATGATGGTAATACTAGTCTTTGAACTTTTTCACAGTTATATATATTATATGTCATAACAATTAAGTAGCAAACAATTACCGGTATATTTGACTTCATATTGTGATATAATTAATTGATGATTTGGTTAATAATTTCATTTGAATAACTATTTCTTATATTATTTAAATGTATTTATAGTTTGATGAGAGATATTGTGAATAACAATATACTGTATATTGTAAATGTCGATCAATTATAAGGTCATTAATAATGACATTGCTTTTTGCTAACGATTAGGTCGAGAGGTTTGAATGCTGTCTCATCTATGATGGGAAGTATTTCTTAATTTTAATTTATTTTTAATGCTTTATTTGTTGAATTGCTTTGTCATATGTATAAAAAATATTATTATTTGTGATATAATATTAATAATGTTTTTATTTAATTTATATATTTTCGGTGAACTTCTTATAGTTAATAATTAGTCTATCTATAGAACAGTTGCATAGTCTATGAGTTAATCCGTATTATATAAATATATACTGTATTTTAATATGAAATCAAAATTAAAGACTTTCTTATTATATTATCTTATAGTTATCATATGTACTGTCATTGAATGTGAAGAGTCCACTGAAAGTCACCATAGAGTTCGCCGTTTTGTGCTAACAAAGAATTCAAAGATTTCCTTTGATATTGATCTAAGTATACCAGTGCCAAGTTTAGGTGGTGTTGATGTCCAACTTGATCTATCGTTCCCATTGTCTATAACAATGCTTAATGACACACTTATATTAAATCCAATTACTATTCCGTACGTTGTTATGCCAGAAGCACAGGCAGCAGCCGTTCCACTCAACTATCCGTCATTTTTGCCAAATTACTACAGTTATGATACATACTATGGGACGGCCAATGCTTCGCCATATTTTGCTACACATCAAGCAATTAAGCGAAGTCTTGACGCCGCAGCAGCACAGCATAGATATGATCTCTTCAACTCAATTGGTGACACTCTTGAAAGGTTTGTTTGATTTTAGTACTCTTTTGTTGTTGTATAGTATACTACAGTAAATTACAATACAGTATATTGTATGACAATACAGGTATGGAATCGACGGTCGGAACTGCATTTACAGAGCAATCTGTGAGTTAGCCACTACTCCATTACTTATTGAATCATCACTTCATGAGATATTAGAGCATATATTAGATGTTTCGCGATCTTATGATGAAGAAGGACTTCTTGAGGAACATCTAATGGCTCAACAATATGGCAAAGAAGGCAAAGATTGTGCTCAAAAATACAGTTCTTGTGGTTTTAGTATATTTAAATAAAAATTTAAGATTAACTGTTTGTTGTCTTTAAATATCCCACGAAAATAAGTGATGTTTTACTAACATATCTCTGACGCCATCCTTCGAGACGGGAGACTTGGGTTGAATGCTTTCCGGAAGTTCTACATTTGGGTCCAAATTGAATGAAAATTGTGTCAATAATCTGAAATACAAATATTTTTTTATTTACTTTTTATGCTTTATATTGTAATAAATGACTTTTTATTGAAACCTACTTAAGCTCTGATTTAATCATTTTCCAAACAGGACTACTAAGAAAGCTCCAGTTGTAGTACCACTTGGATATGATGTGCGGTTGATTGGCGCAAATGACAACAAACCATTCATGAAGAATACTTTGGTTTAATGCAATGCATACTAAAGATCTTAGTTTAACATCCATTGCCTCATTTTCATGGGTATGGTTTATATGAGCTATACTTCTGTATAAAAGCTCTGAAGGAGTCAAAACTCTTGCAAATTCGTCCAAATGATATGTTCGGGTCAACACTAGTCGGGAATAAACTGAATTGAAATCACTTTCAGCACAAGCCTTGGAAATGGATTCTATTATAATCCAGGGATGAGTTGTCATGAATAAAGTCCTCTTCATTCCATAAGTTAATATTGCTTTTAGAGCTAAATATAGTCGACCCCTAACTAAATCATTGATAAAAGGTATGACCCGATCGTCACCAGCTATACTATAGTCTTGATTTCTTTCATCGAGAATTTCGACAAACTTTGCGGGAAACCAACCTCTCAGACCATTCAACTCCCCGACCCAACAGTGTTCATCCCTTTCACTAATTATAGTAATGATATCATTCTTTCTGAATCCCAATTCATCGGAATCGTGTCTTTGAAAATCAATCAAAGCCTTTGCTCTCTTTAATTTCATTTGTTGTCTTCTTTTATTTATTTCTTCGTCTTCGTCATCAATAATATCGATATTTGAATAATCAATAGTTAGATTAGCCTTAAATCCCGGTTCATGAACTTCAAAGTGACGTCCAATAGCTTCGATAGCTTCGTGTAACTCTAAAATAATTGAAGTTTGTCTTATATTTTTGGTTTTTAAGTCTGAGTCAGAGGTTTCTGAATTAAATGATGGCAACTGTAATAATGAAGAATTATTGGAACTACTTTCAGACATCGCATTGCTTTGTATCTGATTTGAAGGTAAATGTTGGACTAACTGTTCACCAGAACTCCAAATTGATAATAAAGATGAATAATCTTTCAAATGTGACGGTAAATCTGATAATGCATTAAAAATATTAGCCGAGTCTTTATTATCACAAATTATGTTGTTTTGAGAAACAAGAAGTCCTAATGTCAACTGAAATATAACAATTGATCCAAAATAGAAGTAAAGATCCCATAAATGGAAGAGAGTTTTTGTGTCGGGAATGAAGGCCGCGAAGAGAGTCGAAAACCAGTGATTTGTTATAAGACTTATTTCAATGTCGTGTTGTTTAAGTATTTCATCAATTTGTGGACAATGAGTGCTAATTAATGAAATGAGTGTTTTTTGATGACTAAATGATTTCAATTCATTGATTATTGAGAGCGTTAGCCAAAAGGCATCTTCTTCTTCACAAACGAGTAACAGATATGCGGCGATAATTGAAAGGTTAACTGATTCCCGACTCATATTGTAAACAGTGGTCCCGTTTTTCTTTAACCATTTGATAACTCGTAATATTCTTCTAAGTCTTTCAATACCTACCGAATTACTTGTCATAAAACACGCGTTTGTCGGCAAAACTTTTGATATTTGTTTGTCTGAAAGGGATGGGACGTGATTGGAAAGGTCACACAATTGTGTATAACTCCAGTTACTGTTTACTTTAAGTGTCATCCCTTTTGATGTCCGCATCCAAATGGCTGATCTTAATGAAGAACAAATACCTTCTTTAATCAATTCAGTTATTACTTTTGTGTGTTTCATCTGAATGTCTACTTGAGACCATTTCATCTGTGGTATGGCTTCTTTGTTGTAATTAAACTCGAGATAACAGATCCATTTAGATCTTAGCTCATCTTCTTTGTGTTTGCAAATCGATGCAAATTTATCTTCATCCAAATCTTGTAATTGATTCTCATTGTGATGTCTTAATTTATCTATAGATTCTGTTATGAATCCATATTCATTGAAATGATGGGGTGGTTGTGAATCTTCTGGTTGTGAAAGAGCTGCTATGATATCTTCAGGCCATATGGATGGATGAAGTGACGAGAAGGGTCCGCCCATCTGTGGTTTATAGTGAGATCCTATACTAGAATTTAAGACCAATTGTGTAATAATAGTCGAGTCATTAATATATGGATTATTTTGATCATTATTTTCGTCTTCAGCATCGCTGACAGTGTCTGGTTGTATGACTTTGTTATCATACCCTTCATCATGAGGTGAACTCTTCAATGTACTCGATATGGACTTAACCAATGACTTAGCCATCGCTTTATAACAAAATTGTAATATTCTTGAGTTACGTCTAAAACATGTCAGATATGTTAACTATAATTGAAAAGAAAGTCAATTCTTGATATATCTATATCTATAAGTGAGTGTCAATGCAATGCTATAGTCATTTGTTCCCAAAATTTAACGACAGCTGTACTACAACAGTGTTAACTCATATTAACATTTCATATGATAGACAATATCCCGTATATTATATAATAGAGTAAACATTTGCTATACAGTACTGTATTATTGTATTACACAATATTCTCAGTCATATTCTGTAACACATTCTCTATGATTATATGAATAACAGTTGTGTCACAACATCTGACATCTATAGTCTTATCCACAATAGTCTCAATACAAGTGTTTTATCAAATTCTTTGCTCATCTCATCCAAAGAGGGGACCATAAGTGCTAACCTTTGAAATCAATGACATTATTTTAAATTAATTAATTAAAATTATTACTGTAATAAAAGTCATATATTATTATTATAAATATACAGTAGTCTTAAGAATAATATCATAAAAATTATTATTATAAATAAATACAAATTTTCACTAACATATTGTATCTCAATTTACTAACTGTCTGATTGTAGAAATTTTTTCAAATTCTAGTTTAAAATCAAATATTACATAAAAACATAAAAGGAATTTCAATGTAAATAACACTTTTATTTCTTAAGAAAGATGTTTTATATTCAGGGTATATATGATTAATGCATAAAAAATATTTAATTTAATATTTTGCGTTTTTAGTACAATATTATTAGATAAAACTGTAATATAACTTATATAATGACTAGTTTTTGCTTATATTTATAGTTTTTAACAAACAATAAATATACAGATAATTCTATAATATAAAAATTAGTAAAAATATTACTTTATGTAAAACTGTAAAAAAGCAATGTTAATGTTCAACAATTGAATGCAATCTATGAGTAAATAATTATATTATTTAGTTATATTAGTAGAAAACAAAATTAAAAGTGTATTTTTACTTAATTTTCTTAATTTTGATGACATTAATTTGAAATATTACATTATTATTATATTAATTGTAATTCAAATAGTTTAAAATAAATTATTAATTATATATTTCAGTTTACTGAAAAATGACAGTATTTTTTGAAAAATAAATAAATATTTTATTAAATATTTTTAATTTTTAAATAAATATTTTTTACGCAATACTATTTACATCCACTTCTACTCATGTCTTTCATCATACCGTATAATAGTAACTATTATTTTAATTACACTATTAGACAATTTGACCCCTTTTTGAACACCTTAACTACCCATAACCCCTAACCATAAATAAACAACAAAAGTTGTAACAAAATAACTATTAATTATTATTTTTATATTTTAAGCAATATTCTGGTCAGAAGTGTGTCTAGTATTGCTAGGCTTAACATTCAAAACTGGTTTGTAATAAAATTAATCTATTTATGATATCTTAGTCTATTTCTTATTGAAATTTTTTTACATATATTTATAATAATATGGATTATAAATAATTCATTAATTTGGAGTCATTTTATTATTAATAGAGTTTTAATTTTATTTTCAATATAATTTATTAATTTTTTATTATAATACATACTAAACATAAAAATATATTACAAGTGTTAACAACTTGATTAATTTGTTATTTATGATTTATTACGATTTTGTTAAAATTTACTCAGAAAATGTGGTTAAATGCAGTACATGTTAAATTAAAATAATTTTGAATATTTATAAATCTTAAAGATTATATTAGAAATAAGTTTGATGGAAATGTCAAAATTTAATAAATCTATAAAAACATTTTTAAAAATTACCAATTTTGGTGCAGCATAATTTCCTGGAAATTGATATCTAATAAACCTATAATTGTATTTTAGATGATTGAACAATATTACTGAACAGTAAATTATATTAATGTATTTTATTAATGTATGTTTAAAAAAAAATGTTTTTTTTAAGAAATTAGTTAATGTTTAGATCAACAGCTATTTTATTTTGGCTAAAAAACCTGTTAATGAATGATTACAATGTAAAGTAATTGGAAGTGAAACTTAATTTCATCCGCTTATGTAATATAAATAATAGCATATAATTTCATTGTCATTATATGTCACTTAACTGTGATATAGAGTTTAATTAGCCTTAAAACTGATGTAAAAGCAAGTGTTGACACAATAAGGATAGTAAATGACTGCAAAATCGCATCGGGAATGCATTGCATGGCATACCCGAGCCATTCAACTATTGTTTAGTTTGTCTTTTATTTTCCTTTAACAACACATGTCTTGTTATATAATGTTATATCATATAACAAAACACTATAAAACAAAACATCATAATATGTACTTTGAATTCAATGGAAATCGTGAAAAGTTTTTATAATCGTTATCATTACTGTTGGACTTTAAATTTTATTGCAAAAAGTTATTTATAAAATTAAGTCCACATTTTTTAATTAGCAAACTTTCTTTAACTAAATTATAGCTTTTGTCAATATAAACAATAGTATATAATAGTATATAATAATAATAATACTATATGAAGTTTGGCATATTAGCAAATTACAATATATTGATAAGTTTGTTGTGTACTATCACTAACACATAGTATATAATTCATAACTTATGATATGATACATAAAAGTTGTTGTGTTGTTGTTGTTGTCTATATTAGAAAGCCTTCGATTCCTATATGAATCACATTTGGCTTTCATTTATTAAAGTGAACATTAAATACGGTATAACTATAACACTAACTATACTGTTATGACTATAACCAATATATTGCTTATATATAACTTATAATATACTATAGTATAGTAACTATACGCTTAATAAACAGATAATAATTAAGGCCGACTTATCTGTATGTAATAAAATATTATTAATTTAATATTATTTTTGGTGCTTTGTATGGCTTCATATTTGTAAAACCAATAGCTTATATATTATATATACTGTATTATAGATAATATAAACTAAAGTTTGTTTTGTTCACAAACGATAAATAAAATGTGACGTGAAATGCAATTTATTTTGAGACAAACTTTTTGTTATACTTTGACTCTAATATGTTTGATATGATTGTTGTGTCGCTTGAATTTTGAGTATAAAACGGATTATCAAATCTTATTGTTTCAAACACTTTATGTAAATAAGAAATTACTGCATAAATATAATAGTCTCTCTCTCTCTCTCTCTCTCTCTCTCTCTCTCTCTCTCGCTCGCACACACAGTCACTCATTCATATGAGTCTTTCTTACAATTGATCGACAATGAGATGATTGGTGTCATATTTCAAGGGGGAAAAGTAGTTACAGTAGAAAGAGAGGCGCATTTGAGCCTAACATGACTGGCATGACTGGCACTGGTAGTGCCTGACTAGCTATGCTCTGGATGTACTACATGTTCAGTACAACTGGGATGTAGTGATGTGCACACAGAGTGAATGAGATGTATAGTTGTAAGGATAGTAAGGATAGTCAGTCACTCTTATCGATCGCATTATTGCAGAGCATTCAGTAAATGCAATCCACAGTAGATATTAGCGTAACTTAAGAAACATAGAAAACGCCAACTTATGGCACTTGTGTTCCACTCCTAACTGACTAACTGTATAACTGTATACCAGTGCCGATCAAACCGAACCAAACGTCATTCCAAGTCCTTCTGGTGTCTTAATTGTGCAAATCATCGCCACTGAGTCTAATCGTTAAACAAATCCAATCAATGGTTGGCTATTAGATGTGTTGACATACTTGAAGACCAGTTGTGCAGCTCTTTAACAAATACTAACAGATCATCGATTTCATCTATCATTTGCTACTCTTAGACCTATCACTGACTATGTGTTTCCATCATTTGACGTCTCGATCGACGCACACCACTAGACATCAGCAAACAAGCAGTGGATAAAAGTCCAGAACAGAGGAGACAAACTAATAGACATTGAGAAAGACTGCGATGAATGGAAAAGTTGGCAAAAGTCAATGCAAACCATCCTTTTCAAACATCATAGGCCTCATGCCTCACAACTATGCCCTCAAACTGTGCGCATATATAACATGTAAGTTAACTGTTTTACACAATAATACACTCAATGGTATAATATGTTACTGTCTTTGCTTGACATCACTCTCTTTTCACTAAATTTAAGCATAACTTATATAATGTAATGAATGACTCATTCAATGAGTGCATACACTGTTATGCTATTATATATAAGAGCATCTCTAAAGTTAACCATCAATCTAATCATTGAACTGCCCTTTTCAGGCACAGTTAGCCTCAGCTTAATACCAGTTATATATGCCAAAGACGTGCAGAGCGACGATTTGCCATATTTTGCAGATCAACTCAATAATATAACGGTTCCCGTCGGTAGAGATGCCACTTTCACATGCATTGTCCACAACTTAAAGAAGGAATATAAAGTAAATCTCATTTAATATAAATCTTTAAAACATTGACAAACATTGCAAATACTTATGACTTTTAACACCATTTTTTGCTGACTTTTGTGTTAAGCAATGCACTAAAGTGTCATTTAAGGACACATGACTTGCTATGAGAATTGTATGATCAAAATGAGCTATTGTTATACATATTATAATAACATTGTTTAGATGGTTATCCCTTAGATTTAGGTGATTGATGGCATGTTATGTGGTGACAGTAAACAGTATTGTGTTGTTTTTTCAATGATTAGGTGGTTTGGTTTCACAAAGACAGGCACATCCTATTAGCCATCAATGATGTTGTCATTTACCGATCCGGTCGATTGTCTGTCAGCACTCACGCGGCAAATACCTTTAATCTTCAAATACGTGATATCAGAGAAGAAGATAGTGGTGAATACATGTGCCAAATAAATACCAATCCTATGATGAGTCAGAGTGGGTTCCTGCAGATTGTTGGTTGGTCTTAGCATTGAATACATTATAAGATAATATTATTCATAACTTTTATATAATATATTATAATTGAATGTCACCACTAGTTCCGCCTCATTTTGTTCATAAGTTGACGTCTTCTGATGAAGAAGTCAGAGAAGACTCATCAGTCAGTTTAAGATGTAGTGCCAATGGCTCTCCTGAACCTCAAATCAAGTGGCGTCGTGAAGATGAACAGCCAATTGATTTATATTCATCTAACGGCACTATGAAAAGTCATAAAGGTAATAGTACTGTAATGATAACATAATAATAATAATAATAATTATAATTATTATTATTATTATTATTATTATTATTATTATTATTATTATTATTATTATTATTATTATTATTATTATTATTATTTATTGATTTTATTATTTCTAAAAATACAGTTTTATTTAGTTATATAGTTTAATTTGTTTAATAAAACTATTTATTTCTTAGTGTTTAGTATGAAAATACCGTTCATAAGAAAGTTTATATAAAAGTTTAAATAGTATTACAGTATTTTTACCATAAATTTAATTTAACTGTTGAGAGACTAATTGGAAGCTCTTTAAGGGAAATAATGTTTGCATAGATTTAAGTGTTTATACAAATTGTTGTAATACTAATGGTTTGTTTTGATAGAAACCGTCATAAATGGAGAGTTTCTCAATATAACGAAAGTTACTCGACTTCATATGGGTTCGTATGTCTTAACTATGTCTTTCCTATTCAAATAAATAAGTTGTTTTAAAACATAATTTTATGCTCTTTTATCTTCTTTTCATATATATATATATATATATTAAATATAATACTTTCTAAAAATCTAAGCTTATTTATTGTGATACACAACTTTCAAGCGGTAACTACATTACAATTTAATGTTACTGTATGTGAATCTCTGGCTTTACAAAGTTAAGCATAGTTTCAATTGAGTCATCTCTTTTTGAAAATTACTTTTTAACACATTTTAAAAGTACTTATTGATATTGATAATAAATGTGTGTATAAAATGTGTGTTTAAACGACAATATATGCAAAAATTATTGAATCGACTCATTTATATTGGCTTTACTAGCAATCGAAAACATTTTGCTAAAGCGTTAATAGATTTAGCATTTATGATATCTAACAAATAATTATTATATCAATATTATACATTAATTTATATAGTTTGCATATAAAACTCAAAAAGATATATTATGCATATTAAATAAATCATACAGTAAACACTCATTTCTTAACATAAATATTGAGAAGTTTAAATAAATAAAATAGATTAATATTTTGACTCTAAAATTAATAGTTATGATAATTTAAATTGAAAATAAATTGAAATTTTAATTATTTGTTTTATTAATATTTAAATTTTTATAAATATTATATATATATATATATAACAAATAATAAAATAAATATTTTATGATAAGATAATCGTTTAAAAATGATAAAAATTATGTTTATATATTAAAACATGGTATACTTACAGTAAAAAAAATTTATTAGAAAAAAACTTCCATTTGATTAAATTTTTACAAATGTTTTGAATAATTTTGCAATAAAACTAATCACCAGTATTATTGTGATTGAAACTCTAATAAAGTTGATAGGATGCTTATAATAAAGTTTTTAATGTTATTTTAGCAAAAAATTATTTTGTCGATATAACAAATCATATGATTACTTATATATATTAAAATGTTTTTATCAAATTACAAAATTGATGAAAATAATGATTAAGATAAGGATAAATAAATTATATTATAAATGTTTGAATAAATTAGCCTAAAATTAATTAATAGTCACAATCTCTTGCCGTTAATTTTGATTGAATACTAAATAGCGTTTTACTTAGTTCTCTGTCTATTGAATTAAATATCTCTTTTTTGGCCTCAATTCTGGTGACACTTTTGGTGAAGTGCTTTCAAATAGCAATTATTTAACATAACTTATTATTATTATTATTATTGTTGAATCTGAGAGTATATTATTATTTATGAAGACTTATAAAATATAATGTCTGTTCTCTAGTGTGGAGAACGCCTCCAATGTATGTAATGGTTATGTGAATACAGTTTACTAAAGAATAGGAGTTATAAGAGGGAAAGACATCTTATAGTATTACCAGTGCTGCAAAATCCCATCTATTTATATGTTATCCTAAATAAAAATATATTATTATATGAATTACAGTAATATTTATATTTACAGAAATATCCTTAACTTTACTTATAATAAACAATTGTTTGAGATTCTGCTCATTGTTTGCATCACTCGAATAGTGAGTCCAAACAATATATGACTCTCTATTGGGCTTAACATTCATTTTGTTCGCATCTTTGCTCTTCTTTTCATATATCATAACATACTGTACACTATATACTACAGTATAATACTATATATATATATATAACAAGTCTTAAAAATTTTCTAAATCTAATATTTCATGAAAAATATAATTGGCTTCACATGTTATGATCTCGTTTTTCGCTGAGTTATATAAAACATATATAAAAGTATTTATATTTGACAATAAAACAAACATAAATAAATTTATTATAAAATTTTTTATATAAATATAATGATTTTTTTGCAGGCGCCTACATATGCATCGCAAAAAACGGGTAAATTTTTTTTTAAATTGAATTAAATTTATATATTTAAAAATAATTTTATTAAACAATTTTCGTTAAGTAAAAAAAACTTTGATTGAATTTATACATTTAGTCTATCGAGTCTTTTATGTTTATTATTAGCAAATATTGTGTTAACAGTTTTGTTGTAATACTACTGTATTGAAGTAATTTTTTATGTATTAAGATTTAAAGGCAAATTATATGTTCATATCTGGGGTTTATTTAAGCGGACACATATTATTTGAACATTTATAACATGTAATAAATAATAGTTATATCTTTTCATTAGGTATTTAGTAATATTGTTGTATTGGTGTGAAACAAAAGGGTTGCCCATAACTGGCTATAACTCGTATGAAAACATATTCTGTGCGGACTTTTATTAATAGCATAACGATTGATAGTCATGTCAGGAGCCGGTAATGACTTAATATAATAGTGGGACATAAAAATCATTATTCAATGATAGGTTTGTTATATTTGACAAACCATTGCGATAGTGTTTCAGACAATGATAGAAAATACACAAAATAATCGATAGAGGAGTGAGAGTTGGGTAACATTAGTTGGGTATTATAGTGTATATATAATATTATATACATAACCACATAAACACAATCATCACTAATATTATGGATATATAATTTTTACGTGATTTCTATAGTAATGAATGCTTGGAATGAGAGTACTTTCATTTAAATCTAATAATGCATTGAATGTTTGATATCTTACAATAATATATAGGATACCACCGGCTGTAAGCAAACGCATCTTTTTAGGAATAAAATGTAAGTCAAATTCAATCAATCAATAAATGGTTTAATCACATAAACAGGTCAATGATATCATTCCCATTGAGACTCATTTCCTACAACTCTTAAACCAAACGAAGACCAGCAGATCAAACAAACAGATCAATAAATGACTTGAAATCTTATTTAGATATACAATCAAATTCAATACATTTTATGCGCTAAATGTCAATATTTTTTGTGAACATCACTTTTTCAAGTTAACTGTTAAATATCTTTATCTATCTCTCTATTTAGTCTCAATTTTGTTGGTCTATTTCATCAATTTGATTGAGATTACATTTTTCAAGATTATAGCAAACAAGTTGTGCTCATTTTGTACAAACATTTTCAAATACCAAACAAATGCCAAAGAGTGGCAAAATTTTTAGCACATTTTAAGTTTGAGTTACAAAATAAATAATATATACAGAATTATATATATATTGTATATAATGTACTATATTATCATATTTATTGTTTGTGTCATTTGTTGTCTTTCTCTTAACTTACATATTATTGTATTTCATTAATCATTGCTTATTGTAATATAAGGATTGAGTTAGAAATCACTTCTTAGCCAATGAATAATATGTTACAATATTTATAAAATCAACTATTTATGTATAGCTTATCTATCTATAGATATATTTCTTGCTATCAATCTATTGATCAGTTGTCTTAATAAGTCGATATTAAGTCCATATGAAAACATTAATATTTATATCAAGTTTACAATCGAAGTAATGATAGATTTGCATCACTAGACATGAAGTTTGTATTGCAGTTAAATAGTTGCGCCAAAAGCCAAAACACGGGTCAGTCTCTCATCTCCTGGTCTTTCAGTGTCAGCTTTCAGTCTCCCTCTCCATCCTCTGTCTGTCTGTCTGTCTGTCTGTCTCTCTCTCTCTCTCTCTCTCTCTCTCTCTCTCTGACTCTCTCTTCTCTTCTCTTTTCTCAGCTTTTATTAAATCTTGTTTTGCTATCTTTTAAGGCTTATTGAAGTCCCAGTGCTCAGTGAAAGGGAAGACTTTTATTATATTTCAGTCATTGTGTGAATACAACAATAGATTATTCGATATTAGATCTTATTCTCTGAGGTTTTTAGTTCACAATTTGAAGTAAACGAAAACAAAACATTATTTTGAGTTAATTCAAGCAAAAACACACCACCGATGAAAAAATATACTTAAATTGACTTTTTTAAATACACTGTATTTATGAAATATGTCATCAAATGATTAACATTTTTATTCAACAAAGTTTCCTAAAATTATAGTCAAAGCAATTCATTTTATGACAACATTATTGATGTTATTTAAGATATTTGATACCCATTTGTATAGATACTGTACTTTACTAAAGTGACACTATTTAAGATGTATTACAATACAATTTAACTATAAATATATTTCATTGACTGTTAATATAAAAATAAATATTAATTAATGAGAAAACTTAGATTCAATATGAAAATTGATTAAATATTGAAAATGTTTTGTGAATTACGGGAAAAATAGTAAAATAATCAGAAAATTAATTTAAAAGCAAAAGCTTTTACTAGTATTAAGTTTTGCCGCAAACCTACTGCTCTTACAAACCATTAACTAAACTATTGTATGACTGTGTGTGTGTCTCTCCCTCTCTCTCCTCTCTCTCCCTCTCTCTCTCTCTCTCTCTCTCTCTCTCTCTCTCTCTCTCTCTCTCTTAGAGGCAATTTATTACCAAAAAAGAGACCAATACTTAAACTCAAAACAAATGCCTATTTTTCACAATTTTCACAAAAATTGAACAAATAGTTAAAGATGTAAACACTAAGAAAACATTTCAAAACCTTTTGTTATTTTGACGTTTTATTTAATAAAAATATAATGTTATTTATATAAATTATGATCCAGGCTCAATTTTTAAATAATGACTTTAGAAAATATTGATCATTTATTAGAAACTAATAGCCAAAAAATAAATTAATTTACCACAAATCAATTTTTTCTATAAAAAAGATCAATATATTCTATCAGTTTATTTTATAACATATACAATATATCTTACTTAAAAAATTTTATTAAAATACTTTAATTTATAAATATTATAGATTTATAGGACGAAAATTTTTACTAAACAAATATATTTAAATTTTTGAAATATAAAAGTTAATAATTTTATTTAACTTATTTTCAGATATTCAGAAAAACATTAATATTATTCAAAAAAAAATTATATAAAATAAATATGAATATTAATGATAACTTAATGATACTCAATATTAAACTTGAGATATTATTCAAACAATTCAACAATAATTGTTATAGCATTATATATAGTATATAATGCTAATAAAAATTGACGGAATAATTAATTGTTAAAAATAAATAATAAATTTTAATAAAATGTCATTTATTTTATATATATTTATAAACTTTGATATAAACAGTTCCGCCATTGATTTGGCCGCCAAACCAATTGATAGGAGTGTCGGTCGGCAGTAGTGTTGTCTTGGAGTGCAATCTTGAATCACATCCGCAATCATTGACATCATGGATACGACACAGCGATCGGACTATTATACACTCAAATGCCAAATATAATACATATGTTGAGACAACAAACAGTCATTATAGGAGTGCAATGAGGTTTGGTTTCATTGAAATTTATGCCCTATTAACTCATTTTATTATTATAACATTTTTGGTTTCAAAATAAAATTATATAGTTTATATAATACTTAATATAATATGAAAATTTATAAGTTATTTATAATTACAAACTCTGTGTTAAACATTTATTATTATTTATTTTTTTGTTAACCAATTAAAGAAATTAAGTTAAACTTTTATTATATTTAATTTTTAGTTAAACATCAGTTCGTCTTATATTTGTATAAAAATTAAATATTGTTTTTAAAAGAAAATGTTTACTAAAACATTGCTAATAATAAAATCAACAATGATTTTTGTATCTAATTTTTTATACAATATTACATAAGATAGTATATGTAATTACTGGTATACATAAAAATTTACAATACATGTATATCTTACTTAAATTTTTTTATTAAAATACTTTAATTTATAAATATTATAGATATATAGGACGTTTGTAAACGTTAATAATTCTATTAATATTTAGAAGACACATAAATTATAACTAATATTTTAATCATGTTTTTTAAATAATTTATAAAACAATCGCTAATTTAGGGTTAAGTTTCTGTTGATCTCAGACAATGATATTACTATTAGAGAGATGTATAATAACAGGGTTAAGCAAGGTTTTGGATTTTAGGGGGGTAGACCGGGGTAAAATTTACAAAATTCTCGAAAAATCTTGGGGGGGGGGGGGGGGGGGGGGGGGGGGGGGGGGGGGGGGGGGGGGGGGGGGGGGGGGGGGGGGGGGGGGGGGGGGGGGGGGGGGGGGGGGGGGGGGGGGGGGGGGGGGGGGGGGGGGGGGTATTGGGTGGGGTAAGATCTTTATTGCATTTTTAAACGGCAATTTTTTCAAAAATCCAAAATCAATGGGGGGTCAAGAGAAAATTCCCTAAAAATTCCTTAAGTTCCCGAATATTCCCATGTAAATTCAATAAAATTCCCATAAGTTCCCGTATAAATTCGCGGGAAAATAGGTAAAATTTGCAAAAATATAAAAAAATGTATTTAGGATTTAAAAATAGTTGATAAAAGCATTAATGATACACTATGAGTTATTTTTAGTATTTTTATAATTTTTAACTTTTAACATAATTAATTTTTTAAATAATACTTAGTTTATAATTTGTTATATATTTTTATTTTTTAAATGTTATTTTTATACAAATACTGACTGAATACTACTTATTTAACTCAAATTTCGTTAAAGTTTAATTATATTAAGTACAAAATTAAAAATATTTTTAAATTTTTTATTTAAAATTTAAAAATTATTAATAAAAAACTTATAATATAAGTATTTATTGTTTTATTAACTCTTAAACTATCTTAAACTTATATTTAAATTGTAATATGATTAATCTTTTCAACAAATAGGTAATTTTTAATTTTTTAGTTTATTTTAATTAAAATAATGTTATTTTTTGATGAGTTTTAACGTTATTTTAAATATTTTTAATCAATAATTAGATTTTTATAAATATTAAAAACATAAAAACACTTACTAAAATAGTATCAACTAAAATTAAAATTTCTATAAATTTCAAAAAAAAATTTCGGCGGGGAAAATTTAGGGAGGGTCATTTCTCGTCGTTTTTAAGCGACAATTTTTCCAATTTGGTCAAAAAGTCTAAGGGTAAAATCCCAATATCTCGATCTTAGGGGGGTATTTTGGCCTTACCCCCTATCCCCTTACTTAAAACTAATACCGTATTATACTTTACACTTGCTTTTACTCAATAGTCTTTAGGTTAAAATCTAAAAACAATTTGAAAATACTTAAGTGAAGTGTTGAAATTTATTTAATTATATAAAAAACTATAAATATATAGAAATGTAAAAATAAACAACTATTTTGTATGATATAATTTAATTAAATTTCTGCTGAAAACTAAATATACATATTTAATAATATTGAATAAAATAGTTTTTTTTTAAATTTAATTAACAGTAAATTAGAATAATTTTTTTTGTTATTTTTTGACAATATTTGTTATTTTTTAAAAAATAACTTAATGTACATAAAAATCTTAATTTGTAATTTGGTTGTAACACTAATATTATTTTATTTTATTTACACAAATTATTTTAATAATTTTGTTAATATGTAATAACAGACATTCTATTAATTGTACACATATTTATAAAATAATGAAAAATATATATATTTTTAACAAATTATTTGTGAAACATTAATTTTCAATATACATAACTAATTTTCAAAATAACTAATGTATTTAATATTTGTTATTATTCTTAATTATAATTAGATTTCTATTTTAATAATAGATTAAAAATCAATGATATAAACCCCACAGACTTTGGTACTTTCATGTAAATACAATATTTTTTAAAAATTAATAATACAAAAATTAATTGATAATATTTTTGATTTGTTTATTATTGATACAGTTGTATGGCTAAGAATATATTGGGCGAAGTGGAGGCCAGTATTAAGTTGTTTGAAATCCCAATGTCTGAGACAAACACCGAATTACAAGCAATTGCTGTCAAAGAATCGAAAACTAAAAAGAAGATTCATTTGAAAGGCAAGAACTCTAATGGTTTAGAAGATAATAAAAGAGATTTTGGTATTAATAGAAAATTATATATTGATATCAATCCATATTAAAACCACTTATATTATTGTTTATCCATATTTAGACACAAACGCCAACAATAGAGTCATAGCTTTGACTGAGTTATTAAACAATGAGATGACTTCAGAGCAAATAACACTTGAAAATGAAGAAAGAGTCACTCTTAAGACAGACAGCGAAAGCACCGATACTTCAAAGGCATTCACTATTCAAATCATACCGACTCTTGTTTTTGTCGTTTTTTATTCAATATGTCATATATTTATTAACAGAATTTAGTTAATATATATATATATATTAGTTATTGATTTATTTACAATCTTTATAACTTTAATTATTATATAATATATTTGTTACGATTGTTTTTGTTTATTATCATTATATATATATATAATTTATATATTATTGTATATAAAAAACTGCAAATATATCACAAAATATATATGAAATAATTTTTTTTAATATATAAACTTATGTTAATTGCAACAAATTAAACAATTTAAAGAATTAATATTACCAGGGTGTGCTTTTTATAAACATTTAATATTAATTATCTACTACTAAATTGTCTTAATACGTGTCAAAATTGGTGCCAAACGTATTAAAAACTAAATTAAAAATTACAGGGCCTTTGTAAATAAATAAATAAATAATTATTATAAATAATTTAATTGAAACTAACTTGATCAATTTTTCAATTTTTCTTTATTCAAATAATAATTTTGTAAAACTTTTTATTGTTATTTTGAAATAGTGAAACACTGTTATAATTATTATTAAATCGTATGTTTATATAATCTATGAATGCAATAAAAGTTTAAATAATCTAATTTTATTTATATAATATTACAATTTATCATTAATTTTATTTTAACTAATATGTTTATTTTATATGTAAATCAAATATATAATTTTACATTTTTATTAGGTAACTTTTGGTTAGAGATGGGCAAATAAAAATTTCTAATAAATTTGCCTGAAAAAAATTCTAGTAAATTTCTCTTTTTTTGCCAACACTACTTTTAGTGTAATTAAATAAGTTATAGGCAATAAGTTATAAATTATCTAAATAGAGACATAATAAACTTTACAATCAAAATTAATTTAATTAAATCTAAGTTACAAACAATAAAATCAATTTACTTAATTATGTTAAAAACTTATATTAAAATTTGAAACTAGAAATAAAAAATGTAAGAAATAACATTTGTTTATATTATATAAAGTCATATTATATAATATTATTAATTAAATACTTTATTATTTAATACTATTAATTTGATATACAAATTGTATATCAAATTGATATTAGTAATGTTAATTTATTTTATATTAAAAATTATTTTAGCAAATAAATAATTAATTAATTTAATAACCATATGTGTATTTATTTATAATAAGTAAACTTTATAGACAAAAAATGTTTAAAAACAAAATTTTATTGTTATTAAATTTTGTACTTTTTTTGGTGTATGTCTTTATGATCATCGATGGCAAAACAGTTTCGTGTTCTCCAGAATTACTGTCACCCGATTCACCAGAAATAGGTCGTTCCTGTGGTATTCGTGGCTTTTATTGTGAATATGACTACCAGTGCTGTTCTCATGTTTGCTATATCGACCGGTGCTCGTTTTGATGGATTAACAATTAATATATTTTATAATAATTAATAACTATTTTATAACAATATATTATATATCAAAATTTAAATATATAAAAAAATCCAATTGTATAACATTTATCCAAATTTAAGTAATACTTTATAATTTTAATTACTAATTGTTAACATAAAATTGTATTAAAATGTATTCAAAAATATATTAAACTGTTTGCTAATTTTGTATCTAATTGATGTGTTTAATTCAACCACTTACACAGTATATTATAATTAGAGATAATTAGGCAAATAGAAAGTTTCTAGAAAATTTATCATGAATAAATTTCTTTAGAAATTTAACATAATTGTTATACTATGGGATCCCCATATCTATAGCTATTGTAATTCTATATTAATAAGACAAAATACTATACATATAATATTATACTATTAAATATAAATTATATTACACTAAAATTGGATACTTCTATATAAATTAATTATAATTATTTAATAATAATCAGTTTTGTAACATTTAATTATATTATATATCATAGTTTAAGATAATTAAATAAATGAATTTTTACTTTAATTAGTAACTAAAATACTAATACTAATATTTAATTATTAATTATAAAAACAATGTATTGATACAAAATAACAAATATCGAGAAAATTAGCAAAAATAATATGAGGATCCCATTGATAGAAGTTTCTCTATTATTTTATAAATTTTTCTTTTTTGCCAAAACTAATATAATTAAGTTATTAAAAAAATATTTGTCTGTCATTTTAACCATGGTCACTAAAAAATAGATATTACTTTTAAAAAATTCTATTTCATATATTATATAATGCTCTATCCAAATCTCAAATCATAATTATAAAATTTTCCAAATATTTGCCATAACAAATAATTGTAGTTTTTTTATCAAATAAATAAAAATTCAAAAATATTTTTAATTAAAAGTAAACTATAATATTTACACAATAAAGCAATAGTTTTAACAAAATTAGTATAGTTTATTTAATTAAGCGTTAGCTGATTTTTAAATTATTATTTATAAAGTATTTAATATTAAAATGTTAATCAGATAAATAAATGAAAATGCATGAACTTTTAAACAAAGTATTGATAGTTTAATAAAAAAATAATGTTAACAAATTTGATATAACTCTACAGTATATTATATATATATATACCGATAATTTAATACTATAATTTAAAAAGATTTTATTAATTAATTTTTGTAATGGATTTCAATAAAATAATTTTTAATAAATATAATTTATCAGTATTTACAAGTTAAATATTTACAATGTATTAATAATAAACAAAATTGAATAAATAATAAAAAGTTATTCAATTTATAAAAACATTGATTAGAGCTAACATTTGGTCGACTTTTTTGTCTTTTATGATAATTTGATTGTGTTTTATGATTAATTGGATGAATCCCTTTAAATATTTGCGCAAACAATACATGAGTTGTATTAATAGTATTTTCTTCAGTTGTCTTTATTTCATAGTAAGGAGTAGTTGTTTGGATGATATATTCATAAACTATAAGAAATAAAATATTTATAATTAAATAATTAAATTTTTTAATATAAATATTTTTGAAATAATTTAATATAAATTATAAACTAGTAATTATTGATTATTATTTACTAAATAGATTTAGTTTTAAAATCTTAAAATATATTCATTTAAATAAATTTCTTTCAATTACTTTAAATATTTACTAAAAACGCATAAAAATGTATTATTGTATAATTTAATAAATTTACATAAAGTTAGTTTGGACTTTAAATTATTTTAGTTTATGAATACATTTGTTTAAATTGATGTGATTTATAATAGACTGACATTACCATCGACAACAATTGAGCTCTTTATAGATCCCAATCTATTAGTTGAAAGACATGTATATCTTCCAGCATTAATATAATCTACATTAATGATTGTCAGTTTGAAGTGAACCTTAAATTTATTTGAATTAATTATTGTAATGATGTAATTGTTTGATTTCATTGGAGTGATTTGATTGCCGGAAACGTCAATCCAAAAGTGTTCAGCTTTTGGATTAGATTCAGTGATACACTCAATGGTAACATTATGTCCAACAAACGATGAAACAATTTTATTGGGGACTCTAATTGTTGGCGAAACTGTTGATTCAAATTGGATTAGTTAAACAAAAATAATAATATATTTTAATTGTTAAATAATTAAGTCATACACTCTATATCTAAAAAAGTCTTTCGTCTGAGAGATGGACTCAATTGGTTGGATGCGATGCACACATAGTAACCAATTACTGAACGATTTATTTCTTGTAAATTAAGAACTTCTGATTCAACCGATTCTATATAATAAAAAATAGTTATTAAAGTTATTAATATTATTTACAGTAAATGTTTATTATTGAAACACTTAAATCTAGTTTATTGAATAAATATTAAATAAACTTTTAATTATTTGAAAATAATACCAGTAACTGATCCATTGCCCAATTGAAGTAACCGTCCATCTTGTCGGCGCCAAGTGATTGTCGGCTAAACAAATTTATTATAACTAATGTTTAATAAATCAATTTTCAATTAGTAATACTACTGTATATATAAATATATCAAAACCTTAGGATTTCCTGTTGCTTTGCAGGTTAGACTCACGTTATGGAGTTCCCTGACTCTGATCACTGAATCACTTTCCACTGAAAATTTGTTATCAAATTGTACCGGTACTTGGGGTGACAATTATATATTTGACAAATTATATTGCATATTATATTTGAAATAATAATATGTGTCATATAAAATTAAATTATAATAATTAAACAACTATTACCAAAAATATTCAAAAATTTAAGCAATCTTATTGGTGGATTTGTATCGATTTGGCAAATATAATAACCAGAATCACTAAGAGTTACATTTCTAATAATTAATGACCTAAAATGTTAAAATTATTATTATATGTGGTATACTATTCGTGTATGTATAATATAAATACATGTAAATTAATTTAAATATAATATTAATGTATGAATTTATGACAAACCAATAAGATATGTCTCCTTTTGATACTTTTTTGAAGCCTATTCTTGGATTATCAGAGATTACATAGTTTTGTACGACTAATAAGGTTTGCTTATCGACAGAATTCCAACTAATCTATTGAGATATTATTTATTTATAATTATTTGCTTTTTTGTGTAACACATGCCATCAAAATCAATACCAACTTTATATTTGCCTAAATTCTTGATTGGACACGACCTACAGTTTGATATAAAATTAAAAAATTTTTGATTTTTTTGTTCAGAAGATTACTATATTTGAATGCATACAAAGTGACATCAGTGCCTACTCCTGGCTTTAACGGTTCACTTAACTATAAAATATAACGTTTGTTATAAATAGTAAATAATTGTATTTCATTTTTTTTTTCATTTTATTCATTTTTAATACAACTACACAAAAAAGCAACAATTGTTGTAATATTAATATACTATATATCATCTAATAAACATACTATTTGTCCGTCAAATTCAGGCAATTTTTCATCATTTGTGTCAGATATTGGTTGAGCTAACAATAAAGGTAGCACTGGTAGCATCAGTAAGGACTGGTATAAAGATGTTAAAAGAATACCTGCAAATAAAATTAGGTTTTAGTGTAGCAAATGAATGAAAAGGAGATATACTTTTGGCTAAAGAATTATTTGAATTATTTGTTGTTAGAGTACATGCATTACATTCCTCATCACTAATTGAATTCTAAGAGTATTATACCGTATATTATAAATATAAATATACACTATATATATGCTCTGCCATTGACTTTAATACTGATAATACAGTACAACACCAAACCTAAACTTTACATCCCGTCATCACTACAATTCATCAGTTATACAGATAGATAAATAGAGTGATAGAAAGAGAGAGAGAGAGAGAGAGAGAGAGAGAGAGAGAGAGAGAGAGAGAGAGAGAGAGAAATATAGTGATGGCATTCGTGCAAAGACATAGTATAAACTGATAAATGAATTCATAACTTGGATACTCAATAAATGTTATTTTTGTCGATATAGAAGCACACACTTGAAAGTAAACCAACAAAAAACTATTTTTATTTATTTTATGTTTTGCTTACATTAAAATTCAAATAGAATTGAGAATTGCATCAAAAATTTATTCATTTTTTCCTTTGATTATTAGTATTATTTTTATTTAACTTTTATATGTTTTTTATTTATTCAGTTTTCATTTAAAAATTGTTAGTCAAAATAACTTTACGTAATCATTAAATAAATTTTTAATTAATTAAAATCAATAATAATAAAATAATTTTTAAATATATATTTTATTTAAAGGTTTTATTTAATTATAAACTTATTTATTATATAATTTATGTATTATAATTAATTTGCAAATAAAACTCAGAAAACAGTAAATAATTTATGTGAATATGTTTTTATAATATTAGTGAAGAAAATAAAAGTAAATAGAAATATATATATATATATATATATTATATATATAACATTTGCACTTTAGATATAAATATAAGTATAGTATTTTATATTTATATTTTGATTATAGACAGTATATACAATATATACAATATTTTGATATCTTATTTAAGGATTTCGATGGTTTGCTTCAATTCCTTAATAAAACATTTTAGTCAAACATTTATTGAGTGTATGTGTATGTGTATGTGTATGTGTATGTGTATGTGTATGTGTATGTGTATGTGTATGTGTATGTGTATGTGTATGTGTATGTGTATGTGTATGTGTATGTGTATGTGTATGTGTATGTGTATGTGTATGTGTATGTGTATGTGTATGTGTATGTGTATGTGTATGTGTATGTGTATGTGTATGTGTATGTGTATGTGTATGTGTATGTGTATGTGTATGTGTATGTGTATGTGTATGTGTATGTGTATGTGTATGTGTATGTGTATGTGTATGTGTATGTGTATGTGTATGTGTATGTGTATGTGTATGTGTATGTGTATGTGTATGTGTATGTGTATGTGTATGTGTATGTGTATGTGTATGTGTATGTGTATGTGTATGTGTATGTGTATGTGTATGTGTATGTGTATGTGTATGTGTATGTGTATGTGTATGTGTATGTGTATGTGTATGTGTATGTGTATGTGTATGTGTATGTGTATGTGTATGTGTATGTGTATGTGTATGTGTATGTGTATGTGTATGACTATTACATAATTTAGAGTCAAACTCAGCGTTTATTACATGTAGGTTATACCGGTATGAAGAGTGCACTGTAAATACGAGTGCAAACTAAGTGTATTTTAAATAATGCATTCACTACTCACTCAAACAGTAACAACAGAGACATACCATTTGTAATGTTATCATATTTTGTTTGTAAAAACTTAATAACAATCAATTTGTTGATATTTGTAAACCATTAGTCCATATTATATTGATATTGCAAACTATCTTTTAGCATAATTTCATAGTAAATGTACAAAAAGTTTGTACCAAAAAAAGTTTACCATTTGTTGCAGTGTTTCACCAGAATTATAGGTACTATAAGTTATTCTTATGGCTCTATTGAAGCACTTGTCGGTCGTATATACAGTAGTTTGCGTCTAAATTAGCCTTAAATTGTACTCAAGTGTACATCAGGACACACATCACATAAATTGTTGCATTACTTAATATACATACTATGTATGCATCGATAAAATGTTTGTCTAATCTTTAAATCTATTTTTCTATTTAACCGAACATTTTATTATATATACAAAGATAATAGTCATTTCAATTATATCATATAAATAATTAGATATTAAATAAAATTCTTTACATAAATAATAATTTTATTTAAGATATAAATTTTATTTATAATTTATAACTCAATAAATTTATCTGTTAAGTATAAGTCATAATGATTATAAAATAAATAAATGTTTCTAAAGTTATAATACTAGTAGAAAATATAAAATAAAAACTTTATTGTTTAGACTATTATTTTTAAAATGGAAAATTTAAAAGCATAAGTTGAATACTTTAACATGATATATTGATTTCAATAAAAAATTTATAGACTTAGTTAAAATTGTAATTTATTTCAATGTAATTTACTTTATATATTAATATATTGTCTTTATAAAAATCCAGTAGTTATAGATTTTGTAAATTTTGCAATACACTTTTTTATCAGCTAAGTTTTCTTATATAATAATAATTTAATTTATGAATATTTAGAATTTAATTGATTATTATAAAATTTCACTAAATATTAATTATAAAATTTATTTGTAATTTATAATTTACAGTACATTAGTGTATTTGTATTCTACAATATTTAGTAATATAATAACTCAATAAATGAAAACAACGAACTTTTTATGAATTTTAATATATATTTTCAGTCTTCTCTAAATACAATCTACTAAACAATATTATATTTTGTACAAAACATACAAAATAAAAGATATATTTGAACTAATTTTTCATTTTTTACTCTTCTATTAGAGAGAATATATTGATAATATTAATATATTAAAACTAAAGTGAAGTATTGTGAGTATTGTGCACATAGAGTACAAGATATATTGTACTATAAGTTTTTAGTATTATTTTTAAAAAAAAGTAATGTCAGAGAAAAGTGGAAAACGTGTCGTGAAATATCAAAATATTATAATTTTTCATAAAAAGAAAGAACAGAAATGGAAACTAATGAGTCCATTAAATATATAAAAATAATGGATCATATTTTTTATTAAAAAAACCACAATTAAATAATATAGTATTATGAAACAGCAGTCAAAGAAAAGTATATTAAATAATGTGTTATTATATACTAAAAATAAAAACTACAAAATACTATAACTCATACAAAATTATGCATATATTAAATAAAAAACAACATCTTTAAAATAAGTCAAAATATTGACAACATATGTATAATTGAGTCAAACAAATGTGTAACAAAACACAACACACTTTTTAATAACGTTATACTGTAGTTATTACTATTTGCATAACTTAATAGTTTTTTATTACTAAAAACTATTGTATTTCATTATATATTGCGTTTTCATTACATAATCAATTTAAATTAATTTATATAAGTAGTAAAAGTTACATCTTATATAATATATTTATTTTTTGGTCTAACAATATTTTTTACTATTTTTGTAAGTTTAGCTTTTGCTTTATTAATTTAATTACAATAAAACAACCATTTAAAGATTACTTAACAAATATAGCAATATGTATACAATTTCATCTATATAAATACATCCATTAACCTTATTGTAATTACAAATCTAATGTTATATTTCTATTTTGTATATTATATGGTAATGTATATTATAGTACACATATGAATTGGTTTAATTAATTAAATATGTTTTTTCAATTTAATATAAAAATAGCTTATTTAGTGAATTGTTTTTTATAAATTTTATTGTGTAACTATGTTTAAAAATATTGGTATAATAAAAATAAAAAACGATTAAAGCGATAATGCAAACTTTTATTATGTTAATTTTAGTTAAAAACAAAGAAAATAAGTAAAGATTCAAATGTATTTAAGTAAAGTTGGCTTTTCAATATTATTGATATTAATAACTGCTTTATTATTATTAAATGTTAATATCAATAATTATAAAATTAATTATATATCAGGATTAAGCAAGGGGGTATGGTGGAGTATAGCCATTTTACCCCTCCCTATACCTCCCTTAAGATTCAAAAACTTGCTTAACTCTGATATATACTGTATATGCAATAATATAACGAAAATCTAATACATTAATTCATTTCAATAAAAAATTAAAAATATGACTAAACTTATAAAAGTTAAATTTTATTCTAACCTCAATTATCATACAAATTAAAAGTTATTAAAGTATATAATAAATTGTTAATTTTACTATTAAACAATATTATAGTATATGAGTTTGTTTTTCTTGAAAAATAAAAATAAATATAAGATATTGTTAATATCATAAAATGAATAGTAAGTATAAATTATATATCATATATCATATGATAAATTGAGAGCAATTTGTCTGTGAAATAATTTGCAAAAATGTAAACTTTTATGAAAATATAATTTATATATTTTAGTACAAATATATACAACTGTATATTCGATAGAAACAAACGGTTGAATACAAACATTATAAATGCAAGTAATGTATTGCAATCAAACATTTTTGATATTTATGTATACATAGTATAGTCTTTACTATACAAAATGCTGTATTTAATACAATATACTGTATATACTGTATATACTGTATATAATATTATATAATTTATATAATACATTGTATTAAATCAATAAATATAATATAGAAAATCGGGATATATTAAAAATAATTATTATGTTTTTTAAAATTATAAAATTAAATAATACATATGTAAATTAGCAAATACTTCATATTTATGAATATTTATTTAATAAAACTTTAATAATTTAAAATGATTAATAAATAATAGACAAAATAAATTGAATCTATTATTTTAATTGCAATTAAAATGATGATTCAAATAATACTTTTGACGATTAGATTATAATTATATGACGTGACGATTAATTGAAGTGTTAATTAATATTCATATTATGATAGCACTACTTATTAAGCAATTAGTTAACAAAACAAAGTCCGCTAAAGGTTTTTAAAATCATAAGTGTTTAATAATAGTCATAATTTTTAGTAAATTTATTTATTAATATATTAAATATCAAATCTTAATCTAATTTATAAAATATCTAAATTATATAATATATAATATAAATTCATATATATATAATATCTATATTTTTATAGACTAATTGAGTTATCAAAAGATTTTTTCAAAAAGATAACAAAATTTGATGTGATGTGACTGCACTGCATTACGTAAGTGTTTTACACTAAAAGTTACATTTTATGATAACAGTATTTAATATATAATTTTTATACTTTCTATTAGAAATAGTTTTAAGTTATCTTACATTTTAAAAACCATAAAAGCAATTTAAAATGTTTTATGTAATAAAATTTCTATATTCATAGTGTTTAAATTTTATATACGTATATATAAATTATATATAAATTTGATTATAAATATATATATATATCTTTAAAACTTATAAATTTTAAATATAATAATATTGAGTTCATAAAAATTACATTAAAATATCTCTAATTAAAAATATGTTAGTTAGTTAAATAATATTGAGACAGATATGCATCTGATGGATAATAATTTAATTAACATTTTTAATATTACTGTATGTCCTCGACCTTACAATAGTTGATAACAATCACGCAATATTATGTTATCTTGTTTATAATATGATAGTACAGTATAATTTACCACAATATAAATATTATTAATTTTTTAATATAATTTTTATAAAGCTTATATATACAGTATATATATATAGTATCTAACAATTTATATAACATTATCTAGATTTTCATCACATAAAGCTTGACCTCAAGATATGTACAATTTTATGTAATGATATTTCTAATTACTGATCTTATATACAATAATTTGATATTACATTTGACTTTTATTATTAAAATTTATTATTTAGAATTTTAATTATAAAAATACACTGTGCATAAAATACTACATTTTATATATACTGTTGTTTAATTTAAACTTTAAAATAAACAAATCATTTAGGATAAAATCTTATTATTTAATAAATTACAAAATATATAATAAATAAATTATAATAATGTTTAAATGTATGAATAAAACATAATTGTAAGATATAATAAAAATGGTAAGAATCATACCCTCGATAAGAGTTTTAATAAAAGTTTTCATAATTTCGCTTATTTTTCCCTAAAGATGAATAAATATAACAAAGTTTATAATAAAAACTTGAATATATTAATGTATTATCTTTTATTATTAACTATATAACTAATTTTGTCACTAATAATTGGTGATTCAAAACTTTTAAATGTTTTCACAATATGTCACAAAATACTATTATTAAATATCAACGTTGTTTTCAAAGCTTTGGTTTAGTGAATAAATTTGTTATAAAATTGTAAAATAGGTTATCATTTAAATTTAAATGAAATAAAAATATTTTCGAGATTTTGCTTTTTATAAAATAATATAAGAAATGTTTTGATTGTGAAAACATGGAAAAAGTTTTAACGGTTAGCTTACTTTTTTGAGCCACTTTTAGATAGTGAATGAGTTAGTAGACCTACACGTGTTTGAGTTGTATGGGTTGGCTAACTATGCGGTAGTTCGGGGCAATCGGTGGTACCGTTTGTGGGACGCATCTGCGCATCGGTAGGTATAGCCACCAGTAATCCTCTTGAGATATTAGTCGCGTCCTTAACGCTTAAGTATTACCTCAGTTATACTGTATATATAATATGTTATTACAAATCGTCATACACTCCATACCCTCTCAACAGTCATGCATAACGTTATGGATATAATACATATGATTATATTATTGAAGAGCTCGACTACCATAATGTTTGTGTCTATTGCCTGCTATTGATATGATGTACATCTCGTGAATAATTTCATTCATTTTACTTTATTTTTCATACATAAGCTCATAGTATTGCTCATGAATTTTATACTAGACGTGACTTTATATATATATGAATATATGTTGCATAGTATCGTATGATGTTATCTATGATTTTTATATAAGCTATACATTACTTGAGAGCACACGTTTAAGTTAGCGACAAATTTTTATATCTATATTCAAACATATAAAAAGATCTTCAGGCAAATAACATACCAATGAGTCAACAAATTGTCTCAATTAAAGTTAAAATTGCATTTAGATTACTACTTTCAACACAAATACAAATAATAGACAAATTTTAACTATTAAATATTATTATATATTTGATAGTATAACATATTAATGATATTATTTCATATACTGTACAGAATATTAATGTTATAAATAAAATAGCGAATATAGTTAATAACAAATATTAACAAATAATAACAAATAACATTAAGTAACATCACTTTTATTAGTTATTTTCAAACCGATAATAATTTTGTTAGCATATTAAAGATACAACGATATTAGCAATTATTTGCTTTTTATATATAAAATAAAATATTTTATTTAATGAAACAAATAGAGTTGTGTCAAAATAGTAATTTCTAAAATATTAGGGAATTCCTCTATAAGTTATTAAAAAAATTCTGTCAATTGTATACTAATGTTAATTTTGTTTTCTTATATTTGTTATCTTGTAATATAAAGAAAATTATTATTAATGATTATTATTTTAAGTTATTTTTAAATTAACAAAATTAATACATTTTAACACATATTTATGAATATATTTTTATTTTAATTTACATATTAATTAAATATAGGCAATTTATATGGGGATCCAATGGTATAATAATAAAAAATTATTCATATAGAAATTTACTCTTGATAAATTTTCCCAAAAGAAATTTATTAGTAATTTTCATTTACCCATTTTTAAAAACAACACATATTTATATTAATATTCAAAGTATTTATTTGTATTATTTACTATTTTATTAATATTTATATATATTATATTATTTTAAGTAAAAAACTTTTAATGAATCTATAATTAAAATTATTTCTATTTATCTAATCTAAGTTCACCTTTAGTGCAAAAAATAAAATTAATTTAGTAATGTCTCATGTGATTACAAAAATGTATCCAATATAAATAATAAATATAATATAGTACAGTATAAACAAAAAATATTTATTTGCTTATAATAATTTATTTTTTGTACAGAAAATAAACTAAAAAGTAAGATAACATAATAAAATCAAATTTGTTAAAACTTTATAAAATTAAGATTTTTTCATTTAAATATATAATACTTTTTTAATTAATATTATAAGTTGTTATTTTATAGATAGAAAATTAGTTTAACTTTTAATATTAACATAACATGTAGTTTTAGTGAATTTTTAGCTCATTATACATTATAAATTTTATTTTCAAAAAATAAAAAAACAAAATTAGACTACAAGTTAGTAAAACTAAATTGAATTTTCTTATGATAACCAAGATATCAGTAAATATAATCAAGACTATTTAATCTTATATACTGTACTTATATAATTGATCTCAATGACCTATTTTATAATATAATATAATGTATTAATCATAATAATGTAAAATTAGATTATTAACTATAAATCACACAAAAAGCTGTTTTATTTATAAAATTTATAAAACTTTTTTTTTGTTATATTAAAGGCAGTTAAAAAATACTAAGATTATTGAACTGTTTATTAAATTATCTGGATTCATTTTGTTCATATAAATTATTTGGCAAAAATTTATTTAAACAGATGTATGGAAAAAACATATGAAAACAATTATTAATAATATAAAGTTATCGCAAATATTAAATATATGACAAAATTGTAGACGTGATCACGTGATAGGAAACTCTTGAAAAGATGCGGTTAAGAGATGGTATTGAAGTACAGAATTAAATAATATTAGTATTGATCGCAAACTCATCGCTAAAAGTTAGGTCAGAGTTAGACTACAGTTAGACCACTCATTGCATTGCAATTCCCATTTGATATACAATGATATTCCCATATTATAATGAGTTGCCTTTTGGCTAATCATTTATTTGTTATGAATTACAAATGCAAATGTCTTTTCAATAGTTTGCTTGAATTTAAATCATTGATACAATTATCCACTAAAAAATTTCCATATATTTTGTACATATATAATATATAATATACTCAATCTATTGTAATATATTCTGTGTTATATAAAAATGACAATTAAACTTTATGTTTTGTTATTTAAATTTAATTTATACGAATATTTGATAAACATTTTTTTTATTAATTTTGGGCAATTAAATTAATTAATGCTAATGCTTAAATTATCATCATTATCAAGTTATATAAAATTATAGTTTAATTTTGTAAAGCGTATTATATAACTAACGTTATATTTAGCGTAATATTAGCCATTAATTTTTAAATTGCTGTAATAAAATGTTGATATAATTTATAATAAAGTATTAGTTATAATGTAAAACATTTATAATTATAACCATTTTGTGTGCAAAACTACATTTAACAAAATTGAGACTAAATCAAGAAAAATGTATTATATTATATTAATATAAATAATTAATATTGTATTTATAAGATGATAAAACAATATAAACATACATGACTTGAGATAACGTTATAAATGGCTCAATGCCTCTTAGATAATATAATACAAAATTATTTATATAACTTTTTATGATTGATTAAATATTTAATAACATTTTCCTAATAATAATACCTTTCTTACATATTTTAAGATATAATTTATAACACATCAATAATACGATTAGTTATACAAGTTATGCAAAATAATTATTTCTTAATAATCTGTTAATTGTAAGTTTTATTATTATTTTTTTGTTATTAACAAATTGGTGTTTTATTACAATTACTTATTTTAAAAACTGTTTGACCAAAATATTCTAAATTTTAGGAAAACTTACACTGTTTTAAAAATTGTAAGTAATTATAACTAAGACTATATAATACAGTATATTTGCAATTTATAGGTACTTTTAATTTGAATTATATACTTAAACTGTAATTTTTTGAATCAAACAATATTTCGGTCAAAGGCTCCAAAAAATACTAGACATAAATATATAATGGCGTAAAAAATCTCAATCTATAATCTCATATATTTATTATATTATATTTTAACTTTATGTTTATACTTATATAGTACTAGACATTTACTGTATTTATGAAAATATGTATTTTTCTCATAATATAACGTCAAAAGATTAGCATTTTAATAAATCAATAACAGTCTGAAACTTTTCAACTATCAATACAATATGTATAATTCAAGATTCATAAAATGCATTTATGCAAAATGTTTTTTCAAATATATTTAAATAAAAATTGTATAAAAAATATTTGCAGAATTAATTTTATTAATTAAATATTATATAAACTTTTAAAATTTAAAATTTAAATATTTAATACAAATAGTGAGTATTATATTATACTTAATAAAGTCTCTATTTATTAAAGAGTATCTATAATAAGCAAAAACAATATAATTCACACATTCCTACAGAGATTTTGCTGTCAAACATAACAAAAATTGTTTGAAATGTAATCGTGAATATGTTAATGAAATACTTAATTAGATAGTTATTAAAAAGTAGTAATATTTTTGGTAAAATTATTAGTAATTATAAGTCAGATGAGCGGAATTGTATCAAAAACAGGAGTTGTTTTGGGATTTGCGGTCATTTGTATGGTTTAAACCCAATAATACTTGTATAACAATAGCCTTAAATAATGACATACATTCAATACATTCATACTTTTTATGTAAACATTTCACGTTTTGGATACCTTTGACAGTAAGCTCTATAACTACGGTATACAGTATTATATATATACTTTTATACAGTACTCAAGTAATATACTGTACTGTTATATATACAGCTAAATATATCGTATAAAAGTAATACTTTTGGTTAATGAAAGCCTATAAATGAAGTGAAACTTTTCATTAAATGTTATGCAGTGTTGGTGTCTAAAGCCTGAGGCTTTTCCCTTAAATAAAATTGTTAACACTTTTAGATTGGTTTCCAATTAATGACTCACAACTTATTATTAAATCAACACATTTGCCACTAAATATAATAATATTGTTGTATTTATTTAATTATTTTTCATTTAAAACTTTCAAAAAATTCAATACATTGATAACATTTTCATTAAAATTGCTACAAAATGAAAACTATTTGTGATAAATAATTTTAACCTGAAATAAAAATGTGTTGTATTTGTTTAATCAATTTATTGCAGTAATTGGCAAAAATGCAATATTGAATGCAAAGCATATATAAGTATATATTTTTGATAAATTAATGATACGTGCGTTCACTACAAAAAGCTTTTATTTATTATTACTATTTTATATATAATTAGTACGTTTCTGGAGGAATATAGTCTTCTTCGACCACAGTTTTGGCTTTAAGTTCTTGTATTTTGCGTTCGGCTTCAGAGAAATCCATCTCATGTTTGGTAAAGTTCTCAAAGAAATATACTTTACGTGAAGTCATTTGCAATTCCCTCTTCTTCTCTTCGATTTCTCGTTTTTTCTCTTCTCTAAAAAGTTCTTCAATTTGTTTATTGAGTGCCAATTGCCTCTCATTTTCCCAGTCTATGAATAATTTGGTCATTAATTGCATATCTTGTTTCTCCAAATCCTTTATATGTTTTAATTTTTCTGAAACCAATTCATCTAAATTTTGGTCTACTATTTGTGATCCACTGCTCATATCATTCAAAACTTTTTTAATATCTAATAATTTCTGTTTATCAGAATTTTCTTCACTAATAGAGTTAATTAACTGATCGACTCTATCGACCACTTCTTTTACGATAACATTTTGTTTATTTTTTGATAATACTTCTAATAAATGTAAACATTTGTCCCATTTTTCATATAAAATCAAACCAATTATTTGATAGCTTCTGCCGACAATATCATCAAATTTTTGACTAAAAAAGTAAAGTGTTTTACCACACAAATGATTGGGATCTCGAAGATCAAAGTGATCATCAAAATACTCGTTTCTAATATAAGGCACTCGTATATAACGCACTTCTTCATCGTTGTCATCAGTGGTAATGACTGCTCTATCGGTGCACGCATTCGGATAGAGTTCACTCTCTTTGGTCAATCTTTCGAGTTCTTCGCTATTAAACCATTCATTTTTGTCATAATTTCCATTAATGTATTTGTGAACCGCATATAAGCTCAGTATTTGTGATAAACTGGTACCTTCTTCTTCCTGAGCCATCATAAGAGTGGACACTTTGGCTGCATTTCGCACATTCTTGTCCTCAATTAGTTGATCCAAAATCATGTTATAACAGAATTGGTCGGGAAATATACCAAAACCAATGCGATTGCTAATGATTTTGACTAATTGTTCCGTTTGTCGGTACTTAAGAAAAATCCTACAAAAGGAGTGATGAGTTGAGTCCAATGTATTGACAGTCTCTTTGGTTCGTCTCAATTGAAATACTAAATGCTGTAACTCTTCCAACTGTTCCTCACGAGTCACACTATTGGCAAACAAATCAATGTCTACTGCAGTCACTCTTAGTTTCTTCTGATATCTCTGATTCAGTTCATTGAAGAAGGACTCTATAAGACAATCATTTAATAATAAGACAAAGTTATCATTTGAATCATTCAATTGTCACTTACGGGCATTGATTTTGGACAACAAATCGTTATCGAGTCGGGCCTCCCATTGATTGTCACAGTTATAGGATTGACTAAGAAGTGTGCGGACAAAACACTTTGTGGTCATCGGAGGACTCAATATATTCATTGAATGAATACATTTGTGATATAATTTGAATACTTTTAATGAATTCATTGTTAAATGATTTCAAATTAATGTTTACAAAACATATTCAATTCAAACATGTGTTGAAAACTTCATTCATATTAATAATAATAATATTATAGTAATGTTATAGTAATGTAATAGTAATGCATTTGTATTACACAATAGCACTCATACGACACCTAACGTATGAAAACACTGTCTGTCAGACAATTAACTCAAACATCAATTTCTTACTATTATTATATTAAAAGCTTTCAAACGGTTCGGTTTGGTTTCGGTTTGGTTTCGGTTTGGTTTCGGTTTGGTTTCGGTTTGGTTTCGGTTTGGTTTCGGTTTGGTTTTTATGTAAATAATTATTTTTGTAATACTTAATTACATTAACATTATATAACATATAATTAATAACATTATATAATTAATATATAGTATTTGAGTGAAAAGTCAATGAATATAAATAATTTATTGAAACATTAAACATAGACATAGATTAAACATTTTATAAGTTAATAATAATTAGTTTCAATACATACAACTTAATATAAACTTAATATAACTTAATATAACTTAATATAACTTAATATAACTTAATATAACTTAATATAACTTAATATAACTTAATATAACTTAATATAACTTAATATAACTTAATATAACTTAATATAAATTACATTCAATAGTCTAAAATTGATTTTCTTCTGTTTCTTCAATGGGATCAAAGTGTCTAAAGTTTTCATAGAGTGGTGTTTCCCCATCCAAGTCATAAATTAGGTTATCTTTGTGATGATTTGATCCATGAATTAATGGTAAATCATTGTTAATACTCCTGGGCTGAGTCATTGGCTTTTTTCTAACCCATGATTTCTGGAGTCGTGACAATCGATTCGGAAGATTTCGTTTCCTGAGTCCGGCATAAACTTGACTCACGTTTTGCTTTAATTATATTTTGTGTTAAATATTGTTTAAATACATTAAATATTAATATTATAATTAAATAATTTACAATTAAATGACAATAATTATTGACTAACCTGTTGTTGAGAATCTTTACTTTTATTGATATCTACTTTTATATTTGATGTTACTTTGATATCTATTAAACATTACAAATAAAATGTTTTTAGGAAATTATATTTATATAACTTTTTAATTAAGATAAAAATATAATTATTTTATTGTGTATTTTTTAGTTGTTTTCACACATATTAAATAATTATAAGTAAAAAACTTACTTCAATTGAAAACACTTAATATGACAATACTAGTGAATTGTTGTATAATAATTGATATTAAAATATTAAAAAACACAAAATTATAAAAACATTTTCTACAAAACTCGTGTCCGGACCTCTCGTATTGTTTACAGCACTGTTGGTATCAATGACTATAAGAAAGTGCATTAATGATGATGTGATGGTGTGTTGTCAGTCACCCAAACATTATCCATATATTGTACACCAATTCACTAGTATTGTCATATTAAGTGTTTTTCAATTGATGTTTTTACTTATAATTATTTAAAAATATAATTGTTAATTAAATATAAATTATATAATACAGTATATATACATATGTATATATCCTGTATATACATATGATATGTATATACAGTGTATATAAACCATTATAAACTATACTATTATATAATAATTTTAAAATACCGGCAAAATATTCTTCATAACTCTGGAGGACATCAATTCCAAAAAATTCTGCCGTTTCGTCGGGAAATCGGAGATCAGAGAAGAATACAACGATTCCAATAAACATACAAAATATTCCTATTAAACAAAAAATATAATTAATTATATATTTTTTAAATAGTTATCAACAAAATACCATTAATAAGATTCAAGTAATAACACCACGAAAAATGTGGCATTAAATATACGGTTTGACCGCTTATGTACTGTTCAAATGGGATTCGCAATGGTATTGGATTTCTTATCAATGAATAGACTATATTAGCCGTTATTAGGGATGAGCCACACATTATGAGAAAGAGAGCGCCGTATTGTATAACCATTTGAAATAATATGTTTGACAATACAAACAGTGGCACTGATAACCTTTTAAAAGTAATATTTCACATTAAAAATTAATCAAATTATTATTATTATTATTAGATAACAAACCACATAAGGATATGTGTGTACCAACCGGACAGTCGGTAATGACGACCCCAACGAACACCTTCGCCATCAAAAGTAAAGTATTCCGCAACCCATTGGATGGGATGGGGAACACCTCTGTATTGAGACTCTCGATATTCTCTATGAAATCTTCCCGCTTTGAATAGTATTAAATTAACATTAATTATTGATAAATAAATAATTTTACAAACCTTGTGATCCAAATCCAGGTCTTCCCTGATCCCATTCCCATGAATAATGTTCATTATAATTAATAATTTCACCAAGTTGATTTTCAGGAATACCCTTAAGTGTGATATTAACTCCTTTAAGTCCTATTTTAAGTCCAATTGAGACATTGACGTGTCTACCTATGCCTGCTTTATATTGAGTATTAATGTCCACAGAATCACTTTCCCAGTGATGCTCAAAACTACACACTTTTAACATTTATTGGTTATTATTATTAACTTATTTATTAAATACTTACATAATATCGATAAACCAATGAAAATATTAGCAAAACATCGAGTGAATACACATAAACGCTAAATAAACAAAAATATTCTTAAATTACTTATTTTAGAGACAAAATTCATTTAATATTAAATACAATAAAAGCATTTTATGGAAACTATAAAAAAATCATTCATAAAGTTAAAGTCTATTAACTCTTAAATAGTTAAATATACAATATTTGAATTATGTAAAAGACATTAGAAATATTGGTCACAAATATTATTCATTTTTATTGGACTTTAATTCTTAAAAAATATTTAGCGCTACTATTATTACATTGATTTTTTTCATTAAAATATATTTTTTTGTAAAACATTAAAAAATATTTTTATAAGAATATTATACAGTATATTAAGTATATTACTCAACTCTCTCTCTCTCTCTCTCTCTCTCTCTCTCATCTAATTACTATCTATATAAAATAAATATATCACATTGTATATAGCATTAGTAAATTATCATTAAATAATTAAAAAGACTAACAAAAGACTAACTTTATTATTGCAACTATTAATGTATTTATTGTTAATACAAATATAATATATTATAACCCTATCTATTAATCTATAAGTCACTTAGTTATAACTTATAACAAAGTGTAAATTGTGACCAATAATTATCAAAATTATCATTACTCTTGTTAAAAATTGTCAAAAATTATTAACAAAAATAGAAAAATGTAGATAAATAAAAACATCTTAATATATTAATTTTATATTTAAAATAAACACCTGTTTTCCCCTAAATCCGGGTAATATAAGTAATATTGATAAGACAATGGCAGCACATGTGTAGATGATAGTCGATAAGCCGACATCGATGGCAGCATTTATCTTGTATTCGTCATAAATAGATGGATAGCCTTCAGATCTGAAGGCCTGATATAAGTTAGTATTTCTAACTTTTTCAAAGGCATCCATTGGTTTCACAAATTAATTGAAAACACTTTAGACATCATTTTTTCACTATCAATGCATTACCCAAAAGTTGTTAATAACTGTAAATAATGAAAAAGTTTAATAAAGTGTCGTTAAAGAGAAACCAAATAAAAAACGGAAACTTTATTTATCCTTTCAATTACAAACATTTTCAGTTTCCTCAGCCATACAGTAGATCCTCACTGTTAAGGAAATCAATGTTTTGCTTTTTTTAACAAAAATTATATTAAAATTTTACGAAAAATATATTAATATCTGTTAAAATATCAAAGGTTTTATGATAAAAATTAATATAAAATTATAAGAAATAGCAACAAAAAATGAAAATAATTTATCATTAATTTTATAGCTATAAATTTAAATTATAAATATTATTATTGTTTTTAATAATATGATCAGGCAGATAATTGCAGTCGAATATTATTTTAATTTTTTTAACAGTCGACTGTAAATTATCTGATCTATCATACAATTAATTAAAAACTGACCAAGTACAATCTTATTCAGTTTAAAATTATCTACAACTTTGCCCTTGGTCACTTTTTAATCCAAATTAATGTTTGATCAGATAATTGTAATTAATAGCTGTTTAAGACTCTATACATTAGTGAAAGCAAATAATTGGGTTAATTGTGTATAATTGATATTTATACTTAAATAACAATAATTGTATCAATTGTAACAATAATAAGTTTAATATAATATATTATAAGTTTCATTGAATAGTATTCTGAAAATTTATTAATTATAAAATTAGTTTCATAGCGAATGACTCGAAATACTGTTATTTTTTATATAATAATTTAAATTATAATCATTTGACAATTCTATATAGTATTTGTTAAAATCATGTTTTAGAAGTATATTATTATACATTGTTTTAAACTGTTTTTATTACTTAATCCACTTAACATCTGCTTATTTAGTCATTGACCACACATTTAGTTTAATATTAACCTAAACTCATTGTTTTACTTTTTGATTGTCTATCTTATACTGAAGTACGTAATGCGACAAACAGACACACAAACACACAAATAGATTTCACATAACAAACGAAATTTATTAAAAATGTTAAATTTTTAAAGTTATTCATTATCTAATTTTTTTATGATTTTATGATGAAATATAAAAAATAAATTGAACCGCAATTATGAAAATTTGTAGTCAAATATTTTTATTACAATATTACTCTATAAAATATAATTTTATAAAATCTAATCAAAATTAGTTTTATTTGTAAAGTATAAATGCTTTAAAAATATAAATATTTCATATAAATAAAGTAATTATTTAATTAACAAATTATCATAAATAACATAAAATTCAATATTTTTAATATACTAGACGTAAATAGCACTTTGACTACATTTATTAGCCATCAAATATCTGCCGATATATTTATAGGTCAACCCTTTATTATAAATCCCTATAGAAGTCATAGCATTGACCATAATTTACAAGTTATGTCTTGATATGCCTGTGCTATACGACTGCAACAATTAAACTACATTTGTATCTAAATTTTATATTTCAATTAAATGATTATTTTTTAAATATATGTTTTAATTAATTTTTGCGCCAAAAAATGTTAATACTGTAAAACTTTTGGCAAATGTTTTACATATTTTTTAAATTTATATTATTTGATTAATTCCTTTGAATCAATTTTAATGGTTTTAATTTAGTGTTTTTATTAAAGTTTTAAATTAATTTATGAATTTAAAACTCAGTTTTGTTTATCAATATTTAAATATAACTTTCTGATAAATTTTATATTAAACAACAATTGACAAATTCATTTCAAAATGTTTATATTTATTCAAGGGATATAAAAATATAAATAATATTTGAAATTGATCATGATCAAAAATAAGTTAAACAGTTATCATATGGTCTAAATATACATTAATTTTTTTAATTAAATATACAACATATTGACAAATACTGAGCAAATAAATAAAACATTAGTTATACAATAAATTTTAATTATGAAAAATTAATTTAAATTGCTATAGTTTTACTCATAGTAATATATTTGTTGTACTATTGAAATATTCAATAAAATATATTTTCGGTAAATCTATATATTTAAGTTGCAAAACTTATTTAGAGTATTAAAAATAAAAAACAATTTTCAGTTCAATATTATATAAATTATATTTTTAAATAAGTTTAAAATAAAATTTGAAGTATAAAAGTGATGATTACTGTATATTTCTATAGATAACTGTTATCAAAATAAAATAAATTGTGTATAAAATGAGTTTATAATGAGAGGACGGAAAGGGAATACGGTATATATATGTGTGTAAGAAGTTATGTTTTGTTGACCATTAAAAGCAATAGAAAAAAGTTTTGTTTATTATCTGAAAAGTATTGTAACAAATTTTAGATATGATTTCAATTTATAAATAAATAGTTATTGTTATAAATGAAGTATTTTATATTTGAAATACAATGAAAAAATTGGATCAAAATATGAGCCATTAAATTGTCTAAAAAACAGAAAATAACTAATAAAAAGTTATGTCAGTTAATTAAATCAACTGAAATAAATTGTCTCAATCTCTCTAAGTATTGACCGTATAGTTCAACATCATTATGACCGGCGCCCTCAACCCATAACGGTTCGACAGCTCGCGGACAGCGCTCATACATTGCCAGACCGTGAGAAAAATCAATCACTTCATCTTCAGTCCCATGAATTACTAATACAGGAGACGTCACTTTCGGCACTTTATCGATACTAAATCATAATAATAATAAATACAATAATATAGTAATGTTATGATTAAAATGAATCAATACCTGGGAAAGGCATCGAAAAACCAGGTCCTCTTTGTATTAGGAAAGGCAACTCTCATTCCTGACATTAGAGGTGAGTGAAGGATAACAGCGCCCACTTCATAGCGAGAAGCTAAGTCCACAGTAGGAACAGTGCCTATACTCTGGCCATAGAGTATCACATGTTCCGGACTTATACCATATCTAGTCCTCAATGAATGCCAGGCGGCGTCAATGTCGGCGTACAAGTTCTTCTCGGATGGCTTTCCTCCGCTGACGCCATATCCCGAGTAGTCATAACTGAAAATATTGCACCCAATCCTTGTGCCCAAACCTAAGTAAAAGCTACTCATTTGTCCCAAATCGACGGCATTTCCGTGACTGAATAATATCGTGTACTTCGGGTTTGTAGTGGCCCTCACATACATACCTGTTCAACAAAAATTTAAAAAACAAGTGAGAAAAGTAAATAATATAAAAGTGGTCAGTAGTGGTCATACATGCAATACGATTGCCGCGATTGGTCCGCGAGAAGAACACGTCGAAGGCTTCGAGTTCTCGGTTAGTGTATTGCCATTCGGCTCTTTCGGTCAAAGATAACGAATGTTTAGTCTGAGTCGTGTCACTCACCAGACTATATGTTGGTTCCGGCGGAAGGAAAGCCAATTTGGCCGCAATCTTTGCCGGACACGGAGGACAACAAAAAAGACAACACAACTCACTAAATGATAATCCATTCATTCTTTGATTGTTTGATGGCGTTGTCGTCACTTCCACTGATGGCTCACTCGAAGACATTAAGATAACAATTCAATGACATCTATCACTGCTACCACACGTCCAGAAACACCGAATCAATGGACCAAATAAGTGATCGACAAATCCAATGACAGATTTATGTAATGTTTTTATTATTTTTATAAAAACAAAACAATTAATGAATGACTGCTTTGAAGTCAAACACTATAAACACTCCATGTTTTCAATGCATTCATAAAGTGTAAGAATAATGCACTCAATCAGTCATAACTAGAGTATTGATTTCTAAGCTTTTAGTTATAAACACTATTAAATCAAAAATAGTCAAATAATTCAAATATATGCTAAATACTAATTTATAAAGTTTTTACTAATAAAAAATACAAATAAATAAATACAAAAAAATAAAGTATAATTCTTAAAACTGTGTTTTTGCTAAAGACAAAATTAATATAAATTAAAATAAATTACAAAATGACTCATATTATTTAAATCTTATACTTTTATATTAATATACTGTATATTTGATAAAATATTAGTATAAATTATTTAGTTATTCATTAATTGTTTAATTTATAATATTTGTAGTAATATAAGTATTTACCCTAAATGTTAATACTTTGGTTATTACATCAATAATACCGTTATTTGGTTACAGTATTTGCGAACAAATGATTGACTCGACAGTGAAGATCATTCACATTATAATCAAATCATACATTCAAAACATGTGCACATTTTGTACATTAATTCATTAAACATAAGTTTACAATAGATTTTATTATTTCTAATTTCATGTATAAATATTTATAATAAATTTAAAACAGTTATTAACAATATTATTAGTAATTCAAATATTTACTAATCAAAATTTTTTTAATTAAAAGAAATACAATAAAAAATTCAAACCTTAAAATAAAAGTAATATTTTATTATATTATCTCTTAAATAATTTAAATTAAATCCCTAAGTACCTGGGTCACAATAAAAGTTATATTATCATAAAACATAATGACCTAAATATAAAGTTACTATCAATAGGTACTTTCAATAGTTAATATTTATTGATTTGTAATGTATTAATGTAAGCAATTAATAAAATAATTTATCTCTTAATATCTATTCTAACAAAAATAACTAAATTATAATTTATAGAAATTGATATTTATATTAATAATTATAGTTATATTCCTAATAAACTTTTTATTTAATCATTTAATATCTGATAATATTCTAAATGATCTAAACATACAAAATACGTTACTATATGTCGAATAACTGTAATTTTACTTTAATTAATATCCAAACAGTTATTATAAATATTTATAACTTTTGTTTTATTGCGTTAACTGTTTCTATGACAACTATATTAATATACAGGTAATGTTAATTAACAGGTATTAATAATACAAATATTAAAAACATAAATTTAAAGTATTATTAAAGTATTGTATATTAAATAATAATACAAAAGTTATAGTCTCATAGATGCTGCACATGTGTACATAATAGTACATATTAGAGGGGAGAACCGAAGAGTTTTTAGGAACCGCAACCGAACCGTATCTCAAAGACAAGAACCGTAACCGAACCGAAACCGAAAAATCTGAAAATCCAGAACCGTAACTAAAACTTAGGAACCGAATGAAACCGGAACCGAACCGTAATCTTACATAAATAACGTTAATAATATTAAGGGGGTAAAAAGTGGGCTTAAAATTTAAAAAATTGATTTTCATATTTTTATTTATCGTTATAAAATACGGTTATAATTATTATATTTATTATAACATATAAACTTATAAATATAATTTTATAACTAAATTAATAATTAATTAAAAATAGAAAAATTTTAGTTAATAAATAATTAAAAGTAATAATAATTAAAAGTTATAATTAAAAGTTATAAATAATTATTTTTAAATGCTATTATTATATTATTATAAAGCAATAATAGTTAAATAAAAATATTTAATTATATTAACAAAAGTATTTCTAAAGATAATTTTATTTGTGCTATTAATTTAAACTCAAATCGGTTTTAAATCTAAAACCGTTTTTAAAACCGAAACCGTCTCTAAAACCGAAACCGTTTTAAAACCAAAAGCTAAAAACAAGAACCGCAACCAAACCAGACCTGAAAAACAGGAACCGAAACACAAAAACCAAAACCGTGATAAAACCGTTTCGGTTTCATTCGGTTTTATGAAACCAAACCGTTTCTGTTCCTCCCTCTAATACATATCACAGTTTCGACTAAAATCAATGTAAATCAGTCGTGTGATTATTAAGAAAATTTATTTACAAATATTTATTATAAAATATACAGTAGTAAAAAAATATGAATACATAAAAAAATATAATAAAGTTATTTTAAATGATAATTAGAATAAAAATTAATTGCATAATATTCCCTATAAAATCCCTATAAAGTTACCATAAATTCACTATAAAATTCCTGAAAAAAAGAAAATATTAAAAACTTAATTCCTTAATATAAATCGTATTTAATAACAATTTATATATTAATTGTATTATTATTAATATTATATTAAAATTATATAATAATTATCGATATTATTATCAAACTTTTATCTATGAGTAAAATATTTATCAATTTGTTTGCGAATATAACGTAAAGTAAGACAAATTCACAAACCATTTGAGTGTTTTTACTCTGTATTTATTACAAGTAGTGATGTTTGGAATAAATTTTGATAAAATTTAACAAATTTAGTTTAAATATTAGATTAATTTATTAAGTAAACATATTAATTTTTAAGTTAAATATATCAAGTTGACTATGTTAATATTTTATATGATTAAAATTAAATATAGAATTACCAAATGTATTTAAATTATTTATAAAATTATATAAAAATAATTAGTTAACTAAATTTTTATTATTATTTAAAGAATGATATTTGATAATTTGTTAATTATATTGATTAAATTATCAATTATAAAATCTTTAAAAATTAAATAAATTACAAAATTTTACATACATTTAGTATACAGTATGTTGAGATAAATTTATTTTAAAAATTTCATAAAATTTTTATCACTACTTATAATAATAATAATATTACTTTACTGTCACGTGATATGTGAGTGATATAAATGTATGGAATTGATTGAGTGAATGACATGAATGCAATAATGGCTTAATTGTTAATTGAAATCTAATTGATGTAAACGTATTAATTGATTGTTAGTTAAGTCCTTTTATTTAATTAGAACAACAAAATTGGTTACAAATGTCTAAATGTTTTGTCATTTACAGTGAATTTGATTACAATTGAAGCAAACAATCGGTGTTTTGATGTAATGTTTGTTTGACTCAATTGTTTAGCAAATGTTGTAAACATTGAGTTATGTTTTGATTTTAATGATTATCATTGAAATGGTGTATCACTTGTGATCACATCCCAAATGGATATGTCTTTGCCTCGAAACCAATCACTTCTGGAGAAGTGGTTGGAAGACATGCCTAACAGTAATAATTCAGTGAATGTCAAGAAAGAGAGGAAAGATGTGTTTCGCGACATATTTGCCACCAATTCGTCGTCGATGTCATCAAACATATTGAACGGCTTCTCGAGTGGATTCTTCGGTGGATCTAATTTATCGATGAATGGGTTGACACAAACCAATGATAACTCAATGACCGCAACCAATAAAAATGTGACGACAAATACAACTGATTCAAAGGTAAGGATTTATTAGTTTTTTATGAAAACGTTTAGTTAATAATAAAGTGAATTACTTAAGACAAATGATGATCAAAATGAAGACAAGTTATCGGAGAATGCTGTGGATGTGACCAGTATTAAAGGCATATTCGGGTGGCAATCAGTCAATGACATACCATTACCAGTGATTCTCCGTGAAGATGAAAAACTGGTTGCCGTCAGAATTGTTGAATCAAAGGTATAGATTTAAAATAATTTTAATTGATATTGAAATTGATGTGTATTTGTTGATCCATTAGGTGATAGCTAAGTTCAGTGCATATCTGCCGTGGAATGTGTTTTCATGTATTAACATAAAGAGTTATTATGTGACCGACAATGAGTCTCGACTTCTTAACGATATAAACTCGAATCACTGCGAACTACAGTACGGTTGCGAACCGTTTACTACAAAAGATGTGGTCGTCTGTATAGAAGATGTCAACACATTATATAAATTTTTAAGTACCAGTAAAGAGATATTTCATTTCGGACTTTCCAAGAGTGGTATTGATTGGTTGGGTTTCATCAATATTTCCGGTTCCCATATAATCCCATATATTGCCAAAAGAAACGAAAATTCAAAAGAAGTGGCTAAATATGTGCCCAAATCATTAGTTCAACAGATAGTACTGTTAGTTAAAGTGGATAAGATTGAGATGACTGAATGGGACGCCAGTTATTTACGAATGCTATGCACTTATGCATCACTTGATCACATCCAGATCCAGTCCAATGACTCACTGTGTCTTCTCTCAGACCTTAAATGGGATGCATCTCTATGTCCTCTACACATTGAAGAGTGCAGTCCTCCTAACTCTAAGCCTACAAGCAGTCCAACTGTGTATTCAAGTTCTTCAGCATTGTCCCGACCATCTACTCAGACATTAAATGACTCCAACAATTGGTTGATGACATCCCAGACAACCAATTCATCAAATGCTTTGCGTGGATTACATCAGATTACAAGAGCCGAAATAAATGGTTTTTCTCTTAAAGCAATTAACTTAAAGCCATACTCAGCACAACAAGCAGTGTTTGTTAGTGATGTGGTGACCAAAATGTTTAGAGGCGTCTCTATATTAACAGCTCATTACATACTTGAAAAGATACTTCAAGTCAAGCTATATGAGTGCACTCGGTATGTCTTCACCAATACAATCAATTATACACTCAATAGTATTAAAGTATATTTAGTTTATATAATAACATTAGTGAAAATTCTTTTAGATGATCACAACATAAATTGTTTATATTGTAGTTCATAGAAGTTTGGAAATTAGAGAGAGAGAGAGAGAGAAAGGGTTATAATTATTGTTTAAATATAGCTAATACTTACCCGTAATATTGTATAATATTATGTCATAATAATCATGTTTCAGTCGACATCATATTTGAATAGATTTACTTATTTTAATAATTATGACATTTCTTTAATTACATTACCAGTAATATATACTACAGTATAATGTCTAATACTATATAATTTTTATGATAATAGACTACATGAGGACGCATTTGTGAGAAGTGGTGTCCGACCTCTTCAGGGCGACAAATTGGTTGCCGTTGATGTCCTGAGAAGATGTTTACCACAATTACGTGAAATTATTATCGCAGGAATGCCAGCCATTCCTCATACATAACATTAGTTTAATTTTTACTTTTCATACCACTTGTAAATATATTTTAACTAATTTATTATTTTAAAGTATTTTTCAATATCGTGTAAATTATTTAATTTTGTATAAATTATATTAACATGTTAACTTTTTTGCAACAAATGATAAATATAACTCACTTAATATTATTTTCTAATTATATTTAAATTTATTGTAATGATATGAATATAAAAATGAGTGACAACTAAACAATAAGTAAATTGTGGTAATAATAATAATAATAATAAATCAATCATCAGTTCGTTGTCTAACATTACGCTCGGAACCGGTTTTGCGTTTTTTGAACAAAACTTTTTCTTCTGTTTTAATTCCGAATGAGATCTTATGTTTGAGTGAATCAATTGTTTTTTCTTTGAATTCTATTCTTTCATCTTTTGGTTGATCGGAAACAATTGGGGCAACAATTTCTAACTGTTGGTCCGGTAACTGTAAATCAATCATTTTATCGTCAAACTCATTGTACTTCACTGTTTGCCATTTGCCATAAGGATTGTACTTAAAAGTAGATGATTCTGGTGTCCAATCATTAGCGGGGAATATATTTGATGTATGTTTTTGTTCTTCAAGCGAAAGAAATCCGCATTTCGGTGGTTCCCATATGGTATCTAAAATATGATAACAAATATTATCAAACATTAAATTAATGTAACAAAAAAAATAATTTCAAACCATTTGTTTCTTTATTCACGTAAAACGTTTTTCCTTCGGATGTCTTTTTCTCTAACCATTTGCTCTTTTTCTCCAATTTTTTGGAGATTGTTTCGAGAGCTCGTTGTCGGCCATTAACTAATGTTGAACTTTCTTCAGACGCTGAAGAGTCGTCACCAAAACGAGAAGTAGATATCAATTTAGTGGAAGTCTCGGGAATATCTATTTTCTTATACAACTTTATATTTGTATTAAACTCTTTAGCCAACTGTGGATTGTTTTGGACATCACTTTGAAATGCTTTCATAGCTTTTGACTCTATTTTCATCATTTCTGAATTATATAACATTTCCTCCTTTTGCTGTTTTGATCCTCTCTTTTGTAACTATTGTGACAATAAGTTCATTATATTATCAACTGGTCATCAAATCAATGGTTATAACACTTACTTCTTGTAATTTTTTCTTAACATTTGTCTTATGATTCCAACCTCTTTCGTGAAACTCAACGCTCTTTATATAAAAACAAAAATAATATTAATTCAAAATAATTAGTAAATTGTGTCTCAAATATCCGATTGATCATCAAATTGGTGACCAAAACTTACGGCTTTATTGTCCGCAAACCAACACTTGCAGAAATCGCAGTACTTCTTCGGTAATGACTTCCAATAGTCAGCCCTTAAGTGATAATAAAGTAATTAACTATTGATTAACTAATAATTATTATAATTATTATAATCACAAATAAATTTACTTACATTTTGTCGATCAAAGCATTGATTAAATAAAATGTAAACAAAAATAAAGTCAAAGCAATAAAATTGATGTCAAAGTCATAAACAAATTACTAATAAATTACTAATAAATTACAACTAATTATTTAATTGACATTTAAATGTAATCTTAAATTTATTTCTATTTATTTTTTGGTTAAATTTATAACATTATTATATCATTTATTTTATTAATAATAAAATAATGTAAGAAAACAATTTAAATAATAATAATATAATAAATATATTAAAAATAAACAATAAGTTAATGAAAGACATTATTTATAGAGAAAGAGATGAATGAATTGAGTCATTGTTTTGATGACTGTTTTGTCAACAGTTGTGTTGATATTTAAACACCAATTGACTCATTACTTGTGTCCCTATAATGGGTAACCTCTTCGGTAAATCCAAGTCTAAGACCATAAAGAAAGATCTGATCACTGAAGCGGACAAAGCTATACTGGTTTTTGCATTTTATTAAATGTTTTTAATTAATTGATGACTAAATTGATTGAATTTCTTCATTTGATAGCAACTCAAACAACAGAGAGATTCAGTGAAACGATACCAGAAGAGGATCATTGATGACATTGACAAAGAAAGACAAATTGCCAGACAATTGGTTAAAGATAATAAAAAAGAGTTGAGTCCAGCAATTGATTTCAATATTTTACTCGACTTTAAACTAATTTGTTTTATAATTTAAAGGAAAGCCCTTCTGTTGCTTAAAAAGAAGAAATATATGGAAACCATATTAGAGAAGACCGACAATCAGTTAATCAATTTAGAGAAACTGGTGTCTGATATAGAGTTCAAACAAATTGAGACCAAAATTATAGACGGACTTCAAACTGGAAATGAAGCGCTCAAACAATTACATCAAATATTATCAATTGAAAAAATTGAAGACATTTTAGAAGAAACTAAAGAAGGAATTGAAAAACAAAAGGTAATCTAAAGTCTTGTCATTTTTAATGATTTTTATAACTGATTACTAAATTGATTTATAATTCAGGAAATCGATGATCTTTTACTTGGACTCAACATTGAAACAGACGAAGAAAGTCTGCTCCAAGAATTAGACCAAATGTTAGATCAAACTACAGATAATTTGCCTGAAGTACCGCAAACCGAACGTAAGTAATATTACTATATTAGAAATATCGTTGAATTATTTTTTTTTTGTCATAAAGTGGTAATCGAAGAGAAGACAAAAGAGAAGACACCGACCAAAAGAACCAAAGAAGTGGAAGCGCTTCTCGAGTCATGAAATTAGTCATAAATTATTTATTAATCCAGAGATCAAATTAATATATTTGTATTTTAATATTTATTAATAATTCGATATTTTTTTATTAAAATATCTCTTTGTATTTCAATTGAATACTACGGTAAATGTTTACAAATCGATATCTTTGAATACAATATCATTTACTATCAAAAATAGTTTCAAACGGTATCGCTTGTTAATCACTTATAGATTAAATGGCGATAAATTGAGCTCACGGCGAATGTAGAACAGGATATAGGCTTTACTCTGGGCTACCGTTTCCTCATCACATACAGTAACTGTACTATCATTGAAATGATGCCACATATCTATTCAAAATGTCATCAAATAATCTTATTTAGTATTTATGTAATTAATGGTAATTTTTAAAAAATCAAAAGTAAACCTTCGTGTGTGGCATAAGAAGTATAATGTCCAGAACCGGCTCCACTTCCGTGGTGTACAATAACAGCCGCCAAATCATAGAAAGGACTTCCACACGCATTGCCTCGGGTTTCATGCTATCAATTGAGTTATGCATTAAAAATAAATCATTAAATTATTTATAACTATATTACTAACCATATTAGACAAAACGTATTTACTCATATCGAGTCCTTTTACTGGAAATTCAATATAATTATCTAATTTGGTTCGAAAAAAATTATTCCATCGAAAACGTTTCAAATGAAGACAAAGAACCTGAGGTTTAAATTAAAAGAAAAATTAATAATATCTTTCATATAAATGATTTAAACAAACTGTACATTTGGTAGTCTTCTAATCCAAAAGCGTTTTGTTGACCTCTGCTTTTGTTTACAATTTGGACAGTTATAGAGTTCAGTTTCTGCTAGTTCTTCGAGTTCAGTAAAACTTGATAAACAGTCTGTTAAATGATAATTTTTGACCACTTCTTCAGTGCCACCGTTCTTAATGGATGAATATAGTTGAGGAATGTCTAGGGATAAGTCAAGAAAAGGATCGTGTTTTTTGGACTCATTGCCGCACACCAGACAAGTCACTTCATTTTGAAGAACACCGCCAAATATGGCCGTTACTATTGTTGATTTACCCGTCGGTAATAAATAAAGATTTTGTGTGTTATGTCTTTTAGTTGGATACGGAAGTATTCCTAATAGTTCCGTATGAAGTCTGTCTAACATATAGCGCAAAAACTCGTGAGCGTCTTGTTGTTGATACCCTCGAAAACGTGGAACTACTTTCCATATCACAGCAAATAAAGATTCGGGAGAAATGGCAGATTTACTCCCCTCCCACAGAGACACCAATGTCTTGCGCAACTCTTCAGCTAATAGGACATCTCCATCGCTCATGCGTTTTGCCGAAACAATTGAATTTCGGCTACCATTCCATCGATGTTTATCCAATGATGGCAATTGTTTGAAATAACAACTAAATTGTTGAATATTACTCAATGATTGGAGAACTGCATTCATAAAACACGTATTTCCTAAGTTCCGCAGTCCTGCGGCTCGAGCTTTGGCCAGCCTTTGGTTGGTTTTCATCTGATAAGAAATTTTAAAAAATAAAACAATGAAAATAAAAAACACTAATTAATTAAATAAAATGTTAAATACTTTTTTATTATTAGACTTTTGTTGGTTTTCACTCTTTTTTTTAACTCCATTAGACTTATGAGAGTTTTGTGCGTTTTGTTGATTTTGTCGGCAATTCTCTGGACTATTGATGCAAAAGATATCAATTAGTAATCAATTATTAATAATATAAATAAAAATAATAATAATATACTCAATGTTTGATTGAAATTTGTTTCTTAAATGATGTAAATGTCGAGATCGGGTGTCATTAATCACAAAGTCATCACAGAGATAGCTATTGATAACAAACAATACTATTAATAGCATTAATCGTGTGATTGTCTAAAAATAACACACATTTGGCTTCCAATGTATGGATCAATTGGTGATAAATGTGTTAACGACTTACCAGAAGACGGCGAAAGAGGTGCAGTCAAAGCAAAGCGAGTGTTCGGGAATTTGTTCGAAGTGTTGCTTTGCGTGTCCGCACACATAGCGTCCGCAACCGATTTGTCCGCAATGGACACAAAGCCACGAACTCTTCTTCGACTTACAGACCGAACACTCAAACTCTGCCGATTGGATGAGTGTCTTGAGTTGCAAACTGTTGGCCACTTTAGTGCCGTTCAGGAGACACAAGTGCGGGCACTCCATCACTGCCACTACCGATTCAACCACTGAATCCAACCGATTGTTATCAATAATACTGTCCGTCAAAGCAATTGACTGATAAACATATGATTACTTTGTTGTCAAAAGTGGTGTCCAATTGATTGCAATTGTATTGCGATTCACACATCAACTCAAACAAAGACAAACAGATAGACATTCAATGCATTCAATGTATTATAATATCAATGCATGAAATCACTGACTCATTGAAAACTTTTCGAGCACTCTATCACTCACTCAATGTATTCAATGTATTCAATATTGAATGCACTCTACAGTACTGTATATTACTATTGCTATCCCTTTATCTCATTTGATTCAACACTCAAACAACTACTGTATTATTACTATTGAATTCATTGTATATTATATTATGTATGCATTCATCTGACAATTGATTTGATTAACAATTATTGTATTAATAAAATAATACACAATAAGTCAGTTCATCATTTAAATACCAATCAATACTAAATATTAGTAAATTAAATACATTTATTATAAATAAATATATAATTAATTAATTTCAAACAAATATAGCAATAGTCTAACTATACTAACAAACTCTGTAATAAATATTGATATTTCAATGTTTGTGTAAAAATATAAATCAAATAAAACATTATTTGATTTATATATTGAGTTATTATTGATTAATATATTAATTGTTTTTATTATTCATTTATTTTTTTATTTACCAATAAATGTCAAATAAATTACAAATCGTAACGATATATATGAATGTATTGAATGTATTAATAGTGAAGAAGTTGTGGACATAATTGAGTGATAGTTAAGATGTCAAGTGAAGAGCCATCGAAAGAGTCGGTCACCACTAATAGGTGTCAGTTCTTCGTCAAGAAGAGTAATACGAATCGTCGTATTCGTCAAAAAGTCAGTCGACAGTCGTCTTCAAGTGACGCGTCCGACGAAGAGTCGTCTGTTGTGGTGAAGAATCGTAAAAGAGATGCAAATCCTATGATTCAGTCAACGCTTTCATTTAATAAACTAAAGAAACAAAAGAATAATTCAGAAACAAATGATATCAATGAAGAATCTGATAGTGAAGATAAAGACTCGTTTAGATTTACTTACCGCTCGAATAAAAGCGGACAAAGAGAGGGACCCGAAGATATGGGCGCCACGTCTATCATACAGACGGAAACTGAGAAGGAAAAGGACGCGCAAAGTATTTATCAAAAGGCTTTGGAAGTAAATAAAGAGCTCAAAGGCAAAGAAGATGACCACATATATCGTGGTATTAATAATTACACCCAATATGTGACCAAAAAAGATACTCCGATGGGCAACGCATCCTCAGGACACGTCCGCAGAGGTCCCGTGAGAGCGCCCGAAAATATTAGATCAACAGTACGTTGGGATTATCAGCCAAATATCTGCAAAGACTATAAAGAAACGGGATTTTGTGGTTTTGGTGACAGTTGTATATTTCTTCACGACAGAAGTGATTATAAGGCCGGCTGGCAGTTGGAGTTAGAGACACAACGTAAAGATGACAACGATGCCGATGAAGATCCCGATAAATATGTCATCCAAGAGGATGACAATCTCCCCTTTAAATGTCTTATTTGTCGCGAAAGTTTTGTATCACCCGTTGTGACAAAATGTAAGCATTATTTCTGCGAGAAGTGTGCTTTGAATCACTTCAAGAAGACCGGCCGTTGCTATGTCTGTCAGCAACAGACTGGAGGTGTCTTTAACATCGCTAAAGAGCTCATTAAACGACTTGAACAACACAATCATGAACTTCCTGAAGACTCCATTTCAGAACCAATCAATGAATTTGAAAATAAAAGTGAAGACGAATTGCAGGAATCAGATTGTGATGACTCTGAAGATTAAGTCATTTGTTGAACTCATTTGTCGTTCATTTGTTTATTTGTTTGAATTAAATAAATGTTTTCATAAATTATAATTTGATCGTTATATGAAATCTATTTGTTTGTCTGTCTGTTTGTTTTTTGCATTTTTTGTGATTTTTAAAGTTTTTACTTAAGAATATCAAAAACTATAATTAGGAATGTTTTCTATAATTTTATTTAAAAATGTCGACCAAATGGCAAATATATTTTTTTCAAACAAATTTCCCAAATATTTGTTACTTTTTTAATAAATCTACTTTATATTTGATTAACTAAGTGATTAAGTGGGTGAGTGGGTGAGTGTGTTACCAATAAAGTGGGTGATAAATGGGACAAAACAGTTGACAAACAATTATTAGATATAAATTTTCTCGAAGTTTATTCTGTCAATGCTATCATAATATTTTTGATTGATTTTCATTAGGTTTCATAAAACTGTCACTAAATTAATATTCAATACGTGTTTGTCTTAACAGATGTCTCCACACGTGTCGCGAGTTTTCCTTCGATTTCTAGAATAATTGTAAACAAAAAAAGTCATCAAAAAAGTGACGAAATATTGTCAAAAGATTACCGAAAATAGCCATCGATTGCAATGTCTTTAAGAGATGTCTTAAACGCATTCTTCAGATTTAACGAACCAAATGAAGACTTGTTTGGTCGTCAGTGGAGTCCATTGGTTGAGGACAGCGATGACCACAACTTTGGTTCGCAAATGAATCGCGACTTTCTGGAAATGACAAAACAATTTGAAGTATTATTTGATTCAATGAACAATATGTCGATATTTAGTGATCCAAATCAATGGCAAGAAGTGGACAAAAACACAAATGTCAGAGATTTGATGCTTAAGTCAAGTGAAGACAAAAGAAACTCACAAATGGACACCGATTTAGACACAAATGTTGGCCAAAAAGGTTTGGATGTTGTCTTGAAAGACGGTCCGACCTATGAATGGTCTAACTCAGTGACCACTCCCTCACAGACCCGAAGTTTTATCAAAACTTATTCTTACAGTTCAGTCAATAATAACGGAGTAATTTTATCATAATTTTTAAATTTTTTTATCAATTTTTAATTAATTATTATTTAATTTTATTAGCGATTTGAAGAACAGAAGACTTGTAACGACGGCAATGGAAACACAGAGACGTCAATCACTCAACGTATTGGAGATAAATATGTGACAAAAATTGTCAAAAGAGACAAAAATAATGAGATCATCGAAACCAAAGAAGTGGTCAACAATTTGGATCAAAGTATGCATTTTTAAATAATTTAATTATTAAATCTTTAATTTTTATTTCTCTTAAATGTTTTTTCAGATGAAGTCAATGACTTCAAGCGTCAGTTTGGGCCAAACGACGATAACATAAGTAACACTATTATCGATAGACCTCTTAATCACTTTAATGATCAAAATTCAATTTTAAGACGATTTTTCAACTTTCCCTTTAAATTCTAAACTATTAAGACTTGATTTTTATGATATTCTCCTTCATTTTCCTGTAAAGTATTATAAAATTGATTTATTATATTATATTTATTTTTAAAAATTGTATATTAGAAAAATTCTTGTAAAAAGTTATGTATAAAAAAATTATTTTAAAAAATAAAAAGAGGTTTAATAAATAATATCATAATATAACTAACGGTATATATCTGACAATATTTCAAAGATATAATTATATGACTATTAATAAATGGATAACACATTATATAATTGATTAATAAATGTTAGACTTTTGTGTTGCGAACCAATACTTAATATATCATCAAATTATTTGACATAATTATTAATTAATGATTAAAACAATAGGACATACAGTAGTAGTAAAGCAATCGGTAATTAAAAACTTATTAATTGTCTAAAAGTTGGACAATGAGGTCACGTGACTGTTACACACTTACATCATATGGAAAATGCATTAAACGATAGCATCGATAGTATGTATGATATGTCTCGTCATTAGTATTGCTCTCAACATAGCATACATTGATCAGCTGTTGTCCACAATTGATGCCACGCTGGAGATCAACAAATATTACCATTGTTTTTATCAATTGATACATTTTAATCATAATAGTTATCAATAGTTTTAATGACAATGAAGTTAAAACAATTGAAACGCAACGGTGTGTTGAGTTGGTCGCCGACCCGACAATACATGAGACTCGCCATCGGAACCACTGCTCAACAGTTTGACACTAACTTCAGGTTTGTTTGCTTCTTATGATTACGACTGTCATTATTGTCATCTTTGATAGTATTTGTCTCTTTTGATAATTAAAATAATTGTCATCATATTTATCACTATATAATTAACAAAATATCATATAATTGTGAAAACAATTAAACCTAATGTTTGTCAAAATGTAATGTAAATCAAACATATTTTATTGATTATTTGATTTATTATATCATTTATGATATTTTATTATAAGATTATAATATTAATCACATTATCTTAGTTGTCATATACTTCTTAAATTGATTCAAATTAATGGATTAATTAATACTAATCATTAAAAATTGATATTAGTTTTAAATCAATTATAAAATGTTAATTAATTTTATTAGAAATTAATAAATAATTAATAAATAAATATATCATAAAATTTACTTAAATTGTGTTTCAATTTATAGCAATGACAGCAAACTAGAGATCTTTGGTCTCAATATAGAAGAGATCAGTGAAGAAACTCGTTTGTTATCATCACAAGTGGTTAACAATACATTTACTTGTCTTGGATGGCATAGCAGTGCACTTATTGGTGGCACTCATCTTAAGACATTACAGGTTTATATTAATTAAAATTAATTTTTAACACATTTAGTAATATTATTGTTTTAATATTGTAATAAAGTTTTACGACACGACAAACAATGAAATTAAATTAATATATGAAACTGAAGGTCAAACATCTGGTATCACTTGTCTGGATATAAATCCCAAAGAATTGCATACATTGGCCATTGGTTCTGAAGATGGATCAATTGGCATTTGGGATATTGAGAGCAAAGGCAAACCAGAGAAAAATATAAATCTGAATTCATCGACAGCTAATGACTCAATAAATGTGGTTAAATGGAACCGTCAGGTGAGCTCAATACTGGCCGAAGCCTCCAATTCCAACATTCAGGTTTGGGATACACGTAAAGCAGTCAATAGCGGACCAATAATGAGAGTTCACGACACTAATGCTACTTCGCTTTGGGGAAGTGGTCAACAATCGCTTATGATTTCTCGATCACTTGTTTGGTCAGAATCCACTTCAACTACTCTTATTGTGGCCAACAGTAATGATGCCAATCCTATTATCCAATTATGGGATTTGCGATACGCCACATCTCCTCTCAATCACTTTAAAGGAGGTCATACTCGAGGAATACAAAGTATTTCTTGGAATAAATTTGATGAACGACTTTTGTTGTCCGCCGGTAAAGACAATGTTGTTTGTCTTTGGGATCCGACTTCTAACGTGAATGAGGAATCACTTCAAGCATTTATACCTTACATAACAAATCAATGGATTTCTGACATTGATTGGTGTCATTGGGAACCGTCTCTATTTGCTATTAACTCGTTTGACGGCAACACTACTATCTATAATATAACACAAACCAATTGTTTGAATCAAACGAATACAAAAGTTTGTTGAAATCTATTTCACGTAAATTGTTTGTTATATTAATTATGTTTTTTTTAGATATTGGAGTCATTTGACTTAAACACAACAAACCAATTTGTCCAACAAATGCAACCTTCCGTCCAGAGACCACCCATTATAGCTAAAGCTCCCAAATGGATGCGCTCTCCTTGTCGACCATCATTTGGGGTCAGTTAAGCATTTTAATTACGATTTTTTTGCTAACAATTCACTAATACAACTGATTGATAACACATGTTATGATTATTTGTTTTAACAGTTTGGCGGAAAATTAGTCACTTATAATAAAGTCATTTCTCAAAGTCAGACACAACCACCCGTTCAATACACTCAACACGTATTGAATATTTATCACGTGATGATTGATTCAGAGCTGATAAGTCGATCCGAAAAACTTGAAAACGCATTAAATAACGGAAACTTTTCCGATTATTGTCGCTATAAAATAGCAGAACATTCAGACAATGAAAACTTGTCAAATGCCTGGAAGTTAGTTGAGTTACATCTTGAAAGAGATCCACACAAACAAAGAGATTGTTTGTTACAAATTATAGGCTTTAATGATATGAATCAAATGAAAAATAATATGAATAATATCAACAATTTGTGTGATTTAACAAATAGACATTTGACTACAAATATTTCACCAAATATTGTGAATAATTTTAATTCAAATGCAGTCATTGATAATAATTATAATGAAACTATTTTACAAAAACTTGCCGATAATGTGTCAATTGAAACGACAGGTCATACATTAGGTCAGAATATCAATCGTGGGATATTAAGTGGTAATCTGGAGCCCGTTATTAAAGATTGTATAGAAAATAACAACTGGACGGAAGCTATACTCTTGTGTTGCTTTGTATCTCCTGAACACACGGCCTCTACTTTACGTCAATATTTTGATTATATTGTTTCGTCAAATAACAACTCGTGGTCTCCATTACTTTGGTGTATTATATCAGCGCAAACTACCACTGATGACGAATCATTGATTCATATTTATGAAGAACTTGTTCTTAAGTTTGAACTCAAATATTGGGCTCAAGTTTTGGCATTTATTGTTAAAGAATCGGACAATTGGGACGATTCCAATACAAAAGTTTATTTAATTAACAAATTGGCTAAACGTTTGATGGATAGCTATGTGGACACCGGCTCTAATAATTGGTTGAACGCTGCGATGTATTGTTATATAATAAACGCTGACTTCAAAAATATATCAAAGTTTGTCCCATTTGGTAGTCATTTGGATCGCATAGAGTTATCATTAATTCTTCAAAAGTCAACTAACACTCCATTTTCGACCAATCAATTGACAGCACATTACGCAAAGTTATTGACTGTCGAAGGAAAGCTAGATTTAGCCCTTAAATACATTGACGAGAATGAAGTCGAACTTAAAGATAGAATTATTAATAATTTACAACCAAATAGTAGACTATTGTCTAAACAAACTCAAGTTACCACTACTTCTCGATTTCAAAAGATTCCGCAAACATATAACAGAACCAATGCTTATCCAACCACTGCAACACCCGTCCCAACACCTGTTCAATATAATTCTCCGTACGGAACATCAAATATGGGACAACTTTATGGTCAGCCATCTATTCCTCCAATGTCATCGCAACCTCAAACACCTTCACCATATGGAGCTCCACCACTTGGGAACTTCAATCCAAATAGCACTTCAATTCAAGGACCACCACCAATGATTCCACAATTACCGGTAACACCAATGATGTCTAGTATGCCACCACCACCACCACAATCAGTAGGACCATCAACCCATCAAGGTCCAATCAATTATGGTGCACCAGCTTATCCTACACCACCTTCGTTTGTACCAACTGTTCCTTCGGGACCAACTCAACCGGGAATGTATACACAAACACATACTCATTCAATGACATCACATAATTTTGGTGATTTACAATATACACAGCAAGATGTTAGTCCCGGTTGGAATGACCCACCCGTTCCAACTAAGTCTAGACATAATTCTTTTAGCTCAACACACCATCAAAAACTTTTGTTGAATCCACTTCAAGGAAATACTATAACAACACCATTACCTGTAATGGAAAACGAAAGAGTGACACAAAACGTAGCACAAGTAAGTCAACATCCAGTTCCTATAGTCGAACCACTTTCACCACAAAACCAACTGATATACGACTCATTTCTTCGTTTGGTAACAAATCTACAACAAAGCCCTCACTCACAAGCATTGAATATTCGCCGAAAACTTGAAGACTCGAAACACAAATTAGAAACATTAAGAGTAAAGTTAGCTCCGAGTGGTAATCTATCGGGTAATACAATGCAAGGCTTGAATCAAATCGCGACGGCTATCGATCGCAATGATTTTCACACAGCACTGGGATATCACGCAAATCTAGTGGCGGCCACCACTTTCGGGGAAACGGCCGCTTTTCTGCCCGCTATTAAAGTTATATTACAATTAGCTCTGCAACGGTTTCACACTTAAAGAGTAATTATTTAAACTATAATCAGATATAAAGTTATTTTATTGAAATTAACTGAAAAGGATCTCTTGTTTGGAACACTTTTCCAATTCTACCACAAGTTTCGATAGCATTTGGTTTGTTTTATATGTTTCCAAGTTTGCCAACAAATGATAGATTTGTACTTTTAATCGGTCAAAGCTCTGGTGTTTAAAAATAATGTTAATAATAATGAAATTATCAGTAAATATAAAATTTGAAAGAAGACCTCAATCAGTGAATTTAGTGCCTCTTCATTGTTGTCATTTGTCTTCAATTGTTCGCATAAAGAGTAGAGTTGTTCTAAACATTTGTATATCTTTATAAAGAATAAAAAATGTGTTTTAAGATTATTGTAAAATATTGTGATTTAATGAGACATTTAATACCACAGAAGTTTTCAGGAATAACTGTCCGATAATGTCTGATAACAATATTTGGTGATCTTTTTGAATGTCTTCGATATCACGCGTTTTCTCTATTTTGTCGGTAAAACATCGAAAATGACGTTCAATGACATCGACCTGAAGACAAGTTTTAAATATAATTATATTTATAAGCGATTATGTGATAAATTACTTGTAATACTTTAAAATAATAGAAAAAAGCATTTATCATATATGAAAGCGAATTCCTTAGAGTTAATGCTTTTAACTGAACCGATGATAAGTAAGTGCCTCTTGTTTTACATTTAATAATTTTGAGCCAAATTTGGTTCAATTGGTAACGCAATAAATAGATATTTAGCATAAATGACATTATTTTGTTGTATCTGTTAAGATATACAGTAGAATATAACAATTAATATTTCAATAGATATTTCAAATAATTAGTAATTTACTTATCAAAACATAGGTTTGAAATTATAGTTTGAAGATAAGTCGGTATTTTGTAATTTAATGAAATTGTGTAATCTTTTGGTTCTTCAGATGTAACGATAGAAAAATTAGATAAAACTTCATTGACTTCATTCTCATTGAAGACCTGATGCAATGTCTTTTGAAAAGCTGTCTCAACATCTGAAAACATAAATTATTAAAATCTAATGAAACATTTGTTTTGATACCAACCAACCTATTCGGTAGCGTTTATGACCATTCAATTCAATTAACGAAATGTGTGACACAAAACACGACCAGAAGTTGTCGTTTGCCATTAAATAAAAACTCTTTATTGTCTTCAAATGGTGTTTCAGTTTTTCCACATTCATTACATATTTCCAATTCTCCTACAGTTTACAAACAGATGATAACTTCTTTTAAAAAGAACTGTTAACACAAACCTCTGAAACGATTTGTCGGACAAATTCGATGAATTGTGTGAAAGAATTCTTATCAGTTGATGACTTATTCTTCATGTCGTTAAAGCGATCAAACATTTCATTTACTCTTTCTTTATATATGAACGGAACTGTTATCATATAAAGATAAAAACAATTGATAATGAAATCATCTTATCTTAAATTGTGTATCACTTACTGCCGCGACTTTGAGCCAAACGAACACTTTCTCCGATCTGATGAACTTTGTTGGCGTCTTCTGGTTTCATAAACGGTGGAACACGACTCATATCAAGCACTGTCTTATTATTATCTTCTTTAATAAAAAAGTAATTATCAGTTTTATGACTTAAAAACCCAAACATAATCCACGACCAGATGTCTGAATACAAAGTATCACTATTTTCATAAATCCTTTTATTTATATAATAAACAAAATTAATATTTTAGTGATTGATTTTGATTAAAAAAGACATACATTTTTGCGCATTTCTGTATCTGAGAAAATCCTGACAAAGAATTGTCTTTAAGAAAGTCGAGAGTTGTAGCAAACGATTGCTAAAAACAAAAATTCATTAAAAATCTCTTCGCAATTGTGATTGTCTTATAAATGGTTTACCGGACTCTTATTAAATTGATTTATAATATGATGAAGAAAATCAAATGTTTGGCAATACTATGAATGAAAAAGTTTAAGACATTGAATACCATTGAATGATATGATTACTTATCATAAGTATCTAAAGTATTACTTTCAAAAATTTGTTGAATTTAATCAAAGAGTAATCGATATCTCTGTGTAAATCCATTTCCACTTCAATTAAATCATTTCTGTAATCAGTCATCAGTTTATCCATAGTTTGAGCCAATTGTCGATTATATGGGTTGGCGTCTGAAGTGATAATAAAATAAATCAATTAGTAATTCAACGATTATATTAACCATCAAATAAACCACAATTACCTGAACCAAAGTGTCGGATAAATTTAGTAATAATTAAGTAATTGTTTGACAACACGAGTAAAATATCAATTAAATTGATTTCTGATAAACCAATTGATCCATTCATTTGACTCTCAGACCAATCAAATTGTTTGCATCGATTCATGTGTTGATTGTCCACCACTTTGTCCACCAAATCGCCGTCAATTCCCTCCAGACTATAGAGTATCTCAAAGAGTAGACTCCTTTTGTCTTTGAATATCTGATGAATCACTTGATGTGATGCCATGTCATCAATGATTTCTTCAGATATTTTCGTTTCTATCAAATGAGTGATACTTTTGGCGCCAAATAAACCAAAAAACTGTTTAGAGTTTTGATAAAACAAATTAAGTCTATATTTGTGTTGACTTTTCATACATTCAAATGATATAAACATTGAATTCATGTGTTATTTATTATAAACATTTCATAACATAAACATTGAATCAAATCATTTGAATTTAAATGGATTTAAATGTAATTATTGGCAAAAACAAGACGTTTGATACCAAACAAGTGATCGCCGATAAAGTCAAGAATGCCATGACTTGTATGTCATTTTTCGGTGATAATCACATGAATTAACAATTAATACCATTTGTTTGATAAACTTTTAGTGGGTTTCCGAACTATCGGTCTTACTGTTGATGTCGATCACCAACACATCCCACATGTAATGAATTAAATAAATATTTTACATAATTTCTTGAAATTGATTTTATGTCAATTGATTTATTAGATCCCAATTCCGCCGATCATTAGACTGGAGGACATAGCACTTGATCGCAAAGACGTTGTTATAAAAACTCGTCTTAATGTTAGAGTTGAAGAACACATCCAAACCCATCGATTGGTAATATAATTGATAATATGATTCATGGATTCAATGGCTGTTTGTTTGAAACCTTAGAATCAATCAGAAAACGCCAAGAAGTATGACTTGTTATCAATTGAACCATTAAATGATAAAATGTTGAGTCATCTGAATAAAGGCAACTTTGATACCGATTTGATTACATTTAACTTTAGTTCCACTCTTTGTCCGGACATAAAACGGTCCAACTTTTCAATTGTATTAAACATTTAATTACTCTCTTATTATACTGTATTTCACTCTATAATCAATTTAAAACATATTTTTAAAGCCGATATCAAAAGGAGTTGGAATTGAAATCAATTACGGAAACAGTTTATTAGATCCCACTTCAAGACGATCACTATTTTCATTGTCACAACTTTTGGTCGAAAAAACCAAATCAAAAGTATGCGAAAAATATTTGATTGAAAAATATTTAGTTTTTTTATTACACAGAATATAGTCATCTCTTCGGGATCGACCACAAGCTTTGCATTGAGAGCTCCTAAAGATGTGACTTATCTGTGAGTTATTCAAAATTTGTTTACTATTTAACATAAGTTGTTATATTTTAGTGGATTAATGTTTGGCTTAAATGGTGATCAAAGCAAAGCTGCTGTCTTTAGAAACCCAATATTAGTGTTGAAACACTCAGGTATTGATATACTGTATATAATATAAATATCAGTAATAATGACAATTATTGTAAAAATGTTTATTTGTTAATTCAATTATTTTTTAAAATTTAGAAATTCGTAAAAATGTAAATATGGGAACAATTAGTTTAACTTCTTGTGATTTACATAATGAAAACAAATGGCTAAACAAAGAGTTTGCTTCAGTTAAGAGAGTTTCTGATGACGAGTCAAGTAAAACAAAAAAAGTTAAAATATAAACGAATTTCTATATATTTATAATAATCATTATTTATAACAAAATAATTAATAAATAACAGTCAAAACATGCTATCATTTGTCATCTTCTTGTTTGTGACGCCGAGAAGTGCTTCTCTTATCTGTGCTCTAAAAAACAGTATAATTATATTAATATATTCCTCAACTTTTTTGATGATAATATAAACTTAATTTAAGACTTACTTTATTTCTGGAATCTTCGCGTTTAGTTTTATTCGTGTCGTCGTCTTTACGGCGTTTAGGGGTTTGATTAATATCTGTCACATCACTAGTTGGCGATTCTTTCTGTTTGAAACCAATATATATCCAAATTGTATATTAAAACAGTGCTAACAATCTTAATGACAAACCTGTTGTCTTTTTCTGACAGTCGATGACTGTTTCTTTTCATGAGACCTAACTGTCTGTGCGTTTGAAACTCCATTATTGAGTTCATCCTTAACCCGTTTAATATCATTTTCATCCTATAATACAGTAATTAAATAAGTCTATAATAATCGGATTTATTTTTAAATACAAACCTTATTAGAATCGACTTTCCTTTTCTTGTGTTCCCTTTCTATAAGCAATAAATGTTTGAATAATTTTAATTAATAGAAAAAATAAATATAATAATGAGTCAAACCTTTATCATCAATGGATTCTTCTTTAATTCTGTGTTCAGTTCTTCGTGGAGACAATGATGATACCGATGAAGAACGAGAATCATTTCTGTGATTCTTTTCGGTATTATTTTTCTCTTCATTTGATATTTTCTTATTTTTCGATTCCATTTTAATCACTTCTTTCTTTGATTCTTTTCTTTTATCATTTACTTCTTTACTATCAATACTGTTCTTTGACTTAATTGTCTCTTTTTCGATATTATTTACTTCTTTGGGTTCCTTCTTGATGTTGATATTACTATTTATTTCTGTTTTCACATTATTTTGAGTGCTATTTTGTGGCACTTTTTTAGTCTCTTTAATATGAAATTCTGATTCAGGAATGAATGTCGACTTTTTGGACTTCAATTGACCGGAATATCTAGAAATTACATTAAAATTGATGATTAAAAAAGTCTATCAAAATATAGACAATTAGTTGACATACCCGGTGGCCAATGCATAGAGATCGGGCCGTTTCTCCTTTTCCTCATTACGAATGTTATCAACTCGGCGTTCAATTGCTTGAGCGAAGCTAATCATGACTGGGAATTGTGGCAAAACTTTCGTCAAAATAATGAGTGAATTTCTAATTTGAATGTAATCTCCAGAATCGAGACATAATATGAATGCTTTGGTCAGTCTGTAGTGCCATTTGTGACAAACGTGTCGATAGTTTTCAAAGTCCACGTGAACCGGATCTTTCTCACAGAACTTTGTGACAAATCCCGGAAATTTTGCGCATTCCTTCAAATTATGAACACAACAACAATATTACAAACAAATAAATCAAATTAATGTATAGTATTATAGAAACCTTATTAAAAACATCTTTATCTTTGTGCCAATTCATTACTGTCTCCAATAAAGCGCAAAGAAAGCGGCCGTAATGGTTGGCCTCGTTCTCAGTGCACGAACACATCGTGTATGATATATCACCGAAAATCTATTAAAAAATAATAAACACATTAAAACATTATATGCTGTATAAAAATTTTTAAATACATACTCTATCGTAACAAATAAGTGTCGAAAAGTTGGGAGTTTGCAAAACGTGTAACAAATGGACAAATTTGGCGCAAAATAGTGCGTCAGAAGCGGCAAATTTACACCGAGGAAACAGACAGTGTTGCAGAAATTGTGTCGTCATTTCCATTTTAGCCACTTTTGATTGAAACCATTGATCCTTCTCTTTCTGAAGACGTGCCAAAACACGACTTTTATGATCCTGTTGTTTAGCTTCTTCGTCGGTCAACTTTTCCATCATTGATAAACATTTTTCTTTCTCTTTTTTCCTTTTATTCGGCGCTAAATCTTTATTATCGTCGGCCGCAGTAATTTGATCCTTGAATTTCTTGAGTTCGCGTTCATAACTTTGAGTGGGCACTTGAAGGTCATACATTGTTAAGGTCCAAAAGGTGACAAAAAATCGAGGACTAAAATCAAAATTATTATTTTTTAACTGCTTTTTAAAAAATCAAAATAAAATTTCAATCAAACCTTAAATCATCCCAAAATTTTGCTGAATATGCGGGAACTATAGATTTGACGAGTGGTGTCGTAACTGTATCGGAGGCGTCGATATAATATTGGGTTAGTTTACTGGAAGTCTTATCAACTTTTTTCAGTTCATCAAATTTGGACTATCGGATCGGTAATTAAAAAAAAATTAATTGTATACAAATAAATCGTTCAACAATTCTAACTCACATTAATATAATGAATAATCATTGGTCGCACTAAGAAAAAGGTAATGTCAGCACTTAGACTATAATCGGAAATGAGTTTCTCGAGTGGCGGAAGATTCTCAATATAGTCATCAATGTTGAGAGTGTTGGCCAAAAAGCTACCGTATTGGACAAGTGTTTCCTGACACTATAGATTTAAATATTACGGTAATTAGTATTTTATTTTAAAATATCACTACAAATAATGCAATACCTGATCATAGAGTTTGCCAACCAGTTTGATGTGTGACTGTTGATGAAAAAGTATACAATTTCTTTGTTGAGCAATAAGTATACACAAAGGCATCGCTAGATTATTGTCAAGTAATGCGTCTTTTAAACGACTCGTCGACTTCTTGGTATTCCTCACTTGATTGAAATACCCGCCCTCTGCCCGCAATAGTTCCCCTCCACTCAATGCAGATAACTGTTCGTTTGTCATATCATCTAAAGCTTCAATTCCAGCCATTTTTTGAACAATCTCTTTAAGAACAAGTAAATCGAGACATTTTTCAGACTTGAGTTGATTGGCAACAAATTGGAGAATTCCCGGCAATTCAATCGGATATTTTTTGACTACAGATCCAGAAAAACTGGCTAAACTTAGAAGCCATGGAGAGATTGTGGCGCCTTCGTGCTTAGTCTGCTCTTTGGCCGGATCGGCCAGTGCTTCAATCATACAAAATGCCAACACATCGTATGAAATGGTTGTCAAATATTTCAATGCGTCAACAACTGGTCCAATAAGATTGTCATACGACTGAATTTGTGATAATATCTACACAAATAAATTACAAATATTTTATGTAAATTACAATTTAAAGCTCGACTTCATATTCATCAATGACTTACATATTGAAAAAGAAATGATGGATTCGAATGACTCAATTTACCGATTTGACGACCAGAAGGCTTCACATTCTCTTTACTCAATCTCTTCATTATATATTTAATTCTCTTAAGAGTAGCCGCTCTGGTCTTTATCATCAAAGTATTAGATGGTTCGGCCTTCCAGTTAGTATAGAGTTTGTAACGTTGTTGATAAGGAAATGATTTCATAAGAAGCCACAGTTCCTCAGAAAGGGCACAATTACTCTCAACTAAAGACATTGATGGAAGTATTGCTTCATCAAGAATTGTAATGATGTCGTGTTTGACTGAATTGGCAGTTGAAGAACTCGATAGTAATGTTCGACAAAATCTAATTATCTTAGAGATCAATAGTGTGTCCTTATAAAGAAATGGACCGATCGATGATATCATTGTGAATCCTGTGCTCTTCAATTCGGAAACGTTTTCAAATTGTTTAATTAGCGGTTGTTTCGCACATTTGTATGATTTGATTTTGGACGCAATGACTGTTGGCAAACCTGAGTACCTATAAATTAATAATTAATTTAGTTAAATGCAACCAAAAATAAAATTATTATAATAACAAAAAGTTATATTTACTGTTTATAAATTTTATCAATTGAATAATGAATTAAATCACACAATTGATTAGCAATGGTCTCGAATGAGACGGCATAATATTCGGGCAATTTTCTGATCAAAAGCTCTGCATTCTTCCAATCGCCGACTTTAAGAAGTGCTAATATTAAACCTAACTTCTGATTACTTAAGAACTGTTTTTGTCGCTCTTCTTCGACATTCTTTTCGTCTTCGTTTTGTTTTTCAGGATTTGTCAAAATTGAATTTATTTTCTTCGCAAAAGTTCTCGCTTCTGACAATTCATTTTTAAAATCATCTAATATTTTGTTGTCATTTGGATATAACTATTAAAATATAAAACAAAAAACCAATGATTGTTTTAAACAATTATTTAATGGTATAAATGTTTTTAAAAACCACTTACAAAATCATATAATTGATTCAATTCAATAAGTTTGTAGTGTAGAGCCAATGCAATCACTTGATATAATGTGTCGGGAGTTTGTAATGAGTTTTCATTCTAATAATATTTAAATATATAGATTATTAATAAATTCTTTAAATAGTAAACAATAATAATTTCTGATCCAATACCTGATAAAAACTTAATTTAAAGGCTAATATTTGTGTTAAAGTCGTAGAGTTTGGTAAATATTCTTGAATTAGAGGTATATAGCATTTGTGAAGATCAATGTTGTACTCAAAACACTCAAGAATTATATCCAAAACACGATTCGGATCCAAATTAAAGCAACCTTTGAAATAGAAATCAAATGTTATTTAAAAATTGTTATAAAGATGATAATGGATACCAACCGATAAGTTTCTTAACCACTTGAAGCATATATTTGTGATCAAAAGCAATGCCCTGACAGAGCTCGACAATCAACTTTCCATACCCTTCACTCTCTTCTCGACATAAGTTGAACTTTTGTTGTTTATAACTTTAATTTAAATAATATTTAACTTTTAGTATTTGTTGTTAGACTTTATAAAACTTACAAAAGTCTTGTCTTAAGTTTAATAAACTTTGTCGACGCAGTCTTCTTATTCGAAACAATCCTCGCATCGCCAGTGGTCTCGTAATCAAGTCTTTCCTTAAGAACCCATTCAGATATAACTCTCTGTAATAAATTGAATTCAATCAATAAAGTTATAAACTACTTATCGGTTAATAATTATATGTATATAATAATGTCTTACATTATTAACGGCAGATAAGAGTTGCAGATAATGGTCTCTTGTGTTGTCTTTGTTTTCCAAAGTCTGTGTCTCAACATCTATATAACAAAGAATGTGAAGGCATTTGGTTTACGACGTGTTTCAAGAATTGGGGTTTCGGTGATAACGGTCTTAACGCCACATATCAGGACTAATGCTTCTAATGTTTGGTCACATCTTATTTATCATTTTTAATTATTTCTAACATATATTAAATCGTATATTAATGATGATTATAAAAAAAAATTAAATATAAATTTAATGACATTTAGTGAGTTAACCAATGAGTGAATCGACGAAAAGCGACCTTTTTATAGAAATATATATTAATTTTTAAAAAGAATTGCAAAGATTTGATTAATCAGCAAAACTTTAGCCATTTCTTCACAACATTTCACATATACATCAAGTGATGATAACTTCGATGTCGTGGATGTTGTGATTGTGTTTACTTTAAAATCGGTTCAAACCGTCATTCAAAGCGATAGTTATCGAAACTTTCGGGTTTATCTTTCGGCAATCGATTCATATTTTCGGTTATCGCTACAACTCATTACAGACAATCACACAAAACTCATGACATTTAAGCTCTTAGAATGCCTGAAGAAGACAAATAAACCAATAAAACAATGGTATGACTTATGTTTCATATCATCGCCACTTCATTACTAACATTGTTCCTGATATGAGACCGAAGCACATGACTGTCCCGTCCTTTTGATTCAGTCATATGTGTAATGGTATTCATTGTGACATTCAGATGATGTTTCATCTTATTTGTCATTAGATCCAAAAACTTACCAAAAAGTAACAAAACATCACTTAATATGTTAATTATATCTGAATTGAGCGCCTAATCAAAGAGTCAGACAATTAATCAATCAATCAAATGATGGTTTCGTGGCTTACAATGACTTCGATGAGCGCAATGACGACTGGATCTGCTTTGGACTGTCCATTGACTACTCGGGCACACAAATCATACACCAATTGTCGCAACTTCTCTCTGTCGCTAATACTTCGGCACTGTTTTACACTGTGTATCAAATCAATCAATAATTAGTATGAAATATCACCCAATAATTAGGTTAATAGTTGGTCTCACAAGTTGTCCATTTGGTCTTTATCTGCGGCACTGTCTTTGTCGGCCATATTGTTACCACTGATTCAATGCATTCAAACGCATATCCATTTCAATGTCACTCACAGATGACGCTAACAATCAATACATTGAATGCAATTTACTGTACGTTTAATACAGTATTTATGTAGAGTTGTATTACAGTTAGTGATGTTAGACTCAATTTTTGCTGAAATTTTGTGTAAATATTAAACATAAATATAATCTAAAACTTTAGGTTTAACTTAGACTTTGAAACTAAAAGTAATTTATATCTATTATGAGTATATTATCTATATATTTATGTGAATTTGTTTTTTATTAGTACCGCATAAATATAAAATAATTACCGATAATTGAGTTGTTGTAGTTTGAAACCATTAATAAACTTTTATCAAAAATAGTACTAATCCTTAAACAATTATTGTAAAACTGTATAACATTGAAAATAATAAAGTGTCAAGGTACTGTACCTATAAATTGTAATTTAGTAATAAAATTTTATTAAACAATTTTTGTGTTTTATTTTTTACATTAAATAAGTGACTATTTTGACAATATATAGATATAATACATATTTATTACAATTATTTTTTTCGTTTGATGCCTTTGCCGAACCAACCCGGACTGCAAACCACTGAATCGCATATTTTATTAGTCGATTCATTTGATTCAAAGAGTTTGAGTCGATTACAAGTTTGTTGCTCTTCTGACTTGAGTGATGTCGAGTAACAATAGATGGGATCTTTAGATCTAATGTGTAATAAAAACATTTTTAATTCAAAAATTTTCAAAAGTTTTAAACTAACTTTATATATGGTTTCTCTTGAATGTCCAAATGCTTCATAACTTCTTGCATAACATTATCACATTTACCGTTAATTTTGAGCATTGATTGTGAATCTTTTGGAGTCCACTGAAGATTAACGATAGCAATCTTAGCCGTCTTAGGCCATAAACAATGATATTTGCGAAGTATTTTTAAACTACTTCCTAAACAAATAATAAGATCAGCTTTTGCTGCCGACTTAGCCGCCGCATCCCAATTGAGAGGCAATAAAAGTTTGCCCTTTTCGCCGAAATGTACGATTGTGTCGATTAAGTCCGCCCTATCTTTTGGACATAAATGACATTTGCGACCAGTTTTGTGTCGCCGAAGTGACGTATTTTCAGTGACATCAAATGATCTTAAATATTGTGTTTTACAATTAGCACAAACTTCAATATACATATTGCCGTGAATTTCAGACAAATGTTTTTGTGGTAAACCACTTCTTAAATGAAGTCCATCACAGTTTTGTGAGACAACATGTCTAACAATACGTTTACGATTTAATGCAGTGATAGCCATATGAGTGAATGTCGGCTCTAATATAACAATCATTTATATATTTAATAACAACCGATACTTATTTGGTTTAATCCCTTACCCGCCAAAACTAGATCTATATGTTGTTCAATGTGCGATCCATTCTTGAGTTGTGTCCAAATACCATTAGGTCCCCTATAATCAGGTATTTGCGCTGAAGTACTTATACCGGCACCGGTATAAACCACAGCTCTCTTTGATTGACGGATCAAATCGGCCAAAATAAGACATTTTTGTGATATCACTTGTGGTTCGTCCTCTACTTCTTTTGATCTCTCTTTGTTTAACTCAATTTTTTGTCTTTTATGAAGAAGTAAATCAACCAATGGTTTTGATTCATTTAAAACTTTGATGTCTTCTTTTGTTTGTTCAGATTTGCATTTCTTAAGAATGGACACAATCTGTCGTTTTCTTTAATATTTACAAAAAACATAAAAATATCAATTATTGTCGAAATTAGTTGAAACACTTACTTAGCCGTCAATTCCTCCTGTAATTTGATTTTCATCAGATGTTTATCTTTGCGATCTCTTCGTCGATCACCAGATGAGTCCATCGTTTGTAAGTTAGTGTCCAATGAATGACATTTCAATTGATTGATTGATTGATTGATTCATTCATTCATTCATTCATTCATTGATTCATTCATTGATTCATTCATTGATTCATTCATTGACTTTACAATCAAAACATTCAATTGATTGCAGACATTGTTTATACAGTACTACATAATTTAATGACTTGTCTGTCAAATTGGTTCCATTTATACTTCTAACTCAATGCTTATAATGTATGTAAAGGTACAAAATGATGATAAGTTTTATGAGTATTGTGTACACAAATAACGTTTATTTAAAGCATTAAATGATTGAATGTTTGGTTTATTTGTTGTTTGACTTCCTTTTCCTGTTTGTCATTCAATCGTCAAAATGGTATGAAATAAGTTAATAGCAATTAATCGGTAATTTAAATGAAATTTATTGACAATTTAGGGTCGCGTTAGGACAAAGACTATTAAGAAGGCTTCCCGAGTGGTGATCGAGAAGTATTACACTCGACTTACTCTTGATTTTCACACCAATAAGCGGATCTGTGAGGAGATCGCTATTATACCATCAAAGCGTCTCCGCAACCAAATCGCCGGTTTTGTGACTCATCTGATGAAACGCATCCAAAGGGCGCCCGTCAGAGGTATTTCCATCAAATTGCAAGAAGAAGAGCGCGAAAGAAGAGATAACTACGTTCCTGACGTATGTATTGCCGAAACACGCCGTTCACATGAAAATAATTTTCTATCACTTATTTCATCTATTGATTTGCATTTCTATTATTAGGTATCTGCTATCGATGTGGATGTCATTGAAGTAGATCCAGACTCGTATCTTATGCTTAAAGAGATGTCTATGGATAAGATCGCTGGCTTACAGCAGACCAACCCATCGGTACCATTCAGAAGTGGTCGCTCTTAAGGAATGATTTCATTTGAATTTAATATTAATTTCGATAATAAAGTGTTGAATTAAATTTAAAATATTTTCTTTTATTATTTCATTTAAAACCTTGAGGTATATTAAAAAACAAATAATTTATATTAATTTACCGGTAATTTACTTTTACCGTTCAATTTGTATTAAATTAGTTGAAATTAGTATTAAACAAAATTACTTAATTATATAAAAGTATCTCTTTGTCGATATCATTAATAATGGCTTTAATAGCATTCTTCTCCTGACGTGAGGCTAAAAATTTGAAGAATAAACAGACAAAAGCAAAGACTGATAGCAATAATATAAGAAGTGATGCCTCAAGAATTGATACGTTAACAGCCATTGTAATAATCCAAATGAAAAAACATAAGAAAAGGAGAAAAAGCAGAAATAAATATACAAATGATTTGAGAGTTAATTGATTATCGGCCACATAAACGTCCAGTTGATGTCTAACACGTTCAAGAGTCAGCCGTTTACCACTATTGATGCCATATTTCGATCGGATGGCATTGGAAGCAATGTGTTTGAGCTGAAGAGGACCATTCTTGACCATCTTTGTTGCCGTTTCTAACAAAATATTGGATTTAAGTTTCGATTTGCAGGATAATAATCCTTTAACATCGGAACTATCCATCTCCTTATATGTGTGACTCTGATCACCCATTCCTCCCGAACCCCTCCTTTCATGCACTTTCCTATACTGAACACAACCGCCACCCTTTGCCATACAATTGCCATTATTACCATTAACTCCGTTGTGGGTATTATTTCCATTGCAATGATTTTCGTTAACTGTATTGGTATTTGAGTTTGACTTCAAATCAGAAGATATGTCAGTTAATCTTATAGTGAATTGTGCCACAACTGGTTGGTGGTCACTAAAAGACATTCCCGATTCGTCTTTAGAGTGAACCATATGATGTTCAACACAGAAATATTTGCCAAAAGGCTCGAAATGTGATTCAGAGATTAACTCATTATTTTTGTTGTACACGGAATCAGTTAATCGATATAAAATAAAGTCAATTCTTTTTCCATTTGTATTCTTTTCTGTGTATGTATTATCTCGATGTCCACACGTATGGAACTCATCGTCAGACATCTCGGAATCGGTATAATCGTTGGTCAAAGAATCTCCAGCGGCAGCAAAGACATTGTCGGCCATTGTTTTTGTTCGGAATTTAAAACAATCTTTTAATTCAAGTAAATCAACTAAATTGGCAAAAATAGAAAATACTAATTATATTATAAAAATTATAGTAAATTTTATTTCAAGTCCAACCTAACAAACGATAAGGCAGTTCTTTAGATGATGTGTTCATATCTCCGGCAAGAATAATAAAGTCCTTAGCATTTGATCGACAATTAGTCATCGATTTAATAAATTTTGACATTTCAAAGGACTGACAGATCCGATGTACTGAATATTGATCATTAAGCTTCTCCTCTTCATCATATTGAGCGTGCATCTGATGATACATAACATTATTACCGGTATATCATTAGATTTAATAAAAATAATATCATACATGAGTACAAAATAAATGTAGATTCAGTGAATCCAATTCAATGCGAACGTATCCAATACCTAGAGATATGGATCTTTTAGTAGTCATAATAAAACATCCGTTTTGAAGATGATATATATACCTTTGGATGTATACCAATCTCCGTGTGTTACTTGAAATGGAGAGCCATTCACTGAAAACGGGTGGAAATGAAAAACTTTTGGCACCCATTTGACTAAAATTGCTAAACCTTTAATAATTAATTTCAACACAATGTTATTCAAATGTATTTAATCGTCAAATGTGTTCAATCATATAAAAGACACTAAACATACCACTATTGCCTAAAACACTGCCGTTTTTGAACATATGTGCAAATTTGAACTTAGATTCAGTCGCTTTCCAGATCTGCTCGAAGTCTGATTGCACCCAAACCTTCATTTTTAGACATCATTTAAATAAGTCATTCAATTAGTAATCAATGATATACTTCTTGTAGGAAAACGATATCGTAGTCATGATTAGCCAAATGGTTGGCTATTATATTGATTCGCTGTTCCCTATGTTTGGCTACTTTCCAGAGACCCCTAAATTGGTTATAATTGTAATCAATTTAAATATATTATTATTATTGTTATAAACTTATTATAAATATATTTCTATAATACTAACAATACTGTATACATATTATTAATAGTAAAACTTAGAATATATTTGCAATCAGTTAAATAATGTATTGTATATATAGTAAAATGTTTATTAATAAACTTAATTTACAATAATATAATAAAGTATAACTAAAATATCATATATCATAGTATTAGTACATAATATCATATATATTATATTATTATTAGTAATTGTGACTATTTGTAAATCATGTCAATTTAATTACTATATCGTGTAAATTGTTAAATGATCATGGTCACATGTTGTTATCATATATGGTAATTTGATTAATGTTATTAATAAATGTGCATGTTCAATTGACAATTTAATTATATTTAAATATTTTAGATATTGTTAGCCGTATATCATTTAGATTGCAATTTATAAATACAGTATTAATTAAATCGATTGTTAATTACTGTATAATGTATTCAAACAAAACTTACCAACAATTTAGGGTAAATATCTTAATACTGGTTTCAGTGATAATCTGATCCATTGAAATGATCACTCAATACATCAAATATTTAACAATAAATGAAATACTAAACCAATTTAAAGACACTTTCATTGAGTGACAGTCAGTGATAGTCTAATCAAAACAATCACTAATTTGTAGATTCAATGATGTGTTGTGTAGTGTTGTTCACAATTATTCACTTAAAACACACTTAAATGCAATATCGAGAATAAATTCCCTCCGTTTCATAAGTTTAATAATATGTAAACATTTTAAAAAAATATAATGAAATTAATGATTTAATTTGAATAAACTCAATGTCTATATTAACTTTTTTTAAAAAATAACTTTCAATATGTTTTACTAAATATATTTTACGAATAATTATTGGGAATTACTTGAAAAGTTGCCGTAAATTATACTATAAATACCCAATAATTTCTGTTCTGTACACATATACTAAATATTTATTATCACACTATTAGAGTTGCAAATCATAGCTTTTTTAGGAACCGAATTATTCGGATAAAAAAGCAACTAATTTTAAAGGGAAATAAATGTCAAAATGTAAAACAAGTTAAACAGTTATTAAAAAATGAAAAAATAATTAATTAAAGCTAAAATTGAAAACGGTTTATAAATTTTTATAAATTATTGTTGACAATAATAATTTAATCTTTATTTATTTAATTAATAAATCTAATTAATAATTAGATGTTAAAGAATAGTTATTAATAAAAAAATTATAGATTTATATTATAGAAAATACTTATCAGATTTAAGTTAAGAATTGTTTTTGTTATTTAAACATTAATTTTTAAGACTAGAATTTAAAAGTATAAAAAAACTTAGAAAACAAACCGAAACCGAAATATGAAACTGAAATCATTTTTACTGTTTTATATAAACTCTATTAACCCTAGATGCGATGTGTGAAATTGTTACATAAAAAATAAAGTGGCCAAATAATATACCAGTATTGCAGTGAAAATAACCATACAGGGTTTTTGGAAATATAGCATTAATAAGAATGTATGGCCTAATTATAGGCCAAAAGTTAATAACAAATTAGAATGTGTGGTATAAAATAAGGCCACATAATTAAAAACAGAGTAGAATGTGTGGCCTAAAATTAGGCCATATGTAAACGTATATTCTTGTAAGTTATAAAATCATATATTAAATAAAATGCATTTTTATAATTTCATTATACTAATATAATAAAGTAACATTTAATACAAAATTTAAAATTACATTTATTAAAAAATATTTAGATTATAATATAGCTAAAATTTTCTTTATATTAATTTTATTATTATTAATTATATAAATATATTAACTTTTTATTATTAATTTTTTATTATTAAAACTTATTTACAATTTAGTTACTTTATTTTTATTCACTTTTTTATTTATATTTTATAATAAAATTTTTAAAAACATTGTGTACATTCATTTATTTATAAAAAATATATATTTATGGCATTATTTTTTAAAATAAATAAAAATATTTTAATAATTAATAATATTAATAATAATATATATTAATATATATTATAATATTATTAATTATTAAAATATTTTTATTTATCTTAAAAAATAATGCCATAAATATATATTTTCAAAATTTTTAAAAAGTACCTTTGCACACGGGTCATGGCCAATTTTTTTTTAATTTTCAGGAAAATTTTGGCTGGACTTTGGACTAGAATAAATAGAAAAAATAATAATTAATATAATTTAATAAAAATAAATTAAAAATATGTTACCTTAAACTAAACAACTACTACCACAACAACAACTACTACCACAACAACAACTACTACCACAACAACTACTACCACTACTACCACTACTACCACTACTACCACTACTACCACTACTACCACTACTACCACTACTACCACTACTACCACAACAACAACTACTACCACAACAACAACTACTACCACAACAACTACTACCACAACAACTACTACCACAACAACTACTACCACAACAACTACTACCACAACAACAACTACTACTACTACTATTACTACTATTACTACTATTACTACTATTACTACTATTACTACTATTACTACTATTACTACTATTACTACTATTACTATTATTACTACTATTACTACTATTACTACTATTACTACTATTACTACTATTACTACTATTACTACTATTACTACTATTACTACTATTACTACTATTACTACTATTACTTAATTTTAATAATATAAAAATAATTAAATAACAATAATTATAATATTAAATATAATAATGTCATTAAAAATGGTTTTTTATTACTTTGTTATAATAATTATAAATCAAATACAAATAAATTTATTTTTTCAATAAAAAACAATACAAAAAAATTAATTATATTTTAATTGTTAATCATTTAAAGTATAATCTTTATCAGAACATTGAGTACAATAGATAATCATATGATTTGATTTACAAATTAACTGATCACAATCATTACATCTAATAGTAGCCTTTTTGTTATCACATCTCGGACACAAATAACAACGACTTTGATTTGCATTATATTTTTTTCGTTTGCCAGCATCTTTCGTAACATTAGGTTTAGGTAGTAATTCTGGATGTTTTCTTTTAATAATGAGTTTTATTCTCATTCTCAAGTCTTGACTTAATTCATTGATTTCCAATCTTGACATCATTTGTTTGAATGCTAAGCCTTCACCTAATGTGTGTAAAAACTCGCGACGTTTTTTACTTTCATTTGGTTCTGGTATCAAATGTGATGCATAATGTCTATAAATTATATACGAATTTACAGCCATGATGTCCAAAAGTGCAAAAAATGCCGCAGTTGGCCATCTATTTGTTTTACGACCAGTACTATAAGTTGCACACATTTGATCTAATGTGTCGACCCCTCCTTTTGTATGGTTATAGTATTCAATAATTTCTGGTTTTTTTGGAGGACTGCATATTTCTGTAGAATGCATTGAACTTAACACCAAAACAACTTTATTTTTCTTAGGATAATAGGCAACGAGTGTAATGTTATCATTGGATGAAAACTCAGAAGAACCGATAACTCTCTTCTTTTTTTCTAAGTAATGTTTTGGTATTTCCTTCTTATTATGCTTTACTGTTCCAACAAGTGTTAGATTAGACATTAATAATTCATTAGCCAGCGGATAACTTGTAAACCAGTTATCTGTTGTAATATTACGTCCAGTATGTTTAATACGTTTTGTTAATTCTAAGACAACATTTTGAGAGACACTTTTAGCTTTTGTATTATTTTCTTTTCCGGTATAAAATAAGGCATCATAACAATAAGCAGTTTCTGAATCACATATAATAAAAAATTTTAAGCCATACTTTGCTGGCTTTTTGGGCATATATTGCTTGAATTGACACCGACCTCTGAAAGGTCTTAACATTTCGTCAATTGTAGCGTTTGTTGACATTTCATAATTTTGTCGACAAACCTTTCTAAATTCAGTGAAAATATTACTAAATAGAGCTAATTTGTCACCATTCAGTTTACGAGCTTCACGTGAAGCTATATGATCAAAACACAAATGTTCAGTAATATATTGAAATCTTTTCAAAGGCATTACTGCCCTAAATATGTCACGTCCTCTTCCTCCAGTGTCCCATAAATCATTGAGATTTTCATGTGAAGATCTATCAACTCCTATAAGAATACAAAGTCCAATATATGCAAGCATTTCTTTTTCATCAATTAAATTATTATATGTTTGCTTTCGTTTTTCACGATCTAATTCGGTTTCTTTTTTTCAATTTTTTGATTAGTATTTATAATAACGGTTTTAAGCATTGAATCAGTCAAAAAATGCCTAAATGTCATTACAGGTGTTAAACATTCATTTTCCGGTATTTTTGGTCCTGATTTGAACCGACATATATTATGAGACAATGTTTTTGTTGAATTATTTTTTTGACTATTTGTATGACTTGAATTTTGTGATGAATTAGTTGATTTTGGAGACAATTGTTGAGATGATTGAGATATGTTAGATGTCGTTTGAGATGATTGCTGAGACAAAGTTTGAGGCAATAGTATCGGTAATTGTTGAGATGTTAATTGTGATGTTGATGGTTGAATTACATTTATTGGATTTAATTGCTGAGAATTTAAGGATTGATTTAATTGTGTTATATTAGTGTTTTCAACACTATCATCAAAATCATAAATTGGCGTAATTGAAGTGGTTAATATATTGTCCGGTAATATATCATCAAATAATTGAGTACTTTCATTAAATTGATAGCTTTGGTGATCAGACACTGTATCACTAATTTGTAAGACATTTGTGTCACTAGAGATGATATTTTGGTTTAAATTAATTTTTTGTGTATTTATTGATAAATTTAAATTAAAAGTTTCATTATCTGAATCGATATCACATTCTGAATCACTATTATGATCACTACAATCAGTATTATTAGAGTTAATATCATTGTCTGAATCATTAGCGACATTCAATAAGTCATTTATCTCTTCCTCAGTCAAATATTTACGAGCCATTATACTTAAAATTAAATATAATATTTCAAACTATAATAACATTTTTATCACTAATATAGTCTTGAGCACGTAATAAAATTAAATAAAATATAATCAAATACAATATACCTAATGATAAACATAATGGAAATAATGTAAACAATGAGATATCCATATTGATATAAAACATATAATAATATGTGTATCAAAATATATATGATTATTGTTTACAACAATAATGTATTTTATTATAATAAACTAATATTAGGCCATACATCATCTAATGTATTAAAATATTATCTGGCCACGCAGTATTTAGTGTTATTATTTTTATATTAAAGTTATTTTTTTTGCTTAGCATACATGTTATGCAGTAAAACATTAATTGTAAAATATATAAAAGCACTGTTTATACTATGAAATAATATAATTTATCGCGATGTGTGGCCTAATATTATACAAAATTATAATTATTTAATTAATTTATGTATTTAATTAATTTATTTTTATATAAACATTTAGATCTATTAGTTATTGAGGTATTTCTAAAATATTTTTTTATTCTATTCAAAATTTAATTTTTAATTCAATATTAAATGTAAAATTGCCTATTATTGCGCCAGACATCGCAACAAGGGTTAATACTGACTTATGATAACTACTGTACTGTAAAACATATGAACAAAACATTGTATGCAATCATTACTTGACATCACATTTGATTGCTTCTCATATATGATGTCTTGTGGTAAGCAATTGAAGTGCAAGTCTAACAACAGATGTTGTGGTGATTACTACCGATTAGATTCATTTGATGACCGATGCGGTGATGACTTGTGTAAAGTTTTGCTCAGTTATCTGTCACTTGAAGACAAACTCAGACTTGAATGTGTGTCCAAACAGTTTCAGATGTGTCTCTTTGATAGTCAGACTCATATCAATACTTATGATTTGTTTTGGGATCATAGCAAACGAGAAGACGGATCAGATAAAGGTTATGACAATTTCAATACTACTAACTTTGAGACAATTGTGAAGAAATGTCACAATTTAGAGTACATCGATATATCCATGGATGAGACACTCAATGATAGTGTATATAATGAAATCGTTGATTACATCTCCAAGTATTGCCATCACTTAACAAGAGTTGACTTGAATTTCGAGAGACTTAAACCACAAACAATGCAGACATTTGTCGACAAATTTGGTTTAAAAATCAAAAGGTTTGCATTTCATCCGTCGACACAAAATATTAAGAGAAATCTGAAATTTTTTCCTAATGTTAAACAAATTGAGTGCTTCTGGAGTTATTTGTCTGTTTTGAATGAAGTAATTAATGACAATAAATGTTTGGTCTATAATATGACCAAATGTACCATCAATTTCAGTGAAGACAATCGATACAATTTTAAAACTTTTATAGATAACAATCTAACGTTGAAATCAATTTATATTGAGACCTATGCTATTGACACCAATGTCTTGAATTATATGTACACAGAGTTATGTAGACTAACTAATGTTGAAGAGTTGGTCCACGTGGAGGACTGGTCCAACTTTGATGTCGACGATTACTTATTTTTAACTAATTTTCGACAATTGGCCAAAAGTTGTCCGAAACTAAATAAGTTATGCCTTTATTGGCGTTTAGTCATAACATCCGATTCACACAAATGGCTATTATTTAATCAATTCAAACATTTCAAACAATTAAAATGTCTGAAAATATCCATTGAAATCAATCACGAAGACGACGATACCATTCACTCATATGAGACTAATATTACATCCGAATTGTTCACTCAATGCAAACAATTGAGACATTTAACTATTGATCTATTTTGTAGATCAGATGCCTTTGAATTCAATGATAACTTCTTTAACAACATTGATAAACATTTACCAAATTTACAGACATTGACATTACGTGTGGTCGGTATTACTGATGTGATAATCAATAGCTTAAGTAAATTAAGAAAATTGCAAAACTTATGTTTCTATACTAAACAACTTATAAGTGATGACCAATTGAATAATTTTCTAGAAAATAGTCATAAAATAAAAAGTAAAAATATCTTTTTTAAGTATTATGACAAAAATGATTGGAAATTGATTATTAAAAGCAATGTTGTTATTAAGTAAAGTATCAGTCAATTAAACAATAATTTATTGTATGTGTAGATTATTATACAAATTTAATAATCGTTAAATATATTGTTTTTAGTTTAAAATTTATGTTGTTTTAACAAAATTTTTATTACAAAATTATGTAGCATTAGATGAGATGATTTTCAAATAAATTTAATCTTGATTTTGGTTATTTTGTGTTTCATAAATCAACCCTGGTAGCTTATCGCCCCAATCACTTTGTTTGGCGCATTTATAAGCGTGTCTTATGATAAAAAATTATTGATAATAAATAAATTTAAAATAAATAATAATAATAAATAATTACTTCGGATGGTTTGATTTGGTGGCAATCACTTCTCTAATTTGTCCGTCACTGCAACACATCCGACAAATGGCTCTGTGATGACCAGTGAGTACGGGTTGAACAATACGGGGCCAACTCTTTGTCGCTAAAAAATTATTATATTTTTAAAATGTAAGACAACTACTACTTAATAATACTACCGTAAGTTAAATATAATTAAAAGACAACTTAAGCGACAACAGACCTGTTTGTTCTTTTGTCTTACGAATGACAACATATGAATACCTTTCTCTTCCCGTCAGAGCTTTCTTTTGTTTAATTAATTGAAAAATTTAAATACAATTAAAAGATTTAAATAGATTTTTAACAAAAGTTTAATACTTGTTGTCCATAACGTAATGGATTGTAAGTAATTTCAAAATTACAAAGAACTGGACCATCAGTGAACTGTCGCGGACACGTCAGGTCGTGAGGACACTGTATTTAATATTATTATATCTCAATAAATGGTAATCTTATTTATGGTACAAATTGTATAAAACTATTCCTTAATATTACCGGTGATATAATAGTAGCATCAGTTGATTGACTAACAGTTGATAATTGAGAATTATTTGGATTATAATTAAAGTTTGCTGTGATTTTATGTCCGGATAATTGTAAGATAAGGTTTCGGGCCTCGAGAACGGCTGCAAAACCGGACCGATTGCCGTGTTCTACAATCACTAATACATCTTGAGTTTTATGCCATAAGTTTTCAATTACATGAATCCTATTTTTAGCGTCAGGGATATCAAGTAATGAAAACGCAGAAACAACTAAATCATATTTAATCTGTAATTAAAAGTTCAACAAAAAATAAATAAATAAACAAATGCTTGTACTGTATGTACTGTATATGTCATACATTGTGAGAAACGGGTAAATATTGTCGATAAAAGACCGGATCAAAAATCATTTTCTTATTTTCATTGCCGCCTTGTATTAAAAGTCTTGAAAGTTCATTCATATTTGCATTAATGTCAACACAAAAGTATTCATCAAAACCCTTTGGCCACAACTCATTTGCCGCCCAAAGCGTTGTCCCGATTCCTGACCCGAAATCAAATAAAGTTTTGGGAACAAAATCAGGAATTTCAGCCCTAATCTGATTTTAATTTCAATTAAATTATTAATTTAATTGAAAACATAATAACGTTATTTTAAAAATTACTTCTTTAAAAACAGAGTAAATTGATGCAAAATTTGGTGGCAATCGGGCGGCCAAATAAACTGCTGCCTTCCACTCATTATATCTAAATATTTTTAATATTCAAATAAAATAATTAAAAATATTTATTGTAAACATTTGTTTTGTGTAAATACTGTACTCTATGGGTAAATGATTAAGAAGTGAATCCTTTAGCCTTTTCTCAACCTTTATATCAATTCTCTGCAAAACTTCGTGTCTTTCTTCAGGTGACATACTTTTCAAATCAATAGCTTCTGTAAAATCCAATCGATATTATAATACTTTTAAAATGAAGAATCACATGAAACCAAACCTTTGTCCATAAGTCTAACTCTAATCTCTTTTTTCTTTGCCATCATTTCATTTGGTTCCGCCGGCATCTTGTGATCCATAATCACTCTAAACATTGTCTTTACATCTTCTCTGAATTGTTGACTGTTATACTCTTCAAGTGGTAAAACAAACAATTACTGTATTAATGTATGAATTTAAAAAAAGTGATAAATGAAACTAACTTTCAATGACTGTGTTGGCCGCGGCCTCCAATCGGATCGGTAGCGACACAATCGGTACACGTCTACGGCCAACATGTTTACGATATTTAAGGCCGGCTTCAAATTGGTTGTCAATGTCATCGTTGATAGTTATGGCAAACTTTGGCTTATTTGATAAAAACTATTTGATATAATAAAATCAATAGAAATATTAAATGAAATTAATTTTACATTTGATATGATGTGTGACTAACTCTTATCAATTGATTTTTGTAATTATTTGTTTGATTCAATGATTTACTAAATAATTGTAAACTATTTAACAACATTTCAAATGATTGTAATTAAAAGTTAATAATACAATCAAAAACTATAGTAATGTTATGCAAACAACACATCAATGTGTTTCATGTGACTAAAAGGGCGGAGCTTTTAATCATTACAATTAGTGTGGTTAAGAATCTAGACTTAAGTGACAATTATTATGTAATGTACAGTAATGTAAAATTTCCATAACTGTTAATTTGCTAAATATTAACAACACTAATTACCATAGTTATTTTAAATATTATATTACAATTTATTCATTCAAGTATTACAGTATTATATGTTTGTATTGTAATTTAATAATTAAATTTTTGTCAATAATTAAAATAGTGATATACCGTAAATATTTATATTTACGGTAATTATTTATATAATATTAATATTTGTCTAAATAAATAAAATTCAATGTTTTTTGTTATACAATTTACTAAAAAACTAAATTCTTTATTACTTTATTTTAAATTATTTAATACAAGTAATAATTAAGTAGATTATATCAATACATTACGATTTAGTTGTAATTTTATTATAAATAGACACAAATAACAAATTTTATAAAAAACATTTTAAATAGAAACAAATATATTAATAACTGCTTTAAGCATAACATAAATGTAGTAAAACTTACTTAAATAAAAATGATTAGAATTTAAGATGACTTTTACAAATAAATTATAGAAAATAATGGAAAATCTATGTAACAATTATTGTCAATATAATTCAACTCCAAAGTGCAACATAACTGCCCTGAAGACTGGCTGGAAGGGGACCACCGGCAGTAAACAGTCGTGTTTTGGATGAGTCATATTGATGGGTGTATACAGCGGGTGAGTATTGTATTTGTATAAATAGATCACTAAATATCTCATCGGTGTACTAAAAAAACATCATTAGATTAAATAGATAATCAAAAAAATTTAATTCATTAGTCTATTGAACCATTACTTACAACAAACCCTTTACTTGCTTTAAGACGTGAATAATGTTTGTTAATGGATTCAAGATATTTCATGGCTCGGATATCATAAAATAGCACTTCCCCATCACCGGTTCCTATTGTCAACAATTCATTGCAAAAACTAAGAGATCGTATACCACTGCCCTGACTCTTAGATAACACTTTATTAATGGGTGTTAATGTCTTAGTGTCCAGAATTGAAACGTGAGATTTAGAGCCGACAGCGTATATATTGCGATCAGTTTGTTGAGTGAGGCATACATTTTCCAAACAATAGGGTAATATTCTGGAAAACTTTTGGTTAAGTGTTTGTGAGTCAAATAAATGAATTTGAGCGTTCAGTGATAACACTACCATTTCCTAATAAATATATAATCAACTCAGCAATCAATTGCCGGTAATTTAATATCTTATAATAACAAATACCTCTTGTCTCTGATTATAAAGAATGGCACGAATTTTCTCAGCATTTCTACATTCTTTAACAAGAAGTGGTCGCGTATATGAATGCTTAGGAATTAATGAATCTGTCGTTTCTGATTCGTCAAGAGATTCAGATTCGTCAAAACATTCCGACTCATCGAACCGCCAAAGCGCTAGTTTAGTATCTCGTGAACCAGTTATCAAAAACTGGTCGTCCAACCACTTCATGTCAAAAATCCAATCCGAGTGAGCATTCTTTCAATTAAAATATCATTTAAATATACAATAAATATAAGATATTCTCAAATTTTTAAATTCATTAATAACTTACTTCTCCGACACAAAATGGGTCTAATGTCGGTAATCTGTAAACGGCCACATCGTTAGGATTTAGACCGCCGGTGGCCAACAAAGTTTTCGACGGATTTATCTCAATCGCGTGAATACCACACGGATTCTCGGGTGTCCTTCCATTCGGAGAACTCTTTAGTGTTGGAATTAAGTGATGCTTTTCATTGTTAACGTCTACAACAATCAGCTGTTGAATAGAAACAGTTATGAAACAAAACAATCGCTACAAACAACTAATACATACTTTGTTACATTTGGTGCCTAAGACGACTTGTTGGTCATTAAGCCATTGCGAAGAAAATACTTTATTAAATGATTCAAAAGCAAAACACTTTTCCCGAAGAAGATTATTTGCTAAGAGATGTCTCGTACCAAACACTTGTGGTAAATGTGCGGCTCTTCGGAGGCCTCTGTTATCGATTTGTCGCGAATTGAAAAAGTCGACAACATTTTGGGATTTATCGGATGTATAATATAATGAATCGATTTCACCGCTTAAGAAGCGCTCAATCCATTTGGGATCAGATAATAGTCTATAGTCTTTAGTGTCGTGTCTTGTTTTACGTTTAATTTGTGTGAAACTATCACTTCGTGTCAATTGATTACTACTTGATTGGTCTTCATTTGGTCCACAATCTAAGTCAAGATAATTACTGTTATATTGACTACAATTATCTTTAGCATCGATTCGGCGTTTCTTCACCAAAGCCATCGTCTTTAAAGAGCTTTAAATAACAATTCAAATGAAAATCAATACAAAAACGTTAACCGATATTATAATTAAATGTTTAGTTAAAAAACTTTTAAATCAAATGTAAACACAATTATAACTAATTATTATTTAAATATATATTATTTGCATTAAAATCGCGCTCTAAATGTCTATCAATAGTATTGTTTGGTTTTTAGTTATTATAATATCACTTACAATATGATTGTTATTACAGTTAACAGTCATTAACACTAATCAAACATTTAATTGATTGTGTTTTTCATGTCTTCAAAACAATAATTGCTTTTACATTATATCTAATGATTAGTAATTAATTACTAATTTGATGTCAACTGTTAATTGATTAATGTTTTTAAATGATATTCAAATGTATGATATATTTAATGATTATTCAAAAACAATGCGATTTCTAATTAAATGTTATAAATGTTTAGTAATAATCAAATGTTTACTGTTTTGCCATTAAATTCAATTGAAAGTCCACTTCATATAAATGGTTACATAAAAGTCATGTCATAAACACATAGAAATCAAAGCAATTGGCACTCAAATGGTGTTAAAATAATAACGTTATCTATTGATTGCCCTTTTGGTCAATGATTTGAAAATATTTTGAAAGTAATATAGATTTTTGACAAACTATTGACAAACTGTTGACTCAATTAATTGTTTTTAAATATTTATTAATTAAAAGTCAAAAGTCATGGACTCGGAAGCGATGCGAAAGGATTTGCTTGAATGCTATCAAAGAAGTTCAATCCGTGGCCTCAAACAGGCGACCAAATGGGCGGCAGAGTTGTTGTTGTCTCTGACGAAGACTATTGAATCCAATGGATTGGGTGATGACTTGAGCGCCGATATGAGTGATATTCATAATAGCCATTCAAGTATTGAAGTGATTCATGTCATGACTGATCCCATGTATATAATGGCAAAAAGTTGTTATGATTTGAATGAGTTCGAGAGGACCACATTCTTGACAAAGAACTCGAGTGTCAGTGAAATAAGATTTCTGTACTTCTATTCGAGGTATTTGTCGGCAGAAAAGAAAAGATTAGACCGAATGTCGGAAACCAATTGTATGGCCACTGATTCGGCCGTCAAATTGTTCACAGACTTAAAGGATGAATTACAAGATCTTTACTTTACTAACAATGACTTTAACTTAGATTCATATCTTCTGTACGTTTATGCCATTGTTTTGCTTAAACTTGAACTCACGTGGGAAGCAAAAGAGGTATTAGCTAAGAGTGTAGGTTTGGATCCATTAAATTGGTGTTCATGGCATCAATTGTCATTCATAATCGATGATAAATCTCAACTGGAAGTGCTTCAGTTGCCTAATCATTGGTTTAAGAAATTCTTTTTGGGAGATATTTATCTTGAGCTCCAACTCAATGAAGAGGCACTTACTCTCTACACTTCATTACAGCAAAGTTTCAATTCTTGTAATTATTTATTAAGTCAAATAGCGATAACAAAGCACAACTTGCGTGATGTCGACGGAGCCATTGAATTGTTTAAACAAATCAGACAATCAGATCCGACACGACTCGACACTATGGATATCTACAGTAATTTGCTTTATGTTAAAGAAATGCGAACTGAATTGAGTTCATTGGCGCACTCGGCCAACGATATCGACCCGTTTCGAGTGGAAACGTGTTGTATAATCGCTAATTTTTATAGCCTTCGTGGACAACATCCTAAAGCCGTTGTTTATTTCCAAAGAGCTCTTCAACTAAATCCTCGTCATTTGTCTGCCTGGACTCTGATGGGTCACGAATATATGGAAATGAAGAATACTGGAGCTGCCATTCAAGCATACCGTTCGGCAATCAAGTGTAACAAACGTGACTATAGAGCGTGGTATGGGTTGGGACAGACATATGATATCATGAAAATGCATGCCTACAGTCTCTACTATTACTCTGTGGCGCATTGCTTGAGACCAAATGACTCACGAATGATGATCGCAACGGGAGAGACATTAGAAAAGTTGGAGCGAAACAATGATGCCATCAAATGCTATTGGAAAGCGGGTGGTATCGGACTCTTCCGATTGGCATCTCTTTATGAACGACTCAAAGAGGACGACAGGGCAGCCGTTGCTTATACTGACTTTATATCCCGAGTGTCCAATTTGGACATTAATGACAAACAAAATATAATTCATAGCTCAGATATGGCTCATAGTTACCGATTTCTGTCCAATTATCATCTGAATAATGGCGATCTTAAATTGGCTCAATTGGCTGCACACAAGTGCTCACAATTTGCCGAAACTCGAGATGAAGGAAAATCATTGCTTAAGGAGATCCAGAAAAAGTGCTCTCAAATAGAATGACATTATAATTGTCACCTAAATTTGATTTATGACTTAATCACTACATTATATATAATATTTTATTGTAAGAAATAATAAAAATTAATTTTAACAAAAATAACTAATAATTTAACTTTTAATTCATAAAACTCTTGAAAAATGAAATCAAAAAATGATTGAAAGCTTTGCTTTTGAAAGCATTTCGTCACAAAACACGTGACTCTCACGACTAATACATTCACAAAGTGTTTGTAAACAAAATGTGGACTAAATTGAAGACAAATATATTATTTAATAAATTTAAATATGTTTTCAAATCAGTCAGAAAATGCAGATTTAGTACAAAAACAAAAGAAATTAGTTTTTTATTCAAAGAGTCGGTCAATATATTGGACAAGAAATATGTTGTCGACGAGTGGACAAACGTGACGCCGAAAGTGGTCTCATTTGTCGGACGTAATCTTTACCTCAAAAATGGAAATCCATTGTATTTTCTGTCTCAAGGAATTAAAAACTTCTTCAAAGATTACGATCACTTTGTCTTCAATGATCCGGTGGTCGACTTGAAGGCCAACTTTGACTCATTGCTTATACCTGAAGATCACGTTTCACGACAAAAGAGTGACACTTATTATGTGAACAAAGACTATGTTCTTCGGTCGCATACAAGCGCTCATCAAAACCATTGTCTCGAAACCAAATCCATGGCTTTCATCTGCATTGCAGATGTTTATAGAAGAGATGAAATCGACAGAAAACATCATTCAGTCTTTCATCAGTGCGAAGGATTCAAACTTTACGATAATAAGAGTCCTCAGGTGTTGTTGTTTTGTGATGTTATGTTTAATTTATTAATAATATTATTATTACTTATATCACCAGCTGATCCAAAGCGGTATTTCTAATATATTTGACAATCATTCGACATTAAAAACGGACACAAAACAGGAAAATCATAGCCAAGAAGCAGTTCGTGCGATTGAATCAGAAATGAAGACAACTATTGAATCATTTATTCGATATCTTATGGCCGAAGACTTACCGATGCGTTGGGTTTCCGCTTATTTTCCATTTACTCATCCGAGTTGGGAACTGGAGATATATTACAACAACGAGTGGATCGAGATATTAGGTTCTGGTATTGTTGAGCACAAACTATTGTCAAACGCCGGTTATACCGATAAGATAGGCTGGGCTTTTGGTATTGGTTTGGAGAGACTGGCAATGATTCGCTACCAAATACCTGATATAAGAATCTTCTGGACCAATGATACAGGATTTCTGTGTCAATTTGAAAACATAACCCATTTGGACAAAATTGTATACAAACCTATCTCATCCCACCCACAAATCTATTTTGATTTATCATTTTGGTTACCACAAGACATATTTTGGTGTCATAATGACTTTTACGATGTTGTCCGCAATATTGGTGGTGATCTCGTGGAACAGGTTAAGGTGATCGACGAATATACAAATAAAAAGGGAAACACTTCAAACACATTTCGGATTATTTATAGAAGTCATGAAAGAATGTTAACTAAAGATGAATGTAATGTTTTACATAAAAAGATTGAACAATACGTTACCGACAATTGGAAAGTTATCATTAGATAAAGTCATCGTATTATTAAGTATTTAGTTTAAATAATTACTAAATTGATTATAATTTTTATATTATTTGTTTTATTTTATTGAATTCAATATTTATTTAATACGATTAGTATTTTAAATCACAGAAATTGATAAAATTTGAATTAATATAATATTTAAATAATTATATATCAATTTCACTCAAATGTTTTAACAAATAGAGGTTTCCCTTCATATCAAGGCTTTAGGCGTTAATCTCATCTCATATAATAAATTGTTTATTCAATTATTTAACATTATTAAGTGCTATAAATATTTTTATAATAACAATAAAATAAAAGTTAATTATATTAAAATTCTTATGTATTGTACAGTATTATAGGTATAAAAAATTAAGGACACACACAAAAAACACACAAAACACACAAACATAACATTTTGTTTTTTATTTGTTTGGTTTCACTTAAATGATATGCACTTTTAAGTCATTAAAAATTAATGATATAATGCAGGGGTTGGCACTCTTATAGTTTAAATTTTGGTGCAATTTTTATAATTTCATTATTTTTATTACTATTGGACACCCCATACATATTAGGAAAGACCTTGGTTATTATTTTTTACAATATTTAAAAGTATTATATAGCGAGAAATATTACATACAAGTATTAAAAATGTGCATAAATCTTGAATTATTGGTCAACTTTATAAAAATATATATTAACTAATAATAAAAAGATAATAAAATTGGTTTTAAAATTTAAATATACATTTAACTGAGTCATAGAAAGAATTTGTCAATTTTTATAATGTATTGAAAGCTAAGATGAATTGAATCCAGAATTCTCACTATAATTATGTTAACAAAATTAACAATCAATTTCACTAATTATCTGTTATTCATCACATGTTTTCAATACATATCTATAAATATTATTTAACAATTTAAGTTTTAACAAATTCAAACAATATATGCAAAATTTCTCTTATTAATTATAAGTCAATGGTTATTCAAATGAATTATTATATTTTATATATATGTTTAACAAATGTTTTATGGTATTTATGATATAATTTGAAAAACAACACTTTATTATTTAACGATAAGTATTACTTTGATTTCTAATTTTTTAGAGCAATACAAATATCATTAAATAATAGATTAGATAAAGACATGTCTTAGTAATAGTCAACTCATTGTTGCTGTTGTTGAGGATTTTGTTGAGATTGTGCTATATTTTCATCATTTCTGACGTCTGACTTAAGTTTGACGAATTCTCGGGCGACCTCATCATTGGATCTCTGCGATAGTATCCTTAAGATAGTCCAACCGGTCTCATCCATGTGGACCCGTCTACCTAATGGTAGCCAACAGGCACAGCTTCCCTGTTCAATAATATCCCTCAACTGCATGATAGCGGCCCCAACCAGTCTGTCTTCTCGAGCGAAACAGTAATCTTTAACTGCGATATGAATTTCAAAAGATGTCGGTTCCTCTTCGTTACCGATAATACTAATGAATTATACAGTAAATGACAGAATCAGTCATGTAATCAATAAAATGTGTGATTAAATCATACAAATGGAAGGTTTCATTGTATTTTGGCGACCAATTGTTGTTCTTGGATTTGGTGGCAAACTTTCTTTTTTTATCACTTAAATTTGGTCCAATCATATTGACCTCAACGAATGGCCTAAACATACTAGTGTTGGGCCATTTAAGCTCATTGCACGCAACCACTTAATTTGATAATTTAAGCAATAATTTGTTATAATTTATAAACAAATATTATCTTAAACTTGGAATTACCTTTAACTGTGATCTTATGTTCACCTGTTCCCGGATGAGTAAACAGATCCACTTGTATGGAAACATCACCCACCGGTCCATCTTCTTGTGTCGGCAAATCTATTGACATTTATATATATAATAATTATTCATTTAATATTCAGTATATACACAGAGACACTTTTAATAGTTTATTACTGAAATCTATTTATATTTTTGTTTGTCTGACTGAATGTCAAATTTTTCAAAATTTAGATTCAGAAAAATACAAATAAATAATTTATAATAAATATTATGAATTAAATTCTTTAATTTTTTAAAAAACAGTCAATATATGTTTTCAAAATATTTTTTTTCACTAGAAATATAGTAATTTAATATTTTATTTAGTTTTAAATTTTGAATTTTTTTATTTATAATTTTTTCAATCAGGGAGTTACTATACTATTACTATTACTATAAAAAATCACCAAGATCAGATAATTGGTTTAATCTCAAAGTGGTAAAGTTAGACATATCTACAGTATATAGATATACATTATATGTTATATAAAAATATTTATCAGACCTTGTTTTGTCTGAGATGTGACAAAGGTTTTGATGAGAGCATCAGTGGTTTGTGTATATAAAGACAATGCGTATCTCAATGACTGTAATTCGTTACTCTTCTCGAGGAATGTCTTCTTAAGTCCATTACCTCCGGCGTGAAAGTATTGTTTTATTGTCTCCAATGCGATGTCGAGAACAGCACATTGTTTTGGACTCAAATTTTTCTCAAACTGAAGTGACTATTATATAAAAACAATTAAATTAATAATAAACGTAATTAACGGCAACAATATGTTAGTATACCTCCATAACTCCAAGAGTTGGTAAACGATTAGCTGTGACGTGATTGCGGAACAATCGGGAAACGTCTTCAATCTTAGCGTTTGGAAGGTTCTGGAGGATTACATTCTTTTCACTCATCGGTGGTAAAACAATAGTCTTCTCTAATGTGTGCATAACTATCTTCCAGAGCTCTTTCAATAGCCTTTTCAAAACAGTTCTTTCACAGAATTGAGCGAACATTGAAAGCTTTCCATCTAATAGATCCATCAGAGGATGTAATATATGGTCGGCATCGGCGGCAACCTCTTGACTGTTTCGAAGAGCTTGATTTGCTTGCGATGAACTGCCGGACGAACCCTTTATTTGTTGTAAAAGAATTCCCAATTCCTGAACACTTTGTTTTATAGTTCCCTCCAAACTGTTAATAATTTATTAAAATTATATAATATTAAAATTCGTATAATATATTGACTAATATATAAAATATTGAAAATTTAATAAAAATACTTACCTTTTGGCAAAAATAGCACTCAATTCGTCGAGAACTCCATTAAGACTTTGCTGTAATTCTTTGAGAATGTTTGCCGCATCTGATTCCAGCTGTCAATCAAATTAAAAACATTTCATTCAATAATTCATTTAATTATTCATTTAATTTAATTACTTTTTCTCCACCCATAGATTCAAACATTTTTTCTAATTGTACTCTCAATTGTTGAATATTGTTCATTAAAATACAGGCCTATTATAATTTTAAAAATAAATTATAAATTTAACTCTAATTATAATAAATGTAATAATAATAATCTCACAGTTTTTTCTTGTGCCACATAATTGTGGAACTCTTTCTTAACGATGTCCGCGTAAGCGGTTAATACTTTGACTATAGTTTTAGCAAATCGTTTCATATATCTCTTGACAATCTCAGGGTCGGGACACTCGAGTTTGGAGATGACATCAAAACATTGTGTCAATTGAGTGAACACATCGACCACTGAATTGGAGAACAAAGAATGTTCTGAACTTTGTTGGAACTGTTGATTAAAAAATTGAAATTATTATTTGATTGTTGGATAGAGTGATGGATTAATAGATGAAATAAGATAACTGACCCCATCTTTCTTATCTCTTAAAAAGGCACTGTTTAGGTATTCAAGGGATACGTCGTCGTTCTCATTGAGCCATTGCATCACAAATGGTTCAAACCATCTATTGATTGATTTAACAAATTTATTAATAATAATATTTTTAATGATGTACTTAAAGTATATTAAAAATAAGTCTTACGCGGGATATTCAGGAACTGATCCTTTAAATTGTGGCACATCTTTACAATATGTATTATAAAACCACTTGACTTTGAAATGAAGGTTCATATACGCAGAACTTCTGCAGAATCTGTTTTGTTCGTGTTCTTCGAGAGCATACTTCATGTCAACAGCAAACAAACTCCACATCGTGGCAGCGCTTAAATGTCCGATATTTAACTCTTGAGGAAACCTATTGTGACAATTGATTATCAATAATAGAATTTAAAAACATTATTTGTATTATAATTACTGATTCAAAACAGGAGAGTAACTATTTTTGTCTTCTTCAATGATGGATACCATAAGCGCCACGAGTTTGTGCCAAAAGTCAAGATTCTGAAGACTTGGTCCGTGATCTTCCTGACCCTCCTTTTTCTCGTTTGGATCCGTTTGAAACTCTCGTCCATACAATTCTGTACAGTTTTCAAATAAGAACTGATATGTCGATCGCAGACATGCTTTGGCGCAATCTTTGACGACAGTACTGGCTCGGGGAGGACTCGACAGCTCCTGGACTTTCATACGGAAGAATGTTATACTCGTTAGTAAGTCAACCGTTGATTTGAGATCTTGAAGTTTCTCGGGTGAAGACGCGGGGAAATTATTCTGTATGACATCACAAGTGAATCAACATTTCATGTATAGTATTAAATCATATGTGACATACCCTATACATAGATAAGTCTATACGAAGCGAATTGTGCAACTGATCCAACAGTTTAACAAACTTTTCTTTCTGTCAATTGATTTAAGACAATATCATATAATTTGTTGTAATTTTAAACATAATTCTTAGTTTTAATAGTTTGTAATATAATATAAATGATCTCTGAGTGAAATAATTTAAATAAAAAGTTAATAATTAATTTGAATTAATTTAAGCATATTATATCAATTTATGTTTTGGTTTTAAAGTTATTTACATATATAGCTGATGGCAACTATGTGTGAAATGCAATTAAAGATCTCATATAATATTATTTATATTGTATAATATAATACACAATAAATTTGCATATTAATATGAATTATGCTTTTTGATAATCACATTAACTCTGTATTTACGTATTTGCATAAAATTAATGAGTTATTTGTAAATTAAATTAGAAATCTATTGAAGAAAAATACCCCGAAATTAGAGGCAGCGAAGCGATCGCTGGCCGAGACGGCAGATGATGCGGCCGTATGGGCGTAGTATGCATTGATGTTGGCTAATAGGGTACTCATCACTGCAGGAACTCCTTGACATAAGTACTTCGTGGACAGACAGTGAAAGTGACTATTTATTAAATATAATAAAAGGCAGTTTAAGTGATAGCTTAGTATATTAATTATATATATTTTTATACGTCATGGCTTGATATATAGATTCAATGCCATATCTCATAGCAAACTCATCGACTATTTCTCGAGCCGGGTATTCAAAGTAGACTTTCCATGCGTCGTCCTATTAAAAAAAATATGTTTATTATAAAATAATTTAAATAATTAATATAATAATAAATATAATAGTTATCTGTTTAGTTAATATTTTAATATTTTGTATAATTATAAAAGTTATAAATAATATTTTTCTTCTATAATTATAAATATATAATGTAATGAATTTAATTTTATTCCATTAAATTATTGTATTTATTTTTAAAAATCTCATTATTTTTACAATATAATTAACTTTATATATATATTCATACAAAAATATAATTAACTTATTGATATTATAATTTTTATATCTTTAATTAAGATTTTAGAATTTGGTTTATAATTATTATAATAAAAAGAAAATAAATGATTTCATAATAATTTGTTTAGTTCTTAGCATTTAATTATAGAAATAGAAAAAATGGTTGAATTGTATTGTATTGTATTAAACAAATGAATTAATTTATTTAATGAGATTTTTTCCCTAAAATATTTGCAACAAATATGTAATTCAGAAAATGTTTTCATCCATTTTTTTGTTATATAAAAATGCTTTATATATGAAAATTATGTTATAAGCAAAATATATGCCTTAAGGTTACGGATCAGTCATTGAACACAAGTTATAAATTTAAGTTTTAATGGATGTTTGTATTAACAAAAATGATAAAAAATGTTTTAAAAAAAATGTTTATTATTTTTGTTCGCATACTTCATGTTTTGACATATAATGAAAGGAAACATTATTTAATAGCACTGAATACATGCAAAATGAGATTTAGATAACAATTTAGGTAAAAATAATTGGAGCGTAAAAAGCAATGCTATTTATGTGTAGTATTTTAGACAACAAGCTCTATGTATGGACTCTATGTGACTAAAATGTACTTAATTTTAATTTGTCTCAAAATTTGTGTATCCATTAGATTTGTTTGTACTTTACTATTACTACTAAATTATATATTATCTGTTTGTATAATATTATATAACATAGTATAGGAATATTATTTATATTTAGTAAATAAAACATATTTTTGGTAAAATTACTATAGAATCTAGAAATTCCTTTAAAAATTCCTTATATTAAAATACACTTTAATATACCAATATATATATATATCTAACATTTATATTGAGGTGAATTGACATAAAATTCAAGACTAATAATTTAAATAAAAATATTTTAATAGCCTTAATTCCTTTAGTAATATATTGGTTTCGTTTATCATAGAGATATTTTTAATTTATATTTTAGATATATTTATTTTATCATTTATATCATAATATGGTTTGACTTATTAATAGTATTAATAAAATAAAACAATAAAACTAACCTTCAATTCTCTATTATATTTAATTATTCTTTTGTTTAATAATAAACATTTGAATTTATATAGAAAGAGGAGTTTTTAGTAATATATAAGTTAATGAGTCAAATAGTTTATTCCTTAAAATACAACAACAATAATAAAAAGTTGAAGATATTAAATATTTGTGTGTATTCAACATAATTATGGTTTACATGACATTTAAAGATTGTTTGCTTTATTGAATTGAATTACTAAAAAAGCAAAAAGCATTTCGCCTTTCAATAGTTGTTTATTGCAATTGAAAGTACAGTAGTGAGCAAACAAATTGAAAATGTAATGGCCTTATGGTCAATGCAATATACAGTATATATAATTTGAGCCCATTTTTCAATTTCAAGTAATCTAAAACTTTTTTCATCAGACTTTGCAAAATGAGGCCCTTTTTAAAAATACATTAAAATTGAATGCATGGCTGAACATACTTGTGGTTCAGTTTTCTAGTTATATCTCAAAATGATTATGATATCAATCCATTTCCTATATATATATATATATAATATTTAGTATTATTTATAATATAGGATATGGATTGGTATAATAATCATAAGTGAAATATATATTATATACTGTACTATAGTATTCTAATAACTTTTGTTTGGTATAATAGTTTAATAATTCACCAAAAATTTTTATATTTATTTTATTTATCAAAATTATCAAAAAATTATTATTAAATTTATAGAATCTATAATAGACTATAACTGTAGTGAGTCTTTGGGTTCAACGATGTATATAGAGATTAGCTATTAAGCAGTTAATCGTTAAGAAAAAGTGAAATTAATGTTATAGTTGTGACCAGTGTTGGCAGAGACAAAGTGTATGTATAATACAAAGCGTATTATACAGTATAATACAATGTAAATTACATGACAATTTTGGCTTTAAAAAAAATTAGCGCCACCTAGTAACAAAAATACAAAAATTCACAAACAAACATGTTTTGTAATAATAATTTTTTTATTTAAAAAAATTTGAAATTAACTATTCAATTTGATGCTGGTATTGAAATATATTAATAAAATAATTAATATTAATTTTTAAGTTTTAGAAAACAACAATTCTAATAACGATATTGAAATTATGTAATAATAATAATTTTAATAAAAAAATAAATATTTTATCATTGTTAATGTAATTTTTCTATAATTGTAAAATACATCCAGTACATTGTATTTTACTGTAATTTACAAAGCCAAAATTGAAAACCTTGTATTTTTCCAACCCTGGTTGTGACTAACATTTTATTTGATTATTTCAGCAAATATTCACTTAACTAATGATTTATGAGTTTGTTTATTAAATTTGTTGAAATTTAAATTCAAATGACAAAAATTCTTTTAATTTATAAAATTTAATATAATTTATAAATATTATAATATTGCAAAAAAACTAGTTGTTTTAAACATCAAGTTTTTATTGAAACTTTTGAATATTAAGCTTTCAAAACATTATACAAAACTTACATATTGTATATAATATAGATTTGTATAAATAAAATCAAATAATTTTTTTTTTGAATATCATAATCTTTTTAAATTTACGACATGAATATCAAATAGGTATTGATAACATAAAATTTGATGATATAGTCAATATACTGTATATATATATATAATATACAAATATATTGATTTATAAGTTGTGTTATTTATTATAGTGTATTATTATACTGTAAATCAAATTAAACTATTCTCAGGTGAACTAATAACTATTATTGATCTCATCTATGAATATATGGACCTAAAAGGATAAATAAGTTGGTGTGGATTCAGGGCTTTTATATTAGACCTCAATTTAATACATTCATTTTAAATATAAATATAAATAATACATTAAGTTTTAAATATAATATAACTAAATTTCAATTTGATTTTCAAGTTTTATAATAACGATTAGCTTAGTTATAATAATACTGTAATAATCATATGATTATTATCAAAGTTACAGCTATTTAATTGATAATTGATTAAAGTAAAGTACATATACAGTACAGTAAATAGCGCATTAATGATATACATTGTATTTGATATATTTATGTCTAACAATACATAATTTAGTGGTATTTATAAATAAAATATATTAATTTTATATAATAAACATTTATTTTTTTTAATAATCTTTAATAGACCTATAAAATGACTAACATTACAGTATATCTAAAGTTCTACTTTTTTAAATATTTCATATCTATTATAATTTCTAAATAATGTAATAAATGGATCTATTGTTATAATAAAATATTTTTATATTATAATATAATAATAATAATCATTATAAAGGCTATCATAATATGTTATTATATAATATAAAAGACTTACCCCTTTAGCGTCGGGCAGTTTGACGACACCATTGTTTTGAGTTTCACACAAATAATGAAACAAATTCTTAACAATAAATAAATGAAAAATAAGTTTATGATATATTGGTTGAAGAGGTTGGAAGTGCTGACCTCATGAAGGCAAGTGTATTGGACGTGATATGGCGCTACTTTTTCTTCACCCTTAATCTCAACACTTATATGCAATCGTATGGCTCCGGAAACAGCAGACTTGTCTGTCCTTTTCTCCAGATTATACCACACATCCATCTCTCCGCTCAAAGTTCTGACTTCAATAATAGTTTGTCCCAAGAAGTCATCCGATTCTCTCGTCAGTTTTTGTCTTAATTTAGATTTGAGATCATTGTCTTCATCCCAAACCCTAACTTTAATTCTGTCGGAGGAGTTATGACACTCAAAGAAGAACTTTTCATTCCAGACTGGATTTAAATCTTGAGATATAGTTCGGGTCCTCTTTTTGGTTTTGCCGACTTGAGTGGTCACATAAGGATCACTTGTGCCACTCTTATCTTTGGCTATAAGACCCTGAGCGCAGATCACTATGCGATTCATATGATATTATTAAATTAAAAATGTAATTAAAGTGTTAAAATTAATTAATAAAAAACAAATATATAATATATATATCGTGCTTAACGTCGAAAGACAGACAAGGTTTTGATTGAATTGACGTCCAAAGAGAAGACATAGATTGGGATAAAAAGGAGACAAATACATGCCTGTGATGGCTATCTTAGCAGACCAACTGCCGGCAAGCATTATCTGCTCTGACTTTTGCATTTCATCGATATGAGAGTCTGGATGTATACCAAAAGTGACCCTAAAGTGACATTTAGACAAATACAACACTCACAACACCGACCAAACAATTCATGCATTTATTATTATAAATAATTAAATTAAAATTTGAATTAAAATAAGTGCAACACTTTTGGCAACACATTGTTTGGGACACAATTGCATTTCAACGATTGATTTTTTGACAACTCATGACATTTACATAACAGCACAAAGTATTTTACACCAAATAATCATTTGATCCAATTATGACATGTTTTATGGTTATCATTGAATGTCTGGTATTTTATTAGATCAAACCTACCGGTGATGGCAATTTTGGCCGACCATTTGGAAGTGCCGTCGAGTACTGATTGTTTTACGGCTTTCATATGACCCGAATGACTCTTTTCGTCGACACTAAACACATCCCTATATTTATATATATATAAATTTTGCCAAATATTTATTTTTTGTTTTGTTTAATACATTACCAATTAATTTTCAATATACGGTATTAGTTGTATAAAAATTATTAATAATGAATTTCATTTAATACAATACCATTATTATATTTATCCATTTTTATTAATAATTGCACTTATTTTTTGTGATATAATGCACTACTGTTTTGTCTATAGATATATCTAAAAATGACAATTTGATGACATACCTGATTAGTTCAAATATTTCTGGTTTATCCCGTTCTCGCACTTTCATCCTATCCTTCATTGCTGTAATAATATTATTAGCCTTATCTTCGGCCCCATGTTTTGAGCTTTTTTCGGCCGCTCCTAATATTTATATCAAAATTAATTAAAGTTATCATTAATTTTTGATTATTTAAATGACTTACTTTGAAGACAGTCGGCATTTAATAAGTCTTTGCATTTTTCATGGCATTTGACACCACATTCAGTACATCTGACTCCTTGTCGGGCAATACCCCAAAGCAATCCCTCGCATTCATAGCAATACGTAGGACTGGTAGCAGTCCAGGGCTGGAAATTATGTGGTGTTGTACTCGATATGGGATATATCAGTGCCTGAAGTGTTTTCTTATAGACATGAGTTTTCTGTATTGCCATAAAAGTTTGATTACAGAGTTATTTGATAGGATATGAATTGAAAATAGAGAATAATAGGTATAAGTAGTTGACTAACCAATTCCTCGTCGTTAAGGGAAGCGCGGGGAACGGCGGATGTCAGACCTGCGTTACGTTTGGTCGCTGCCATTGTCTTTAGGTTTTAATTTAGTAATTATATTATATTTAAATATTATAATATAAAAATTATATATATATATATATATATATATACTGTATATATATACTAACAATTTGGAATATCATCAATTAATATTAAAACAATATACTGAAAATTGTTAATATTTAATTATTAAAATTGTTGTTATACTACAAACACATAGTATACAAGTTGTATAATACAACTTCAAAATAAATAAAAACTGCAAAATCTAAAATAATTTATTCGAGTTTATAAACATATAAAAAAGTTATAAAAATTACATACCTTTAAAACCTATTTTATGTAAATTATGATAAAAATGAAAAATAGAAACAATTAAATAAAAGGCAAATCAATAAAATATGTGAATTCATACCAATTCGCTGACCAACGGAATTGACTTTTTTCGGGGTCTTATATCAGGCATTGCGTCGATTCCGCTAAAGAATGGATTATCACTAGAAGTGGAGGAATGAAATAAATCCATTTTATTTTCGTTCAATTGTTTTGATTTATTTTTGTTAATCAATTGTCAATAATTCACTTTTAATGTAAATGTTAAATGAAACGTTGCGTAAAACAATACGCAATGTAGTTGTAATATCCGTTAATATAATTATATAAATAATAACTAACCCTCCTTTAGGCCACAAACTCTTGACTCCGTCACCACTTCCCTGTCGCGCACCGGTCTGTATGAGAAAAGTCATAATAAATCCCATTAATCACTGATAGTATCATTTTATTTGTATAGTCTTCAGTGAATTCAAATTTTTATTGATATTATTAAAGGAGTCCTTAATTGTATTATTTAGGGATTTGTTAGAAACCAATTTGTCATTTCTTGTTATTTTATATTATTCAAACATATGATACATATGTTATGAATTGATAGTTATTGTGTTATATAAACATTTTTATAGAGATTTTTGTATTTGTATTATATTTCTGTATGAAATTGTATTAAATCTAATTTTCAAAATAATTAGTACTTTGTAAACATATTATACAAGTAATTAAGTCTTAATGTTTATTTTGGTTTAATAAAAATGTTTAAATGTTTTAAGCAAAATATTATAGCTTTTAGCACATCCCGGATGAAAATAATGTGCATTTGTTAGGTCATTACAAATAGACCACAATATATACAAATATTTGTTTGTATTTCAGACAATAGAATAAATAATTTGACTAAAAAAACATATTAAACAATTACTATGTTTTTATTTATATGACTATTAAATAGTAGCTTTTTTAGTATTTTTAATGTGTCTTTTGTGACACATTTATTATCTTAATTAAAGTTTATTATATAATATAATTCCCGAGACTTTACTGTCAATTATTATTCAAATCAAATGTATTCCGCAATTATTTGGCTTATTTATGGTTCAGCCTAACAGATAAAAATTATATGATATCAAATTTAACATTCATTTAAATTAATACAAATTTAATAATATATTTTAGATAAATATAAGAACCACTCAAATATAATAAATCATAAATTTATTAATAAATAATAAAGGAATCGATTTGAATGCACTGTAAGTAAAATATAATACAGAATATTATAGAAATAAATTGGATTGAATTGAGAATCGGATCGATAAGATGCTCAATGAATCCTAATGTAGACTTTATTTTATATACAATACTACTGTATATACAGAGTATTATTTATTATATAGTATAGTGTGTACTGTATGTGTGTGTGTATTGATATTTACTGTATTTCATACTACTGTACTTATTATAATGTACTATATATACTGTATAATATATAATAAACTCAAAATATTGGTTTAAGGCATAAACATAATATATATATGCATTTTTAAATGGTTAAATAAAAATCACAATTATTACAATGTGCAAATTTATTTCAATATTGAAAATTAACCGTAAAATTAAGCTAATTTGTTATAAAAATAAATTAATCTGTTATTTGATATTAACCCAAAATATTATTATAATTTAATTTATTATTGCTTTGCACGATAAAGAACTCAATGAAAATTAGAGTACAGGTATATATATATATATATATATACTGTACTTAAAACTCATATAAAAAATAAATTAATAAATAAATTTTCGTCTAAATCGTATAATTTTCATAAGATGATAGATCATTTAAATGTTAAGTATCTTTAAATTAACGAAAAATTAAAAAATTTGCTCTAAAAACAAAATATGAATTTAAATTTTGCACTTTTATAATTGTGTAAATAACATATTATGGATACTATTAATATTTTAATAACATATTTATTTTTTTATTAAAACAAAATTATAATTAATTTTGATATAACATAAAAATAAAAATATCTTGTGTATAATACACTATTAATAAAAAATTATTTTCATGTAAATACTGTACGTATACTAATACAGTATTATATAATATATTATATAAATGTCACCCTATTATTAAAAAAAATATTTTTTAATAATTAATGTATAAATGATTTTTATATCATTGAACACTCATATTTGTATCATAGGTAATATGCTATTAAAATTTATATAATAGTAATATATTATATCATATATTAGATTATTCAATAAATAATATAATTTTATAATTGTTCATTTATTATGCTAATTGTTTTTACACACTAATTGAATGTTTATCATCATTAATTGAATCTAGCACATAATTTAGAAAGTAAGCGACAATTACTATATAATAATTTGTAATAAAAACTAATTAAGTGAAAATAATAAAAATGGATTTTAAAAATCATATTTTGTTATAATTTGTATTATAAATTTAAAGTGATTCATTCAATAGATATAAGTTAAATTATTAAATGTGTATGTGTTAGTTTAAAATACTTAATTTTAAAATTTACAAAATAAATAAATATATTTTTATGAATTATTTATGATAATTTATTCATATATATATAAATAAGGGTAGATCCAACAAATAAAAATAACTGAATTTACTAATTGTTTTACAATATTCAGTACAATAACAATAAATAAAGATAATCTTTATTATTTAAAAAAAATATATTTAAAATTTAAAGTTATTATTATTTAGAAAATCTTATAGACATTTATATTTTTTTAAAATCTTAAAATACCAAAATATGATTATTTTATATTTTACTCTACTATACTGTAGTATAATTTTCAACATAAATGTCAATTTTAAAGGTTTTAAAATATTTGCGTTTGAATATCAGTTCATACATTACATAAAATATTTATTAAAATTATATTTTCGTTTAAAATTAAAGGAAAATATTTTTAAAATATCTCTTTAATTAAATATGTTAATAATAAAATAATATTTTATTCAATTAAAATAATATTAATTATTAAAAAATATTTTAGCTATTACTATAAAAAATATAATTTACACTATACAATATTACATATACAGTATTAACGATTTTTATATTTTAAATGATTTATTAAATAATACATTAAATGAAATGTTGAATACGCGTTGATATCGCTAATATAATTTTTTTTAGTTTAATGCCTTTATAATTAATTTGATTTTTATTTATAATGACAAATAGATATTTATAATAAATTTATTTAATAAAATTATGGAAAATTTATAAATAATTTTATTATATTAATATATTCCTAATTGTAATTTCAAAATTATAATATATACTCTAAATTTATATTACACTACAAGTTAAATCCCAATATATATAGTAAAATTTTTAGTTTATTCAATAGTTATTTGATGTTTTTATTTATTTTATAAGTAATGAATTAGATGACACAAAAATAGAAATTTAAAATAATCTGACAAAATATTTAAAAACATAAATTTTTAAGCTTGATAATAATAATAATAATAATAAATACTCAAAGTAATTATTATTATTAATAATTATAGTTTATTAACATATATAACTTAATACACATTAATTTATATAATATATATATACGGTGACCCATAGGCAGGAAATTCTATATAAAAATTTTCTAGAAATTTTCTAATATTTTATAAAATTTCAGTATTACTAATCTATAATTATATTTGACACAACATATTTATAAAGCTTAAGAGTAATTAATGATTTTTATGTATAAATTTATTTGCAAGTATTTGAATGGCTTTTGAATACAAATTGATAGACTTATACTAACAACAGGAAAGACAAAGTGAATAAACTAAATGTTGAGACATTTCACTTAAACTAATAAAACCAACTTTTTATATAAATGTCAGCTAAAGTTCACAAAAATAAAACATTTGATAAAAACTGGACTTACATTATGTTTTAGTGATATTATATTTTTTAATATATAAATATTACACAAACAGGATATTGTTGAATATAAGTAAGATTTTGAATATATATATTCTTCATATAAAATATATTTAAAAAAAATCATTTCTAGCATTTGATTCAACCAAAAGCAGTTTTTATTGTTTTACTGTTTTTATGACATCAACTAATGTTTTCTAGCATTAGTGTTGATATAAGAAACAAGTATTGATTAAGTAAATGTAAGTTTAGATGTTATATCTATTTCAAGCATTTTTGTTAAAGAAAATCAATCTAAATGTAAGAAACAAAATTGTGTGTCATTTTGTATGTCACATACAATTTATGGCAACTTATTAGCCAATTCCTAATTAATCATTTAACTAATAGACTTATTAATTTCACATCACATCACAAATCTATATGTTTTTGCTTTCAAAATATATTTATATAATTCTGTATTGATATAATTTTAGGTATATTATTGATATACTGTATCAAATGTATACATCCTATTAATGTAAGTTTACAAATATTTGTAAAATACGAAAATCAATATTCATTTGATTTATTTAATATAATAGAGTTCATATTATATAAAAATGCTACAATTTTGTTTGATATATACTATATGTTTAAATCAATAATATATTATTCAAAATATAACAAATAATAAGAAAAATTATTGGAAATAAGATAAAAAGCGTAAAAACATTTGTTTTCTTTCAGTATTAATTAAATGAGAAATAGTTATTTGAATATTTTTTTAACTTTCTAAATATCTAAATGATTCTCTAATTTAATTATTTAACAATTCATATAAAATATCAAATAAATATTGTGGAAATAATCATTTAGAAAATAGTAAATTAGGGCTTTATTTATATATTTAATTATGCTTATCATAAACTAATTGTGAATCATTTATAATAATCGATAATTACTGCAATAAAATTTCATATAAATATATTTTACAGTATTATAATAACCAATTGTTTTCTCTTTTGCCGTATTTTTAGAAATGAATGAAACTTATTGCATAAAATATCTCATAAATGACATATAATAAGAAAATTATTTTTATGTGTAATTTATATAATGATGTTTGAGTTTGCAATATTGCCAGCTTTATCACTATATTATTCTTTATCTAAATTACTTTTTATTTTTTTATTAAAATTAGAAATATTGATAAATAAATTTTGATCTCAAAAAATATAATAAAGTATAATTTAGCAAATATTCTTTATATTCAATATATATATATATTTATCACATAAAGTATATCTTTACGTCATGCAATTCAATAGTTATTGTATTTGTTTGTATTTTAAATATAATAAAGTGAATAAACAATTTATTTTGCATATTATTGTTTAAATGACATTGTTTATAATATTATAAATCCGTAAAATATCATAAAATTATAAGATGATAAATGAAAAATTATTTAAATTGTTTACATATTTTATACGAGATTAAATATTGTAAATATATAAATACAAAATATAACAAATATTTATCTCTATAAATATCTTTGCGTTATCTCTAAAATTAATGATTTGATTCAATTATTGCAATCATTTTAATTGGATTTTGTATAAGATTTATTGTTGCATTTAGCAAATATTGTACAATCAATTTATAAAACAATTTATAAAACAATTGATAAATCTGATTCTAACATAGCTTATTATGGGTATTTTAAATATATTTTAATAAATGGATTAATTTCTAAAATATTAAATTTTAATATTTTGCATAATTTAATTATAACAAAACTATTCAAATATTAAATTAAAATAATATAACAAAATTTTAAAAATTAATATATTTTGCTAAATATTGAGCTAAATAATTATATACTGTAATTAAAAATATCTTATTTATTAATATTATTAATTAAATATAGGTTATATTATACTTTATATGTATACTAATAAAACAGTCTATGAGCAAAATAAATATAAGATTATAATCATATTAAAAGTTAATGTAAGCTATAATACTTCAAAGGTTTTAATTTAAGTATTATTAAATAATAATATTGATTTTGTCATTCATCTAATATTATACTATTGACTACTATTGTGATTCTTAATAATAGTCAACAAAAATATACATTATATTTATTACTGGTTTATGTTGTTTATCTTACATTTACATTATAGTATCAAATTGAGAAAAATCTGGTTTACGATTACGAACATTAAAAAAATTATATAAATAAAAACATTTGGTTTTCTTATAACTTAATAATAGTAAATATTTTTAAATCAAGTGTAAACATATTAAACATTTGATTAAAAACGATTCATTTTAAATGTATAATTAAAATTTTGTATTAATCGTAATTATAATGTTTTATCATTTATGTTATTAAATTCAATTTACTCTATTTTTCTATTGTGATCATAAACATTGAATTTTTAAAATCCAAAACATTACATGTTATAATATAGTATTTACTAAGTTTTTTTCTAAACAACAATTCTGTAATTAAAATTTTATTGAAAAAATAATTGTTTTTATTATTTAATTTAATAATATTATAAAAAATGATAGTAAGATTCAGTGATAGTATATTTGCATTAAAATAGAATAAATAAATAATTTATGTTACAAAGTATGAGATATAAAATGACATACTTTTAAATATAATTTAATATACACTGCAAACTAAAAAATAGTAAATTTGAATCAAAAATTATTTTCTTTGCGATAAATAATTTATGATATAATTTACATATTATTATCAAATGTAATGCTATACTAGACATGAATCCAAATAAGATTCACTATTTTATTAATAGATTGCAATACACTCATATAATATCTGTTTTTAATTAAACAAATTCTAATTATCAAAATTGCTTCAAATTATTATTGTAACTAATTTTTAATACAGTTATACTAATTTAATATTACAAAATATATGTATTACACATATAAAGGTTAGTTCAAGTAATTGCAACTAATATAGAAAATAATTAATCATTTGACTTTTTGATGCATTTTCAAATACATAGTAAACCAGTGAAACATTTGATAATAATGTAAAATTTAGACAAATATGAATTAATCCTTTGTTTAATGTTATTTACTATATATTTATAGTAAATTTAAATCTGCAAAACAAGAGTTTCACATAAAATTTAATGTATTTTTCTGTTTGTTTTAGTGGTAGTCATAAATAAAGCAATAATAAAAAAGAGTGAAAATGAGAGAAGCTTTGCATTATATAGTGGATTAAATTGTATGTATATATCGTATGATTCGTATTATATAATATTAACTTATGATATAAAAAGGAAATATATATTTATTTTAAATGTAAAATCATTAGATATGACACTACGAACCACAGCAGCCATCCATTTAGTTTTCCCTTTTTTAGGACCCCTTTGACTGTCTTCAAGAATTATATCCGAATCAATACTACTGTCAGTAATACTCATATCAGTGGACTGAGAGAAGGCTGAAGTTTGTTGTGTCCTCTGTTCGAGCTTTTGCTTCATTATTGATGCAAATCTATTCTGAAATCCAGTTGAAGAAGAAGTTGAATCTCTTTTTTCTAAAGGAGTCGACACAGAAGTTACTCTTTGTTTGTTATTTATAGCCAATTGATTTGTCGACACATTGGTTGGTGATGTAGATGACTGGGCACAAGTTTGAGGTGAGATACTGGAGGTTAGGCTTTGTTGATCAGTTTCATCTACAACTGTACTTCTATTATCACCATTAGTGCTACAAAAGGCAGAGTCATCTTCGGATCTGACTCTTAGATTTTGTCTGTCATTGTTGTCATGATTTTCTCTTTGACTCACAGAAAGAGCAATGGAATCACTGGACTCAATACTTCCGAAGTCACTCTGCAATATAGAGCTCTGTCTACTACTTTGACTGACACATGAATAAAATGCCGACTCTTCGGACACACTTTTTTCTAACTGTCCCTTTGTATTAACACTTAAGGAGTCCTCTCTTGAAACTTGTCTGATGTTTCGCTTAACTTCTGCCTGATTTGGAAACAATAGGTTTTGATTTTGGATGTGTTGTGCGTTTTGAGGCCGTCTTTCTGTGGCAACACAAGCATTACTAATATCAACAGCTGTGTTGCCATTTGAAGGTAATGGAGATGCCTGTGATGTCTGACCTACTATTGATTGGTTGTGTCCTACAAACGACGGCACACTTTGTTGTTTATTAGCGTAAGGCAGTTGTCGTTTGCGTTGATTATTATTGTCAACAAAATCGGGTTTTGAGTCAATTAATGACGAATTCTTAGCCATTTGTGCTCTTTGTTCGCTTTGTTTTTGTTCCATTAAATTGAGTTCTGGAAGAGATAACTGATGGACACTTGTTCTGGTTTTGGTCGCATCTGTTTGCTGTTCACTTTGAGTCCTATTAGGCACAGATTGTTGTGATTTCCATCCAAAGCCACTGAATATACCACTAAATCCTTGATTACTTTTAATCGTTTGTTCACTACTACTAACAGCGCTTACATTAATCTTTTCCTGAGATTCTCTCTTGAAAAGGACGGGTAGACTCGGCATACTTATGACACTTTGGTAGCCATGAAATACCGAGTTTGCAAATGATGATAATAAACTTTTGTTTTCGTCGTATGAATTACCGCGCCTATGGGTGCTGTTATTATTAGTTGGATGGCTAGTAATGGGAGATTCAGGTATGGGATGAACGGGAACGGAACCCTTATGGCGTTCGGGTCTATGAAGTGGTTGAATGGGTTGGCTATCAATTCGGTTGTATTGCTTTGAATCGTTTTGAGCATTTAGTTGAACCCTCTCTTTAGGAGAGGAAGGAAGAGATGGCAGAGTCGGTAGCTTTCGTTTACCGCTCGGAGTTCTTTGCATTGCTAATGAACTGCACTCAGAGTCGTCTTTTTGTGCGCTTTCAGACAAGACTTTCATTTCCTCTTTTGACACTTGAGTGGTGTCTTTAATATCACTATTAAATATGTGATCACTCGTTGTCTCACATATTAATGATTGGCTGTCATTTGGTAGTGAAGAGTCTGTAATGAATGCGACAGTTGTTTGATTGTCTGTGAGATCATTGCTATAGTGAACGGTCTGTTCCGATGTATAATCACTTGTAATTGCATTCACTTCTAACTCAACCTTCTCTTCACATTTGTCTCCATTTGTTGTTTCCTTTTGAATCTCATTTGTTTTATTATTATTATCAATAATATCATTATTAATGTTATTATTTTGATTAGAAATGTTATGATTATTATTATTACTATTTTTATTAACTAAATTATTGGATTTGATTTCAATGTCATTAATAAGTTTCAAAGCGTTGTTTATTTCAATTTCAACCTCATTTAGTGTAATATCTGCTATATTATCATTAAGGTTATCATAACTGGTCGTACATTTCATGTGATCATTGATTTTATTTTCAATTTCAGTTTCAATATCAGTACAAACTTTTTGATTACTTTCCATTTGATCCCTTAATAGACTCATTTGTGTTGAGCTAATATTGTCCTCAAAACGAGATTCCTGTGCGCTCTCAACCAACTCCTCGTGCTTTTGCTTTGACTGACTCTCACTTTGCTGTTGATGTGATAAATCATTGACAGGTTGTCTGTAATTTTGCTTATGAATAGGCGTTTCATTGGATACATTGGACGTCAAATCTCTAATGTTTTTGTCATTAATTAAATTTTCTGTTTGTGTTTCATTGCGATATTCAGTTTGAGGAGCAGATAGCGTGCTCTGAGTCGACACTTGTCCATCAAATGTGTCAATTGTATCCATCTTTTGCTGGTCGACCTCATTGTCGTGTATTAAAAGCACTTTACAAGCATTTAGCCGTTCCCTAAGCCACTGTTCACTGCTATTCTCTTCTTCTTTATTCTTAATATTATCATAATTTTGTGTTTCATTTTTGTTATCACATTTGACTTTTATGCTGCTGTTATCTCCCAATTGATCCAATTCCCGAAAGTCTGTTTCACAAACATTTGAATTATCTGCAGTTATATCCATTGCTCTGTAATCTAAATAATCTTTGACTGAAAATATTTCGCTTTCTTGTGTCACTTGAGTTTCATTACTACTATTATTGTTAACAATTTGTTTAGCATTTTGTAGCACTTTTTCAAATGAATCGGTTGTGTCATCAATTTCCTGCCATCGTCTCAATGTCTGTCTTCTAGTTAACCAACGAGTGGACGAGTGTTTAGGAGAGGTAGGAGGTGTTGATGCAGAAGATACCAGTTTATAATTGGTGTCGTTTAGCATTACATCTGCAAGACTATGGTTATCAGTCACTTGTGATTCATCGTAGGACTCGAGCTTTTGCAGAGATAGTGAATGTTGTGAAAGCCATTCCTGAAATGTCTTATTTGAAAACGACTCGTTTGGATCATTACTTAAATTAATGTCATCTTCGAGACCTTCTATATCATCTTCTTCTTCCATATTTATGTCATAATCATCATTAGTATCAAAATATTGTAAGTCATTGTTAATACTATCAAAATGCTGGTCAATAGGTATTGAAGTGCAGTTGGTTTGCATGACAGCCAACAGTTGTGTTATGACATTCTGCTGTTCGTAGAGAAGAATCTCAAGTCTCTCCAGTTTTTCCCACATTCGCACGTATTCTTGGGATAACATGTCGACAGTACTCCACGCGTAATGCAACTCAACCTCCAGTTCCCCTAAACGACCACCAATTCTGTCCATAAACACATCGACCGCCTGATCGATACGGGACTCATAACCGAAATAATCGGGTGAATCATCTTCAGTGCCCTCTGAAGCTAAACATTGAGACGGATATGGATTGCTATCCATCTCTGAATTTAGTTTTTTATTCAATAATCCAATTCTTTAGAAGCATTTAATAATTGAAATGTGTTTAAGAATATGTAATAAATGCCATTTGCTTATGAATTGTATTAAATTAATCGCTTCAATGATGTTATACTTAAAATATTGTATAAAAAGCATACAATAGTATAAATCATATATTGATTTCTTGCTTTTCTCTTTTGTCTGTTTTGTTGGTTTTTTATGAGAGAGCGTATGAGAGATATCATACAATTTAAATTATAACAAGACGTACAGGTGGTATATGTGTAATATATAATATATAAACTATATATATATATATATATATATTATAATATAGATATTTATGATGTATATATACAAACATATATATATTATATATATGATGTATATGGATATAGCAAACGCACAACAAGATGATTATATATCAAATGATCGAGAGTTCAATTTATATAAAAAACTGCACCAATTTATATGAATATGTATTATTTGATGTGTAAATAACATTTTAAGAGGAAATTTTAAATTTAGAGTTTAATAGCATTTTAACAAAAAAATTGGTCAACAACTTAATAATCACAATTTAATAAGAGATAAATTGTATTTAAAGCACTTTGTAATAACTCTTTAGTAGTTATATTATACATTTATTTATAACAAATTATATTTATTGATATATAATAAATTTCAAAAATTATATCTTAATATTTATTATAGCAAGCATTTATTTTACACATTTGTATATATTACTGTAATAATAATATAACATTTAGATTATATAAATTTGTTTTAAATTTAGTCAAAATATAGATAATTGAGTGTTTGATTATATTATTTAAATAAATAAATATATATATATATATTAAATATAAAGGTCAGATAATATAATTATTTGAATGTATTTGTAATTATTTATTATAACAAATAAATAATATTGATTTAACGATATGCTTAATAAGTAAGTTTCGCACATAAGCCTCGATTTTATAGTAATAATATTAATGTCATACAATAAAGCTTTTCAATACATAATAATATCATAATTAAATAGAAATCATAAATTTATACATATATACTAAATGTATAAAATATATATTATTGATATAACACACATAAGCACATAATTTAAAACTTTTTTGAAAGCATTTTATTTTATGTAAAATAAAAGCCCACTGAAAACTTGTGTGAATACAGAGAATACTCTTTTTAATAGATTGTGGAAACAATCAAATAGTTTGGTTTAATCAACTTTTAAATAGACATCAAAAATAATGATAAATAATTTGACAAAATTAGTTGAAGAAATTGTTTGAAATAAAAAAAGTGATCAAACATAAGATTTGCATATATTTTATATGAGTAATAAAGTAATGGGACGGACGGATAGATTACACAATAAGTGGCCACAAATTATTGGATCACTATATTTAATAGCACAACACACTCGATGATCAAAACCAATAGTTGTCTAAAATGGCAAATCAAATGCAATCTTAATGTAATATAATGTGAGTGATCTGTGATCTACTCTAAACACTATCAATACTATCGTTTTGCAACTACAGTATCATCAGTACGTCCATCACTATAACCATCAATAGATGAACATCTCTACAGCACAGCTATAGGCCATTATCTTATATAATAGAGTTTACATGCATTTCAACTCAAACACTAATGCTTTACTAACAGTATGATAGGTTAGGGCGCAGATGCCATTCCTCACATATACACATATACCACACAACCTCATCAACCATCGGATCCATCCATTGTAGATGCTATACAAGGGTAGACTTGACTGTATGGATATGTGTATTGCTGTGAACCTACACTACAATACTACTGTATAAACATATACAATGTGTGTACAGAAATAGCACACCAGGTCTGGTAGTTATGCCAGTCGTGGCACTGGATCTCTAGCAATGAGCTTAAATGTGAACAACCAAATTGATCGACACATACATTGCCACTACCACTGTATCACTACTACAGTTTGACTGACACATCCAAAACACTATACTGTACTATACTATCACTAGATTCATACTTATAGATACCATTCCCTACAATTACTACCTATCACTACATACTATAAAATATATTCATTGCATTCATCAGTATTTAGCTATTATCGCATTCATTGTTAAACTACTTTAACTAAATTAAATGTTAGCCACAAATAAGATTCAATGCATTGTTAATTAACAATGAATTTGACTCATTAAATAATTTTATTAATTAATTTTGCTTTTTTATTTTTCTATACTATTTAATACAATATACTTGTTTTCATCAAAATGATGTACATTTCAATAAAGTGCACTATACTATAAAAGTATTATATTGTATAACAATATATCTATTATATGATCAGCCAAAGTGTATAACATTTATAACTACAAAAAAGTCTGAACTGAATCTAAATTAGATGAAAATGTTATGACTTTTGTTACGCTCAATATTTTATCTCACATTTTATATTATTATCATAACTTGAAAATTCTTAACTACTATATTATAATAAACTGTAAACCGTGTATTTTCTAACATATCATATATATACATAAATTACATGTATTATACTGAATTATTATTATACCATTAATAAAAATATTTTTCTTAAATAAAGATACTGTATTTTACATTATCACATTCAAAAAAATGTAATGTATATATACTGTATATAAATAGAAATTCAGAAATAAATATACGAAATACTATATTTTATTATATATATCACGTATTAAAATAATATTCAGTATAAGTTGAATGTTCAGTATATCTAAAATGTAAAAATATTAAATATTTAAAAATTAATTTCAACAATTATTACCTGAGTGTAATTATTTAAATCAAAATACTATAAAAATACTGCAATATACTATATAATGTAAATAATAGAAATATATAATATACAAAATTGTTAATTAGTAATATTAATAATTGTTTGACAATTGTTTTAACATATATTTTTCTTGGATATATTGAAATGCTTACAAATCTAATATACAATTTCTACGATATCTATTATAACCAAACAAGCGGAACAATTACGCAATATTGGGTTCATATTAGTGTTAAAAGAGTTTCGGTTCAATAGATAAATGTTTTTGATAACAAATATATTAAAAGAGAAATAATGTCTATTATTGATATATTTAATAGTATATGAGTCAAAACTAATAAAATAAGCTTGTTGCTTTACAATACTATATGTTTGCGCAATTGCTCTGTTGATTATTAAAAATTAAATATTATGTAATAAAATATTTAATTTTAATTAAAATATACTATTTATTTAGATTTTTTAGATTTAGATATAATAGATTAAATAAATATAATTTAATTATTTTTTTCAAATTTCACTCCTTTAGTGCTCTATTGAAATTGTTCTCAAAATATCAATAATATATAATTATTATAGTTATTCAGTCAACTATTGAGATATTAGGTTTGGATTGTTTTCAGAAAAATATTTAATATTATGTAAAATATTGTAAAACCTATAAATACAGTATATATAATATAATAATTTATTAGTGAATTTTAATTTGAAGTTTTAATGTATAGGTTAATAAAAAATAATTATTATCAGAAAATAATTTTATTTATAATTTTAATATATATCACGAATCAGATCCTCCAGTCATTTTGGTGGACATACAAACTCATGAGTATAAGCGCCAAATCATAAAAATAATTGTTTTGATTAAAAACAATAAATTATTAATTAGCTATTGTATTTATTTTAATTGTTATAATGTATATTAATAAAATTTTTAGTTTAAATGCTAAAATATTTTTTTTTTAATTTGAATAAAATTTATTATTACATGTATTCTCTAGATATTTATGAAAAAACAATAAAATTAAATATAATACAGTATATCACACATAATACATATTAAATTTTATTATAAATAAAGTTTAATATTTTTCGTTTATTAAAAAACACTAATTTTGTATCCAATCATTAGGCGAAAAATAAAAATTAGTTGTATTCTTGAAATTTTGTCGAAAAAATTATTTATTTAAAATTTAATAAATGTTAACATAATATTTTAAATAATATTTTATTTTTATTAGATATATATTAATAATGAAGATAATATATATATATATAGGTGATATAAATTTATAGGTTATAGTATATATATATACAATTTATATAATTTTTATCAAAATAATATATTTATTATTATTTAAACCATTTATTTTTTCTCTTCTCAACTCAATTCTAATCAACGCTTAATTAGTTATATAATACAATTTTAATGATTTATAAATATAGTTATAGATTATACTGTAAATTAGTGAATAAAATTATGAAAAAAACGTTTCTGGACTCAATCGTTATGTAAAACATACTTATACTGTTATATTAATTAATTTAGATTTTTAAAATATATATAATAAGTACATTTAATATGTATTAGTTATTATTAGAATAAAAGTCACGACAAAAAAATATTTTACCCAAATTGCAAAAAAATAATAATTTGAATAGATTACAGTCTCAATAATTAAATATATTTATATACTATGTAGTCACGCGTATACTTTTTTGTTATAAAGTTTGTTTAGCAATACGTAGCGGAATTACAGGGATCACTTTATCGTATTGCTAACAAACCTGTTTAGCATTGATTCAAGCGCTAGACTATTGGCACTACTATTTATACGGTAATAAAATTATTGTTTATTCAGATCATAATCCTCTCCGTTGGCTTAATTCAATAAAAAAGCCGTCCACTAGACTATTCAATTGGTCACTCAGAATAGGTCAATATAACCCTGATATACGATACATAGCCGGTAAACATAATGTTGGTGCAGACCTATTAAGCCGAAACCCTGTACTTGAAGGTACAGACATATACACAGACACAAAATATATCAATTTATTAGAAATATCTAACAAACAATCAAAACATTTTGTTGATATACTTGACATAACAGATATCATTGAAACACAAAAATGTTATTTAAATAATTTACCCAAACATTGTATATTAGATAATAATCTCATAATAAGACAAACAGCAGATATGAAACGTATTTATATACCCGAATCAATAACTAAAAAACTATTAACTAATTGTCATAACATGTTTGGACATATAGGTGCCCACAAAATGGTTCAATTAATCTGTAATTTGTGTCAAAAATCTGTAATTTAACTGTAAAAAAAATCAAAAATATGTGTAAATTTATTTAATAAATTGTTTAATTTAAATGTTTGTTCATTACTTAAGTGATTTGAATTAAGCAATTCAAATGTGTTTATCTCATAACTTTTATTATTTGTATTTGAATAATTAGATAGTATTTCACTCTTAATTATTTTATTGTTTTTATAGTAATTTTGAAATATTTTCAAATTATCTGTTTGATTGAGATTAAATAATTGTATTAAATTTAATCCTATAACTAAACTATAGTTACAATTTTCAATTACATGTAAAATACATGTATGTGTTGTATAACCTATTGTTAAATCTATTTTTACGAGACCTAAGCAATTGCCTAAATTGCTAATAGTTTTAAAATTTATATTTTTATCAATAATAGTTAAATTTAATTTTTTAGCTAAATCGCTATTAATTATTGATATGTTAGCACCACAATCATATATTGCATAAAATATATTGTTATTAACTATTGTTAATATTTTGATTAGATTGTGATGCTTAGGCCTCTGTTTTAGTTTAAATTAATGGCATTGATATCATTTTCATGCATATCTATACCATTAGATTGAGATTCAAATGTATTGATTTGAGTGTTATTTGTTTTGTTTGGGTATTGTTTTGTTTTATTTCGGCAATCGTTGGCCCAATGATATCGGCCTTTGAAACCAAGTTTGTCACATATAAGACAAGGAGAGGGAGGTTTACGCTTAGGTTTGTCTGATTTTGAATCATACCGTGGTTTCGGGATCTGTTTGATCGGTACATTAGGTTTGTTAGTAGACTGAAACCGTTTGATATTATTTTCGGCTGTTTTTGCAATGCTATAAAACTCGACAAAAGTTTTTGGTTTAACTGCCGTGAAATACTCAACCATTTTTGGGTTTAGGTTGTGTACCATAAGTGGTATCATTTGGGATTCAGTGAGTTTAGCGGCAATACCTAACCTACGCTTGGCCTCAAAATACTCTTTAATACCAGAGTTTACATCATATTTTAGATTAACAAACTCTATGATCGGTTCAACTATTTCGACACCGAAACGAGCTATCATTTTACATTTAATTGTGTCATACATATCATTATTATTGTTTTCTATATACCAGTTAAGAGCGTCGTCTTCGAGATAGTTGCCCAATAGGACTGACTTCTCGGTGTCGGACCACTTGTAATGTGTGGCCAACATCTCAAGCCTCTTAAACCAGTTTTCTATAGTGACCTTATCGGCCGTACCCTTAAATACTTGTATTTTTGGCTTACTGTGTGATGTCTTGAAACGAGAGCTGTCGTATACTTCCGTATCGGTTGAGTCGTCGTCAACAATGGTATGTAACACTTGGGCGCCAACACTGTTGGATTGATGAGGTGTAGGACTGGGAGGTGTGCTGTTGTTGTGGTCCAACTCTTTCTCTGCCGGTGCCTGTGATGGTGCTCTCTGTGCTCGACGTCTGGTCCTCTTTGCCGTCATTTTTGATGTGATCGATGGATGGATTGATTTTTTTATTGTTGTTATGTTTGGCCAACTCTTCGGCCGCTTCACTCGCCAATTGCTTTGCGACTGGTATTAAAACTCGGAAAATATTACACTCAACTGTAGTTATTATTAAAACTGTTATTAATGCACACAAAATTAAAAATTTGTGATTCATTTAATTTTAGGATTACTATATCCTGCCGACTAATCCATTATGATAGTGGGGTGGTAAGTAAACTTTGCATTTGTCTATAAAAAGTTTAACTTTTTCATATATATTTTTGACATAACAGATATCATTGAAACACAAAAATGTTATTTAAATAATTTACCCAAACATTGTATATTAGATAATAATCTCATAATAAGACAAACAGCAGATATGAAACGTATTTATATACCCGAATCAATAACTAAAAAACTATTAACTAATTGTCATAACATGTTTGGACATATAGGTGCCCACAAAATGGTTCAATTAATCACTAGTGCTTATTATGTCAAAAATATATATGAAAAAGTTAAACTTTTTATAGACAAATGCAAAGTTTGCCAAACAAACAAAATCAATAGAAAAACTAAACTAGGTTCATTGTCACAGATAGGCCCGGCCCGCAAACCGTTTGATATTATCTCTATTGACACTATAGGTGGGTTCAATGGCTATAATTCTCGCAAATGTTATATTCACTTAGCAATAGATAATTTTACTCGTTTTATATGGACAATGGCCTCAAGTACTCAAAATGCCAAAGATTTTATAAACTTAATTAATAATGTTTCACAAACACAAAAACCTAAACTAGTTTTGGCTGATCGCTATACAGGCATCAAATCTACTGAATTTTGTAATTATTTAACTAAAAACAATATTAAAATCATGTTTATAACAGCTAACTGTCCACAATCTAACGGGTTGTGTGAGAGAGCTAACCAAACAATGGTTACTAGACTTAGGTGCAAAATAAATGATAACAAACAAAACATTTGTTGGCCAAAACTTTTAACTGATTGTAACACTGAATACAACAATACAATACATAATGTAACAAAATTTTCGCCTAATTTTTTACTTTTTGGTGTTAAGCCATTTGAACAATACATGTATGGGTCAGATATTAGCATAGATAAGGCTAGAGATATAGCTTTTGAAAACTCAAATAAATGTCATGCAATTAATAAATCATATTATGATAAAAGTCATAATCCTATTGTATTAAATGAAAACGATTATGTTTTAGTAGATTATAAAAATAACATTTCTAGAAAAAAATTAGACCCTATAATGCATGGACCGTTCAAAGTGGTAAAACGATTGTCAAACATATCATACATTATTGAAATTGACAAAAAGGGTACGACATCTGATACATACCATATCTCTAAACTCAGACCATTTAGTCCCGACAGTCATCATAAAGAACGGGGATGTAGTGGTGATCAATAAAACTGCATTTAATCAAACATTTTTCTTATTTTAATTAACAAATATTTTTAACAAATACTGTATATTTATATTTTCCCACACATATCATACAAACAATATTCAATATACACTTAAAATAAACTATTGTATACCAATAAAAACTAACTACAAATATACCGACAAACACACCGACACCAGGTGCACACTGATGCCCAGATATCCAGGGTCAGTGTTGACCTCAGGGTACACATGGACAGTGGTCACTATAAATATACTGTACAGTGCATATCATAAAATGGGTATATAAGCCCTGTATCACTCTATACTGTATGTGATTGTCTCTCATGAGTATTGAAAGTTATACTCAAACTATTTTATCATTCAATGTATTTTTCATTTTAAATATTCAACAAATAAAGTTATTATTTTTAACTCAATTAAATCGACTGCAATTATTTAATAATAATATCTATAACTATTGTCGGATACCAACCCCACTATCTGACATATAGTTGTTTACCCGGGGGGGGGGGTTAGAGAGTTTTGTTACAATTATATGCAGTGTATTTTAGTGATTACATTTTTTTATCTAAAATTATTTTATGATTTAAAACATAGTATTTTAAAAATTAAATTCATCAAATTCAAAAATAATATCAAACGGTTTCAGTCTACTAACAAACCTAATGTACCGATCAAACAGATCCCGAAACCACGGTATGATTCAAAATCAGACAAACCTAAGCGTAAACCTCCCTCTCCTTGTCTTATATGTGACAAACTTGGTTTCAAAGGCCGATATCATTGGGCCAACGATTGCCGAAATAAAACAAAACAATACCCAAACAAAACAAATAACACTCAAATCAATACATTTGAATCTCAATCTAATGGTATAGATATGCATGAAAATGATATCAATGCCATTAATTTAAACTAAAACAGAGGCCTAAGCATCACAATCTAATCAAAATATTAACAATAGTTAATAACAATATATTTTATGCAATATATGATTGTGGTGCTAACATATCAATAATTAATAGCGATTTAGCTAAAAAAATTAAATTTAACTATTATTGATAAAAATATAAATTTTAAAACTATTAGCAATTTAGGCAATTGCTTAGGTCTCGTAAAAATAGATTTAACAATAGGTTATACAACACATACATGTATTTTACATGTAATTGAAAATTGTAACTATAGTTTAGTTATAGGATTAAATTTAATACAATTATTTAATCTCAATCAAACAGATAATTTGAAAATATTTCAAAATTACTATAAAAACAATAAAATAATTAAGAGTGAAATACTATCTAATTATTCAAATACAAATAATAAAAGTTATGAGATAAACACATTTGAATTGCTTAATTCAAATCACTTAAGTAATGAACAAACATTTAAATTAAACAATTTATTAAATAAATTTACACATATTTTTTCAATAGACAAGTATGATATCGGTATGATTAGTACCGAAATGTGTAAAATAGAGCTCACGAGCCAAATACCTATCAATTTGAGGGCATACCGGTGCTCACCGGCCGACCAAAAAACAATTAATGAACAAATTGTAAAACTATTACAAAAGGGTTTAATTAGGAAAAGTGTATCCCCATATAGTTTTCCCATCACTTTAGCCTTTAAACGCGATGAGGGAACCAAAAGTAGGCTAACAATTGATTATCGAAAGCTAAATAAGCTAACAGTTGCCGATAACTTCCCGTTCCCACTGTTTATGGATATCATAGACAAACTAAGGGACTGCGAATATTTCACGACATTAGACATAACTAGCGGTTTCTGGCATTTAAGGGTTGACCCAAAAGATGTCCACAAAACAGCATTTGTTACGGTAGACCAACACTATGAGTGGTTAGCTATGCCTTTCGGATACCGGAACTCTCCGATGATATTTCAAAGAGTTATTTCAAATATACTGAAAAAACATAATTTAAATAATTTTTCCCAAAACTATTTGGATGACATAATTATTTATTCACAATCAATAGATGAACATTTAAAACACATTGAATTAGTATTCAATGCATTTAAATATGAAAACATTAAACTAAAGCTATCTAAATGTAAATTTGCCGAAAAACAGGTAAAATATTTAGGACATAACATTACATTAAATAAATATTCACCAATTAATGATAATTTGATAGCAATAAAAAATTTCCCTAAACCTAATAATACAAAACAAATACAATCATTTTTAGGTAAAATAAATTTTTATTATAAATTTATACCTAAAGCTAACAAAACATTAGAACCATTATATAAATTACTTAAAAAAGATACACAATTTGTATGGAGTAATGATTGCGATATAGCATTCAAATACATTAAAAATTATTTAATTAGTACACCAGTGCTAGCTATATATAATCCTAATAGGGAATGTATTTTATATACCGACGCCAGCAAATCAGGTACCGGTGCTGTACTCAAGCAAATACAAAATGATGGTACAGTACATCCAATTGCATATTTTTCCCGCAAATTACTTAATTACCAACAAAATTATAATATCTCTGAATTAGAGTGTTTAGCATTGATTCAAGCGCTAGACTATTGGCACTACTATTTATACGGTAATAAAATTATTGTTTATTCAGATCATAATCCTCTCCGTTGGCTTAATTCAATAAAAAAGCCGTCCACTAGACTATTCAATTGGTCACTCAGAATAGGTCAATATAACCCTGATATACGATACATAGCCGGTAAACATAATGTTGGTGCAGACCTATTAAGCCGAAACCCTGTACTTGAAGGTACAGACATATACACAGACACAAAATATATCAATTTATTAGAAATATCTAACAAACAATCAAAACATTTTGTTGATATACTTGACATAACAGATATCATTGAAACACAAAAATGTTATTTAAATAATTTACCCAAACATTGTATATTAGATAATAATCTCATAATAAGACAAACAGCAGATATGAAACGTATTTATATACCCGAATCAATAACTAAAAAACTATTAACTAATTGTCATAACATGTTTGGACATATAGGTGCCCACAAAATGGTTCAATTAATCACTAGTGCTTATTATGTCAAAAATATATATGAAAAAGTTAAACTTTTTATAGACAAATGCAAAGTTTGCCAAACAAACAAAATCAATAGAAAAACTAAACTAGGTTCATTGTCACAGATAGGCCCGGCCCGCAAACCGTTTGATATTATCTCTATTGACACTATAGGTGGGTTCAATGGCTATAATTCTCGCAAATGTTATATTTACTTAGCAATAGATAATTTTACTCGTTTTATATGGACAATGGCCTCAAGTACTCAAAATGCCAAAGATTTTATAAACTTAATTAATAATGTTTCACAAACACAAAAACCTAAACTAGTTTTGGCTGATCGCTATACAGGCATCAAATCTACTGAATTTTGTAATTATTTAACTAAAAACAATATTAAAATCATGTTTATAACAGCTAACTGTCCACAATCTAACGGGTTGTGTGAGAGAGCTAACCAAACAATGGTTACTAGACTTAGGTGCAAAATAAATGATAACAAACAAAACATTTGTTGGCCAAAACTTTTAACTGATTGTAACACTGAATACAACAATACAATACATAATGTAACAAAATTTTCGCCTAATTTTTTACTTTTTGGTGTTAAGCCATTTGAACAATACATGTATGGGTCAGATATTAGCATAGATAAGGCTAGAGATATAGCTTTTGAAAACTCAAATAAATGTCATGCAATTAATAAATCATATTATGATAAAAGTCATAATCCTATTGTATTAAATGAAAACGATTATGTTTTAGTAGATTATAAAAATAACATTTCTAGAAAAAAATTAGACCCTATAATGCATGGACCGTTCAAAGTGGTAAAACGATTGTCAAACATATCATACATTATTGAAATTGACAAAAAGGGTACGACATCTGATACATACCATATCTCTAAACTCAGACCATTTAGTCCCGACAGTCATCATAAAGAACGGGGATGTAGTGGTGATCAATAAAACTGCATTTAATCAAACATTTTTCTTATTTTAATTAACAAATATTTTTAACAAATACTGTATATTTATATTTTCCCACACATATCATACAAACAATATTCAATATACACTTAAAATAAACTATTGTATACCAATAAAAACTAACTACAAATATACCGACAAACACACCGACACCAGGTGCACACTGATGCCCAGATATCCAGGGTCAGTGTTGACCTCAGGGTACACATGGACAGTGGTCACTATAAATATACTGTACAGTGCATATCATAAAATGGGTATATAAGCCCTGTATCACTCTATACTGTATGTGATTGTCTCTCATGAGTATTGAAAGTTATACTCAAACTATTTTATCATTCAATGTATTTTTCATTTTAAATATTCAACAAATAAAGTTATTATTTTTAACTCAATTAAATCGACTGCAATTATTTAATAATAATATCTATAACTATTGTCGGATACCAACCCCACTATCTGACATATGCGTGTATTTGAATTCACCGTACACTAATATCTGACCCATACATGTATTGTTCAAATGGCTTAACACCAAAAAGTAAAAAATTAGGCGAAAATTTTGTTACATTATGTATTGTATTGTTGTATTCAGTGTTACAATCAGTTAAAAGTTTTGGCCAACAAATGTTTTGTTTGTTATCATTTATTTTGCACCTAAGTCTAGTAACCATTGTTTGGTTAGCTCTCTCACACAACCCGTTAGATTGTGGACAGTTAGCTGTTATAAACATGATTTTAATATTGTTTTTAGTTAAATAATTACAAAATTCAGTAGATTTGATGCCTGTATAGCGATCAGCCAAAACTAGTTTAGGTTTTTGTGTTTGTGAAACATTATTAATTAAGTTTATAAAATCTTTGGCATTTTGAGTACTTGAGGCCATTGTCCATATAAAACGAGTAAAATTATCTATTGCTAAGTGAATATAACATTTGCGAGAATTATAGCCATTGAACCCACCTATAGTGTCAATAGAGATAATATCAAACGGTTTGCGGGCCGGGCCTATCTGTGACAATGAACCTAGTTTAGTTTTTCTATTGATTTTGTTTGTTTGGCAAACTTTGCATTTGTCTATAAAAAGTTTAACTTTTTCATATATATTTTTGACATAATAAGCACTAGTGATTAATTGAACCATTTTGTGGGCACCTATATGTCCAAACATGTTATGACAATTAGTTAATAGTTTTTTAGTTATTGATTCGGGTATATAAATACGTTTCATATCTGCTGTTTGTCTTATTATGAGATTATTATCTAATATACAATGTTTGGGTAAATTATTTAAATAACATTTTTGTGTTTCAATGATATCTGTTATGTCAAGTATATCAACAAAATGTTTTGATTGTTTGTTAGATATTTCTAATAAATTGATATATTTTGTGTCTGTGTATATGTCTGTACCTTCAAGTACAGGGTTTCGGCTTAATAGGTCTGCACCAACATTATGTTTACCGGCTATGTATCGTATATCAGGGTTATATTGACCTATTCTGAGTGACCAATTGAATAGTCTAGTGGACGGCTTTTTTATTGAATTAAGCCAACGGAGAGGATTATGATCTGAATAAACAATAATTTTATTACCGTATAAATAGTAGTGCCAATAGTCTAGCGCTTGAATCAATGCTAAACACTCTAATTCAGAGATATTATAATTTTGTTGGTAATTAAGTAATTTGCGGGAAAAATATGCAATTGGATGTACTGTACCATCATTTTGTATTTGCTTGAGTACAGCACCGGTACCTGATTTGCTGGCGTCGGTATATAAAATACATTCCCTATTAGGATTATATATAGCTAGCACTGGTGTACTAATTAAATAATTTTTAATGTATTTGAATGCTATATCGCAATCATTACTCCATACAAATTGTGTATCTTTTTTAAGTAATTTATATAATGGTTCTAATGTTTTGTTAGCTTTAGGTATAAATTTATAATAAAAATTTATTTTACCTAAAAATGATTGTATTTGTTTTGTATTATTAGGTTTAGGGAAATTTTTTTTATTGCTATTTTATTGTACGACACGATACATATATCCAGGGTCAGTGTTGACCTCAGGGTACACATGGACAGTGGTCACTATAAATATACTGTACAGTGCATATCATAAAATGGGTATATAAGCCCTGTATCACTCTATACTGTATGTGATTGTCTCTCATGAGTATTGAAAGTTATACTCAAACTATTTTATCATTCAATGTATTTTTCATTTTAAATATTCAACAAATAAAGTTATTATTTTTAACTCAATTAAATCGACTGCAATTATTTAATAATAATATCTATAACTATTGTCGGATACCAACCCCACTATCTGACATATATCCTGCCGACTTGTAAAACATTAGTTGAATTTTACGGCATTTACTCATTTGACGCACCAATAGATTAAAAAAACTAATTTTATTTTTATTAAAACATTTTATTTTAATATGAAATTGTATTACAATTTAGTTTATATGTTGCAGTCGTGAAGCACAGGTATATCTAAGCATAAAATGTAAGGTCAGTGCTGACCCTTATATAGAGATTTTAGGCAATACTTGACCCATAAAATAGTCGGCCTTTGAAACCAAGTTTGTCACATATAAGACAAGGAGAGGGAGGTTTACGCTTAGGTTTGTCTGATTTTGAATCATACCGTGGTTTCGGGATCTGTTTGATCGGTACATTAGGTTTGTTAGTAGACTGAAACCGTTTGATATTATTTTCGGCTGTTTTTGCAATGCTATAAAACTCGACAAAAGTTTTTGGTTTAACTGCCGTGAAATACTCAACCATTTTTGGGTTTAGGTTGTGTACCATAAGTGGTATCATTTGGGATTCAGTGAGTTTAGCGGCAATACCTAACCTACGCTTGGCCTCAAAATACTCTTTAATACCAGAGTTTACATCATATTTTAGATTAACAAACTCTATGATCGGTTCAACTATTTCGACACCGAAACGAGCTATCATTTTACATTTAATTGTGTCATACATATCATTATTATTGTTTTCTATATACCAGTTAAGAGCGTCGTCTTCGAGATAGTTGCCCAATAGGACTGACTTCTCGGTGTCGGACCACTTGTAATGTGTGGCCAACATCTCAAGCCTCTTAAACCAGTTTTCTATAGTGACCTTATCGGCCGTACCCTTAAATACTTGTATTTTTGGCTTACTGTGTGATGTCTTGAAACGAGAGCTGTCGTATACTTCCGTATCGGTTGAGTCGTCGTCAACAATGGTATGTAACACTTGGGCGCCAACACTGTTGGATTGATGAGGTGTAGGACTGGGAGGTGTGCTGTTGTTGTGGTCCAACTCTTTCTCTGCCGGTGCCTGTGATGGTGCTCTCTGTGCTCGACGTCTGGTCCTCTTTGCCGTCATTTTTGATGTGATCGATGGATGGATTGATTTTTTTATTGTTGTTATGTTTGGCCAACTCTTCGGCCGCTTCACTCGCCAATTGCTTTGCGACTGGTATTAAAACTCGGAAAATATTACACTCAACTGTAGTTATTATTAAAACTGTTATTAATGCACACAAAATTAAAAATTTGTGATTCATTTAATTTTAGGATTACTATATCCTGCCGACTATATGTCAGATAGTGGGGTTGGTATCCGACAATAGTTATAGATATTATTATTAAATAATTGCAGTCGATTTAATTGAGTTAAAAATAATAACTTTATTTGTTGAATATTTAAAATGAAAAATACATTGAATGATAAAATAGTTTGAGTATAACTTTCAATACTCATGAGAGACAATCACATACAGTATAGAGTGATACAGGGCTTATATACCCATTTTATGATATGCACTGTACAGTATATTTATAGTGACCACTGTCCATGTGTACCCTGAGGTCAACACTGACCCTGGATATCTGGGCATCAGTGTGCACCTGGTGTCGGTGTGTTTGTCGGTATATTTGTAGTTAGTTTTTATTGGTATACAATAGTTTATTTTAAGTGTATATTGAATATTGTTTGTATGATATGTGTGGGAAAATATAAATATACAGTATTTGTTAAAAATATTTGTTAATTAAAATAAGAAAAATGTTTGATTAAATGCAGTTTTATTGATCACCACTACATCCCCGTTCTTTATGATGACTGTCGGGACTAAATGGTCTGAGTTTAGAGATATGGTATGTATCAGATGTCGTACCCTTTTTGTCAATTTCAATAATGTATGATATGTTTGACAATCGTTTTACCACTTTGAACGGTCCATGCATTATAGGGTCTAATTTTTTTCTAGAAATGTTATTTTTATAATCTACTAAAACATAATCGTTTTCATTTAATACAATAGGATTATGACTTTTATCATAATATGATTTATTAATTGCATGACATTTATTTGAGTTTTCAAAAGCTATATCTCTAGCCTTATCTATGCTAATATCTGACCCATACATGTATTGTTCAAATGGCTTAACACCAAAAAGTAAAAAATTAGGCGAAAATTTTGTTACATTATGTATTGTATTGTTGTATTCAGTGTTACAATCAGTTAAAAGTTTTGGCCAACAAATGTTTTGTTTGTTATCATTTATTTTGCACCTAAGTCTAGTAACCATTGTTTGGTTAGCTCTCTCACACAACCCGTTAGATTGTGGACAGTTAGCTGTTATAAACATGATTTTAATATTGTTTTTAGTTAAATAATTACAAAATTCAGTAGATTTGATGCCTGTATAGCGATCAGCCAAAACTAGTTTAGGTTTTTGTGTTTGTGAAACATTATTAATTAAGTTTATAAAATCTTTGGCATTTTGAGTACTTGAGGCCATTGTCCATATAAAACGAGTAAAATTATCTATTGCTAAGTAAATATAACATTTGCGAGAATTATAGCCATTGAACCCACCTATAGTGTCAATAGAGATAATATCAAACGGTTTGCGGGCCGGGCCTATCTGTGACAATGAACCTAGTTTAGTTTTTCTATTGATTTTGTTTGTTTGGCAAACTTTGCATTTGTCTATAAAAAGTTTAACTTTTTCATATATATTTTTGACATAATAAGCACTAGTGATTAATTGAACCATTTTGTGGGCACCTATATGTCCAAACATGTTATGACAATTAGTTAATAGTTTTTTAGTTATTGATTCGGGTATATAAATACGTTTCATATCTGCTGTTTGTCTTATTATGAGATTATTATCTAATATACAATGTTTGGGTAAATTATTTAAATAACATTTTTGTGTTTCAATGATATCTGTTATGTCAAGTATATCAACAAAATGTTTTGATTGTTTGTTAGATATTTCTAATAAATTGATATATTTTGTGTCTGTGTATATGTCTGTACCTTCAAGTACAGGGTTTCGGCTTAATAGGTCTGCACCAACATTATGTTTACCGGCTATGTATCGTATATCAGGGTTATATTGACCTATTCTGAGTGACCAATTGAATAGTCTAGTGGACGGCTTTTTTATTGAATTAAGCCAACGGAGAGGATTATGATCTGAATAAACAATCAAAACATTTTGTTGATATACTTGACATAACAGATATCATTGAAACACAAAAATGTTATTTAAATAATTTACCCAAACATTGTATATTAGATAATAATCTCATGGATTCCGGGATTAACATTACATTAAATAAATATTTAATATTTTTTTTAGTTAAATAATTACAAAATTCAGTAGATTTGATGCCTGTATAGCGATCAGCCAAAACTAGTTTAGGTTTTTGTGTTTGTGAAACATTATTAATTAAGTTTATAAAATCTTTGGCATTTTGAGTACTTGAGGCCATTGTCCATATAAAACGAGTAAAATTATCTATTGCTAAGTGAATATAACATTTGCGAGAATTATAGCCATTGAACCCACCTATAGTGTCAATAGAGATAATATCAAACGGTTTGCGGGCCGGGCCTATCTGTGACAATGAACCTAGTTTAGTTTTTCTATTGATTTTGTTTGTTTGGCAAACTTTGCATTTGTCTATAAAAAGTTTAACTTTTTCATATATATTTTTGACATAATAAGCACTAGTGATTAATTGAACCATTTTGTGGGCACCTATATGTCCAAACATGTTATGACAATTAGTTAATAGTTTTTTAGTTATTGATTCGGGTATATAAATACGTTTCATATCTGCTGTTTGTCTTATTATGAGATTATTATCTAATATACAATGTTTGGGTAAATTATTTAAATAACATTTTTGTGTTTCAATGATATCTGTTATGTCAAGTATATCAACAAAATGTTTTGATTGTTTGTTAGATATTTCTAATAAATTGATATATTTTGTGTCTGTGTATATGTCTGTACCTTCAAGTACAGGGTTTCGGCTTAATAGGTCTGCACCAACATTATGTTTACCGGCTATGTATCGTATATCAGGGTTATATTGACCTATTCTGAGTGACCAATTGAATAGTCTAGTGGACGGCTTTTTTATTGAATTAAGCCAACGGAGAGGATTATGATCTGAATAAACAATAATTTTATTACCGTATAAATAGTAGTGCCAATAGTCTAGCGCTTGAATCAATGCTAAACACTCTAATTCAGAGATATTATAATTTTGTTGGTAATTAAGTAATTTGCGGGAAAAATATGCAATTGGATGTACTGTACCATCATTTTGTATTTGCTTGAGTACAGCACCGGTACCTGATTTGCTGGCGTCGGTATATAAAATACATTCCCTATTAGGATTATATATAGCTAGCACTGGTGTACTAATTAAATAATTTTTAATGTATTTGAATGCTATATCGCAATCATTACTCCATACAAATTGTGTATCTTTTTTAAGTAATTTATATAATGGTTCTAATGTTTTGTTAGCTTTAGGTATAAATTTATAATAATTTTTGTAATTCGTCCGGGATAACAGGATACCGGAACTCTCCGATGATATTTCAAAGAGTTATTTCAAATATACTGAAAAAACATAATTTAAATAATTTTTCCCAAAACTATTTGGATGACATAATTATTTATTCACAATCAATAGATGAACATTTAAAACACATTGAATTAGTATTCAATGCATTTAAATATGAAAACATTAAACTAAAGCTATCTAAATGTAAATTTGCCGAAAAACAGGTAAAATATTTAGGACATAACATTACATTAAATAAATATTCACCAATTAATGATAATTTGATAGCAATAAAAAATTTCCCTAAACCTAATAATACAAAACAAATACAATCATTTTTAGGTAAAATAAATTTTTATTATAAATTTATACCTAAAGCTAACAAAACATTAGAACCATTATATAAATTACTTAAAAAAGATACACAATTTGTATGGAGTAATGATTGCGATATAGCATTCAAATACATTAAAAATTATTTAATTAGTACACCAGTGCTAGCTATATATAATCCTAATAGGGAATGTATTTTATATACCGACGCCAGCAAATCAGGTACCGGTGCTGTACTCAAGCAAATACAAAATGATGGTACAGTACATCCAATTGCATATTTTTCCCGCAAATTACTTAATTACCAACAAAATTATAATATCTCTGAATTAGAGTGTTTAGCATTGATTCAAGCGCTAGACTATTGGCACTACTATTTATACGGTAATAAAATTATTGTTTATTCAGATCATAATCCTCTCCGTTGGCTTAATTCAATAAAAAAGCCGTCCACTAGACTATTCAATTGGTCACTCAGAATAGGTCAATATAACCCTGATATACGATACATAGCCGGTAAACATAATGTTGGTGCAGACCTATTAAGCCGAAACCCTGTACTTGAAGGTACAGACATATACACAGACACAAAATATATCAATTTATTAGAAATATCTAACAAACAATCAAAACATTTTGTTGATATACTTGACATAACAGATATCATTGAAACACAAAAATGTTATTTAAATAATTTACCCAAACATTGTATATTAGATAATAATCTCATAATAAGACAAACAGCAGATATGAAACGTATTTATATACCCGAATCAATAACTAAAAAACTATTAACTAATTGTCATAACATGTTTGGACATATAGGTGCCCACAAAATGGTTCAATTAATCACTAGTGCTTATTATGTCAAAAATATATATGAAAAAGTTAAACTTTTTATAGACAAATGCAAAGTTTGCCAAACAAACAAAATCAATAGAAAAACTAAACTAGGTTCATTGTCACAGATAGGCCCGGCCCGCAAACCGTTTGATATTATCTCTATTGACACTATAGGTGGAGCTATCATTTTACATTTAATTGTGTCATACATATTATTATTATTCTTTTCTATATACCAGTTAAGAGCGTCGTCTTCGAGATAGTTGCCCAATAGGACTGACTTCTCGGTGTCGGACCACTTGTAATGTGTGGCCAACATCTCAAGCCTCTTAAACCAGTTTTCTATAGTGACCTTATCGGCCGTACCCTTAAATACTTGTATTTTTGGCTTACTGTGTGATGTCTTGAAACGAGAGCTGTCGTATACTTCCGTATCGGTTGAGTCGTCGTCAACAATGGTATGTAACACTTGGGCGCCAACACTGTTGGATTGATGAGGTGTAGGACTGGGAGGTGTGCTGTTGTTGTGGTCCAACTCTTTCTCTGCCGGTGCCTGTGATGGTGCTCTCTGTGCTCGACGTCTGGTCCTCTTTGCCGTCATTTTTGATGTGATCGATGGATGGATTGATTTTTTTATTGTTGTTATGTTTGGCCAACTCTTCGGCCGCTTCACTCGCCAATTGCTTTGCGACTGGTATTAAAACTCGGAAAATATTACACTCAACTGTAGTTATTATTAAAACTGTTATTAATGCACACAAAATTAAAAATTTGTGATTCATTTAATTTTAGGATTACTATATCCTAGTTTTAATGTAGGACTAATTGTCTATCGTGTAATACGTGCATATCCGTGTACAACGATAACAGTATAATGTAATACGATAACGGGAGAGCCGTGGTTTAGCATTGATTCAAGCGCTAGACTATTGGCACTACTATTTATACGGTAATAAAATTATTGTTTATTCAGATCATAATCCTCTCCGTTGGCTTAATTCAATAAAAAAGCCGTCCACTAGACTATTCAATTGGTCACTCAGAATAGGTCAATATAACCCTGATATACGATACATAGCCGGTAAACATAATGTTGGTGCAGACCTATTAAGCCGAAACCCTGTACTTGAAGGTACAGACATATACACAGACACAAAATATATCAATTTATTAGAAATATCTAACAAACAATCAAAACATTTTGTTGATATACTTGACATAACAGATATCATTGAAACACAAAAATGTTATTTAAATAATTTACCCAAACATTGTATATTAGATAATAATCTCATAATAAGACAAACAGCAGATATGAAACGTATTTATATACCCGAATCAATAACTAAAAAACTATTAACTAATTGTCATAACATGTTTGGACATATAGGTGCCCACAAAATGGTTCAATTAATCACTAGTGCTTATTATGTCAAAAATATATATGAAAAAGTTAAACTTTTTATAGACAAATGCAAAGTTTGCCAAACAAACAAAATCAATAGAAAAACTAAACTAGGTTCATTGTCACAGATAGGCCCGGCCCGCAAACCGTTTGATATTATCTCTATTGACACTATAGGTGGGTTCAATGGCTATAATTCTCGCAAATGTTATATTTACTTAGCAATAGATAATTTTACTCGTTTTATATGGACAATGGCCTCAAGTACTCAAAATGCCAAAGATTTTATAAACTTAATTAATAATGTTTCACAAACACAAAAACCTAAACTAGTTTTGGCTGATCGCTATACAGGCATCAAATCTACTGAATTTTGTAATTATTTAACTAAAAACAATATTAAAATCATGTTTATAACAGCTAACTGTCCACAATCTAACGGGTTGTGTGAGAGAGCTAACCAAACAATGGTTACTAGACTTAGGTGCAAAATAAATGATAACAAACAAAACATTTGTTGGCCAAAACTTTTAACTGATTGTAACACTGAATACAACAATACAATACATAATGTAACAAAATTTTCGCCTAATTTTTTACTTTTTGGTGTTAAGCCATTTGAACAATACATGTATGGGTCAGATATTAGCATAGATAAGGCTAGAGATATAGCTTTTGAAAACTCAAATAAATGTCATGCAATTAATAAATCATATTATGATAAAAGTCATAATCCTATTGTATTAAATGAAAACGATTATGTTTTAGTAGATTATAAAAATAACATTTCTAGAAAAAAATTAGACCCTATAATGCATGGACCGTTCAAAGTGGTAAAACGATTGTCAAACATATCATACATTATTGAAATTGACAAAAAGGGTACGACATCTGATACATACCATATCTCTAAACTCAGACCATTTAGTCCCGACAGTCATCATAAAGAACGGGGATGTAGTGGTGATCAATAAAACTGCATTTAATCAAACATTTTTCTTATTTTAATTAACAAATATTTTTAACAAATACTGTATATTTATATTTTCCCACACATATCATACAAACAATATTCAATATACACTTAAAATAAACTATTGTATACCAATAAAAACTAACTACAAATATACCGACAAACACACCGACACCAGGTGCACACTGATGCCCAGATATCCAGGGTCAGTGTTGACCTCAGGGTACACATGGACAGTGGTCACTATAAATATACTGTACAGTGCATATCATAAAATGGGTATATAAGCCCTGTATCACTCTATACTGTATGTGATTGTCTCTCATGAGTATTGAAAGTTATACTCAAACTATTTTATCATTCAATGTATTTTTCATTTTAAATATTCAACAAATAAAGTTATTATTTTTAACTCAATTAAATCGACTGCAATTATTTAATAATAATATCTATAACTATTGTCGGATACCAACCCCACTATCTGACATATAGTCGGCAGGATTGTTAACCTGTCCGGGAAGCCCCCAACCCACTACATGGCCACCAATTCAAAAGCATGTAAGGAAATCAGCATCCGGTATGGTCCCGTCAACAACACGGTCGGGAAACTCCGGGACCAATAGTCCGACCATATCGTTAACTAGGCTACGGCCTCAAGTGGACACACCACCTCGACGGGACTGGACTCGGAAGCACCGATCACCGCGGGAAACAAATATCCGACGGGACTGGAATTGGAAGAACCGAACCGCCGCGGGAAACAAATACCCGACGGGACTGGAATCGGAAGAACCAAACCGCCGCGGAAAACTGACACCCGACTGGACTCGGAAGCACCGAACCGCCGCCGGAAACAAATCGCAAGATTTAAATAATAAGTTTAATTAAAAAAAATGAGTCAATAATTATGAATTTAATTTTTAAAATACTATGTTTTAAATCATAAAATAATTTTAGATAAAAAAATGTAATCACTAAAATACACTGCATATAATTGTAACAAAACTCTCTAACCCCCCCCCCCCCGGGTAAACAACTTAAAACAGAGGGATGTAAAGTATAAACACTTTATGTTTGAAAATAACTTTAAAATATCTATATTTCACTAAAATATAGCAATAATTTAATTATCAAATAGACTTAAATTTAGCATTTTTGCCATTTATAGAAAGTATTCACTTTCTATATGTTTATTACTTTTCAAATAACTGCCGACTATTTTATGGGTCAAGTATTGCCTAAAATCTCTATATAAGGGTCAGCACTGACCTTACATTTTATGCTTAGATATACCTGTGCTTCACGACTGCAACATATAAACTAAATTGTAATACAATTTCATATTAAAATAAAATGTTTTATTTTTATTAAAACATTTTATTTTAATATGAAATTGTATTACAATTTAGTTTATATGTTGCAGTCGTGAAGCACAGGTATATCTAAGCATAAAATGTAAGGTCAGTGCTGACCCTTATATAGAGATTTTAGGCAATACTTGACCCATAAAATAGTCGGCAGTTATTTGAAAAGTAATAAACATATAGAAAGTGAATACTTTCTATAAATGGCAAAAATGCTAAATTTAAGTCTATTTGATAATTAAATTATTGCTATATTTTAGTGAAATATAGATATTTTAAAGTTATTTTCAAACATAAAGTGTTTATACTTTACATCCCTCTGTTTTAAGTTGTTTACCCGGGGGGGGGGGGGGGTTAGAGAGTTTTGTTACAATTATATGCAGTGTATTTTAGTGATTACATTTTTTTATCTAAAATTATTTTATGATTTAAAACATAGTATTTTAAAAATTAAATTCATAATTATTGACTCATTTTTTTTAATTAAACTTATTATTTAAATCTTGCGATTTGTTTCCGGCGGCGGTTCGGTGCTTCCGAGTCCAGTCGGGTGTCAGTTTTCCGCGGCGGTTTGGTTCTTCCGATTCCAGTCCCGTCGGGTATTTGTTTCCCGCGGCGGTTCGGTTCTTCCAATTCCAGTCCCGTCGGATATTTGTTTCCCGCGGTGATCGGTGCTTCCGAGTCCAGTCCCGTCGAGGTGGTGTGTCCACTTGAGGCCGTAGCCTAGTTAACGATATGGTCGGACTATTGGTCCCGGAGTTTCCCGACCGTGTTGTTGACGGGACCATACCGGATGCTGATTTCCTTACATGCTTTTGAATTGGTGGCCATGTAGTGGGTTGGGGGCTTCCCGGACAGGTTAACAATCCTGCCGACTTGTAAAACATTAGTTGAATTTTACGGCATTTACTCATTTGACGCACCAATAGATTAAAAAAACTAATTTTATTTTTATTAAAACATTTTATTTTAATATGAAATTGTATTACAATTTAGTTTATATGTTGCAGTCGTGAAGCACAGGTATATCTAAGCATAAAATGTAAGGTCAGTGCTGACCCTTATATAGAGATTTTAGGCAATACTTGACCCATAAAATAGTCGGCAGTTATTTGAAAAGTAATAAACATATAGAAAGTGAATACTTTCTATAAATGGCAAAAATGCTAAATTTAAGTCTATTTGATAATTAAATTATTGCTATATTTTAGTGAAATATAGATATTTTAAAGTTATTTTCAAACATAAAGTGTTTATACTTTACATGTATAAGTTATTATAATTTATTTATATAAAAATTGGTTTATAAAAGAATTGTATGTTATATTAAATTTACAATTTATAGTCACTTGTGTCGCGTAACACAAATCGATTATAACAAACATTTCATTTTCTTATAAATTATCGAAATAAATCACTTTTTAAATTTAATAGTATTATATGATATATAAAATGTTTAGTTAGTATATGATATAAAATAGTTGATATATCCTTCTTAAAAAATGTAATATTAAGAAACTAATGTTTATATTTAATGAAATTTATACTTATGTGACATAACGGATAAGGATATACTGTATAAAATGACATAAAATATAACTTATTTTTATATTGTTTCTAAATGTTTTTTTTAATGTAATTTAGTTATCCTTTTGACTATTATAGAGTATTAAAAAGTTTTAATTAAACAAAAATATAATTAATAAATAAATATTTTTGAATATGCAATGATAAAACAATCGAAATAGAAAACTATTAAAAATTGTTCAATTTTTTATAATTAATATATGTTATCTTGTTAATTTCTTTATAAATTAATATAAATATTTAATTTTCTTAATTGTAAAATTGCATGCTATTACGAATTAGTAAAATTGCAATTACCAGTATATTAAAATGTACTGTAAAAACATTTAACAAAAATAACTTTTCTTATTTTTATTACACTTTTAAACAAATAAGTGTTAATATATTGTAATTGGAATAAAACATATCATCAAATAATTCAAATAAAATTTAAAAATTATCGAATAATTATTTGTTATTCATTTTCCTTTTAGTAAACAAATGTTTATATTTATATAAAAAAATTAAATTAAATTGTGTTGTAATTTCACACAATTACCAGACAATGCAAGTGTGAATTTGACAATATCTTAACAACACTAACGAGTTATAAATGATATGCATCTCACTGTACATACAGTATACTGTATGTTAAAACAATTGTTATTTAATATTAATTACTAAAAAATAATATCATAATTATTATAAATGAAAATATTTAGACTATTTTTATTTTCTATGAGCTTATATTAGAAACAATATCTAAATAAATAATTACAGTATTATATAATGCATATCTAATAAATTAAACCAATATTTTTTTAAACAATAATAATAATAATAATATGAAATGTAAAATACTAACTTAAATAAATATTAAATTATAGCATAACAATAAAAAATAATTTTGTAAACAAGTATTTTCATTTTCAAATATATAAATTTTGTTTTTATTAAAATATTATTTCTTTATTAATTTAATTATAATCTGAAAATCTAAATCTTCTTAATTATAAATGTTATTTAAAAATTTTAAACTATTATTTAGCTCTTATCGTTGATGTCTATAATAATTTTAAGCAAAAAAATAATTATAGAATAGATAAATAAAAAATTTTATGTTTTATTTATATTTTATTAATTATCATCAAAATATAATTAATAAATCAATAGATAAATCAGTTTAGAAAAAGATATTCGTGAAAATATAAAAAATATTAATAATTTTTATCAATTCCACTAAAAATTAAATAAAAAATTCTACATTATTTTTTAATTTATAACTCGATTTCATAATTTATTAAAATTGAAAAAATAATTAAAATTTATTTATTATTTTCTATTATAATTAAATATTAATCTAATCAAATCCTATATAAATATTAAAATATATTTATTATACCGGAATATCAAATAATAGAAAATCTTATTTGTTTTGTTTGATTTAAGTATCAAATAAGCTATAAATTATATTTTATACTATTATTAAATAAAACAGAAAAATAGTAATATTTTATAGTATATCTCAATATAACATATAATCTCAGTAATGGATAACATATTTATTGTCTATACATCACATATAGTAATATAAAGTATTAATATTATACAGTATTTAACAATTGCTTAACAGTATTACATTATTGTATAGTATAGTATACTTTATGCTATAATACTTTCTAAAACAATAAGGCATCCATACTTAATGGACGTCCACATATATTACAAACGAGAGGTTAATTAAATTATTGTTGATTTAGTAAGAATTTAAAAATAAATAAATAAATGATCTATAAAATATAGACGTCCTTTAAAAATTTACCCATTTTTAATTTATAAAGTAAATAAGTATTATATTGAAAATTCTAAACAATAAACTAGTATTTTATTTTAGAAATAATATAAGTACATAAAAAGATTTTTTGAAAATAAATTGAAATTATAATAAAGTTAACTTATGGTTAATTGAAATAATATCTAAATGTATTTTTCCTTTATGTTCAATAGTTTTATTCAATAACAATATGCAAATAAATTTAAATGATAATAATATTTGTTGTTAAATATCGTTTTGAAAATACTATATTATATGAAAATTTTTGCCAAATAAAATACATTTTACAAATAAATAATAATATATAATACAAATTAAACAAAATTTTTATTTTAGTTGTATTATTTTGTAAAGTTTAACTTCAATTAAGCAATTGAATAAATGTCAAACAATTAATATTAAGTTAATATTATAAATTACTTAAATATAATTTTGCAAATTTTAAACTACATTTAATTATTAATTATTTGCATTAAACTTCAGTAAGTATATGATTACTATAGGACTCCTCTAATTTGCAATATATTGAATAAATGATAGAAAATGTGAACAAACCTCTGATAATTCAGATGTAATTTTATTGAAGGCTGTGATCCATCGGACTCGTGCTCTGGACAGACCTTCAGGGTTTGAATTACTAGAAAGACTTGTTGTCAGACTTGATGTCATCATCAATGAAGAAGGCGCTGGTATTTCACTTTTTGGAGGACTTTTACAAATATCATCACTAAATTTAACAGTTTTTGGTTCACCGGAAGGTCTGTTATCACTTTTGATAGCACTGTGCGGAAGAGTACTGGGAATCGATGGCATTTCATTGGCAAAGTCATTGATTTCATCGACAGGTATTGTTTCGATTGTACTTTTATGTACTACACTATCGTTTTGATCATTAAATGTGTCACTATTTTGATCAATACTATTCTTAGGAGTGATAAACTGTGGCGATTGCTTGTCAGTGGTTCCCATTGCTGGTAATGACTCGTCGAAGTGGTCTTCTTCGACAGTCTGCCAAATGGTTGACTCGGTTTGCGCTGAACTCTTCCACTGTTCCTTCTTCTTGTCTGAATTCTTGCGGATCCATTGAAACTCATTTGGCAATTGATTATCAATAGTTTCGTTGTTCCAATTGTTAACAGTTCCGGCACTTAATTCAAGATTATTGTTTCGTTGTAATAATTGTTGATTTGTATTATTTATATTATTATTAACACTATTATTAACACCACTATTAACACCACTATTAACACTATTATTAACACTATTACTACTATTATTAATAAATTGATTATTATTATAATTATTATCAATAACTAAATCATTTTGGAGGACAGTGTTTGGTGCGACAGTATCCACATAACTGTTATAATCATTTAAATCATATTTGTCTTCATCTTTGAATGTTTCGTCAACACTATAGTATTGATCAGTTAATTCAGGTCTTTGTTGATCATAACTGGTCTCATAATCATTATATTGAATTTGACGGTTAGATTCAAAATTTTCTTCATAGTGTTCAAAACATCCCTGTCTTTCAAGGCTAGGCTTACGGAGAGGCAGTTTTCGTTGTGGAACTGTTGGTCGAGACCTATGAAAGTTGGGAATCGGCATATGATTCACATCATTGATATTATTATAATCCATTTGATTGAAATACTGAGAGTTTTGTAAATCAGTATTTATTTGATTATTTGGAAAGTTTGGAGTTTCTATATTTTGATTAACATTATTAACAAAAGAATTTTTTCGGGTTTTATCACTAATCTGAGGTAATGTCCGTCTTTTTGGACGACTATTATAAGAAAGAGGTTCTTCTGGAAAACTATTTTGATAATTATTTTGATCGCTACCATAATAATCATAATTTGGGTTAGGATTATAGGATTTATGTACCGGTAATTGATTTGAATCATAGGATTGATTAGGATTTTCATCAAAGCTATTATGCATTTGATTTGATTGGTTCACACAATCAAACGACTCTTCTGCGGACATATCATTGACGTAATGGCCAGAAGTGTAGTCGCGATCAATGGTATCTAAGGCCCGTTGTGTGAATTGAGCGGCACTAGCGAAGTGTGAGGTCGAGCTGTTTGCGTGATGTGCTGAAGTGCAGGGCTGTTGTAATGGATAACTAACATCACTGGTATAATCACTATCTTCAGAGAGTCCCGAATAAAGTTGGTTTGCGTGAGGATTGAAACGAGTTCTCTGTTCCTGATTCCAGGCAATCATTTCCTGTTCCATATAAGTGTTAAGATATTGCAATTTGCGGCTAAACTCTCCCACGTCATCGATCTGTAACTCATAAGGCGGTTCAAAGTGTGCTTCAAGTAGAAGATGATGACCAGTTGGTGTATGAGTGCCACACACTTCACCATTTATTATCTCTAGTTCTGCATCCAATGATAGCCATTGTCCTTCAGCCACTTCAGTAGCAAATTGGATGTTAATTAGAGGCATCCAATTGGTTCCAATCAATTTATCCCATAGAAGACCTTTGTTCCATAATTCTATGACAAGACCAGTATCTATGCGATTCGTCTCAAACATAAAGTCCTGTTCCCAACAAGGATTACAACCCTTTACTGTTACTGTCGTTGACTTAACATTCTGGAGCTTAAGTGTCACATAAGTACTGAATTGAGCTGTAATTACAAGAGAATCAGTTAATTCACTTCAATATAATATAATATTCTTCAAATACATACCATCATTGCCTTCGAGTTGAGCCCTCCGGACTGTCACACAAAGCAAAGACATATTGTTACCAAAGTTCAATATTTCGTTAATGGATCAAATCGACGATCAAAAACATTATATTTAAAATTATTTGTATTAAACATTTGGTACAATATATTCAAATTAGTAAAACAAACAAAAAATTAATATCAAAGACATCGCTTCTTAGATGACGTCATTCTGATGTCAAGCTTTTCGGTATAACGGAAATTACAAACAAATGACTGTAATGTGGATCAGCTATGGAGGTATGAAAGCGTATAATATATATAAATTATATGTGAATACCAGTATATGATGTATACTATACCGTATATATAGTATAAAATCGACCAGAATTTTACATTCAGAATATATGTTCTGAAATATTAGTGACAGCCCTATAGGCTCCACCTAACCATTTGCTAATAGAGCACTAATACCATACTTTTAATATATATTCTCTGATGACAATCGCAATGTCATAGCAATACCTGTGCTCTAACAGGTGTTTTCATTAATAACTCTATAATAATTGTTTTATTTGTTATTTTAAGATATTATTTTATTTGGAATTACTATACAGTTATTATTTATATTGTTTTGCATATAATCATTACAATAAAAAACAATTTTAAGATTTTTTTTTATAAATATTCAACTATGTTACAGAATTTGTTAAATAATAATAATTATTATTATTTATTATAAATTAAAATCTTTAATTCCCATTAAGTTATATGAATATATATATATATATATATATATATATATATATATATATATATTAGAAAATGAAATAATGAATTAAATGAACCAAAATATATTATGTTTTATTAACAATCGTTTTGATCAAACCACTAGAATTAAAGAATATAAGCATAAAATTAATATTTAATTAAAATAATGATAAAATCATTAAACTTTAACTCACATGAATATAACTATGTTCTTGAAGTTGAGATGCGTTGATGTGATCATTGATTAAAGTTTGTGAGAATTGTTGGTGCATTAAAGTCACTTCTTGTTGTCGACCGTGTTCTCCAAACTGGCCGTAAAGATCTTCAAAAATATATAAACATTTTATAAAGTTATGGTCGATGTATACAATTAGAGTCAATATATAAATTAGTATACCTTTAAGTAAAGATGTGGCCCAAAGTTGAACGTGAATGTCTGGTATCTTACTGGCCAATTGCATAGCCGGAGTAACCATATTCATACTTTCACGACTATCAATCAATCAATCAATTATTATAAATTATTTAAACTCTTATTTAAAGATATCATTTGATATACCTATTCCCAGAAGCATAGAATATATGACCCAAGAGGACGAGTGAACAAGAAGTTAGTCGATTAAGATCTTCTCCGTTCGCCATTTTCAATGTTTCTCTTAAATATCGCCTTTTGATTTAATAAATAATTAAAGTAAATAACTTGGTTTTTATTGCAATAATTATGGACATACTTAGCATCATTATATCGTGACTGAAAAAATGAGTTCAATCCCAATACATAATAAGCTGCCGCTTTCAGGCTTTGAGATCTATAATATAATATAAAATATGTTAAATATTTGAAAATTAATTAAATTAGTTTAATAATACATACACTGAGGGAAGGGTTTCGGGATTTAATTTTCCCAATAAGTCATTTAATTCTCTTTCGCGTTTATTCCTTAAGTAAACAATGGCTAAATTCAAACTGGTCATTACCCGCAGTTCGGTACAGGCACTCGGTATCTAAAACGGCCAAAATATAACACATATATCTTGTTATATATACATATATAATATATATAAACATACTCTTAAAGCAGTGGCCAGTTGTGCTTCAGCTGCATCTGTTTGATTCATAGACATGGCATACATTCCTAAAAGTGCGTGAATTAACGGCTTATGTCTTATCTTAAGTTTTGGGTCTCCATAACATATTTGGAGTGCTTGTACTGTCTATTATCACAAAAATAAAAATATTATTACCGATAATTATAATTTTCATTAAATTTACTCTTATAATGATAATACCTCTTTGATGGCTAAAGTTCTGTTACCCATAACCAGCCGACACATTGCTATGTGCTCTAAGAGAAGCAATTGAAATGTGTTGAGCATTGGATGAGTGCCTACAGCTAATTATTAAATGCAAAAAATTAAATTATGTTTTTTGTTTTAATTTAAATTATTAACCTTTAAGTTTCTCGATTTGCATTAATGCCTTTTCAGTATATTTCTGAGCCTTATCCATATATCCGGCTTGCATTGAGTGAAGTACTGTCACCTGATATTATTTGATATGATATCACATTATAGTTTATTGTTTTAATTTTATAATACAAATAACAATACAAACCAGATATACAAGAACACACATATGCTCTCTTGGCATCCAAATAAACAACTCATTTGGATTGACATTCACATAATCTGTTGTTAAAAAAGTTATTTCATTAACAAATAAATAACAAATCAATCATCAAATATCATACCATCTTCACTGTGATAAGCAGTTATGCTTTGAATGCTTTGTTGGAGAAGTTTCAAACATGGTTTTACACTTTTCACCTGAAAATAAAACAAACAATTAAAAATTGACAACAAATATATTTATTAAATTAATTACTTGTCCGGCATTTAAGTGATGGCAAACTTGAAGGACAAGAAAATATACTTTGAGTGCTTCTTTCATCTGAAGATTTCCATTCCATGTCTCGACTAACTGTCCGGCGAGACTCAAGACTGGATGAACTTCAGTAAGACGTTTGTCTATCATTAATGTCATTCCTTTACTTAACAAAAACAATATGCGTGTGTAGTGAGCACCAGAATTGTTGGCATAATCTGCACCAACACTCAAGATATTAGACGCCAAATGATATTCCTTATCGTTTGCATGTATTTGCTGTACAAATATAGAAATTTGTTTTTAAAAATTATAAATAATTGTAATTAATTGTAATTAATATTACTAAATGACAACTTGATATATGATTAAAACAAACAAAAATATTACAATCATTATAATCATTCAGTCAAATATTATCACAAAATATCATTAAATTTTAAGATCAATAAAAAATATATATCCAAATAAAAAGCTTATTTGTTTTGAGGTTATAGGATATGTAATATTTGATAAGTAATTAATACGATAGTAATTAAAATGAAAACTAACGGCTAATTGGAACAGAAGTCTTGAGTGCCAATAGATCCAGGGCTGCGATCGATCTAATGTATTGATTATCATCTGTTTAGCTCTTTGCGAGTCATTCTGTTTAATATATATAGCAATTAATTCAAACAATTATTACAAGACAATAGTCATCATTAATGGTCACCTTTTTATCGTAAACTGTTGCCAACAGTGACACCGATTCAAATAGGATTTCATCACAATTGGGCACTGATTGCGATAAACACCACTAAAATGATAATAAAAGTTATTATTAAAATTATCATTCAATCATCACTAATGATAATTAATTAATTAATTGGTGTCTTAAGTGACAACTGACCGCTTTTTCCAGATGTGACTGACTTTTGTCTAAATTGGTAGTGAAATGAAACAAAATATTTCCCAAATGAAGATGTGTTTTGGCCTCAATGGCGGGATGTGTGACCACATTGAGTGATGCGAGCAAACACTGGACACATGATCTCATGTCGGGCGGCGACTGTGTCCGGAACTCCTCTGCCATCGACATCAATGCCATATAACATGTTTGGTTGTCGTTGATGGCAGTCATTGTCTAAGACTTATCGGTGATAATCACTGGCCGTCACAACACATCACATCACATGTCAATCAAATGTATTCAATGTTTTCAATCACTTAATAGTCAACTGTTTGTCAAATTATTTACATTTGTATGTAATTTACTCAACATTTGAGTCAACAATCAATTCAATTGAGTCTTCATATTGACTGTAGAGGTGTTGTCCGTTGCACTCAAACTTTACATTCAATGTATGGCAACAATCAGTGTCTCAGTCACTCACAGTGTCTTTCATAGACTATGTATAATACGAAAGGGGTCTCAACTGATGTAACGCTTATTGTGAACACATTGTTGTCAACAAACAAATCAATAGTTATATCAATCGTAGACTCAATTGACCGCCAATTTTATCGATTGGCCACAAGTTGGTCACCAATTGGCTAATCAAATGGATATCAACGATGTCCTCAATTACACGCCGCTGACTACCGACGCCGTAGATCTTAATGGACGAGACCGTCATTCAGGTGAAGCTAATTCGGCCAAACGGCCAAAATTGTCGGACGATGTGACCGATCAACACATGTTGGACGTGACGGCAGACTCAGTTGAGGCCGAAGTGGACGAAACGGCACTCAAACGACTTTTACTACAATTTGAGCGTAAAGTGCTTAAGAATCAAGAATTGCGGATCAAATTTGGTGACAATCCACAGAAATTTATGGATTCAGAAATGGAATTATTTGATGGGATTCAATGCATTCATGTCTTGAGTACTCAACCACAACAGTATCACATCATTGTTGAACTGAATATCATTCCCACACTTCTCGGACTTTTATCGCACGACAATACAGATATCTCATGTGCTGTTGTGGCACTTCTTCAAGAATTAACAGATTTGGATGATATTCAAGAACTAAACGATGTCAGTCTTCTTCTCGACGAATTACTTAACGGTCAAGTGATTGCATTATTGGTGACAAATATGGAGCGATTGGATGAAACAGTTAAAGCAGAAGCCGAAGGAGTTTATAATTCTTTAGGTTTTTTTACATTAAATTATTAATATATTGATTACAAATATGATTTGTATTGAAATTTTTAATAATTAATTAAATTTTTACAGCAATTATTGAAAATTTGACTGATTTTAAGCCAAACCTAAGCGATTGTCAATCTTTAATTGTCTGGATTTTGAAACGATTTAAAGCTAAGCTACCATTTGATGGCAACAAACTATACTCTTCTGAAATACTATCGATATTACTTCAAAACAATGACGAAAACAAGAAACTCTTTGGTGAGACCAATGGTGTCGATACTCTGCTTCGAGTCATAGCTGTATATCCATTATATTATTAATATTTTTAAATATATTATATTTATTATTTTGAAACTCAATTATTAATATTTTAAACTAATTTAGTACTATAAAAGACACGACCCATCTATTGGTGACGAACAAGAATATGTTGAAAATTTGTTTAATTGTTTATGTTCTTCATTGTTATGTTGTTCATCAAATAGAGATCTGTTCTTCAAAGGCGAAGGCATCGAATTAATGAATCTAATATTAAGAGAGAAACGCAAAAAAGGATCCAATAGTTGTGTAAAAGTTGGATCACTTAAAGTAATTAATCATTGTTTAAGTTCAGACAAGAGTAATGAAGAAATGATAGACATGTGTTGTAATAAGTTTGTGGAAATACTTGGCCTCCGAGTATTGATGCCTATCCTTATGAAACCCAAATCAATTGTTAGCAATAAGAAAGAGTTGACTTCTATTGATGAGGTTGAGGAGCATTGCCTTTCCATAATAGTAGCACTACTGACACATTGTAAAACAGATCTTAAAAGAAGAGTTTTAGCTAAGTTTAGTGAATTAGACTTTGAAAAGACCGATCGTCTCATTGAAATGCACTTCAAGTATTCCGAACGACTCATCAAATGTGATTCGTTGATAAAAAAAGAAAGGGCTTTGAAAATGATTAACGAAGAAACCATAGATGAAGACGAGTTCTTCATGAGAAGACTCACTGACGGAGGATTGTTTACTCTTCAGATTGTTGATCACATCATTCTTCTCATATGTTCTCTTTATGACGATATGTTGGAATCAATGGCCACCGAAAAAGGTGAACAAAACAATAGCACTTCAAATAAAGAGACGATAAAATCACGTGTAATGAAGTTAATTAATTTGCACGCAATTAGTTCAGTAAATCATTATAAATTTATTAAGACTATTATGAAAAACTTTGCCAATGAACGCGATGAACATCAAAAACAATTGATTTTAAAACTTGTTCAAGAATTTTAAGTATTATAAGTTAACAAACATTTCTATTTTATGTAAAATCTTGATTATTATAAATTGAAGTTATTTTTAATTTAATAAAATAATAGCATTTGATAATACATTTCATTAGACTATTTTGCTTTAAATTATACGGTAATTAGAAATATATAATTACCGTAAATATATATTACAATAATCATGTGCTCTCTCTCTCTCTCTCTGTCTAATTAGCCCATTGAGCCAACTCTGCTAATTCGTCGTCTTCTTCCTTTCTCTTTGAAGACGCGCCTAAAAAATATAAAATAAAATATATATCAAAATAAGGATTAAATATTGCAAACAAGTCTTACGCGGCGCCGCCACTGGAACTTCTGCTGCGGGCACTTCTGGCAAGACTTCAGGCGTTGTGTCCAATAGTTGTTTGTCGAGCTCTTCCTGTTCCATCTCTTCCAGTTCCTTCATTAAGTCATCTTCATCTACGTCTTGTCCAAAACCAATTGGATTAGAGATAACATTACTTATCTCTTCAGCAATCTGTTGTTGCTCTTTCACTTCATCCATAAGGTCTTCGACCTAAATATAAATTGTGTAACAATTGATAACCAATTGGATATAATTATTACAAACCTTATCGATATCCATATTATTATGAGTTTGTTTGAGTGCTTTGGCCGCCACTCCCATAATCTTAAGTACTTCGGTATTAGTGTTGGCGTTTTCGAGAGCTTCGCGTTGATATTCAATGGTTGTTAAGGTTCCTAAAAGATATACAATAGAGTAAAACATTTTTTAAGACTAAACTAATTAACTATAATATTATCAAATAATAATAAGTACTAACCATCTATTTGTTCCAATTGTTTGTCGATTCTCTTCTTGCGTTTGAGTGCCTGAAGACTAACCCTTTTATTTTTAGTGCCATTCTTCTTGATTACATCTAATTCTTCATTTTGTTTCTTTTCGAGATATTCTTGTTTCTTATGAAGCATTTCTTCTACTTCTCGAAGTCTGATAACAAACATATTATTTTTAACAGATGTCTTAATAAGTCAAGAGTGACCTACCTTTGTATGGCCTCCGCGGGCGACGGCGCCGCCGATTTGGAGTTTTTTCCGCCGCCAAATAACTTGAATAGACCCGACATCTTCACCTGAAATACATCTCATTAGTGATATTCATATATTTTACCATTAAGTATGACTATTCAAAACAAAAGTCTAATTACAATAACTTTAGTTAATTAACATAAATCATAGATATTTGAGTTAAAAATCAAATCAATTATAAAAATTAATACAAATATTTCAATATTTATGTCAAATACTCACTAATTTATAAAATCAACGATGAATTTAAACTATAAATGATTTTAAAAAGTAATCAATCAATTGGTGGTTAAAATATAATTTTAGCCACAATTAAGTGGTTTTCATATAAATAAATGGTTTGATTGACAAACAGTTTGACTAAAAATACTAAACAAACGGATGAGTAATCACTGAGTGATTGCAATCCAAACCAAACACTATATATGACTGCAATGTATAACGTATTGCAGTTAACGTGTGGTTCGAGTCTAACACTTATATAACACATGACTAACAATAACTATAACATTACAAACACTAACATTCAATCAATGGCTATAACTTTAGTTTATATTAAGTAACGACTTATTTGAATGCATTTCTTTTATGTAAAATCATTGATTCAATTAATTTTTAAACCATTTAATGTTAAAATTAATTTAATATAAGTTTTAGAAATAGTGTTTAAGTTTTTTATTTAGTTGAATATGTCTTAGCGTTCATATCAATGAACATAACATAAAAGTTATGTCAGAAACTTATGTAATAAATGTTATTACAATAAATGTATAGTAAAACAGTAGTCATATTAAAGCAATAGCGAGTATTACGTCATTTTGAAGCAATCTTTTTATAAGTTTGGGTCAAAAACTTTTACAACTTTATGTGTTTAAAAAACTTTACTATTATTTGGTATTATTTGGTTTACATTGTTTTATAAGGTTTTTGTTTAATTTAAACAATAATATTGTTCACAAACCATGTTTTATCTCTTTTATTATATGATATTATTAATGTCTTCATTGATTTTAGTGTTAGAAAATGAGGACAAATGAATCCACAATAATTGGTGACAAAATATTAATTGTAAACAAATGTTTATATATAACTATAAAACATAGACCATAGACCTGGGTTATTTTTAGGAAATTTAGAAAATAATTCACAGCAAATAAATTATCAAGGCTATATATTTACAGTTATTTATAAAACAAAAATTATGAGTTAAACAAAATAGTTTAGATTAGTCTTATCTTTTTTACTGTTAAAATAGATTTTGTTATTTCAATAATTTCTTGTGATAATAAATATAAATATTTATTAACAATAATTATATGATAATAATAAAAATATGCAGTTAAATGAATCTTTAATTTACAAAATATTACAAATTGTTTATTAGATGCTAATTATAAAAATAGCAATTAAATTATAAAAATTGATATGAAATTAGATTAATAATAAAAATAAGTAACCAATCGATGAAATAAAGTGCTATACCTTTAAAAGCAATGAATATCACGTACTTTGCTGTAGGTGTGACTCACCTGAGGCTCATTACAATCATTTTGAAGCCAACACACCTGTATGGTTGTTAGTAGGCATACCCAGTGTCGACATAGTTACCTGAAATGTATAACAATTAATAAAATAACAAAAGTTTATTTTAGTTATTAAATACTTGACAATATGTGTTGTCGTAATTAAATGCTTATTATATTAGTACTATAATAGTGTAAAACAGCTAAATAAATATTATTAATTGATCTAGTTAAATTTTTCATTGAGCACTGGTATGGGACGTTAGAGGAAAGTTCCCAATGTTTTGTTATATCTTAAACTTTGAAGTGCTGTTAAGGTATGTGCTGTAAGAAGTGGTGAGCCCTGAGTTAGACTAAACACTTAATAACAGGTCTCAGGTTTCATAAGTTAAATAATGGATCCGTTTGTTACAAAATGACAACAAATGAAAGTTTTTTTTATATATCATATAAATATTTATTTTTTTATTTAATATGTGATTTACAAACAAATTAATAGTTTTAAATGTAATAATAATTTGTGAAAACTTGAAGTCTAATGTATCGATCAAACAATTGTTGGCTTCGTTTAGAGCTAACACTTGTCGTTGCATTATATCTGATAAACGGCTTTATCTGTGATAACAATGAACTGAATCTAACAAACATTAGTACCACAACTTTGACGACGACGACGACCACTATAAGTCCCTTCACTACAACTATCACCACAACTGCCATCAGTAAGAGTGTGTGTCAGGTGTCTAATCCATGTGCCAATGGTGGTACCTGTCAAGACCTGATCAATCACATACACAATGTCAGCTTCACCTGTATCTGTACCTCACAATACACTGGTCTCACTTGTGACCAGTTTTATGACTCCTGTCAGAGCAACCCGTGTGCTAATAACGGCACCTGTACTACACAACCACCTTCACCATTGTATGCCTGCACGTGTCCACAGGGATTCACGGGTCAGTTATAGTTCTATATTATATAAATTATATAATTGTCTAAAAAAGTTTTTAAAATCTAATATTAGGACTGAACTGCGAGACCAATATCGATGAATGTGCACAAGTTGTCTGTCCTATTGGTCACCATTGCATCGATAAAATTAATAATTATGAGTGTATTTGTCCAGAAGGTTGGGAAGGAGATAATTGTGAGCGAAGTATAGACCACTGCGCTTCAAACCCATGTGTCAACGGCACCTGTAGTTCAAACACCAAGGGTCACACCTGTACCTGTGAAGCGGGATTCACGGGTCTAAATTGTGAGACTGATATCGATGAATGCGCTTCCAATCCATGTATTAGCGGTATTTGTCGAGATTTGGTCAATGCTTACCAATGCTTTTGCATACCTGGGTTTACTGGAGATCAGTGTCATATAGACATAGATGAATGCCTATCACATCCATGCAAAAATGGTGGCACGTGTAACAACAAGATAGCTAAATTCACGTGCACGTGTCCAATGGGATATAGTGGTGATCAGTGCCAGTTTGATATCAATGAATGCGATCCCAATCCCTGCCAGAACGGTGCCGTATGTATCGATAAGATTGGCGGTTATGAGTGTAACTGTTCCAATGGCTTTGAAGGTGAAAGATGTCATCAAGATATAGATGAATGTGCATCGAATCCATGCAAGAATGGTGCCAAATGTCACAACAAGATCGCACACTTTGAATGCGAATGTGAACACGGCTTTGAAGGTGATCTCTGTGAGCACGACATCAATGAATGCCAATCCAATCCTTGCATGAATGATGCCATTTGTGTGGACCAAATCGGGGCATTTCATTGTCAGTGTTTGTCCGGTTATGAAGGCAACAGATGTGAGCATAACATTGACGAGTGTTTGTCCAATCCGTGCTTCAACGGCGGTCACTGTATTGATTTGGTCAACAATTATACGTGTGATTGCAATCAAACAGGTTTTGAGGGCAGAAATTGTGATACAAATATCGATGAGTGTGCGTCCAATCCGTGCAGCAAAGGCGCCAAATCATGTGAAGACTTGGTTCTCAACTATACATGTCATTGTTGGAAAGGATTCACTGGAAGACATTGTGAGATTGATATCGATGAGTGCAGTTCCTCTCCATGTCTTAACGGTGGCACTTGTTTCGAAAAGAGTCACCAACACTTGATTAACAAGTTTTCTGAAAGTTTAATTCGTGACCAATATATCAATTTCTCACAAATGGCTGGATATCTATGTCAGTGTCCATCAGGTTTTGAAGGAGTCAACTGTGAACTCAATATAAATGATTGCGAACACCATTCCTGTATGAATAACGGCACCTGTATTGATGAGATCAACTCTTATTCTTGTTTATGTCAAACAGGATTTGATGGTATTTTCATTTATTACATAATTATAATTATTGTAATTATAAGTTACTAAACTATATTTGTGATAATTTTTTAGGTAAAATTTGTCAGTATATGACTGATCCATGTGTTCTTAATCCATGTGAAAATGGTGCCACTTGTATGTTATATATAATTAATAATTTAATCAATTGAATAGAAAAATGTTAATTTGGGTTTTGGTTAATTAATAAAAGGTCTTAAAGTTACAAATGAGACCTATGTATGCAAGTGTCCGATTGGATTCACTGGTGAAAGGTGTCATATGTCTCGTTCGTGTACATCTGAATGTCATAAAGACTTCTCCCACTGTGTCCAGGAGGAGATCTGCGCCTGTCTTCCTAACCATCATTCCAATCACGCCTATTGTGATGCCATTACTGACTGCAGTATATTTGGTTTGTGTCTTAATGGCGGTACTTGTGTTCCGAATCCAAATCAAGGAATTGGTTATCAGTGTAAATGTAGTGAAGAATGGACTGGACTTATATGTGAAGAAAGGGTAAGCAATATAACGATTTTAATTGACTTAAATTACTTTAATAACGATAATTGATATAATCATACAATCATATAGAGATCATCTCCGATGAGTTTTATATTTTATTTAATAATAACGATGGGATGTATTCTTATAATTGCCTTACTTGTGGTGTCTTTAATATTTGTCCGAAGTGTCAAACACGCGCGCGCCACACGTGGCACGTACTCTCCGTCCACGCAAGAGATGTTTGGCAACTCTGCATCTGAAATATTAAAGCCTCCGCCCGAAGAAAGACTGATTTAGAGACAATTTGACAAATTTATAAATCTTTATGTAATTATAAACTTTTTTAGTACAGTATTAATATTTGTATTATTTATAAATTTACTCTATTATTATTTATATACAACTTTCGATGCCTTATTATTAATAATAATCTATTTTTATTGTCATTTACAATAATTTAAATGATGTCTAATCATAATTTAATAAAATTAAATAACTTCTGATTAAAAAGTAGTCGTAAAATATTTTATTTTTTTATCACAAAAATTGTGAGTTAATTGAGAGAAGTATCAAAATGAAGTCGTTTAGCCATTGGTGCAAATTTGTCACTTAAGTTACGTTTACTTGAAGCTCTGGTATACATATCTGGATCAAATGTCGATGAATTTTGAGGTCGTGGCAAATGTTCGCTTAGAGTCGGAGTGGGATTGTTGCTAAAGTATGCCATTTGTAAAGCCTGAGTACAGGTGCAGCGTTTCAATGGATTCAATGTTAACATTGATGATAACACTTCAATTAAGTCGTCTTTGACTGCCGTAAATATTTCCCGAAGTGGTGTTCCCGGTTGATACTTGAATGTTATATAGTCGGGTAAACTTTCAACACCAGGCCAAGTCGTTTCAGATGGTGTTCCCAAAGCCTGCATTATTTTACTCAATTGATCTAAATCAGACATTCCGGGTAGAAATGGAATCCTTAATAATAATTCAGCTAATATACAGCCAATAGCCCACATATCAACACCCGTTCCATACATTCGTGAACCAAACAAAAGTTCTGGTGCTCTATACCATCGAGTAACCACTTGATGAGTATATATTCTGTTAGGAGAACCAAATGCTTTGGCTAAACCAAAGTCACCAATTTTTAGGACACCATTTTCACCAATTAGTAAATTATTTGGCTTTAGATCCTAAAATACACAGAAAATTAATAAAAATAATATATCAATCAATGGTTTACCCGATGAAGAATCCAATTCATGTGCAGAAATTCCAATCCTTCTAATGTCATCAAAATATATGACTTTATGTGAGCCGGAGTTAACACTATATTAGTGTCTTTTATTACCACTTCGAGATCTGTATCCATAAAATCAAAAACTAACGATACATTAGAGCGATGACCGAACACATCCACCAACTAATGCAAACAAACATCAATTAATCATTTAAGACATAAGTGTTTTAATTAAACAATTAAACAACAAGACTTACACCGATCACATTTGGATGATTCAACTCTTGTAAAAGTTTTATTTCTCTTAAAGCCGTTCGGTTGATGCCATCCTTGGCCTCCGCTCTTGTGCCGAGTTTTATCTGAAGTCATATTTTTAATAATAATAATAATAAATATCTTCAACATATCTTAAAATCCTAATACCTTTTTGACGGCCACAATATCACCGGTTTCCGTGTCTTTTGCTTTGTAAACGGTGGCAAACTGTCACCGAAGACAACAAAAACAATAATATATAATATTAATAATAATATTAATATTCAAACCAAGACCTACCTGTCCCTCACCCAAGAACTCAATCTTTTCGTATCGTTTTTGTTTTTTATTATCATTTGTTGAATACATCATTCAATTTAATTATAATAACTGTTAATTCAATGACAATAACAGTAAAACAATCAAAACATATGATAACAATAGTCAAAGTCTTTTTAAAATCAGTTATCAGTAAATATAAATCATATGATAATCACATGATATGATTGTCATTAATGAGTAATCAATTGATTTAATTAATCGTCAAAACAATAGAACTTAATATTCAATTCAAATGGTGTGTCAAATGTGTGTATAAATTGAGATTAAATTTACGTTAAATAATACATTCATTCATTCAATACAATGTATTAATACATTCATATGATATAACGTAATCATTGAATGACTCTCTCATTGAATACAATGTCTATAACTGTATTAATGTTATGATATTATGAGTTGTTTTTGTAAACATCGAGTGATTTGTTTATTGAAATGGTTTATCAAATGTCACAACAATTGATGAGTGATTTGTATTTGACTGTAATTTATAAGATATAGTGACCATTGAGTGCATGAAGAGGAAGATATGGTATGAATGAATTGTACCACAAATGGTTGAAATGACAAATTGATGTCTTAATTGATGTGATAATGTGATTGATGACTGACTGGTTGGTCCACCAATTGGTTGTGATGTATATAGACATCGGTGTGACAGATGTTGTGATATTATGGCGAATGAATTCAATAAATTCAATATAAATACCACCGATGAAGATATCATTAATGACGAGTTGATTGACAAACTCTTCCCAAAATGTCGGCCCAAGAATAAGACAACCAATGAGTTTAATGATATCAACAAAAACTATAGTCTAAGAGATAAACATATTTTGATTGATTTGGATGTTATCAATGATAATACCATGAATGACAACAAAGATAAAGCTCGTGACAGGGATTGCGTTCAGCAAACAGACAATTACATCAAAAGCAATTTGACAAACATTGGCTTCAAATTGGATCAACTATTGTTATCTCCTGAAGAAGAATACAAACCAATGAATTATAACTTTTGTAGCAAACCATCCATTGGTAGCAATGAAGATATTGATAGCGACAGACAGTCTAATAATGGTAATGACGTTACTCTAAGAGAGAGTCGCATTGAGATCGCCGGCGGAAGAGAGATATTCAGCGCATCGAAGAATAAATTTAGTAAAAGAAAACATTTATCTCATCATAACATTCATAATGAAGACAAAGCTGTTTCTAATGCGACAAAATCTAAGAGGAATAATACGACACAAACTGTTGTCAATAACGACATATCAGTTGAATCTAATTCAACCATTAACTCAATGACCACTAACTCATCAATTAATCAATTACTTCAATCACCAATCAGTGATCTATTGACTGACTTAAGTAAAGGTATTGAACACAAACACACACTTACTTCAGGTATTGTAGTCTATGAAGACGTGATTTCAAATACAGAGTCAGAGATTATTTATGATGACATCGAAGATTTAGATAAAAAAGATATTCATTTATCGGTTAAACCGATAGAGACTAATAGCAAAAACTCTGATAACAGTGTCAAAGAAATAGATGTCAATTGTGATCCTATAGTAAAATGCAATGAATTGGAGATTGAAGAAGAAGTTGTCGAAAACAATTGTAATGAAAGTGATTGCAGTAAAGACAGCATTTCTTTTGGAGACCGTATATCAATCGATGATGAAAATAAAGAGATCGCTCGAGTGATCGGAAATGTTCCAATTGCTCAATATGAAGGATCTCCCAGAAGATATGGACCTAAACCACCCGGTTATCCTCAAAGAGTTATTAATAATGATGAGCTTTCGGTAGGTTTAGCCAATTCTAGTAATGAATCCAACAAAGGATTAGTCGACATATCATGTGATGAATTGGTAAAATCAATACTTAGTATTCCCACGCAATACGAAGACTCGCCAACTAATAGCTGTACCAATGCATCCAACGGTTCAAAGTCACAGTCATCTGGCATCCAAAGTGCAGCTGTTAGTGAATCTGATAGAAATGAAGTGCTCGTCGAATCTTCTGATACTAAAATGTATCCATTTTCAGACTTGGATTATAAATTGTATCGAATGGATAACAAAGTAGACAAAGTCGGCAACTTATATGTCGGCAAACGTTTAGCCACACAATCCTCTGCCGATTCGGAAGACGACACATCAGTAGCCGTCAGTCCTTCAAAAAGCCTTAATAATGATTCAAACCAATTGATAGCTCATGAAAATGAGTTAATTTTATTACATGAACGAGTCAGACAACATATACTTAATGAAATGGTTTCATCTGATCGGATATCAGTTGGAACCGGTGTCGACACTGAACCAGAAGTAGAACATAAATCTAAAGAAATGAATAGAAATTTTACTCTTTCACCTGATATTACTGATTGTGACAGCAATGAAATAGAAAGTGAACTTTCATTAGAAGGCAGTTTACTTTCAAACAAATTAGTAATGCCTGTACTCGAAGATGGTCTCTCCAGTGGTGTGCCATCCAGTGATAATGAGTTGGATGACGATAATGAGTCTCCGACACATATTTCCAATTCAAAGAAACAAATGTGTGAACGACTGGAGAGGGAATTAGTCGCTAAACTTAATGCTAAACTTAAGCGAAATGATGGCATTCAAGAGCACCAAATTGCTTATAATAGTCATCACTCGCACAATAAAAGTGTCACAACTCATAATCATTACGATAATTACCGTAAGTTTTACAATCTATTAATCTTTTTATTAAATACAGTAAACAGATTTTAAGTTCATTGATTTAAATATTAGGAAATGATACAAATGATACACAAAATTATTGTCACGAAAATAAATCAAATATCGATGAAGTAAGAGATAAGCAGATTAGTAGTGATCATAATAAAGATTGTAATAATATAAATGATGGCAACGGTTGCCAACAAAATGAATCATATGATTCAATTTGGGTGCCCAGGTATATGAATAGGACATCTAATTAATTTTAATCAAATTATAATTAATACAATTAATTAAATGTAGAACTAATGAGACAAATGTCAATAAGTCAGTCAATGCCAATACCGATGACTCAACTAATTGTGAACAACAAAATGTTTCGCGACATCACCATCACGACGAAGGTTACCATTTAATAAATTCATTTATTTATTTATTTCATACTAATTATTAAATTAATTATAAAATTATAAATACTTAATATACTGTATTATTATAATAAAGACTGTGATACGGATCAAGAAACTGACCGATTATTAGGCGCCCAACGGTGTGATGACCGCGGCTTCTTTGACCATAAAGTAAGCCATTTAAACACATTTTCCTTTTTTAGATTATAATATATTTTTAAACATTGAATTATATAAATGATTATAATTATTGTGATAAAAATTATGGATAAAGCGTTTGAAATGGTTTGAAAAGCTCTGGAAAATTGCATTTAATTAACTTTTGCGCAGATGTTTAATACAATGCAATGCTTAAAATTGATACAAAGTAATCGTATATTTATTAAAATATTTTATTTACAGTTAATTTATGACTCTATTTGTGTGTTTGTATTACTGTATATAAGATATGTTTTTATAATTTATTGCTTTTGTGTTAATTCCTATCGATTGAGATGTTATAAACGTTTAATATATTGGATTTGATTATTAAACGAAAAGAAAGTGAATTTTTGTTAACTGAAAATACATTTGAATTAATGCCTGATTTCAGGAACGACTTAACTTTAGATTCACTTCTATGTCATCACTGTTTAAGTTAAATCCCCGAAACAATGACTACATTAGAATTGAGAACTGTTGTGATGAACAGGTATATTGATTATACAATTATATGATTATCACTAATAATTTCATTCATTTGAAATCACGCAATGCTTTTCAGTGCTTTATTATTCACGACTAATCACTATTTATTTGACGATCAAAACAACTAAATATTAACTAAATTGAACTATAATTGTATTATTTGCTGATATAATGTTTTTTACTTATTTTTTACATTTTACCATTTGATATAAACACTTGTATAACAATATATTGTATATAAAATATAATACAGTATTAAATAATGACTAAATGTGTTATGATGTCTGTTTGCAAGTTTGCTAATATGATATATTATTTGATATAATTTACTGTATTGTATATAATGATACTATATTTTTAACAATGCTTTTCATAATTGATTTAATTATATATTTATAATGCTTACACATTGTATATACTATATATATATATAACATTGTTTTTCATAGATCATATGCTTATTTAATTTTATATAATATAACATAATAATTTTTTATACTAATAATTTTAATATACTTTATATTTATGTTATGAAAAATTGATATTAAATTATATACTTTACTTTATATGTATATATTACTTATTTACAGAGCAATCCAAATAAAAGATCAAATGCCACACGTGAAGGTATGAATCAATATTTATTAATACATTTATAATATATAGTTATTAAACAAATTTATCTTAATTTTCAAAACTATCATATATTCTATGATGATATTATAATACGTGAGTAAACTATATATTTTTTCAAAAAAAATTTTGCGAAGATTTCTAATTGTTTAATATATATATTGAAATTATAGCCTTTAATTATGACCCGACAGTCTTGATTGAAGGCGTCCTATTTCGTGCCCGATATTTGGGATCAACTCAATTAGTATGTGAGGGACAGCCAACTAAAGCCACTCGTATGATGCAGGCTGAGGAAGCCGTTTCTAGGATAAAGGTATACCTATTACTAATATTTATTTTTATCTTTAGTTAATAATTTTATAAACTACAGTATTATAACTTGCATTAATATTTAGTGATAATATTGATAATATCTATTTATTTTGTTAATTATCTGATAACAAAATTTTCTATCACTACTTATTTTCTTATCTTTAAATGCTAACCATAAAGACTTTGGTAAGTTTTTCATTTGCTTTTCAATTATTATTTCAATTAATGTATTATTTATGAATAATATTTTTATTAAATGATTTCTAATGTATTGACTAATTTAAGGCACCGGATGGCGAAACTCAACCGAGCACTGATGTCGACCTATTTATCTCTACTGAAAAGATAATGGTTCTCAATACTGATCTTAAGGTGATTTATTAATATTTTATAAATTAATATTTATATTAAAATTTTATTGTTCGTTATTAAAAAGGAAATAATGATGGATCACTCGTTACGCACTATATCATACATTGCAGACATCGGTGACCTATTAGTTTTGATGGCTAGACGAAGAATATTGAATCCAATGGACGAGTCGAATGAATCGGGAATTAAAAGAATACCCAAAATGATATGTCATATATTTGAGTCAGAAGAGGCCCAATTTATTGCACAATCTATTGGACAGGCATTTCAAGTGGCATATATGGAGTTCCTCAAAGCTAATGGCATTGAAGACAGCAGTTTTGTTAAAGAAATGGATTATCAAGAAGTTCTTAATTCACAGCAGATATTTGGCAATGAATTAGAAATGTTTGCCAAAAAGGAAAAACAAAAAGAAGTATTTATTAATTAAATTAAACACATTTAAAATTATTACTAAATATACAATAATTTAGGTAAAGTTAGTTATTATATTATTATTATTATTATTATTTAGGTTATTGTTCCCAAACAAAAGGGTGAAATATTGGGAATGGTTATTGTAGAGTCTGGATGGGGTTCAATGTTGCCTACAGTAGTCATTGCTAATATGGCACAACACGGACCAAGTGCTCGTTGCGGCCAACTTAACATCGGTGACCAAATTATAGCAATTAATGGAGTTAGTCTAGTAGGCCTTCCTCTATCGACATGTCAAAATTATATTAAAGTAATTTTTTAAATATTTATTTCTTTAAAAACTTTGTTTTTTAAAAAAATTATTTTTTAAAGAATACAAAAAACCAAACTGTAGTCAAGTTTACAGTAGTTCCCTGTCCTCCAGTGGTTGAGGTTAAGATTAAACGGCCGGACACTAAGTATCAATTGGGATTCAGTGTTCAAAATGGAGTGGTTAGTTTATTTTTAACATTTTTAAAAAGTAAAGCATAATTTTTTAATGTTATTTTATTTTTATAGATTTGCAGTTTATTACGGGGAGGTATTGCTGAAAGAGGAGGTGTTAGAGTCGGACACAGAATCATTGAAATCAATGGACAAAGTGTAAGATTTGTATAATTAATATATTGTTTTATACAACCATTTTATAATTTTGCTAAATGTTGTGACAGGTTGTAGCAGTTCCTCACGATCGTATCGTTAATTTATTAGCCACTTCTGTGGGAGAGGTAGATATTGTAGTTATATATTAGTAATTTTTAATATTAATTATGTGATTATAAAATGATTTTACAGATACTTATGAAAACTATGCCAACTTCAATGTTTAGACTATTAACAGGACAGGAAATGCCTACTTATATGTGATTTTGATTTTAGTTTTGATATCAACGATTGGTTTCGTTGTTTATCTTCATATGACTTATTTCGCATTAATCTTGATATACATTAAGACCTAAACAGTTGTGCCTTTATATGGTATATATCTGCATAATTGAGTGCATTGTGTAGACAATTGTTTCTTTTAATGGCTTTTATTATATTCATCATTAAATACAAACTAATAATTGATAATTGTATTCATCGTGTATTCAGTTAATTTATAGATGATTTTTTTTTAAACATCACTAATTGTGAATTAGATTTGTAATTGAAATTAATTCAAAGCCATTGATGAATGTATTTGATATTTGATAGAATATATGAACATTTTTATCATAAAATTTTAGTCAACATGTCATTTGATTTTTTTAAAATATGGCATAAAATGTGATTATTTAAGTGTTGTTTGCAAACCAAAGATCTTAATAAATTTCTCACTAAATATTACTTAAATTTTATATTAAATAAATATATGTTTAAATATAAATGTATACTTAAGCAATTGGTTTAGTTTATAAGACATACGAGTCGTAACCCAGGATGTTGGCCTCCAATGTAATTATGATGTGATTGTCAATAGGGAGGAGCAGTTAATTTGAAGCAATTGGTACTACAGTACTATAGCATTAATATTGTAACATCAATTGTCAATAGATGGTCAAACTACACATTTAAATAATTGCCAATTTTTTTATTTATCTAACAATTTGAACACTAATTTATATGAGTTAATAATATTAAATACCATACATGTATGTGTTAAATACCAAATAACTCAAATCCCTAATTCCATTAATAATAATAATTACATTTAATGTGCAATTTTATTGTCTCATTTGTCAGTGCTTTGGTATAAGTATATAAAGTAACCCTAAATCTAATCAAATATATATATATATATATAAATGTTTATTTATTAACGTTATATTCATTTTTAAAATATATTATTTCTTGTAATTTTTATATTTAGTCAATAAATTGAATAAAATATAAACTAATAAATTTGATTTTTGTTGATAATTTCTTATTATTATATATTATTGTATTATTAAATATTAATACAAAGTATATATTAATATTTGATAATAAATTCAAATTGTTAATTATATAATAAAAAGATGAAACAATAAAACAATTTGAAAGATAAGTGTAAAGATGTGTAAATTGATTTTTCTAAAAATTTGTTTAAAATAACACTGGTCATTTTTATCGATGTGGCATTAATATCATTAATCTCTAATCCGATATTTAATTCATATAATTATTTATTAAATGCCAAATTGAAAATTGATTTTAAATATTTGTGATTTTGAGTATTATTTTAAATTAAAATAAATTAGTAAATATCAATATTTATTATTTATTTTAAATCAAGACTTAGAGAGGTTCTGATTAATTTAATTTAATAAATTATATTTGCAATAAAGTAAGAAAACAATTAAATTATAAATAATGTTTTAATGAGCAAAAATGATAACAGAGTTAACAATATTGTGAACAATGCTTTTAGGGTCTCATTTGGGCGATTCAGTTAAGAAACAATTGAATTGATGTCAAATTGCATTGAATTGTTGACATAAAACAGTTTATATATATATATACAATAGGAGGACTGAATCACTCAATCAATCAATTATAACAATATATTTACGTTTGATTTGAAATGCATTTAGTTTTGTTAAGTTATTTAAGTTACGATTTGATTTGATGTTTTGTGTCAATGCGTTTATGAGAAGGGTATGTGTAAATTTATATATATATATATATATATGTGTGTGTGTGTGAGAGAGAGAGAGAGAGAGAGAGAGAGAGAGAGAGAGAGAGAGGAGTGAGAGAAGGAAATATAGGGAAAGACCTACGATTAGGATGAAGTGAATCGTGCTTTTGGTGTTAGAGTTGTTAAATGAGTGTTGAATGCGTTGACTATAGTGTAGTGTTATTATCAAGTGATCAGATAATCACGTTTTCGTTTAATTCAATTGATTAGAGAGTGACGAGAGTTATATATAATAAAAGTTTATGTTGTGTTTGCCATTGCCTTTGAATACCTTTAATTGATTGAAAGCATAACACAAAACAGTGACTTCAACTCAATTGTCATTTTAATATATAGTATATAACACAATACATAACACATAACTCATACATTGATTTTGAAGAAAAGCTGCAAAAGTATTCACTTTTTGTTTCTTTAGATGCTTTGGTTGCTACGGATGTGACCATTATTTATGAGTTTGTATTTGCTGTGAATGTATGTCACATATTGTCAACCAAGTCATGCCTTGAGAGACAAATTGGTCTCTTTTGACACTCAACTATGACGCTGACGATGATTAAAGAGAAGACCTATCAGTTGGAAGCACTTCATCCCACTGACAATCCCTGAGCCTAAAGCCAATACCAATCCATAACATACTTGACTCTATGGCCAGCAATTCATTTAAAGCTCTGTTTTAATGTTTCCTATTTTGCTATCAAATGGTCTCTATTTAGTCATAAAACTTCTCTCCAAATGAAATCAATTGAATTTATAATAATCGGCCAAAAGTTTAGATTTAAAACATTTTGATTGAAAGCATTTGTATTTAATGCACGACTCTTTGCATATATAGTATAGAGATATTGCATTCAATGAAGGCATAAGAAGGCAATCCCTGTAATACTTTAATGCATTGAACGACAGTTTATGCCTTTATAGACGTTTTCAATGCAAATGTGACTCTCTGTCAGACTCTCATCCATTTCAAGTCATTTCATGTAATTTCAGTGATGACTCTTTGATAGTATGTTTGTCTCATATGATCATAGCTTGCGTTTTGACACCAGTTTGAGACTCAGGTGTTGTTTTGCAGCAAAAATCCTTTTGGATTTAAGGCCCGATTACTAGTCATAAAGTATAGTCATATATAGCACAATACCAGACCTGAACCCAAATGCTATACAAATGCAACACTCATTTTATCCCCAAATTTATACAGTACTACATGTATGACTGATACACAACTACACCAACACTTGTCTATTATTGTATTATCATATACTTTACATACAAATGGCAACATCAGTGACACAGACAACACATACGGAGCAGAGAGAGAGAGAAAGAGAGAGAGAGAGAGAGAGAGAGAGAGAGAGAGAGAGAAGCATCAGCTATGAGAGCGAATGTCGATTTAAGTGTCAAATTCAGAAAATTTCAAAATACAAGTCTTACTGTGTATTATATTCAACAAATCATATCCAATGATATCTCACAGCATGTATTCACAGTTAGTTCATATTTGTATCACTAATCTTATTGTTATTTTGTTTCAATGTTGAAAATATTATTGTCATTTAAATTATCAAAAATTGTTTATATTAATATTTAAAAAATATGCGCATTTTGATTATATATTAATTTTCTCATATCAAATGTATACTATACAGTATATAATTAATGTAACAAGTTATTAAAAAATTGTTTTAAACATTTAAACTTTATTTTTTTAATCTTAAAATAGATTTAATTTTAATTTATATACATAAAAATTTATTTTTTAGTAAACTAATATAAAGTCTATTTTTGAGATATAAGATAAAAAAATATGCAAACAAGTTATTATATAGTATATTGAAATCAATTGATTTTGTGCTTAAATAAGTGAATGAATAGATTATTGAAAAGCATTGAAATGAAGTCAATTGTAATGAATGGTAAGCACAACAACTTATTTTGACTCTATATTTGATTTTTGTGATTCAACTTTATATTTGAATAAAAATAAAAATATTAAGAAAAATAAGTATAAATATAGGCTTTTGCTTACAGTAGTGCTCCGGTAGTGATGTTGGCTGTGTTTCTCCAAATTATAGTCACTATTGGATGAATTTATCGATTGACTCGAGAAGACGGAGTCATCCAAAGTCATGTCACCAAAAATACTAAACTAAAGCTCTCAAAGGCGGTCCATAAGGAGTGGCATTCATTGCATTATACCATTCATGTGATACACAATCACAACATTCCCACTCCAGGCCTAAGATTAGGACCATAACTGACTTTATATCTGATTTGATATAACTTTAGATAACATTGCATTCATTTTACAATTGTATTTAAATATATTTGTTGTGACCTTTAATATGGAAACTAATGGCAGAAAAATTCACAAAAATGAATCTTTTGAAGACAAACAAAGCGGTAATTATTTAAATATTTTAACTTATTTTTTATTTACATTAAACTATAATGTATTTTAATTAAAATATATATGTATGTGTAAGTTATAAAATTATTTTAGCTAGTTTTTATATTTAAATATTTAACTGTTAGTTATTTATACAATCAAGTTAAAATGTATTTTTTATTTTATAGATGTTAAAAATAGTGAAATTATATTGAGAATATATATTTATATTAAATAAATTTTTAAAATAAATATATAACAAATGATTTAATTAACTTATTAAATAAATTTGCATAAAATAATTTATTATATTAACTTTTAATTTTTACAGTAGTTATTCAATGTATATATTTTTATTAGTAATTTACTAATAAAAATTTTCATTAACTTAATAAAATATAAATCTTTAAAAATATATAACTAAATTTGTTACTAGTGATCTAATTGTAAATAAAATAATACACTTAAAAATATTAGTTATTTAAATCTAATCTTTATAAATCAATTTAAATTATACACAATTGTTATCTAAAAGACTATTTGCTTAAACTATTATAAATAAAACATTTTGATAATTTCAACTTTTAATAAAAACATTACATTAAAAACTTTTAATAAGCGTAATGTAGAGTATTTTATACAAAACAATATAATCAGTGTTTGCAAATGTGACTCAATTACGATAATTTTTAAGCTTAAATCCGACTTTTAGATTAGTTTTGGGTTTAAATGCTTTTATGATATTTATTCACATCACGGCTTAATTCAAACATTAGATAATCGGTGATTATCATTGATATATCAATATCAATATCAGGTGCCAATAGTAGCAATTCATTTATTGTTTGCATCATTTGATTGTCGAGTTTCTGGGGTTTGTTGGATCGCAAACCACTAATGTTTGAATAGATTTTTGCATTTCATTTGATAGAGTAGAGTAGAGAACTGGTAGTTATAATAATGCTGTGTATTATAGGTCTAAATGTTAGTCTATAGAAATCAATTAAAGTGATGCGTTTTGGTGTAATCGGCTTAAAAGAGTCCATCACAGCATCGGTAGCATCACTAGCTGTGTCACAATCTCACAAATCGCACAATCAATATAAAAGATATATATATATATATATATATATATATGTATATATGCATACTATAATAGTTGGTATATATATAGCTATAACTATGGCACAGACATATCAGGCATAAAGAAGGCATGTATTAGATTTGATATAAAGTCGGAATGACTGCTATCTAATCCTCTTTCAATTTGTCTGTTGGGTTATAGTTATATAGTTATAGCCCATAAAAGACACACATCTTTGCTATTATGATAAAACACATTCAGTCTAACGATTCAATGCTTAGTTCATAGTATTATATCTATGGAGAGATGACTCGCATCAATGGATTACTTAAATTGCTATACATTAGACACAAAACACTATATAACACATACACTAACTGACTGAACGAATCTATAGTTAGTATCAATGAATTTATACAATATTTGTGACAATTTCTTATATAATACTTATGATTTAGACTCTCAATCGTGTAGTGATGGCAGCGATTCAGAATCTAGACCTGACTTTAAGCCGGAAAAAGCAATTTCTCCTCAAAGTCCATCTCAAACTGATTTACTCAATCGTATCGATGGACTGCCTATCAAACGACAAAATATTTTTGATACGAATATCTCTTTTACATTAAATGGTTGTTCATCAGCACCTTTCCCATCACTGGCCAATTCTCCTCTATTTCTGAGCCCAAACCTATTTAAACCAATTATAACAAACACCATAACTCAAGGCCGACCACTAAATCTATCGGTAACTAATTCTTCCCACGAATCGGTTTCATATACTTCACAAATCACACCAAACCATTGTTCATCGATTTCAAACCAATCAAATTCAAATAATTTGATTCAAAACAATCAAATTATAAAAAACTCTATTAAAAGACCATCTCCTGGACTCATGTGTGTTGTTTGTGGTGACACATCCAGTGGCAAACATTATGGTATACTCGCCTGCAATGGTTGCAGTGGTTTCTTCAAGAGAAGTGTTCGCAGAAAACTTATCTATAGGTTGTTGTTATTAATAAAATATAATATATTATTCATAAAATTATTTATAAGATTTTCAATAATTTAAATATCATATATATATATATATACTGTATATAATTAAAAATATATTCAAATTTATTTACTAAAATAGATGTCAAGCGGGCACTGGTGGCTGTGTTATAGACAAACAGCATAGAAATCAGTGTCAATCGTGTAGACTTAAAAAATGCTTAACAATGGTATGTCTTATTAATTTTAATATATACATATACCTGTAATCTGTATTATATTATATGTATATACTGTATATGACAAATAAACATTTCAACAAAATATTTTTATTTAAAAATTTTTATACAATGCTTACAATTAAGGGTATGAATAAAGACGGTGAGAATTTTAAATTAAATTAAATCTTGCAATTTAAACAATCAATTGCTTATTAATATATTTTTTAAAATTATTATTTTACACAAATAGCTGTTCAAAATGAACGACAACCCCGTAATACAGGTATTAATTAATTAATTATTTCAAACACGTTTTATAATATTTTTATTAAGCTTACAAATTAGTGTTATATAAATATAAATTACAGTATTATATATTTAGTAATAATAAATATTTAATTTTTATTGCAAACTCTTTAAATAAGAGTAAATATGTTGATAAAAATGATTTGTTTAAATTGAATTATATTTATAAATATTTTAATATACTACTGAATTAGTACTAATAGTAAAATTTTTAAATGATTAACTTAATATTAATTATCTTTTATTAATGATAATGTCAATTTTACCAATTATAGAGATAAAATTGATATATTATATCATAAAAAATCTTTCATAGAGTCATAGATAGAAAATACAATTATCTCACATTTGAATCTCGCATAAAAATACTGATTGATAGTAAAATCAATAATTTGAGACATTTATACTTTTAGTAATAGTTTGAATTTTACAAAGAAATCATTAAATTATTAGTTAATATTTCGAAACAAATTGTGAATACTAATACAAAATGTATACATTACTTAATTTTAATATTATAAATTTAATATAAAGTAAAAGTGAGTGAGTATTACTGTATGAATAATATATTAATTGATTAGTTAGTTATCATTATTGCAAAAAATCTTTTTTTTTTTTTAAATTGCTACAATTTTTCTTTAGTTTATGAATTATTTTACTATAACTAAACTAAATTATAATTTAATGAAAATAAAATTTTAATTATAGAAAATGTTTTTTAAGTTAAAATAGTAAATTAATGGTTAATATTTTAATTTAACTAAATTATTAATTAATGTTTTATTATTTAAACAGTAACCTTATTTAGTTAAAATAACTAATAATAAATATTTTAATTTAATAAAATAAAATAAGTAATTAAATTTTTAATATACATTCATTATATATAAACTTTAGCTATAATTTATAACTTAAAAAAGTTAATATAATTAATGAACTGATAAATCAATGTTAAGCTACTATAAGACCTGAGAGTCTGCTCAACGATAGTGAAAGCGAACGTTTGTTAAGAGATGGAGTGGCAGCCACTGTGGCCGCTGTTTTCGCCTCCGGCACCGGTATGTCAGCACTTGTATCTTATTTATAACTAAATAATAAATTATATAAAAAATAAAAATTATATATTGTATTTTGCAATTTAACGATTATATATAATTTATTTATTTTATTTTAAACAGTAAAAATCACTTCAATAAGCTATTAGAAATAAACTAAACTAACTAAAAAAGTCAATTAATTTAATTTTAATTTAAATTTAAGAATTGTTTTATTTTTTAATAAGGAATGGGAGTTCGGTCTCTTCCCAACAATCGGTGTCATAATATTGGATTTACCGCACAAAATAAGTTAGCATCTGATGTAAGAAATACTATAAATAAAAATGATGATAACATAGACGACAATAATAAAGGTATTGAATTTATTTTAAATAAAGTAAAATTAATTAATTAAAATATTAAAACTAATTTTATTTTTAATAATTTTTATTTAATTTCAATTTAATCTTTAATTAATGTGAATATATAAATATTTAACAGTCGAATAACACATAAATATAGAGTTATATTATATTATGAAACATATCGTCAGTCTATGCCTTATATMTATAAGAGTTGATTCATAAATAAATGATTAACTTTTTGAAGCAATAAAGTAAAAATATTTTATAATTTAAATAACAAAAATATTTTTAAACTAACGTAAAATATCGTTTATTTTAAAATTTGTGTCATATTTAGTAAAATAGTATTAATAAAGATTTTATATATTTAATAATAGTAATGAAATAATAATGTAAAATGTATTAACTAGAAAGAGCCCGGGTCAATTCACATTTTGATTACAACAATAGTGGCAATTATTATGTGAACCTCAATCCCGTCGGTTCACTATCGGCTTTGAGCTACACATCGGGTGCTGACCAGGCATTCAATGCTATGGTTCAGTGCCATTCAGAATCCATTTACGAGACATCGGCGCGACTATTATTTATGGCCGTCAAATGGGCCAAAAATCTGCCCTCTTTTGCCAATTTAACATTTAGAGATCAGGTAAACATTGAATTATTTAAATCATTTTACTATAACTAATTTTTCTTGATTTAAGATTATTTTATTGGAGGAGTCGTGGGCTGAGATATTTTTGTTGAGTGCCATTCAATGGTGTTTACCTTTAGATAAGAATCCCTTGTTTTCTGTGGCCAACATTCCCGATGGCGCCAATCATTCCTCTGATATCAGAGTATTAAACGATTCATTGAATAGATACCGAGGAACTGCTGTAGATGCGGCTGAATTCGCCTGTTTGAAGGCATTGGCTCTTTTTAAACCAGGTCTCGTATTTTATCAATTATTTATATATTATACTAATTAGTAATTTTCAAATAATTACTTTATATATTATTTTTTAAATTTAGAGGCCAGAGGTCTAAAAGATGTATCGCGTATTGAGCACATGCAGGACCAGGGTCAGATCATGCTATTACAACACATCAAAACACATCACCCAACCAACCCTACCAGGTATTCATCTTTTATTATATCTTATATATTTAAATTTCAGTATTAATAATGCAATTAATTATGATTAAAATCTAATAGATTCGGGAAATTATTGTTATCATTGTTGTCGTTGCGAATCATTTCTGCCGATAGAATAGCAGACATTTATTTCCAAAGGACTATAGGAAGTAATGCTATTTTGTTTTATCTTATAATTTGGTCTAAATTATCATCAATTTTGTTGTTATTTTTAGGCACTCCTATGGAGAAGTTGTTATGTGATATGTTTAAGTGTTGATCATTTTTCAAGTCTTTCAAATGATAATATATTACAATATAATTTAATACTTAATTTAGTTGTAATTTTCATTGTAAGCCATTCTGTAATTTCAAGTTTATAAAACCACAAATAATTTTTTAAAAATATATTTAAATTATATACTAAATGCTTCTAAATATAGTAATCATAACAAAAACAAGATTTTTAAAACTTTTTAAAAATTTTTTTTATAAAAATCAAATTACATTTAGAACGATATACAAAAATTAATTATAAAATTTTGACAAGTTATTAAACTTGATAAATAATTGTTGTAACTAAATTCAGTAAAATAATTATGTTAATTTATTTATATAAACTATAACAAATTATTATATTAACTTATTTAATAGTTTTATTTAAAAAATCTGTAAATTGTAATAAATTTGTCTAATTAATTATATTTTTTATTTAGTAATGATAAAAATATCTAAATATTGTTATCAAAAAATAAATATATAGTTAATAATTTTTAGGAAAATATACAAAATTATTAAATTATAACATACTTACACATATATGAAATATCCAATGATAAATTTCTTGAGTGTATATATTTGCATTATTTTAGCATCAAATAAATGTTAAACACCTACCAGTTTATCAACAGTTGTGTATATTATAATATAATGAGTTAAATATATTTGATGTCAACGTTGTGGCCAAAAGTGTAAGTGTCAGAAAAAACATTTAGCGATCATTATTAACATTATTGACCTAAAGCTAAAAATAAACCAATATTTTTCTCACTATTCATTAAATCAAGTAAAAGCTTAAAGCAATCAATCAATACTTGAAATTATAAACTAAATTATATTTTGCTATCATTCATATTTGTACTATTTGACAAACTAATATTTATAATCCATTTTTAAATAATTCAAATTTAATTTAACATCAATTGGGTAAATAGTTATAATTTGATAACTTATTTAATTTGATTAAATCAATTGGATTCTGTGTCCCATTTGAATATTAATAGTAATAGAGAACTATTAATATTATTACATAAAACTAATTGTAATTTCTATGAAATCACTGCAATTACATTGTATTGCAGTGAAGTGTTTTTTAAGTAACTATACAATGCTTACAGTTTATCATACAAATCATTTTCACACAATTTTAATCTCATTTCAAAAATAATATTCAAAATAATTTTATTTTATTGAATACATGATTGATATTTATTAATAAAGAAAAAATTAAAACAATACAAAATATGAGTTTAATATTATTTGCAAAACTCGTGACTTTGTTTTATTACGTCAGACACTGTATATCATAATGTTATAAAAGATAATGACGTCTACACTATGTGTTCACTCACTGAAAATAAAGTGTAATTAAGCGCTGAATTAGATCTTATATAGGAATCATTATATATAAATAAAAAGAGATAACATATAATTAAAATAAGAAATATTTTTTCTATAAGAAATTTATATAAAAAAATAAATTTCAGATAATATATATTTATATAATCAAACAGAAAAATTAACAAATCTATATATATTATCAAATTATATCCACTTATGTAACAAAACATTTGTTTATAAAAATATGATTATATATCCTGTATAAACTAGATATGATCTCTCATAATAATAATACTAACAATATATCATTTTTTCATTATTACAATCAATACAATAGATAACTGTAACAAAATGTACTTCTATTAGATTTTATTATAATAAAAATATATATATATATAATAATTACATAATCTAACTTAAACAATCTACTTTCTTTAATGTTTAAGTAAATATTATTATTGTATAAAATTGAATATTTTTATTCATTTTTTATGAATTCTAAAAATTCTAATAAAAGTATAACAACATTATATAAAAATTTATTTAAATTAAAATGTTATGTCAATATGTCAATTAAATAATGATTTTGTTTGCAAAGTTTAACACAAAGTAATTGATTTGATCAGTCATTATTAAGTCATTGCAAATGCTAACACTTATGCTAATGACTAATGCAATCAAAATATATCAAATGATATGAGAAAGCAATTCCTCAATGAATTTCATGTCATCTCTTCGTCTTTTTTCCCTTTTTTCAACCTTTTGCTGTGGGAGTCATACCAAAGATATTGCGAGACTGAGAGACTCAGCACATGTGAAGTTGTTGTTACCATTAGATAATAGTATTGGTGTCAGACATAAGGCATTTGATAAGATCAGTCCCAATATAACTATAGACAGCTTTCAACTGCTTTAACATTAACAGTATATTATATCATTAACACAACTTTTTTTGTTACTTTATTCATTAATATAAGCTTTAATTTTGTTAACATAATTGAAGTTTTAACAGATTTCAATAAATAAATAAATGAGTTATTATAGTTCAATTGAATTAATTATAAATGAAATATGAAATATTAAGTCAAATCATACAATTGATTTTAAATTTAATCAAATGGATAAAACATTTCGAGCAACAATTTATTGCTTTTTGGTGAGTATTGATATTTTTAGCATTTTTATTATTTAAAAATATTAAATAATGTATTTTTAAATATAGTTTATATTAAATTAAACATGTATATTGTTTACTAATGTTTTATTTAATACACTGTTATTTAATTTTATTAAAATTTGATTATAAATATTAAAATAAATTATTAAATAATGTTTAAATATAGTTTGTGTTATTATAATTAACTAAAATAGAAATATCATTGATTTTATTTTAAACTTTAGAAAAGTGTAACTAAATATAGTTGAAATAGTCTTTAAACTCATAAAACCTAAAAGAATTCAAAATATTTATATTATTCTCTAAAGAATTTATAGCAATTTAATGCAATTTTAATTTTAGTTAAATGATATATTTAAATGTTTAAATATTATATGACAAATATTTAACTATATTTAGAAAAAAAAACTTTAGAAAAAAGATAAAATTAATAAAAATAAAATTCTTAATTTATATTAGTAAATAAAAATGAATATAAAATTTTATTAAAATAAGACATTTATAATATTTGTCATTTAAATTAAATAATAGTATAAATGAAGGCAATTAAATGACATTATTGTATAATTAGAAATTGAATAATGAAATAATAGTAAATTAAAATAATACAAATTTTCTAATTTAATTTTCTAAAAAATATTGAAAAGTAAAAAAACAATCTTAGATATAATTACATTGTGATGGTCTATACATCACTTAAGCGCTTCCAGTATCACCAAAACAATACAAAGTTACTTTGTAGTTATAACTATACTAAACTGTATATATTTAAGCTTCTCTATATATATCTCTCTATTATAAGTTAAAATATATTTTAACTAAACATAGTTATTTAATTATATTTAATTATATTTGATATTATTTCTACTTTTGAATTTATTTATTATTACTTAATATTATGTTTGTTTGTTTAAATTGAGTTTTTAAAATTTATCAGTAAAAAATACAACTAAATAATAATGTATATATTCAATACATTAATTCTATTTTATTTTATATTTATATTAGATTATTAAATTAAAGCAAATTGTTTTTTATTAATATGCGTAACAAAACAAGCTTACTATTTAGTATTAATATTTCTAAATATAAACAAAAAACACGTTAAACTATTGTTTAATAAAACTGTTGCCTAATATTTCAGCTAAATATATATTTACATTTAATATATAAAAATATTTCTTAATTTTAGTACAGCTCATCATTTATCAAATGTTGACGTTTTAGCATTATATAAAATATCTATTTTTTAATCTTATAAGTTATAATACAAAAAATAATAAATTGGATTTTTAAAAATAAATACACTTATTACAAAATTTTAATATATTATAATACTATATTACATTTTAAAATATAACATATTAACTAACATAGAATGTAAATTTTTAAGTTAATTTATTATACTTAAGCTTATAAACAAATATATACTATTCATAAATATACAATAAGTTAAATATATATATATATATATAAGATTACTGATTGCATCATTTATTGGGAGGGTTGAGGTTTAAACACCTGAGGGGTAAATATAAAGTAAATAATTAAAAAAATAAAAAGATAAAACAGGAAACTCTAAAATCCAATATTTTCAATAAACAAATAAAAATTTCTAATTCATTTTATAAAACTTCTAGATTTAAAAATATATATATTCTATAATTTATTAAAATTTATTGACATCTTTAATTTCAGGCTATCTTAATATGATTGTCGCATTAGACTCACAAATAGTGATTTATTTGAATATCTAGTAAACCATATTTTAAATAATTTAAATGATTAATGACAAAGTCATAGACACTACAGTATAATTTTGTATTTGATTATTTTTATTTAATTTTAATGTTAACCAAATAATTGCACCCCTTAAAATAAGTCGGGTGCAAATATCTGGTCAATAATACAATTAAATAAAAAATGACCATTTTTTTGGCATATTTATGCTAAATATATTCATTATAAAATTGTCTATGACTTTGCCATTTAGCAATTTTTATATTTAAAATATGGTTTACTAGATATTCAAAATAAATCATCAGTTGGTAGTCTAATGAGGAAATGATTTTAAGATATTTCCTTAATTTCATTGATTTACAGTTCGTATCTGTTTTAATGATTCATTAATTGTTTAATTGTGTATTAAAAGTCATTTAATTTAAAATGGCTAAATATATTAATAAATTTTAAATTAAAAGTATTGATACATTGAAAACTTAAATCTAAATAATAGAAAAACTTATTATGAATATTTTATTATAGCATTTTTAAAAAATTTAATTAAAAAATTATTTTTTTCTATAAAAATAAATTTAAACTAAAATCTATTTTTAATACAACAATAATGTCAAATTCTTTAGTAAAAACTAATATAATCTAATTATTATAAAAACTAATTTCTACAAATATCACATAAGATAAACGGAAACTAATTAAATAAATTAAATTAAATATAATAAAGTAATAAAACCAATTCAATCGTCAACTTCAAATAAAAAAATAATTTTTTTAAAAATATAACTTCTTTAAATCTCTATACTATAAATACATGAATTGTTTGTTTATTTTACTTTTTGAATGACACTTATACGATATATTCAATAAATAGCAATTAAAATAAACTTTTTATCCCATGTTATTCAATACTTAGAAATATTTTCAAAAGCAATATATTTATCAATTTTAGTACTTTTGATATTATATTTTCATTGTTTGTCATCGTTTTAACTCTATATATGTAACTAAGTTTTGCGCAAACATTTTTGTCGGTATATACCTGTACTTAGAATAGTGTAAACATTAAGTTAACTTAAAAATTATTAAACAGAATTGACGTATTTTTATATTTATTTGTTAGTTAATCACATTTTCATAAACAATTGATAAAAATAAATTAAATATTTGCATATTATTAATCAAATAATTAATTATGTTTTAATTAAATATTGAGAACTTTATATAAATACTTAATAGTATAAAAATTTTCAATATTTTATTATTTAATTTATAATTGCTAAATATTTACTGTTTATTTTATCAATTGTTTTTGAAAGTGTAATTACAGTACTTAAATGGTAATGTATACTATTGTGTCAATTTTAAACATTTTAAAAAAATATTGGTGTTTTTTAGTATAGTTTTATTTAAAATATTAAAGTATAAAAATGATATCATTGAATAAAATATTTATTATTTATGACAATTTTATTTATTTACTTTATTCATAGTTTATATATACTTCCAGCTCTTAAGCAAAAATTATTATTATTATTATATCTCTGTTATAACACACTTTATTGACATCTAAGTTCACCATGTTACTTTTACTTTATTATCATTTATAAATTGTTATCAATTATCTTTAATAATATTATTTATAATTAGTATTTATTTTAGCAAATTATAGCTCTAATTCTAAAATTTTATTAATTAATAAATTGATTATTTTGTAAATTATTTTAAGCTATAAATTGGACTCAAATAGTCATATAGAAAGATCAGTTCAGTAATAGCCATCAAAGAGTGCAATCATTAACTCCAGTGAACAATAGTTACGGAAATAGTTCACGTGTTTACATCCCATGAGAAACAGTATATCAATACATTTATATTAGCAAAAGTACTTAAAATTATATTTATAATAAAGTATTTTATTATTATATAATTATAATTATAGCAATAATTTTGCGATAGTATATAACTAACCCTAAATGTTATAAAACATTGACTTTTTATTTAAAAATCATACGTTGATTTTTTAACATTTGCAAAAATAAGTATAAATATTGAACAATATATAAAAGTACAGGTATTTTTAATAAACTTTGAAAGTTTGTTACTGAAAAATTGGTTAAGTGAGTGTGGGTGTACATTAACTATTTAGACAACAATTAAATATACAAATTAGATATTTATATATAAGCTACACAGTATATATTGGCTTATTCTGATAATACTTTATAGCTTATTTAAACTTTATATTAGTTATATACTTTTTTAAATTTTCATAAATTAATATAAAACTATACTAAAAATCACCAATATTTTTAAAAATGTCTAATAATTAATATGCAAATAATAATAATAAATATTGGATTATCTATTGGTACATAAAGTTCTGATTCCGTTATATAAGTCTACTATAGATGTTCCCCATTAGAGTGTAGTTAACTAAAATTCCCGGTTTGGGACTAAAACAAATAAAAATTAAACAAAACTTAAATAACCCTTAAATAATATACTATTTATAGATTATTTTAATTTTTTTATAACAATACATTAATTCAGTAACGCTTGTCATATTAGTCAAAAATATTAATATCCAAAATAGTCAAAAATCAATAAAATATAATAAAATTGCATAAAACTCAAGTAAAATCTTTTATATACAAAATCCAATAATCGATAATTCAAATTTATTTTAGAAATTGATACTTTTTATAGACTAATACTATTAAATAGTATTAAAAATTTTTATAAGAAAAAACTATTTATTAAAATATTAATTTTTTGTTTAGTTTTTTATATGTTTATACTTATATAATATATTGCAAAATTAGCATTTTATAATCTATTTAAATAGTATACAGAATAATAATAATTTTATTATTAATTCTGCTAAAAATTAATTTCAAAAAACTTGTTTTTTAAACTTTTCAATGTAAAATTACTAAAACTCGTAGTAAATAGACTATTGAGCTACATAATTTGTATTTTTCATTTATATTTGATATTGAAAATAATTACAAATATATAAATTATACATTTCGTGATAAAAATGTTTATCTAAATAAGATTTTTTTAATGTAATTGATGTTTTCAAATGAAAAGTATATGACTAGACAGCAAAAAAGTTTTATTTGTGTATCAATAACCAAAACTTAATACTAAAGGTATTAATTAATTAAATACAAATTATTTTTTAAAAAATAAAGTATAATTAAACAAATTAGAAAATAACAATAAAAATATAAGTTTACAAAATCAAATGTTTAAAACTTTGCTTTTTAACAACATTAAACTAAACTTTTTTTTATATAGTATTAAAGTCAAAATAATTTTAAAAATTCTTAAATTTTCTTTATTTAAATAAAATGGTTTCAAAGACATACTTAAGAGCATAACTAAGTTGCAAAACAACAAATAATTCCCAACACTTTTCGGTGTTATTAACTAAACCTACAGTTTATTGATAAACTTTATAATAATATATAATAGATAATCCATTATTTATTAATTTTATCACTTTTATTTTTTAAAATTTATTTAATTAATACTAAAAAATAATTATTGTATAATTAATTTGTTTTCTTAATTAAACTACCCAATGTATAAGTACAATAATTTATAAATAATTTAATTAAGAGTTTGTCATCTAATTTTATCAATTTTTAATAAATAATATGATTTTTTAATTATATAAAAAATTATAATTAAATTTCTTTGCTGTAGGTATTAATGAATTGATAGTTTGATTAACATTTACATGTTTTGTAATACTCTATAAATGTTACAGATATGTAAAACTCTTTAAATAAACATTTATATTACTGTATATTATTTATTATTACAATAACTTTTTATATTATTATTAAAATATATAATAAATATATAACAAACATATTACTATAATTTTATTTTACTATAAGTAATTTGAATGAGACTTAATTTGTTTATACAACTACTACATAACCTAATGTAACAAAACTACTGAACCAATACACATTAATTCGACTAAACTTTTGAGAAATTTTAGTTTTTATATATATTTAAATAATTTTAATAAAAATTGAAAATTTAATTTTTGCGAAAAAAAATTTGCATTTGAAAAAAATTTACTGAAATTTAACACATGTAGCTAACATGTGCCATAAACTCACACAATATAGCAAAGTGTAATTACACGACACACCAGCCTACCTGTCCCTAAAACCTACCTGAGCTCAACAAAAATTTAAAATTTCCCATAGAAATAACATTGCTTTAAATTAAAATTGAAAATTTTAACACAAATTGAAAATTTTTGCATTTGAGAAAATTTTGCAAAAATTTAGCACAGGTAGCTTACCTCCCGGTGCCCTGTAACTCATATAATATTTGAAAAAAATTTACTGAAATTTAACACATGTAGCTAACATGTGCCATAAACTCACACAATATAGCAAAGTGTAATTAGACGACACCAGCCTACCTGTCCCTAAAACCTACCTGAGCTCAATAATCATTTAAAATTTCCCATAGAAATAACATTGCTTTAAATTAAAATTGAAAATTTTAACACAAATTGAAAATTTTTGCATTTGAGAAAATTTTGCAAAAATTTAGCACAGGTAGCTTACCTCCCAGTGCCCTGTAACTCATATAATATAGCAAAGTGTAATTACACGACACCAGCCTACCTGTCCCTAAAACCTACCTGAGCTCAATAATCATTTAAAATTTCCCATAGAAATAATATTGCTTTAAATTAAAATTGAAAATATAACAATATATTTTTAGCTTTGAATTAAAAAATGGTTGTTGAGGAAGTGTGCACACATACAAACAAACAAACAAACAAACAAACAAACAAACAAACAAACAAACAAACAGACAAAACAAATGTCTTAAAGTTATTAGGATAATAAATATATAACAAACATATTACTATAATTTTATTTTTCCTTATTGTTATTATATTTTAAAAATACAATAATAAACAAACTAAACAATAAATAATTACTGTATATTAAATGTTATGATGCAAATATGCACACCCTATATTTATAAAAATGCATGAATTAATCAAAATAATACAAATAGCAATTAATACTAATTATTTTATATATTAAAAACTATCAAATATTTACAAATTATGTTAACGATATAAATTATATTGTCACTAATTATTATATCAAATGAGTTGATTTTGGGTGTATTAATACTATTGAATAATTAATAATTTCTACTGTAGTGTTGGGTAAATAGAAATTATTTTAATATAAAAATATTTTCTAAAAATATACTCTAATTGAAGTCTTATTATAATCATTTAGTATTCATTAAATTAAATGTGAGTCCCATTATGTATCAATTATGATAAAAATAATTATAAATTGAAAATAATGATCATATCCGATATAACTAAAATKTRAATTTGAGATTTTATTATTATTATAGCACATATAAAAAATGTTTTCAATTAAAATTATATAATAATCTATTTAATTAATTCATAAATAAGCTGTTATTATTTTTGTAGTTTTATTATTAATTATTTAAAAATTAGTGGTTAAAAATTATTTGATTTTGTTTTAACATTAACCAATAAAATTATTATATTAAATGAAAAATAATTTTTTGAATTTCTAGATTTCTGTCAATAAATTTTATGTTGATTTTGTTTATCTAAATGTGTTTTAATATCTAAAATGTTTAGTAATATATTGGTTCTTATGATTTGTGATTTAAATAGTTTTGGCAAAATAGAAAAATTTATAAAATAATAGAGGAATTTGTAAAAAGTTTCTCAAAGAAATTTCTATCTATGAGATCTCCATGTTAATTTTATTATCTAATTATTGTCATCTTGTAACAATACATTGTTTTTACAAGTAATAATTAAATATTTTTAGTAGTAATTTAATTATTAATTAAAGTAAAAAATTAATTAATTAAATTATATTAAACTATAAATAATAAAATGATGAATAAAATGTTACAAAACTAATTATTATTATATAATTATTATAATAATAATTTTATATATAGAATAATATTATCTAACGTTATATAATAGTACTTATGCATTATGTCTCATTAATATAGTAGTATTAATTATACAATAGCTATAAATATGGGGATCCCATAGTATAACTTTAAAGTTAAATTTCTTTAGAAATTTATTCCTGAGAAAATTTCTAGAAACATTCTATTTGTCCATCTCTAGATTTAAATAAAATATTTAGATATTTTTATAATGTCTAATTTTAAATGAATCTACAGTACATACATAGACACCACACACACACACACACACACACACAATATTTATACAGTATATATATTTCTTATATATATATATAAATTTAATTATTGATAATATATTGTCCGATAAATAATCAAGATATTAATAAAACAGTGAAACCTTTTGATATATAAATATTCTATAATACTATGGATTAAAATAATACATTATTTACAATATTTAGTAGTAAATAATGTATAACTTATTATCTTTAACTTATATCTCAACTGATTTAATAAGACCGCATAAATTTTGAAGCATCTATTGCTTGATTTAATATTAACACCAAAATTGTAATCCGGTATATACTATATACTCTACTTTACCACACTATTAACATTATAATGACCTGAAAGCAAATATTTACAAATAAAATTCAATATATAGTATGTATTGTAGTTTATAAACATTTATAGAATACGTTTGTTTATACTAATAAAAAATAAATTATTAAAAAACTTTTATTATTTTTAGACATTTCCGATAATATTGAGTGCATTTTCGAAAAATGATACAATAGTTGATAATGAAAGCCTTCAACGAAAACTCAATTATATTAAAAAGTATGACATCTTTTATAATTATTTTTTGCTCTTTTTTCTATTATTTCTATTAATAAAATGTTTATTTTTTCAACTTTTAATAGAATAAATTTAGTAAATTATAAAAACAAAATACATTTAAACAAAAGATATCCAAAAGATTATCCGATAATAAACGAATGCTGTGGTGTTGTAGAAGAAATTATTAAACCTTTAGGTAATTATAATTAATTTTAAATAATTTAAATAATTATTAATAATTAATATAATGTCCAATGAGGTGGTGTATCCCGAAGTGGACGCATATTAGAGTTGTATAGAGACGTCAATTCAACGCAAAGTTTTTATCAATATTCGTGTCAAGAGAAGGGTAAGCGTTGCGGACGCAGTCTATTCACACAAATGTATCCAAAGAATCGGTTGATTGCGAGGTTTGGATGCGTTCAGAAATATAGCTTTACTTACGCTTTGGTCAGAGAATTCAATGCACCGCAAGTTAGTTAACATTATATTCTGTATCAAAATTATCATAATTTTCAGATTAAAATTTAAATCAAATTATTATTATATATTTCTCATAAAAAATAGTCGTTTCCGTGGCGTTTGGATTACATTCGCGTAAGAAATGGCTGTGCGTGCGAACAAACATCAAAAACTTACAACAATTTCAATAAAGATAATAATAATAATAATATTTGAATTAAACAATCATTTTTTGTAAATGCCATCAAAAAACAACTTTCAAATACTAATGTAAACAAAAGCATTCATTTTAATTGAATAGCCATTTGTTGAACTAATCAAAAGTTGTCTTTTAATTTGTTAAGTAAACAAAACCAATCTTAAAAGTAAATAATATATCAACTAATTTAATAATAATACACAATTGTATCTAACATTTAATTAATTAATATTTTTATGTTTATTGTCTTATATATATTATTCCAACTTTTCTATTTTTTCTTTTAAATTTAAGTCTAATGTAATATAAAACTTAAATTTTGCTAACAATAGTTTAGCATTAATTATATCATTAACACTAAAAGCAAGTGATATTTCTTTAATAACATCATTCATATTATTTTCATTTGTCTTTAAGATTTCTAATAATTTGTTTTTTGAATTTACATTTTCATCGATGTCTTCATTAATTTTCATAATATCCGTTAAAAATTGTGAATCCATGTGAGTGTGGCCTATATTTTAATAAAAGTTTTATTTAATCATATATTTATAATGTATCATTAAATATTTATCATATACTGTAGCTAATAATTATATAATAGATTTAATTGTTTATGTTAATTTCAATAAATCAATTTTACTAAATACTGTTTAATATTGTATTTATATATCATTTTAATTTAGTAATAAAAATAGACATTAATTGAAAAACTAGTTTGTTTTGTTGACTTACTTTCACTAATATGATTGTCAGACAACTTCACCAAATAGAGTCCCCTTTCATACGGTTCCCGAAGGGTTTTGTAAGCTTTATTAATAAGTGACGAATTGTCCATTGAATAGATGTGTTCAGTCTGTTATCAATTATACATACAATATATATATATATATAAAGAGTTGAATAAAAAATGTCATCAAATCTTACTTGTGATGCCTTTACGTATTTGTCGGGATGTGTTGTCATCTGAAGACTTTTATATGTCTTACTCAAGTCAATCAAATTAATATTAAACGATATGTTTTGGTCAAACAAATTAAAATAATTGACATTTTCTTCAATAGCTTGTATTGAATGGCAATTGTGGCACAAAAGCATCACATTTGAGATCAATTGTTGTCCACATTTCCAACTGTCAAATATATTGATCAATAATTTATATTTAATTTATGGACAAAAATTCATAAAACTATTTCATTTGTTTAAAATTATTTTATCTTAAATATTAGGTCATTTAATTTAAATTATTTGAACAAAAACTTTTACTTATTTAATACAATATATTGTATTTAACAGAAAATTAATACAATAATTAAAATCTAAAAACAAATGGCTTACAGGAAATTACAATTTAATAATATAATAAATTTCTTGATATTTCAACTAATAAATTAAAGAATTGGTTTATCGAGTTTTGTAATATAATTTGGATCAAGTATTTTGAATAAAACAAAATCAGACCAATAATTGTGAATTAAACCATTTTTTTAAATAAATTATTTGAATAAATAATTATTATTAAATAAATTTAATAAAATCATTTAAAGTTTAAATTATTATTAGCTCTCATAGAGATTATATTATAGTAATTATTGGTCGCAATCAGTGAACGGAATTCACTAAAGTCTAGTAAAGTGTGTGAAAACTATTCAAAAACTAAACGTAAAAATAATATAAAAATTCAATCAATTGACCATCACTTACATCACACATAGAAAGTATAGATTATATATGAAGGTTCAGATAAATGATTTAGTTATTTAAAAAATTAAATGACAATTAAATCAAAAAATAAGTCAAAATGTTGTTTTTTCTTGTAATTTGTCATAAAATAACACTTTATATGTTGTAATGAAATAATTATTATTTTGTCAAATATTTTTATGTGTAGTACTACTAGTGTTTGACTTTTTTTTTGTTTGTTTGTCAATCGGTGTTTTGATCATAGCATTCAATACAAGTGGAGGACATTCAATATATCCATATGTAAACTGATTGTCAATATATTATGCAATCATATGTAACATTAAAAGTCATATATAAATTGCATACCAATTATTATTGCGGACCAGTTGTCCATCACATGAAAGTAGTCTCAATTGATTGCATACAAGTGTGCGGACGATTCGCCATCGATGGTATGAAAATGTATTGATTTTGACAAAATTGTATTTGGCCATCATATACATACACATATACATTATGTACAATAAATATTAATACATACAGTTTATACACATACACACTGTACTATACTGTACTATACTATACTATATTGTACTGCATATACATAACACATATAATACTGATGTTGTTTACAAGTTTTTTCCAAATGACGTCACCAAACACTACTGTAACACACAATCAATCCGATTGGTTCATCACTTTTTAGATCAAAACAACTTTAACCACACGTATAGTCAGCCATCGTATTAATGTTTTATATAATTTATAAAAGCTTGAAATTTTGAAAAAAGTGTAATGGTCAAAAATATTATATTATTATTTACATTTTTTTTAATAACTTAATATTTTATTATTTTTAAAGTTTTATTACATTAAAGAAATTGAATTACATTTGAAAGGCTTTGTCATATTAATATTAAAATGAAATAAACTTATATTTGATATATAAATCATGATTTGTCTATTACAGAAAAATGAATAATTTATATATAAAAATATTATTTATAACTTAAATTACAGAATTTTAAAAATTACAATTATATATATTTTAAATATAAATTTCCTATTATATCTATTATGAGAAAAATAATTTGCAAAACTCAATTTATTTTAATGATTACCAAAAAATATCCAGATTTTATTAATGAAAAGTTATTAATATATATAAATATATACAGTATTACAGATTGTAAATAAAAAATATTAGTTAGTCTTTGATTCTAAAATTATTAAAAGTAATAATTTGTTGAAATTTATTTTTATCAAAATCAAATATATTATGTGTTTTCTATATATATTAGCCTTAAATATTGATTACTATAATGAAATCTAACATTTCATAAAAAGTTTAATTTAATTTTCGAAAATAATTTTTTTCAGAAAGTATTACTATAAATATAACACATGTTTATACGCATCATATAAAAAATGTTGACATGAAATCACAAAAATTTATAAATTATCAAATGTCACAATATATTTATAGGTATAATAATTAAGTTCTTAATATGACAAATCTATTTAATTATAAAATTATTTTAAAAATATAATATATTAGTTAATACAATGTAGAACATTATTAATTAATTAATTGTTAAATATTATTTGTATAATAATTGTTATTTTAAAACTTTATAACTTTAAATATATTTATGTGTATTAATTCAGTTATAACATTATAATTTCTATAATAATTAGGGTTCGGACAAGTTATTTCTATTGTTTTAATTTAAAAGTTCCCTATTTTCCATACTCCCTGGAAATTCCCAGGGAATCTATTTCATTGTGTTACCACCTATTGAACTCTAAACAAATTTTAATATAAATTTGAATAACAAATATAATATTAAACTGTATTATGAGTGTTATTATTGAATAATATTACTAATTTTATTGAATTCAAATTGATTTTTAAATATTTCAATGAAATTTTATGCAAAATGTTTTATTTTTCTTACTATTTATTGTAAAAATATAAAATAATTTTTCTTTCTAACGATTAAAGGGAGGGAATATAAAATATTTTCCCTATTTTACGGGAAGTTGGAAAGTTGCCCGAATCCTAATAATAATATATACATTAAAGTATAATATTAATTAAAATTATTATTTATTGTGTTATATACTGTACAGTATATAACATTTATATTACATGTAGATGTAGTGTATATGATATATATTATGCAAAACAATGGAATCTTAACGTATGGTTTTGAGGTCGAGTATACATTAAATGCCAATTTATGGGGCAATTGAGGGATTGATTGCCACAAACAATGTTGTTATACAATTGAATCCCTGTATAGTGAGTGCAATGGATGTCATATATTGTGTTTGACGTATGTATTGGTTATATGTTTGTATGGTTTTAACACTTTTGCTGTGTTTGTCATCCATTGTATTGACTATACTATCAAATAGTCTACTATTGACTCAATACTACAACTATTACTTCAATTGATTGACTGATCACTTGATGACCAAACAAATGACTGATCCGATGACCAACAAAATGATTTACCTCTCAATCACTAAATGATGATTGAAAACAATTGTTCAAAAATGGTCGTCACTTTTGTTGGCCTCCTTTTTCTCTCCATTGTCTGTCTAATGGATCCAATTTCGGCTCAAGAGATCGGTATGTCTTTAGTTTTGTATTACTATTAATTGTCATAAATGTCACGACTCTTGTTGTCTTAATGTCCAAACATTTATGAGTTTGTTGTGAGTGTCAGACCTACTCTTAAACACAGTCATTATGTTTGACACACATTTGATATCCTGTTTACCATTTGGTGATAGTCTTATAATTGATGATAGTTTTGATTATTTGTTATGAAATTTAATAATATTATGATTGATATGAAAGTAATTATTATCAATGAAATGACTTTTGATTACTTGAAAACACTCATCAATTGTAATGATGTCTCAAATGATGATATAATTTGTTATTATTATACCTCTAGTGTGTGGAAGTGTTGACATCAGGAACACAGCGGAGAACTTCAATAAATTGCGGAACTGTTCAGTAGTTGAGGGATACATACAGATAGTATTGATAGATAACGGAACGCCTAAAGACTATGAAAACCTAACGTTTCCGGCTCTGAGAGAAATCACTGATTATTTATTAGTATTTCGAGCGATGGGTTTACCGACTTTGGGTAAACTGTTTCCTAATTTATCTGTGATTAGAGGCCGCAATCTATTCCATGACTTTGCACTTGTAATCTATGAGATGTTACATTTGCAACAAATAGGCCTCCGATCGCTCACTCATATAGTTAGGGGCGCCGTAAGGATCGAGAAGAACCCCAATCTATGTTTCATTGAAACCATTGATTGGGATCGCATCGCCAGAAGTGCCAAAAATGGTCATTACATTCACGTGAGTTAATTTGGATACTATTGTTAGATATAAATTGTATCAATTAATGAATGATATATATTGTATATATAGGGTAACAAAGCAAGGAAGGAATGTCCCACTTGTAGCTCAAAATGTCTGTATGGGAGCACCAGAACACCTGATGGAAAAGTCATCGGAGATCAAAGCGGAAGACTTTGTTGGAATTCACAAAACGATTCGTGTCAACACTGTATGACATTTTAAAAGTTTATAAGATTTTATTTAATTAATATAACAATTGCCACAATTAGTGTCGTGTCCCGTGGAATGTGAACGTAATAACCAGTCGTGTTCGCGCTCCGGGAGATGTTGTGACAAAAACTGTTTAAGTGGTTGTAGTAATTCTGATGTCAACCAATGCTTTTCGTGTCAAAAGTTTTTTCATCTCAACAAATGTGTTAACAAGTGTCCCAAAGATACTTATGAAGTAATAAATATTTATTTTTATGATTTTAACATTTTAATTGATAATAATTTTTATTTATTAGTATTTGGGTAGAAGATGTGTAACCAAAGAGGAATGTCTTAATATTTCTGCCAAATATTACAATAAAGATAAGTTTTTGAAACCAATTGATGGCGTTTGTACCACTGAATGTCCGCTTGGTTTTAGTGAGAATTCAGAAAATCGACACAAATGTGAGAGTTGTGACGGTCCCTGTCCTAAAGGTTATATACTTATACAACAATTTAATGATTACAACAATTGAAATTAACTCTTAATTATATATATTTACAGTATGTTCTGCAGCTCAGGTGACTAACATAGCATCAGCTCAAAGTCTTAGGGGTTGCACTAAAATTAATGGCTCTCTTGAAATATATATTCAAAGCGGTGGAGGTATTTGAAGATAAAATATTTTTTTGTTTTGAAAATTTTTAATAATTTATTTATTTGTGATTTTTGTGCCAAAAATTAATAATAGCTAATGTTATTCGAGAATTGGAAGATAATTTGCAGCACTTGGAGGAGATAACAGGTTTCCTAAAAGTGGCAAGGTCATTCCCTCTCATTACACTCAACTTTCTCAAGAGGTTGCGCCTCATTCATGGCAACCAATTAGAGAGAAATGAGTTAGTAGTCTAGCATTTGATTCATATTATTATTTATTATTATTATTATATTTGTTTACTGTTTATATTATTTTTTCAGGTATTCCTTCCTTGTTTTGGATAATCCAAACCTTCAAGACTTGTGGAGCTTTGATGACAATAGTATAAAAACAGAAAAATCATTGACTATATTAAGGGGCAAAATATTTTTCCACATTAATCCCAAATTATGCTACAATAAGATCGTGAAAATGTTTGACACATACGCAGACATTAGGAACCACAGTCGACCCTGGGATACACATGACGTGTCGCCTCATTCTAATGGTGACAAAGTTGCCTGTGAAGTACAGGAACTGGAGGTTTTTATTTGGGGCGTCAAACCCGAAATGGTTGGAATTAGGTTTCAAAATTTTAAACATAGAATGGATGACCAGCGCTCTCTTCTCGGATATCTTATCTACTATAAGGAAGCGTAAGATTTCTATAAGTATTTATGTTTTTCACATAATTTATATTTTGTATTTGCATTACCAGTCCTTATAAGAACATTAGTATATATGATGGAAGAGACGCCTGTTCTACAAATTTTTGGAAAGTGGATGACTATGAGGCCGGCGATAATGATGACCAATATATTACACATATTATCCCACAATTGAAACCCTATACCCAATATGCACTATATATCAAAACCTATACAATTGCTTCTGAAACTAAAGGAGCGCAAAGTGCTGTTCATTACTTTAAAACAGAAGAAGATAGTAAGCATTTACCATAAATTATCTCAAATTATCTATTATTGATTTTTTTACCACAAACAGCTCCATCTCAACCACGAAAACTGAGCGCCAGATCAGAGAACTCTTTAGAAATAATGATTGAATGGGAAGAGCCGTCGCGTCCTAACGGAGAAGTGACTCATTTTTTAGTGACTGCAACTCAAGACATGCAAGAAATTGAGTTTTCTTCGGATAGAAATTATTGTTTAGAACGTATGTATACTTTTGGTTAATTAATTTTTAAAAATTATTTATAATTTATAAATGATTTTATTTAGCCATAACTCACGACACACCGAAAAAGATTGCTGAAGAAATTGTCAGTGAAAACAATTGTACTCAATCTCATAATCCATGGATTGGACCAAAAAACAAATCTATTAATTCGGAATCAGAGGAATGTTGTTCATGTAAGCCAACTATTGTCGACGGTATGGAAGCTGAACGGAGGATTAGTTTTGAAGATCATTTGATTAATACCATATACGTTAAAAAGTAAAATATTTAAAAACATTTAAAAAGCAAAATTATCATTTTCTTTATTTGTCTTTCATTAGACCAAATATTGGTGATAATTCAAAGAGAAGGAGAAGAAGAAGAAGAGAAACTGGCAAAAGTGATGACAATTTGTTATCACATTTGACGACTGAAAGCATTGAGAGCAATGTGACCACTAAAAGACCTTTGACAACAAGTGCACCGGTGTTTCAATTTCAAGAGAGAGTTAACGTAAAGAGTACCAGAATTACTAATTTGACTCATTTTACTGAATATACAATAGAAGTGCGCGCGTGTCAGGACAGGAAACTTAATGATAACAGATCTACTGATTATTGCAGTCTTAAAGCTATGACATCTGTCAGAACTCTTCCATTAGGTTTGCATTTGTTTATTAAATTTATGAATGTATTGATTATTAAAATGAAAAAACATTTAGATAATGCCGATGACATAATCGAAAGTACAATTACTTCTATCACTGATAATAACACAACTGCTGAATCACAAGTAGTTTATATCAAATGGGATGAGCCATCGAAACCAAATGGATTTATTGTTTCTTACCATTTAAAGTACAAAAAAGTGTCAATTGAATCGGTATTTTATATTATTGTTTTATACAAATTATTATTTAAATAATGTTTTTAATTATATATTAGGCATATACCCAAATATGTATTACTCAAGATCAATATAGAAATAATAATGGACATATACTACAAGATCTATCTCCCGGTAACTACTCGTTTATATTGAAAGCTCATTCATTGGCCAGTTTAGGAAAGTGGACAAAACCGGTTTACTTTACTGTTAAAGAGAGACGTGAGTTATATATGCTTTATATATGCGGACAACACTTACTGGTACTCACATTAACAATATGATGACATGTTATTATAGCCCAAACATATCCACTACTGATATATATCGTAATACCTGTGGCCGCTGTAGTCAGTGTTTCGTTTGTTATATTGGCCGGTGTTTTGTATTTAAAATATAAAAAGAATAAACGAGCCCTCGATTATGTATCAGTCAATCCTGAATATATCAGTGCCGGAATCGGTATGTTATAAACTAATGTAAACTAATTAAACATTATTAACATAACATTTGGTTAACAGAATATCAAGCGGATCCTTATTGGGAAGTGGATCGCGATAAGATTCGGGTGGGAAAAGAGTTAGGTCAGGGATCGTTTGGTATGGTCTATGAAGGCGATTATTTGAAGGACAAGGAGCTTATAAAATGTGCGGTTAAGACAGTCAATGATGCGATGGCCAAAAACCGCATCGATTTTTTGAAAGAAGCAGATGTTATGAAGTATATTATAAACTATTATTTTTAATTACTGTTTATTTTTACTAACAATGATGACTGAATATTATGATAAATTAGATCGTTTGTCGATTGCAATCATGTCGTCAAATTGTTGGGTATTATTTCTAAGGGACATCCAGTTTATGTATTGATGGAGATTATGGCAAATGGAGATCTCAGAACCTATTTAAGGTCGCACCGACCGGATAGTGAGGTATGCGTTAAAAAATTAAATGACAACTCTTGATATAATTATTGATTAAATTGTTTTATTTGATTTTTATAGGAGAACCCAAACGCCAGACCTCCGACTTTAAAACAATTAATACAAATGGCAATAGAAATTGCCGATGGAATGGCTTATTTGGCCTCAAAAAAGTTTGTTCACAGAGATCTAGCGGCACGTAATTGTATGGTTGCGGAGAATATGACCGTAAAAATTGGTGACTTCGGTATGACTAGAGGTTGGTTTAACATTCAATAATTGTATAAAAATAAGTGAAAATAACTTGTTTTTTATTTATAGACATATATGAAACAGATTATTACAGAAAAGGTGGAAAAGGACTGTTACCCGTGCGATGGATGGCTCCCGAGTCCCTTAAAGATGGAGTCTTTACTACTTATTCAGACATTTGGTCTTATGGTATAGTCTTATGGGAAATGGCAACACTTGCCTCTCAGCCTTATCAGGGCTTATCAAATGAAGCCGTCCTTAAATATGTTGTTGACGGCGGAAAAATGCAAAGACCTGAAGATTGTCCCCAAAAATTGTAATATTATATTGTTATGAGAATTAAAATTAAATTTATAAAATATTTGTTATTTTTAGATGGGATCTAATGTCTTGGTGTTGGGGCCCAACTCCTAAGCGAAGACCAAATTTTATAGAAGTGATAGAATTTTTATTAAATGATACGAACGAAGGTTTTCTTAAAGTTAGTTATTATTCAAAATATAAGTCACAACTAAAGCAACACAAGTCTTCGTCTCAATCTATTGTCGACGACATGTCTATGCCGTTGAAACAAATATCAAATTCTTTTAATGCAGAAGAAAATTTGATCGATACCTGTGATGACCCAACCATTCATTTTTTTCCATTGAGTCGTGAGATATGTGTGACAGAAAATGGTGATAATGAAGAAGATGATGAAGCCATGACTCGGGAGGACTACGACATCGACACAATCGACGAGTTTTCCAACGAACAACTACTCAAAGATGTTTCGAGTGATCAACAAAATAATATGAATAATCATAACAGTAATAGTAAACAGTCATCTGATGGCAGTAAAGGCAGCAAAATCAGTAGCACCACATCCAATGGATCCATAGCTAATGGACATATAGTCCAGTATAAGACAACTATGTGCTGACAGTGCTCTAACTGCTCCTCATTTCCATTTGTTATCTATATTTAAGTATTCATTAATTCTCAGGAATTTTAAAATGCCATTTATTATCATTTAAGATGACATCAATTGTAACATAATTTTAGACAAATTTATTGTATTATAAGTGCCATATATTTGTAAATAATTTTAAATTCACTCAATTATTTAATGGCTTTCAACAAATGATTACATTTTTAACTGAAATTATTTATTAGTTTTTAAACCATTGTGAAGTCATTCGTTAAATTTAAAATGTAATGTAAATTTACTTTTATCTTCATTTGGTGACAAAATAATTGATTTATTTTATACATAATATATATTAGTTTAATATTTGTAAATATAAATCATTGTTTTCATTAATATAAATTTGTAAATATTTATATATATATATATATTTATATATATATACATAGATATACTATAAAATATTTTATTTATTATTCACACAAAATATAATATAATTATTAAATCGCATCGTAAAAGCCTTCCTTAAATTCATTGGACATATATATTGTTATATCAAATACTTAATTCATACAAATTTCAATAAAATATGAAAATATAAATTATTTATATCATTTAATAAATTGATTGAATAAAATATAGTATTTATATTAATATATTTATCAAACCGTTTAGATTGAGAGTGACAGACAATTCAATCAAAAGATTAAATAAAACTATTGAAAAATTAAAGTATATTTTATTTAAATACTTTTCGAGGATTTTTATAGTTTTATAACAAATTTAACTGAATTTAATTTATACATTCAAATTAATTTATTACTATCAAAATAATTATTAGGTGTATATAATTTATTCAACAATTTTAGTAATTTCCAGGACATTAACTAAAACTGTTGGTCACTATACTACTCAATATAATACTGTTATATACAGTATTATAAATACAGTATTAAATTTACATTCATTTTATTAGATGTTATAAAAATGATAATTCAATAATATATCAATAGATGGCAATATGTTTTGCACATTAATATTGTCATACATTTAGCGCCAAAATATGTTTTTATTTACAGTAATAATATAACAAACGATTTACTGATTATTATTGACTTTAAATGATATAAAGTAATGATTGATTCAATAAATCAATTGTTGACTTATTTTGGGTGTAATTCAAACAACAAAAGCATTGAAAACTCATATTTAGGATCAAATCATTTGAAAAGGTATTCAAAAGTCTTTGATGTTATTATTTCATAAACTAATTGACAAATACTTGAAGTCTTTTACAGGGAAGCGATGATTATTGCAATGTTTGGACACATGAAGACACCATTCATTTGTTCACATTTTCTATTAAATACAATGACATCACACAAGAGCTCATCCAAGACTTGTTTTCATTACTTAAGTAAATATCATATATTAATAATAATAATTGCAATTAATAACTAAATGGATGTGTTGTCAGGAAATACTTGAATCAACTAAGATATGAATCTTTGGCCGTAAATGTTGACCACCGAAATGAGCCGAACGACCGAAGGCCCGATTTCCATCAAATACGACACGAAATCACACATTTCTTAATGTTTATTACAAGACGTCTCTTTGAAATTTGTATCTTAAAGAAGTGGAATAATGAGATGTCTATTAATGACAATTGTTTTTGTTTTTTAGTTATAAAACAAATGAAATCTCTGTTACTATTTGTCGGTCGTCTCTCAAACTTCAAGCCTGAAGAGATCCAAACGTCTATAACTAGTGATGACAAGACTAGTCATTATAATTATTATCACTCATGTCTTGACATTTGGTGGAAAGCCATTGAAATTATATATATTTTAGAGAAAAACAACGAAATTACTTTAAATGACATCACTTTAATTGATGACTTAATTGGCAGTCCTTTAAGTAAACAGATTATAAGTTTAGTATTATATGATTTGATTGTTTTATCAGTCAATCGCTTCAAACAAGCAAAACAATCGCTAAATTACATCCATTTATCAGTATTTGACTGTTTGTGTGTTAAAGAATTGTTTATTTTGTTAAGACATATATTCAATCAAATGAATGAATCTAATTGTTGTGATAATCAAAATAACCAACAATTCTTTGAAACAGTTTTATCGACTTTTAAATTAATACCAAATACCAATTCAGAAGATAATATACCAATAAATTGGTTCAAAACAATTCATTTAAGTCATTATTCTTGTGATAATTCTTCGCTACATTTTATATGGTTTGTCACGAATATAGTTAAAACATTTGATTTTAACATTTTTGGTCAATTGAAACAACAATTCAATTCAGAACCAATTCCTTTGATTTTTCAGAAAACATTAAATCAGTTTTTAAAGAAAAATGAATCCAATGTCAGTGACAATGAAATTACAGTTATTATTAGATTGTGTGCGGAATCGAGTAGTTATTGGAAGCCAAACACAGATCTAATTTTACCATTTGTTGAATATTTTATCAAAAATCTTAACAAAAATTTTGTCAAAACAAGTAGTGAAGAGTTGTCACTGTTTCCTAAGTCTAGTGATAACTGGAGTCAAATAATCAATGAATTGTCACAAATTAGTGATCGTAACAATAGTTATAATGAAAATACATTTTATTTATTCTTAAAATTAATGAATAAACAATTTTCAACTATTATTAAGTTGAATGAATCAAATGCAAAGATACATTGGATCAAATTGAAGGGCAAGTTTATGGCCAGTCTTCAGCCCAGAATAATCGATAAACTCAACGAAACCGGAGTTTTTAATTTATTGACATTTTATTTGATTATTATTAATATCAGAGTAGAAATTTGGAGTGATATCAGTGACAAAGTATTGGCTCAGTTTAACCAATTGTTTAGCAAAACTAACTCAAATATATATGAAATGATCTTAAAATTTATATTCACATGTTTTAAGTTGAAATCACAATTGATTAATGAAGAGAAATATATTAAATTCATTGCAAAAGCGATTTACAATTATTGCCAACAAATACAAAATTTTGACAGCAATTTACTCGACGATTGTTTCAATAATTTAACTGAAAATCAATTGATTCAAGTGTTAACAGATATTATTGATGCCATGTATTTATCTAATAACATTCAAAACTCTATATTTTTATTAATTCAATCTATAATTATGATATTTGTTGAGAAACATAATGATAGGTCAGTTAAATAATATTTTAAATATAATTTATTTGTTTTTTATTAACGATTTGATTCATAGGATTCTTATCGATGGAGTTTTATTCAATAATATTGAAACCAATTTAATGAATAGTCATTCAAGAGATAAAGTATTTAGTCTTTTAAAATATGTGTGTCAATGGTGTCCACATCTTTGTCATCAATTGATTGGTCAAATGAATCGCTGTATTGAATCAATTGAAATAAACCGTAATTCTGGCATTGATTTAGAGTTAAGGTTTGATATTTTCAATAAAATTAATTTTAATTAAATGATAATTAATATTAATTGTTATTTATATATTTTATTCAGAAAACGATTACAGGAATTCGCAAAATTAAACCCTATTTAACAACAATTTATTAATAATATTAAATGTTTTAGCAATTCCTCAATTCATACCGTAATTCAAATTTATTTGTTTAGCGCCAAAACATTTAAATTTTCAATACACTGTTCACAGTTTACGTTATATTTTAATCAAATTTATATTATTATTTTTATTAACAGTTAGTTTATTGATTTGTTATTTATATAATTAAAAAAAACTAAAAATTTGTGTGAAATAGTATTAATAATTAAATTATATAAAACATAATTAAATATAATTGTAATTAAAGTCAACGTAATTGGTGTTAACATTTGATGTCATTGTTGTGAACCACATGTGTATACATTTGAATACATTTCTCATTAAAAACATTTGATTATTATTTAATTGTTTTAATTTAAATCATAGTTTTTATAATCAAATTATTTATACAATTAGTGTAATCGTCTTATATTTTATGGTAAGTTTGTTATTATAAACAATATTAACATTAGTCTTACCCATCAAACTAACGACACGTGCGTTGAAATTAAAGTAAAAAGTCGGCAGAGATTGTGACCACTTTGACCACTGTTTAGCAAATGTTTAGCATTTATATGTTAACTAAACACGTGTTATTACAAAGTGTATGAACACGTGTTGACAATATTAGTCAATAAAATGAGACAATTAGTCGATTAAATAATTTGTAATTATTATTGAAATTAATTGTTTTGAATCACACAGAATTAAAAATTTGTATTAAAATACAACTCTCGATGTTTTGTTACAAATGAGTTACAATTTTTTTTTGTATTCTGAGATACAAATTAAATACAAAAAATATTGTATTACAATACAAAATCAATTGCATACTATTTGCATAATAATACAAATCAAAATACAAAAAAATTGTAGTCCAATACAATAATACTGTAACTCATTTGTAATGTAATGAAAACCAAAATACAAAAAAATTGTATTACAATACAATATTATTGTAACTCATTTGTAATTAAGTGCAAAACAAAATACAAATAAAAATGAATTCAAATACAAAAATAATCAAATAAATTGTTTTTTATTACAAACAATATAATTATAAATATACATAAAATAATGCAAAATATAAAAAATACATTAAATATTCAAAAATAATTACAATAAAACAAAAATTTTAAATGACAATAATTTGATAAAATAATCACTAAATAATTATATGATTTACAATAAAAATAAATTGATTATAATATGATTTTCAATATTAATAGTATATTATATTTTAAACACTATTACTTAATATGATTTACTTCATTGTGAATCTCTGAAACTTCTCTATAAAATAATAAATTAGAAAAATTAAAATAATTATCAAATAGTATACTATTTATTAGTTTAATTGAAAATACCTTTTGAGAAAATAATTGACATCAAAAATCAAATAATCAAATAATCAATTAATCAAATAATCATATCAAATAATTAAATCAATTAATAATACATATATAGTATACTATTTGATAATTTATTTTTTTAGGCAAACAGTCAATCAATAGTCATTGAATTACTAACAAACGGATATTTAATGTAATATTGATTCAACTCACATGTCATACATATAATAGTATACTATTTTCATTTTTATACGTTATTAAGATATTATACAACAATTTTGTATATTTATTTGGTATCAAAATACAATTGAAATACAAATAATACTATTTAAACATATATTACAACTTATAATTGAGATATTTGAGTACGTCATTAATGTATTCAACAAAAATTGTATTTTAATACAAAAAATTGTATTTTAATACAAAAATTTTGTATTTATTTATTTTTGTATTTTAATACAATTAGTTACAATTTTATTACAATTTTTTTTGTATATTTTTTGTATTTATACAATTGTATTTAAATACATTTCTAAATACAAATTGATTTGTATTCAAATACGGTTTTAAAAACTTGTTTTTTGTGTGCATTCAATTGTTATTAATGTCTTATATGTATTACTATTACATCAATATATTGACATTAATTGAAATATCATTTAAATGATATGATATTTAATAAACATATGAAATAGTTGTTATAATTTTTATGAATACATCGTAAATATAAATTAGACTATAAATTGATACTTTTATTGTAATAAATTTTATATTCATATACTGTATTATACAACATATTATATCTCAGTTTGTAGTGATATATATCTTATTTAATAATAGTTTATAAAATATATGATAATTATCTTATATTACAAACAATTAATAATTGAATATATATTTAATGAATACAATTAATCTACTTTTATGAGACTTATTTTGACAAACAGTTTTTTTATAGACGACTAAAAATATCATTTTTATAAATTATGACAATTTTGTTTAAATTTCAAATACAAATGAATTTATTGATAATTGAAAATAGAGATTATAGCTTATTATAAATTATTATATAATAAAATAATAGTCTATTTGAATAATATTTTCATTTAAGTGCTAATTAAAGACGGGTCATTTTTAATATAAAAATTATTGTAATATATTTACTGATTTAACTTTTACTGTATTAATAATAAGATTAAACATTAGTTAAGATTTCAATTAGAAATCACTTAATTATATAAGTTTTATCAGAAATAATATGAAAATTTACATTTTTATATCCGGTTATATCATTTTGTCGCATAACATGTATATCTTTATTAAGTTTTCTCATAACTTGTGAAAAGGGCTCAATATTAGCAATTTGTGACAATTTATCGCAGTATTGAAAAAATAAATTTCCACTCATTTTATGACTATGTCTTTCACTTAATCCCAGCGATTGTCTCATTTCTAGGTCTTGTTTTGTATCTTTATCCATGTCTTCAATGGACGGTAATGTTAATTGTCGAGTAAGACATTTGATAAATAATAAGATCTAATATTTTAATATAAATTTAATATTGTAGTATATAGTAGTAAATTTATAGTTTAAATATTTAGATTATGAATTACCTGTAGATTATATAAAGGAAATGGTATAACAGTCATAGGTATGGCCCATATAGCCATTGAGGGAAACTTTTGATTAATTAAATGTAAATAAATGCCTTCAACTCTCCCATTAGTATTAACATTAATACCACAGTTTTGGTCAAGAAATGAGAAGTCAAAGTGATAACCAGTGGCCCATATAATAGCATTAATTGTAAAATGATTGTCGTTTTTCAATAAAACTTTGTTTTCTGAGATTTCTTTAATATTACTTATTTCTTGTCTAATATTTTTGGGTAAATTAATAAATGGTTTATCATTTGTGTGACAAAAAATGACTTGTTTTGCCTGATCTGCCACTTCAATGGCGATATCGATTCCCGACGGACCCCCTCCTAACACCAGAACCATCTGATCTTTAAAAGGTTGCGGTTCTCTATAGCTATGACTGTGTATTACTTTTCCCTTAAAATTTTCTAAGCCTTTAATATTAGGAATCTTAGGCTTTGAATATCTTCCGTTGCAAACGAAAACTGAATCATAAGTATTATCACTAATTTGATTTGTATTCAAATCTTTTACACTAACTTTCCAAACATTTTCATTTCTCCAGACATTTAATATCAAGTGATTAAACTATTTTGTGGTAAAAACGATAAATTCATTACAGAATAGTTTGTCTTATGGAAAGTATTTATAAATTAATAGATAATAATTACCCGAATATATTGATATAATTGAAAATGTTTTGTATACTCATTGAGATATTGAAGGACACGAGTATGCGATACGAATGATGTCTCATATTTTATTAGAAAGTCAGGGAATGCCATGATTTCCATCGGAAGGTTAGTCCTGAATGAAGGTTTGATTAATAATAATTAACAAAATATGAAATTATAATAAATGCATACCTCATGTGCTTATACATACTCGTATGTATTGGTTGTCCATTTTCATCCAAGTCTACCAAATCAGTGTAGTTCCAAATGCCACCGATTTTATCAGTCTTTTCAAAGATTTCAAACTCAAACTCTTTGTTTTGTGAGAGATGTCGGGCCGCACACAGACCGGCAGCTCCGGCACCTATTATACAGATCCGCATTGATTTCAATTTATTACTTTCTGAATATCAATTGAGTATATGTTTTGATTAGTTTTCTATATTTATGTGTAATATACAGTATAATTACTAATCTAGTTATATAATTGCATATTATTGGCTGTTAAGTATAGCACAAATAGTATATACAGTACTTTCTATATACCCTTCCAGTCTATATATTAAAGCTAACTGTTCCTAACTCAGGGACACTTATGACACGCCTAACTCTGAGACACCGAACAATATTTTAATTAAAATATTTTCTAGAAATCTAACAAATATAGAGTATTATAATAATCATTAATTCGTATAAATATTTTCAAACAAACTTTAAAAGGTTTGTTTTCTGGAATGTGTCTGTCTGTCTGTCTGTTTGTCGAATGTTTTTTTTTGCAAATTTTCAAATTCTGATTTCAGATTTGGTTAGAAAATGAAAAATAATTTATTAATTTATTAATTAATTTAAAATAAAATTACATTAGTTTAGTAACAGACATAATGACAGCCAAATTATAAAAATACAAATTCATATAAATCTCTTAAATTTAGAATAAGAGTGATTTAAGAAGCATTAGTCAAACCGTTAAAATTAGGAATATTTTTTAAAAAGATTAGAAATATATAGTATAAGATAAATATAATAAAACATTATTATAATACTTATATTAATGATTATTTTAGATATAATATTACTTATAAAGATTATAAACTAAATATTTTGTTTATAATTTTTACATAACATTGGATGAACTTTTGAAGTTATTTAATAAAGATTTGAATTACGTTTATATTTATTTTCATACAAAACAAAATTTAGTAAAATTAACATTTTTAATTAAAAATGCATTTTGAAAATGTCGTCATTTTCAGTGATAATCAAATACTCAAAGTCAGGATCACATTATCTAAAGGAATGATCTAAAGATAAAAATCATAAAATCCGGATAAAGTCCAGAATAAACCTGACTTTAGGCAAAAAAATGGAAAATAAATTAATTGTCAAAGAATTGGTTGTTAATTACGAAATCTAGTTTTGAAAAAAGTTGACAAAATAACTAATGACAGGCCATTAGTGTAGTAATCGAAAAGTAGTCAAAACTTCATCTTTTGGGATCTCAAGATGCGATTAAATAAAATCGGAAAATAACAAAAAATTGACTGAAAAGTTGGGTTTAAATGTCAAATCTACTAAAATTGACTTAAGAACGAAAAATACGGTTATTTATAATAATTTATAGTAAATTTAATTTAAATTATTTAATTAATAGTAAAACTTAATTTATTCATAAACTCATCCAATGTTTCTGTATATTAGTAATGAATATTTGGGATATTTTTACGAAGTAATTAATGCTATTAAAGTTTATTTCTGAAAATGCTATTTATTACTCAAATGATTATAAAAGTAGTCATTTATTATGATTTGAAATAAAATAATAGATAATAGAGAACAGAGAAGATGTATGTTATATGTTATAACTTATAACATGTATTATAATTAGACTCAGACTTGACTTAGGTATCAGTTTTAGATCAATGATTAAGAATTAAATTAATTGCTATAAAATGACTATAATATGAAAACTTAATTATTAATTATATCAATATCAAACAATTATAGCAATTATTAGTTATACTTATTAAATACAATACTGTAATATCAGATAATATTTTAACAAATGAAATAATTATTATATTAATTGTTTTAATTATTAAATAATACTAAAAGACTATATAATGGCTTAAATAACACGATAAAGGTTTTGCATAATAATTATTGTAATGTATTTCACGAGATATAATATAATACAGTATATTGAACTGCATTTAAATAAATGAATTAATCAAACAAATTACGATAAAAATTAATAAATAATATAACAATTACAGACATTTATTATAAGATTGTTTAAAATACTTAATTTTGGTAAAATTAAAAATAATTAACAAATTATTGAAAGATTAAAAATGATGTCCAGATATTTATCTCAATATAGCTTCCGAAGAATGTCCACCAAAGAACTCAAATGTGGATATTATGTAAATCATTGTCAAGACTTGCCATCAGCCATACAATTGGCTACAAATAGCGGGTATTTTTAATTTGATAACATATTTAAGTATACATTTGTTTAATATTGCTTTTTTTATTTTTGACATTTAGTTTTAATTTTATTGCAACCAATTTAGTTCATCCACGATCTCATGACTTCACTCCATACAGTGATCTTCAGCTGTCAAGTAGTGGTAATATTTTATTATTAATTTAAGTATTAAATGAATTATCTTAGAGTTGTGTTCGTTATTAGATTGGAATACTCTTGTGGTGGGAATTATGTCAGACTTTGATCTCTTAAGCAATACTTTAGAGAATATAACCAAAATGGAGGCCGAGATTACATATGCAGTACATTTAGGTGTACCGGCTCTGCTATTTCAATGTCCCACTACTATTGATGGCATCAACCAATTGGCGAGAATTATCAATTCTCGGCTCACATTTTCGGGTGGATTTCAAAATTTGCCTCAATTTTGGATTCAAATTCCAGTTCAATCACCGAATGAAAACTCGAAAAACTGGAGAAACGATTTGGTAGATAATGACAATGACAGTGAAGACACTTGGTTTTGGTGGAATCGTCTTAGAAGTCTCATTGCAACTGATAAAAGGTTGGCCGTTGCTCTCGAACTTAACGGTGATTTACCCGATGATAATATGATCGCTCGTTGGGCTGGAGAGCCCGTTAAGGCTATTTTCCTATCAACCGCTATGTTTCTTAGTAATCGTAAAGTCTATCCAGTCTTAACAAAAGCTCATCAATTGTTTGTACGCCTCTTAATGACAAAAATGTCAAATGATATCCATTTTATAATCAAAGGTCACAACAGACATACAGATATTAGACATTATGTCCAATATTTAGATCACATTCGTTTGACTCAATTGCCAAGCGATCCGGTGGCCACCTTTGCTCGAGGCTATGAAGACTTTCTGCAAATACCACTTCAAGTAATTTGTTGAAGTCATTTAAATTACCGGTAATTAATTAATTAACTAATATTTTCTTAATTTAGCCATTGATGGATAACTTGGAGTCGTGTACTTATGAGGTGTTTGAAAAGGATCCCATAAAATATGAAGAATATGGAAAGGTTTCAAATAATCCATTTTATACTTTAAACATTTAAACATTTTTGTCATCATTTTTAGGCCATAAATCAAGCGTTGAGTGATTTACAAAGCAATGAAGAAATGTAATTATTATTACAATTATTTAGTGATTTTAAATAACTATTAATTGATTGTAAATATTATAGAGTTATTATGGTTGTTGGCGCCGGAAGAGGACCGTTAGTTGAGGCGAGTATTTCTGCGTCACAAAAGTGCAAAAAGAAAGTTCAAATTTTTGCCGTCGAGAAGAACCCCAACGCTGTGGTGACGTTACGAACACTTCGTGATCAGCGATGGGGAGGAGAGAAAGGACTTGAATTTTCCAAAGTTGATGTCATTGCCTGTGATATGAGAGACTGGGAATCATCTAAAAAGGCTGATATCGTTATATCAGAACTTTTAGGCTCTTTTGGTGACAACGAATTGAGTCCGGAGTGTTTGGATGGCGTTTGGTCTTATGTGAAGGAAACGGCTGTTTCTATTCCGATCTCTTATACTTCATATTTAGCACCAATTCAGTCACAAAGACTTTACAGTGAGGCCGCACAGCTTCGCGAAAGGGATAAACCAGCGCACGGTGTCTTTGAAACGGGTTATGTGGTGTTTATGAGAAACTTTTATAGCATCGATGCCCCCAAACCTCTCTTCACTTTTTGTCACAACAACCTCACACTAAAGCCAAGTGAAAGAGACAATTCTCGCTTCAAATCACTTGATTTTGAAGTCAAAGTGGACACCGTTTGCCACGGATTTGCCGGTTATTTTGAAGCCACTCTCTATGGAAATATCAAACTATCGACTGTCCCCTCGACTCATACATCGGGAATGTTTAGTTGGTTTCCCATATATTTTCCAATTTTCAGTCCTATGTTTCTAAAGGCCGGTCAGACATTTAAAGTGGATTACTGGCGAATGACTAGTCGTCGACAGATTTGGTATGAGTGGGCGATCACTGATCCGATTCCATCGGCAATCCATAACCCAAACGGTCGCACCTATTCTATCGGTCTTTTGTAATGTTATATTCATTTAGTATTGTTTTAAATTGAAATTCATTTTATCGCAAGTTTTAAGTATATTAAAAATATAGTCAATATGTTTGACCCAATTTTGTTAATTTCATTGTAAAATCAATGTTTTAAATTTATAAAAGTGTATTTTTAATTAGTAAAAAAATAAAGCAATCAAATAATATTTAAATATATATGAAAATTAATTTAATGTTATTAAAAGCATAGCATTTGATGTATTTAACTGATAATTGAGTGGATCTTAGATTTCATAGAAATGCATATAAATTATTACTGACGTCAACACTGTTTGTATTATACTATTGACTGTTTGTGTGTAAAATACACAACACTTTTAAAGGGATTTTGAGTTTTGTTTTCATTTATTTATTTATGATTAAAGTTATGATAAGTTATACTCTGTATGAATGATATGATATAAATGTTTTATTAATAAATTTATTCATCAATTGCTAAATTATATGTGATATTAATAATTATATAAATACTTGAGTGTAATCATCAATTGAATCAAATTTAAATAATGTCTCACTTGAGATACGATGGACGGGTGGCTGTGGTTACCGGCGCTGCCAGAGGTCATACTTTTAGTGATATTATATGCAAATTATTGGCATAAATCAAATGACAGTCTATTGTATCCATCAATAGGTTTGGGCAAAGAGTACGCACTGTTGTTATCATCGAAAGGGGCATCACTTGTAGGTATGTCTTGTATTGACAACAATTGATAACTAATTTCCAATGAATTATCATTTAATTCATTAATACTTTTATGAATTCAAATTATTTCTATGTTTTTAATACTATATTTATATTATATCTATTTATATAAAATATTTAATTAGTTTTTTATTAATGATCGAAGTTTATGTCAAGTTAATGAGCATGCTTATTTTATATATTTAATTGTTAATAATTAATTATATACATTGCATTCAATTGTTGTCAATTTGTATCTATAATTGAAAGACATTAAAAATAAATGGTTTAAATATTTGTGACCTAAAAATGATAGCAAATATTTAGGGCTACTTTTGATTGAAATTTTTGTATGACTTATATTAAGATATTATTTATATCTTTAGTCCAATAATTACTTAGCTGTGCTGTGCTCTGAAAAAGTTGCAACAAATTATTGATTTTTTATTACACAAAATAAAATAAAACTAATTAATAATTACTTAAACAAATTGTGACAATTCAATAGTCTATACATATATCACACAATTCATGTCTAGTATTATAGGTTTTGTCTGATGTTTTGTTTAACTTAAGATAAAATTTTTGATATAAATTATAATTATATTTTATTTCACTAAAATTGCAAAATTTAATTTTAATATGAAATTCATAATTTACAATATATTAATATTACAAACCATATTTTTTAGGATATTATTAAGTTTTGTATTTAAGTACTTTTAGTACAAACAATAAACCCAACAAAAAATGTCATATATTAAAGTTTTGTTAAATTTTTTTAATGTATATTATAATTTAAATTATATTATGATAAAAAAATCAAATATTTAAATACAGTATTACAATAGTGCAAAAAGTAGTCAAACTAATAATTTGTCTCTATTTTATTATAATAATTTTAAACATATATTTTTTTATTATTATTTGCAGTAAATAACATCAATAGATCATAATATAATAATAGTGAAAAAACTATATTATAATGCATATAAAAAACGATTTTATGAAATTACTAGAAATTATAGTTTCATTATTTTTTCCTTATTTAACAAAAATAACATTAAATTTATTTGTGATTTGCTTTTATATCATAAAATATGAGTCTTTATGAAACTTTTGTTGGCCTTTTGGGAAAATATTATAATGAAAACCCAATTTTGATTATCTTATATCAGTGTATAAGAAATAATTAATATTTTTAAATCTTTTTTATTTTCAAAATTTTGGAAAAAATAGTTACTTTATTTAATAAAAAAATCATTGCTAATTGTATTTATTAGAATTGTAAACATATTATAGATATTAATTGCTCTTAAATGACTGATAGGATGTAAACAATAATTTCAAGTAATTTCAAATCATCTAATTATATATTGTATGACATAATGAACTTATTTATGTTTAGTCCAAAAATAAAGAAAACCTGTTATTTGTATTCAATATTTGTTTGCTATTTTTGTAAACTATACTAAACATCACTATACTTAGTATACTATACTATAAGAGCATTTACCTGTTTATTAAAAGAGCTAAACATAACATATTTAAGCGATTTATATCTTAAAAAGAGTGTTGTCGTGTCAGCCCTCGAGTCCTCCAAAACACAGATACCTATCAAATGTTAACTCATATCCCAATTCTCATTAGAAATTGATATTTCGTTTATTGTAAAAAAAAACTTTATTAAACTTTAGTCAATGATTTGGGCGGCAGTCGTAGTGGAGAAGGAACTGGTAGTACAGCTGCTGATGAAGTGGTCCGAGACATCATAAGTAGGGGAGGAAAAGCTGTGGCAGACTATAGTAATAATTAAATAATATCTGAATTAAATGTTTTCAAATAAATTAATCAAACATTTTGTATAACTAGACTCTGTAGAAGAGGGGCATAAGATTATTAAGACTGCTATCGATAACTTTGGACGTATCGGTAAATTTGAACTTTCATTTAAAATTATTTATAAAAATATATAATAAAATAATTTAATTTGATATCAATTGTAAAGATATCCTTATAAACAACGCGGGAATACTTCGCGACATATCATTTACAAAACTGACTCAACAGGATTGGGGTATTAATTGCATATATTTCTATAATAACTATTTATAAATTATATATACTTTATATCAATATATCTATTATATTGTTGATTACAGATATTATACATAATGTACACCTGAAAGGGTCAATGTTAGTGACCAAAGCTGCCTGGCCTTACTTTCAACAACAAAAATATGGCCGGTCTGACCAATTTAATATTAACTTTATTATTATTTATTATAAATTGTCAAATTATATTAACAATTTTGTTTTTATATTAATACAATAATAAATAGCATAACATTAGGAAATAATTATATTACCGTAACATTTATTATTCATACTTTATATTTTTGTAAAAATGATGACATTTGATGAAAATCCATTTATAATATTACAAAACAATTATAAAAATATATGATTGTTGGGTTAATCCACACATATATTAGTTTTTATTTTTTAATATTAATATATAAATTCTATTAAATTGATATTTTTTGACTGTTATATAGAATTGTTATGACTTCATCACCGGCTGGTATTTACGGAAATTTTGGTCAAACAAATTACAGTTCAGGTAATTGTTTATTATTTATATTTGGTATCAATAAATTTTATGTTATTTTGATATTTTATACATTTAGCTAAACTTGGTTTAGTAGGACTCAGCAATACATTAGCAGTTGAAGGAGCAAAATATAACATCAAGTGTAACACTATTGCACCGGTAGCTGCATCCAGACTAACTGAGGATATATTTCCAGAAAGTATGAATACTTTCAAATTATCGATAATCATTAATTTTAATATACATATCGTTATTATTAATTATGATTAGTTTTTATGGAGTATTTCAAACCTTCATATGTGGCTCCTTTGGTGGCCTGGCTTTCACATGAGGACTGTCCCGAAACAGGCGGTCTGTTCGAAACTGCTGGAGGTTTTGTTGGCAAATATCAGTGGATGCGTTCAGACGGCAAAATATTTACACCACCCGATACTATAAGTATAGAAGCCATTAGAGATAATTGGCAACAAATTACTGATATGAATCGATTTACATCTCCTAATAACTTTCAAGGTTTGATAGTTCAACAAATCGATTAATTTATAATTTAATTGTTATTACATTTTTTATTTAATACAGAACATACTTTAACTTTGGTTAATTCAATTAAAGATAAAAATGATAAGAAAGATGAAATTGATTTCTCAGATAATGTATCCAATCATTCAACACTTCATAATTATACCATTGATGATACTATACTCTATGCATTATCAGGTAATTTAATGTAAAATATTTTTTTTTATTTTTCAAATATTGAAATGATTGTTTGGTTTAACAGTTGGTGTGTCGACTCAAGAATCAAAACATTTGAGTTTTCTTTATGAATGTAATGAAGAATATTCAGTGATTCCCACTTATGGTGCAGTTGTTAGTCTTAGTGCTGCTATGAATAGTTCCCTAATGCAAGACGCGATGATTGCCCTCAATATAACAGGAGATGTGACTAAAGTATTTTATTAATTATTTTAAAAAGATTTCAATTTTATAATTTGTTGATTGTTTTGATGATGTGATTAGTTAGTTCACGGGGAACAATACCTTCAGCTTTTGAAACCAATTCCTCCATTTGGTTCACTTAAATCAGTTCCTAAAATAATTGATGTGTTAGATAAGGGATCCGGTGCTTTATTTATTATAGGAGGTAATGATCTAAATGTTTTAAGTAATATAAAGTTAATATAAAATTATTATTTAAATGAAAATATTTAATTTAAAGTTAACACTTATGATGAAACGGATTCACTCATATTTTACAATCAATTATCATTGTTTATGATTGGTGCTGGAAATTTCAATGGAAAACGAGTAAGTGATGATAATAGCATTATACCTATAGTGGAACCACCTAAAAGAACACCGGATGCTATAATTTTAGAAAAGACATCTATTGATCAGGTAATTGAAGTTAATTTATGTGAAAACAAATATAATATAAATAAATAAATAAATATCTTAGGCGGCTCTCTATCGTCTATGTGGTGATAAAAATCCATTACATATCGATCCGATATTTGCAATGGCTGGAGGTTTTCAAAATCCTATACTTCATGGCTTGTGTACAATGGGTTATGCTTTGAGACACGTTTTGAAACAATATGCCGATTATAACGTTCGTCTATTTGATTGTATTAAAACCCGATTTGTTGGACCCATAACTCCGGGTCAGACCATTGAAACTCGGATGTGGAAAGAAGGCAAACGAATACATTTTGAGAGCTTTATTAAAGAAACGGGAAAACAGATTATTAAAGGCGCTTATGTGGACATCAATCACAATAGAAGATCTGATGATTATTTAGACAACAATTCAAATCAATTTAGACTTAATGAGGTTTGCTTTATACATTTATAAAGTTTTATATTATATATTAGGTGTATACTAATGTATTTAAAATATCTTTACATTTATTTATTAGAAGGAAAATAATAGTTTTATACTAAATTCAAATGTCATAAATACAAACAATGCTTTAAATGTCGAAGAAATAGAAAGTTATTCAATGGATGATATAAAAGGAGAAAATTTGGAAAATAATATTAAATTTGTTTGCGCTCCTTATGGTAGTAATGATGGACAGTCAGGTGGAGGAGGAGATGAACATAATTCACGAATTGATAAGATATTTGACGGATGGCTATCAGTTAGGATTAGTGATCATAAAGAGTTGGTTCCTATTATTAAAACTGTCTATCAGTGGAATATTACTAAAAATAACAAAGTATTTACTGTTTGGAGTGAGTTCTCTAATAATTATTAATTAATATATAATTCTATAAAAAATAGTAATTTTTATATATTATCTAATACCGTATAATTTTTGTTGTTGTAGCTCTTGATCTAAAAAATGGTAACGGAGCTGTTTATAAGGGTAGTCCTAAAACAGGAAAAGCTGACTGTACTCTTATTATAGATGAAGAAGCAGCAGTCAATATATTTGAAGGTCGTGAAGACGCTATGAAAGTATGGTTTTAAAATTGATAATCAATTGGAAATATTAATATAAATTATTATCTCAAATACATTTATGTTTTACTCATTTAAATTTTAAAATCAAGGCTTTTATGGGCGGAAAACTGAAAATTTCTGGCAATATATTAGCCGCACAAAAGCTACAACAACTTTGGTCTGAAGAGGCGCCGCGCGGATCAGTTAGTTTAGATGAAAAACCAATGGTATCAACAAATTCCTCACAGAATAACTCGACAGATGATTTGGCTCTATTAGAAGTGAGTAAACCATTGATTTGAAATCATATATTAATATAATTAATTATTTTATAAAATATATATTTTTTATATACATTGTAGTCAGTGCCTACATCTGGACTCAAATGTGATATTGTGTTTAATGTATTTAAAAATCGTATGCATGAAGAGCCAGAACTTGTCCGAAGTCTTAGAGTTGTATTTCAATTCAATATAACAATTGACGGAAAATTGAAGACCATTTGGAGTAAGAATTTATTTAATATTTTATTTAATATAAACTTATGTTATATTATGTTATGTTAAGCAACCGATAATAAATCACGACCTGAAGGTGATGTATATATTGGTCCGCCAAAGAACGGAAAATCAGATTGTTTGGTGACCGTAGAAGACGACGATTTCCTTAAGCTAATGGTTGGAAAATTGAATCCCCAACGGGTCTGTATTTTTATTGTATTAATTTACACATATATTAATAACTAAATGATTTACTCAAATTTGATAGGCATTTATGATGGGAAAGTTGAAAATTAAGGGCAATATAATGCTTCTTCAAAAACTCAATTCACTTTGGATGGACTTACAAAAAGCTGGAAAAGCACCGGAATTACCCTATTTGACTGATATGATGCTTAAAACAGTGTGTTTTGTTTATTATGTTTTGATAAAAAATTATTTAAACAAATTATATTCAATCAATTGTTTAGAGTGTTATCCCTGGATTAAGAAGTGAATCAATGATTATTGAATTAGTCCAGAGATTAGTTCGTTTGCCTCAACTATGCACTCAATTGCCTACACTTATTGGCTTTGATATCACTAAAGATAACAAATCTGTATCGCAATGGAGTAAGAAATCTAACCGTTAAACTAGATTTATATTAATATTTTTAAAAATATTTAATACAGCTCTGGATTTTACTAAAAACAAATTGACCGGAGTTTTCGATCGGGGATTACCTGATAGTAAATATTGTATTCTTACCATTGATGACGACGACTTCGTCAGACTTACATACAATCGACTTAATTTACAAGACGTAAAATTAATACATTTTAATTGTTTTGTCTAACATTTATCAATAATATAATTTCTTGTCAATTATAGGCTATTTCGTGCCGAAGAATCAAAGTATCGGGTGATACAAGTATACCACAAAAGATAAACGTATTGTTTGCAACTCCGACTACAAGAGCAAAGCTTTAAATTATTTACACTATTTTATAATTATATGTATAGTTAGATATATTTTGTTATACAATGTTTTTTTTTTATAAAAATTTATATTAAGATAAAATACAATTGAATAAACTTTTAATAAAAATCTTTTTATTTTAATTAATGGCAAAACTAATGTTTTTTGTTCGCAAGTTTTGCTGATACTATTGACTCGTATTTGCTTTTACTTCTGTACCACAACAGGAATGGTATGACAAGTGATGGCAAAGTCATGATAGCAAATGCCGCCCAATCCAACTGTTTTAACATTAATTATATTAATGTATTACAGGTAATCAAATTACTTATCATTACTCTTATACTAACCACATGGGGTGAGAACCGTCTATCAAACTCTTTAAGCGAAACAATGAAACCCTCTCCCGGTTCAGAAGTGTAGGCCACTTGAATGTCCTTTGAGTCTTCAATAGGTAAATAAGTCACTTCAGCGGCCGTAAAGTTAAATCGGCCCCAAATGCCGATCTTCGGGCGAACAACTGATGTATGCGTTAAATTGGATCCACTGAAAGACAATTCAAATAGCTTAAGACTGTTTTAAACAAACAAGTACTTTGCTTACGGCGCCAATCGTGAGATCGTCACTTTGAGAGCACCACTGACCACATCAAAGTGTTCCGCCGGGAAACTGCTGTCCGCGATGTGCACATCAACAGCGGCACTACAAACGGGACAACTCATCAATTATGGCATCAGTTGATCAATAAAACTGTTGACACCAATCAATACCTCTGTCCGACGTTAAAGATATTATAGTTAACAACAATGTCTCGGCTTTCGACCAAATATTTGTTGAGAATCTGTTTCTCTATCAGAAGTCTGGCCGGAGTTACCACCTCTTCTTCTGTCACGACTATACCACTCAATGATATACTTAATAAACAAAACACTAATGTTTTAAAAACCATTTTTTAATAATTATTATGAATGTTATGATTGTTTCTTCAAATATGAGTCCAATGTATGGTTGAGTTAGTGGTCAACAAAACATATTAAGTCTTTATAACCAATTGTTTTCATTAAGTAATGATTTGGAGAAAAACAGTCTAAAAGTATACATAAATTCAAGTAAAGTATAGATTGAGTCAATTGATTGGTTGTCATACCATTGGTTGCCATTAAATGCCTTTAAATGCCATTTGACTGACACGTGGAGCTCAACACCGGTTTCGATGAATCGACAGTTTAGACAATCGATTGCAACCATCGATGACATTGTAGGGCAACTAAACAGTATTGACTTCATTTGATTGCCCCAAACGTCATACAATTGCAGTTCTCTGATTGGCTAACGATTGGACTGATTATCGCCATTAAGGCATTAATAGTACGATTGAGTGACGACTTCTCTCTCTTTTCTGGCATTTGTCTAACCGTTTGGTTCATTGCCTGTCATTACTGTTGTATTAAAACTGATTGTCCACTAAATCAACGACAAAATGGTATGTAATCAATGTTAACACATGTCTTAATATGTCAACAATCGTATCAATTGATTGATGAAATAATTTAAATGATTTAAATGTCAATTATGTGACCAAATGTGAGACACGTTGTTGAGAGCCATTGCTTACCATAGAAAGCATGGCATGTATTGAATGTTAATCACTGTTGGCATCAGTTAAATGTCATTACGATTGTATGACATAATGGTTAACCATTGATTGTAATGATATGTAATGTCATTGATAGGTGAACTTCACGGTCGACGAGATCCGTGTGATGATGAACAAGAAGCGGAATATCCGCAATATGTCTGTCATCGCACACGTAGATCACGGAAAGTCAACTTTGACAGACTCTTTGGTATCAAAGGCCGGTATCATTGCCGCCTCTAAGGCCGGCGAAATGCGATTCACTGACACCCGAAAGGACGAACAGGAAAGATGTATTACAATTAAGTCGACCGCCATTTCGATGTTCTTCGAAATGAGAGAACAGGACATGACTTTCATCAAAGCTGGCGATCAGAAGGAGTCGGGAGAAGAAAAAGGTTTCTTAATTAATTTGATCGACAGTCCCGGTCACGTGGACTTTAGCTCTGAAGTAACAGCAGCTTTGCGCGTCACTGACGGTGCACTCGTTGTAGTTGATTGTGTGTCAGGTAAGGCATACTTAATATATATATATATATATATATAGTGATTAAATTTATTTAACTAATTATTTATACAAAACAGGTGTCTGTGTTCAGACTGAGACTGTCTTACGTCAGGCCATTGCTGAGAGAATAAAACCGGTAGTCTTTATGAATAAAATGGATTTAGCAATGCTTACACTTCAACTGGAAAAAGAGGATCTTTACCAGAAGTTTGCTCGTATTGTTGAAACTGTTAACGTAATTATCGCCACTTATGCCGACGAATCGGGTCCTATGGGTGACATTAAGGTCGACCCATCAAAAGGTAGCGTTGGTTTTGGATCAGGACTTCATGGATGGGCTTTTACTTTGAAACAGTTCTCTGAGATGTACGCCGAAAAGTTTAAGATCGACACCGAAAAGCTAATGAACAGACTGTGGGGCGAAAACTTTTATAACCCAAAGACTCGCAAATGGTCTAAGAAGTATGAGGACGGATATGTTAGATCCTTCTGTATGTTTGTATTGGAGCCCATCTTCAGAGTGTTCGATAATATCATGAACTTCAAGAAGGATGAGATTCCAAAGTTGTTGGAGAAAATCAATGTCACTCTTAAGGGAGACGATAAAGACAAAGAAGGCAAAGACTTGTTAAAGGTTGTGATGCGAACTTGGCTTCCGGCCGGTGACTCATTGCTTCAGATGATAGCCATTCATTTGCCGTCACCGATCACCGCACAGAAGTATAGAATGGAAATGCTTTATGAAGGACCACATGACGATGAAGCAGCTGTTGGTACGTTGATTGTTACCATTTGTTACAAATGATTAGTTGCTAATTGTAAACTGTTTTATAGCTATTAAGACCTGCAATCCTGAAGGACCTCTTATGATGTACATCTCGAAAATGGTTCCGACCTCTGATAAGGGAAGATTCTATGCTTTTGGTCGTGTCTTCTCTGGTATTGTCTCATCCGGACAGAAGGTGCGAATTATGGGACCCAACTATGTTCCCGGAAAGAAGGAGGATTTGGTTGAGAAAGCCATTCAACGGTTGATATTTAATATATTATTTGCAATGATTTAAGTATTAATATTGTTTTATTTATTCTAATAATAGCACAGTTCTTATGATGGGTCGTAACGTAGAGTCTATTGAGGACGTGCCCTGTGGTAACATTTGTGGATTGGTCGGTGTGGATCAGTTTCTTGTTAAGACAGGAACTCTGTCGACATTCAAAGACGCTCATAACATGAAAGTTATGAAGTTTTCAGTGAGTCCTGTTGTGCGCGTAGCGGTTGAGCCTAAAAATCCGGCAGATTTGCCAAAATTGGTCGAAGGAATGAAACGATTGGCTAAATCTGATCCTATGGTTCAATGTTTTAATGAAGAGTCTGGAGAGCATATTGTTGCCGGTGCTGGAGAATTGCATTTGGAAATCTGTCTTAAAGATTTGGAAGAAGATCACGCACAGATCCCCATTAAGACATCAGACCCTGTGGTTACATACAGAGAAACAGTATCAGAAGAATCCAATATTATGTGTCTATCAAAATCTCCAAACAAACACAATCGTCTTTACATGAAAGCCGTGCCAATGCCTGATGGTCTTCCTGAAGACATTGATGATGGAAAAGTTAATCCAAAGGATGAATTTAAGGCCAGAGCTCGTTATTTGGCCGAGAAATATGAATGGGACGCAACTGAAGCCCGAAAAATCTGGGCCTTTGGACCCGAAGGAACCGGTCCTAATCTATTATGTGATGTTACTAAAGGAGTCCAATATCTAAACGAAATCAAGGATAGTGTTGTCGCTGGATTCCAATGGGCCACCAAAGAGGTAGAGGAAGTGGTTTGAGTAAATGGTTTTAATTTATAACTAATGATATATTATATTATTATCAATAGAGTGTATTGTGCGAAGAGAATATGAGAGGCGTCCGATTCAATCTTCACGATGTGACACTTCATGCCGATGCCATTCATCGCGGCGGCGGACAAATTATCCCAACAGCTCGTCGTTGCTTTTATGCTTGTATTTTGACAGCTGCTCCACGACTTCTTGAGCCCGTCTATAACGTTGAGATTCAATGTCCTGAATCGGCTGTCGGTGGCATTTACGGTGTATTAAACAGAAGAAGAGGACATGTTGTCGAAGAGAATCAAGTGACTGGAACTCCTATGTTTCAGGTCAAGGCTTATCTTCCCGTCAATGAATCATTCGGATTCACTGCTGATTTACGATCCAATACGGGTGGACAGGCCTTCCCGCAGTGCGTGTTTGATCACTGGCAGATTCTACCCGGAGATCCAACCGACGGCAAGTCCCGCCCGTGGCAGGTCGTGATGGACACCCGAAAACGTAAAGGTCTTAAGGATTCACTTCCAGACTTAGACTCATATATGGATAAACTTTAAGAACAATTTCTTATAAGATCAGTCTATCGACAATTGTTTTATCAAATTATTACAATAAATACTTTTGATTATAAATTGATTTAATATTTTAAATACTGAATCCATTACCTAAATTCAAATTAAAATCCCATTAACCTATTAAAATAGGATAAATCATTTTGTTTTTATTGCTTTTGCATACTTTTGGTAATAATTAGCAATAAATCAATTTTATTTATATTTCTTATTCTTAATTATTAAATTTGATTTACTATTATAATGAAAAATAGTAATTTGATATTACCGTAAATCTGCTATTTATCGCAACGTCAAGTGTCTCCTTATCTATTTATACTGTAGTTACTATAGTATTAAATTTCTTGATATTAACGTAAGTTTATAAATCATATCTTTACTATAATTTAATTATTTATTAAGTTTATTATACAGTATTACTATATTTTTAATGTTATTCTCAATTACAATAAAATGTATGTACAGTAAATAAAACATTGAATACTAACTATCAGTATATAATATTGATTAGTATTTAAAATGTAAATTATTATATTTATCATAAATATATTATCAAATAGCAGTAATAATTTTAAAGTTATTCTAAATTAACTACAATTATAAATACAAATATTACAATTGAATAAATTGTTTATCTTTTAAACAAACCATACATTTTAAGTACATCCCTGTCCTTAATATGTAATAACTTGTTTACTATCCACTGACTATCCTTTCCTTTAACATAATGTCGTTTAAACTCATAATTACAGCAAATTTTGTTTTCGAGATATTTATCAAAACCAAAAAAAGTTTTCAGATTCAGGTCTTTGCGGTTGAAAGCCATATCTCGCACCACATCTTGAAGTCCAACTATACAATCGTAGACAACAAATATTTTAATGATCGCTGAATCAGATGACAATCTTTCGACACTAATATCATATGGAAAACAAAAGATGATGTCTTCGACATTCACTTTAAGTCGTTCTTTCATTTGAGGGCTATATTTGGCTAAATTAGTCTTCACCTCATCGTAAGCTTCTTTGGTAAGCATTTCTTGAATGCCATCGATGTTATCATTGGCCAAATTACAAGAAATGGTAGATAAGGCCTGTTTGGCGCCATTAAGGAAAATATTCATTTGAAAGTCATTGTCAATCATTGGTCTAATCAACCAAAACGTAAAAAACTGATTCTTCAATGTTTTTAACACATTAGGCATTCCTCGAGGTGTGAATCGCATCAATGGTGGTAATTCAAAGACATCGTCTGGCATGTCATGACTTGAAGACAGTTGTCTCACATTATTATAAATGGTTTGTTTCATACAATTAGTGACAATTGTATTGAATTTAATGATTGAATGTTTGATTGAAAACATTGTTTACATTTAGTTATAATAACTGTGAAATACACGTGCATTGAGTGCATCATTGAGTCTAATATTACTCACATTAGTGTTGAACTCAGTTATCATATGTTTAGTAATTTGAGAGCCAATTGACTGACACTTCAATTAATTTGATGTTTGACCACAACTGACAAATGAAGAAATGTCCAAATCATCAGACACACCATCACCTGATCCACAATACGAGATAATTCAAGAAAGTAGTGATGAACAAGAGATTGAAGACTTATGTCTGTTGACGACTGCAGACAATACAAACAATGAAAGTGAAACAAACACAAGAAGTCGGTCCACAAGAAATACTAAGAAGAGCCGCAAGAAGACTGCATCAAAACAAATGCATTGCAGTGTTTGTCAACCGAAACGATACTTTAAAAAGAAATCACTCTTAGAGTTACACAAACAGGTGATCCACTCGACAGATGAGCCCATTATATGTCTTTGGTGTGCAAAATACTTCTTCACTCAAAACCAATTACAAGTCCATCAAAAGTTATATTCACACGACAGACCTCTTAATTAAATAAAATTTATTATTATTATTATTATTATTATTGAACTCAAATAATACGATAATTATTTCATCGATTTCATTGATTATATTATATTTCTAGTTTTATCGCAATTTTATAACTAAAATAAATTTTAAAATTATTTTATCTTTTTTTGTAATCAATCAATCAATTAATTAATTAATACTTTTTTTAAAGTACCGTAATTACCAAAAATTTAAACAAATAGGATATTTTATTTATTAGCTATAGTCTATAGATAATAATAATAATTAATTTATGATATTTCAATAATTTTTAAATACAATTAAGTTTTTTTTATAAATATTAATTTGTTAACATAAAAAATTAATTTTTTGATTTATATTACATTAAAAATGAAATAATGATATTAATGTTAATATCATTTCAAATATTAATAATCAATTACCGATAAAATGTTTAAAATGAGCGCCAAAAACAAATATAGCCATCATTTATATTATTATAATAAATGTTGGTTTCATTGCAATAATTATGTTTAAAGTTATAAGAGTCAGCCAAATGTTAAAACAAATCTTATTCATAAAAAATAGTTATTTGTAATTATTGTAAATTACTTTTTAAATTATTAATTTATTGTGTATTTTCTAATTGAAATATATTTTTTAAAAATTCACTTAAATATTAAAGTTTGAAAATTATATCAATTAATACAAAATCAATGAAAATTGCAGTAAAGTCTATAGTCCAGGGGTTTCACTATTATTTCAATATTATTATTGTTGTAATGACAAGATTGTGTTGAAAACATTTGATGCAATACTTGTAGTCATTATAATACCAGTAAAATCATTAAATTAATAAATTAAATAATTATTATACTATTTTTGAAACTATATTAAAATTTTGTTATATAAAAAATAGTTGAAATTACTCATTGATTTGATGATCAAAAAAGATTTGTTAAATAAGAGTTATTTAAAAAATATAAAAAATAAAATAATATTTTTGTGATGAATCAGTTGTAATGTTGTGCTAACTATTGGTTGAAAGTTGTTTGACAACAGGTTTTACAATCAATCAAAACAATAGTCATATGAATACTATGTTTATTACAATAATGTGTTAATTGTTACGACTCTGGAGTGACAACAAAGTAATGTGAGATCAGTTGAAGTGATCACTTAAGTGGGCGTTTGTTTGCACACTATAGTTGTCACTTGTCTTCTCTATTATCATCAAATCATTGTACAGTAATTGTCTGTATTTGTGTCACAATTTTATTAACAATATATATGCGAAACATTTGTTTTTATTACACAAATGAAGACTTCTGTGATTTGAAAACAAACAAACAAAGACTTTTGATGGAAACAAATGTATGATTTTTGCTATTTATAAACATTTGTTATCACTTGTTGTCATCAAATGACTGGTTAGACATTAATTTGTTTAATTGTAATTATAGTCTATTAAAATGACATAATTTTATTTAATTATTTTCAGATGATACCAATCTTTACCATTGATGACAATAGTATCCACACTCTGTAGTTGACTATAGCCTATTGTAAGAGTTAATTGTGATTTAGATATAAAATGGCTGAAGAAGACGATGCGATGATATCGTTAAGTGAATCAACAAATCGTCATTTTTTACCATTAAGACAACGATTGGCCTTTTGTGTGGGTCATGTCCTCAATGATGTTTGCGCCGCCATTTGGTTTTCATACTTCTTGGTTTACATGCATTTTATTAATCGTTTCCATAAAACGGCGGCTTATTTACTATTAATTGGACAAATAGCCGATGCAATCGCCACACCATTTGTTGGCATTGAACTCGACAAAGACAACGACTGGTGGATCTGCAGATATGGTCGTAAAAAGTGTTGGCACTTATTGGGAACAGTTCTTATATGTGTCACATTTCCCATAATTTTTACCAAATGTATTGGCTGTGACAGCACCAGTGAAAACGCCAAAATGGTCTATTATTCAGCGTTTATAGTGATCTTCCAGTTTGGTTGGGCAGCCGTTCAGATCAGTCATTTGTCTCTGATTCCCGATTTGACTCCTTATTCCAGTGAAAGGGTTGAATTGAATGCCTGGAGATATGCCTTATCTGTTGCCTCTAATATAACGGTTTATTTAATCGCATGGCTTATGTTTTATCTCGACGGCAGACACAAAGCAGACAGCGATCAAATCACTCCTAACGATGACTTTATCTTTAGAGATATTATACTAATTGTTATGTCTATCGGCGTTGTCTTATCACTTATCTTTCACTTTGGTGTCAAAGAAGCCCCACAGATGTCCATCGTTACAAATATACGAAACTCAAGAGATAATTTGATGACTTTAGATTTACCATCAATTGAAACGCATCTCAAGTGGAAACATTGGTTTAAAGAATCTCAGTTTTATAAAGTGGGTCTTCTTTATACGGGTACCAGACTTTACGTTAATTTAATTCAGGTTTATGTCCCGCTTTTTCTTCAGGAAACATTAAAACTTAAAAAAGTATTTTTATTTTATACATTTTTTTGTGTTTAATTACAATTAAATAATTATAATTTATTTTAAATTTTAGGATAGCATCGCTTATATACCTCTTGTAATATACAGTTCAGGATTTATCTCATCATTTCTAATGAAGTATATTAACACAAAAATAGGAAAAAAAGTAATTATCGATAGTATTATATTTATAATAATAAAACTTATAAATATATTTTATAATTGTATTAATATTTATTTTTTTAGTTAACTTATTTTATTGGAAACAGTATATCATTGAGTGCTAGCATTTGGTTATATTTTGGTACTTATGATTCGTTCAAGAAATATGACATCTATGGTGTTACAGTTTTAATGGGTATATCAGGCTCTACAATGTTAATCACAAGTTTGTCGATCACCAATGATATGATTGGACACAACACTGTATTTTATTAAATTAAAGTTTATTAATCAAATTATAATTAACGGTAATATAATTGTCTGATTCAGTCAAGCGGAGCATTTGTTTTTGGTGCCATGAGTTTTATGGATAAATTGTCGAATGGAATCGCTGTGATTGTCATCGAGAATCTTCATCCGTGTAAGACATGCGGATGTAGTGTTTGTGATAATTATTATCGAAATATATTGGCTTTTGTTTGCGGTGGTGCAACCATTTTAACTGTATGTCTATTTAATAATTATTGATTATACCATTAAATTATTTCTAAATAATAATAATTATTATTATTTTTAACTAAATAGTTGATTGCATTGGCTCTGTTAGCACCGCATCCGATCGGTGTTTCAAGAAATAATCAATTATTTACCACAAGTAATACTATCAATAATGGTATGAAAAATTATGTGAATTTCAAATTTAACACTAAATTTAACAAAAAAAAATATTTACAGACGAAGAGATTGAGTCCGATGACGAAGACTTAGATAATTGTTTCGATAATTCTGTTTCGCCATTAATTTCCAACAATCGTGATATTAATATTAATTGATTTTATTTGTTTTTAAATATAAATATTTACAGTATATATATATTCTGTTTATTTTTATTGGTATTTTATAAATTTTTATAATATAATCTAGTCTACAATAACTGTTAAAGCACTAAATTAAACTTTTATAATAATTTATATTTATTAAATTAATTATCTATTGTTGAGTTATCCAACAAATGTTTTATAAAAAAATTATTGCAATAAAATTAAAAATTATTTTACAGCATTTTGTTTGTTTTATTTGTATTGAATGGTAGTATTATTTAATATACCTGTAGTTTTATTATATCATAGGTTTCATTTATTATATTGTATTAATGAAATACTACTGTATAATTACCGGTACTGTAGTTTTATAAATATTAAATATACATATTTATAATCAATTTATTAAAACTCTGAGTCATAAAAATTGATTTTCAAAAACATGTTATAAAATATTTGTTAAATTATACAGTAGTGATGATTGTGACAAATGAATATAATGTTATATAATAATAATAATAATAATAATAAGATAAAAAATATAAATACAAAATTTTGAATGAATTAAATATTGAAATTGTACTGTATATGACCAGTATAAAATTTATATTAAATTTGAATAGAAAAGTAACCAAGTACGGGTAACTCCAATACAATTATTTTATACAATGTATATCTTTAGTGGTTATATAATAACCAGTGGTTGCATAAAATCTTATTTAACATTGAATGTCTTAACAAAATATTACATAAAACTAAAATTGTTTATAATGTAAGATATAATAGAGAAATTGACAATAGATATAACCAGAAAATATAGTCTATTAGCATTAAAAGTTTTAATTAAAAACTAAAATCGTGTTATACAGTATGTTATATCAACGATAATTGCTGTGGTATTAATCAAATTGTTAACTTTGTTTTAAAAAATATATATATTTATTCCCAGCTATGCCATTACATTAAACAATTTGATTGTAAGACCCAGTGCTTTGCCAAAAGTATTAATATAATATGTTATGCTGTTTGGGGTGTTTAATATTGTGAGCATCAGTGACAATACAATTGCATTTGGAGTTAATGTTCATTGAATGCATTGATTAAAGCTTTATAGTGACTAAATTATATACTATATGTTGGATATAATAATACTACTGTATATTATATAATGATAACAAAAGAGTCAGTTGTCATATAAAAGTTGGTATAACTGTGTAAACGGAAAAGGCTTTCCATTTTTCACAGATATATCTGTCTTCAAATAAAAAACATGTTAACTATAAATATAAGAGTATTTTGTAAATGATGTGCTCATAAATCACTAAAAACAGCACTTTTTGCACAATTATTATATATATTATATATATACAGTTTGTGTTATCCTATCATTTGTGACTCAAAATATTATATAACAAAATATTGCTCTTTTTGTGGACTTATTATTTCTGCCTCAAAGAGTAACCATTGTGTGTATTAAGTTATGACATAACACACTCATAATATTAGTCAAGATATGAATCATAACTTATATAATGTATTATAAGCATTGCATTATAACTTTCATCGAGATTTTTGTGTTATCTATTCAATGACTAACTTTTGATTAAATGACATAACATTAACATTATATCAAAGTTTACTATAGAAGTAAATGATATCATATGTGTATTATTGACTATTAATTCTACTCTATTAACACTATTTATTATTATAATAATATAAATTTTTATATTGTACTATATATTCAATAAAACTCATCAGTATTTCAAATGTTTTACTACTGAGACAAACATTTTGATTGTCGCCAAATAATGTTAACACTGTTGTTAAAACATTATTTTTATTACTTTTGCAAAGTTATTATAGTATTATTAATAATATTAGACATACAATAATTTTTGTCAAAATCACTTTTGATTATAATGACATAAGTAACCAAGGTGTTTTCAAAACAAAATACACAACTTTTATAATATACTGTATATAAGTCAAACATTACGGGCAATAATTATAAACTTTAAAAAAACTAAGTTTACATTTACAACAATTTGTTTACTATTATTTTTTATAAAAATCAATACAAAAAATCTATATTAGTTTAACTATTTCTAGTTTAAGTTTCCTATATTATCATTATGAGTAATTGGCATTGTCGCTAAAATTATGAAAATTAAAACAATATATATTTTATTTAGTATTAAATTTCAACAAAATAACCTTGGTTACTTACTAATACATTATAAAACAGATGCAAATTGCTGTAAATGACTAAATATAATATACATTTGTAAATGCATTATATTATAGGAAATTAAGGCATTTATATCATATACATATTTGCTTACTTTGACTATTAAATTTATTTTATTACATTTAGTAAAATCTTATTTATTTTTATTATGTCTTTGGTTGCATTGTTAACAAGTTTTAGCACAAATTACTCTAACATTTCAACACAATTGCCACGACTTTTATACAAAAACTTTTTTATTAATTTATTTTATTATCTAATCTCTGCATTCATGTTAAAAATATTATTCACCACTTAATATAGAAACCATTGCTGAAAATATATTATTCGTGTAATTGATATTTTAAGTATATCTACGTAAGAATCTCTAAAGGATTAATAAAATAAATTATTATATATATATATATATTATTAGAAATGTTAACCAAAAATCTTGATTACCCTCTTATATATAAAAGTTTATTCACAACGATTACCGAAAGAAATATAAATTTTAAATTATAATCTATATTTTGAAAGAAAATTATTATAGCAATAATGATATGAAATAAAACATTACAAACACATATAATGTCATTACATTAGTTTATGTGAATTTTGTGGTAAATTAGCTGAAAGTTTCATAATAATAACAGTAATAGTAATAATAATATTAGCAAAATCTAAGTAATATAACTTATTTGATAACACAATTGAAAAATAATGTAAAAACATTTATCACATGAATATAATGAACAAAAGTTTTTTAATTTATTAAATTTATTTTATTTGACGCATTTTCTTGTTTTATAAAATAAAATAATATTTTCTGTTAATTTAATCAATAAAAATATTTTAACTAAATAATTTAATAATATAATTTTCTATACTTTGTTGCTTTTTAATATAATATATAATAAAATTTTTATTATAATTTTTTTTATAAATATATTGTAATATACCGGTACATTATAATGTAATATAACATACTGTATATATTGTATTTTTACTGCTATTGTTTATAAGCTTACTAATAATAATTTGTATAGTAATATAGTGTATAAACAATATAAATATAATATTTACAACATATAGTTTTACAAAAATAAAACATATTTTACTTTAAAATTATATTTAATGAGTGATTATAACATCATATGAATCACAATACTTAATAGATATCGCAAAAAGTTATATAAGTAAGACTTAGTATCTATTTTGAGACACATTCACGATCTCATTGAATGTGCACTCATTTTCGTGATGTTATCCATCACTTGCATTGAATAAACAATTAAAGAATAGCTTTACTTTAAAAATAATAACTTAAATAAACTTACAGTTAAATGTAATTATAATTATATATATATATATATAATATTATATATATATTCAGTATAAATGTATTCAGTATTTGCATCAAAAGCAAACCGAAAGCAAATTTGTAATTATAGTTTTGTAATATTGTTTAAAGATTTAATTTTATTGAAATTTAAAAAATATAGTAGTTATTGAAAGAGAGAAAGAAAGAGAGCTGAAAGAGACTTGCGATTGAATTAAAGTATTTCGGTTTACTTTTACTTCAAACTTTGTGTCTATTAAACAAATACAATATTATTTCTGACTTTTATAGTACAATAAAAAAAATCAATTTGTATACAAACACTACATAAATCAGTCTCTACTGTATAGATATGTCTATTGGTTTTTTTGTGTAATTTTTATATTTAACACATATTGAAAATAAGTCAGTATTAAAGTAAATGTAAACATAAGTTGAGATCTATCAGTGGTGATGTTGTTTTGCTGAGGTATCACATTTGACAACTAGAAAAGCCACTTAAAAGTGTGTTTCAAGTAGTTTGTAATCTATAAAGTATTTGTTAAAAATGTAGTTTAGTTTATATAGCGAGTCATTTACAGCAAATGGTTTACTTTGAATTCAAACTCAAATACTCTAAAGTTATGTCCTTCTCATTGATGTTCAGGTGTTTTGCCCGAAGAGCCACTGCATTGTAACTGTTATTGGGCTCCCAGTGGGGTATCGGTGCTATCAATGCCCACAATAGTTATTGTAAAGGTCTTCACACACACACAAAACTCTTTGTATGTGAAAAATTTACTTTTTAGAGGACCACAAAATTGTTGTATATTTACTATACAGTCATAGCTATAGCCAAACATTTGTAGCCAATCCTTATGTATACAGACTTATAGGTTTAATTTACAACTAATAATAGATTATTATATTAGAAGCTAATATATAGTCAACTGAAAAGTAATGTAAACTAAACAATTGAGTGCATGTATTATGTGGTATCAAATGCATACTCTATTGGCTTTGTATGCATTCAACAAATGTTCACATCTTTGCTATGTTTAAGGACTTAAAATGAAGACTCATTAGTGTCTCAAAAGTACGGATCACTTAAATCACAAACACTTGGATTGCATGTATAACTTATATATAAGTACTAACTATTAATAAGATATGATTACCCACTCATCACATAACATGCAAAACAATATTTTACAACTTTATTGCAATTGTTTTTTGTTGAATTCAATTGTATTTCCTGTAATGACACTAATATTACTGTATATTTAAAAATCATTGAAGACATTGAACGCATTGTGCCGCTGCTAATGACTTCTTGATCTCGATATATCTCATGCAACAAATCTAAACCACAATAATATTATATATTATTATATAATATATTATTGAAAAATGTTTTATGTATTGTATACAATAATAAATTAATGGCTAATAACTGCTAATTTATATGGGAAATGCCACAAACGGGTTAACTCGCAAATAACACATACTATTAATGACTGTCTTTCAATAAAAAATACATTATTATAAACCGGAACATCATATGAATTGTTTTTAAAAAGTCTCGGATTATTCATTTTGTAAATTTAAAAACAATTCATATCATATAACTCTAAGATTCCTATACTTAGATTTTTTAAAAACATATTGTTGTAAATACATATATAATACATATACTCTAAGTTATAATACATTTAGATTATATACTATTAGTTGGCAGAAGTTGTTAATAAGTGGTTCAAACAGTCTATTGGTAACTCGGGTTCATATTTTGTTCTCATATTTTGTTGGTACCGGTAATGATGTTTGTTGTTAATAGCAGTTTCATTGAGTATTTCCAGTCAAAAATAATAGCCAATTCTTGTGTATGTATGTATGTGTGTATGTATATGTGTGTGTATGTGTGTGTGTATGTATGTGTGTATGTATGTGTGTATGTATGTGTGTATGTATGTGTGTATGTATGTGTATATATATATGTATGTATGTGTGTGTGTCAGTCAAGAAGCTGATGATGAGCTCTGAAAAACAAAAGCCAAATAATATGAAAGAGTGTTAAGAGTGCAATAGATTGCAATACATTAGTTCACAATTGAACTTTCGATTGAAGGCTTGAGAATAGATTGTAGTCTTTTGTATCGCCGCTAAACTCCTGCTGTTATCCAAATTGGTCTCACCATCCAAACGAACACTTGAGGGCACTTATATACTATGGGGCCATACCTTATGAGTACCACAGGTGTTCCCTAACTTGGCCATCATTTATGTCCATAACATGATCGGACATTTTAATGTGTCATCTCAATGATGCTCAGGTGTAAAGAATGGGCGGTTCGCCCGATAGATATCCATACATATCTATAAATATCTATACATATCTTTACCCATAAGCTTACAGTAAGCACTCATCGTATAACTGACTGCCTCATTGGGTCTACCCATACCTTACATACAATATCTAATCATTTCTAAATGACCACTACTATAATGCTATACTTATTTTATGTGCTATAATCTACAGTATATGCCATACATTGTATGTTATGAGCAGTTTTTTGGTCAGTTGTTATTAACTATAAGACAACAGATGTTTTTCAGTTAATTTCAATAACCAATTGCCACTTCTCACGTATAAATAGTTGTCAATAGTTTTACAAAAACGCAACAAATCTTATTATAATTTATATGTCAACTGAACTCAATTTTAATTAATATTATATCAAAATTAACAGAAACAACATTTTTTCAAAATACTTTAAACTCCATTTTTATTAATAATTATTTGGAGATATTGGGATTAATAAATAAATAATTTTTTTGAGACACACTTTTATTTTTTATTTTATTCATTAACTTATAAATGATATGGTAATAGAAAAATTAACTAATCATAGATTTTTGTATACAGTATTGTGACGGTCTATATGTGGATACAAGTCTGATGCAAATTGATAATACAAATTTTCATCTATAATATTATAATAATTAATATTATAAAATGTAATTTTGCTATACTGTATTATTGACACATTATATTTTAAAGTATTTTTAAATGATTTTATATAAAACATAATAATAATTAATTTTTTGTCCAGGTCAATAATGACAACTTTATAATGTATTAGTTTTTCATTTACTTAGATTTAATATTGCAATATAAATAAAATATGTTATCATTAAGTTAGCATTTGTTTTGTTTTTTAAAAGATTAAATATAGTACTGAATCAAAACTTATAATTAAAAACTGAATAAATAAGTTTGTTTAATAATACAATATAAATATGCATTGCATTATATTTTTGTTTTATTGAATAATTTATTAAATACAAAAAAATTATTTTTATTATATTTACTTAATCTAAAATTGAATAAAAATTGTTTTAATACTTTAATTTATTTGAAAAAAACGATAAATGCCTTTAGTGTTAATAATAATCATTAGAAGTTATTGCTAAAAAATAAAATATGAAATTAAATAATAATAATATAAATAAAAGATGAATCTTTAAATTATTTTTAATTTAAGCAATTAATTAAAACAGTTTAACACTACACAAATACTCATATCATAAATATTATCATGAAATTATTATATGCAATTTTTTTGCTGTTTTAGACTATATATGAAAAATTTATTATTATAATCGATAGTAATTATTAGTAAAAACAAAAACTCAAAATTAATTTTTTATCTATGATAACTTGTACTTAATAATAATAAAATTAATATAAATTAATTGTTTATTGCTAGAAATATTTTGATAATGTAAATAAAGTACATTTTAAATGTAAATTGTTTATATTTCATTCAATATATTTTTAATTATAAAACATTTATTAGCACTTAATTATTTATATATTAATATAATTTTATTTAATTATTTTTTAGTTAGTTGTTTAAGATCATTACGAAATGCAATGTTATTTTAAACGGTATAATGTTTTGCTAAATTATTTTTAAAAATATTATTAAATGTTTGATTACGTTACGATCTATATAATAATAATTATTATTATCAAATTTATAATTTTATTAAATAAAAAATTATTAATTTGTAATGCATTCAAAGTCATTGTGTTGTTAAGCGTTTATCATTTAAAAACTTAATAATTGAAATCACGCTAAATATTGATTAAGATTTAAGATAATTAAATAGTTTTTAGTATATTTTAAATAAATCTGTTTTAAAAATATTATTAATTTATTTATACTTTGAAATCCTTTTAATTTTTAAAAAAGCTTTCCATTTCAGTAAATTTAAAAATTAACTTATTATGAAAATAATCAAATAATTTAGGATTTTTCATATAAACCAATTTTGCAAATCTTTATTATTTATTATAAATGTTTAAATATGTTAAATATGATTAACAATTCATTGATAAAAGAAAATTAAGTTATATTTTCAGTTAATATTATTACATTAGTCATGCAAACTTCTAATTATTTTTTATACAAATATTTTTAAACTTGTGTTTTGTAAATTATGATTATTCAAATTATAATGAATGATACGACTGATAAAAATAATAATAGTTTTAAAAGTTTATTATAAAATATTAAATTGAAAACTTACAGTAATTTAACAAATATATTGAAATGCAAATAACATAATAAGCTTAATTACAAATAATTTACTATATAATAAAAAAATTACAATAAATGCTTAGTGTTTAAATGTTTTCACAAAAAATAAAACTATTATATGAAAATGATAATAATTATAAATCAGTGATTAAAATTGCAAAATAATATAGAAAATACTTTAATTTAACTAGTACAAAATATTAAAAAATAGTAGTGATTTATACAATTAAATTTTTAATAAAACAAAAATACTGTTTAATCAAATTTAGACACATTGGATAAAATTACATTTTTTTCTGTAAACTTTGCTTTAAAACATTTTAACGGTAACTTTTTGCTCCATTGTAGCTATAAAATACTTTTATTAGATAATTACTGTAAATAATAAAATAATTTGTTTGTGATTTTGTTAATAATATATTTGTATAACGTATTAATATATGCTAATTATTCTGGAAATAATTAATTAACAAATAGTCTTTCAAAGAAACTAAATATAATTTTTAAAAATATTACAAAATAAGATTATTTTGCTTTTTATCTTTTAAAATGTTTTTATATGTAAATGATTAATATTTAAAAATACTTATAAAAGGCTAAAAACACTTTTGATGACAAATAATTATATTTAAAAAAAGTTTATGTTTAGTCAAAATTGGTTTATTTTAACAAAATAGCTCAGGTCATTAATATTTTGTTTTTCTAATAATATTAGCAAAATATATAAAATATAATTTAAAAGTAAATATATCATCAAATTGGGTAATGAATAATATTTTAATATGAAAGTTGTGGTCATTAGCAACAATAATATACTGTATATATAATATATAGAAGCCGTTCGTAACATGAGTTTGCAAACGGCGATCACGTTTTGGCAATGAATTAAATGATATCAACTCTAGTGATGGCACTGATGGCACTTATATATAATATATCATAATATATATATATATATATATCTAATGTATATATCGGTGCGTGTAATATGACTTAAGAAAAAAGTTTTGATTGTCATTCATATACCCGCATCATATGCGCCAAACTCATGGATTTCATGATATATGAACTCAAGTCTGAATCCTGGGCGGACACAGACCTAACAAATGTAAATAATTATTTGTTTCATATATATGTAACTAAATGTAATTAATGCCCGAAAGCCATAAGTTATAGAGTACTTCGTCAAACACACCGAAATAATACATCAACTTTTTTGTTATTCAAATAAAAATTATATTATTTTACTTTCATTGCTAACCTTTATATACAGTATATATATATATATATATAAATTACTATTGTATATATATATATAACAATTTATGTTTTGCAAATCATATAGTTTATTACATGTAAAAACTGTGGGCTATTTCGAGAAAAATTTGTAAAAATAAACTTTTTGTTTAATGAGAAAAACAATTATTGCTTTAATGTTATATTCAAATGCATTTTAATTATTATTTTGAAAATTTGTCACAAATTCGTGTATATATCGCTTCACTGGTAATGGCTTTCAAATAATTACTTTTATGTTGTGATATCATCGCAATAAAAGTGTATTATATTTGTATAAAATTGTTTTATACAAATTTATTGTTGTATTTGTATAAATTTGTTTTACTAATTTTTGATTAAAAAAATTAACCTTTATTAAATATTATAAACATAATTTTGCATTTAATTTATATTAAGAACTACAAGTATATCTTAAATATTGTATTTTTATAATGTCTTAATTTCAGAGATAAATATTTGCTAATTATTCTTAAATATTTGCATAAAATTATTCACTTATAGAAAATTGAATTAGTCTGAGATTAATTAATTATAAAGTTGTGTCTAAAAAAAAGTTTAAAACAATTAATCAGCATATTGTAGATTGTGTTAAAAACTTGTAAAAATTAATTTTGAAAACATAGCATAAAATTGTTTATATTTTGTTTACAGAATCTATTGTTTGATGTCATGAGAAATAATCATAAAAATTGTGTAATACGTGAACAACACAAACAACTAATGTTTATTACTTTTTTGTGGCAAACAATAAGCACAAGTTGTATATAAAGCTATACAAGTGTTAGTACATTACACGTATTGTACTGTATTATACATGAAATACTCAATATGCAAGTCTTAATAGGATGGGTAGCGGCATCAAGACATGCACCGGGAGCTAAATTTTGGTGAACAGATACTAAACAAAATGTGATTGGGAGAGACCGGACACCGGGTGAGAGAGAGAGAGAGAGAGAGAGAGAGAGAGAGAGAGAGAGAAGCTGTAGCACCTGTGCGGACAGTTTGCACACACACTTAAATTGCGTAAATGTTTGCTCCTTAATGTTAAAGTGATTTGCATCAGACTTAATGACATTTGTAATTATTAACACTATTATAGAGATATAGAAAGACTGGAAAAGAATGGGAGAGACAAACACACAATACGTGACTTCCGTTAACACATTTCGGGATTTGAGTGTCTTTTTTAGTGTCTTTACTTACCGGCTATAAGTGATATAAGTAGTAATTTGAATCCCAAAAAATGATTGTAAAATTTAAAGTCATATGTAATATAATGTATACAATTATACGAATACATAAATAAATACATAGACATAAAATTATAAAAAGCTATAATTTAGTGGAAGCAAAGTGTCTATAATAGTCTACAAAAAAAATATTATTGTCTTATAAAAGCCAAATAGTATACAACAAATGTAAAAAACAAGTAAATTATAATAAAGTGAACCTGAAATCTACTATAAGTAATATATGATAAGTAAAACAATACTACCATTAGTGCCATTAGTAGCAATCAGTTTAGAGATGAGATGACTCCCGGGATTTAATTTAGACACTCAGAGCTCTACATATCATTACTAAGTCATTGCTATAATTGAATTAAATGTGAGTCTAATATTCAAAAAACTTTTACAACAATTTCCTCACATCTCCTCTCAGGTTATATTCAAAGAGCAGATGATTTTTGACACTTCTTTTGCATTTAAATTATTAATATATACGATGTTTTAATATGAAATACACATTATAATTGAATATTTTTCTATTAGTCAATAATACTTAATTTATAGGGACGTAGTTTTGGTATCAAAACAACATATATTTTATAACCAAATGTTTAACTAAATTATATGATATCTCTTATCTAATTGAGTGTCTCCAATAATTGATATAATTTTCAAACCTAATTGAAAATTTGAAATATATATTGCAGTTTTAACTATAACTAGAGATCGCTAAAAAATTAGTTTGCTATATTAAATCATGATTAATTGAAATAACAAATAACAAAACTTAGTTGAAATGCTTATATAATTTAAGCAATTTTTAGTTTTGAAATTTTTGATTATTGAAGAATTATAAATTTTACACACCTTTATTTTATAGATTTTATTTGGTGTCAATTATCAGACAATGTGATTAAATAATAAAAACACAACAATTTTAACAATGTTTATATAATAAACTTTTTTTCGATAGTTATTTAACGATAAAAGTTGATATAAATTTTGTATAAAAGTTTTGTTTAAATATCTAGTATGAATTAATTTAATTTTAAAATTTGATTTTTCTTATTTATATTATAAAAACTAAATAATTGTATTATTAAATGCCTTTATTTAGCAATATAAAAGTGCCGAATAAATAAAACATTAATGAAAATATTTAATATATAATAAACATTAATTTATTTGATGTGAAACGAGTTTTAAGTGTTGTTTCTGACATCTAATAAAATATTGAAGTTTAAATAATAATTATTTTTAATTAATTACTGTCAATAAAATAAATAAATTGCTTTAAATATTAGTTTTGAAATACAAAATGTTGTCCCAAAAGGCTAACCTTTGAATAACTTTTATACAATCTCTCTCTCTCTCTCTCTCTCTCTCTTTCTGAATCACTCCTTATTGTAAAACTTATATATCATATATAATATACTTAAAAAGCTATGGTCACAGTGTAATAGTCTGTTATGTTATATATTGTATATAAGATTTTGAGATCAATTATGTTTTGATCGGTGCATCTGTTTGTGTGAAAAAGTCCTGCGGCTAACCATTAAATGTTAATATAATAATAACAAAGAGATTGTGCGCCAAATAATACTATTAATGCATTAATTATAGCATTAATTTTATACAAACAGTAATTTAAAAACAGTTGTACTCTAAAAAATGTGATGCTTTTTGGCTTCATTTGAATACTAGTCGAGAGATAAACAAACTAAACAATTATATGTTAACTATAATTATATAGTCGGCTATATTTCCAACAAATTTATCTCTATTTTAGCACCGTTTCCATCACTTTAAGCAATATGTGTATGTTATACGGTATACTAATAATAGTAAAGGTATGATACAATATACAGTATGTTTAGTATATTATATAATACAATATTTGTATGGATAGTAAATCGCATCATATATTTAAGTCAAAGTAAATGTCTTTAATTGAATTTCTAAATTCTAATCATAAAATAATTATGTATTATATTTGCAAACAATTGCAGTACAATATATATAAGTTATATACACATATAAAATACAAAATATGATATAAATAGTGTAGACTATAATTAGTGTAATTCTATTTACGAGAGTTAATGACATAAACAGTACATGAATTCAAATATTGTACTTTGCATTCAATTTTAATACTAATTAAGTCGAGTGAGAGAGAGAGAGAGAGAGAGAGAGAGAGAGAGAGAGAGAGAGAGAGAGAGAGAGAGAGAGAGAGAGAATTACAGTGAAAGTTAGCCGACAAGTCAGTCACTGCAACTGTTTTGTAGACTAAACTTTGTCTAACATAAGAGATCGTATGTTTGTATTGATTTTTTAGTGACAAATATTGAAAATAATAGATAAAAGTGTTATATTTATAGTTATTGTATGAAACCGTATACAACAACTGTATTATCATTTTGAATGTTACGCTTAAAAGAAAACTGTTTTACAAATTAGTTTCATATAATTTACACTATATTAAAGGGTTGTATATTTGAAATAATTAATGTCAATAATTAACACAACACATGAAAAGATATAAACTTACAATAATGTTAAACCATTAATAGTTTGTTTAGCCTAATGAATGCATAAATCATTAGTAAAATTCGCAAATTGTTTGAAAATTTAAATTAAATTTATAAATTATAATTTGTAATAAATAATTCATATTTTTTGTTTATCTATTAAGTAAATTTAGAATGTATAATTTTATATTTATAATATAAAAAAATAATTAACGCGAATAATTTATTACAAATAAAGTAAATAATTAGTATTATTTGTTATATAAATTAGAAATAATTAAATGGTAAAATAATGATAAAAAATTTAATATTAAATATAAAGATATTCAGAGTGTCGCTTAATTATAAAAAAATGAATGTATGATATTATTTGCATATTTTATGAGATATTATTTAGTATATAGTATATAACGTAAATGTGTTTTATTTATGATTTAAGTGAACGAAAGTTGATTTGTTTTTCAATAAAAGCTTTGAAACAATTTTAATGAAAACTAGAAAAGTCAATCATTCATTTAATTATAATTTGGATGAATTTTTTTAGTAACTAATATTGTATAAAGTGTTAGTAAAATTTGTTAGTCAATCACTTAATTTTGTTATTTAGTGCCATAAAAATGATTTTGTATTAAATATAAATTTGCATAATATAAGTGGAACTCTATTAATATTTTATAAAATGTGATTTAAGGGATGATTTTCTATCAAAAGTGAAGCCAATGTTTAAATTAATAGTGTTTTAAACAGAGATTTATGAATAAAAAGTAATGTATATATTGTATTACAAGTGTTATCTCATTGTTTGAAATTTGCACAATAATTGAAGCGTTAAATAACATAAAATAAAGTCGATAGGCATCGGTTGCTGTGACCGCACATTAAATCAAATCATATTTATGTAATGTATAACTATATGTATATTATATAGTTTATTGATAACATATATATTGATAACATAGCATTAGCTAATAACTAATAACTCGATTATTTAATATTAAAATATACAAAACTTTGATAGTAAAGAGCCGATTGATTGATAGCCACAAAAGTTTCGGCATTTATGTTACATAAGCAATACACACATAAATACAATATACTCTTATCAGTGATATCTATGCCATAGTATGCCATACCATACTCACAACACATCCCAAACCATCAATAGTACAGTACATATAATAAAAGACAATTTCACGCAAAAGCTGTCGTTTTTTCTATGGTTAAGATATGTCGCGTTGACGGCTATTAATAAAAATTGACTTTTGGTTGGTTTGTGTCAATGTTGTGGTGATAATCACATGTTTTGTGTGTTGGCTAAAGAATATTTGTATTTTCCAACTTATGTTTAGTTATGTTAAATAAATCTTATAATAATATTATATTTTTAAGTGTTATCATTGTACCTCTCTCTCTCTATCTCTCTCACACACACACACTCCCCTCTCTTTCGTATATATATTTATATGAGACCTACTTCAAGAAGTCTCAAGTATTGTACAATAGATTGTTGTGAATTGATAGTTGTTTTTCATAGATATTGTTATTCATGAAGAATGGTTACAATTTTGGTGTTATTGATAGCTCAGGGCTCGAGTGGTCTTTAAGTATTAAATAGGAAAAGTGAGAAATATTTGAAAATACAGTATTAGGTTAGCTTTGCTTTTGTAGTGTTTATAACAAGTTTAGGGCATATTTTTAGCGTTAGTTTTCTTTAAAAATATAATAGCAATGAAAGCCCCCTTAAGAGGCCGTTCAATACAAATGAAGAACTTCTTCACATAGAAGAGCCCCCTTTGTAATGGCCATTGAAAGAGTCCATATCTTATAGGACTATTCATATGACAATTCTTCATATTGACACTACAATCCATCTCAAAGATGCCTCTCTTTTGTTCATTTAGTGATGCCTAATGCCAGTGCTAATGTCAGTGCCCACAATCATAACACTAATACATACACAATGTGTGCACTTTTTTGAGTACCAAACAAAATATTATGTAATGATATGTGAAATGTGAACACAACTCCTCCGATGACTTTTATTCGTCACACAACTAACACAACTTGCTCTCCAACCAAACTCCTCCCTGAGCTTTAGTTTTCTAGTTTATCGGGAGGAGTCATAAACATCTCTCTCTCTCTCTCTCTCTCTCTCTCTCTCTCTCTCTCTTTCTAAACAAAATTAGTTGTTTAGTAAGTATTGAATTTGTAAAGAGAGAGACTATGTGAGAGATATGGGGGGAGAGAGGGGGGTCTAAAAAGCTAAGAGAATGCTTTGAGAATATTTGGTTTTGTGGCAAATATTGGATTATATGATAGTATAGGTGTTTTGCATTAGTGAACGCATGCACTGGTCCTCTGGTCTATGACTGCACTCCTCTCTGACTGTAATCTATGGATATGTTTGTAATGTTTTGTGCGTTGATATACTCTCTCTCGTATTATATTCCGCCTCAATATATGCATCACTAGTTGTGATCGCAGGTGTGCTTAACAGTGATCTCTATACGGATCAAACAATTTTGTTTGTGTTGTCGTGCGATACACACATTTATACCAATATATATATACAACGAATATATCAAATATTAGACTTTACTTTTAAATCAATAAAAGTAGTGAATCGCCGATATTCTTGTAAATCTTTGTCTACTAATGCCAAACAATAATCCCAAAGAGCGGTGTTTAAGAGTTTTATTCAAAGCTTTAATGGATTGAGAAAAGAGTTGCCTATAGTTTGTGACGAAGGAGTCGATAGACGAAAGTGGTATAAGTGGTCACAAATAGTCACAAGAGATGCCTCGTCCGGGAAGAAACACATACGGCGATCAAAAGCCGCCCTATTCTTACATTTCGCTCACATTTATGGCAATCCAGAGTTCAAAGGAAAAAATGTTGACTTTAAGTGAGATCTATAAGTTTATAATGGATCGGTTCCCTTATTATCGCAAGAATACACAGCGATGGCAAAACTCTTTAAGACATAACCTCTCATTTAATGATTGTTTTATGAAAATCCCACGAAGACCCGATAGACCCGGCAAAGGGAGTTATTGGGCTCTACACCCAACTAGTGGTGATATGTTTGAAAACGGATCGTTTCTTAGGCGACGCAAACGATTCAAACTCGGAAAACATTTTAAAGACTTGGATCCACAACAACAAAAAAGTATCACTGAATACCAGAACAACTTGGATGCCCACAACTCCATCCAAGAACAGGCAAAGATGCGTCTGACAGCTCTCGCGGCCGCTCCGAGTCATCTGCAAACACATCTCAACTCAGACATCGGTCATAGTTTTCATCAAAACCCATATAACAAACAGTCTTTTTCAATAGAAAATCTAATCGGAGCAGAAAAAACCAAAGAAAATTCGTCGATATCACCGCACCAGTTGGCAGTGGCACAGGAACAGGCACAGGCAGCTGTTAGGGCTGCTATTCAAGCTGCTTCTGCAGGATCTCTTATGTCGGCTCCTGGTTTTAGGCCAGGTTTACCCGCATTTCCCGGAGCACCAGGAGTACCTCCAACAACACTACCGTGGACTACACCCTATACTACATCATCAGCAATGGCTGTGGCAGCCGTAGCCGCGGCATCATTGCACTCTCAATTGGGACCCAATGGGTGTCCATTGGGAGCAACAGCTCTACCATTTCCGGCAGAATTTCCTCATTTGTTGGCAATGAATAGCGCTTCGTTTGCTGCAAGACATGGTCTCACAAATACCTCATTAAATTCACTCAATTCTCTAAATTTTTCTTCATTACCATCAGTGCGACAACATTTGTTACCAGCTTTTCATCAGTTTCCCAATTTTGCGGCCGCAGCCGCGGCTCTTGAAGCCCACGATCAGACTGCAGCTCTACTGAGTGCCGCCGGATCTGCAAATCTAACGCCACCCCCAACCAGTACGCCCTCACCTCCTGTTAGAGTGGACTCTGTTTCAAGTGATGTCTCAGCCAAGTCTTTAGATGTCGTTTCAGAGGATTCATTCAAATGACAACTAAATGATGATTACAAAAGACTGATAAAAATGACTCATTTTGTGTATTAAGATATTTTTAGTGTTAAATAGTGTAATGTATTAAATATTTAATATAATGTATAGAAAAATAATCAACACATTCACATAATTATTATTATCGTCTCATTTGTCACCATTTTTTCTGTTCCTAAAAACTATATTTATTTTAAAGTCATATAAAAAGAAAATATTTGAGGACCTGATCGGCAATAATAACTTCCAAAAAGATATACAACGACTCAAAAAAAACTAACAAACATTATGAAGAAGATATGAATCTAAAGAATGAAATGAATGGTAGGATTAATACCTTCAATAATATAATTAATTGTTTAGATTAATAACACCATTAAATAGGTATAATGTTTAGGATTTAATTTTTGTAAAAATAAATATTAAGTGAAAGTAATCTATCATTTTATAACATACAAAAAACATTGTAGAAATAATTTTATGATTTATAATAATCATTTATTGTCTATTATTGTAAAGTAATAATTAAAATTTTTATTTATGCCTCAAATATGTGATTAAAATGAGTCTCACGTTTGCTCATTAAAATTATATAATTGAAAAACAAAATCCATTTGACTATTATTTGAATAGTTTTTAAGCGCGACTTTAAATATGTGTTCAAATGTCACAATCACTCAAAACTCGCATAAAGTTAAACTCAATAATGCATCCAAAAAAAGTTAAGTTCATATTTAAAGCATGACTTAAATGCTTATATAGTTTACTCTAAGATATAACTTATGCCGTATATATAGTATAATCGGTTTCACGACTTAAAGCCCATGTGTTAGTTACTCTCCACACAAAAGGACCGACACTTATGATGAGCACTGGCACTCTCATTAATACAGTATTTATAGTAAATTTATATTACAATATACAATACAATTTTTTATTTAGCTATTTTGATAATACCATTGAATAGATAGACTAATTAAATGCCATCAAATTAAGTCAATACATCACAGGATTAACTATAGATTAGATTTTATTTGTCTGACCTTATAGTTCAGTAGAAACTATTTTAAAATACTATTTAATACATCATTTAAAATATATCACATATTTTTTTATTTATGAAAATAAATATATTTCTTTCTTAACATTCTTTAAAATTATTCATTATACTGTACAGTATTTTTAAGTTATCAATAAGTTTGAAGATTTATATTATCTTTAAAAAACTATAGTATTGTATATTACAAAGCAATAAAAACTAAGATAGTATTATTTATTTTATTGATTTAAACTATATTTATAGTTCTAAATATGTGAATAATATTTATATAATAGTAATTTACTATTTTATTAGGTTTTACAATTTCTAAGCAAAATTTTTAGGATATTAAACTCAATTAGTGACAAAAAAAAATATTTTTTTTACAAAATCTTATCGTATATAAAAATATGTTTTGTTTACTATCTTAACGTAAATATTTAATTTATTATACAAATATTTGAATACACAATATAGTATAACACAAAGTTTTGGTAAAACAAACTTCTGAAAGCTAAGAATAAAAAAGAGAAATAAATACATTGAATAGTGACATCATTTTTAATATAAGGCATTATAATATTATCAAACATTCAACACACATCCAAACAAAGCAAACAAATAGATAATTACAAAATACTGTATTTTTTGAGATAATAATCAAATGATTTAGTTTTTATTTAAATACATTCATGAGTGTGATTCCTGTTTTTCATAAGACTGTCTCAAATACAATATACGGCAAGTTTTATATATGTTTAAAAACTTGTCAATAGTTAACTTGTTGTTGACTAATGAATCATTAATAATATGAGTAACACTTTATATCTCTGTTATGAAAGAATATCATTTAACGTAATATTTTTTCAAGTTTTATATTTTGTGATAATTTATTTTTAATTACAAAAATATAATATTTCATAAATGAGATTTTAATTAATTGATTGTAACGTTATATTCAGTACCTTTAGCTTACAATCGTTAAACTTTTTTATTTTACTGCTTTAATACAAATATAATTTAAATTTTATTCGATATATTTACAATATTATTAATATAAACAAATATTTGTCATAATTATTATAAAATTATCATTAAAATAATGATGTTATTATGTTTATATAAATTATCAGTGAAACATATGATATATTAAAATTTCTACATATAAAAATATATTACATTATAATTGAATTTTTATTACAATATACAATACATATAAAATAATGAAATATCTTTCAATCAATATTAAAAGTATACTCTCTTTATGGCAATAGTGTTGTATATTACATATATTGTATATCTCAATAGTAAAATAAATATAAATTTGATATATTTCTAGATCTTTTTTTTTATATAAAAAACTTAAAATTTATTTAAATGTTTATTTGCTTCAAAATTTTATATTATTTTAAATGTTATATCTATTTTAATTTGTAGTGTTACTCAAATGTTTTATATAATAATAATAACAATATAATAAATATTGTACATACAGTATATATATATATATAAAAATACAAAATTACAATGTCAACAATTTAATGTTTGTACAAATTAGTTTACAATAAAGAAATTTTATAATTATAAAAACTGTTTTTATAATATTAGTTTTTAATTTTTAAATTATTTTTATATGTTATCTTTAAAGTGCCATAATTTCATGTAACATAAATGAAAGTAAAATTATTTACATATAGCTATTAAATAATCATTATTTAATAATTTTAGTGTTGATTTGTATTTTATTACATTTCAAATGCTGTATCCAATGACACACACTTTGAAGGTATAGGATATATCTTGCGATGCGAGAGATGTATTGATGATTGAGTTTATCGTTTATATAGCTATTCATTTTGGTATATCGTTTAACTATAATATTCAATAGTTGTATTGCAATTACATATAAAAAGCATTATTTGCGGTGTTTTCTAATTTGTAGTTAATCTACGGCTAATGTCCATTAAATTGAGTGTCCTTGAGATGAGATTTTTAAAGGGGCTAAAGGCCAACAAAAATGTTTATCTATAATGTATTTTACCGTATATACAGTATATATTGTATATAAATATCTGTGTTTTTTAGTTATATTTATGTGGTGTGTGAGTAAAACCCCGGGATCTGTTCACTGATACTTTCGGTAATACTATTGGTGTGAAAGTTATTCACATGATTAATGTATACGAAATATTCATAACATTTAATATCTAATATCTATGGGTCAAAAAAATGTTTACTCAATGAGGTAATGGCAATAGATTTCTATAGGTAGTGAATACACATCTTAAATGATAATAGTTGTCTATTATTAGCATATCTGTTCAATGGTATAGTTAGTGTGTGTATGTGTGCTTGTTGTGGGTGGTCTTTATGGCCCATCACTGGTCTCTATTATGTCCATTAATAGTGAGGCCTTTCATAAAATACCTAAACTACAAAAAGTCATTCACAAGCAAATACTTAAAAATGTTAGGTTATTGTCAAAAAGCAATAGACCTCAATCAGTAACAAATATATATATATATATATATATATATATATATATATATATATATATGGTATATAAGGATATACGGCTATTTATACGATAAACATGTATTCATTACATTTTTACTAATATTATAAACCGGGCATTCATTTATAGTGCATTCATATATAACAGAAATTCATAAAAATATGTTTACAACATAACTTTTAAACATTACAATATTTCAATACTTGATTATGTTTTTTGAAAAAAATATTTTTATTTCAATAATAATATAAAAATAATTGACATTTTGTGAAAAAATGCAGACATATACCTAACAAATGGTTTTCCTTATAAATGCTGAAACGATACAACATTTTCTATTCGTATTTAATAAATTAAATATATATTTATTTAAAATATTTATACATAATATTGATTGCATTTTAAGATTTAAGATGAAAAGTACTGACTCTTTATAAGTCATCTTTAAATTAAGTATTGAAAGTCGAGTTGCTTTTGTTGGACATAAAGAAGTCATTCATTCAAAAATGAGTCACTGCTTCTTAAGACACCCCTCTGTGATACTTGAAGTACAGGTGCGACATAAGTATAGTATATATTATATGTATAAACTTATTTACTACTCTCAACTTATTTGCTGACATCAGTTACATTAATATATTATATACTGTACTATATATTGTTTATTTTAAATTTTAAATATTATGTAAATATGCATAATTTACAAGAAACTTATCAAATATTTAAATATATAATAAATCAATGGTTGATCAAGATAATTTATCAATTTGCTAATAGAGTAATGAGTTTTCTAAAAATGGTATCAAAATAAATAAATAAATAAAATAAATATAAATCATTAACATTTTATTATCTAGATTTGTAATATGTACAATAATTTAAATTTCAATTCAATTAAATCAAGTTTAAATTCAAAAATTTATTTTTTAAATATATATATATTATAATTTTTCTATACAAATGTTTATCTAAAACGTATTATTTGAAATATTTTTTGATTTAATAATTTAGTTTCTAATAACAACATAAAAATTGTTTTAAAAACAGAGAAGTGAGGGCCGAAAGCAAAATAAAATAAAGTCAAACATTTTGATTGCTCTTTAAATTAAGTTTATTAATTCAGCTAATAATGCAAAAAGTGATTCATTATATATTGTTTGAAGATATCCGATAAGGTTCTCGTAATCAACTTATTATAGGGGATAATATATTATCTGTAAAATTATAATGATTTGAAAAATATTGTTAATGAGTTCATAAATAGTGTATAACATGTTTTGATGTCTTATAACAGGTTTGATTAGAGCATCGGATAACACTATACATAATATTTATATAAACTTAACGATTATATCCGAAATAGCATAGAGAATGGCATTAAAATTATTAACACAAACAAAAAAAGTACCGCTTTTCCAATGAACACAAATTTGTCTCAATTTTTGATTAATTTTTTTTAAGAAAACCTTTTGGTTATATATATGCTTATGATATGTATAAAAATTGTAAATATTTTAACAATACGTGCGAACAAAAGCAACACAAAACACCATTCATTAGACTTGCATTTATCTGATCTGACACTTAAATATAGGGAAATCAACAACAAATTAATATAATACATCAAAACATTATATTATTGGTATATGTTATAAATTATAACTTATAATCATTATGTTATTGATATTTTTTTAAAACAACATTTTTAATTTAATAAAAATGGCTTTTAATATTAATAATAAAAACAATGACTATTAAGTTTAATGTAAAATAGTATTAATATATTATGTTAGCATTGGTTTTATGTCCATTAGAAAATTACTTTTCAATGTAGTAACAATATTATTGTTTTTTGATGGTCTATAAAATTATTAAATTAGTTTAATAAAAGTATAGACTTTTATTGTGTTTTTATAATCTTTTAATATTCTGTAGTTATTATATATTTTTATTTACTATAGTATTAATGTATTTATTTGATATGTTTAGTAATACTTTTAAATATTTAAATAATGCTACTAATTAATTTATTACTAATAAATCTATAAGAGATACTGTATAAATAAAACTCATTTATTGCTTGATTATCAAAATATTTATTTAAAAGTATATAAAAACAATGTAAAGAATACATAATTTGAGAGAAAATCAAGTAATATATGACATAAAGATGAGTGCATTAACCGAATGTCTTGTTATATGTGATATTAGTGTTTATTTTTACTTATCTTTTAATGATTGATATTAAAGTCAATGAGATTTTTCCGTTGGACGACATTAACAATGATAGCAATGATAGTAATAGTAATTCAATGCAAAGAATTGAGTTTGAGTTTTGTAAATATTATTTGAAGTCTTGACAACCATTTCAGTGTTTTTGTATTTTCATTTTTATTGGTTCTCTCTCTCTCTCTCTCTCTCTCTCTCTCTCTCTCTCTGAGAGAGAGAGAGAGAGAGAGAGAGAGAGAGAGAGAGACTAAAGTTAGAGTTGGCAGCTATGACTTAGAGCGAGTCATTACACACGACAATAATAGGGTCCGATAGCACCGATAGCGTTGGCCAATACCTGCATATATTGTAGTGTAGTTTCATTTGATATGAATACAAGTGAACAAAAACATACATCTCTTTCTCTCTCATGGGTTGGCATTTGTTTGGCCAAACATGTCTTTTGCTGACACTTTGAGACTAAAATCATATATAATATAACATGTAATACACCTGGTATTACATGTATTATTTCTATTATTTGTATTATTTGCTATACTTTTTATAGACTCTCAGTGACATAGGACTGGCAGGCAATCAAACTAAATAATAGAGTAATACCTTTAATAGATTATTATTTGCAAAGACATTATATGAGACAACACTAGAGGCCATACATTCAACTAAAAACACAAGCATTCAATACATCATAAATTCAATATTTGTTTTCAACAAAATGACAAAATCTTTTATGTCATTTATATTACAGTAGATTTTGTCGCTTTATTTTCACAATTCAACACTTTATGACTGATCGAGGTTTTTGAATAACATAACATTACAACAGTATATAAAAACACTAAATAACTACCGTATATACAGTATTATGTGTTATTTGTATGTATTTAATATATTATAATAATAATACACCACTTGTGTCTAACTATTCAATAATTGAACAAATTATTTACTATTTTTTATTGATATTGTATACAAACACGCGTTAACTATATATAGTATTTATTTTTGTTATTACCGCAGCAATTTTCACACATTCATATTATTTTTCAAATAAAATAAAATCAATAGAAATTATAAAGATTTACAGCAAAAAAAAGAATTTATCTGTTATTTAAATTTTTATTTAACTTAAAATATATAAATTTTAAAAAATAAATACTCTATAACTTTTATTAAATAAACTAAACTATAACATCAATTTTAGTTGAAAAAACTCAACTATTTTTAAGATAAGTTCATCAATTTTTTTGCCGACAATTTACTGACGCGTAAAAAGTAATGAAATAATAGGTTTTATATTTTCATAGATTTATGCAATTACTGTAAGAATTTGTTTTACCAGAAAAAGGGTATAATTGTTTTGTTTGATTGCAAACAAATATTGAATTTTTGTGTGTATATTATTGTTATTTTTATTAATGCTAATAAATATTTACTAAATTGACATAAAATTACTATAAAAAGATTGATAAATTGAAACAAATATATCGATTTTGTCAGCTTTTGTATAACAAATAATAAAATTGATAAATAATACAATTAATAGTATACTATTTTTCTATTGAATAACTATTAGTAAAGTACAATTAATGTTTTATATAATTATTAATATTAATACTATAAAAAATTAATAGTTTAGTCATAATGTCATTAAATAAGTAATTGTTTAGTTTGTTGTCTATACAAAAGTATGTTAATTAAACATTAAATATTTAATATAAACTTTTTATATTATGTTAAACATTAACATTTTACAGTATTTCAAATAATATCATGTTTATTGATATATCTATATAATGAGTAATAGACTTGATGGTTGTTTTTTTTTTAATTAAATAATGAAATATTTAGATCATTTAAAGTCATTTGTTTTTGTTTTTAATATATTTTACTAAAATACAAATAAAATTTAATGCAATTTGATAAAAGAAATACATTATTTAATAAATATGATTGCATTGTGGCAGTTATAGCACTAGTAGTAATACAGTCGGTAAACCAATATTATAATACGCCCATTGATAAGGTTATGCAATACATATATAAATTTATATTAGATATAATAATTATTATAAAACTGATGAGAATTAGAAACAAATTGTATAGCAGTTTGTGTTTATTGAGTGAAGTACTAAATCTAATGTTTGCTTTTATTGGCGCTGTTTTAGTAAAATATTTAATTTCATTGGAGAATATTATGAATATTATACTATATAATAGTTATTATATAATAATACTAAATATTATGATTGCCATTGTTTTTGCACTTTTTGACTGTTTTTGTAGTATTTTTGTTGGACGGATACAAATGGTTGTGAATTGCAGTGAATTGTCGTGCATTAGAGTCGAGTGTTTGCATGCAATATGAAAATTAACCCCAAAATGAAAACAGTAGTTGTATTTAGTATTAATTTATATTATTGAATCACAAGTAGCAATGGATGCTATGGATGGCCTACCTTAGCATAAGCGACTGACTAACCATAATTAGTGCCAAACCCGATGCCAACTCTCATACAATCTCTCTCTCTCTCTCTCTCTCTCTCTCTCTCTCTCTCTCTCTGTGTGTGTGTGTGTGTGTGTCAAACACACACACACTCACTCACTATGTATATACATGTATACTAAGTTAGTAACATACAGAATATGCATATTACAAACCTATAGTTAGTAATAGTAATGCATAGACTGAGTTAATTTCAATTTGTTCACAATAATAACACAGTATTTATAGTATTCGTTGTTTTACATAACTTATCATTTTTTGTTGGTATCTACTGTTTGCTTCTCACATCACAAAACTATAATGTCTATAGTATTGTATCGTATCCTATAAAATATTGATTTGAATTAAATTAATATTGAAATAATTCATATCCATATCATCAAAACATTTGTTTATTCTCCTTTCATTTGTCGATACAATAAACTGTTTATCTGTTAGCATAAATTTATGTATAAATATATATATATAATAAGGCATTATTATACAATTTTAATATCTCTGTATTATTTTAATAAGTTTACACTATAATCATAATTAGTATTCGCACAGAAATACAATATTGAAATTTTTTATTATAAACAAACAGCTTTTATATGCATTGCAAAAATATGTTATTCTAAAATATGATAAAATATTGAGTATTTTTATAATGTATATTTGTATACTCTATATTAACAACATAAATATAATTTTACAATAATATTAATTATATTCAGTATATTGTTAAACATCAATTGGGATGTCATCTCAATCATTCACAGTTTGTAATCATTCAATCAAAAGACAATTTATAAATATAGCAATGTTTTAATAATTTTAATATTTATTCTTATTCTTAATATATATATATTGTATAAAGTTTTTATAGCAAATTCTAATTACTGTGTATTTTAAAATGAAATATAGATAGATAAAAGATGTTGTTTAAATTTATATAATTATTAAAATTATTTTATAAACTATTATTATAATTATTAGTATTATTAAATCTATATTTTATTTCATAATAATTAACATACTATTATATAATCATAAATATAAGCGCTAAGCTGTATATAGTATATACTGTATTATGTTAAATATTTTTTGTTTTGTTTTACTAATACATGTTTACTTATATTTGTTATTTATAACAAGTTAATTAAACAAAATAATTAATGCAAATTTATTATTTAAATAATATCTTAATTATTAAGACAAATATTCATAAAAACTTTGTAAATCTATTGTATATATATATTATAATCTACTAAAATAACATTTTTTTAGCAGAATATTGATTTACTAAATAAATTGTTTATATAACTACAGAATAATATACAACAAAAATTAGAAAGTAATGCAATACAATAAATAATAAACAATTTATAAATTTATAATGTATAGTTCAATGGCTATTAGTTAAATAAGCAAAACGCCAGAGGCTTATCATGCAATATATGGTATTTACAATCAAAATATAATATAAGTTACACTTTTATATAACAAGTCATTTGTATGGTATTTAACTTTAGAATGTATTCAAAATATTGTGTGTTTAAAGTTTGTTAAAAAGTAAAAATGTTTTTTAATAAAAGTATCAAATTTGAAATGTTTTGATAAGATATCGAGTGAACTCATCTCTTGTAGTAAAAACAGTTTGTTTTTGACCACAAAAAAGTGAGTTGTAGTCAGTATGTGATACCAATCATATAATTTGTAAAAAATACATGTTATGCGAGAAGTTTAAGATTAAAAAGCAATTTGAATGTCTTGTGTTTTGTTTAAATAGTTGTATAGTTGTAGAGCAAACAAGAGAGAGAGAGAGAGAGAGAGAGAGAGAGAGAGAGAGAGAGAGAGGAATGCATACAAATACCAATGAGTCCCCTCTGACCCCTCCCTCGTTATACATTAGGCGCATTGAGCACTCATAACACTGATAGCCCTGACTTGTGATACAATTTAATATGGCTTACGCTTTGGCAGTATAACAGATGCTGTGAGCGTCGGCATCACTGCCTTTTCATTTGGTTCCCGATCTGTTGATTTTAACGCCTATGATAAGCATCTCTTGCATCATAATAATCGCTTTTCCTTGTGTTGTGGCTATCTATATACATACAAACTATAATATATACACTATTTATATATAACTGATATAACAGCGCTTAACGCACCTGATGTTACTGACGCCGACAGCACCGACAAAGAGAAACACTTTGCCAAACAAAATACCTCCTCTTTGCCTCTCTATTGCCTCAAGCATTACATACTATACAATATCAATGTTGTGCCCAACACTTACCTGTGCCCTCACTACCAACACTACCAACATTTACCTCTATTTACTACCCTTTCTATATAAGAGAAAGAAAGAGAGAAATTTAATTTAAGTTAAAAAGATTGTCTTAATTGCAAACAAAATAAACTTTGTTTAGTCTAAAGACAATAACTTTTTATTTATAATTAGGCGTTTGTTTGTTTTATTATATAATTATTTAAATAATAGTCAAACAATGAGGTAATACATTTGAGTACTAATGTATAGAGTAGTGTAGACTTCAAGTAAATGACACCTCAAATGTCACTTTCTTGCATGACTTTAGCTAATATTATATGCAAAATATAATATTATATAAAACAATTCAAACCTTAACTTTTAAATGCCTTTAAGTCTAATGTCACGGAATTAGATGACATTGATTGAGATGAGACACGATTTCCAATAAAAAAATTTGTTTGTGAAGCTAATTGTTGTGTTGATTTAGGCTGTGTTTCATCACATTTCAGAGTCGCCAACCATAACACCAGTAAAAACTGGGAATTACGGATTGTTGAATGGCTTAAGTGTATCAATTGACAACTTATATGTTTATTGAGGCTATGCATGGCTTACAGTTGTCCTCTCAATTGTTTTTATCAATCAATTGATGTATTTGTTGCCAACTCTTACTAAACTAATCACTTAATAATGTTTATTAACTTAATATTGTATGTAAATAATAAATGAAACATATGTTTATTTGCTGTGCTTTTAATAATTAATTTGTTAATTGAATAAACATATTATGATAATTAATTTTAATACAAAAAAAATAATTTTAAATAAGAAGTAACTAACTTTATGTCTAATGACTCATAATATGTATCATACAGTATATAATATTTTATTTTTATATAGTATTATATAAATGCGTTATAAATATATAAAATAATGTAATAATAATAATTATTATTATTATTATTATTAAAAGTGACCTGAAGTGCAAAATTTATGCACATAATTATATTAAAAATATACCACAAATAAGTCATAATAACGGCTATTAAATCACCTTTTATAGAGCACACACTGAAAATTTGATTTATGTATTCATAAATAACTTATATATTCATAATATGTATGTATTATATTAATAAAATAATAATAAGAAATTCATATTTCTAGTGGTGTTTTGTGTTATTGTTCACAAAGTTATGAAAATTAATCTTACATTTGTTGTGCTATATATACAATATTTTTCAGTATATTGTATTTGATTAGCAAGTATTGAGAAATTGTTGTTTTACAACCAAAAGCATTAAAGCACGCAAACTATGAGTTAATAAAGAAAATGAATTTTAAGCTATAACTTGCTATATAATAATAATAATAAAAATGTATACTAATTTCAACAAAATATATGACATTTATTAAAACAACAAACAGTTTATTAAAAAAGCAATCAACAAAAATGTTAATAAAATGTAGTGTCCATTAAATGACTGCTATTTATAGTTTAAGAGCTGTTTATTTAAACGGCGCTCTAAATTATAGACTTTAAATATGATTAATGTGATCAATGAATTTGACAATATATTTGCCGCTTTACTTTGCTGTTTGTTTTATAATCAAAATTGCCTGATAATAGTGGTCAACACTGTGTGAGTACAACCAAAATGATAGTATATTCAGTATACAGTAAATATTGTATATATAAATATATGATATGATTTTATATAAATTATGGTACAGACATGTAAGCTTACTGTCCAATTGATTGATTGTATTGCACACCTTTTTCTCACATCTCGTATCAGTTGTAAAACTCTTTCCTGATTTTACACTTTGGATGAAATCGACAAAAATACTCAAAAAATTATTTGTTAATCTTATTGTGCTCTCTCTCTCTCTCTCTCTCTCTCTCTCTCTCTCTCTAAGGTTTTGATTAAAGATAAATGTGTTGGAAGGGAGTGTCTAGACTGGGGGCACTGCGGGGCACATCATATACGAGCTCTTATAAGTTTGGCTTCAAACATATTTGCCGACTTTGGTATGCCTTACGGGAATTATAGCTAAGAAAACATGTGAGACTTCCAACAGCTAAAGAATGCCAATTTTGACACCTTTTCCATTGCATTTGAGAGACTGCTTGGCGTTGTTTCACCACCAGGTGCTCAATACACTGCCATATATCGGCCCATTTAAGACTAACTAAACTTACAAACTCTCTACCAATTAACTATCAATTGACAATAAATTTTAAATATGTAAATCCAAGTTTCTTTACAAATAATAGTTTTAACATTATAATAAAAACAAACTAAAATTAAATTAAAATCAATTTCACATAAAAATCAAAGGCTTTTAGTTATATACAGTTTATAATATACTGTATTATATAAAATATTGTCAGTGCTATAGTCAGGCCTGAGAAATAAATTAACAGTCAGATGAACGCCATTGCCATTGAAGCCATCCATTGAGTGTTTTCAAGCTCAAGGATGCCATGGGATGTACGAAAAAGGAGAACACATTTTAATTGATATTTTTATAATTTTTTAGATAAGTTCATTGGACTTAATTTGTTTTCTTTAAGACCTTTGTAGGTGTGTTTATTTAGAGCTCAGTTACGCCAAACTTTTATTTGCTATGAGATGCACTTTTTGATGCAGTCATTGAATCACTTGTTCACTGATATTGGCTTTTGTCGATCCAATTCACTGCATCGACAGTTCCCACACTCGCTTCTACACTATATTTTCAACATTTCCCTTAAGTCCTCATTTTATTACCACTTTATTATTATTATTATTTACTTGCTTTTTATTTTATTTTAAATCTGAGAGAAAGTGAAAGAATATTTTTGTTTCAAATATATTACTTTTGAAGTTCAAATAAAATTGTTTTTTAAAACAATTGTTTAATAAAAGGCGTGAAAAATTAATTGAGATCTCACTAATATATATATATATACTGTATATATAATATAAACTATATATGAAGAGAAAGAAAGAAAGAGGAATTTTGAATATATGACTCTACATGAAGTCTTACGCTAAAATAAGGATCAGTTGTATTGATTGAGTTTTTGCCCCCAAAAAACCAATGAATTATAGAAAAGCGTTGGCAAACTGTGCGTCCAATTAATTGTGAGACTTCTCTCTAAAAATAGCTTTCGAGTAATTTTTAAGATTGTTGTTCACAAAGTCAGGCACAGGTATGTCAGTGTCAGTGATGGCATCTCAGTCTGCGTGCCGCCACTGCTCGGATCTATTGGAACCGCCTATTGATTGAACCACTGGTGGTCATCAGAGTTTGTAAATCAATGTTATGTCGGATAGCATCTGAAAGACATTTTTGAAAGGCCTTTGGATTAATCGACAAAAACTTGAATATTAATTCATTTGATTTGAAAAGTTATTTTGAAATTATATTTTTATGTTAATATTTTTGAGCAATAATTTTATGATAATTGAGTATCAAATGATTATCATATGATGGCATTCATAGCAACGTATTGGTTGAGTGACGTCGGCATTGGTTATCTGTTTTGCATTTGATGTACAATTGATATACACTTTACACCTCATAATTCAATAAAGATGTTCACAACTTATGGCTACAACCAGACTATGGCATACAATGATTGGCATTCAAATGAATGCAACGTTTGTCTTAATATTTGAAGAGTAGCTCAAAATGCCATTTCATATCATTTACATTTCATTAGAAGATGTGATCAGTAGAGCAGTGATGCCATTGAGCACTGGTATGCAAGCAATAAGTATGAATTACAAGTACTATATAACTGTTTGATCACATTTTGATAACAGTGGTGTCGACAGCCCAGCAATGGTTTGTGTTGAATGTTATTATCAAAGTTGTTGTCTGTGGGCGTTGTGTTCACACCATTCACACCACGAAGAGTAAAGTCGGTGCCTTTCAAGTGCTGCGATAACAGAGCAAAACACTTGAAGTATGCATTGAATTGGCCCCCGGGCTCATCACGGACAACATCCCTGTGCACATCCACTGCAACAGAGGTGGAGAGGTGTGCACTCAGGTATTACTCAAGATTGCCTTCAATACAATGCACTTGATATGTATTGCCAAAGATATACATTTAGGCAAACATTTGTTGACTACTGTACTCATATACGTGACGGTCACCACCAAGAATAGCACCGAACAAAATGGTTATACATATTAAAGGAAAGGCAGTTCGGACGGCCACTCAATTAGAAAGTGCGGCAAATATGCCAAATACTGTAAAAAAGAGCCAATAATACATATAATTTTAATAGTAAGGGTAAGCCTATGAAAGGCCCGGAGCTTAAAAACACTCAATACATTGAATGCTTCAACAATTAGACGATAACTTAAATATAGTAATATTAATACAAACAAGACTTAACAAAATATTCAACAAAATGAATGATTTGAACACAAAAACCAAATGAATTATATATACCATTGAATTACTGGAGAAACACATCATAAATATCAAACATTTCAAGTATAAAACCCAAATCCAGATATTGATATATATTATATTATATATATATATGTAATTGTTGACTCCCATATCGACTATCCATCATTGATATTATGGTCTCAAATGTTTGATTTAAAAAAATACAAATCATATATTGTAATATTGTTAATACAGTATTTGCATTATACAATTTAATACATATATAGTATAGTAATACTATGATAGTATGTATAATAAAATGAATTAAATGTAAGCAGTGTTGGTTCGCATCCGTGGCCTCTTTTGAGGCATAATAATCATTAAGATATGAGAGCGCACTCTAATCATACCAGCCCTGAGGTGTCAATAAAGTAAAAAATAGTTTGATTTAAGAAATATGTATTTCATAACATAATATAGTCTATATATATAATATTATATTATATTATATTATGTATATATTATACAAAAGGATGAGTTTGTTTAAAAAGTTTGTTCAAATTATAGAGATCGCAGGCCTACTGAAAGGAAATGGTGTAAAACATGACTAAACATAAGTTTATAATATGACATGAATGGACTCATAATGGCAATTGTGGACTAATGTTTTGCGGAAATTCGTGATAAGTCTATCTCTCTATCAATGAAACTAACCTTTTAATTACATCAAACATTGTTACGATCCGGACATCCATTAAATACTAATAATAAGCTATAAGTTTCACCAAATAGTACTAACAGACAATCATTTAAAACACTTTAGTTTTGACTTCTTATCAAATATTACACACATTTCACAAAATATCCATAACTTTACACTCATTTAGGTGTTGTAATATCAACTAAACCGTAACTATAGGCCTATCTTTAACAAAAATAGTGTCCGTTGTAATCATCTAATAGTAATTCCTGTTTTGGGTTAAAGGGTATACCAACTGTGAAACTGTATATTATATACAACTTATCGATAACAGACAATAACAACAAAATTAGACCAATTATTTTAACATATGGTTAGAGTAAGTAATGTGTGTTAAGTGATAATTTAAGTTACAATATATAGTATTTAATATACAGTAAATAATTTTATCATAACTACTAATTACATAAAAATGTCTTATTTTGTTTTATTAATTATAATAAAAAGCATGATATATATAATATATATAAATTAAATTATTAGACCATTAATTTTTCTCACTTAATTTTTTGTTTTATCAAACTAATGGTTTATAATTACCTTACTTTTAAATAAATTACTTCTTACTGTATAATAGGCATAGAAACCGAAATCATTTTTAAAAACCAATCCGAAGAATAGGAACCGCAACAAAAACTTAAAATTATTTTATTGGTGTTTAATTGCATAAAAACTAGACCTAATAAACTGCATTTGATTTAAATTAATTGAATTAAGTAATAATCGGATATCAATGAGTGCTAAATCAGAATAAATTTATTGAATTATTTATTCGATAAATTAATTGCCGATATTTTTATAATACTGTATATCATTTCTAATACTTTTTTTTGTATCTCATATGAAATTGTAGTAAAAATTAGACAAATCAATGTATTTATTTATAAGTTATAAAAACCAACTACTGGTATAAAACAAACTGAAACCAAATTTTTTTCAGTTAACCGACAAAACCGGAACCATTGGGAAGACTACTATACAGCACATTGTATGTCATATACAATAAAAATAATACATAGTCTATACTATTAATATACATATTAATAATAAATCAATTTATTCTTTTATATATAAAATACATTCAATAAGAGTATGATTTGCAATAATATCACTGATATTGTAGTCACTGTTGTGTTGATCACCCGTTAAGTTCTGATACCATAAGCGTCGGGCATCCGTTCAATATAATAATGTCTGTCTTTAATATACATTATAGGAATTCCCGGGATTTTTCTAATTCTTCGTTTAAGCGCCCGATCGGCGGTTGCAATGATATAACACTTATGTTGAGAGACTCGATGGACGAGACAGTCATCGGCATAAGTGCCCGAATGACTGCACGGCAATCGCTCCATCTGTTCCTTAACAATACGTAAAGCTAATCGATATTTTGCACCCAACTGTCCATTAAATATAATAAAAATGTCAATAAAATCAAATCATTTGTTATAACATATCATATTATATATAATGTCTTACTTTCTGAAGTTCGGCGACAACACAGTCGGTGACAAATGGTATGCATTTTGAGAGCAAACAGTCTGTCATTGCTTGACGAATGTCTAACTTGTTTTTGATGGAGAAGTTGACAAAATTCGTGTCACAAATGACACGAAATGGTGGACCTAATGATTGATTATAGTTGAAGAACATTGTGGTCGAAGTCGTGGCCACCACTCGGTCTTCTTGACGCTTCTTAATCGTCTTCTTGTTCTTCTTTTTCAACTTTACCTCATTCTTCAAGTTCTTAATCCGACTATCTTTTAAAGACAACAACTTTGGTGTCTTTACTTTCATTTCTTTAGCCATATCTTAGAGTTTTTGAATACAAAAAACAGAAATCAATTGAATGTCAATCAAAACACAACTCCGAGTGTCACGTGTTTTGTGTTTAAAGCATGCATTCAATTGACATTCAATTCATTGCTATTAGTGTGACATCTGTTAGGTTAACAACAACTCATTTGTATCAATACTTTCAATAACTTTACTTAAAATAAAATTAATATAATAATTGAATTATTGTACACTTTATATATTGTTTTATTAATTGTTTATTTCATTTTTCTCATAAGTGTGTTATTACTTATTAAGACACTTATTGGTGCCGTGTATAGAAAGTGAGCTAAATCAAATAACAAAAAGTAACTTTATTTTTGTGTGACCCCATGTAATGTTTAAAAAGTGATTTGTTCACATACAGATACATTGATTACTAGTCTTTAATTTTGATATTAAAGAATTGTAATATAACTTAAAATAAAATAGTTAGACGGCTTGAACTCGCATGACATCCAATTAAAATATGAGATAGAATATGAATATCATTGCAAAACTAATCTATTGAAACCCGCAATAAATTTTAGTTATACTTATCTTGAAGCCGTCACTAAGAGAGCATATCAGCGTTAGTTAAAGAAATTAAAAACAAAAAGGTGTTAATGTGGAAGATAAAGAAAGTCCGTGACTGACATCAAAGGTTTAAATGAAATTAATATATAAATTATAAGTGATAAATTTGATGTTTTAATTTAAATTAATTCGAGATATATTGGTCATTGATTTTATTAACCATTAAAACAGATTTGACCTCATTTTACTAAAAATATCTGTCATTTATTTAACTACTATATAATCTTGCTCTTACACAATAGGCTAATTAAGTGCAAATATGCCAGAACTTTTTTTATTAGTAAATTCGAATGGATTTATAAGATTGATTAAAACGGTTTATGAATTATCATATTGATCAAATATTGCTTTGTCAAAATGTTATTTGTTTCGATCAATACAACACTCCTTTAACATCGAAAAAATCAAAATTCCAGATGATGTCTAAATGGTAGTCGATGTGCTTTTTGATTAAAAACCACAGGAAGTTGTTTATCAAATGTATTAAAAATTTTCATGACAAATGAGATGTTATAGTATTATAGAGTGAAAATAAAATTAATCTAACTTAATTAACTTTTTTATAAAATTAGTTAAAAAAAATTTTATATCAAGGGTCACTTTCATTGCACAATACCAATATATAAACAATTATAAAATCATTAATGTCTATATTATAAATGTGTTTATGTTATATAAGATGACACATTAAATACTTGATCATATAATTAATGAGTTATTCAATAATTTTTACCCCTATATTGAAATGATTTATTATTTATAACAACGTAAATACATTGTATATGTTTAACAGTTGATATAAACTGTATATTAATAACAATAGTTATTGTTAACAAAAAAGTTTGTAATAATTAAGAAATGTCATCAATTAGTAGTGTTATTGAGATATTTATTACTAATTAATTATTAATGAAGAGATAATAAAAAAAGTTATTTTTGGTTGTCATCTAAAAAATGCATTTAATTAACTCAAATATTTTTACCAAATTTACTTGTAAAATAAATAGAGGTTAAAATTGTACAAATGTGTAGGCACCTCGATCAATTACTAACATTTACCTAACAATACTCAAAATTTACAGTATATACACAATAATTTTGAATAAAATTTTGATTAAAATAGTAGTTTACGCCTCTAGCAGTATAGATGACATAATTGATATAATTGACATAAATGACATAAATGACATAGATCACATTTTATGTTATATCATGGAAATATATGTATATGTATTTCACTGACACTGTATGACTTGTTTATTGTTTATTCAGTCAATAATAGATTCACTTATTATATTTTTGTCATTAGTTAGCATAAAATAAAAACTAATAAAAATCATTATATAAGAAATCTATTGATTCTTATTTAAAACATTTAATGAATTAGTGGTACAATTGATAACATATTTTTAAGATTATATTATTTTTAAAAAATATGAATCGATTAAGAATTAAAAACCAATCTTTACGTGAATTCTTTGCTGAAATGTTGGGAACTTTTACTTTAACCGTAAGTTTAGTTTACTTTTATATTTTTAGTTTTATCGATTAATTTATTTCAAATTATGATTGTATAGATTATATTAATTTTATTGATCTATGAAATATTAAATAATATATATTATATATCAATTAATTTAAAGTTTGTTAACATTTATTGTGAAATCAATTCTATTGTTATTTCATAAATACCGATATATAAGTTATAGTTATTAATACTGTATATACTAAAATGTAATTTAAAAATGTGAGGGTGTAATCTATATTGAATGATTCCTAGTAGTAAATAAAAATTTTCCGATATTTACTATAAGTTGATTCATAAATGTTAGTAATTTAACAAATATATTAATTATGATATCATTAGTTATTAGTAAGTAAGTACTGTAGTAAAGTAAGTTAAAAAAAATTATTAAAAACTAATATAACTTTAATGTATTAAAATATATTACATTATTTTTCTGAATTAAACAATAAAAATAAAGTACATTTAATATCTAAAATTCATATTCTCAATGATGAATTGATGAATTAACTATTGAAAGTTTAATTAATTGGTTTTTTAAAAATTTATGATTATATTGATAGTAAAGCTATAATTATATAATTGTTATATCATAAGTTATTAAATAAATATAAATCTATTGAGGTCATTATTTTGTATATTTGTAGTAATCATTTGTAATTAGTAGTGTTAAAACAACATTAAAAACACTAAAAAATCACCGCTTATAAACATATTAATATCAATAAATAAGATATATACCGTATATATATATATATATATATATATACTTAAATTTTTATATTTTAACAATTTAACACTCAATTATTGATACGATAATACACCTATTGCTTTTATTTATTTATCTCAAATATTAAATAATCTGTTTATAAATGCACTTAATTAGATATACTATTATAATTAACAGTTCAATATTACATTAAATAAAATTTTAATAGATTTTTCGCAATTTTATTATATGTTTTGGTTAAATATTTTCATTATTTTCTTTTAAAATATATAAAATATTTTTTAAATAATTATCTTTCTTCCAAAATTATATTTATAAGAATTTATTCATTGTAACAAAAATTTTTAATATCATTGATATTTTAAATTTATCAGTAAATTACAATAATATTAACATTTAATGATGAGTTAAATATGCAAATATGTAATAATATATAACTGTACTGTATATACTGTGTATGGTTTATATATCTGGTTTAATTTAAATGATTTAAGTTTTATTTTATTAAGAAATAATATTTTAAAAACTGTAACATTAAATATATTATTTTGTTATATGAGATTTGATTAATTAAAAATATATAATTAATTTATTGAGAATTAATAGTGGAAAATAACTATAAAAAATACAGTTTATGACTATAACTCTAATCATGCAATATCATGATTACTGATATAAAATCACAAAATAATTGGCACTCGTTTTTGCTTTAAAAATATATAATGATATTGAATTAATTCAATAATTTTTTTAAACTGAAATTTCTGGTAAAATATAATGATAAGCATACTTCTTGAATAACTCAATTCAGGTATTTTCGTATAAGTATTTGTTATATAATATTTCGAAAATTATATGACATTTAACAAAACTGATTGCACTATTTGTACAAAATATTTATATCAAAATTGTTTATGAAAATTTCTTTGAGAATTTTTTCAAACTTGATATATTTGATTGTAATTATTTTCAAAATATTCTATATTTTAAATAAAACACATTAATATTTTTTGAAATATTATAAATATCTCTATTCAATTTTACCATTCTAAAAATTGGGTTTTTTTAAATTGAGCTAAAATATAGCTTATTATAGTTACAAACAAAAATTTTAGAGTAAAAACTAGTGTTAGCTATTTTGTGAAAACTTTATATTTATTGATATTCATTAAATGTTGATTGTGATATTGAACTGTATTACATAAATATTATTTATTGGTGTTTATAATAGTATAGCAAATCAAAATTATTAGCAGTAATAACCTTAACAACATGCAACACGTGTATTACATATTACACCTAGCTTAATTTCTAACAAATTAGACTTGCATTAATAATTAATGATCTAAAGCATTAACAAACTTAATTATAATTTAATTGTTTAATATTTTTTAAATTAATTAATTAAAAATTTTATATTTAAGTATCTCATTGTATAATAAATTTACTTACTAATCTACATTATTTTAATAATAGAAATTACTGTATTAATTATTTTAAGATTAATTTAAATATAAAACAATGTTATTTTAGTTAATCATTTTTAATCAAAATTATAATAACAATCTATAAATAATTAAAATAAACAATACATTATTTAATATATTAAGTTTTTACAATTAAAAATTTATTATTTTTAACTAAAATAAATATTTTATATCTAACACATGTCTTATTAAAATTGTCAATCATTAAGCACTTAATATTAATGCGAAACTTTTTTTTGTTTTATTGCTACATATTGTGTGAAACCAATAAAAATATGTAAAACTATAATAACGCAGACGCTTAACAAATGTTGCACTAAATGCATTGAATTACACTCTATTTATTAAATGTAATAAAAACTTATTTATTATCGAAACCACTTTCACATCGATTAATAATATAAATTATTATTATATATATATTATATTTTTAAATATTTTAAGTATTGTTTTTTAAGATAAAACAATTAAATAAAATAAATATAATTATGAGTCGATTTAGAATAAAAAATCAAACAATTCGTGAATTTTTAGCCGAACTTTTGGGAACATTCACTTTAACTGTAAGTTATATATTATATTAAAATTATTTATTTATTTTCATATTTTGTTACAAATAATACATTTTAATGCAGTTATATTTTTACATTAAATTTTTCTATACTTAATTAATTAATTTTTCAAAAACAATTAATGTTAATTATAAACATAAATGTAATTTCAATTTACTAATATATTAAAATTAAGAAATGTTTGGGAAAATTTTAATTTAATCATGATAGTTATTTTTACAATAATAGTTTTAGTATAATTTTGATAATAAAACATTACAGCAATGATTTAAATGAATTGCAGAATTTGAATTTTTTTTTATTAGTTACTTTTAAAAGTTTTTCATTTAAATTTTTTACACAATTTGAAAATCTTTGATTCATATGATTTGTATATTATTTAAATTTTTAAAATTCTCTTAAGTAATTATTTTAATATTTTCTACATTACAAAATAAACACAATAAAATTACAAAATGTTTCGCAAAATATTTCAATTTTAATAAATATTAAATTTGAATAAAATTATTTTGCAAGATTAATATAATTAATAATTTTAAATAATTAAAAATTTTAATAATACTATATTTTTGGTAAATTGACAATTTTCATCTAATAAAAGTTAATAATATTAATAAGTAGAATTATTATGTATAAATAAAAGTTTTATTATTTTATTTTTTTAAAATCTCAAATCATACTTTTTGCTTAATTTAAAAAATAACAATAATAATGATATATTCTACATATGTATAAGATAACATAATTTAAAAACATTAATAGTTAAAATAACTATCTATTAATACTTATCAGATTAATTAGATTAATAGGTTTAAGTTTTTTATGTTGAAATTATTATTATAAAATTTTATGTATTGCAGTATCTATATTATATTTCATGATAATGTCAAAAATATCTGTTAAGTATTGTGGGTAAAAATTATAGTTATGTTATAATTATTAATTACTTAAATGTTTGTTATTATTAATAAATATATTGTATAGTTTTTAAGTTATCAATTTTATGATATCACATTCAGACATGTGTTATTATTATTAATATATTAAATATATAATAAAACTATAAATATCATAAAAATATAATTAATATAAACTATATTATATACTATTATAACTTATAATATATAATATATAGTCTATATTATTTAAAATTATTAGAATTATTATTTATAATATTATAATAACATAAATAAATAAATTGTTAATTAAAATTATTTTATATTAAAATAATAAACAGTGCGTTGGATGCAGTGGTGGGGCTTATATGACAGTAGCTAAAGAAGGGGGAATAAGTCACGCTGTAGGTCCATGGATATGGGGAATGGTATATAAAAAATTATAAAAATATCAATATCAATTTACAATAATTTATTATATTATTAATAATAATCTATATTAAAATTATATTTAGGGTCTCACTGCAGCTATATATGTGTGCGGTGGGGTTTCGGGTAATAAAAAAAATTACATAAAAATTGGTATTAATAATAAAAATATATTATTTTAAAGGAGGTCATGTAAACCCAGCAGTTACACTGGGTATGGCATCGGTGGGCAAATTACCATGGAGGAAAGTCATTCATTATTTTTTAGGACAATATATCGGAGCATTTCTGGCCGCTGTCGTTACGTATTGTGTTTATAGAGAGGCTATTCTCAATACATTTGATCATAAATTGTTGACTACCGGTCCTAATGCAACGGCAGGAATATTTGGTACATTTCCCGCAGCCGGCATCACAACATTGACTACAGTTATTGATCAGGTATTGATTTAGTAGACTAATTGGTAGTTTTATAAATCGATTAAAAAATTTATTTAAATTATTCAGATAGTTGCGGTTGGCTTTTTCTTATTGCTGATCAATGCCATCACCGATGAAAAAAACATGGCCTGTCCCAAGGGTATGATTTAAAATAAATCATTTACCGGTAATAAAACTAAAATAAATATTTTTATTAGGTTTGGTGCCCATAGCTATAGGAATGACTGATTTAGGTTTATTGGTGTTTGCATTTGGTTACAATTGCGGCGGTCCTATAAATCCGGCCCGAGATTTTAGTCCACGACTATTCTCTGCAATGGCTGGTTGGGGTACTGAAGTATTTTCGTAAGTTTTATTATTATAACTATTTTTTATTACTAATTCAATGAGATTTTCAATGAGTTACGATATTATATTTATATTACACTATTTTCTCATTAATTTATGGTTACTATAAAAAATTAATTTTTCATTAATATCCTATTAACGTCACAATTATAAAAGTAATTAATATAACATTTATAATTTTTTTTATTAAATATTAATTTATTATATATATATATATATATATATATATATATATATATATAATGATAACATTATTTAGTTTCTATATTTTATTGTATTATGCCTAAGTATTTAAGCCTTAAAATACTTATTATACTGTATATACAAAAATTTTGAGAAAGTATTAAATATTAACTATAACTTAAAATAATAAAGTAGTAGACAATTATTTCAAATATTTACTTATAAATTAAATATAGATTAAATAAATGTATTAAATGTTATCATCATATTTATTGATAATACAGTATACATAACAAATGAATTAATAGTTGCTAATTATAATTACAGAGTAAACAATTACGGATATTTTTGGGTACCATTTGTCGGTTGTCATATTGGAGGCATAGTTGGCTGTTGGATATATAAGTTATTTATTGAGAACCACTGGCCCGACGAGTCGTACGACTTTCCCAATTCAAATGAAAGTGAGAACTATAATGTTTCGTCTAAAAACATTGCAGTCAATAGCATTGAGCCTATCTAGCACTGGTGGTTGGATCGACCATCAGCTGCCGGTCCCTCTATTATTAGCAATAATACTTTGGCTGCCAAACAGTCTTTGCTTAACTTGAACTCAAATATTATTTCAAACTATGAAAACTCATATTTAACTCAACGCCGACATCTATTTCTCTCATTAAACTCTGTCTACTCAGAGAAAGCCATTTATATTAATAACAAAACTCATTAATTATTTTTATAATTTTATTACTTTATTTCTCTTTTTTTATTTCTTATATTTTCAGAATAACATTCAATACCCGAAACACATATTAATATATCAATTACTACATTAAAATCAATAATCATATAATAATTATCTAATCAAATACTAAACAAATTCTTAGGAAAGAACAGCACATATGAGATGAATGAAGTCAAAGGATATTAACAACGATGTCATCAATCAATGAATTTTTGTTTTTGTCATTAATTATAATATAATTTATATATTAAATAATATTATACTAAATTTATTAATCAATTGTTTTGTCAATGTTTAATAATATATTATTCAAATTTATTATAATTATTATTACAGTATTTTTTTGCTTGAGATAGATATATATAATAATTTTTATTTTTTAAAATGAAATTTTTATTATATAAATAAAATATATAATTATTAAATAATTTTAAAACTTAATTATTGTAAGTGTTAATAATAAAATACATTTTTATCTACATTATCAACAATATTTTAACAAATATAAAAAAAGTTTTACATTTAAATTTAGTTTAAATTTTGTTATACAGTAACATCTGTTTACAATATTGATTTAAAAACAATAAAATTCAGTTAATATATTTTATATATTTATTTAATAAAACATTTGTATTAGATTTATATTTAATATGCAGAATATGTACGAAATTTTGTTTACTTATTGATTAAATGCCTCTTCGTTATTATATTATATAATTTATATATACAATAAAAATATTGTCACAAAAAATATTAATCAATTTTGTTTAATATCAATTGAATTGATTTTTATTATAATTTAATTTACATAATTTTGTTATTTAATTATTTATTTAATATATGCTATTAGTTAATAATATATGTTTCATTTATTTCACTTATGTAATTAAAAATTGCTATTGTTTTGATAAAGTTAAATATACAATTATAATTATATAGTGTTAAGTATTTTTTAATAAGATTATGTATAGTCAATGACTATATTCATTGCATTGAATATTTGTTGAATTGTTATGTCATACGATATATTGAGATACAGTAATATTTAATTATATTAACTCAAAGCTAAAGATAATAAAAAAAGAAAAGTGAAGAGAAAATTACAGTTAAGAAGTTTGCAAATGTTGTGATGTTTTGTGCCTTAAAAATGAACTGATCTTTAATATAAACATTGAAAGAGTCAAGTGTTGTGTTATATAACTTATATTGCAATTTGCAATTTGCAACCCAACCTCCCCTTCCCATAGAGTGTATGCTTTGGTTGCGAGCACTGACAGCATCTCTGAGTCTGTGCTTTAAATGCATGACTCTTGTGAAGAAGTGATGCCTTTTTCTCTGAACAAACAGATATCATATTATCTCATAAATCCAATGCTTTTCACTTCTCAATGCTATGTATTTCATATTATTTACAAATATTGTTGTAAATGATGTTTTTCACGCAAATTTAGTTTAATATTAAAACATTTGACTCGCATTTCATATACTGTCATCTCAATGGCCATAATCACTATAATAGTTACTAAATAAATAGCTATAAACTATGATTAAAATGAATAATATGTTTAAAAAATATATTACAAATTATTTAATTTTAATTTCAATTTCTTCATTATGTTTTCGCATCTGTTTAAGCGGTAAGTGATTTAAATTTAATTTTGATTTCATATAAAAATTAGTTTAATGTTATCATGTTTTCAAACAAATTGCATTACTATAAATACCAGAAACACATATCAAATATATTTTACACGATTCTCTCTAAAAATGCTTATTTCAATTCAAAAATATTATATACAGTAGTATTTCATGTTATTCTTTACTTTAATAATTTAAATGATGACTAACTCAATGAACAGTTGCTTTTAAATGAGAAGTCATTTGCTTCAAGTAATAAACTGACAGAAAGTCAACTAAATCTGATCTATATTTAGACCTAACTTTCCTAAACTCACTCCCAAAACACGGCCTTTTAGTTTAATGTTGTTTTAGACACATTTGGCAAACATTTTTCATATTTGTGTATAAATTTTAAAACACAAATATTATATAATCCGATTGGCGATTGAGTGAACATTTAATTATATTTTGTTAACACTAATAACAATATTATTAATATTTTGTTAAATTTTTAGTGTAAACTACAATATTTTTTCATTTTATAAAATGAGTAGTTAATGAGTTTATTTAGATTATATGATAAAATGTTAAGCTTATATTAAAATTAAATGAAACATTTTTATTAAAAATATATATATTTAGTATACATTACATTGTCAAAATGTTAAAATATTAAATGTTGAGAAACACTGAGTGTAATTGCATTTTATTTTAATTTATATTTTCACAAATATCATACAAAGTTTTTAAAAAATTGCAAAAATTTTTGTGTAAAAACTGCTCTTTTATTGAATTCATTATTTGATTTCATTTCTAAGATATTATAGATAATCACATATTTATATAATATATTATATTTAAAAATATAAAGAAAGTTATCATATAAAACCAAAAAAATTTTTGCTCTTATAATTGAAAAGTGAGAATAAATTGTGAATAAAAGTGGTGTTCATTGAATTGTTGAGCTTTTGATATAAGCAGTGATGTATAAAAAGGGGAAAAAGTGTGCATTTAATTTAAAATAAATAGTTGAGAGTTAAGTGCAAACAACTAGCAAATTGAATGAACGGCTCAAATAACTCATCAATGCATTCATTAAATACTGTACTAACCTTCTTATTGTATAATTCAACATACATACAACACACACACACACACACACACACACACACACACACACACACACACACACACACACACACACACACACACACACACACACACACACATACATACACATACATACACATACATACACATACATACACATACATACACATACATACACATACATACACATACACACACACACACACACACACACACACACAYACACACACACATACACATACATACACATACATACACATACATACACATACATACACATACATACACATACATACACATACATACACATACATACACATACATACACATACATACACATACATACACATACATACACATACATACACATACATACACATACATACACATACATACACATACATACACATACATACACATACATACACATACATACACATACATACACATACATACACATACATACACACACATCCTATCTGCCAATGTTTCTGTCATCCTCTCAGCTGAATCTCATTTAATTAATTTTGAGCTTACAGTCACTTCACTAACATAATTCAATAGTGAAATTTTGATGAAAACATACAAAACAAAAACAATAGACAAACATTAGTATATATTTAATAAATGAATTGATTATTGTTGTACTGGTATTTGAATCCTTCACTTAATTCGAGATAATAATTATAATTTGTTTTTTATTTTCAAAACATTTAATTATCATATAAAATAAATTAATGTTATTAAAGCTTTTTAAAAAGTGATATTATATTTTTGTTGATATAAATTTAAATGATATTAAAAAGACAAATATTTGTCTTTTATATAACAAAATGTGGCATAATTTGTGTCTTAACATCTGTTTGCAATCCCTTTCCTCTCTTGTCTATTGATTTCTTGAAATAATAGTTTCAAAAGTACTTTCTTTTTAATTTTCGTTTTGTTTTCTTCTTGTAAATTGTGATAAAGTATTTTGGTTTCACAGCATATCCACTAAATTTTTTGCATATAATATAATGCTTTAAAAGTCAAAGCAGTTTTTAAGTACAAAAATTGATGATCCGGTGCTCCCATACTATCTATTAACTTAAGCTCTCTCTCTCTCTCTCTCTCTCTCTCTCTCTCTCTCTCTCTCTCTCTCTCTCTCTCTCTCTATCTCTCTCTCTCACAAGTGAAAAACGACACACTTTCTCTCTCTCTCTCTCTCTCTCTATCTCTCTCTCTCTCTCTCTCTCTCTCTCTCTCTAGTAAATAAATATTAGTTAACTTATCAAACAAGTGAGGCAATCGTTAAACTAAAATTATTTTATATAAAATCGTTTCTATTAAAGAATTTGTTTACTAAAAATAAAATCAATAAAAATTTTAATAATTTTGTTTACTATATATTATATAGTATATACAGTATATATAGTATATATTTATCAATTTTCAAGCACTGGTTACTCTTTTTTTGACTATTTTCGTCAAAAGTCGTGGTAATCTTTGCTATTATACAGTATATCACAATATAACACACAAGCAATGTGTTAGAAGAATATCTGTTAAATGTGTAGACGTTTTTGGAGTCGACACTCAAAATCGATATCAAAATATGTTATACAATAATAATAATATAACATTCAGTATATTTGGTCAGTTTGTGGTCTATTCAAAGCATTCACTAAATTCATACTTATATCAACTGAGTTGTTATAATTGTATTTATGTGATAATACATTGCCATTATATAAATACAGAATTTTACTTAAATTGGATTATATTAGATAGTTATATAACATTTGCTAACTAAGCTACAGATTATATTAATGCAAAGTAATATTAAAATACATGTATATTGAATGATATTTAATAATAAATATAAAAATACTAATAATAATATGTTAATAATATAATATAAATTTATATACTGTATGTAGTTGTAGTTTGAAATAAATATATTTGTACTTAAAAAACAATTTTTTAAACTTTAAATTTCATGTACATATGAGTTGAATTGATTTATTTCAATAAGTAGCGCATATATTGATTTTGGTTAATGTTTTGTCAAAAGAAAACCTATTTTTCAATTTTACAATTATTGTAAAACAATACTAGATATTGACTTTTCGGTGTAAAAAGAAGGGAGAGTTAGCTTTAATGGCAATATTTTTTTACACAAAATACATCATATATTGTACAGAATATAACATAAGTGACACAACATTACACTTAAATGACTGACATTAAGTTGAAGTCAATTCTGTAAAGAATATTGTAATGAGTGTTGAAATTCTTAGCAATTTTTTCTAATCAATACAAAAGTTATTTAATTGTGGTTTTGGTTAACAAAAAAAATCATTGAAATATTACATTAAACTATTCACTGAAATTTTCTGCAATCAAATAAATTGTTGCCCTATTTTATATGTAATGTTCACATTTTGATAGCATTTTTTAGACAGAATTTTGTCATATTTATTCACAATTTCAGATGAATTGATATCTATTTTATCCGTTTTTATTTGTATTTTATAAAATGCAACAATACTTCAATAATATTTAATATCCATTTTATTTTATACAATTCCATTCAAAAAAATAATCAAATGTGAAACAAAATATTATAAATTGCATTTCATAAATATATCATTTTGTTATATACATGACTTGCAAACACTTCGTATATCTATTCTCTAAAATTGCCTATAATTTAGACAATTCTGAGAAAAGATAGATATATTTCAATGAAATTTAATTTCTGAATATTATATAGATTTGAATACATTTATATTGTTTGGTGTTATTATAAAAAATTATTTTAATGGTTTATCGAATCACTTTTTTACAGAATTAGATGATAATTTATTATGCTATTTATCAATATATATATATATACTGTATATATAATACTATTTTTAGACAATACAATTTTATTTACTGATACTTAAATGCATTAACTAATCATATAATAAACACAAAACATTGATAAATGAGAAATTGAGTAAATAATTAATGAATGTATCAATCAATAGCCTCTTTTTATGGTTCGAGTTATATGTCCGTTCCCTATGAAGAGTCCAAAAGTACTACAAATATATCGTTTCGCATCAAAACCTATCAATCGGATGGTTTTATATTTGCATCCATTGGATCCATAGATTATTGTATAATCTGTATTAAAAATGGACAAATAAATGTATGCAAAACAAATGCATTAATAACTACAGCTATTTTAAAATTATTTATAAATTATAGGTACGAATAAATCTGGGTTCGGGTGAATCACATCTTATGTCTAATGATTTAAAACTAAATGATTTGAAATGGCATCGCATAGATGTACAGCGTGTGGACTCTGAAATATCATTAACCATCGATGATTATCATACATTTTTTGTTGATATTCCTGGAAGTTTTTACGACTTGAATATAAAATATGGCATATATTTGGGTGGATTAAGTGATACCATTAAAAGAAATTATTTAGAAGAGTTGCCTAAATTTAGGGGATGTTTAGAACAAGTGTTTTATAATGGCCTCAATATTACCGATATCTCCATTAAAACTAACGGTACTCATGATGTTACTGATGAGTGTAACAATCAATTTGAGGCCAAACATAGCGATGATATAAGTTTTGTTGAAAGTGGAAGTTATGCTGTATTTACAGGATTTGCAAATAATGTCAGAACCGGAGGGACTATAAGTTTTCAAATAAAAACTTCTGCTTTTATTTCACTTGTTTTATATAACGGTGGAAGTTATGGACATAAATCAGACTTTATTTCAATTGAAATAATAAACGGCAAAATTGTGTTATCTATTAGTGATGGCAACGGTTTCATTGAGTTATTATCAGACATAGTGGTCAGCGATGGCTTCTGGCATTCGGTTAGACTTCAATTCAGTCCATTATATATGGAAATATCTGTCGACGACTTACCTGCCAATAGTTTAAGACCCAACTTAGGCAACAAAAAATATTTTAATTTTAGTGATAATTTATATATAGGAGGATTGGATGCAAATATGGATTATAATGGACTAAAATCCATGTTTGAAGTTCTGTCACTTCCAGAAAGTTCACTGAAAGGGTGTCTTAAAAATGTAAAGATTGGATATAAAATGATAGGTCTTAAAGACGCTATAATCACCAAAGGTGTCAAATCAGGTCAATGTATTTGGGAGTTCCCATGCCTTTCACAAGTCAAGTCTCCCTGTATTGACGGCGCTAAGTGTCTTCAACAGGGCTTTCATGATTTTAAGTGTTTGTGCGATAAACCCAACTGTTTTCGGACCAATTTTACACATTATAAATATGTTAAAATTAAATCTGAAAGTCAAATATATTCGCCAATTAATGACTCTCCAAAAGACTTGATTAATAAGACAATTAATGTGTTAAAAGTGGCCATCAATTCAAAGCGTTTCATAACATCTGAGTATTTGAATGTAATCGATGATCAAGAGAGTCGTCCAGAGGAAGTCTTATATAAAATCAATGGTATATATAATGGCGATCAAAGTTTTATTGAAAACATGAGAAATCCCGACATCCCTATCGATAATTTCACTCAAAGTGATATAAATGAGAAATTGATTTGTTTTGTTCATAAATCAAAGTCATTAGTGGCGATAAACAATATTAAAACAATGTTAACATTGATTGATAAAAAGGGATCAAAAATTGATATTATATTTTTGGTTCAGACCTATCAAATTGAATTGACTTTAATAAATAATACGGGAATCAGTTTGCCTTATAATACATTTGCAATCATAACGGCATCTAATCTTAGTTATACCACTAATACTGAAAGCGATGTCAACCAATATATAAGATTTGAGATAACAAAACAAAGTCAGTTTGGAGTCATAGAGAAGCACAGGGCTAGTGGTCATTGGGTTAACGTAACGTTTTTCTCTCAGAGACAGATTAATAGAAATAAAATTAGATATTTTCACTTAAAAGATAAACCAAACCATGACTTTATTGACCTCCAAGTCTCATATAATCAAATCAAAGCGCCTCCCATTCAATTAAAAATCCAATTTAAAACATCACAATTACAGTTAATCTCATTGAATCAATTGACAATAAATCAAAGCACCAAACAAATTGCTATTACAAATAAAGATTTAAAATTTGATACCTCACCGTTTCCTACTGATCCCAGTCTTATAATATACACAATACTATCTTTACCATCATTTGGATCATTGTATTTAATCAATGGCAATACTACGGAAAAATTAAGTGTCACATCATTTTTTACACAAAAAATGATTGACGAAGAAATACTTTTCTATAACTGTTCCAACTCTAAACCTTTGTCTGGTCACGACTTCTTTGACTTTGAGGTCGTCAACGAAGATGGACTCACCAATGTTCAAGTGATGAGCTTTCAGTTAGTTGTCTAAACTATATTTATAAGTAAATTGTTTAGTATTTAATTAAATTAATTTTTATAAAAACAGTTTCAAATTTATAACGAGTACTACGGATGTATTCACTTTAAACAATGAAAAGCTAATAGTGATTGAAGGCGACAGAGCAACCATTAGTAATAAGTTATTGATGGTCGAGACACCCGATAAGGACACACTCATCACTTATAATATCACTAATAAACCAAAGTTTGGTACAATTAAAGTATTGAATCAACAACTTAATGATATAATTCAGATATCGCCCGATTTGTTTACACAAACAGAAATCGATGACAACCGAGTTGTCTATTATCACGACGACAGCGAAAACAATGTCGATGTCTTTGATTTTGTAGCTCTCGACTCACTAAATCGTTTCATATGTTTTGCCACTTTCACCATAGATGTAGTCATGAAGAATGACAATCCACCCGTTCGTGTCATTGATAAAGTGTTTCAAGTGGTTACCGACGGAGAGAAAAAACTTACTGCTAATGATATTAAATATATTGACGCAGATATAGACTCTTCGCCGGCAAATATTAAATACACAAAGACTTATATACCAAATGGCAATTTATATTTCATAGATCGACCAAATGTTGCGGTCGAACAGTTCACTCAAGAAGATATCAATAATGAGAATATTCTGTTCAAACATAGCGGCGATGAAAGTGGTCGCGCAATACTCTGGATAACCGACGGCCAGTTTTACGCTTCCGGTGTACTCGAGATTAAAGCCTCGCGACCTTTCCTACGAATATTACGTAATACAGGACTGGCCGTCAAATATGGAGAAAGTGTTACCATTTCTATTAATAATCTCACAGTTGATAGCAATCTTGATATAAGCCGTAAAAGGTTAGTACAATAAAATATATCTTAATTTTAAGTAATGTTTTTCTAAAACCTTATTTTATATTTTATGTCTCAATTAAACTTTATCTTTTATTGTGTATATCTTATACAGAAATGCTTTTATTTTTTATCACTTATTTTATTGAATCATTAATCCTTTTGTGTACTCTAGTGATGTAACCATAAAAATAACATCTGAACCTAAATTTGGTCACATATTGATTGGAGGCAAAGAAATAAATAGATTCACATTACAGGTTTGAAATATAAAAAATTGACCATAAAATTAGTTATAATTAATGATTGGATGAAAAATATTTTTAAAGGATTTGATCGATGAAAACGTTGAATATGAAAGCAAAGCCTTTGAAGAAGACTCATTGGTTATACATAACGACTCATTTATGTTTAGACGTAAGTACTACTAAATTATTAGTTTAATTATTATTTAAATGATTCAGAAATTAATAGCTAATAATATCTATTGACTAAAAATACAATACTGTAGTATAATAAGTAACTTTTAAATCTTTGTATAAAACAGTTTTATAAATAGTTTAAAACAATCGAAACTATTTTTATTGATCAGTAAAATCGATAAAAAATACACTATATATACATTTTGGTGTTTAGAAAACTGTTAGCTAACTTAGTTGTTGATTATTTTAATGATTGATTGATTAGATTAAAGCCATTATTTGATTTAAATGTAGTTTTTTTCAATGGAGAGGACTACCTATCGAGTAGAGTGACTGCTGAGAACCAATTGTTTAATATCTCGATATACCCGCACTCGTACTTTCAATTAAGTTTAGTCCACTTAAGTAACATCTCTGCCAATGAGGACGACTATGCTATTGTTGACTCTAATCACCTGATGGTGAGTCACCAGACCTTAGACCCGGAGAACATTGTCTTTATGATCAGTGAATTACCAAAATTGGGTTTTCTATCACTGCTTACAACTAATACAACACCGATTCCGATGCACTTTCACTATCAAAACACTTTGAATATGACTTACATTAAGAACGAAGCATTGCTTTTGTTCACACAAAAGGATATTAACGACGGCTTAATTCACTACAAGTATTCCCTATTAGATAATGATATTACAAACAACACATATATTGATTATTTTCGGTTTGATGTCTCCAATGGTATTACAACACTTCATGATCTTACTCTTTATATAAATATTATCTCAAAAATTATCACTTTATACACAACTAATATAACGGTCACTGAGGGTCAAAGTGTTGTCTTAATGACCGGTGATTTCATTGTGTCCAATGATTTTTATGTCAATCTTATCGATGAATATCTTATCATAGAAGAGCCCAAATTTGGGACAATAGTCTGCATGAGTGAAAATGAAGAGAAAATGAAGACCAAAACATTTACACCCAAACAGCTCAAGAATGGTCTTATTTGGTACGAACATAATGGTTCAGAAACGACAAGAGATTGGCTGACAATTGTGGTCAGAGCCAACTCATTGAATAAAGAAAGCTTACCATCAACTATACACGTGTCTATTGATCCTATTAACGATGAAACACCACATGTAGTCAATAATACTGGTTTAGAGCTTTGGGAGGGAACCAGTGCTGTCCTCACAAATACACATTTGGCTGCTGTAGATGACGATTCTGTCACTGAAGATATAGTGTATCTAATTTCTACTCCAAGCAATGGTTATGTGACAACTGTTGATAATAAGCGAACACCAATTGAAAGGTTCACTCAGGTGCAGATCGATTCGGGAGATATCATGTATGTCCACGGAGGAGAAATGGCCGGCGGATTCAGATTTCAAGTGACCGACGGCACTAACTTTGATTCTCCACATGTCTTCACAGTAGCGGCCAAACAAATTATGATATCAGTTTTAGTTAATAAAAAACTTAATGTTTTACCTCAAATGCAACAATCACTAACTCGTGATCACCTATTGGTTGAAACAAATGATGGCAACAGTTCCCGACAATTTATTTACCATATGATTAAAGAACCAAAGTTTGGCCGCTTTTTATTAGAGAATTCTGACGGCTCTACAAAACAGGTGCTCTCTTTTAGTCAAAAACAAATCAATCAAAACTTCATACTTTATGAACAAAATAAACCAATTGATGATATGATAGTCGAGGATGAGATTATATTTGATGTCGAATCACATTTTGTTCAGTCATTGAAAAGTCTCAGATTTGTTGTTGAGATAACATCCAATACAACGAGTAGATCCGAACCTGAAGTGACCACTCAAGTGTCCATTTGGACCGATATCAGTCCTATTACTGTAATTGAGGGTCAATTTGTGATAATTACTGATAAAAATTTGAATACTAGCAAATTAGTTGAAAAAATAAAACATAAAGAGTCCATCATTAGAGTTACCGACAAATTATATGCGCGAATACAACGAAAGCCTTCTCATGGAGTGCTTCTCTATGAGGGACATGACATGACTTCAAGAATCAAAAGTTTGCCATTAAGTGCCTTAACTAAGAATACATTGATCTACAAACACGACAACAGCAATACATTCAATGATTCATTTGTTTTGGGGATTTATATCCGTAAAACTGTTGAAACTCTTATAGAAAATCATACAATTAATGTCAATATAATTCCAGGTATAGTATTAAAACAATTTATATATTTAATAAATATAAGAATTAATTACTGAGTTTACTCTTAACTAAAAACTAAATTTATATTTATAGTCAACGATGAACTGCCAATTCTGCTGACATCTAATCCACGTATTAATGTCATCTATGAATCAAAGTCATTGATAACAAATGCAATATTGAAGACTAGTGATGACGATGGACTGCCACAGAATATAATCTATGAACTAACTCGTGAGTCGTTTGTGTCAAACAATTTCGGTTATTTTATGGTCGAACCAAACGAAGAACCAGTTGGTTGGTTCACTCAAACCCAAATCGATTCAAACAAAGTGTATTTCAAACATAACGGAACTCTAAGACAACAGCAAATTAAGTTCAGAGTTAAAGACGAAAAGTCTGTTTGTAGAGATGTTAATGAATCGATTACAGACACCAATCACTGCACACCCATCCATACCATGACTATTGTTGTCCAACAATTAACATTAACCCTAACTAATCATTCAACTGTTCAATTACTTCAAGGATCCATCAAAACTAAAATAAAACCAAAACATTTAGGAACTATAAGTAATGATATCAAATCTGAAGATATTATCTATTATATAAAAGAGGGACCAATTGATGGCTATATTATAGTTAATGATAAAACTAATAATGAAAAATTTACACAAAAAGATATCAATTCATTGCATGTTTCGTATATACAAATAAATAAGACTTCAAGAGATTATTTTATTGTTGATATTATGAGAGACAATAGCAAACAAACTCATAAAACAATTAAAAACATCACAGTTTTAATATCAGTCAAACCTCTAGTCAAAGCTAATAAACCATATTTAATTGCCAGTCCTGGGATCAAGTCTTACATGACTAGTGAGCACTTGGATGCGAGGTATGTCCTAATAATAATCAAACTTTTATATAATTATATAATATAATCTTACAATTATTAGTGATTTGGCTTCAATTACCAATTCAATGCCCAAATTTTCAGTCACTTCATATCCAAAGTTTGGAGTTTTGACAAAATTTTCAAATGAATTAAGACCTAAACGAAAGACTAATACAAACAATTTGTTAATTGACTTTACAAATGAAGATATAGTAAAGGGTAAGATTGCATACATAGCTGACAACGATCTCGATTTGAATTATCCAAATGAGATAATCACTGATGTTATTCATTATGATCTGAGAGCTGATAGCGTACAGACAGCTTCAGGTGTAGTTGTGGTCAATATTGTTAAAAACAATTTGTTTGACAAAACCAATGATTTGAATGTAAACCGAAAATTTAATGTTTCACATAATATCGATATTGGGATATTTGAAAGAGAGGATGGCGTCAACTATTTAAACATAATCATCAATAGAGACCATTTGCTTGTTGTCATTGTGTTTATTGTTATCGTAATACTGACCATAACTTTAATTGTAATCATCAAAGCATGTAATTCGGGGGCCAATCATCTGAATCAACATAAAAACAACACTAAATCCGTGCCATTAAATACTGCAATAAATCCAAACACATCTATTTTGGACACTCCACCGGCCAGTGATTACGGCGGAGAAATGCTAATACTCTCTAATAGACTTTCGCCAAGAAGCACACCATCTGTCTCTGAAACAGACACTGGAATCATACCTATAGTACCGCCGACATCGCCATCACTTAGCACCACTTGTAGCATACCTGAGGGACGCACAGCTACTCCCCGGTCATTATTACGCCTACCAATGGCAGATCGATTACGCGGTTATGGTCTCGCAGCTCAGGATTCACTACCAGAGGAAACCATATCATCAGTACTACCTCTACCTCCGCCATCACTTTATTTCTCTAGTGATTCAAATATGGGTTCTCCTGATAATTGGGGTAACAATTCAATACCTATGAGTAAAATGCCTCCAATAATGCCTCGTTATATAGATGATCAGTATTGCGGTTCTTATCATCACTTGTTGTACCCCAAAGAATCACTAAATCATAATTCATTAGATTTATCGCCACCTCATGTCATTGGAAATGGCATTTTATCCTTAGATTCACCGGATATTTCATTACCTAAAACAGCTATTAATTCAGATGATCTCTATTTATCGTTCAACTCATCCAATGATTGTCTACAGAGTCCGCAGTATTTCAAAAGTTTATTAACTTATAATGACTGTAAATCTCCAAATTCTGATGTCTATATCAATGATAATTTCAGTTCGGATTGTGTCTCAATTCAACATAATTTGGGTCAAACTGTGGCCAAACAGAAACATCAACATTGGGTCTGAGTTTGAATAATTTGATTTTCAAGAAAATGTTATAAATTATTATTAAATATACCAAAGATTTAAATTTTATAAATTACTAATTGAAAACTCTCTATTATATCATTTATTAAATTATTACTAAAAGTTTTGATAATAGAGAGAACAGTATGTTTTTTGATAATTTTTTATATAATTATTGATATATATACTGTATATTATATGTACAATAAGTTTTATATAATTATTTATACTTTATTTAAATTATTGTATTTATAGATTTTAGATTTTAAAAGTTTATTATATTTTAAACTATTTTGAGTGCTTTCAATACACTGATTAAAAATGTTATTAAATTTTGCTAAAAATCAAACCTACGATACGGTACTTAAATTACCGGTAAATATTTTAATCACTGAATGGCTTTAACTTAATTTTTCGCTTCAAAATCACAGATAATTCCGACGTTAATATACTTAACAATGAAATGCCGTCTTTCTTGTAGATCCAATCATTATTGATCCAATCGTAACGTTTGGGTCCACTAATTATGAATATAATACAGTATTTGTCAGTATTTAATAGATAATACAAAACATATTTAAAACAGACCTAAAAGGTGATGAAAACCATATTTGCTTATTAGGTGTCTGTTTGTTAATGACATACACGCCATGAGAGCCGAGATTCACAGTAAGGACACCATTCTGTAGACACAAATATATTCAGTCTTTACTTAATTGATAGAAATATAATGGGAATCAAACCATACTTACGTTGAGTGATATATCGTAATCATTGACGACATCGTTGGTCTCAAGTAATAATTCTAATTCTTCAGTTAAGTGATCCAATGTCTGGTCGGCAATGCGTTCATACATCAAGTTATCTAATGGTTGTGTCGATGAACTCATACGTCTGACATATGATGTCTTTGATGATAATGACGACAACATGACATCAAATGTATGTTTTGTGAAAACCACTTCATTATAACCGATAGCATTACCTTTTGAACACAATCTATAAACTGATGGATGTGTTACATGTTTAAGACATTTCATAATATGATGTGATGTCCTCAACATATCATATGATTATCACTGAAATGATGGTAAATATCAGTCATATGTTTGACGAAAGTTTAGCTAATATTTCAAATGTTTTCAAACATTTAAATACAAATATAGTGTTAAAACAATTCTTGTTTGAAATTAATAACGTGTTATAAAATGCATTAAAAATGTTTGAATGCATTGAATGAATGCAAACATTATTTATGTCAATAAAACGTGATTCAAATGCTTTGACGGCGTGTTTAAAGTCAAGTCTTAAACCATTGCTTTGAAAACCATTTAATTTGATATCATTTGCCATTGAAATCACTCCTCAGTGAAGCATATCTGCGGAGAGGATTAACTATGGTTTGTATGGATGTGATGACAATCTATTGAATGTTTTATAAATAATTATATTTGTCTATATATAGGGCGACACTACCACTGAAGTCAATCCAAAGGCCTATCCGTTGGCAGACAACGCGTTGACCACAAAGATCTTTAATGTCTTACAACAGGCAAACAATTACAAGCAGTTGAAGAAAGGCGCCAATGAAGGTATGTCTTAATTGTTTTAATTATTGATATTTTGATTTAAATACAATTGTTTACAAACAGCCACTAAGACTTTGAACCGAAATCTATCGGAACTCATTATAATGGCTGCGGACGCGGAACCGATTGAAATATTACTTCATTTGCCGCTTCTTTGCGAGGACAAGAATGTTCCGTATGTTTTTGTAATGTCAAAGCACGCATTGGGTCGCGCGTGTGGAGTGGCCCGTCAGGTGATCGCGTGCTCCATCACTACCAATGAGGGATCACAACTGAAGCCACAGATTGAAACACTTCAGCGGGAAATTGAGAAGCTTTTGATTTAAATCATTTCATCAAATCTTCATTGATTGTTATCAACCGATGATTTTTAATTAAATTATTAATAAATCGATCATTTATTAAGACAACGATTCAGCAAAAATTATTTTTAATAAAATTTATTTAATTTGACGAATAAATGTTTGAATTTTATTTAAAAACTTAACTAATAAATGACTATTTTCTCGTATCATTACATTATTAAAATGTTTAATATATATATAATATTATCATATTTAGTAAATTTAATAAATATTGATTTATATAATACGTTATATAATATAATAGTATTGATCATTATTTGAATTTTTTGAAAAATAAATTGTTTTAATAATTATGTAAAAAATGAAATTTAAAACAAATTAATATTTAGCTGTAATTGTAATAATAATAATAAATTGAAATGAATTGAAATAATCAGTTGTAAGACATGAACGCCACCTCTCAGTCATACATAAGACCTGTGAATGTGTTTGACTTCCTCTTCCTTTTGAAGCATTAGTTCAAACATTAATGCAATTTGTTTTACAAAAAGGTTTGTTTTATTAAATTAATTATTAATTTACTATTAATTTATAACTATTTATAAATGAGTTGTTTTGCAATCAATTAATTTGACATCAAATTTGATAATCAATTGTAATATATTTCTGACTGAAGAATGGCGAAGAAAACAAGCGGAGAGAAGAAGGCGAAACAGTCGGCCATTAATGAAGTGATAACACGTGAATACACTATTCATTTGCATAAGAGATTACATGGCGTGGGATTTAAGAGGAAAGCTCCCCGTGCTATCAAAGAGGTGCGCAAATTTGCCGTAAAACAAATGGGAACCTCTGATGTCCGCATAGACACCCGACTCAACAAGTATTTGTGGTCTAAAGGTGTCCGAAATGTTCCGTTCAGAGTCCGCGTACGACTGGCCAGACGTCGTAATGAAGATGAAGACAGTGCTAACAAACTGTACACTTTAGTTACACACGTAGCGGTTCCCACATTCAAGGGATTGCAGACGGAAAATGTTGACGAAGCAGAGTAAATGGCTTTCATCTTACCATTGATTTGTATATCTCTGATGTATTCAATAAAGATGTGAATTGTTTAAAATTAATGTATTTGTCATTTAATTGATTGCAAACTCACTCTTTAATAGCTGAATCACTTTATTATTATCACTTAAGATTAATAATGATTTGCTATTATGGAAACAATTGATAGATAATTAAATTAGTTTTTAAAATACTGTAAGCTTATGAACTGTTTTTGTAAAATAGGGTTTTCATTGTTTTTGCCATTTTTGCGGCGAAAATCGTTTCACAGTCAACCAAAGTTTGTGAAACATTTGAATAATATGAGAGTCAATATTCTTCCGGCTCTCGGAGATAATTATATGTATCTCTTGATCGATGAGAAGACAAGAGAAGCTGCTATTGTAGATCCCGTCGAACCAAACAAAGTGTTGACAGCAGTGAAGGCAGAGAATGTGAATTTGACAACAGTTTTAACGACTCACCATCACTGGGATCACGCGGGAGGTAATGAAGAACTCGTTAAACTGGTGCCAAACTTGACTGTTGTTGGCGGAGATGAAAGAGTTGGAGCACTCAATAAAAAAGTATCGACAGGAGATCAGCTAACCATTGGACAAATGAATGTCGAGTGTCTATTTACTCCGTGTCATACAAAGGGTCATATCTGTTATTATGTCACTTCTAAAGATAATCCAAATGATGATCCACTAGTTTTCACAGGTTTTTATACAAAAACTTATTTAAAAATTGTTGAGTTATGAGTAATGAGTTATCGGTAATTGTTTAAAAGGTGACACTTTATTCGTGAGCGGTTGCGGTAAGTTTTTTGAGGGCACACCACAGCAAATGCATAGAGCACTCATCGATGTATTGGCAAATTTACCACTAAATACGGTATCAATTTGTTTGATAATTAATTAACGAAAAAATGAATGAATGATATTGATTGAAATGTTCGGTACGTCTAGAGAGTGTATTGCGGTCACGAATATACGGTCACTAACTTGAAGTTTGCAAATAGTGTTGAACCAAACAATGAGGATATTATCAATAAATTGAAATGGGCTCAGGTTTGCAATAATTTATTAATTTAAACATAAAAATATATAATAAATTAAAATGATTACATTGAAGGAAATGCGCTCAAGAAATGAACCAACAGTTCCGTCAACCATTGCCGATGAAAACAAGACTAATCCATTCATGAGAGTCAATGTCCAAAGTGTTCAAAAACACGTCAACAAAGGCAATGATGTCATCGCAACAATGGAAGAGTTAAGACATCTGAAGAATAATTTCAGAGCCGACTAAAAGTCTGTCAATCTATTGACTCGGAAGCCGACTCTTTGCTAGAATTGGCCGCAAATAACTTCATTTCGTTCTCATAACGAATCTTATCGTTATTAAAGAGATTGTAATAAATCTATATTTTAATTGTTAAGTAAATAATTATTTTTTCTAATTACCGATAATTCCAAATATTATTATAAAAAATACAAACTTGTTTAGCATTAACTGATAATTCATGCCATTGTTGTGCCAATGCTTTTGTCAACTCTTGGTGTGTCATTTCAGTCTATTTAAAGTAGAAATTATAATTAACTTATATTATAAACAAAATTGTTACAAACTATTACTATAAACATTACTATTACGGTATATACACTTTTAGATAAAATTATGTCTGATATGAAAACTAATAAAAAAAAACTTGTTTCAAAAGATTATTATTGAATAAATTATGAAATTTTTATCGTTTAACTGTAATGTATATAACGATTATATTGATTGCTTACAAATAAACATTAGTGTTAACTAATAAAGTGACTCTTGATGTCAATCTTAATAATAATATTATTACATATAAATAATTACATTATATTTCATAAAGTATTTCTCCTGTAATTGACTTCTGTTTTCCTGACAGAACAGTAGGTATGGATTAATAGGTTTTTTGGGAGCGACACAAACGGTTCCGTTGGATGTGATCTCATTGCGCGCACTGTTAGGTCGAGACTTTTTAGCACGAGATGACTGATTACTATTGGCTGATCTAACCATCAATTGTTTACTTTTCAGATCACTTGTTGTTAACTGTTGTGTTGAAGATTCTTCCTTCTGTTATAATTAGTTAATCAAAAGATTAGACACGAGATCAATGGGCAACGAGAAGAAGTCAACCTCAAGAAAAAGTGGTAAATTGTTGTTCAAATAATCGTCTTTATGTTTGATTAAGCGTTTGATAATTAATCTATAAATTAATGATATGATAAATAAATGACGAAATGATTGTTTAATAAGTTTGAAGTAATACTTCTTATGTTTGCTATATTTATGAGACAATCTCTTCATTTTGATGATATTGCTGACCAGTCTTTCGTTGTCTAACTTGATTTGTTCACATCTTTTGACCAATCGATGACATCTTCGTTCATAATGACATTGTTGTGGCCATTCAGACATGTGGTCATCACTTGAGTGTCCATCGAGTGAGTCAGTCATGTGTTGCTTCTGAAGACTTAAAAACTCTTGAAATTTCAATTGAAAAGACATTTCCAATACATTTGAATGCAATTCAATGGCAAATGTGATAAACAGTATTAGAAATCAGTTAATATATAGTCTATTAATATAGTATTATTAATATGTTATATATTATTAATGTAGTATTAATAATGTATTTATATTTATGTTTATTATTATATACTGTATTAGAAAATATCAATAAATGTATTATTAATACAAAATCAGTGATTGTTGTGTCTGTTAGAGGTGTAAGCCGTGAGAGTGGTTGTGTAGAGATGTTGAGACATAATATAGTAATCTATTATTAATAGGCATTGAATTGCAGTGAATGTTGTGTTGAATAATACAAAGCAATCATTGAATCGTTTTATTTGATTATTCATTGCTTTTATAAATCAAATCGTCTTTATTTTGTATTCACTGTTTCTAATCAATTGATCCAATTTGGGTGACAATAATGTCTCAATACTATCAACAATTTGTTTTCAATTTAGATAAATGGCTGAACCAATCGCCACGAATCAAGGATATCGGAGACAAGATTGAGAAGACAACGGGAGTTAAACGCGTTTATGTGGCACAGGGTTTGTCATCATTAGACATGACATACCAGTCCTTTGATTTATATTATAACTAATATTATAATTATAGGTATCATTGGTTTGACCGCTCTTTATATGATATTTGGTTATTTCGCCGAACTATTGTGTAATGCCGTTGGCTTTGTATACCCGGCCTATGCTTCGTATGTATTAATTAATGTCCTCTTTTTGTTTGAATTGTATTAACTCTTAATTGGTTTGAATGTTAAGTATTAAAGCACTGGAGAGTCCAAACAAAGAAGATGACACCAAATGGTTGACCTATTGGGTCGTCTTCGCGCTCTTCTCTGTCGTCGAGTTCTTCTCCGACGTTATCTTCAGTTGGTTTCCTCTCTATTGGTTGGTTAAGGTATGCCTTTCTCTGTGATTCATACAATAATATACAGGAATAGGATATATATTGCATTTATTTGTTGTATTTCCCCTTAATTTTTATTTATTTTTTCTAAATTTTTTTTTAATATATCCGTCAAATCAGTTGATATATATATAAATTTACTGTATAAGAAATTATACATTCAGTTAATTAGATTTTATAAAATAATTATTTTAGACATTTGTGCAAATCATTAGCAAATTAAGGATCGAAGTTCAAAGTTTCATATTATTATTAGTGGTATTATTGGGTATAAAACTACAAGCAATTTATTGAATATAAATTTAAACTAAATTCAAAAAGATATCAACAATAATTTCAAATTTTCCCGTTAATCAAATAATTTATAGTATATGAGTTGAGAAATATAGTAAATGATAAGAAAATTATTATATTATATTATACAATATGTTTAGTATATATGTAATACATTTACAGTATATACCTTATAACCGTACATTAATTTATTGACTGTCAAATATAAAGTAATTAATTTAACAAGCTTATCTATCGTATATACATATTGTACTACATATATAGTGTAAATTATATAATTTATATAATATTACATTTCACTGATTTATAGCAATTGTAGTTAAACATTGAAATCTATGAAAAATAATATAAAGGTATAATGCTTTTGATCTAAAGACAACTTAATAGTGACTGTCAATTATTGCCATTAATTAACATCGTGTACATTATATGCACAGTTTATTATAAATTATTGGTTTATTAATATTTGTATATAAATTATATTATATAAATAATTTTAATAGTGTAGACTGACAATTTTTTTTTAAGTTATATACAATATTTTATTTATAATTTTAATTATTGAATTATCTGAATTAATTAAACATTTTTTTATTTTATTAATAAATAAATTAATACATAACTACAGACTCTATACTATAGAGTCTATAGTATATACATTATATTAGATGCTTTACATAATGTTGTTAAATAATTTTATTATGCTTATCATTTTATTTATCGCATTATTTTTCTAATAACATGTGATATCACTATATTTAAGTTCAAAATTGTCATTTGTATAAAAATAGTACTATTAATTATACAATATAATTTATAGTATTGTTTTATTAATTAATAATATACTAAATATGATGAATAAATGGCAATTTTAATATACTCAATAATTTATTCAACTTTTTAGTAAATAAACAAAAAACAATATTTGCATAAGAAATAAGACAATAATTAATCAATAAATCTATTGGTAATATATTAGAAAAACTAGGTATTAAACTAAAATATTGTAGATTTTGAATATTTATTTTAATAGTTATTTTTCTACAATTATTTTGTTTTGAAATTATAAATCTATAGATTATACGGTATTAGTTTAAGACACAAACTTTATTAATAGAAAATAGCATTAATTACCCATTTTTATTGAAATTATAAATATAAAATTAAATACTAATTGTTATACCTATATATGTAAATTAAGTCAATTTCAAGGTTAAAAATAAGTAATGATAATTTATAGTAATGTAGTAAACAGCAAGGTCAGTGGCTCAATAACAATTTTTATTTATCTGTATATTCATTGCATGTTTTTATAAAAATTAATACAAATATTTCATTAAACTTTTGTTGCCATCAATATTGGTGTCTAAACAGGTGACAAACCTGATGGTGCTGTTGACCGGCTATTAGCCCTTTAATGAGTTCTGACCCGCAACTGGGGTTATACCCAAGTTATGTATGGGTCCAGTGCTCTCAACAGTGTTAAACACCGATAACGAGTATAAACCATAAAAAATAAGTGACTGATAGGTCTTAGATTTGTGCATAAAAAACATATGATATATGAGATGAATGTTGATTTGTTGTGGTGTTTAAATTCTTGCAAATTGTTGTAGTTATTGATCCGTATTTGATTTGTTTGCTTTTAATGTGTTTTAACGCAAAATTGTTTTTTATCGTATAATTATAGGTTGTATTCCTTGTTTGGTGTTTTCTTCCGTTTCAAAATAATGGTTCCACTTATGTCTACACTCGGATCATACGTCCATTTTTCTTGAAGAATCGTCCGACTTTGGACAGTGCTCTGTCATCTGCAGCCGGAAAGGCTAAAGGATTGGCTAATGAAGTCTATGATGGTATTGATTCATATTTTTTAAAAACAAAAATTAAATATTATAATAATTATTTTTTATTTAATAGCTGTCAAACACGATTGAAAGTTTTCATAGAAAATATAATCTCAAATGAATATATTAAAAATTTAAGATTGTATTTTATATTATCGTATATTTACTGTATGTATAATCGGTATTACTTTATATGTATATGATATATTCTAATCATTTAAATTGGTTTATTTCATAGAAACTAACTTTATTATTATTATTATTACCATTACCAATAATCATTATATATATATATATATACATACAGTATTTTTATTAGTTATTATTTAGATTAGTGCACAAAATTTTTAATTACCGTACAGTAACACATTATTTGTGCCAAAATTTTATTGAATTTATAAAAATGATCTTATATTCAGCTAAAAAATAGTTTTGCCACAAGTTTTTTCATTAATATTTACGGATTGCCTTTAAAATTGTGGTTTTTAATGGTGTGAATTTTGAAAATTATTTTTAAATGTTAAGTTAGATTAATTGAAATTAAAGTACAATATAGAGCCGTCTCAGTCAATATTTGTCGTTTCAAATGAGTACTCGTTATTTAATTTTTTATTTCAGTAAATTTAAAACTTCTATACAGCAGATTGTTTAGTGACTAAATTTTGTGATTACTTGCAATAAAAAGGTTAATCACTTATTTGACAAATTAAAGAAAGTTTTGATTTCTAATAATTTTTAAATTTTAATGTAGTTTCCAATGAATGTATGTTTTCTATGATATATATATACTTATTTGATAGTTGTTTCAAATTTACTTTTCTTTAAATAGAAATGCTTTGTTTTATTACACAAGTTTTAAAATATTTGCTCTGTTTTTAGAGTAATTTTAATTATTATAAATACCAATTGTTTTCTATAAAATTAGATTTTAATTATTATATAAAATAATGTATTATTAGTAATTGTGCCTATGATTTCAATAAAATAGTTTATGATTTTTGGTATTTTTGTTTGTTTGTTTGTTGTAAACATTATATATATATATTTGTTTAATAAAGTGCACGATTAATGATAATAAATAATTTTATTTGTTTGTTGTATTTCTTGGCCTTCTATTACATAATATATTAATGTTTTTTTTGAATATTTATTTGTTATCAAACGAGCAATGAATTCAATGTTATAATAGTATGTAATGATTGGTAAATCATATAATTTATATGATATATATTGTCAAGCATTTACTGATTAGATTTCTTACATTTAAACCGTAAATAGTTCTTTATTTTTCAAAAAAAGTTGATTTAAGTTATAAATGGTATATAAATGGAAACTTTTTTATTTATTAACTATTTATTTAAAAAAAAGTATTAAAAAACAAAATATTTGGATTATATATTTTTTGCTATAATAGATGCCAATTAAGCTAATTATTTGAATATAATATAATATATTGTTATTGTTAAAACATACGGTAAAATATATATATATATATATAATGCGAATGAACGATAATTTGTTGAATTAATTGTTTCAATGATGTGAATAATAAGCATTTTTTAGAAACTGATTATTTGGTACAATATTTTGACTTCAGATACAACTCTATACGAGACGTCATATGCAGGGCTGGCATATAGTTGAATGCGTACTCATTGTGGCCTATATTTCAAATATATTTCAAATATATATTTTAAATATACATTCAATGGGCAAACACTTCCTTTCTATAGCCTGTTTTTGGCCCCCTTTTCACTGATTTTCAAGAAACTGTTTTTCATATAATTATAATTCCGTGTGCTTTCAGTGCACACCAAATACCGGTATATTTGCTATTAATTCAACAATTTTGAAGTCAAACTTATTTGCTCTTTACTGACCACTAACACCAATATTAACACCAATATTCATACTAATCTATGCTATCAATACAATAAATATAGTTTAACATACACTACATATTGATTGTATTAATTTCATACATAAATACATACATGGATTATATTAATACTTTTTTTTTGTTTAAACTCATTCATTAAATTAATCGTTAATTACCTAACCGTGTAAATTAATTTTCAAGTAATTTTAACACAATTTCTAACTAATTATTTACTTTTTTATGAAAATTGAAAGTTAAATCTAATATGACAAGTCATATATTATATACATTTATTGTAAATAACGCTCAAATGTATATACAATATCATATATCTGTCAATTTAATTTACTAATTATTTGTTTGCGAAACTTTTACTTTATGCAGATTATTGAAATTATTGTAATTAAAATGATAAACAAATAAAACATATTGTAAAAAATTATTACTTTTGTTTTTTATTAATAATAATAATAATAGTAAGATATTTCAATATTACTGTATTAATGTTATTAGTTTTTGATTAATTAATAGTTAATAGAAATAAAAACTTGTTTTCTATGTTTAAAAGTTAATAAACCAATAGTAATAAACCTATAATATTAATACTGTATATTATACTGTATATCATATAATACAGTATCGTATTGTACTCTATAATGTTAATAAAATGAACTAGCTCATATACAGTATTATAACTTTTATATCTAATTAGTTAAATATAGTTAATAGTTATAATTGTTTGTATGTTTTTTAATATGTGATAGCAGTGATGGCATTGTTTTACGTATGAAAATGATTATTAAATAATTTAATCAATTGATAACAATTAAGACTTAACTAATGTTTCAAATAAATGACAAGTGATTAGTGAAACTTATGACTGGTGTTGACTGTATGTATGTCTATACTGTATAATGTATTAGTAGAGGTGTTGACGGTTGCACGTATGTACAGGTATTATGAATGCATTGGTTTGTGTGACACAAGTTGTGTTTGAGTTTCTATTGAATAGTACAGTGTGTGTGTAGTAGTGGTGCTTACAGTGTGTTGTTGTTGTCTATTGCTGTGAATTGTGGCCAACATTACAGTGCAATCATTGCATTCACAATACAGTAGTGTTTACTTCAAACTCTGAGCTAACCTTCGACTCCGATATACGACTCAATACATCGATTGTCTCATTGATGACCACAAGACACACAAACACACACATCAAGTGACCAACTGATGAACTGATCCGCAACACTACTACTACAACACAACTCAAGTCAATACATAAAGTCATATATCGACGCACTTGTAGTGAAGCACTGGTTTATATCAGTTGTGTTGAGAGCGATGGCGACTCTCATTGAGGGACAACAATATGCTCTGACATCACATCTGAATCACTCTGTGAACAAGTCTTTGATTTTTGTTAAACTGACTGATTCTGCATTCAATGCTATCGAGGAATATCTCAACAATAAGGTATAGACATAAAGATTTGCATATTTAAGACATTACACTATCATATCATATATGATATGCCATTAAGTAAACAGTTGTTTATTTGCAAACTATATATAATTTGTTTGTGTTTTCTACCGATTATTACATTATTTGTTACTCATATGAATCAATTGTTATACAACTCTATTGACCGTATGTTTGATCCATTGGTTTACTTTTAAAATACAATAAACTATTAATAGTGTCATTTGTCGCTCAAATACAAGACATTGATTTAGTGGGTCAACCGATAGCTAAACGTTTATTTAGTGTTATATTATTTAATAGTTTTATAGTATAATTGTTTTTTGAATAGCTTTTGATTTCATAATAACTCAGAAATATGTTTTAATACGAAAATATAGATAATTTTATATAAAATTTAAAATGTCTTCAAATGAACTATTGATTTGAATTATAATTCTTATCACTATTTAATACATTTATAAGTTTTTATTAGTTATTTTTCTTATAACGACTTATTATCACTAAAATTATTTATCACTAAAACTTCAAAATACGTGTAAAGAGCCATCAAATTAGTTACTATTAATTATGAATACTTTATAAAATCTATGTAAAAAGTTCAATACTTTATGTACTTTAAATACAGTATCTATTTTTTATTGGAAACAAATTGTACTTAAGCTTAAATGATTCAAACATAAGTTATATTTTTTATAATTATAAAACTCAGTTCTCGATTTATCATAATATTAGTATAAGTTATAAATGTTTGTTATTTTACAATTATATTATTATTAAGATATAAGTGTTACACAAAAATTGAAACTAATTTTTTTTAAAGCAATACAAACCCTAATAGTGAGTAATATGTTAAGAATTTAAGCACATTTTAATAGGCATAACATTTAAATATTATACAATAAGTGAGTGTTTTTTTGACTATATTTAGATCACTGAGAGAAATGAGTGACAATTGATTCACAAGAAACTGATTCACAGACAAACAGACAGACATCGACTTATATGATATGTCGAGAACATAGAGTTTGTGCAATACTTTTAGTATCTAAACAAATAAATGACAACATATTTAAATGTTTAGTTATTATTATATTTATTACGATATGATAGTCGAAGACATTTTGAAAAAATATTTAAATATTTGAAAAACTTGTCAAAATAATTTTGAGCACACATTGTGTCGTTTTTTTTGTTACATTAAACTATACTTTAAGGGCAACAATAAGACTATTGGTATTCATAATAACGTTATAAATTCAAATTATCAATTAATCTCATATATCATATCTATTTTGTGTTTGATTTGTGTCGACATTTATTTTGATTTTTTAAAATTATTTTTTGAACAATAAAAGTAATTTTAAAATTTATTAGTAACAAATTAATGCTAAAATATATTGAATATATATTTTTAGTTATAATAAATAAAAAAGTAACTTTTGGTTTCATTGTTGTTAATCTGCAATTTTATGAAATAATTTTCTCATTTGCATTGATCTAAAAACTTAGAAAATACTATTTAAAAATAGTTTTTAAAATATTTTTTTCATATAAAATGTTTTGATTAACGAATAAAAATATTTTAAAGAGGAAAAGTGAATAAATAAATTTATATGATTTTATCGATAAACTAAAAGCTGGTATTCTCTGGAAACCAGTTTCTAAAGTTTTTCTTTCAAAACTTATTTATATTTTTGCTATTTATATAATTATGATTTAAATTTAAAATGACCTAATTTTATACAAATAGGGAAGCGTTAGCCCAAACTCGAAGCCATTGATTGAATTTCGTGCTAATGATTCTCATGGGGTAATTATATACAGTTAATTGCATTTACATTATTATATTGTATATAACTTATAAAATTAAGTCGATTTTGTTATACTTTTATATAAATAGACTTAAAATAAACGTTAGATTATTAATAATAGATGAATAAAATGTATTTTAGGTGATCAGTATTCCCAGCAAAAGGAGTACATTAGATGAAGATAGTGTGCGATTCAATTTCACGTTATCTAATGTCGATGCAGTTGAACCTCAGGGCAGCTTTGAATGTATTAGACAATCAAAGAACAGATCCATTGAATCGTTTGGTGATATTGACTATAAGATGCAAATACAGGCCAACGATGACAGTTATCAAAAGACTAAAGTCAAGATGGCTGTCGTCGAAAGGGAAAGTAAGAAGTATAGCACCAAAGTTATCAAAGCTAGTGATCCCAATGTGGGCCGAAAGGTCAAAGTAAAGAGACATTTGACAACTTCAAGACCCATACCTCATACACAACCTATCAAAGCACACGAATCATTAGCACAACAGTGCAGCTCACCTCCTAAAAGTCCAATCAAAAGAAGTATTGACAATAGTTCCAATAATAATAATAATACATCATTAGTGGCCAAAAAACAAAAATCTTTATTTAATACAAATCACTCGACAACAAGACTTAAAACGAGTGGATACAACCATTTACTTAATGGTTGGATTAATAAGCCTTCCAGTCCTGACAGAGAGTCTAATACAAGTGCTTATGTGAACTCCAATGTGAACTCAAATGTGAATTCTTCATCAGATATATTGCTTACAAATACGAGTCATTCATCTCCAGAATCTAATAATGCAATTTGTTTTTCACAACAAGATTATCACAGATCAAATCCTAGCAACCATTTTATTAACAGTGATAATAGTTTTACTAAAAATCATACAAGAGATAGTATAAGTAGGTATAAGACCAATGGGTACCACAATGGCAATGGATCCGGTTCTATAAATTCCTCTCCAAACTCAAGTCCCGATAGCGGAACTGGAAGTCATGACGGAAGCACTCTGAGCTCAACTAACTCATACACTATTTGTTCCAATGATGACTCTCCCGATTATTTAACGTATATAAACACAATTTATAATTACGGTATTTGTTTAAAATTAAATTAATTGCTTTTATTTGATAACCGTAAATGTATAGTAAATATACAAAAATACTAACTCCGGATCAAAAGATACAATACAAGAATGATTTCTATCGTGAATATGAAGAATATCGACGTCTCCATCAATACATAGAAGGTGTGGCCTCAAAGTTTTCGGAACTGGAAATACGTCTCAACACTAAAGTCGAAGGATCTGATGACTGGAATGTATGCCTTATTATTGTGATTGAATTTGTTGTCAATGATTATCAATAACTGATATCTGATTTATATAGAAATTGATGGATCAGATAGTGAAGGAATATGAGGAAACAAAGAGTTGTCCAAAATTCCAGAAGTGTCGCAAACGGATGTTCTATCTTCACGACAAATTAGCTCATATCAAGTCACTTGTCATTGATTACGACCGTAACTCACATTTCAACAAAAATCAATTGTCTCACAAATTACAAGTCAAGTCAAATCCTATTTCCTCCTAACTCACAATACAAGTTGTCTATCAAATTAAGTCAATTTTGCTATTGTTTTTTTAAAGCAAATTATTATTATTTTCTAAATTATTTATATATGTAAATAGGAATTCATATGAATATTTGCTATTATTTATTGTTTTTTTAATTAAATTAATTTTGTTATAAATTATATCGAAATCTAAGTTAATGTTCATTAAAATTGAAGCAAATATTTATTTAGAATTCTTGTTTATCCATAACATTCAATTTAAACAGATATAACTTATGACAAGCGATACTTTAATTTTTAAATATTTAACGAATCGCTAGTCACACGTCAGTGTTTTCTTAAATATACTTTTAAATAAATATACAAATTTCCCAAACAATTATATGATTAGTTTAACTATTAGAAGTACCGGTAATTATAAGTTAAACCAATAAATATCTTGTCTTATGGTATATCTGTTTATTGAATATTATTCTGACTTATATAAGAATACTTTTATTTTCTTTGAAATCTAAACATAAATGTAATTTTTTATATACATTTACCTAACATTTTTGAACATCAATTTAATGATTTACGGGAATTAATTTATATGAAAGTTTAGATTGTCGTTCTTCCAAATAGTTAGTTAAATATATATATATTTATTGGTAAATTGCTAGTCAATCAGCCATAATTCAAAATTTATAGAAAATACTTTTTCAACACATTATATAATGATTATATATTTTTTATACTATCGTATATTTTTCACACAAAATTTTCGCCAAATGCTTTTTTCTGGTTACGCCAATTTTAAAATTAAAAGTTGATAAAGATTTTATAAAATTATTCAAAAAATATATTTATTTTGCTATTAAGTTAATTTAAATTTGTATTTTTACAACAAAAATTTATTACATTTATGTCAAATAATTTTTTTGAATAACAAAAGTTAAATAATTGGTCAGAATATTGTTGTATAATTAGATATATATACCTTAAATAGTGTATAATCACATAATAGTTGTGTTAATTTGCTGACAAAATGACAAATTGCTGATCAAGTGATTAATTATCTTTTATAACCTAAGGATTGTCTTTAAAGATAACGAACCCCTGCTTTGGCTTCGGACTTATGGTTTTATTTTGTTTTTTTTATTTTTAAACAATATTTTATGCATTCAACTCATCCAAAATCATTTGACAGTAAATTTAATTATAATTGGGTTTCTATTACTATTATCTATTTTTTATATATATTGTATATTTCTTTATAAATTACTCGATGAATTGATATTTAATTTTAAAAAAGTGCAAAAATATGTGATTTATTGACTTTTAAACAGTTAAATAGTAACACATTTATTTATGAGATATATTAACAAAAAATTATAAAAGTTTTAATACAAAAATAGTATTATTTAACAATACATATATACTTTAACCAATATGCAGAGCAGTTGAAACAATATTTGATTTATTTTATTGTTTAAAGAGTTATGATTAAATCGATGAATTTTTAATTAAAAATTATATTGATTAACAAATTAAAAACCATTAGTTTATACCGTATATGAGTAAAACTAATGCAATAAAGAAAGTTGTTTAACAATATGTTTGTTCAATTACTCTGCATTATGACTATATCTGTCTATTTGATGTTAAATTATTTAATTATAAAGAGTAATACTATAGTATGATATAATATAATATATTTAAACACAATAGTGAACAATATACATATATATAATTTTTATTTATAAAGTGATAAATTTTGAAAATTATTTTGTTTTCATGTAGTTATAATTTTTAGAAATGAATGACATTTATATTATTTAACAAGTATTTGCAAAAATTAAGATTTTATTTGATTTATTATAAATTGTGATACATTTTTAATTACATAAAGTATATTATTTTTGATACTTAAGTTATTCACCAGAATTATATCTAAATTTACAGTATAATGAATTGTGTTACTAAATAGTTTAAATTTCAATTAATTTTTTAGACTTATGTTCAAATTATACATATATAAGAATTAACTAATACTGATAATTATGTGATTTTAAAAATTAATTCTTCGAATATTTTATATTTTTGCTATCTATTTATTTTTTTTATTTTATAAGCGAGTGTATAATTTTTAAAAATTTTTCAAAAAATGCTCATTTGATTATTATTTCATTTAACTTAATCCTTATAATTATTTACTGTCAAATACAAAAAAAATATATATATATATACGCCTACAAAAGTGCCATTATTTTGCTTATATCCTAAAGAAAATTAAAAAAAACTATTTCTCATAAGAAATCACTGAAAAAATCATAATTAAAATGATATGGAGTTTGGGCTGCATTTGTAACAACCATTCCATTGAATTGATTGATATAATAGACAAATCATATAATAAATACATAATGTTTTGTCATAATTATATATATCATATAAAGATTATGTTTAGTTATTACTCTGAAATTTTGTTTAATTTAATAATTATTATCAATTATTTCATTATTACAAAGTATTTGTTTGTAATATATTTGAGATCTTAAATTAATTTGCAGCCATTAATAAAATAGGTTTATATTGTTGTAATTTTTTTTATTGATATTATTAAATATTATTATTATTATTATTATTATTATATTATTATTATTATTGAATATACAAAAAAATGCATTGAATTATGCAAATAAAAAAATATTGTTGCATTTAAATTTATTTGTATTTATTTAATAATAAGACATGAATTAAAATAATATAATTTAATAGAAAATATTTATTAACAAATGGTAAGTTTAATGTGTATATAAAATTAAATGAGAATTATTGGGAAACAATTGATACGATACGATATATTCATAATTATTTAGTAATTTCTTTGTCTTAAATTATTATGTATTAATCTATTGCCATCTCTAAACTGGATTAAGGGATCAAGGTCAGTTTAGATTTACTATTGTTTGTTTTTTTTATAAAATAATTTATTAACATACATCGCTATCATTACAATTAATCATTGATTTTAACTATAGTACAGTATTATACAGTATTAGTTAGTATTTGAATTGATATCAATAGTTGTACTGTATTTCCTTAACTCTACAATTTGTATACAACATATATTATAATAATTATTATAAGCTTTAAATATATGTTTTATATATCTATCAGAATCCTATACTAGACATTATTTGGTAATATATTGATTATAACCAGGGTTGGAAAATACAAGGTTTTGAATTTTAACTTTATATAACATAGTATAATACAATGTTTTAAAACTAATATAAATATTTATATTATGTTAAAAAATTAATTGAAAATATTAAGCAAAAATATAATTACTAGAAAATGCATTATTATTATAATAATAGTTATAGATAATAGCTAAGAATAATAATAAAATAATTTAAAATAAAAAATGAAATTCAATAAAAAATAATATTAAATCTATATATAGTTTATGGTTTACTTTGCTTATATCAATGCTTTTAGTATTATGTGCTAATTTGTTAGCAATTCAAATTGTCATGTATTTTACAGTATTATATTGTATAATACGCTTTGTTGTCTACAAACACTGATTATAACACATTTTGGATATAAAATTACTTTCAAATTACATGGAACTGGTTATTGATAATTAAAAAATGGATATAAATATACAAATCTTTAATTCATTAAAGTTTTTAATATATTGTATTTATTTATTAAATATTATTGATTATTAATAATTGTTAATAATACAGGTAAATAATAATGACTAAAATTATTTTTTATATAATATAAATTATATGACATTTACAGTACAGTAGTTATTAGATATAAAAGATATAAAAATGTCATTGATCATTTATTCTACTGTATTAAAAATATCACTGGAGGTCACTGAAGAACTGGAGTCATTTTTATATATTGGGGTCAAATTGGGGTCAAATTGGTTGAAAAGATGTCATTTGACCCTCGGATGATCAAATCAATGATGTGAAATCATTGTGAATCCACAACATATATATTAGTTTTATATATTAATTAATTTATGATAAATACCCCATTGAATACCAACTTTCTAAATTTTGTCCCTTATTTTTATCTAAATATTAATTAAAAAATATTAATTTTGTTTTAAACATATTCTTCATCTATTATTTATCTTCTATTCGAATTCAAAGAATTTTTTAAATTGAAAAAAACAGACACAAACAGACACACAAAACAAATTCAGATATGATATGATTAGAGTATTGTTATTCATTCATATCATATATTATTGTAATTTGTTTGAGTATTCGTCAAAATTATAGAATTAAACTTAAAAAGCAATAAATAAATAATTTTGTGATTTATGTTGAGATCTATCGTAACTTTACTCTACAGTACAATACAGTAATGTTTTACAGTATTAATCAAATGATAATATTATAGATAACGTTGTTTATGAGTGACCTCTCATAGAGCGCACAATTAAATGATTGAATGAAACAAAACAATTAAAAATTAATAGAAATGCCGAAAATTAACCATAAATTCCACGAAAGTTTGTATTTATTATTATTATTATTATTATTATTATTATTATTATTATTATTATTATTATTATTATTATTATTGTTGTTGTTTTTGTTGTTGTTGTTGTTGTTGTTGTTGTTGTTGTTGTTGTTGTTGTTGTTGTTGTTGTTGTTGTTGTTGKTTGTGGTGAATGTGTTGATGTGATAGATGTAGACAATAATTATTGTGATTTAATTGAATGTTTTGTATATTTTTGTATATTTTTGTATTTGTAATAATAGATGAAAAGGTGTTATGTTACCATGGTCCATTACTATATGAAGCTAAGGTAAGACATGGATCAACTCATGACAAGACATTGACTAACTCTTGAGTATACGTTATGATAGGTTCAGAAAAGTCAGGAAAAGGAGAACAAAGAGACCAAAGAAAAGACTGTTCACTATTTTGTCCATTACTTGGGTTGGAGTAAGAAGTATGTGTTGTTTGCATTGATTTATAATATATTCAATTGTCATAAACTTTATATCACTTGTAATGAACTGACAATTGGTTTTTTAAGTCATCAAAATTTACTAATTTTTAATATCTATAAATAGCTATCACTTAATAATCAATACTATTATCCGACTATTTGTTAATTAAAAGTCGATTAATATTTTCATATAACTTATAATTTGTTAACTTTACTATTCATTAAATTAATTTTGTTGTATAATATAATAATAGTTAATTAATTGATTACAAATAATTAATATAATGATTGACAGTTGGGATGAATGGGTTCCAGAGGACAGAGTTCTTAAAATAAATGATATTTCTCTACAAAAACAAAGAGAACTGACAGACGCACAGAAGTATATCTTTATTATAAAATAATTTATAACTAAAAAATAGTAAATTATTATAACTTATTGATCAGTAAAAGCAATAAGAATAAGAGCGTAAAGAAGAAACCCATTGATCCAAAAGATAAAGAGACGCCATCTAAGACTGTCATCACTTCTGAAAATGTTAAACCAAAACCAGCGAATACTATACCTATAGAAACCAATGTATTGACTCCTCAATCAAAAGACAATCTCAATGTTGTTAAGGATACTGACGGACAAAGAAAAAAGAGACTGAAAATAGAATCAAATCAAGACTTAGAGGATGTCATCTCAAATAAAGGACCAGATTTTGAGATTAAATTATCAGATTTATTAAAACAAAGTTTGATCGACGACTGGGAATTGATTGGTCAGAAAAAGTTGGTTCGATTGCCTGCAAAAGTGTCGGTCAATAAAATTATTGACGATTATATCAAACAAAAACTTATTCAAAAACTCAGTTTATCTAAAGAAAATTTAGTCAAAGAAGTGGCCGAAGCCATCAAATGTTATTTTAATGCCACGATTGGCACTCAATTGCTTTATTCATTTGAAAAGAATCAGTTCAAAGATTTAATGAAAGACAGTGACGACGACTCAAAAGCGTCAACACTTTATGGAGGCATTCATTTATTACGATTATTTGGTTAGTTCTTTAAATATTCTGTAATTATTTTATTTAATATACGGATAATAATATTATTATTATTTTATATATGAATCTAAACAGTAAAATTGGGGTCACTTTTGGCATATTTGAATTTTGATGATAGAAGTATTCAATTGATCTCTGAATACATTCACGATTTTCTAAAGTAAGCCATGAATTTAATTTCATTTTGAAGTTTTGTTTACACAATAAATGTTTTATAATTAATTAATTTATTAATAGGTATTTAGATCGCAATCCATCATTGTTTAGTACAAATGAATACGAAACGGCTTCATCTGATTATTTGAAGAAATCGCTATAATAATTATTTTTGTATATTTTCAAATCGTGTTGACTTTTTAAGTTAATTTAATGTTTTTTTTTTAAAAAAAATAATTATTCCGTAATATGTAATACTGTAAAATAAAACAATTATACACTAAACAATGGCTAAATTAATACAAATATTTTGTTATATTATGTATAAATTTATTATAAATAAAATGTTTGTCTACAATGAGCGACACTTGAGAGATGTTTTATAAGCAAAATATTTTAAAAAGCAGTTATAATAATAATAGTAATATTATGTTATTCTGAAAATACTAATAATAATTTTGTTGGTTATATAAACAAATTTTTAAATGGATCGCTCATTAGTTGTCTCAGTCAGTCATATATTTGATCTTATTTTCATTGGTCTGGTATTTGAAGCACTTGTAGTGTGAGTGTAGATATTTGATACCTAATGATGTCACGCATTCTCTGTTAGTGAAGACATTAGTTAACCAATTGGACGATTCAGAGACTTAGTCTGAAAATAGAAATTTTGAACAAATTTCTAAATATAGTATAGATTGCAATAATTGTTTCCATAAATTATTTATTTTTTAAAAAGTTTTTTATATAATTGGTCAACAATTTAAACAAATTTTGTTAGCCATAAGTTACTAATAAATTTTTTGTTTGATCTTAAGTTGTATTTGTTTTTAAGAAATTTTAAATAAACAAACGGAAAGAGTTATTTGAAGCACAGAATTAGTGCCAAAATTAGTCAAATAAGTCTTTGAGTAACTCCTGAATTAGCTGATGTCGAGCGCATCGTCAGTGGGACACAACCCACTTGAGCATCACTTATATGAATCAAACACTAAAATCTCAGTTTTTTGGGATTCAGCGGTGCATTCGGTGTCAGTCATAAACACTTCTCTCACTTTCCATTACATCAAACAGTGAATTGCTTCAGCCTTTTCTTTTAGTTAAATTATTTCTTAGTGAAAAAGATCTTTAAGTGAACCAAAATGGAAGCGATAAAGAAGAAGATGCAGGCAATGAAGCTCGAGAAGGACAATGCGGTCGATAGAGCCGAGACCGCTGAACAGGGAGCCCGTGATGCCAACCTCAGGGCCGAAAAGGTTTTTTTAAATGCCTTATTGCGTCAATTATTCTTCCGTTTGTCTTATTTTATGGATTTAATATAATTCAGTCCGAAGAGGAAGTTAGAGCTTTGCAGAAGAAAATCCAGCAAATCGAGAATGAGTTGGATCAGGTCCAGGAACAGCTCGCACAGGCCAACAACAAACTCGAAGAAAAAGAAAAATTACTCCAAACTGTAAGTTATCATAAGATTTTTAATTTAAATACTTGTTTTATCAATTATACAATTAAACAAATGTTTCAAATTATTAAACAATTTGTAATCCTATTGTAATCGCATTTCAATTTGTTTTTTTACTAAATTAATATAATATTTATGTTTTTAAATTCTTGTAAATTTTCATATATATTCCGTATATTCTATTTGTAATTTTTGAATTGATTTTTATCGTTATTCTGTAATACAATTATTAAACTATTTAAATATATAAATATATTGATAGTTTGTGTGGAAATGTTGTGTAAAACCGCATAAATAGAGTTAAATATAAAGAATTTTGAGAATTGTATTGAAAGGTTGATCTTTAGCTCATATAAGCACTTGAAGTGAGTTGTCGTGACGTAAGTGATCCCTATTTGGTGCGATCGAGAGTTAACTTTAGTGCCAACAGTGCTAACTATATGTAGTGCTCAATGCATTCATATTATCGTTATATTAGCTAACAGTGTCCCAAACGGTGCCATTTATTTTGGTTATGAAACGCCTATCACAGACAACCCGAACCCCCAAGTCTTAAGTCTTGCCAAAAAACATCACTTTTACTCATTTAAAGTCTCATTTAATATATTTTAATATATATATTACTTTTTCCTGATTACTATGTGTTTAATGCTTACATTCCATATTATAAGAGGACAGTTAGATATTTATACATTTATATATTTAACTATTGATAAAATGAACAAATTTGCAAACAATTATTTTTAATCATAATAGTTATTCAATCTCATGAATATATTTTATAATTTAGGATTTTATACGTTAACACATTGTTTTTAATGAAGTGTAACTTTAAACACATTTCTAAAAATCATGATTTTGACTATATTTTGAAATAAATATAATTATTTTTTTAAAATTTAATTTATATATACAATTTAATAAATATTTAGTAAAATATTTAACATAACAATATACAGAACCTAATAATATTAATATATTATTTAATTAATATATTAATATAATCCTTGAAAATAGCAGAGCAAACAATTTGTGATATAAAAATCATATTTACATTAAAATGTATAGAAAGGCGTTTAAAATGAAGTTTGTTTTATTGAAATTCAATTACTAAGCGATAAGTTTATTATCAGTTAATTTTAAGTCAAAACATATACTAAAACGACAATCACATGACAAAGACATGATCCATAGTTGTAGTGGTGTTGATGATGGCAACCATGAGTTTGACAATCTTCGTTGTTCTAGTCTTCAAACAGAACTGATCCAAGAAAAACAAACGCGAAGATCTAAACGACAGCCGAGTGCCGGATATCCCGGACTTAAATTTGATGGACCGATGTTTTCGGGAACTATAATGAAATTCAATTTAATTGCTAATGAATTGAAAAGTTTGGAAAAAGTTATTATAAAAATGGTATGATTTTCATCCAATTGATTACAACACATATCTATTGTACACTTAAATGACTTAACAATCAATTTATTCTACAAATATGTTTCTCTCTAATAATTCTCTCATACAGTAAATTCATTATATCATTCACTCATTAATACATAGTATTATATAAAACATTATACCGTATATTAGTATACAGTATATTCAAGTCATATGTTATATAAATTTATCAAATTTATATGATTTTATAATATTTTTAATTTAAATTGGATTTTTTAGTAATATTTGCGTAACAAAAATTAAAAAATATATATATAGTTAATACTTAAATAGTTAAAAACTGTTAAATTTCCGTAAAAATATTCTATTAATTGATTTGATTTATTGGTTTATATAATTTATAGTAATAATAATTAGAAACTAATTTGTCTATACCTATGATATAATAATATCTAAATTCCAGTATTTTTAAAAACTTGTTTCATTCAAAATAATAATTATGAAAATTAAGAAAATAACTATGAATTTGAGTTGATATATGAAATGTCATATTTGATATAATGAAATAATTTGATTTAATTAAATGAATGACTTTTTTGGTTGATTTTAAACTTTAAAGTCCAAACACAATGGTCTGCAAAGTAAATGAAAAAATAATGGAAAGGTAGAGATCGGGTGTAATGGCATTAATGGCATTGTGTTTATAGCAAAAGTATTTTCTTATATCATATAATATATAAAAGTGTTGTCTTTTAGATAAATAAAATCTAGTTTTATGTCATATAATCCATACAATGACCTCAGCGGACAAAAAGTGCCGAAAAATTTTAAGCGGTTTTACAGGTTTTTCAGTGCACTGTTAGGTAACAGAGGCATCACTTTTAAAGAGCAAAGTGCTCACCATTGGCACCAATGATGCCATTCCTTCCCACAGACTCTAAGACCAGTCAGTCGTGAGTCTAACCATCACTTCTACTCTCAAAAACATTTCAATATTTCAATTTAATGTAATATATCAACAAATATTACATTAATTGTATTATATGAACAAAAAACAGTTTCTTTGCAATCGATGCGATTATAATCTATTGTTTTAAATATCCAAAAAAAGTTTAACATTGAACTAAGTTTTAAATTTGAGACCAAAGTTATTATTAATTGATTTATAATAATAAAAAGTTTGAGAAAGTATTTCAATACTGTATTGTATTGTTGGTTGCACTGACTTAACGGTCCCTCAAAGGTGTGCTCTATTAATGATAGAGTAAAGAGTATTACTGTATTATACAGTATTACTACAGTATTATGAATATAGTAATAGTCAGACATTTACAGCATATATAGCATTGACTTCATTGAAAGTGATTGAGAAAAGGCATTGAAAGGCACTGTAAGCCAAACACTACAACATTATTGGTGTTGTCTTTCAATACATTGTTTGTTGTATTAGTGTTTATATTAGTGTTTAATACATACAGTGTTTGACATAACATTTAATTTGATTGTAAAACGCAATCCTTTATAGTAGTGATTGATTCATACGATTCAAGTGTCAGATCATACCATCCATTGTATTGATTATTCATAATATCATATATATCGCTGTTTTTGTTGTCATCTAACCATTTGATCCATCAATCGAGTCATCCATTAATATAATTATTGTCAACAAAGTGGTCAAAACAGATAAACGATGGCTCAAACACAGGGATCACTACTGGAAGTGCTCAAGAAGAAGATGAGAGCCATGAAGGATGAGTTGGAAGCGGCAAAAGAGACAACGGATGACACTTTCATTAAGTTAATGGAAGAAAGGAGAAGACGTGAAGAAGTGAGTCATTAACCATCAATTTGATGGCATAGTCTTACCATTGCAACAGAGAGTACAGCCCAACCCCTAACACATGAGTTAAACAATACCTTATTTTTGTCACTTTTATTGACCACTCATTTGTTTATTTCAAACTATTTGTGTCAATTGATATCCTATTTATTTATACATTCATTGAATACAAATTGCGTTAATTTACTGTAATATCATTTTAATGATTATTATAAATTATAAATGAAAAAAAAATTTAGTTAAAAATGCTATAAATTATATCTAATATTATCTCAAATATCATAAAAGCGATTCATGTGTTTAAGGATTTAATCATAATTTACAATATTTTTTAGATGAAATGATTTAATCAGTTGTTTAATGATAATAACTGTAAATAAATATTACCGTCAATTGAAGTCAAGAGTTGTATAAAATAAAATTTAAAGCAATGCCATAAAATTGAGTGTTATTTTTAAATAAATGCATTTGAAGTCTGCATTAAATTAAAAAAAAGTTAATATATTGTATGATAAAAGTTATCAAATTTATTGCATATTAATACCTATATATCAATTTATATATAATGTATATTTAACTCGTTTTCATCAATTTTTTTTAAATAGCAATAAAATCCAAATAATAATTGAATTTTAAGCTAAATTCAAGATTTTTATTAATTGACTGGAATTTTTAGTCTATTTTGTTATTATTGCAATTTGATGTCAATTATAATTATTTATAATATTTGTGTTATAAATGTGTTATAAATTTAGTACAAATGTGTATTACAAACATAAATATGCAATTAATAGACAATATATGGTTTGGAATTAATGTTTTTGAATTTATATTGAAATGCGATTACATTACACATACGGGTCAACACTTGTTAAATATAAAATACACTATTTTGCAAATATTTTAACAATCAATTTATTTGTTAGTTTATTGAGAAACAATGATTTCCAATGTATTATAATTGAAAATTGCTTAATTAGGCTGAAGGCGATGTGGCAGCACTTAACCGACGTATTCAACTGATTGAGGAAGACTTGGAGCGATCGGAAGAGCGACTGAAAGTGGCCACCAGTAAGTTGGAGGAGGCATCACAAGCGGCAGATGAAAGTGAACGGTAGGTACACGAGTGCCCACACTTTTCACTCGTTTGGTGACCACAATTGTTGCCACTGTTTACTATCTTTCTGACAATTTCGACAATTAGTTAGTTAGCAGTCTATTTGTAAAAGGGTTTCATTTCTTGAAAAATTAGTTTTAGTGGAAATATTATTAAAATTAAAAACCAATTAATAAATAGAATTAGAAAAACTTTGGAGAACCGGACTAATATGGAGGACGATAGGATATCAGTGCTCGAAACACAGTTAGCTCAGGCAAGACTCATTGCTGAAGAGTCTGACAAAAAATATGAAGAGGTAAGACTATCTATAGAGGTATATGGCTTTTAATGGTGACGGATATTATATAAGAATATTAAGTTTAAGTTATAGTTGATTACAATTACAATTCAGTGGCAAAACGGCTTTAAACATAAACTACAAATTGTTGATAATATCGTCAAATATGGTTTATTTTGGTTGCAAAACATAGACTATTGTATAATAATATGTTAAAATCTAAATAATGCTATGTATTTGGTAGTATGCGAAAGATGCTCGAGCACAGGAGCATCACTGATGAGGAACGTATGGATGGATTGGAGTCACAGCTCAAAGAGGCCCGAATGATGGCTGAGGACGCAGACCGCAAATATGATGAGGTCTGACATACTCACCATTCAGTTGTTTCATCCAATTTATTGCATTTTTCAATGCATGTCCAGTGCATGTCTACCATTAGATTTATTATTTTTATTTTGTTATTAAATTTTGTATTTTTATATCAATAATAATTATTTTATATTGATATTAACATAATATGAAATTTTATAAATAGTGATTATTATTAACACCAATTTGCAATTAAATATTTATAAAATCATACGTATATTGAGTTTTTCAAACTTAGTAAACCGTTATGAATTGATTTAATGAGAATAATAGCAAATTACAGCAATTCATGACATTTATATCAGTATTTTTATCTATTTATTGACATAAATTGGTTTATCGCTATTCATTATTTTGAAAAACATTTGATAAACTAAGAAATTGTAATCGTTTTGTCAAAACATAACTAAACGGTTAAAACAAACCGATTTGGATATTACATCGATGTTTGACTAATAATTTGATTGATTGTTGAGTGAAAATAACCATATATTGAGTGTTAAAATGGAGTTACAAATATTGAATGATATATTGATGAATAGGTGGCCCGAAAGCTGGCTATGGTTGAGGCAGACCTCGAAAGAGCTGAAGAGAGGGCTGAGACCGGAGAATCGTAAGTCATATTTGCAGTCAATTGGAGTTTGATTTGGTGTTGAATACATAATCGCTAACAATCGCTATATTATCGAAATTCATATTAAAAAACTATTTAATTTGAGTTTGATTTTAAGTTTGCCTGATTTGCCACTGTTTTTTAATTGAATGTTTTTTAATTTTTAATTAATTTAAAGTTAATATTTATTATAATATAAATTAATTTTAACAAAATGATGTTTAATTTATACGCTGACATTTAAAACTGTGTGTCTCTTAATCAATTGGTTGCATGAAATGCATGGTTTGAATGACTGACCACATGACAGATGGCCCGTCGCATAGCTATGTTGGAGGCAGACCTCGAACGGGCTGAGGAAAGGGCTGCGGCCGGAGAGAGGTATGTCATCACTACTCACTAATACTTACCAATACTTACTATAGCTTTTGGCATATCTTAATGTATTAAAATACTAAAAATGTTTTATTGTTTTCAATTTTGATATTTTCAAACATTAATTATTGCTATAATTTTAGCAAAATTGTTGAACTCGAAGAAGAGTTGCGAGTCGTCGGCAATAACTTGAAATCACTTGAAGTTAGCGAAGAAAAAGTAAGTTTTTTTTCATATATTTTTGTTTTATTTAATTATATTATTTAATTTTTAAATGCTATATAATTGATGTATTAATAATAATTAAATTTGATTTGTTGTGTTGTTTGCGCTCTCTCTCATTAAATAAAACATTTTACTATAATTTTGACACTAAAATATATTTCAAAGATTTTTATTTGTTTTGTTTGTTTTAATAATATAATAATATTATATTTCCTTCACTTTTTTAATAATTCATTTTATTTTAATAATAATTTTGTTTGTTTTCATAATATTTGTAATAATAATAATTTTGCTTTGATATAATGCTTTTGTGTTTTTAATTTTGTTTTGTTTGACAAATAAGAAGGAAAACAGTAATCAAATAATTTTGATTTTGTATTTTTGAAACAATTTTGAAACTATAGGCCCAACAGAGAGAGGAGGCGTACGAACAACAGATTCGCATAATGACTGCCAAACTAAAAGAGGTGAGTCCTGTCTAATACTATTCCCATGTTTTTGTAGGCCATGCAAAAGGAAGAAACATATGAAATGACTATTAGACAACAGAGTCAAAGATTGCAAGAGGTTTAGTCACTTACCAAATGATTGTCAATATATATGTGTTTCTCTCAAATAATTCATTTTAAATCCTTATCCCTAATTGTTGTCAAATTGAAACTAACTTATGGATCCATTTTAGGCCGAAGCAAGAGCTGAGTTCGCTGAGAGATCTGTTCAGAAATTGCAGAAAGAAGTCGATAGACTCGAAGGTTTGACTTATGATATCATAGAATATATTATTATTTTTATTATTATAATTATTTGATTGATTGTCACCACTAATGCAATAGTAGTTGTAATGAATAATTGATTTAATAATTGTATGATTGACTGCTTTGATACAACAGATGAACTGTTGGGAGAACGCGAAAAGACACATCTCTTGCAGGAAGAGGTGGAAACCACTTTAAAAGATTTACAATCGATGTGAATGTTTGGCTATTAGGACCCAATTATGCCATTAAATAACTGTTAATAATTGTGTGTTCGTCTAAACTAACTTTAAATGCATTCATATATTTTATGTCTTTTAAGAAAATATAATTATTATTATTATTATTATAAAAATTTAATAATCTATTACTGCCTGCCATTGGATGCACATAGATATCCACCCATATATACATTCCTTAATTAATCAAAACATCATTATATTCTTAACGCTTTTTTAAAATATGCTTTAAATTGATTGGATATGTCTGAGAGTACGTATTTGACTATATCTTACTAATTGTTGTTTTTAATGAAAGATAGATAAATGAATGGAAATTAACTGATTTGTGTCCATCATTGCAGATGAATTGGTTCACGAGAAGGAAAAATACAAGTCGATATCGGATGAGTTGGACCAGACATTTGCCGAACTCACCGGATATTAAGTCAAACAACAACCAAACACTTTGTATTGGCTCTTCACTTGCGATTTCATTCAATTGTTTGTTGTTTTGTTCATTAAAGACACGATCCGATCAAATGCTTAACACATTTTCGCTCTTAATTCTGGTCTTCAATTCCATTAAATTTCAAATCTCTTTTAGTTTACAATATTTACAATTATTTATACGTTTAAATCCACTTATTTTAAAGGACTGGTTTCAAAGTTTATCTATACTTAGAAAATTATTTTTAATTATTATCACTATAAATCATGTTAAAACTATTGATTTATTTTATATAATTAACAATGATTAGAAATATATATATATATATATTTAACACAAATAAATGCTTTGTAATAATTATGTGATGAATTGAATAACGATTTGTCAATTGAAGAGCAAATTATATTATGTATTAAAATAAAATAAAGTCTTTGTTTGAGACATTATTATAAAAAAATAATTAAGAAATTGTTTTCATTTAAATTTAAATAAATTTGTTTATTTGAGCAAAACATGACTTGTTTTTTAAAATATGATTTCAAGTCAGCTTTAAATGCATTAAAAAACAAAGATTTAAAATATAAATAATGTTTTATTCAGTATTGAGTAAAATATCGAGAGCTTTGTCTCTATCGTTGTTACACTTAATTAATGCTTTAATGATTTCTCGTTTATCAAAACCCACTTCCGATAATTGCCGTAAAGATTCCAAAAATTTTTTGGCCTATAATTTAAATATTAATATTAATATAGAAAATATTATATATATTTTATTTAATTAATTAGTATTTAAAAAATGATAATTACTTCTGGAATTTGATAGTTATTCATATGAAGTGCAATCTCAGACTCACAGCAGTCATAACCGGATTCTTCGAGTTTCTGCACTTGTAATAGAAAGTCAATCACTTTTTTGTGGTCATTATCTATATGTTTGACAGCTCTGGCCACACGACTTCTCTCAAAACCCATAGAATTAATGGAATTAACAAAATCCTTAGAAAATTGTGACAATTCATTGTAAGGATCATTGAGTATAAGAGTTTGTTTTTCATTAACATTTCTAGTTTTATTCTTAGGTGTAGAACAGGGAGGTGTATGTGATCGCTGTCGACGAACAGTTGTTTTCAGAGAATCTTCACTATCTACAAGAGTTGGTAAATCAGATACACTTTTGGACGATCTTAATAGATTTTGTTGTGGATCACTTGGATTAGATATATTATTATCTGTAATATAGTTATAGTTGATATTAGTTGTAGTGACACTCATATTATTATCTATTGGACTATAAGAGGTTGAAGCCGTTGTTGTCCACTGACTATTGTAGAGATGACCAGAATGAGCAACTGATACTGGAGTTGCCATTGATGTAACACCACTTTGTTGATGGTGTCCATATGCGGACATCACATTAACACCATTCATATTATGAACAGCTGACAAGTTTTGGTTTAAACACATATTATTAGTATTGTTTAAAACATTATCACTTTTAACATCTTTATTATGACATTCATCTACTGTTGGTTTTTGGTGTTGACTTGTTTTGGTATTAAATGCTTGAAAAACATCATTGAGTTCTTGCATATAATCTATGCTCTGAAGCTCAACAAAATCAAAAGGACTGGAAGTGTCGCTCTCGAAGTCTTTTACAATCTTTCGTTTTATATTAACATTTGGGTCAATACTGCCATTACTTAGATAATGGTTGTTATTATTCATTTGATTGACTCCACTGCCAGTTGGCAACGGTTTAAGTATTTCTCCCGGATTTAAATGAATTGTTTTGTTTAGCACTTCTTGAGGATGAGATTGAGTCTGATGTTGATGTTGTTGTTGTTTGTGTTCATTGTTTTGCTTAAAGCTATTGTCATTAGATTTTACCGAATTATCACAATTAGCACTCAATTTGGACATTGATTCAGATAATTCTTGTTGTCGTTGTTTGTCTCTGAACTCAAACACTTCCAAAGCGTATAATTCTGCACTGAATTTATACTAAAACAATGTGATTGACAACCAATTAATATTACACATCATATGAATTCAAGACATGGCTTACGTGTTGGTCAAAAACTTCGGGAATACGCGTCTCTTCTTCAGTATAAGCGCTCACATCAAGTGGTCGGTAGCGTTCAGACAAACGCATCGGTATGTCCTCGATATACACACTGACTGTACAATACATTACATCAATTGGTCAATCATTTGGTTATTATTATTATCAGTGATAAGACAATAATACTTACTTTCATGTGATTTGTTGGTCATTACGCCGACTAATATGTTAAACAATACAACAATTTATTGTTTAATTTGTTGTCAATTAAAACAAATAAATAAATAAACAAAAAAATGGTTAAAATGGTTAATAAAATAACTAAATGAGTGATTTGTTTAGAAAAGTGGTCACAATTTGACTAAACTATTGATACATTCATTACAAATGTCAACACAAATAATACAATAAATATAACGTAATATTAATAGCAATTCATATCGTGTTTTGTTTTGTCTTTCAAATGCATTAGTCATTCACTCATTAATACTATAATACAATGTATTAGTACTGTATATACAATATGTTATGAATGCAGACATCACTGATGTCCACACAATTCAATACATTCATTACGATTGCACTAAACATTAAACACACTTTTCATTTAGAAATTATTTTAAATTAATTAACAAATTTAATTAAAAATTGTTGACCAAATACTTAGTTTATTAATTATAATTAATTAAATTTTTTAAAAATTAATTAAACATTATAGATGAATATCAAACAAAATACCGTAATATTAGTATTAAATTTAATATAATATTAATTGATTCAATTGATTGATTCATTTTTTTACTTTACTATAAGATTTATAATAATTATTATAATAACATCTTTTATAATAAATGAAACAAATTATCTCAAAATAATTATAATAAAAATTGAATTGAATTTAAAAACTTTTCATTTATTGAATTATATTTTATATTTAAAAGTCTAACAAATGATTGCATAATATATTTGAATGAATGTAATGACTGAACGACCCCTCGATTGGTATCATTCAGTGAATTGCATTGAATTGAAGACTCCATTAATATATGAATTGTTTGTTTGTTTTCTTTCAAACATTTTTGTCGATTCATTTGGTTTAAAGTGATCGCTGAAGAAGTGGTTAACAATGAGTGAAAAGATTGAGTTCAAGACTGTTCCATACGATCCAAGATTTCCTAATCAAAATCAGACGAGGTTTCATACAAATGATTACATAAATTGATTGATTTTTTTTAATCAAAGGTTTGTTGTTATGATATCTGTTAGGAACTGTTACCAGAATTATCTGGATTACCACCGATGCCAGAAAGTGAAGGGTCAGGACTACGAGCCCTGTCAATGGTTCAAATGGGCGTATCAAGAGTTGTGTCCCAAAACATGGGTTTGTATTGCAATACATTTGTCTTAATCTGTGACTAATTTTGTATGTTTTTGATAGCATGAGAAGTGGGACGAACAGAGAGATAATGGCATCTTTGCCGGACGTATTTGATTACCACAAATACAATCGTCACCACAACTACTATGACTACCAACTTGTCTTAGATTTTAAATTTTAATTATTATTTCAAATCAATACTTTAATTCAAATTATAAAACAAATGTTAGTTTTTATTAGTAAGTTATAAATTGAATACAATTTGGTTTACTTGTTAGTCAAATGGCTAGAAATTTATTTATATTTTGCAAAATATTATAAAAATGAAGTAAAAATGTAAATTTAAAGCGTCAACGGTATGATCTCATTAACCAATTCTTGAAATGATTGATCCCTTTGAGCCACTGATTCTAGAATGTCTTCATCGGTAGTAAAAAGGATTGTCTGATATGAAAGAAGTGTAATATTACCGGTAATGTAATTACAAATAATAATCTGAAAAAGTTTATAATACGTCTCCAAACGCCTCGATGGGTGCGATGAGAGTTCCCGAAGCTTTAGCGATCTCTCCCCTGAAAATCAGTTTATTATCCAAACTAATTGTAATGAATTTGATCCCTCGGTACGAATATATTCGCGATTTGTTGTAATTCCAGATCCGGATCAATGCAATCGATATATTTGTCTTAAATTGGATAAATATCTTTAATGGCAGTCGACATTTGGCATCTAATTGAGTGCACCAGATATGCGAGTCATCGTGAGTTCGGTATATACCGTCAACTAAAGTATTGAGATCACTATCTAAATGATAATTACTCCAAATCTATAATAATATATATATTAATACAAATCAATGTTAGAAATTAAATCTATAAATAATGTTTGAATGACACGCCTTATTAACTTCGACTTGAAATTCATTTAAATCAATGATTTCGATGCCATTAAATCCAACGTAGTCTTCATCGCCCCAATTGTTAATGATTTCAATCTCTAATTGTCGTCCAAAAGGAAGTTCAGGAATAGTAAAGTCAATGAAATGGTCATCGATTTGAAACGATAAATCTTCACAGGATTTGAATGCATTTTGAAGACTTTTTGATTGATTTTGGATTTTACTTTTATTTTGTAATTCAATAGGAATTGATACAAAACTTTTGGCAATTATATGATTATTGAGAAGAAGATTGTGGTCATCGAGCAAAGTATTGGTTCTGTGTTTAACATTTCTATCCAATTCATTGATTTCAAGTTTATGTTTATTTATGGCAAACAAATCGTTGTCAGAGTCGACACCAGTGAGCACTTCACTGGATCTTCTTTGTTGAATCAATTCCTTAAACCATTGAGGCCTTTGACTGACACTGCTTTCAGTGAGAGGACGTGTTTTAGAGTCACTCTTCAATTGATTATCAGTTACTGAGAAACTCTCAAACTCTAAAAGCCATCTATAAAATTATTTTAAATTAAATATATTAAATGTAATTATTATTATTATATCTAAGAAATTATGATATACTTCGGCAACTTTTTGCCATTTGTTGCTGTCATTGAAATGTCTTCATCAGAATTGTTTGTCTCTTTTGTTTGGTGTAAATTCAACTCAATTGTAGAAAGTGGTGTCAAAAAAGACATTTTATCAAAAAATTGGTGATAATTTTGGAGTCAACTCAAAGAAGCACTTCCTGTATCTCTAAACAAATGTTTAATTATTTTGGTTTTTGTTGTCTTTTAACTGAGACATTAATATCTACGCAACGAAACCATAGCTATAAAATGAAACAAATTTTATAATATGAATACATCTCATGCAATACATAATCGATATTATTCTGTGTTTTGTATTTATTGTTAAAATTTTCAATTTTTTATTATAATATATATTATATAAATAATATGATATTATAATGAAATGATTGTCAATGAACTTATAAAAGGTTATACACCTTTGCGTTATATGTTTCATACATTTTATAGTTAATATTAAATTTAATTATACATTTAGACTGACCCATAAATTTCTTAATATTCTAATATTAATTTTTAAAATTTCATTTATATATCACATATTAATTGTTATTATATTTACTGTAAATTATATAACTACTATAAAGAGCAGTTCACTTGTATAGATATAAAATATTTATACTTTTTCATCTAAAGAATATTCTTCTATTAAAATATTTTTAATTTTTTTTTATATAACTAAACTTTTTTAAACAATAATAATATTTAATTTGTAGAAATAAAAGTATATTGGATGCAAAAAATACTTATTAATATGTGTTTACTTATCAAACAATACAACATTTTTATATATAATATACTATACATTCAAATTTAAAAACTACCAATTATTTATTAATAGTAATTTGTTGGTATAATTCCTTCAATTTATAAAACATATTAAAATAATATAAAAAATGGTAATTAATTCTTGACAACATTTATTAATATTTAAAAAAATTATTTTTAAATTTTATACTAATTTGTTGAATATAATATATTGTTGTTGTTGTATATTGATAAGCTTGTAAAGTTACAAAAAAAATATTTAAGCAGCTAAATATTAAATAATATTGCATTATATTAATGTATTGAAATTTGTAGTTTACTAAATAAATTTAATAATTTATTTAATAATTTTTTATTATCTACAAAAAAAAACATAGAAAAAATTGTGATTGATTTATAAGTGGTTACACTAAATAGTTTTAATATTAAATTAAATATATTTGAAATAACAATTTTTAAGTTTATCTAGTGATTAGAAAAATATATGAAAGTAGTTCAAAACTATTTCAATAATCAATTTATTTATCTTATAGTAAACATAACTATTTTAACAATAAATTTAAGATGAAAATTTACAAATTTAATGATAGAGTAAATTTATTAAAATTTATTAGATATTTATGATTTAAATAATAAATAGATATTCTATGTATTATAAAAATATTGAAATAAATAAGTTTTCTTTTGAAATATTAAATTGTTTTGAAATACTTAGAAATTAAATGTTTGTATTTAGTCTTTTTCGAGATATTTAATGCTTAGTAAAGTATTTAATCTTAAAATGTATAGTATTTGTCATTAACTGTAAATTAATTATTATTGTTTAATATAATTAAATAAAAATATCTAAATTACCATAATTTTTATCTTTTAATTGTTATATAATCTTATATTATATAAATACAATTTTTTTATTTTAAGATTTGTAAATAGAGATGGGCGACTAGAAATTTTCTAATAAATTTCCCTAGGAACATTTCTAGAAAGTTTCTCAGGAATAAATTTCTATAGAAATTTTATTTTATCATTGTATGATACATCCCCATATCTATAGCTATTATAATAAAATACTGTACTTAAGATACATAATATACATTACACTATTATATTAAAGGGATTCTTATTTATAAAATTAATAATATTATTTAATTATAGTTATAGTTTCTGTAAAATTTTATTTATAATTGATTTATATTTTTAGTTTAATTTAATTAAATGAATTATTTTTTACTTTGTATATTAATTAAAATACTAATAATAAAATTATGTTAATGTTTATATTTATAATGAATTGTTTAAAAATAACAAATATCGAGACAACAAAATTAATATGTGATCCCAAAGACACTAATTTCTCTATTATTTTAAATTTTTTTTCTTTCTTTTTTGTCAATTCTATAATTTTCAGAAAACTATTTTTATGAATGTTTTAATACAAATGATTTAATAGAAAATAATATTTAAAAAAATTTATTCAAATAACATTTTTTAGTTTAGAAAAAACCACATTTAAAATTACTTTTTAAAAATATTACATTTTAATATTATTTACTATTTTTTGAAAATTTTAGACAATTATATTGCAATTTGCAAATAATGAAAACTTTTTTTTAAATATTATATAGCTGAAGATAATTGCAATAATAAATATGATGTATATAATTAATTATATAAATAATATTAACTTTAAACAATAATCTATAATTATACAGATTATTAGGCAGTCAATGCAATAATGATTATTTATTTACTTATAAAATTGATTATCAATTACTATAATACTATTGACTATCAATGCAATTATTGCGAACATGTGATGTCTCAATCAGTTTTTACATATAAATAACAAATGTTTTGTTTGGTTGTTAATTGCTTTGTATTTTTTCCGACACATTATATATAAATTGGTAACAAAATAGTGATAATAAAAACAAAATATTGTATTTAATTTGAAGGTAAAAATAGAAATTTAATTATATTTTGATCCCATGTCTCGTAAGTTTTTTTTCAACACACATTTATTTAACCGGATTTTAATATGTGTTGCATTAAAGCCCAATCAATTATACCCTAAACAAGCAATGACCAAGGTACTCGAGCTACTAGTGCTCATAGAAATACTAATCAATAATTGAAATAACAGTCATTTGTATGATATGCTTATAAAGAAAGTTTCGGAATTTTATTCAATGTCTAATCAAACAAAATATAAAAATTGATTATTTATGACTATTATATATGAAAATCCTTATCATAATTTATAAAAATTTATAATCATTTTAAATAATATAATTCCAGTCATCTTTGATAATATCAATAAAATATAAAACAATTCAACTTTTAAAACTTTTATGTTTTCATTTGATTAAGATTTTAGACGTTAATTAAACTTTTTTTATATAAAAAAATAGCTCTTATTTTAAAAATATTGGCTGAACTCATAAAACTGTTTTCATTATAACATTTAATTTGATGACACATTCATATAAATAGTAAGCCAATGAATCATTGATTACTATTTAAATACATTTTAATATTATTTACTATTCTTTGAAAATTTTAGACAATTATATTGCAAATAATGAAAACTTTTTTAATACTGTATTTGTCGCTCAATTTGTTCACAATTCGCTTAGTTTTGGCAAACGTGGAGACAAGTGATACTAATGAAGACATGGATGAACCACTAAATCAACTGAAGAATGTAATGACCATAAGTTGTGACAATATATTTAACAAAATGTGTTTTTTGACACAAAACTTGTTGTTTCAGTCAAACGCCAGTCCTTTTCGGAAAATCTTAAACAGTCTTCCGGGGATACGATTGGGAAAAATCGGTCAAAATATAAATCGCGATAATATTGAGACTTTAAGACAAGTTATTCAGGCGTCGCCTCAAATAGATTTGCAACAGTTGTCCACTTATACCGTTCCGCCAGTTCTCGAGCCTAACTGTTATGTCGAAGTCCAAGTCGTAAGTCTTTTTAAATTTAAATTTAATTTTAATAATATAATTAATAAATTGTTTGTCAATAAAAATATTGTTTAATTATATTTGAGATCCAACGTATGCCCGGAAAATGTACAAAATTGGCCGGAAATGTACCGGCGTGTCAGGTATGCAACAATTTTTCCATTATATTTAATATTATATTTTTATTTAAATAAATATATTTTTTTATTTATAGGCACAAGACTTTATTTCATTAGATTATAATTCGTGTAAATAATATTTACTTTTAACATTTAATTTAACTAATAATAATTTTAACTTTTATCTATAACTATATCTTTACTAATTATTAATGACAACTATATTAACATATTAAGTATATTAAAATTATCCATTTAAGTAAAACAAATTAGTTTAAAAAACTATGTATATATCATAAAATAAAATGTCAGTATTTTTTAATGTTCTAATGTTTTATTGATAGTCCAATATATATGATAAAAATTGTCATTTATAATCACATTTATTTGTATTATATAAAAATCGATATTTGAATAAATGTAATAAATATAATTTGATGTCCAATAAATGGATTACTTACTAATCTTTTTTTTTGTTGAGTAAATAACAGGAAATTTGAATATCTTTGAAGATTTGCTAAAAGTTGTGTTAAATTATATATTGAATTTATATCACATTTATTCCAAACATTTCAAATGATGATAAGCATGAAAATGTTTAAAATACAGTTGTTATACATATTTTTTATATTCAAACAAAATATTTTAATTTGCAATTCAAAACCACTGACTAAACTAAATGAAAAAATAAAACTTTTATCAAATAGTATTTCTTCTGTTTATTTTTCTCTTGAATTCATTGACCAAAATAAACACGAGGTTGACATCGATGGTCTGTTAGGTGTAAGGATATTAAGTGATCAAATTGATGTCATTCTTAAAGATTTGAAACAAAATGATGTCAAACAACCAACGATCCAAACGTTGATCCAAATTATTGAGACTTCACTAATTGATATTCAAGAAGAATCTGAAGATATGTTAAGAAAATGTTTGCCTTTTGTTATTTCAAATGATCACAATTATTATATGAGTATTAAAAACATTTTTCTATTATTAATTTTAGTAAATTTCTAATAATATTTATAATTCAATAATAATTATTGAATTTAATGATATCAGCTGTCGGTGACATTCTTCAGAAGGGTTTGTGGTCTCAAAGTCCTGACTCTCGACTCACACTTAATACAAGTCTAGAATATGATGAGACACTCGACTTAGCGGACATACCTTTGAATGAGAATATCTCTGATTTTTGTGTATCACAAGTACTCAATGGATGTCATATATCGTGGAATTGTTGGAAAGTGATGACTGACCGTCAATACAAAGACTATCCATTGGCTCATCAGATCTTTTATCTGGAAATGGCTTTAATGGTTAGTTATATTTACAATACAATTTAATCAATAATATATTTTTAATTATTATTAATTTTGTAGAAAAATTGTCAAGTACAAATGGATAATTATGTGCACTTTTTTAAACAAATTTCGATAAATTATTTGTTAAAAATGTTTTGTACTAATATGTTTGCAATCAATAAACAATTTGAAAATCAATTGCTTGCTGATAAAGATATGGATTTATTTATGGAAAATAGTTAGTTTCAATGTTTTATTATAATTTAAAATAAATTGTTAAATCTAAATTTATTAGATAAATGTTATTATAATAACTAGTAATCTAAGCTAAGCATTATTAGATACTAGGTAATTATTAATTTTTAAATTGCTAAACTAAAAAATCTATATACAGTATATATAATACATTTATTAGTATCTCCATTGATATACAATATTATTTTATATATTTTAATCTGTTTATATACTGTATAATTAAAATATAGTAATAATGATTATTACATAGTATAAAAAAGTAAACTAAATACAGCTTATAGTAAATCTTTATAATTGATTACTTTATATATTAAGTTAAAAATCGCAACTTATTTTAGGTTCTGATTTCTCAATTGAATAGATATTATTATTATTAGTCATTATATTTTATAATTTATAAAAATAATTAATAATTGTAAGATTTAAACTAGAAAAATGCAGATAGATTTGCCAAAATGAACTTTTAGAAACTATATGTAATATACTATATATACTTTTAGATGTATAAAGGTTATAAACTACTATATAAATTATACCGATATATTTATATTTATATTTAAAAATACTAATTATGCATTTATAATATGTATCCAAAATCATAGATAAAATTATATATATATTTAAGAATTAAAATTTTATTTAAATAAATAATAAATGAGTTTCTATGAAATTAATTTATGCATAAAAATGCTAACAATTGTTTTGCTAACAAAATTTTAGTCGCTTTTTGTGGAATAATTGGATTTAATGAGTTCACGAGTAATACTAAATGGTTGGATCATATAATTGAAAGACAATCGAGAAGTGGATGTTATGTAAAGATATCGGACAACAATCGCTGTAAGAGACGAGAGAAGACTTTGCAAAACGGATGCAGTTTTCATAAGACATCAATGGCTTTGGCGTCGACTGTAGTCTACATTAGAAATATTATCAATAGTATTGTCAACTCATAAAACACTATAGTATTGCTAATAGACTTGTCATTATCGAGATATTGTTTAAGATATGACACATTATAAGAGCAGTGATTAACACTACAGTATAATCACACCAAATGTTAACATTAATGTCATGAATGTCACACTTAACTTATATATATACAGTATATATATATATATCATATAATTTTATATAATATTAATATTTCTAATGTTATCTCATGTTTTCTCACAAAACAAACTTTAAAACTTATTATTTATATTAATACTAAAGTTTAGTAAACAGTAGTACTATATTAGTATTAATTGTCGACAATTATTTACATTGAGAGCAAATGTTAGATAAAAAGCAATGTTTTAGATAACAACTTAATTCCCGTATTATTGTAAATCCAATATTGATGTAAACTCTTTTCATTAGTAGTCTAACTAAGTATATATTGATCACTAAATTAGATTTTATTTGACTTATTTGTTGTCATATTAATTAAATGTTTATAAAACACTAATAAAAATTGTTTTCAATAAAAAATGGATAAAAATTTTTGTGAAATGATTTTTAATTCAACTTCACTAACAAATGAGGAATATGTCAAACAAACCAATGAATCGATATTTAATTGTTTTAATTATAACACATTTAATGAGACAAATGATAGTTTATGTTTAAATAATATTTATGACAATTTACTCACTAATAATAATAATAATGATATCTCTAAAGATTCAAGTGATTGGGTTTCTGATGAAAGTGATGTATCAGATGAAGACACTGACCAAACAAATAGTGTTTCTAATCCACAATTTAATGAAATAATAAGTTTGAATCAATTTTGTCAACATTTGCCACAATTATTGCCAAAGTTTTGCGATTTTGAACAAATAGATCCAGAGGTGCGCGAAGAAATGTTGGCCACAGAGAGAGAAGCCATACATATGGATCTATTGACCTGTTCTGCGGCCACAGCCAACTGCTATCGAGACAATTGCAAAGTTAGTATCAAATCAAAGTACGGCAAATGGCAGTGTAGCGGACAGTTGATCCCAGATATCGGTTTGGGACCACTTTCTCAACTGTTTGACGAAAATTATCCACAAACTGATAGTACAGTTCATCCAAACTTTCGAAAACTACCGATTCATACATCAAATACTTATACTAACGGTATTTCATCTAATGATTTATATTATAAAAATGAATTTCAATTTACTGACAATAATAATACATCAAATCAAGTAACAGATAATCATTATAATAATCAATGTATTATATATAATGATCAACAAAATCAAATCAATCAAAATGACTATCAATACGCTTATCATACAAATGATAGCAATAGTGTTAATAAGTTTTATCCGCAATCAATGTCATTACAATATAACCAAAATATTGAAACAAATAATTACAATCAAAATCATTTGTATAATAATTTCAATAATAATAATAACTTTCCTAATTATCAATCAAATTCAACTCAAAATTTTTGTTATCAATAATTCAATGTTCTATTTATTATATTTATTTTTTTTAATTTTTATATTACAAACTAATTTAATAAAAATTAAAATGTTAATTATAAAGATTTAGCATTTATAAAGTTGAATAAAATAAATCAAATTATTAATTTTAAAAAACATGTTATTCCTCGTTAACAAAATTTAACTCATCTTTGACGACACTATCACCAAATGGATCTCTTTGTGATGGTTCTTCTTTTGGCGCAAATTTAGCAGTAAATTGCAAAAACCTTTCTTCAAATGCAGTCATAAATGTGTCGCACTATTCATATGAATAAATACAGTATAATATATATTATATGATTGCATCAATTGTTATAAATTTTTACACAAATTTTTTGCTGAATTTTTTATATTACTGTAAAATCGTGTTTTCCCTCATTTGGAAATAAAAAAAATATGAAAAAACATTTTCATGCGATAAAATTTTTTTTACCACCTCTGGTAAATTAAACGAGTCGTCAGTAGGGAAAAGCAAAATTGAGGGAATAGACAACTGTAATGACCGATAATTAACAGTAATATATTAAAGCAGGTATATTTAGATAACTATTACCGGTAATTAATTAATTAATTAGTTATAACAGTGTTTAACAATATATGACATTTGTATACTTTTACAATATTTTTACATATTATAAATCGGTAAATATATAACATATTCAAAGGGGTGGGAAATCTTTAAAATATATAAAAAACATACAAATTATTATTATTCCATATTTTGATATATGGGAAAAAATACATGATTTAACAGTACAGTTAAATTGTGTTTTTTCTCCCATATGGAAATGTCAGTCATGGGTAAATAATGCGTTTTCTCCCAAATGAAAAATATAGTTTTTTACTTTGTATAATAATTTAGTGTTTATTTATTACAAGGGGTGGTAAAAAATGCAAGTTTTTTACCATATGAAAATGTTATTTTTCATTTTTTTCTGAATTCCATATGGGAGAAAAAACACAATTTAACGGTGAGTTATTATATAAAATTCAATTAAAATCCGACAAATATATAATTAATATAATATTAAATATTGTTTTATTAGGTTTTTATGAATCAACAAATTAATAATATAAACATAAAATGTCTTACATTTGGACCGATAGCCAGTTCCATATCTTCTGATTGAACGTGAAATATGGGTTCAACTCCGAGTTGAGACCTATTATTAGGGAATCTCGCGGACAAACTTTCTTCGTAAAGAAGAATAGCTATTAATGCATCAAATTTGGTGACTGTTTGACGAAAAGACAGTTTAGCGGATGCTTTACTCAAACAAATTAATGCTTCCATTGATATCTTTTTCATAACTGGTCCACGAATTTGACGATTCGCTACAAAATACCTTTGAAGATAATCGTTGGCAGTCTTACCCATTTGTGTCTTAATTGATGCCATTAAGTTAAGCGTCTGTTGCCATTGAAAGCGATCGATAATGAATTCATTGTTTGGTTGATATGAATACTCGGTATCCAATGATTCGATGACATAAACCATTGCAAAGACTTCAGTCCAAAGTATTTTTTGAGTTTTGTATAAAGTTCTTGGCGTTTGTTGAACTTCTCTCTCCTCAATGTTATTCTCAATTGTGGCCCAAACTGTCGATTTTAAATCAAGTTCTTCGAGTCCGACCGATGGTTGACTATTGCGTGCAACCATAACATTGGTTTCAAGTGCTTGAAGAAGAGAAATCTTCGCTTTGTCGGGCAATTCATTGAGTCCAATGCAACTGCTAATAACCGTAACACCATCGGCACCCAATTGAAGAGTTCCTGAATCAGTCCATTCAATACTTGTTCCGGTGCGGGACATACCTGTCATTGACATTGATGTCAACGACTGAATGAATTGGTGTCTACAGAATAGAGACGACCACTCGAGTAAACGTCTTATAATTAATGTGTCGTTGCATATGACCAGAACTGATGACAAATTTCTCTGTTATAAACAAACAAAACTATTAAATAAATATAAACACTTCAAAACATTTGCATTCAGTTTTTTAAAAATAATAGTTAATAAGAAATTTACCTAATTTTTACAATTATCTGACAAAATATATTACTATTTTATGTTTCAGTTAAATTTAGCTATTCATATATATATTACAATTAGTAAAATGGGAAAAAATGTGTCAGATAATTGTAAGATAATGTAATAATTATAATAAAAATATGATAAATGTTTTAAGATTTTTTATAAATTGTATTGTTTTTAGATAAACAAGTCAACTGTAAGTCAACTCAATTTCTTTTAGATAGTCTTTTAGAAAACACAAATAATTTTTGTAAATAATTTTATATGTATTGTAATTAAAACCTTAGAATAATCATTAAGAGACAACAGATTCAATAATAATCCCAATTTTAGGCGAAAAAATGAACCGATTAGTGATATATTGTCGGCAAATATGAAAGCAAGTGTTAACGCAAAACTATAGTTGGATTGCTGTCGATCTATATATTCAATTAAATTTGTTAAGTAGTTATTACAGTATAGTAATAATATTATATTTAAAGCAAACCTTCATATAAAAGTTGGATTTGTTGTGGAAATTGAGTGAGAAATTGCTTAAATTCATTGTTAAGACCAAACTTATGTTCAGTTGGGAAACAAAACTTATCAAAAGATAGTAAGAAATAGCCAGAAGAAGACTTAGACTTCAAAAGTACAGGTATTTGCAAATGAGATCCATTATAAAGACAGTGAATCTCTGGTAAAGTGAATGCATAATAATTGGCAGTTATTTCTATGGGATTCAGACAACTGTCACCATTAGTTCCAACTCTAGCCTTAAATTGCCTTTTAATGGCATATATTCTGTCGCCTATCGACTCAACATATCTTTCGCTATGATTTTCAAACTTTTCATTTGTTTCATTAAATTGTCTGACAATCCATTTAATCGGTTCGTCGCAATTGCGTTCATCAGTGGCCACCACTTTAGTAGCTATCACTGTCTTCAACGGTTCACTAATTGACACGATTTGAAGACTTTCGAGAGACAAAACTTGAAACGGAAAAGTCATCAAATCTTCGTATTTTTTGACGTGAAATCTGTTGCAAACGTATATTAAAATAGTTGTCAAAAAACAATTGGTGACAAACCTTTGCGGCAAATTCTTCAATTTCAGACACAACCATATCTTACGTCTGCCCAATACTTGGGATCCAATTCGACGCTTAAGACGTTTGTAAAACAAATGCCAAAATTCATCAAAATTTTCAGACAAATATTGACCGAAAAGATCTGAAAAAATTGTAAAAATGTGTTTAAATAACAATTCTTTGTGTGATTTAATCATTTTTGAACCCAAAGATTGTTGTGAAGACTTGAGGAGATAATTGATGTCTAACTGATGACTGAATGCAAACACCAATTGATTGTCATTATTATGCAAAGTGTTTGTCAATATTTGTAAATCTTGAATAAATTTGTTATTTGTTGTCATATAAGTGTTGACCAATTGTTTCATATCATCACCCAATGGATCCATTGTATCACTCAATCACTCATTCAATACGTGTTTTTACATTCATTTAAATACTTTTTTATTACAATTAATAGAAAAATACAATAATTTATATTAATATCAAATAGAATACAATAATTGATTGCAATTGTAATACAAGTCATTCATAAACTCTGTGACATTCGGGTCAATACAAGTCAACCGATAGATATTTAGCATATTTTATGACCCGACAGAGTGACCACTAGTCGGCAAATATTCATAGATATAGTCATACAAGTCATGTCTATTTGAAATACTTTTGCCACAATTGCGGCCATTCGTCGTTCAAATGCATTTGAGAGACGCTATAGAAAGTCATATCATTAGAGCTGATGACTGCAAACAACAATTCATTTGATGAACACATTTGCTTCAGACATATTATGTCATCCATTTGCGCAACTTTTTGATCAGCTCTGGTGACTATCACATGAATATATGGCTCTTTCTCTATTCGTTTGTTACTTTGCTTATATACATCAAGAATATAGTCATACTTCATGCGATCTTTACTTGTATTATAAATAGTTTTTGTTTTGGGACCAAATGACTGCATTAAAGCAAATAAATCAGTTGAAGACATAATAGATCCCAAATCACATAACGGCTTAATATCTTTGTTATACAAAACAAGTGAAGAATTGAGTTCAACTGAACTTTCACTGTATTTAATGTCATAAATGAGTGATTTCTGTGCTTTATTTGTCTCGTTTGACAATTGCTTTTTGGAACTAATTTGTGATAAAAGATGTTTTGGTAACAAATGATTGTTGATTTGTCTTATATTAGTCAACACTTTATTATTAATTATCTCTGAACTCAATTCATATGAATTCAAATCAACATTAAGTCGTTTATAGTCATCAATGTCTGCATCACTTAACTGTCTCTTTAGTGTAGTTATATTACTCTTTTCTTGACTACAATTATCTTGAAGTTGTCTTCTTTTGACAAAATAACCACTTCTTGATAGATAACTATAGATGCGATACAAATCAAATTGAGATTCATTTTGTAAAAACATTTTATACGACTCTTCAATACTAAGAGGAATGTCTTCAAACAATACTTCAAGTGATTGACTTTCCATAAGAAATAATGCTTCAAATGGTTCCAAATATTTGACGGAATCGATGGTTAAACCAATGAATGTATTAATACCTTTGCTTTGTATGACTTCAATGAGTTTCTTATCTGATCTCCAGACACCTCGACTTACATGCAATTTGATCCGCGGTTGACATATCAACTCATTTTTACTGTCAATCTTAATGTTGACATAATTATTGAGATCTTGTAATGAATTGATCTCTTGTTGATTGACTCTTAGGTCTGATTTTTCAAATGGTTTCACTGATTCACTCATTTGTTTAGCCGACAAATGACTGAAAAATTATTGACAACTAATTTCAATATTGTTTACAATATGTGTTGTCATCACGTGATTCACACAATTTATAATACATTTTATTAATACATAGATAATTGTGTTGTAATTGATTCTAATACTAAATATTTTATTTATTAATTTATTTAAATTGATTAATGCTATAAATTATATAGAAATTAAATTATTGTAGAATTTATTTAATTATTAATATATAATACAATGTAAATACTGTATAATATAATACAATATTATGTAAATAGTGTTTTGTAAACCAGTTGTACGAAACTTGTAAATTACAGTACAGTATAGATATAATGCTTTTCTATACATTTTTGACAAACATTTAAACCTAAATAACTTAATTAACATATTTATTGTAATTAACTTATATTTATTTAATATGTCACAAAATAGTTGACAACCTTAACTTATCAATTATAATTTATGTTGATTTTATTAATAGTTTACCGTCAAAACTAATAATAATTAGTACTAATAATAAATTTTAGTAAATCTACAAATTAGTTGTAATTTGTAATACAAACTTTGTATTATTTTTAATAAATATTATATTACGTTACAGTATTAATGCTATTGACTGTATATAAGGTTTACACAGTATATTAAACAGCAATTGAAGCTACAGTTTCATCAATTTCTATGTTTAATGAAATAAATGAAATTCAATAAGACTTATAACTAATTAAAATATTGATTATTTAAAAACATTTTTCAAAAATAATCAAATATTTCAATTAATAATAAGTCTCTTTGAATTTCAGATATAATGTACAGAAAATTATTAATACCACTCATCACCTAATTTGCCAATATTTACAGTAATAATAAATAAATAAATTTAATAACATTTCAATTATTTTGCATTCAATGTAAATAACTTTATTACTAAATATACAGTAACTTATTTTTATGAATTTCATTAAATATTTACTAAAATTATGATAATTATTTATACAATAATAATGAATATTACAAATGATATAAAATGAATAGGTTTCAGATGATTATCAAATCGATATAATAATATAAATATTACATTATTTAATAATACTAATTAACAATTTGTATTTTGTCACAGATTTGTCAAAAAAATATTAAAAAATGAGCACAAATTCGTTTAAATATCTTATTTTAGGCTTTGTTTCACTTATATAATGATCACATTATCGGTGTTTAGGACGGAATCGTATGCATAGATAACTTCTAATACAATAAGTGGTAACAAATTAGATTCAAATAGTCTTTTAGACAATCATTTATTCTTGACTTCAAGAAGTTGTGGATAATTCTCAACAATATTCAGTAGTATTCCATCGATATATGCCCTTAGCTTAACATTGACTTCTTGCTGTTCCTTAAGAGCTACTCTTAACTGTACATCAAATGTTAGGTCTAATGTTTTGTTTGGCAAATCAAATATATCATTACAAACCTGATCTGAATTGTAATTTCCCAATTCTGTAGCTAAACTTGAGGCCACTTCTCCCTGTCGTAAAAGATTTCTTCCCTCTTCTAATCCATTGTTGAGTAGAAGCGCCGAAAGTTCTTCATTAGCCTCTCTAAGTCCTCTATTTTCTTCTTTAAGTTCCTTTAATTGTCTATCAATTTCTGAGTTGTAGAGCATATCGATGTCATCGCTTGAAGACATTGTTCTCGTCTTCTTTGTTTCCACGAGTTTCGGTGCTTTCATATCACATAACTCTTGATTTAAGACTTCAATTAATCTGGAGTTAACATTATTTTCATCTTCACGTTTGTGGACAACATCTCTAAGTTTAGTTATTTCAAGTATTAAGGCCTCGATTTCAATAGTCTTATCATTAATTAGTTCTTCGAGTTCTGTTTTGGCGTTTTGAAGTCTTTCGACAATCGATTTGTAATTTTTCGACTCTTCTTTAGCTTCGAGTAACTCTTGTTGTAAACTATAGATACGATTCAAATACTGTTCGCTCTCTTGAGATCTTTCCCTCTCATGTCTGGCCATTAAATCCCGATATCGATGTTCTTCTTCTTCACGTCGTTCGTCACTTTGAATCTCAATATCTCTCAACTGTTCTTCCAATGAGTGAATCCTAAAGTTAAAGTTATATATATATAGTTTATGACATCGTTTTCATTAATATTAATTATATAATAAATCATTATTTTATTGAAAAAATACTGTATTTAGTGATAAATACTATAATATATTAGACAATTCATATGCATTTCACTACACATAACAATAGATATATTTAATGACAATATGTTTGTAAACGTCAACAAAACTCAATGCATTCAATGAATATAACGAACAAATGGGAGAATCCATTCCTCAGGGTTTCATAGGTTTCATAGGTTTTATCATAACTTGCATTCAATTTGTATTACAATACCAGAGCTTTCATTATTAAAGCACTCAATATTATGACATCAATAGCTATATCGTATAGTACTGTACTTTATATACTATATATCATAGATTTAAAACTATGTTTTCAGATATAATATTAAATACAAAACTTGTATTACTATTAATAACAACACGAATGTAATTAATTGAGACAATTAGTTAAGAAAATCAAATATAAAAAACAAACAAAAAATCAATACTTAGTTAATAGGTTTTGGTTTTCTTGTTTGACACGAGTATATCGGTCTTCATTACTGATCTGTCCCTCAGACAAGTAGTTGACCTGATCTTGTAATGACTGGATCTGTTGCAAGATATACCATTCAAATAACTTCATAGCACTTTATATATTATAAAACATATATTAAAAATATAACAAACTTTTTGCGATAGATTTATAACTCCTTCTTCAAGAGTAATACCATCATTGGTCATATCATCTGATTCACAGCTTAAAGAGCTCATAGGACTCGACCCATTCGTGCCATTGGTTGGACTCATACGGAACAACTCTCTGTTAATACAAAGTCTAAACTTAGTTTTAAGTATAAACAGACAGTTTTAGTCGGATTAAGATTAGGATTAGTATATATATAATGCCAATCAAACACTTGATGATAGATAAGAGCTAACACATGACAGGGTATGTGTTTTAAAGATAACACGAGATTTTAGGATCACATGAAAAGTGTGTTTATTGTTATTTTGACATAAATTCAAATCATTGTATTAAATATAATAATCATTTGAATTGGGGTTAACTATAATTTGCATCAATGGATGGATAGTTGTCTGGTATGTCATTGTATGCCATACTTTGCCTGTTGTTGTGCTGAAGGAGTTGATGTCCTCTTGAAGTTGTGGTGAGATGAGGCCCTTCTGTACATTGTGTTGCTGTCGATATCACTAATTTGGTCACTAAATATCACAATTTATTGTATCATTTAATCAAACAAATGGACGGACACTGGTTTGAGGCGTTAAGTCATAACTAAATCATTGCAAACATACATAACATTGAATATAATAGACTGTAATACATATGACATCAACTAAACTAATACAACAAAACACTTGTTTTCTCTGCAAACAAATCTAACACAAGATGTAAACCTATGTAAACCACCCCTAAGGCTATCCAACCATCAAATACACTGACATTTCCTAACAGTGATACTACTGGTGCCGCCAATACTCCAATTACAGCACACTCACAGTCAGCCCTACCTTCACTAATGAGACGGTGCGCTAAATACCTGTGCCAACAGTTTTCAGTTTTACGGCTATTATTAAAACTTTCATTTAGTGTCCGATTTTGTGACAAAATAAAGTAAAACAACTTTTTAAAAATAAAAACTACCACTTGTTGTCACATACTGTATATGCAATTAATGCACAATTTTTTGCCTATTTATATAAAAAAAATTATTAAATAATAAGTTTTATAATATTTTTTTATATGTAATATATTTAAGTAAAAGTTAATCTAAATATTGAAATTGCTTTGACTTTTGTTTGTCATTACTTTGTAATTATAATAAAGATTAAGTGATTGCAATGTTTCTCGTAATATAATAATGTAAATACATTTTGATATTTGTTTAATGAAAGCATATTTTATTTGCAAATATTTTGTATAATTATTTATATCTCATGACAACTGTTATGGAAAATAAACTAAATTTATATATATTTGACAAAATATTAGGCTTTAAATCATCGATTCTCTAAATTGTGCCAAAAATTCTTTGCGCTTAAGATTCTGAGCGCTTTTATTCTTAAGTTCTTCGATCTCGTCCTCAAACAAACATTTAATTGTTGGTATAATTTGAGGCAATTTGTTGATATCAGACATCCTTATTCTCATATTATCAAAAGCAATGCCCACCTTATCGTTAAATTTTTCACTAAATACAGGAATTTTAGCATATCTTTGGCTAAAATGTGTTAAAATAGTGAACTTTGCGTTCATATTATTTCCCATTTCTATAGCTTCAGATGTGGTGCTATGAAACTTAAGTCTCGCCTCATCGACCAACTGATCCTCCATTGATGCCTCGTGTATGAGTAGATCACAATTTTTTCCGATTTTTGTGAGGTTTACTGTGGGTTGAGTGTCGCCCGAGTATACTATTTTATAATTAGGTTCACTTCTTGTGGTAAATGATAGGCCATAACTATGTGAACAATGAGGAACTAAAGCTGTTTTCAATTCATTAAGTTTTAAAACATTTAACACTTTTTTGTTGATTTCAGTCATAAATGTTTTGCATAAAACAATTTCATAGAGATGTGATATTTTCTCGACGTTGTCGTTATAATTTTGAAACCAATTACTAACTGCGGGCGGAATTAATAACAAAAGTCGTTTATTTGTTAGATATGATCTCTCTTTCATAAGATATAGTATCCCTAAGTGATGATCGGCGTGAAGATGACTCACATAAATTGCTTTTAATTGTTTAAGTTTTGATTCACATTCTTTGCCATAAAATCTAAACAACTGTCCATATGTTCCTTCTCCGCAATCCAATAGCCATGAGGTCTCGGAATCAATGTTTACCCAAATAGCACTCGTGTTTCGCACTTTAGATGGAACGGCAGATCCGGTTCCCAAGAAAATAATTTCAGGATATTCTTTAATTTGAGAAGAATTTTGTTGTTGTATTTGATATAGACTTTTACTTTCCATAAAACTAGTGTTAGCTAAAGCTTCTTCTCTAATACCATTGACATCAATGTTTACCACAGTTTTATCATCAAATCCTTTATCATTAGCAGGTCTTAAATGATATTTCAATAAAGTTTTGGTACTTTTAAATGAGTTTAGCTGTGAATTACGATGTATTTCATTGTTATCAATACAGTGAAGTAATGGAAATATAAAAGAGTCAATTAAATTGAGTTTAATTTGTAGTCGATTTGCGCCGATATAACTCTGGATAGGATTGTCTTCGTTGATGAACAAGTGATTTACTGAATCACCAAAATTTCTCATCCATTGTTGATAATTATTGTCATTGATTACATCATTTGGTGTAAAATGAACAATGAGTGACATTAATTGCAATTCTTCATTTGAAAGACTTTGAAGCAATTCATTTGTAACAATTGAATCAATATAAGCCTTAGTGGGACATTCAATCACAACAAATATGGGTCCATTATCTACCGGTCCCATCACGTCTTGTGAACAAATAACACGATTATCGGGTAAAACAATATCTTCACCTGCTTTTAGTCGGCCCAACAGAGGTCCGGGAGGTATCTTCAGTTCAATACATTTTTTTATTAACAGTTCTCCCGGTCTGTCCTTTAATTTACATAAATATAAAAAAGTTGTTTCATTTAAATCTTTTTCATCTTTCATATCATCATTCATTTCATTTGACATCGATTTATGAATGGCTGAACATTTAACGATAAGATCCGTGTCTTCAAAGTTATAATTTTCATAACTTTTAGTCTCTAACTTCATTCCCGAAAATTTTAAGAAATGATTATAAAAACTCATCATTTGATCGACATTTTGTGGTCCGTGAAGTGTTATGACCGGTAATCCAATGTCTTGAAGAGTTAGAGCCAAACCAATGATTCCGTTCATATTTTCCACACATCTCTTAGTAATGAAAATGTTCTCCAGTTTTGACAATTTGAGTCTAATATTAATATATTATGATTAAGATATCAATTAATTGATTACTTAAATAAATAGCTAATTAATTAATGTCTAACTTGTGTTCATTTGCCAGCCGTTGAGTGCCTTCACCGCAGTTGAAGAGATAGCTGTTGCGATCGGTCGACACATACAGTGCTCGTGGATTACCTTTGGATCCGTTGCCTAAAACAGATAACTGGAAGATACCCGACGGCAACCCATTATTGGACACTCTTTTTGCTTTTCCTGTCCGATGGTCTCTCAGTTTCTGCAATAACTGACTCTTGTCTTTTGGCATGTTTTTGATGTCTAACGATGTGTTAACTGATGAGTACGACAATCGTCTTAACGATTGTTTAACAGTTAAATCAATTAAACCGTTTGTCAAACGTTTCAAACATGTGTTGCAATGAAACACATTTGAAGCCATACTTTGAAGCCATTAGTGATGCAATCGTTTCTATAGTTTATTGATATTAAATACAATATATTGTTATGCAGTCATACAGTAGTAATAGTACTGTAGTATTGACTAAACATTTCATTGAAAGCATGTCTTCAATGAGTTAATGCAACAAAACATACAAACAATTAACATATGATTTGTGTTTTTGTTATTTATTGATATATTTGGATATATTTGGATAAATGTGATAAAAATATAGTGAAATGAGTGACAATAGTAATGAGTTTTACTGTCAGACACTTAAAGGTTGTCGTCATGTGATGGCACCGATGGTGGATCAGTCGGAACTGGCCTTCAGATTATTAGGTCGACTATATTATGGCATTCAATGTTGTTATACACCAATGATTAACGCAAATTCATTCATTAATAATATTAAATATCGTAATCAATGTCTACAAACGTCACCCGAAGACCGACCACTTATTCTTCAGGTATTTATTTGATCTGACATTATATTTACAATTAATCCGTATATTATATCTAAATAAGTTTTGCGCCAATAATACGGAAGTGCTGTTGAAGGCATCAAAGTTGGCAGTCGGTCACTGCGATGCCATTGACATAAACCTTGGTTGTCCCCAAGCCATTGCTAAACGTGGACATTACGGAGCTTTTCTTATGGATGAATGGCATCTAATCTATGATATGAGTAAACTATAGGATATGTTTATTTTCAAAAGTTTCAATCAATCTATTAATTGTACCGTAATATCGATTTATAGTAAGCCGTATATCGAGTGAACTAAAAGTGCCGATAACTTGTAAAATAAGAATATTTGCCGATTTGAACAAAACTATTGATTTCGCAAAAATGTTGGAAAAAGCAGGGGTTTCCATGATTTGTGTAAAATTACAATTTAATAAAATGTTGACAAACATTGTTAACAATTTGTTGATTACCGTTTTTATTGATTGTAGGTTCACGGCCGACGTCGGGAACAAAAAGGACCACAAACTGGTTTGGCTGATTGGACTTATATTAAGGCAATCAAGTGAGTGATTATAAAGACAATTATTGTTGAATTTAACAAATTGTTTATATAATTAGAGAAGCCGTCAAAGTGCCGGTATTTGCCAACGGAAATATCCTTTCATTAAGTGATGTCGAGAAGTGTTTTAATGAGATACCAGTGGAGGCTGTTATGTCAGCTGAAGGTTTACTCCATAATCCGGCCCTTTTCACCGGTAAACCCGTTGCCGTTTGGACGGTTGCCGAACAATATTTAAATCTTGTTAATCAATATCCATGTCCTCTATCATACACGAGGGGACATATATTTAAGTTCTTTCATCACTGCTTTATGTTAGAGTCAAATGAAGATTTGCGAGAAAAAGTAGCGAAAGCCCATACCATCGATGTGTTTGAAAATGTAACTAAAGAATTGAAAAATAGATATGAAAAACAATATAATAGTGAGTCTATAATTAGTAACAATTGGACAGATGGTTCAACTTTGCCTCCATATATATGTCAGCCTTATATTAGACCCGAACCGAAACCAATCATTTCAATGGCAAATAAGAGATCTCCTGAAGACGATAATATTGAGACAGAGAGTAAAAAGCTATCAAAGAAAAAGTTGAAACGTATGAATCGTAGTATCAATCATACAGATCGGGTCAGAGCTGTTAGTAAACGGATTTTATGCACATTATGTCCGAATCCAAAGGCAGAGAAATGTGATTATAATTTTTGCCGATCCTGTTGTCGCAAAAAGACTTTCGAAGAAACCCTTGACTGTACCGGTAATTATAACTTCGTTTATGTTTGAAATTTAATTAATTTATTATTCGCCGTCTTTTAGGTCATAAATTTCAAATGAAAGGTCGACTCATTAAGAAAATGCAAAATAACGATATATTAAATGATAATAATAGTAATAATACATAATTTATTTATTTGAAAACAATAAACATTTTTTGAAATTTACAATCTTTAATGAACTTAATATTAATTTTAATTATATTATTTTGGATTAATAATTATTTTATAAATGATAATTGATTATTGAGAATATAGATGAATAACAGAATAACTACCGTAAATGATAATATATATGCAATAAAATACAGTGTATGCAGTAATTAAATCAATGATACTTTTGTCTTTAATGTTAAATAACTAAAACTGTGTTTTACTGAAATGAAAAAAATGTATTGACTAGTAATACAAATATGTTGAGTAATTTTTGAAAATTAGTATTGATTTAATATAAAAATTGAAAGTTGTTATGAAAATAATTTGAGTACAACTTAACAGTATATGATTTTTAAATTAGTTTTAATTTCAGTTATATTAACAAAACAATAAGTTACATATCCATGTAATTGAAAACGAGGCACAAAAATGAACCTAAATTATATATTTATAATATAGATATATAAATATAAAGTATATTTAAAACTCGGGAAATAAATCTACAAATTATTACAAAATTGAGACAAATATTTTATAGAGTTGAGAGTAAATGTATAACTAATTTGACGATCATATCTTATATTTCAATTTTAATTTGTTAAATGAATGTTATTGTAAATCTAAACAAATGGTATAATATAAATAATATTTAATATTTATATGAAAACTAATTTTATATGAATATCAATATAATTATAAGATTTATATTTTAAAATGTATAATTAAATGTTTTTAAAAACTGAAAGTATACCAACAAAGTATAGATTTATTAATTTACAATAAATTAATAATCAAATGAATCAAATAATAATAATATAGATTATTAATAATAGTATAAAATGTAAATATTAGGTCTCATTATAAGTTTATTTTAAGAATTTTTACATTACTTATAATGTAAACTTTGTTTGATAGTAAAATATAAGATATGGTCGTAAAAGTAGTTATCCGATTAAAAAAATATGCACTAATTTGTGAACTTATTTTCCCGAAAATCATTATATTTTTAAAATATTAGACACTTTTATTTTTTTTAAATTTGTTTCCTATAATTAATAATATTATAACATTAAATCTAATATATATGTATATATAATAATTTATGTGTATATAATATAATTTGATAATAATTTTTAATATATAATTAGTTTTAAAAAATACTGTCTTAATCGAGAATTCGACAGAAAAATGTAAGAATATTTGTTACAATAGATCATATATGATATACATGTCATTTAAAATTATGTTAATATAATTTATAGTTTTATCATATATTTGAGTACAAACCACTATTTGAAAGTGATGTGCGTTTTTAAGTCATTTAATTTATTTATTTTCCAATTTATATATGAATTTATGACAAAACAATTTACGAAATTAAATCAATTATGAAATAAAAATTGAATCAAATCAACGATCGGACACTTTATCGCTGGTTTGGTGTTTGTCCAGCGGTTGCGTTAAGTACTCGATTGCCAGCATTCATGTGCTGTAAGTTATGATTATGATTGTGGTTGTGATGGAGTTGTACTCTACTATTCATTATATTATTATTAGTTGGCATTAGATTTGGTTGAGTGTAAATCAATGGGTTGTTTGAACACGAGTTGGACCTCTCTCTCAGTCCTTTGTTCTCAGCTGTTGTTGACATTTTTGAAAAGGCCAGTAATGTTTCGGGAAAGTTGGGTGGAGTGGCCGGGGTGTTGGCAGGAGTACACATCTGTGTAATCAATAACAAATGTCATCTCATTTTTATCAACAAAAAAAAAACAATAATATAATTTTATATAAATATTATAATTTAATCAAAAGTTCAGAAATTTATAACAATTTTGAGGTCATTTGTAATGTAATAATAAATTTATGTTTCAAAAATTAATATTAATAATACTGTATATAACTGGTTGTTTGCAACTGTTGTATATATATATATATATATATAGTATATTAGAGTATATAATATACTCATCATAAACACTGATCTATACATTAAATCCAGTTTTAAGACTTTTGTAATATCTGTCCAATGCTTTGATTGCTTAATATATTGAAACATATAATATAAACAAATAAATAAATAAACACTAGTTCTGGTGGTCGTTAACCTTATTTACTAATAAACTCATAATTTAGTATAAAAAATAATATCATAATAATAATAACAATAAGTATTATTATATTAAAACCTTATAAATGCTTGTATTTAAATAATCTCATATAAGATAAGACTCATTAACTGAGTTTTATAAATGATAACTACCTGTGTATTAATTTACAACTCATATAAAACATAAGTTTCATTTGCGATATTAATATTACTAAAGAAATTGTTATTAAAAATATGACATACACTGTGTAGTACACATACAGTACATTAGTTTATACAATATTTATACTATAGATTGTATGGTATCGGTTCACTTCAATAAGTTATTTACATTGAATTTTAATTTATAATAAAATTATGGTTTCGTGTAAATTATATAAACATTTCAAATACAACAGTAGTCAATGTATAAGTTATAAAAAGCATACAATGTTTTAAAGGCATAACTAAAATGCATTTATTTTTGTTATGGCTTAGCAAACGTTAAGATCTAGTGTTCAACCATTTCAAGGATAATCAATAAATTCAATAAACATTGAATGTATAGTACATTCATTACAGTCACTATATTGTAATAAATTATTATTAGATATTACTTTTAATAATTTATATTAAATAAAAAATATGCGTTAAATTTGATTCAAATAACTTATTAATGAAAGATAAAGGAAAATGAAAATAAAAAATTAAATTATAATAAAGTCACCACAAAATCAATAAACAAATGACAAATTATTTATAGCATAATTTAAAACAATTGGTATTAATTAAGATAATACTCACAGCATTGAAATGAGGGTTTGAATGACAGGCATTGGACTCCTGGAAGAACATACTTAAAGCCGTCTAAGACATCGAGGAATAGACAACAAAATTTTTAGTATTTAGACAATGGTTGACATATGATATGATTATGAGGCCATACCTCAAACTGCCAGTGCGTCTTCTGAAGTAATTGTATGGCCTGATCGCGGGCACAGCCGGCGGCCAAAACAAACTGATTGATCATCACTTGTTCACGAAGTGAATCCATTGATAAGATATCAATCAATAGTAATGTTTATAACAAAAACTAGGTTTACATTTACTTTAACCGTTAATATGGACTAAATTAGACTATTGATTGTTATATCAGTGACCAAATGTGTTATCAAATTGTCACCAATTAATGTCACCAACAAATCAATATACAAACAGTTGTTGTCTTTGTTTTGATGGCAAAGCAATTGTTTGTAAAAAACCACAACAAATATGTTGTGTTTATAGTGTTATAGTGTTTACAGTGTTTATAACATTAATTCTATTCGTCAATACTGTATATACAGTACTGTATAACACATAATATACTAAACATTGTATACAACAAAAAGCCTAATAATGTTGTCATTCAGTTGTACACCAAAACAATATAAAAACCAAATACTAGACTATAAACACATAACGGGTTCGGTTTGGGTCAGAGTTATAATACTCCAAACGCTTATAAATACATTATATTTGTAGTATTTGTCTAAATTTTATTCAATAAAGTTTAGATTTCAATAGATTTATGTTTTGAAAATATAAATATAATTATTTATTTTCAATGCTTTTATATTTATCTCATCTAATCAATGGTCGGATCGGTTAAAGTGTGATATTATTGCAATGTATTGAAGCATATGTCGAATGTAAACATAAGTATTGCGTTAACACATCACTAATGTGTGCGTCAGAGTCAGCCTTGACTTACAATTGGATCAATCGATTGATTGTCATTACAGTCAAAACAATAACATTATATATACTATACATATATAACGTTACAATATATATGTAATTATTATAAATACAAATTTGATTTAAATTGAAATAAATTTGTTTTAATTAAAAATAATCAATTAATTTACTAAACAATCAAATTTATGCATTAGTTTTGTTATATTGTTTGTGTGATAAAAGCAGACAAATGGTGTGTCATATGCTATATGTATGACTCATACAACAGTTGATGTGTTTTTGTTGACAAATGTATGATATATTGTATGCATTGTTGTTGTTGTCATTTGTTGTCATTTGTTGTCATTTGTTGTCATTTGTTGTCATTTGTTGTCATTTGTTGTCATTTGTTGTCATCTTTGGTCTAAAGGATGGAGTTGTCTGACATGTGGTACAATCAGATGGAGTACATTGAGACGGCTTCGGGCAATAAGGTGTGCCGTCGGTCAGTACTGTGCGGCAGTCAAAACATTATGTTAATGGGAAAGACTATCATTCAGTGTGAATGTATAATACGCGGCGATTTGGCTAATGTTAAGATCGGTAGACATTGTATTGTATGCACCGGTGCTGTCATTAGACCGCCATTCAAGAAGTTTACCAAAGGGTTTGTCACAAATTGTATTTATTTAATAAATTATTTAACTTATTGTCTCTAAAATAGTGTGGCATTTCTTCCGATGACTATCGGCGACAACGTATACATAGGAGAGGACACGATTGTCAACGCGGCGTCTATCGGCTCATATGTATATATCGGCAAAAATTGTGTTATTGGCAGACACTGTGTATTGAAGGACTGTTGTCTTATAGCTGACAATACAGTGCTGCCTCAGGGGACAGTTGTTCCCGCTTTTGCTATATATAGCGGTTCTCCCGGTTTGTTCACTTCAGAACTACCCGAATGCACTCAAGATGTTATGATAGACTTCACTAAAAGTTATTATCAACACTTCAAACCAAAAGCCAATTAGATTTTGTATTTATATTATATTTATTAAAATTTATTATTAAGTATTAAAATATATAACAATTATTTGTTTGGTTTAAACCATTTTGGAATCTTTTGTTGACTTTGACCCGAAACTGACATCTTTTCTGTTATCTTAGACTTAAGACAATCATTCTTTTGTAAGGATTCTTCTGTTTTACTCATTGTTAAAGAGTTTGTTGTTTTAGAGTCAGTTCGTGAATCTTTAGCCAACTTTGCCGCCAATTTGTAAGATGTAATACGATTCTTGAATTCTTCTTTAATGACTAAAGTGCTGGAATCTGATCCAAAGTGAATGAGTGCCGCCGGAACTAAGCCACAACTATATAGTGTTGACTCGGCTTTAAGTCGACATTTAGGAGGAGTAGTGAATAAATAAAAATTATTTGTTTTTACATAATTTGAGGCAATTTTCAAAACACTGGCCACTGTATCGTCGGGTTTAAAGATAGCCTGATATACAAGTTTGTCGTTTGGAAAACAAATGCGAACCACAACTGACTTATATCTTAGCATTCGCTCTCTTTCTCTCTTTTCTCTCATTTGCTTTGTTTCAAACATTTTATGTCTATTTTCCTGTCTTTAAAGTATAAATAAATCAACGATTGATTTAATTATAAACAATATTTAGACAATACTTACTGTTGTTTTTGTAGATCATTGAGAACATAAACCATATCATCTTTAGTTACTTCAAAGAAGTCATCGGGAAATTCAATTTCTTTCATTTTCGGTAAATCAGACATTTCAAAGAGTATGCCGTTATGATTGTCACCCAACTGTGGTGTAAATTGTCTTAATTATCAATTAATCAATAATAATCTATAATATTATTTCATAATATAAACGTTTACACACATAATTGATTTTTTCATTGTCATCATTAACATTATCTTTAGTTTCAACCAAATCGGTCTCCATTATCAATACCTAATGAAATTAACAAAATATTTTAGTTTTTATAGTAAATAAATACAGTATCATATAATTGAATAACATTAAATACAAGCTTTATTAATTGTCATCTTTATAAAATTTTGTTTAGTTAACAAATATAATAAAATTATATCAAAATAAAATCATTTTGACCAGAATAAAATATAGTTAAATTTATTTGAACTTAAAATTAATCACAAATGTCATGAAAAATGCAAACAATTTATGAGTCTATTAAATTGAATCTATAAAAATAAGTCTTGTCATGAAAATGCTGACAATCGTTGAAATGTCTAATAACTCTTCCAATTAATAAATGCCTTCCGTATGCTTCAGCATCAGTACGTTGTCTTGAAATGCCGGCCCTTATCAGCCAATCGACTAATTCATTGCCGCGAAACACTCGATAACTTATTTCATTAACTTTATGTTCAAAAACCAGATCATTAATACAGTTATACTTATGAAAGATATTGAATTGATTGCATATCTCTTTTGTTTCAGATTTAATTGACTCTAACGGCGGCAACAATATCGATGAATTACATGTATAGGATTGGTGTCTAAACAGTATATTTATCCGATGAAATACAGGACTCATTTCTAAACCGAATATAAGGAAAGTGATGACTCCCTGTCCGTAATTTAATAAAATATCCAGAAATTCAAGTTCAATGAATATTCCGGTTGGTCTTTCAGTAATAAGTTTTCCCATTGAAACAGTTAATCCAATTAACATCGACGGTAATAATGTTAACAAAAGAAATATATGTTGAGACAATTGATGAAATTGTAATACATTTTCGTTAATAATGTCATCATTTCGTGAATTTGTTAACAATGGCGTCACTTCATTGGCTTCATCCACGTGTTGACGATATTTGCGAATATTTGAAATACAGCTTTTCCTTCGTGTCTCCGAACAGTTGGCATTTTGACAAAACTCTTTAGTTGTAATAACCGATTCCAATAGGTCTTCCACTTCTACCAATTCATTATCATTTTGTGAATTAGAAGAACCCATAACTGGATTAGAAAACGTGCGAACCCTTCCTCCTCCCCCTCGTCTTAAATTTGGTGTTTGAATCAAATAGTCGGTATCGTTGGTCACTTGATGTTCAGATTCTTGGGTTTCAAACTCGAAATCTTCAGAATTAAGATTCAATGAATTGTATAATAACTTGCTTTTTAAATGTTGTTGAGTAATAAGTCCGACAATTGTTATGATAAGACAACAAATTAAGAGTAATACAGAAATATAAGCTTGACTTTTGCCAAATTCAAAATTTGGATCAATTGTCTTACTATTTGATAAATTAGGTATATATATAACCATTAAAACTAATATCACTGTTACAATTGCTGCCATATATGACATAATTGTGTGAATTTTAATCACATAACATAAGCTCTTCCAATAAAGTAATGCTAATGTAATCGATAGCATTGCTGTCCAAACTCTGGCTGATAATACTCCTCCGACTGCAAACACGTATTGTAAATAATAAATTAGATAAAAATGTTGGATTGAAGTCGAGTTATCCATATATTGCCATAAATAGCCTCCAATGGCAATCATAAGCTGTGAAATGGCTAATGCAATAGTGCACCGATGGGTAAGACTCTGCCATTTCTTACCGCAAATTAATACAAATATAGTCCATAATAAGCAAAAAGCACTGACAAGTCCTGAATAAGTCATGGTTTGTCCCAAATCACTGTGAAATGCAGTGTACGGTAAGCTTGCATTGGCTGACATTCTGATCATATTTGCCGAAACAAACATTAGTGGCGCCGATAAAACGGTAGACATAACCATTCCGGCAGATAGTATTGTCGATGGTATGCCTGAATCATATTGTAGTGCAAACAGAAAAGCTGTTGGCGCTGATGGAAATGTTCCGTAAAGAAACCCAAAATTACTTAATTCTGATGTTTGGTTGTCGTGTGAATCCATTATATTTTGAATAATAACTCGATTAAGAAGTGGTAAAATCAAAATCTTTGTCATCACCAATACTAATGATACCAATAGTATATAAGATGAAGAGGTAAATATCTTTAATTTTCCCACTAATTGAGTGCCCAATAAAAACAGTGCTGTCGCTGAAAACGCGTTGGACATCACATCTAATAGTGGTATCAATAGATCCGGTAGTTTATTACCAAATGTTATGTTCCATACGATTCCCAAAGTAGTCATTAATATTATGGGATTTTTCACAATTTGTTTCATTACATTAATCAATATATTCATAAAGTTATTAATTTGTAATCTCTGTCTTCGTAATTGTTTATCGATTTCAATAATAATAAGACCCAATGGATTGAGAAAAACCAATTGAATCGGTGCTAAAACATAGAGATATCCAGCAAATTGTGGATGAGTTTTGCCATACAATGAAGTCAACAGTGGATATCCTAAAGCAAAGTCATTGCTTTGTGTCGAAAATATGCCGAAGAGACCAGATTTGGTCAGATTTAATGGTTTTGTTAAAACAGCTGTTATGATGACAACCAATACAAAGATCACAGTTTTTGATATTAAAATACTGATCACAAAATACCAGTTTATGTCTGAGAGATCTGAAGTGGACAATGACTTAAATATAAGGGCCGGTAATGCAAAGTAAGTAACAAAAGAGCTCAGACCCGACTCCGATACAGCCGTTAACTCTAAACGACACGACATATAACCCATTAATATTAATATAAAACATTGTAATAAAACTGATGCCAAATCACTGACACCAATCAGTATAGACATATCGTCGGACATCTTTGACAACAATATTCTTCAAGAAATATATGATATGACAAACAAAATGTCTGATTACTACACTTGCGATCACTTATTATATATGATAAGAAAAACGATATCAAATGAAAAATTGTTTGAAATTTAATTAAATACAAGAATTTGTCGATTCATGTAAAGAATGTCAAGAATTTAATAAAATCCAAGAATTTATGGATATATTAATCAATAAATAAAAAGAAGAAATGACACGAAAAGGACAACTGTTTTATTCACGCAATGCTTATAACATTTGGCGCATGTCTTCAATGTCTTCACTGTTTTAATATATTTTCATTGAGTAATAGTATTAATATTGTACTCAAATTGTATTGTATTTTATATGATATATAGCTTTATATTACAATTAATTACAATCAAAGACATCAACACATGTTTGGACAAAACAATGACAAACTTATAGACAACTATAGGATCTAATGGTGACGTTAACCATATAAACGACTCTTCAATCAAATGCTTATTCATTAACAACAAAACAATTGTCAGAAAATGATTCATTCAATTCAATTAAATACAAACTTTCTATTATTTATCATAATATAAGACAATACAAAACATTTAGTCTCACCTCTCAATAGCACTGGTAGTGACACTACAGTAGATGACAATTGATGTATAAGTTATGAGTACTGATGGACAGGGATTAGATGGACTAACAGTTGTTAGCAATTGATTGATTGATTGATTGATTGATTGATTGATTGATTGATTAATTGATTGCTTTGACAAACAAAAACACAAACAAAACATTGTATTAGTAATACCTATAGTAATAGTCATGAGTTTTAATCACAAAAACAATTGAAAATTCAATGCAAACACTAATCACACAATAATTGAATGCAATTTATATGACTCACAGTTGACCCCAAAGTGACCCAAATGTGAGCACAAGTAATGAGACATTCGTTTTGAAAAACTATTATTTATTTATAAATTATAATACATTTATAATTCTATTCGAAAATCAAATGATAGAAACATAGGAATTGCTGACACATTTTGGGCGGAGATTTGACAAACATATGAGTCATTCGATTGGATGTTTGGTTTTGAATGTTTTGAACAGTGAAGTGAAGTGAAGGTCGAATGAATGAATGCATTGATGTATTGATTCAATCATTGAATGCATTAATAGTTTTAACTGTTTGTCTCGTATTTCAAAATCAATTGATAACTAAATTAAGACTCAATTTGTCTGTTAATTGTGTTATTGATTTGTGTGATCACTATTACCACCGATTAACAAGTGATGGCCGACTCTACCGATAGCCGTAGTTCTGGCGATACTGTGATTCAGGTATGAAATATAATGCAACTAATCGTTTGATTGTTAAATTAGTTTTGTTTGACAATCGCTTTGTTTTGTTTGCGAAGAACCAATTGAAGAACCATTTGAAAGACTGGAAGCATTTGGTGGTTAAGTTGTATTCAATACTTATATGGGAGGCGTCAGACATCTATCCGCTGGCCATCGCAAGTGTTGTCTCAACAATATTTCTGTTAGTAATGATTATAATATGACAAATGATTTGATTGACGTTTTTATTAATTGTCACTCATTTAGTCTTATTTGGTATTTGGATACATCTATATTGACCACATTGTCAGTCATAGGAATCGTGGCCACAGTTATGGATTACGGACTGCCGATTGTCAATCACAGTCTATTTAATCCAAACAAATGGTATGTTTAAAACAAATTATTTTCTTTAGTCTATTAATTCAATTATTGAACGATTATCTAAATTTTTATGTCAAAGGAGTGCATCAGATGAGGCAAAATTTGAGACGATATGCACAGAGTTGGTCAACAACTGGACTGTTGTAATCAAAGCTTATAGTCAATGGCAAAACACGAAGAACTCTAACCCGAAGCTCTATTATGCGGTTCTGTTGTCTACTCTATTGAGTGTCAGTTGGATCGGTAATGTTGTCCACAATCTTCTGCTCACTTATCTATTGGTCGTATTTGTGGCGCTCTTTCCGGGACTCAAACACAGAGGACTTATCGATAAATACTTGTCGGTTGCCATGAGTTCTGTTTGTAAACTAAAGCGTAACTAATTTCTCGATTTAACTCTTATTTAATTCACTCAATACTTCACTTTTGTCTCAATTTTTAAAATTATTTATTTCGAGACTAAATTCATTTGTCAAATAACTAGATATTATTCAAGAGATGTTTTATTTAATTTTTATAAGTTTTGTTTAACTAATTGATAGATAAATCAATTAGTTAACTAATTTAATCCAATTTACTTATATATATATACTGTACGTTAATAATTGATTGATTCAAACAAATGTAAAGCCAATTAATTAATGCATGCCTTACGGAGTGTTTCATAAAAAAGTGTCATTTAAAGTATTATATTATTGTATTTAAATGATATTATATTTATAATAAATATTTATTGATTATCTGCTATTTTTATTTCTAAAAAAATATTACAATATAAACGACTTGATTTAAAAGTATACTATCTTTTAAAAACATTGATAAAAGTATCGGTACTGATCTCAATATTACCAACTCTTTTGAGTCGTGCCTTTCCCTCTGCCTGTCGTTTCAATAACTTCTGTCTTCGGGTATCATCGCCTCCGTAAAGATGTTGTGTAACATCTGATCAAACAATGGAAAAATTAGGTAATTATTGTGAAATATATTTTTTAAAAACTAACCCTTTCTGAAGGCTTTGACGTCCTCTCGAGCGATGATCTTATTTCCGATGACCGCTTGAATCTTAATTTTAAATTGTTGTTTCTGCAAATGATCCTTAAGTTTGGTACACATACTTCTACCAACAGATCGGGCTTTAATGGTGTTAACCAAAGTTGACAGTTCATCGACTCGTTTATCATTAAGCAATATATCGAGTTTAACTAATTTAGTACTTTCATAGCCACTGTCCTCGTAATCAAATGAGGCGTAACCCGATGTGACTGACTTTAAAACGTCGTAAAAGTCAACAATAATTTCACTCAAAGGAAATCGATATTGAATTAAAAGCCGACTGTTATCGATATAATAGGAGTTTAATTGTACGCCACGTCTATCGAGACATAGATTATTAACAACATTTAAGTATTGGTCGGGTGTTATGATAGTCCCGGTAGTCATCGGTTCATAATATTCGCTAATTATGTTAACATCTGGTAATTTGGATGCATTAGTTATAACGAGTTCTTCGGCACCAAAAATCTTAATGTTTTTTTCTCCCCTTATTTTAACTATTAAATTACGCTAATATTAGATATTTAAATTCAGTTTAAAAAAACATTTAGCCAAACCTTTATAAGGAACACTGGGAGCTGTGATTACTACCTGTGCATCAAATCTAATATTTAGAATTAGATTTTTAGATAATAATAATAATAATAATAGATATTAAAAATAATTAATAAGACTAACTCATCATCAAGTCGTTGACAAAAGACTTCCATATGAAGTAAACCGAGAAAACCTAATCTAATAAAAAAAAATAAAAACTTTAAATCGATATATAATTCAATTACAATCATTACCGAAACCCATTGCCTAACGCCGGGTGCGACTCTTTCTGTATATCGACCCCATTATCATTAAGTATTAACTTATCAATAGCTCGGGCCATATCATTATAAGCTGACCGTTCGCATGGGTAGACACTGGCAAACACCATAGGTATTGCCTTTTGAATTTGTGTCACACATACAGAGTTATTGTTTGTAATATTATCGGCACTACTTTGCTGTATAATATCTCCGACATTGACATCTGTGTGATCCTGAATATTGGCCTCAATAACACCTACCTGTCCACTATAGAGACAATCAGTAGACACTTCATTTGGGTGTAAAATACCAATTTTTCTTATGGCATATACTTTTTGATTTGAAGATATTGTGATATTATCTCCAACTCTAAGACACCCGTCTATGACTCTAATAAGTAAAATAATTCCTCTAAACTTTTGATGCCATAAATCAAAGATAAGAGCTCTTAGCGGACCATTTGTGTTGGCCTTTGGCGCCGGAATTCTTGAAATTACTTCATTGAGTAGTTGCTCGACACCTGTTCCCAGTTTTGCAGATACTTTCAATATATCACTACTATTAATATCAAACAGTTTGTTCATCTGTTGTGTCACTGAATCTGGATCAGCATTCTTCAGATCAACTTTATTGAGAACAGGTATTAAAGTCAGTTCTGATAGGAGGGCGTAATTGAAGTGTGAGATTGTCTGTGCCTGTACTCCACTGTTGGCGTCCACCAAAATGACAGCTCCTTCACAGGCGGCCACTGATCGCCAAACTTCATAACTGAAGTCCACGTGACCCTTAAGGACATACTGTTATAATGACTATCATTTACCGAAAACACATTACCGGAGTGTCAATCAAATTCAACAAATATGAAGTGTTGTTGTAGTGCCACACCATTGAACAGGTCTGTGCCTTAACAGTGATACCCCTTTCCCTCTCGACATCCAATTTATCCAAATATTGTTTTGCATTTAACTCTTTCGGTATAGTTTTGGTCACTTCAAGCAATCGGTCGGATAAAGTGGTCTTCCCGTGATCGATGTGAGCGATGATACAGAAGTTGCGGACCACATCTGGTGTATAACACTTGAGATCTATCTAAAAGAGTGGTCAAACACAAGACACTATCAAATACTTTGTACTAAAAAGTTTGGTAATAAAATCATTGCAAACAGTCTTCTCTTTGGCCGTTATTTTGCTAATTGGATCCATCTTTGGATCATTTTTTTGGTCTGAAAAGTGATTTAATGATTGATGAATGACTGTCCGAATATTGAATGATATCCGAAGATATTTCGGACATAATTTAAACAACATTTCATCGGATAATAGTTTAATCAGACAATAGTTTTAAAGTTAAATTAAAAACATTATTAGTTTAGATGTTTTGCAAAACATTTTTCATTTAAATTTCAATTTCATATTCAATTTTGGCGTCAAATATAAAGTTATTTATTTCATATCATATTTGAATATATTTTTAATTGATTATCTAAACATATAATTTATAAATTCATATCTATAAGATACTATTTATAAGATTTTAAAATTATTTTCTTCATAAAATTTGAATAAATCTAGTGTTTAAACAAAATGTCTTTAAAACCTATTTGTTTGAAACATTTATTAATAAATATTTAGATTAAAGTTAATTAATTGATACTTTAAAGTTTTATCATTGAGTTTATAACTTTAAAAATAATGATTTATTATTAAGCATTAATCAATTAAATTTTAAGTAAATAATTTAAAAATAATTAATTGTTTACACTAGTAGTTAATAATATTACAGTTATCGGTAATAGTTTGTTACACAATACTGTCTATTATATTAAAATTATATAAATTTTTAGCGCGTTTATAAAAATAGTAATTTTTAAATAATAATTAAATTATTAATTGTATTATTTAATTAACGGTTAATTTAAAAAATCATGTATTATTACACTTTAAATATTTAAAAAAAATAAAATTATTGTTCTCGTGATTTACTGACAAAAATTTAAAATTCAATTTTAAATATTCATTATTACAATCAAAACTGTTTTGCAAATTATTAGAAGAAGTAATTATTCCTCGAGTTTTGTCCATATTTTCTGCATTTTTTAAAATCAAATCACAAGTGAAAAATGAGTAAACACTCAAAGAAGTCGATGAATGTGGACATCGCGACTGCAAAGATTGGGTTCATCGGTGCCGGAAGAATGACCGAATCATTGCTCAATGGTTTTGTCAATTACGGCAAAATAGAGGCCAGTCGTCTTCATGTGGCCGCTCCGACCACCAAAAACTTGGAACGACTCAAACAACAGTATTCAGGCCTTCATATAACCAAAAGAAATTTGGATATCTTTGCCAAATATGGCTGCAATATTGTCTTCATTGCAGTGCACGGCTCAGTGATCCGCAACTGTTACAAACAGGGCGGCGAACGTCCCTTTCCGTTGACCACTAATTTCATTCCCAATATGAAGAAACCACTCTTCATCCTCTCGTTGGTCACGGGTTTCACTCTCAAAGAGATCAGTCAATGCCTTCTGAATCCCGAACATCCGGAGAAGTATTTGATAGAAATGCACAGAATTGTCGTCAACTGTGCGGTGGCTTATGGTCTGGGCATCTGTGCTGTTGATGTGGAACCGGACAGCAAAAAGATTGCCGAACCTATCAGAGGATTGCTGTCAAAAGTGGCAAAATTAGAGTTCGTACCCGAAAGTCAAATGGACGCCGCGTGTGCCGTTTGTGGTGCAGGTCTGGCCTTTAGCTACTATTTCATCGCTGCTATGTCTGACGGCGCCACCAAAATGGGACTCTCCAGAGATATGGCCACAAAGTTCGCCGCAAAGACTGTTCAATCGGCAGCGCAGTCGTTGCTTGAATCGGGAAAGAATCCAACAGAACTTCGTGACGACGTGTGCTCACCGGCCGGTCCGGCTATCTATGGTATCCATGTGCTCGACAAAGCTGATTGTGCTTCAGGTGTGGCCGCAGCCGTCGAAGCCGCACACAAGAGAGCCGCCGAATTGGCCAAAGAAGGAGAAAAATAAACTAAGAGTAGTTAATACAAGACTTAAGACTTTACAATGTTTTCACAATCAATTCAACCCAAAGTCTGTTTCGTTGTATTAAATAGTAATCAAATGTAATAAAAAAAATTTCACTGAATTTGTATTTAAATTTCAATTTTTATATCCATTAAATAAATTGGCAGCAAATGAATTGTTTTAAATAATTTTCATCTAAGTTATGAAATTTATATTACAATAACTTATTGTCAATAAACATGTAATTTTTTAGACAATTTGTAAACATTGTAAACAAATGTAAATATTTAAACAATCTTTTGCTTTGAAAAAATAATCTTTTCTAATGTTGACAATTATAATCTTTTTTATGTAAATAATTATTATTATTAATGCAAATTTAGTATAATATACAGTACAATATATACAGGTAATAGTATATATATGTATAGTACAGTATAGTTTTATATATCTTAAAAATTAAAAACAATTTCATTTGTTTAGTGGCCATTTAAACGGCATTAATAATGCATTTAATAAAATTTAAATAAAATGGCAATTAATAATATATAGAATTTCATTGAATTATTAAAACAACCCATTTTGTGTTTTCACAAAATACTTGATTTAAAATCAATTTAAATAAATGACAATTTTTCTACACTATTATTACGGGTACACACAATAATATTAAGTGATAACATATTTAATAATTATAATAATAATATATACTTATTCTATTGAATTTTTAGCTACAATTTAATTATTAATAGCGTTAAACTTATTGAATGGTTAATGAATCAAATCAATGAGTGAAAGTGAATAGCCTTTTAGCTATTGTATCGTAATATAACATAAATTTAGTACAATATTATTAATAATACAAATAATAGGATAGCATTTCATTATTGAAAAACTAATTGATTCATAAACAAAACATTCAAAGCATTTTCATAATAATATACATTAAAATATATAATAAGTGATGCATTCATTATATATAATGTTGGATTGTTGTCATTAGTTAATACATTTAACTCCAGTTATATTTATAATTGTTAGCTCCTGTTCCCGAATTTTTGTGAGACTGAGATATAGATCTCTGTCCTGCAACTCCCGGCCCACTTGTCTGCGAGACATCGTTTTGAAGCGATGACATAGTGTGTAAAGACATGGCTTGTTGTGAATGAGGTAACACATAGGGAGCGCCGTATGTCGACGACATATTGCCCGCTGATTGTGTTCCGGCTGTCAGATTGAAGGCAGGGGTTGCCGTTTGAAAGCCCTGTTTATCATAACTCTGTAAATATATACATTTTATTATAATTATTATATAAATTAATAATAATTAAGTAATACTTTATTTATTTGCGAATGTGATTTGCCATAAATAGATGTATTTCCAGAGGTCAAGTCCGATGCATTGGAACCACTCATGCCTTTGTTGTGTTGTTGCACTGATTGTGGATAACTTTGTTTAACATAATCCTGGTTTTGAGCCACACCTGAAATGGAATCGTATCCAGAATTGTAAGAATGAGATCCATATGTAGTGCTAGCCTTAGCAAAAGCATTGCCACCTGAGCCGGTACCCTGATGTTGAGCCACAGGATAAAGGGGACCGGCAGTGGGATAAATGCTCTGTGCGGGCATCATATTAATGCCAGGCGCTAAATAAAACCCATATCCCGGTGGAAAAGTGTTAACAAACGTCTGATTGTGTGAAACGCCCGTTTGACTCGTCGATACCGGTATTACTTCATTTTCAGATCCGCGACCGTACTTCACATCTATATCACAATATAGGAATAAACTATATATTATAATATTCTTTCAATTTTTTTAAATCAAATCCTATACCTTGTGTGCCGTACGGACCAAAATTGTGTTCGCGAGCCGTCGGTTGAAATTGTAAGTCATAAGGAATACCCATCGGATAAATAGGAACTCCTGTGTTCTGAACAATATAAGGAGTACTTAACACAGGAGTAGCGGCAACACCGGGAGGAACATTATGGACACCTTTTCCAGCTATAAATAATTATAATTATTATTTCATTACTTTATCAATATTAACAAAATTAAAAGACTTACTCGCAGACAATGTATTTTTCAAGACATTTGTGGTAACCGTAGAATTAATCATTCCTAAACTACCGACAGAATTGTTGGTCACATCATATTGTTTTTGTTGTGGATTCGTATCCATATCTCTTAACTTTTGATTGGAACTATTGGATGTATTGCCAATTGCTGTACCAGAGAAGTTTGTTGAATAATTGCCATAAGATTGACTGTTTGTGTAGGGATAAGTTGAAGAACTGGTCGTTGAATAGCTTGAGTTATAGGTATTATCTGATGAATATGTGGTCTTATAATTTGAGGTAATGTCTGTCGAGCTAACGGTCTGTTGCGGCGAAACAGAGGAATAATCAGATTTGTTGGTTCGGTCGAGTACTTTGTGCGCATACTGTCCAACACTTGACTTGTTGTGATCAAGTAGTGTATCGCCAGTAAGTGATTGATGTCCGAGCACTGAGTTCTGTATGATTGAAGAAGAAACCACTTTATTGGCGGAATCGTTGATATTTGTGTTGGAGGGTCGGTATGTATTATCAGTAGACTGTGTTAAGATGGAACTGCTCGACAGTGAATTAGTTTCGGACTTTTTCTGTTTATTCACATGACTGACTGCTTCTTGGAATACGGCGTTAGTATCAGAACTCAATGAAAACTGGTTACTATCGGAACCAAACTCAAGACTTCCAAAATGGACACCCAATGCGGCAATAGTATCGTTTGATGGCATCTCGACAGCTGATTCTGGTATTTTTGAAGGTCTCGTTTGTTTTATTCGCGCCGTCTTATTGGTCATAGAAATGTTTTGAGGGTTAGTCAGTGAATCTAAATCCCGTTCATTAGTGGACAATAAATCAGAATTATTATTGTTGTAATTAGATGAAGAAGTCAGTCCAACGAGTGATTTTATGCTTTCAGTCGCCTGTTTATTATAATGTGAGAACTGATTCAAAGATGATGTTTGACCAGCATTTGACTGTTGTATTTGCTGAAGAAGTGTTTGACCGGCGGCTACGTTCGCATTACGCGATATGTTTGCCGATAATAATGAACTCATTGATTGTTGATTAGAATCAACGCTTGATTTCGGCATAAATTGCGTTAAATTAGGATTTTGGTTGTTTTGAGACAATTTCGATGACATTTTGTCTCTCACTTCTATCTCTTCCTTTTCAGATATCTTAGTGCTCGGAGTAAACACTTTGGTCTCCATGTGCTATACAAGTCAATGAAAAATTTATTATAGATAACATAAGATATGCCGGTAATAGCAAAATGACTTACATTTGGATCCCAATCCTCTTCACTCCAGTCTTCATTAGTCGCAATGTCAGACCAGTTGCCGACAGTCATTGTATTAACAGTTAAATTGGCTTTATTTGACGTTTCATCAGCGGTACTATTGGTCCACGTGTCTATGGAGTTAGGAAATCCATCGTTGCCCTGTAAACCACGGTTTTGAAAGGTACGTGACCCCCGACCTGAACCACTGAAAGCTCCTCTATTGCCGCCTCCCCGACCTGAACCGCGTCCACGACCTCTCCTTTCATTTCGTTTAGGAGGCGCAGACATGTCTGATAAAGACCTATTTGTTGGTTGTTGTGAACTATTAAACACACCGATACTTTGGTCATCCGATGGTTGTCTATCACCAGAATTTCTGTTTTCCTTAAATCCCGGTCTTCCTCGTTGACCTTTGAATGCCAAAGCTTTCTGTAATCTCGGAGGTCCTCCTCCGCGACCACCACCGACTCGATTGGATTTACTTTCTGATCGATTGTTCGATTGCTTGGCGTCTCTGTTGTCCGATTTATTATCACGACTGTGGTCTGGCTTATGATTTTCATCATTTGCGGAATTGGCTGCACTTTTGGGAGGTTTCTTCTTTTTGCCGGTCGATCGCCACTCAGTGTCGAGACTATCGCCTTCTAGTATCATATCAACTGCTTTGGAGACATCGTTATCGCAGTCATGAAGTGCTACCACAGCGTCATCACGTGAAGCACCCGTCAACTCAACTATTTGATCAATTTTGGCCTTAATATCGTTGTCATCCATCTTGTCATTCATCAGATTTGCTATACGGATCTGTTCTGCCGTTGGCTATTAAATTAATAAAAATTAAAACATTAATAAAATCTTATAATAAAATAACATTAATTCAATAAATACCTGTAATTTGTGATCAACTTTTTGTTTATCAGAAGTATGGTTACTCTGATTATTATCATTAGAGGCGGTACTGTTGACCACATGATTGCTTTTATTTGATTGACTTTTTTTGTCTTTATTTTGCCGCCGCTGTTGACCACCAGCGGCCGTAACACTTCCGATAATTGAAGTCATGGTTTGATTTGATACCAAATCACTTATTTAGACGATGTCTTCGTTAATAGAAATACACTGATCTCTCGATTTATTTACAATCAAATGCCAACACTTTGTTGTCAGTTATGTACAAAAAAGCCAAACCTTATTAAAGACAACAATATTTTTGGTTAATTAACAGTTAATAGCATTCAAATAATTAATGAAATCATTATTAATTAAATGAAAATTAAGCAAAAAATTAAATCAAACGTTTAGTCATTGATTGACTCAAATGTTGTGTAAATGCAAAATGAAATGCATTTTACATTTGATTGCATTGAAAATGCATTGAAATTACATTGAATTCAATGAATGAAATGCGCGTCACTTAACAAACAAAGGCATTCAATATAACATATAATACATAACACACTCAACACACACACCGACACTCAACACACACACTACACATACCGGTGCCACACACCTGACCATTACTGACCATTAGTATGACACCCGATATGACTATTATCGTCAATGACTGTCAATATAATTAAATGTAAACATAATTACCATTTGAATAAACAATTTACAAATTGAGCCAAACTGTGAACACTTGTCGCACACCAACACAACACTAATTACGTGTCAAATATATGAGTCAATTGAATGCAACCAATCATTTGTATGCATTAGACTAGTGTTGTATTTAACTTAAACAGTGATGCAGTTTAAGTGACTCATCAATTGAGTTGTTATGAGAGTCAATACTCAGTCACTCATAGACTCATTGATTGAATGCAAAACACTATTAGGTTTTGACATTCAAATCAAGACTTGAGATGACATTCGTGTCCATTGATTGACTGTTATGAGTGATCCAAGAAGTGATTCGAGTGAAGACATCTCGATATATGAAACACCCGTCACATCGCCAGTCAATGAGTCGCTGATTGATTCGTCTCTTTTTGACAGTCAGTCCGTCGATCTGTTGGACTCATTGCGCGCTTCGGCCGCCACTGACTCGACAATCCGTCCATCTCTTTATAATTTATATAGCAATACATTAAACGAGTCGTCAATGTGGCAGACAAGACAAATGGTGACCTCAAATGATCGGTTGGACACAAATCGGTTGACCGGTTATCAGCTGTTAATGAGATATCTGATGGAACTGGAGAACGACCACTTGGAAGTGATTGGCATTGAACAACAAATGCAAACATTGAGTCTTAAGTGTCGCACAATTAGGGAAAATATGACCACAAAAACCAATTCAATTAAAACTATTATCACTGAAATGTCATACAAACCGAAACAAACTACACAAAAGCAAACACAAACTGAAGATATCAGTGATTATGAAATTAGTTTACAAAACTGTTTATCTAATAATAAAACAATTGACACAAAACCAATCATTTCGGTGATATCTTCAGCATCTGAACGTAAAATTCGTGTTAAGAGTGATTCTCAATCGGAAAGTCAATTGTCTTCAATACAGTCTCTTAGAGTAAATGCACACAACTTTTAGTTTTAAGACATATTTAATAATCAATTATTTTTGGCATTTTATTAGGGATTATCCGAACGTACGAAACAATCCTTACATCGCTTACCCGCTCTGGTCAAAGGTTATCTTACCCGAAGACTTATGAAAACAGAAAAAGTTTTACAAATTATCGAAACAATCAAAGAGACGACACAACTGCTGACCACTTATCGCAATTTATCAACGAATAGAAAGATTACCGCCGAAGATATTAGTTTACACAAGAGATTGATTATTCAATTAGAGAACAGTTGTCATGACTTTTATGATATATTCTTTAATTATCCCAAATCGGCACAAATGGCACTAATTAGTCAATCGCGACAACACATTCTCGATCGACATTTCCGTATGTCATCTGTTTTATCAAATTCTACGAATAAATCTCAACAGAGCTTTCGTGTGTCTTCAGTGACTAAAAAAGTTTTGGAAAGAAAGACAAAAAAGATGAAAACAGACTCTATTTCTTCAAAATCAAGTTCTGCTCACAAATAGTATTATAATTCAAAGTATGGTATGTTTTATGGTTACCGGTAACAATAAATATCGGTAATAAAGAAATTATCGGATCTTAATCGTCAACTAAATTTTATTTACCGGTAATTTTATTCAATACATATCAACATTTTGTGCCAATCGATCTCAAAGCAAAAAATAACTCAAATTTGAAAATAGTATTTTTATAAATAATTTTTTTATAATATTGATTTTGATTATAATTATAATTTATTATATATATTTATAACTCCAATATTTGATATTATATAATATATTTAGTAACAAACTTTATATTGTATTTTATACCTATATTTGTGATTTTATTTCAATAAATTAACATTACATTAATATTTTATTTAATGAATAATAGAATATTTTTAAAAATATACTATCGGTAAATATATTACAACTATTATGGATATACTGTACTTAATATCTCTGTTTTAAGATATCTAAAATTTATGAGATTATTTGCAATTAACTTTATATTGTATACAGTGTGTATGTATGTAATTTATTTATTATTGATTATACAGTAATTTAAAGTGCGTTACCAACAAAATCTCATTTTAAAATAATTTATTTTGATCATCAATAAAAATTTTAAAACTAATAATAAAACTTTCAGATACAGTAGTATTAAATTAAGTGAAAAACTAAACAAAAGTGAAATTGTTGGCTACTATGCAATTGATTTAGTTTTTAAATAAGATCGAGTGAGTGAGTGAGTGAGTATATATATATATATATATATATATATATATATAGGAGTGATTGAGTGAGTAAGAAATAAAGAAGAGAGAGAGAGATTTGAAGTTATTTGTTATATAGTGTTTGGTTTTAAAGATGCATTGAATCGGTTAGTATTGATAAGGTATCCCATAATAGAAATAATTGAATGTTTCTTTTGCAATATGTTTGGTATGTCTTTGCCATCTCCTAATAGTTGTAGTGTTTGGCGCTTTGAAAATCAGGTTCATTTGGACGGACAGTGCCTAAAGCTATATAATTTAGTAGTGCCAGTGGGCTCAGGTAGAGTCAGGCAGTCAGGCTCTACAGCTTTTATCTAAGCTGTCATTTAAGCAATGTTAGAGTCTGTAGAGTGAGGTCGTCATCGATGAGGCACTTCTTTTCACAGGTAGATATCCTTTATAACACTTCACTACAGAGCACAGCCATCCAACCAATGCCTTTCCCCTTAAGATTCGGTGCCTTTTAGCTGACTTTGCATTTCTTACATCAATTCACAATATGGTCGGCGCTTAGAGCTGTACCTCATATTAGGGTTTTTGCAGTTTTGAAAATTTGCAAAAATATAAATATGATTTTATACTATTAATTATTTCCTAATATAACAAACTATATAAACATTTAGTATCAATGTTTTGTTTTGACAATTAAGTGTCTCATTTGTTTAACACCTGATTTGTGTTACAATAACTTTAGTGAATAGTAATACAAGTGAAACTATTGTGTGATTATAGTGATGGCAACTGCTGTCGGACTTTCAAAAGTATTTATTTTAGACAAATATTTTACTGAGGTTTGTCTTAAAACAATATTTTATTTTCTCAACAATAATTGTATTATTTTGTAAATACTTACTTGTCTTTTACTAATAATTAGTTAACAAAGTATTGGCAAACTGAACGACAACTTCAAGGTATGAAAATTATTACTATTAAGTAATTTATATTTAAAAAACTTATCAAAACTTATCAAAACTTATTACTTAATTATACAGTAGATATTCAAATATAGCTACACTAGTAATATATTGATACTATATATAAATTTATATAAATATTAATATTTAAGTTTTATTTTTATATTGTTAAGTTAATAATTTATTTTCTATTATTTAAACTCAAATTAATATTCAAAGTTTCTATAATAAATTTATATAAATAAGCTCACGATTTATTTTTTATATCATATAATCTATTGAATATATATAATATTAGTGTTTAAAGATGTGATAATTTAATTTTATATCATTAGCTGATAATAAAGTATAAAATAAATAAATTTAAAAATATATATTTATTGATCAGATGCCACATCCAATGAAGCCGTTCATCTTCAGCAACAACTTAAAAACTTAAGTTCAGAGTTGGTTACACTACGGACCAGATTAAGGATATCACCGGTTGAACCAAATGGCAATCCTAATGAGCGTATGTATTGTAAATGTTTATCTTAACTATTAATATTATAATAAATATGGGTAAATTATTGTATTAATATTAATATTATATAACATTTTAATTTATAATAATTTTAGTTATTTAAAAAATTAATTAAAAAATAAGCTAACTTTAATTTTTTTATTGTTAAAAGTAATACAGTATAAACAAAGTAGAATTACAGTATAAAATTTTATAGGTATAAGATTTAATAATTTACTCTCTAATAGTGTTTATACAATACATAGTTATATGAATAAAGGAAAGACTGCAAAAACTAGATTTTACCAAATATTATACTTCAAATATGACATAATAAATATATAAATTATTTATAATTTATAAATAAAAATTCATTGAAAATTCATTAATAGAGGCATTAAAGCCCTGTTCGCCATCAATGGGCAGTAAAACTCGGAAACAGGAATACACTTATAATGAAGTCAATGATTTGATACACTTATTGGGTCCGCTGACTGAAGATTCACTGCTTCGGGCACTTCACTCCAGGTTTATGGCCAATCAATATTATGTGAGTTTATATTATTTATTATATATATTTTTAATATCATATTTGTTGACTCATTATATTTTTGTTAATTAACAATTTTAGAAAAATTTTGCTTGTGATTAAATATTTGCTTGCTTAGCCTAATATGATTAATAACATAAAATCTTATTATTTAATTAAAAATATTGATTATACTCTTTATTATGTTTAAAATTTATAAATCTTATTTACAATATTTGAGAATAACTCATCAATTTTATTGGCAACTTTAAATTTTATTACCGGTAAAAAATATAATTTTAAATGTTACCCGAATACTCTATTTAATGCATTATACTGTTTGCATACAAAATATAAATTGTATAAGTAATTAAATTTTTTAGTATCACTAAATTTTTGTTTATTTTCGCATTTATTTAAATATAGAAATAAAATTATTATTATTTTTTCATGATTTAAATCATTTTTAAATATCTAAACAAAACAAAAATATAATACTTGTCTTTTGATAGATTGTCATTTCTTATAATTGTAAAGACAATAAAAAATATTATTTTGCATTTATAGACAAATGTTGGACCTGTTTTGTTGTCAATAAATCACTTAAAGGACAGGAGATCCGCTTTGACATTAAACAGCACTCATATGGAGGCTCTTGAATGCACACAATTATTACGAATAGTTCACGAAGCGGTCCGTCAGCACAATGAGACCGGTTATCCACAGGCTATCATCTTAAGGTATCAACACATCTGTCACTTGTATTGATTTTTTTTATTAAACTAGAATTGATTTTATCATAACTTTCAGTGGAGTGAGTGGCAGTGGAAAGACATACTCATCAATGATTATATTGAGACAACTATTTAATGTTGCGGGCGGTGGACCCGAAACGGACACATTTAAGCACTTGACCGCCACTTTCACAGTATTAAGAAGTCTAGAAAGTGCTAAAACTCAACTTAATTCTGAATCTAGTCGTTTGGTGAGTTGGGATCAGTTTGCTTATCAAACAATCTCTGATAATTTATCTCTAATTTATTAAATGAAACTCATTTATCAAATTAGGGACATTTTATTGAAGTTCAAGTGACTGATGGGGCTCTTTATCGGACAAAAATTCATTGCTATTTTCTCGATCAGGTTTTTTTATATTAATTTTTAAAACTATTTATTTTATTAATTGTTTTAAATGTTTATCTATGAATTTCAAATGATAGTCAAGAGTTGTTAAAACATTGCCAAATGAAAAAAATTATCATATCTTTTATCAAATGTTGGCCGGTTTGACACCAGATGAGAGAAGTATAGACTTATTAATAACAGAATTGTATATTAAAATTAACAAAATATATAAAATTTATTTTATATATTCAATTTGATAGCAAAACTCAATTTAGACGGAATGACAGTTGAATCGCTTCAGTATTTAAATAAAGGAAATATTGACTGTAATGATGAAGAGGATGCCATCAGATTTGAGGCCTGGAAAGTATGCTATTATTTATATTAAATTATTTTAATATCAATTAATGTTATCATATCATTGTTAATGTTAATTGATTTACAATATAAACCATTTGTTAGTCATGTTTGTCAGTGTTGGGCATACCATTCTTGGATGTGGTCCGTGTTTTGGCTGCCGTCCTATTGTTAGGAAATATAACATTTAATGAAAATCAAAACCCAATCGATTCAAACAATGATTGTAAACATAGTTTTAGTAATGAAGTGAAAGCTGTGGCATCACTTCTAGGAGTTTCCAGTGTTTCTCTTTATAGAGGATTCACCACAAGAACTCAACAAAATAGAGGACAATTACTGAAGTCTCATCGCGACTCTCAAAGTGTATGTCGTTTTTTGGTTAATTTGTTTGCAAATTATATTATAAATGAATGTTTAAAATTGATGTAATCATAGGCATCGGCCACAAGAGACGCATTTGCCAAAGCACTGTACTGTCGAACTGTGGCTACAATTATAAGAAGAGCCAATAGTTCCAAACGAATTGGTTCTTCTTGTGGTACAATCAGTTCTGATAGCAACGAATCTATTCATAATCACACTGAGACAGGAAGTCATCACACATCCAGTATTGGTATTAATATATAATTAACTTTATATTTATCATAATATTGTTTGACTTAAACTTTGTATTAATTAATATGTAATGTTAGGATCAAATGGTGCCAAATCACATAAATCAATGAATGTACTCAATTCTGCTGTAAGACATGCAACCGATGGCTTCATTGGTATCTTAGATATGTTTGGCTTCGAAGACGCAAAAGTAATACCTATTTGTCTTATTGTTTAAATATACTAATATTTTAATTGGTTTGTCTACAGCCCAGCCATTTGGAACAGTTGTGTATCAATCTATGCTCTGAAACAATGCAACACTTCTATAACACACATATATTTAAATCAAGTATCGAGTCGTGTCGTGAGGAAGGAGTCAAATCTGATATTGAGATCGATTACGTGGATAACGTTCCCTGCATTGACTTTATATCATCTTTGGTATTAAAGACATTGTATTTGTTTTTAATGATTTCTAATGATATGTTCATTATATTTCTCAATCACAGAGAACTGGTTTATTCAGTCTATTAGACGCCGAGTGCTCATTGAAGGGAACACCTGTAGCATACGTTCAGAAGATCAAAGCACAGCATTTGTCAAACAGTCGATACTTTGAAGTTCCGATAAATAGGGATAAGTCAACAGCAGATCAATTACAACAAATGTCTCGACAGTTCGGTATAAGACATTATGCCGGAAATGTGACTTATAATACAATCAACTTTTTGGAGTCCAATTCCGATCGACTCAGCGATGATGTCATCTCTATATTTCACAAGTCTTTGTGTACCTTTGGTTTTGTCAGTCATTTGTTTGGAGTTGAGCTGAAACTACTTTATAATAAGGAAACAGTTCCCAGAGGTCTAAACTTTAGGATAGCGCCGACGGCACACGTGGACATACAGAATGGATTCAATCCGGTGACTACTTTGACACAAGATTTTCACACAAGACTTGACAATTTGTTAAGAACTTTAGTACACGCGAGACCTCATTTTATTAGATGTATTAAAGTAAGTATTTTTAATATATTTAATTTAATTTAATTAATTAATTAATTATATCATATAATAATAATCATATTTAATAATAATTAATTTAATAAATTCAATTTGATAAACATTTGATTAATTAAATAAAATTTTTTTGTGCAATACTAGGCCAATGACACGGAGCAACCAAACTATTTTGATAGAGGAGCTGTGGTCAGACAAATACGGGCCCTTCAAGTGTTGGAAACGGTTAACTTGATGGCCGGTGGTCTACCACATCGCATGAGATTCAAAGCTTTCAATTCAAGATACAGACTTTTGGCGCCATTCAAGTTGCTTAAGAGAGTCGAAGACAAAGCTATTGAAGATTGCAAAGTATATACAAATTAATTAAATAATTATATTATTATTAGTTTTATTATGACTAACATGTTTAACATGTTGTTAATATAATTTTATTATAGTTAATATTGGATTGTTTTATTAAAAACCAAAAAACAATTGATCCGGTATCGGGCGCCTCCACCACTTGGGCTCTCGGAAAAAGACATATATTTCTGAGTGAAGGCGCCCGACAGCAGTTGGAAATGTTGCGAAATGAGCGCCGAATGATGTCTGCTGTCCTAATTCAGTCCACTTGGAAAGGCTGGAACTTCAGGCGCCGGTGGCCTCTCATAAGACAAAGTCTTTTAATGCAAAATGTTTCATCAAAAGTTACCGCCAATACTACTGTAAATACTATGTCATCGAAACCTCGACCACTTCCTATCACCGGAACTCCGCCGCCATTCGGGACGTGTCCGCAACAAAATAAGTTGAAATCCATTGAAATTTGCGATCAAAATGTCATACAAGAAACGTGTACTCTATTTGGTATTGATTTGGTATGTTTTATATATTTTTATTGATACTATATTTATTTGTTAGTAGTATTTATTGTAATTGATGAAACTATTGTTGATATATAATTTGCAGAATATACCACCTCCTGTTCCTCCAAGTCGTTCCTATACCATAACTGGAAATGCAAAATTAGGATATCCACAAACTAGAGTCATGAAAATGGACTATCCGGGTATTATTTAATTATTCAAATAAATATCCATTTATAATAATTTGTTGATCACTGATGAAATTGCAGAGTCTGGTCCTAAAATGCAATTAGAAAAAGGCCAGAGAGTGACAGTAGTGGGCGCCTCAACAAAACGGGGACACCTATTGGTTGATAACAGTGGCATCACTTTAACAGTTCCCTATCAGTTCCTCGTGTTGATCCCAACCACTAATCGTAAACTAAAGGGATCGGTTGCTCAATCAGATACATGTGGTGTTAATATATAACTTATTTGATAACTTTTTTTACTGTTAATTATTAATACTATACAGTAGTACAGTATATAAATACTCATATAAATCATAGGAAACCTATATTTAAGTGCAATAAAATTTTTATTACTTTATATATAATATTAATTATGTATTTACTATTTAATTAAAAACAAAATCGTTTCATTCATTCATAATTCAATATATTATTTATTTCTTATCTATAATTTAAATAAATATTATTATTTATATTTATATATTTTTAACAAACATTATACAGTATTCATATCATTTGGGGTAAAATATAATTAAAGCGATTGGTTTATATCAACTTTTTTTTATTGTTTATTATAAATTAAATGTTTTTATGAATTTACACAAACAGTGTTGATATATCTAAGAAATGTAAATAAATAAATATATATTTGATTTTCATTGCCTAATAAAGAAGTGAATCCGTTTTTTTTATAAAAACAACTTGTATTCAAATAATTTGAACCAATTTTATTAGAAATATGGGTCATATTATATAAATTATTATTATTATTATTATTTGTTTATTTCTTTCTTTTGCTTTTTAATACAAACGAAAAATATAATAATTTCTTTTCTTTTTTTTTTTGAAATAAAAAAAATGTTTTTATATCTAAAAATTTGGCACAAAATTCATGTCTAATATATTTTTATCAAAATTAAATGAAAACTTATTTATATTTTCTTGGTTTACAAGTTATTTGATATGTTTGTGTCCTATAGACTGTGAAGTATTTTAGAAATGTTTATATATAAAGTGTCATGGTAGATTTGTTAATTATAAATTAAACCTAGATTCAATTATTTCAATATCTAAATATAGCTAATTAATACTATAATATACTTTTAATACATGTTAATAAATTTAATAATAATAATTGTATTTAATTTAAAACTATTTTACAACAATTATTACATTATTGTTCAAAAACTACTGTTAAATAAAATCAAATGAGGAAAATATTTGATAAAATAAATGTTTAAGTAATTTATTTACTCGTTAGTCAATTATTTAATAATTATTAACTTGTATTATACAGTAGTGTATATAAGTTAATATACAGTACATTGTAATGTATTGTAAATCAAATCAAATCAAACAATATAAAAGATGCAAACTTTATGCAAACTTATGTTCATTAAGTGCTTTATGTTCATACTATACAATGTGCACAATATGTATACATATGTATAATACTGTATAACATAACATATGATATGTCTATGAATTGACAGCAATAGTAGAGTACATGTAATGACCAGAAATTGAGACTTAAATGTTTGTAATGAGTGTTTAGTTTAGTATAACTCAAGTGTTGGACAGTTTAGCGCTAAAACAGTTACCAATCGAGTGAATGGACTCTCAATGGAGTCAATGTTAAACAACTCAATGGACTCGTACTGTAGTGAAGCCAATGGAGAGCTAATGCATAGCAAACGTCACAACATTTGTGTTGTTTTGTTTGCTATAACTATGAGACTCACGCCTATTGACTGTTATGTTTGGGTTTACTGTATTCAATGCATACGTGTTTATTGTACTATAAGTTACAGTCAGTACTGTCTATATGTGTAATGTAATGGTTAAGCAAATGGCGGATTAAAATACCACAACAAATACAGATATCATTTGATTTGAAAAGACTGTTACGACCATTGATTTAATATTGATTTACTACTTAATTATCATGTCATCGATGGCCAGTTGTGGTGATGTTAGTGTCTGATTGTGTGACAAAACAATGAGGAATCTGTCGATTCAAATGACAGATCACACCAACAATGGTATGCATTATATGATAATATAGTTTACTGTATATTATATACTCTATAACTATAACATTATTATTATTATTATAACGATTGTAACAATTTTAATGATAATCAACAAAATAATTCAATACATGTGTAGTGTTTCCATACATATGTTTGTTATCATCTAATCATATAATAGTTGATAACATTTATAACACTTTATTATTAAAAGCAATTAGTTTTCATTACGTGCTCTCAAACACACATCAATTGTATTAATGAATTAATTTTAAAATGAATGTCAACTTATTATTAAATATTTAGTATTTTTATTATTATTTTTTAATATTATTTATTACACTTTATAATTGCTTAATGAATGCTAAGCTATGCCAATACATAATGACTTTTAAAAATGCATACAATTTTGAGTTAATTTTATTCATTGATTTAATGTTTTATTCACTATATTTGCTTTAATTTGAATTTTGATTGTATATTGAATTAAATAACAAGTTTAATACATGACATATCATATATATTTATGAGTTAAAGTGTTTATTACATACAGTAATATAATTTAATAATTATTTGACTAAACTTTGATTGCAATAGACATCTGATATGAAGCCCTTTTTGAAGCCATTGACTAATTGTAATGAATCTCATGTTTGCTTATGATATAGTTTTGCTAACTGTTTAATATTTGATTGATTATAATATATTGTTTTGCAATATATTGGTCAATGTTTAAGATATTTGATATGATATATAGTTTGTTTAGTAAATAAATATTTGATTACTAATGATATGATAATATGTAGGCAACGGTGGTATAGTCCGTCAAAGCCCTTCGCGCACAAGTATACGGATATCGCCTCCAATCGCACCAAACAATGCCAATAGTGACCAAAACAAAGGCAACCCGAGAATCACTGGAAACGGTGATCCCGAACCACAACTGACATCTCCAACAAATAGTTAGTCTTAATCCTTATTGATGTTTGTAATCAAATTAAATGTTTAATAATTAATTATTTGCAGACTTAATGTCACAAACAAATGATGATTACGGAAACATGTATTCCCATCAATACTATGATTCAAATGTAAATAATTATTAATTAATGTTATATACTATTAATACTTAATTATATTATTAATATATAATTATTTGTATGATTGAAATCCAGAACTATTTGTCTCATATGAAACTCAATAAATATGCGGCAAATGTCAACCAATCAGCTATCAGTGCCTCCAATATGTGTACATTAAGTGTGGGAGTGAGCGGTCAGTCCATCACTACCCCAATAACAGCTATTGTGAATGGTATGACATCTGTAAACTTAAACCCAAATTCAATGAACAACTCTAGAGCCTCACTTGAGGACCATGGAGTAGATGTGGGACGTGTTAGTCCCAGCACTAGTAGTAATGATAGTAGAAAATCACGATATAGTTCGGCGAGTTTGGATAGTGGACGCGGAAGTGACACTAAGGTATGTCTTAATAATTGCTTACTGGTATATATATATATATATATATTGACTATTAATAATAATTTGTATAGACTTCGGCTCAATCGCATCGGGTGTCAGTTCATAGTTGTGAATCATTAGGTTCTCAATTAAGTACTAAAGACAACTATAACCACAATTCTGCCTCTTCTTCGAGTATCGGCAGTGGAAACAGTGTTACGGTTGACGTCGATATAAACACAACAAATAATGTGTCGACTGTTGCCGATCCTAATTGGACTCCTGTAAGTGCCAGCACTTCCATTACTGGACCCCTGAGTATACCCGAAATGGTTTTGCATGGAATACCCGTAAGATAAACTGTTTTTAGTTGATATATTTTGTAGTATATATATTTATGTTTGTTTATATAATTTACTCCAATATTTGTTTTATTATAACAATTTTATATCATATAATTGCACATAAAATATATTTTTATGACTTAATTCAACAAATCATAAATTCAGATCATATATTATCACTTGAAATATAAACACTTGAACTCAATATAAGTTTAGTTGCGATTCACTTGATTTTAATATTTAAAGACTTGCATTCAAAATATTTAAATTTTAATATAATATTAAATATAACTTTAAAAGTTGAGGTATATGTAGATTCTATGACTTATTTATTGACATTAAGTTTTGGCTAAAAATTTTTATAACATTTATGTGACTTATATTAAAATTCAAATTACCGGTATTAATATTTTTAATTTTGAAATATGTTTATTACATTATATAGAAAATAAGTATCCGAAGTAATTTACTAATTGAGTTAATAGTAAACATTTTTGAATAGAAATAAAAATGCAAAAATATTAATATTATAAATATTGACTTATAATGTTTGTAAAGGCATCAGTCATGAGCTATCAAATAAAGTACCGACAATTCAATTTCATTATTATAATTGAATTCATCAGAAATTTAATATTTTTGTTAGATTTACAAAATTGACAAAAGCTTTTATATAACACACAAGTTGTAAATATATATCCAATTAAGCGATATTTTATAATTTATATTTCAATTATCTTTACTAAAAAAAGTCATTCAACTTAAATTTTCATTATATCTAAAAGTAAAATTATTTATAATAAAATTGCGTTTTTTCTTATTATTATGAATCTTAAATTACAGTACTATAATCACAAATTGCATTTAAAAATAAATAACTTTTTAATAAATAATACATTTATAGAAACTGTAGCGTTAATTGAGTATATGTTTAATAATTTTAGTGAAGAAAAAAATCTATTAATACATTTTTTTAATATTTAAGTACTAAATACCATTTGAATATAGTTTTTGATGCAATATATTGTGTGTTAGATTAATAGTGGAAATCATGTCAAACCCCTAATAGGCATTTACTATATAACATGTGACTTAAAAGATGTTTTATTTAAATCAAATTAACTCGCGTTAACACAAAACTTGTTTAATAACAAGTTTTTGTTAATGTTTTAAAATCTAAATTTACAATAAGCTATGTTTTTGTTTACATTGATTTTATTTTATGGTACTTTAAATAATATTTAGTCTTTCAGTCATATAATATCATAATCATTAAGCGCATCATTTTTATTGTTTTTGTCATTTAAAATGAATAATAATTAATATATAAATGTTTGAATATTATGTAAAATTACAATAATAATAATAATAATATGAAATTGACATTTAAAGCTGTACATCATAATACTTCATAAATAAGCTAAAAAAAATGAAAAAATGGTATTTATAATAATTGAAACGATTATTTTCAATGAGATGTATAAAATATATATAATATTAGTGAATATGAATGAAAATTTAGTCAAAAAGTGATGTAAAATAAGTGCAGATGTGATGTGATGTCAATATATAGAGACAGCACTGGTGTCAGCACTACTCACTCAAAGCACATTCACTTAACAACAACCTCTCAACACATCAATACTGTCTTAACATATCTCTATCGCTCTCTAAACCCTAAAATTTATAAATAATTTTAAAAACTACATAATAACTATATATTAGTATATTTTGTTGTTGTTGTTGTTGAATGATTTAATATTTGTGTAAAGAAATGATTTATTTAACATATGATGTGTATTCAATTTGATTGTGAAAAATGTATACAATATTTTTGAAGACACTTTCAAATGTGTTGATTACTGATTTTTTGGGGATATTTGGATAAACTTATTAATACTTAAAATATTGATACTAATGGTGAGAGACAAGGATTTAAATGATTTATCATTATTTATTGATTATATATATATAATGAAAAACTTTGATTGATTTCTTTAAAAGATAAATATATATATATATATATTGTGAAACTTACTAAATACCAAATGAATACTTAAATAGTTATTTCTAATATATTTAATGAACCATTTAATAACAATAATTTAAGATAATTTTGAATGCATTTTATAATTTCCACTATGAAATTGGTTATCTTTTTACTATTTATTAAATGATAGATATCCAAATGTGTTATCGCAATTTAAAAATAAATATTTTTATGCAATTAGACTATGGTTTTAATTAAAAATGTTTTTTATTTATTTTTTTTAATTTAAAATTATAAATAAAATATTTTGTTTATTATTAAAAAACTATCAGATAAGTTGACCTGATAAAATTTTTAACTTAAATTAAATAAGATTTTACACTTTTTTTAAAGATTTATATTTAATTAAATTTGAAAATAGTAAATTTATACAATAATAACAAATATTGAAAATGTTATTAAAATTTAAAGCTGTTTTGATTATTTAATATAATGCTTAATATACTGTATAGTCTGTTATTTATAAAGTATTATTTAATACTTTATTATTGCTATGTTTGCAAATAATCTTTTTATATACAGTTGAATACGTTATATCTCGAGTATACTTTAAGTTTAGGTGTTTTAATACCATATTTATTAAGAAAATGTTTTAAAATGCAGGCCTTTTTGAATATTGAGATCATTTACTATGATTTTCTTATTTTTTAGATTACATTTTCATTTGTTTCAATTAAAATGAGTTATTTGTTAGATTTGTACTAATATTTATAAAGTTAATTTTAAAAATTATTTAACTGTAACATTATATGACTCGTTGACAATAATATAAGCCATAATATTATACAGAATTATATTTTAGTAAAAATGTATGAAAATATAATTTATTTTTTCAATATATTTAAATTAAAGAATTTAATGAAATATTTGACTATTAAATGTTTTTATACAAAATGTTTTTATCTCATAAATAAAAAAATAAATGCAAAATTCCTGAGTCAAACAAGTTTATTATATATTAACATAATTTATATATAATTATTGTTTTATTATATGATATTAAAAGTATAATTAACAGCATATAATCATAATTAAGAAATGAATTAATTGATAACATTTGTGAGCAATTGATGAGACCATCATTTTATGGTTTCTATGGAGATATTTGATCGGATGTCCGGCGCCTTTGCTGTCATTAATTTTTGCAAATAACGTTAGTTTTGACGACACTATACTTGTAGTCAATATTTGTTTTATTTTTATTATTATAGAAAAGATGTTTGCTTTCAATCACAAGTATTCAGCCATTGACTTGCAATTTGACACATCTCTAGACATATATATCGTTATTTTCAAACGATTTCTATTTTTACTATAATATTAATTTTTAAAATTAGCTTAAATTAGCTCTAAAATACAAGATATAATAATAATAATAATAAATAAGATAATTACAATTGTATTTTGTGTTTAGTATGTCTAAACTTATGAACTATTTATTTGTAGTTTAACAACAATTGATTATTTAACTATAGAAAGCAATAGAGAAAACATTTGTGAACTAATTAAAGATTTTTTTGAAAGATAAGCATTTTTATTATTATTTCTATTAATTAATTTTCACACTGTTGATTTTTCGCACTAATTTTTTATTGTCTATTTGAGTATTAAATTAGTTTGTAATTTATTAGTAGGATAAAATTATCGATTATTATGTTTGTTTGTTAATTTATTTAATATAATGTAATGTATAACATTATTAATTAACTAATTTAGTTTTAATATAAAATGTATTTTTAAAAGCAATTGAAAATTAATTAATTAAATATAATTGCAATTAATTAAAGGACGAGGAGATAATCCACACGTGGCTCTCACGAATCCATTACGAAGAATACGTTTCAAACTTTATAAAAGCCGGTTATGATATGCCAACCATTTCACGGATGACACCAGAGGTTTGGACTTAAATTATTTATAAATGCATTCAAGTGTTTCAGTAATTGTTAATTGTTTGAACAGTTATTGTAATATGTTTATCTAATATTTGATAATATAATAACATAATAACTATATATTTTCTCATATTACTGTTTATATCAATACCATAACATAATAAATATAACTATAATATGGTTTAGTAATGTTTAAAGTCGGTTGTCTAATATAATATAATGATAATAATACAAACAATATATAATGTTATTATAGGTATTATAAACATACGCCGATACTATAAGTATGTATAACATATATTTTATGATCAATGATTAGCCATTGAAAAGCTGTCCTAATTTGATGGGTGTATGCATTAGTAACTGTGAATTCATGTTATTATACAGTATTTATTACTATATAATAACGACTACTAAACATGTCATTAGAGACTAGAGAACCTAATCTCTTATATATTTCTGTTAATATTATATTTCAATATAACTCAAATAATATGTGATATAAAAAGTTATATACAAAAATCCAGTTTTTATTATTAAAGAGTTAGTCTTTTATATAATCGATTGTACTGTACTAATGAAATTTCCTATTGTATAAAGTAATACTATATTATTACATATTTTTTAATTTAAACTTAAAATGGAAATGAAAAATTACTAAATAAAAACATTAAATTAAATACAAAATCAATAAAATATTGATTGATAGGCTAATACTTTTTTAAAAGGGTTAACTAAACTTAAGCTAAAAAGTCTAGACATATATTTATAATGGTTAAGAAATGGTCGATTAATTTGTAAATATATTGTTTTAAGGATTTGACGGCAATCGGTATAACTAAACCACAAAAGAGACAAAATCTTAAAACAGAGATTCAAAAGCTTACGATCGCTGACGGCATTCCTAATTTCAAACCCGTAAGCATTTAATCAATACTTGAATGATAGACATTGTCTATAATATAGATGTCATTTATTTTATGATTTATCATAGAATTCACTGCTTGAATGGTTAAAGTTATTACGTTTGGAGGAGTATTTCACAATACTATGCCAACAGGGATACAACTCAATTGATAGGGTCACTGAGTTGGCCTGGGAGGACCTCGAGGAGGTTGGCATCACTAAGTTAGGTAATTTGTTAGCAAATGATTGCATATCACATCAAATACATCATTAATTGAATTGAAATTATTTTTTAGGACATCAAAAAAAGATAATGTTAGCCATCAAGAAGATCAAGAATATTAATAATAATATAAATAGTTGTAAAACGTCTGAATCGACTCACAATTTATCGCTTCCATTGATATATAATAATAACAGTTCCTCTTGTGATGGTATGGCACGACCTAATAATAATGGTTACAATATGTCCTTTAATAGTCAATATCAAGACACTGTTGCCATCAAAATGTTTGCTCCGACTACCAAATCAACGCCTTCCCCCACAACTGAACAGTTACCACCCATTGCTCCACAGCTAAAGACTTTCCAACAATTGCCAATCAATCGATTCATGTATTCCAGACAAAGAAGTGATGTTCCATATACTGGATTCTTATCAAATGACACTCAAAATATGCTTCAATCATCTCGAGGCAGATCTTTAGAGAGTTTAGATTATAATGATAGTAATTATCACTTATTTTGGTCAAAACAATCAAATCATATGTTGAATGGATTTCCAAAACAACAACAGATGCCTTATTCTGAATCATATGAATTAACACAACAAAGAGAATCGGAACAAATTCATGGATATGAAACAGACAATGAAGTGATTAATAACTATGCAAATAATAGACGAACAATGTATGAAATCGATGGCACGGCTACTTTGCACAGACCGAAAGGTATGGTCAAAGCTAAGCCAGTGGCGAAAATTGTTGCAAAAACACGACCTCCGACTCAACCCGATGTTAATACATTTAATCAGATATATGACACACAAAAGAAATACGAACCAATGTCTCAATCGGACAATAACTTGAAAAATAACTTTATCTGTGATGACAACTCCAGTTCATACTATCAGGACGTAAATCCTCAAATCTATGCGAGTATAAAACGCAAGAAAACACCCCCACCCCCACCAAAACGGGTAAACTCGATGCGAAACACACTCACCACCAGTTCTCCAATATATTCAGGAACTTCTATTCCATCATTTTCTTCACCGCTATCACCACTTCATTCACATCATAGACAAAGTTATGACGGTTACGATCAATTTCAGGAACAGGTGTTTGCCTCTTGTGTTAAAAACTTGACATCTCGTTTCTCAATGAAGAACATGGAAGATACGACTCCAAGCGATGATAAAACATTTAAAGGATGTGCCGATGATTTTCCTCCGCCACCATCGCCACTATCATTCAATGATTGCCAAAACTATAATACATTACAGCGAAAGAAAAAAGATAAGAATGATAGACAAGAGTGTAATATATCGAGTAGTTCTTCAACTGAGTCGATGCCTTTCGCCAACGACAACATCGGAACAATTAAACAAAATCGTGTAAATCCTGAATATAATAAAGACAGAGAAATTCATTCGCCTTCGCCTTCATTTACATGTTCAGCGCCCCCTTCACTAACTAACTCACCCTCATCTACATCTCCTCATAGCATTACCAATGGTATTATATTTGATTATATTTTCAATTATAAAATCATTAACTCAAGTAATTGTAATTATTTTAGATCAGAAAAATTTTGTTGCAAATCAATCTCCTGTTAAACTCCGATCAGTTGACAATCAGAGGTATGAAAGCAATGAATGAAACATATTTTGATAACAAATAACATAACAAATTTGTATATAGAAATGGTATTAGACCTAATGGTATGCCATTATCACTAAAAGACGATCCATTAGATGATATCGAGACAATGCTCGTCAATTTGTCCAATCAATTGGATTTAATGCTTGAAACAGATCATCGCAACAAATAGTTTTTACATCTAATACATTGACAGCTATTTAAAATAAAAAGGTTTTTCAAACTTTGAGTACAAACAAATCAAAACATCTAAGAAAAAATAAAAACCAAATGTAAAGTCAAAAGCTTTAGTGATATATTAAATTTATATTAAAAATCAATGAAACTTTTCGCATGAAATTTACATGACTTTTGTACTGTAGTCACATTGGAGTATATGCAACATATAAATTATATGTAAATTAAATTTTATATAGAATTTTATAGTATTTTTTAATAATCATTAAATTGTAATTATAAACACTAGTCTCTATCTTATAGATATATACACTTTTATATAGAATTTTCACTTTATTGTTTTTATTTTTATCAATTTTTAAATATTAATAATACCAATGATTAATTTAAAATTGATATCAAGGTATAAAATTATTAATTAAACATAATTTTAATGTTAATAATTTAAATTGTAATATTTACATCATTTTCAAGAGTATTAATTTATAATCAAAATATTAGTTATATAATTTAATTAATTAAAATATTAATAGAGTGCTAAAGCATTTTTAAAATAATCTTATAGCTTAAAAATTGTTAATTATTAAAGATACAAATAATTGAGACAATTTATAAACTCTAACATAGATTATAATAACGTAAATATTTACTTTATCGCGTGAAAACTTAATTTGAATTAACAGTAAAAATATTGTCAATTTCAAACATTTACTTTTTATTTAACTTTATAACAAATTAATGGTCCAATATATAGCATTTATATAATTAATTTATGATTTACTGAATATGATATACAATTTTTATAAGAATTGTTATTAAATTAATAGAATTTTGATGCATATATAAAAAATTATTAAACTATTATAAATATTTATAAAATACAAATATTTGAAATCAGATGTAAAATGTTTTATAGAAACATGTTTTACAATTAAATCAGTATTAATTGTACTTGATAATAAATATATAATTATAGTATATAAATGTTTACAAATTATATATAGTATTGTAATTTAAAATTTTATTCATTTACAATTGTTTTATGAACTGAGTGATCATTAATGCCCTTAAATATACAGAAAAAAATTATTATATTTTATAGTTTTTTGTAAATATTTCCATATAATTATTATTTAAATGAAAATTTTTTAAATAAAAAAATCATTTTAATCATTTGTGTTTATCTTATTGACTTTCAGATATATAATACTAATAATTATTTTCGACAAATTAATATTTTATTTGAATGCCGTCAGAGGGGAAGATTGTCTTAAAAAAGGGATTAAAAATTTGATAATTTTTTATTTAGTTAATAACTTATAAATATATGTTAATTACTGTATATTGTTTTTTTACAAACAATGAGATAAAATTGATTAGAGATTTATCAATTTTGGCATAAAATTGGTATAACATAAAAAATAAGTATATGGGAACTTGACAGGGAACAGGTAAAATTTGGAATTTTCCACTAATATCACTAGGGAATGACATTCCCGATCCCATAAATATTAATAAAAATTTATAATTAATAATAGTATTTTTGTTAATACAATTTTATGCGTTAAATTGCAATATAAAAATATTGTGAGAAAACCTATTATTAGTACAATAACTTGATTTGTATTATCATATACTGTACTCTATAAGCTGTACTAATAGAAGCTAACATATGTATAGATGTCAAGATAGAGCTAATTATAGCGACAAAAGCAGATAATCTTGAATCAAATTTAGTAAACTTTTTTGAGGTCTTATTTTTGTTAACAATTGATATAAGATTATTGTTTGGTTAGTTTGGTTTATAATCAATATATTCTTTTAATGGTTTACCTCATTTGATCACTTGTTTGGACGAAACCATTGGTAGCGCCTATGGATAAAGCTCTGAGACGGGTATAACTGGTTGATCAATGAGATGAATGAGACGCTGGAGTAACGCTCTCTCTCTATATCTCTCTTCAATGAGATCTCTCTTCTACAGCTAAACGGAGCGCTAATTCCAAGAGATTTATACCAATTGATGTCAATTAAGTGATTTAATATAATAAAACATCAATTCATTGCTTCATTTTATCAAATATGGCATTTTTAACGGCTTTTATACTATCATTAAAAAGGTTTGTCTAATTGTTTGCATTATTATTATTATAAATAATTAATTTTTAATTAGACGTGTTATATGTTTATACTATATTTAGTTTAGTTGCAATCTTAGTAGTGTATTAATATCAGAAATAATTTATTATATATAATACTATAGTTTAACTAATTTAGTTATAATAAAGTTATTCACATATTAAAAACACATTTTAAAAAATAAAAAGAAAAAATATTCCGTTATTTTAAATTTAACTAAATCTTAAAAACTAATTTAATTAAATATTCATTTTCTAAATTGTTATAAATTATTATAATAAATACTTAATAAATATTTATAAATTTTGATTTAATCTATTTTAATTGTAATTAATTAATATTAAAGCAGATTTTTAAATTTAAAATTTCTATGAATAATAACAAATAATGTAAATTGTACAGTATATATATTATCAGTTGTATAATTTACAACTACCTGCTAATTGCTATTGAAAAATATATTAAATTATTAGCAATACACCCCCGATTTAGTCGTTTTGAATTAATTAAATTGCAATTGATTAATGATTTATTTTTATATATGTGTTTTTATTAAACTATTTTAAATCAGTAGTTTAGGTGAGGTTTAACTTTAATTTTGTTTTTAAATGCTTGAGGCCTTTGAAATATGATTAGACCAAAAAAATCTACTATTAATTGCCAATAATATTGTCTATTTATGGCTTTCTTTTTTAAATTAATTTTAAATCAAATTCCTTAGAAGAAATATATAATTAAATATTATTTATAGTTATAATCATTGAAGATTCATAGAAATTTATTTGTCATTATTAAATAATTAAAAATTTATTCAAATTTCTACACAATAAAAAAAATTTCTTTTATTATTATTCGTAATAACTTTTATTTTGTTGATGAATATAATAGATTAAATTATTGACATTGAAACATTTTTTAATTTAATTATTTTATAAAATAGTTTAGATATACAAAACATTTTTCAATAAAAAAAGTTTTAAAAAATTATTGTAAAAATAGAAGTTATATAATAAGTGAATGCATTTGTTTTTTGTACATAAATAGCATTGATTTATAAGGAAATAAAACAGTGTAGTATACTATACCGTATACACTGTATATAAAAACAAGGAAAACAATTTGATATTATATATGAAATATTATTTAAGGATATGTTTGCTTGTCTTGTATTGCTTTTATTTCTTTTTTATACAGAGTTTACAATTACTATTAATGTTTACAACAATATATATCTTTTTTATATTTAAAAAATATATAATTTGTGTTATTATACATTACATGTAATGTTTAAAAGTAAATGTATTCAATAATAACAATATAGCAAATCATAGCATCACTTAACGAAAAAAATTACATACCATATGATATCATAGGATAATAGCTATGAAAATGAGATAAGCCGTAAATGAATAGCCATTATATGAATCGTTGTATGAATTTTTTTATTCAAATTCAAGTCAAATAACGTTATTTATAATTTTTAATTTGTTTGCATATGAAATCCGATGAATTATTATAGCCTTGAGTTAACTGTTTTGCGGCATTTATTAAATATGAAAAGAGGAACTCTTTAATACATTTCATTTTTGAAGGGTCAGTCAAAAGAGAGAGAGAGAGAGAGAGAGAGAGAGAGAGAGAGAGAGAGAGAGAGAGAGAGAGAGAGAGAGAGAGAGAGATCTAATTAATAATAAATTTATTTTTGGTTAACTTTTCAATAAAATGTTTATCGGATAAATAAGTTTTAAAATAAATAAATTAGTAAATTGATCGATCGATCATTAATTTAGTGAATTTTAAATCCCTGGCAATTCAATTACTTGCTTTAAATCTAATATACATATCTATATAAAAATTTACTCAATATTTTTCACATTTCAAATCATAATTCAAACCATTATTTGTAAATTTCATGCACTTTAATGTAATAGTAGTCACGATTATATCTATCATATCTTATATAATATTCACAGTTTTTAATCGTTGTTTTCAATTCAATGTTCAATTTCCTCAACTCATACTTTATTTACTCTTTACTTAACTCAATATGTTTTTATACAATGAAAGTGTGGGTAATTGTAAGATGCATTTTATTTTTAAAAATTGTTCAATTTAATAGTCTATAATCAATATAATAATCAATTTAATAGTCAATAATTAATTTAAAACATTCAACAATTATTTAGTGTATTAATAAATCTGATTGAAATATATTGCATATTATAAATAATAATATTATTTACTAATATGAACACTATTTTAGTAAAATAAATATATTTAATAGGACTTTATGGAGGAAAAAGCTATCACTAAATAATAGGTTTTTGATATTATGGTTGTTATTGACATTAATGATATCCATTGGGAGAACTGATATGACATCCCGAAGAACAACCAAATTAAAGAATTCCCCCATTTATTACATATCATCGCCAATAATGTCCTCACAATTTTGGCCACAACTCCGACTACCGATGAGGACAGTGTCGACACAAACAGGCGTCTCTCAAATAGCAGCTTCTCCTATAAAATACTCGTATAGTTTACCATACAGTTACTCATCATTATATAAACTTCCCATTAATTTCAAATCAAATGCAAAACCCATTGAAGTACTTAAGGGTATGTTTTTCATCGCTATATAATTACTATTTTAATTAATTATTTTTATATCTCTTTGATAACTTATTTAAATTAATCATTTATAAAACAAATAATTAATGAAATTTTTACTGTATTTTATTTAACGGGTAAACATTGGTAACCGCCCTCACATTTAATATGAATTCTATATAATTAATATTTGCTAAATTTAAATATAAATTTTTAATTATAAATAGATTTTAAATATTATAATTAGTTTTCAAAAGAGTATTTCACTATACAATATATATATATATATATATATATATATATATTTATACAGAATATAGTAATTTATTTACTAACAGTATTAATGACTTTAATTATATTTTATGTTTAATTGATGTAAATTTCCATTTATAACATAAAAAGCTTATTATTTAAGAAATAATTAATTAAGAGTGAAAACAATTGTCTATTACAGGTATAACCAAATCTACGACCAAAAAGGTTATGTCAAACAAGTATCGGATCCCATCATCCAAGATGTCAAATATGATTTATCTTCCCATAACTTATCTATCAAATGCCAAACCATATAAAGTAATGATTAATTCATTTGGCAAAACATAACTCTTTTTACAGTTAGTATAGCTTTTATACTATAGAATATAACATACTATTTATGAGTAATTAATATTCAAAAAACTTAATCATTAATATATATTTCATAATAACTTTGTAAAGTTATCCATTTATTACAATTTTTTGTGTATTTGATTAAATTATTTTTGTAACAAACTATGATTAATGTAAATTTTCTTATGTTTAATAATATCCAAACGGAAATTCAGTTAAATTAACTGTTTATTTTCATTTTTATCGTTAATTTATATATTTTATGCTATTCAATAAAAAGCATAGTTTTACTTACAATAAACCAAAAACTGTTGAAACAAAATGTCATACATTTATTAAATTTTATATTTTCATTCAAAAAGTCTTTAAGCACTTAATGGGTGTTAGAAATCAAAAATCAGAAAATGTGTTAAAATTAAGCTGATTTTGAAAAAATAAATTTATGAAAACACAAGTATTTTGTTAATTTGTTATAAACTACTGTACTATTGAAAACATAAATAACTTGATTGATATAAATTACTGTACTTATAAACCTTTGGTTACTCAAGTTATTTATATTATATATAATTTAATACATGTATGTATTGTTTATATTAAATAACAATATTTTAAGGAGTGTCAGATAAGGAATGACTAATTTTTTTATATAATACAACTAATTTCAACTCTAAACCATTTAATTTAATATTTAAGGATCTAATATAAATGTCTTATAATAAACATAAAAATTATTTATATTGCTTTTTTGAAAGTTAATCAAATATTTATACTGTATATTATAAATAAATTTGTGAAATAATATTTTTATTTTGTTTGATATAAATTATATAAAAAGAAAGTTTGTTCACATGTTTTGATATTAAGGTTCATTAAAAAAAATTAAATTTATAAATATTTATTTATAATTAATAATGATTTATAGAAATTTTTAGAGACAAAATTCAAGTTTAACAAAATATCAAATAAAATACTAAAATTTATAAATAGTATATACTATAATATAATTCCGTTATTTCAAAAGATATAAAGATAAGATATTGTATGAATTATAGCATAATTATTATTATCGTAAACTAGATAAGTATATTGAAATTGTTTACTAAATTTATATGTATTGTATTATATGGTATGGCTTTAATTGTATACAACAATATCTAGTAATAATAAAAGTAACTATTTTAACATTAATATAAAACAACTTATTTTTATTGATTTTTGTTTTAGTATAAATACGAAATGTTTTGGATTTTAAAAACTATAATTATCATTTATATGCAATTTTTTAAAAATTGATAATTTTTATTAAAAGATATTATTACTGTAGGATTAATTGTACTAATGATGTACTACTATATCGATAAAATGTTTGATATATCAATCAATGATATAATTTGATAATAATACTATATCATGCATTTAGTTATATATTATTATAATATCAACAATTTTTTTGTTGTTAATATATTTAAATAAATAAAATTATGATTACAGTACAGTATATGACAATTATTTATTTAATTAGTCTATAAATTATGATATCTTTTTGCTCTAAGAGTTGCTTCTTTGGTCTCCTCGATGTTGTAGTATTTGTCCACAAGAATGACTGCGTGAAACTCGACCGCCATTTAGTTCACTCTATATTTGAATAATAGATTTAATTGAAATTATTTAAAAATATTGTTATTAATGAAAAATATTAATAATATTAGATGACCTGTGAAGATGACCTGTGCACCGATGAAGCTCTTGGAGATCTTTGGATTAGCCATCGATCTCTTAGATATTTATTAATTTCGGTTACGGGATATCGTTTGGTTGGTTTTAAATCCATGAGTCGGCGAACGAGTCTCAAGAATCGGGGAGAGAATCCTCTAAACTCTTTTGGTGTTCTTGTGGTCTTTCTTTTGCTCCATTGAACGAATTCAGTGAATTTTGGATCAGTTATGTCTGCCTTTTCCCACGGGAAGTGAGTGGTCAGACATACGTAGATCATCATTGCTAACTGCCAGACATCACTACCCACTTGTATATTATATCCTTCTAAGAGAACCGCTTCCCATACTTCTGGCGGACACGAAGGCAACGATTTGACTCTCTTTTTGACTGATTTTCAAAAATATTTACAAAAAATATTAATATCTTATGTTTATTTATGAAGCAATTATGTCATTGCTTTTGGTAAATAACTTAAAATACCTAAAGTTCCCACTTTTCGTGTTAACCCAAAGTCAGTTAATTTGACTTTTGTTAAGTTTGGCGAATAAATTAAAACATTTTCGGCACTATTTATATGCAAACATGAGAAACAAGTATTATAGCAATGAATGGTTCAATTTATTTATTAAACTAAAAAAGGTCTACAAATGATAGTATGTTAGGCATTACCGGACGTCCCGGTGAACCAATTCCTTGTCGTGCATGAACTCCAGCGCCGAACTGATCTGCTCTACAACTATGGGGTCAACAAAATTGGTTTAATAGGAAACACATTGTAAATGTCATTTCAGTCAATTAATTACCAATTTTGACGTCTCGTTCATTCAGACCGACGCCGTTGGTTCTCTCGACCGCCTGTTATATCATTTCATATGATTATTGCTATTATTTATAGTTTTATATATATATAAATAATTTGCAACCAATAATGTTATGGATTATCATATATTTTATAAAAATTTAATAAATTGATGCTAAATTGCTAAATGATTGTTTCATTTGAAAATAAAACAAAAATTGTTTAAGACCTGCCAGAGATCACCAAACGGTGCCACTTCTTGAGCAAAATAATAATGTTCTTGTGTTTCAAAGGCCACATCATAGGTGTCTAAAATGTTTTTCTGTGGCGAAAGGAAATAACTGTAATGAAACTCCATTAAGAAGTCCTTTATTGGTGTCGTGGCCTTTGGCACAGCTTTTAACGCCACCTTATATATGGATAAAAGGCATGAATTAATACAATAAAATGATTGTGTGTTTTATGATTTACCTCAGAACCGGTATCTCTATGTACAGCCAGAATGACTTTTCCATAATCACCGGAACCGATCTCTTTGAGTACATCATAATCTTTATCGATATAAAGTACCTCTAATTTAATTTCCCTTATCTTATGAATACAACTCTGTTTGTTGCTCTGAGTGTTCATTCTTTAGCGCATTTTTGCCACAAGAAGTCCATAAAAAAATTTCTGCAGTTTTTTGTTTGTTTTGTTTAACTTTTTATTTCATTTTCTGTTTAACTGATAATATCATTTTGTTAGTCAACAAAATCGTGTTACTATTTTTATACTTAAAATAAATAATAATTTTTAATTTATACGTTTAACAACCGGTAACTGATTTACATATTTAGTCTTTTTTATGTTACTTTATAATGAAAAGTATTATCAAATGCAACCAAAGTTTTCAACACTATTCAATTATTTGTTAATCAATGGCATGAAATAATTTGTTTTTTTTAATTTACAAACTTATTTAACTTATTTGCTTAAATTTTGTTGTTGTAAAAATTTGCAATTTATAGGACTTAATTAATGTATAGAGAAGAGAGAAAGAAAAGAAGAGAGAGAGAGAGAGAGAGAGAGAGAGAGAGAGAGAGAGAGATTTATCCTTTGATAAATGACATAACTGTCGATTAAATGATAAACTGATTCATTTATAAAAAATAGTTATATAACTTTGAAAATCAATGATTAAAATTGTGATTATAACGTATATACAGTATAAAGACCTGAGGCATTAGTGTATATATTCATTGCAATGAGCTTTGGCTGAGGTTTTCTTTAGGAAAAAATAGGATTTAAATATTTGGCTAAATATAAAAAATCTCTACATTTAATGATATCTATTTATAAAAATAGATGACAACTAAAATTAGTTAATTTTTTTTGCAGATTTTGTTTTATTTACGATATGAATGTTAATTTGTCGAATTAGTTGATGTCATTATGTTTGAAACATTATCGATATTTTTATTTTTTAAATATTTTAAAGTCCTACTCATTATTGCTGTAAGAAAAACATAATTATAATACTGAAACTAACTGTTATAACTTATATACAGTGTATATACTGTAGTACTTAAACAAATTTTTATGAGCATCAAGTTTTTAATCAAAATAAAAAAGTTATTATATATAAAACATAATTAAATATAGTATTATTCTATTAAATATAATTAGATATAAATGCAAGTTTTCATTCAATATGTTTAAATACAATTAGTAAGAAGATTAACACAATTATATCACATTTAAAACAAATTAATTTTGAAATCATTCAATAAAAAACTAATCATTTTTCTTGTTTTTCGTGTTGTAAAACTATTTATTAAATAGTTATAACTTATAAGTCAAAAGTACTATATTAAGAGTATTAACTTAAGAAAGTTAAAATATTTATTAAGTACAGTAAGTATTATTATATTGTAAATTATATAAATACAAGTATAAAAAAGTTATTTATATTATACTATAAATTTACAATAGTACACCAATAGCTTTTCATTTATACTGTATTATCTAAATATAATACCGGTACTTTAATAACAGTAATATATTATTTCAATTTTTCTATTAAAAATAAATATATATAATTAAAATCCTAGATTTTTAAAAGAAATATTTCATGATTCTAAATGTTAAACTCAATTTTTATCAAGTTCAATTTTTAATTAATTTTATTATATTTATTTTGTTATATTACGATTTATTTAAATTTAAAATTAAATATTATTATTTAGATTTGCCCATTAAACACGACTAAATTAATAATTTATTTATTTTTATATTAACATAAATATTTTCTGTGTTAATAAAAATTGTAATATTAATAAACTAAATTATAAATCTTTTTAAGTTTACTACACTATACTGTAGAAATTATAAATACTTTTTGTTTAATGAAACTTAAGATTAATTATATATTAAATATTTAAACTTTTTAAAAGTTTACTATTAATATAATTTAGTACATAAAATATGAATATTCAGTATGTTAATTATTTATTCAAATAAATTTATATATTTATAGCATAAAATATTCAATGTAAATATACTGTATTACGTTTATTATATAATATTTTTAGTTTTTTAAATTTTCTAAAAATAATATATTTTAAATAAAATTAGCATGTGTAGTAAATATATAAAATAACATAATTAATTTAATACATATAATTAATTTGTAATTAAAATAATTATAAGAAAACGGTAAAAATATTTTAAATCGGAAACAAAATCGTTTAAATGTCGGTTAAAAAATATTTTAAGGAATTAAAGAAATGACAAAAAACACATATTTTGGTAGATCTCCAGTCATTTGAAGTCAGATTGTAGTAAATAATGAATTATATGTTGCATTCAATGGCTTTTTCATAAATAAATTGCATATAAGACATACACAAGCACTGGGATGTGGTATCAGTTAATAGGAAAATGTGAACAAACATTAAATGTTTTTTAAGTTTATATATATATATATGATATCTATTTGTTGAGAGACTCTTAAAAGTTTAAAACAAAACTCATTGCAAGACATAAGCGACGCAAATGACGGCCTTTTGCTTAAAAGTGAGTTATATTTATAGTAATTGAAAAAATTTATTTGCTTTCACACCAAGGATTGAGACAACATTTGGTTTTAACGAAGACTATTGCAGACAAATACCACATTTCAAATCACTTATTACTTTTGAGAAAGAAATAAAAAAAAATATTTTAGAAAAATTAAAATATTTGCCAAACATTTCATATTTATTGTGTTTTTGAGAAAGCAATTAATTATTTACTAAAATTATTATACAGCTATTATATATACAGTACTATATATATATATATATTTATATTATAAAGTCATACTGTATATAACAACTAAATTATAAACTAAATTATTATATTTGAAATAAACATTTTAAACACATATAGACTTTTTAATGTTTTATAAATATAATTTAAATACCATTTATATATTACATTACATATACAGTATATATAGATTATATATAAATTATGAACTATAAACTTTCATAATTTATTTGATAAAAAATAAATATTATACGGTATTTACAGTATATATATTATATAAGGTATAAATAGTCAAACCTGTTTTCATTTGAACTAAATGTTGTTAATCACAACTTATAGCAAAATATTTATAAGATATAGTTAGCGATGAATTCACTTTTAATTAACAATTTTTGCAAATTATAGCAAAATGCAAATCACAAGTTAAGAATGTTATAAAATGATGACAACATTTATCTCTTCTATTGTTTCTTATTTAATAAAATTTGTTTTAAACCATTAGTGATATTTTTAAACTAAAAACACACACATTTAGTGACAAAGTTTAATATTATTTTTGATTTCACTGATATTCACTGAATTCATTCAAACATACCTTTTGGTGAGTTTTGAGTGTATATCTAAAAAAATATCAATTGATAAACACAATTAAGATATGATTGGATAGTTAACTGTTAAATATCTTTCAATGCGATTAAAAAGCTAACTCATGAAGTAATGTTTAAATGACTCCTTTCATTGGTATCAGTGATGCCTCATATGATGCACATGTAGTATCTACTCTCTCTCTCTCTCTTTCTCTCTCTTTCTCTCTTTCTCTCTCTCTCTCTCTCTCTCTCTCTCTCTCTATGTTAGTGTTTAGTGGCATAATGTCATCCCATTTGTGAATTGGTGCCAATTGTGTACTATTTTTGTGCCGATTCTTCTTTAATGACATTAAGTATAACTCAGACGTCAAGTCTTAATGCAAAGTGAAGTCATGGAAACCGCATCACAAATATTGATGCATTTGTTTCATTAGTTGGTCTCAAAATAAAATATTAAAAAAATATTTCCAAACAAAACATAAGTTATGCAAACAGTTTGTCACAACAATTGTCACGCTTTCAAAATTAAGACATCACTTCAATATTGCATTTATCCTTCAAAGTTATCATAAATTATATAATAATTTTGTTTAAAACTTTAGCAAAAATATACTACAGATCATTGATTTATATAATCGATTGAAAATCTTGTCATTTATTGTTTTCTAATTATAGAAATACTTCAAATTTGTTAACTTATTTCTTACACTTTCAAAGACATCTTATATACATAATTTACTTTCAGTTCAATTTTTATTTTAAGTTTTTTCAAATATCGATAGTATATACTTATATACTGTATATTTATATAATATATTATATATATATAATATTACAAATATAAAAGTACAAAACTGAGTGGTTTAAATTAATTCACTAATATACGAAAAATTGTGATAATTGCAATTAACTAAGTAGTGTCACTATAATGCATTTTTTGTATCAAATTAATTATACAATTAATGGTAATCTATTTTAATGATATATATAATTATATATCTTGTTTCATAGTTAGAGTTATTATGCTTAATATGCTATATTGTACAGTATATACTACAATTAAATGTGGTATAAAAGTTTACACTGATACTATACAATATAAATAATAATATACTGTATATTTAATATATTATATATATATTAAAATTTATATTTTTGTTTATTAAATATTATTTTATTAAAAATATCTGAATTTCATAGTTGATTATGACATATCAAAAGAGATAGGGTTAACGGTAACTTACGTACACACTATATATTTTGAAAATTTGACACTTTTTCCCAAAGGGGGGTAACTTATAATGAAACCTCCGGTATGATTGTTTGACATTTCTTATTAAATATTTGACGCATATTTAAAATGATAAAAATAATCAATTATACACTAATAGAATATTAAAAGTGTATAAAAATAAATATTTATAATTACTATTAAAAAATTGCTAATTAAAGTTTAAAATTTAAGTTATAAAATATCAAAAACAACTTGTCAAAGATAACAGTTGTTAATAAACTAATAATTTTACAAATGACAGTAATTTTTAATATTTTGAATTTTAATCATTAAAATAAAAACAATTTAACATTAAATTTTAATAAAAAATTTAATTTGCATATATTGTATACTAGTATTTATATCATTTTTAAAAATGCTTTACATATAAAACAAAAAATGAAAATAATGTTATTTTAAATTTCAATAAAAATAAATCAGTAATAAATAATATATTAAAATAGAAATCAATTTATATTAAAATAAATAAATAATAATAAAATGATATTACAAAAAAATCAATGATTTCTTTCATTAATTTTCTTCAAAATATAGTACAATGACATAAATTTTTAAATAACACTTAAATTGACATTCAATTATTGATTACATTTTATACTATTAATAATCAAATCTTAAATGTATTTGATTGAATATTATAATTTATTAATTTAGTGTATAAAAACTAAATTTTGAATTAATTAACATGAATTTATGTGCAATTATTATATATATTAATATTAACATAATTAGATTTTTATTAACATTTTATAATAATATTTATAATATACAATGAAATTTAAATACTTTAATAAATTACTTCATATCATCATTTGAAAAATTTATTAGACTTGAAGTAAGTCTATAAACCTAATAGTTAAGTGAAATATTTTTGCTTTAAATTTTTATTTTCCTTTTTATTCTTATTTTTCTCTAGATTTATATTTTTTAATAAACACTAATAGTCTATAAATATAATTTGGCAAAAATTATAATCTCAATAATGGGCCAACAAATGATTAGACTTTGGAAAATTGTTAACATATATTACTTATTGAAATATTATTAAAGTATAGACTAATTGGACCAAAAACATTAGCTAACATTTGGTTTTGTCTGTTAACTATTAGTTTGCAAAATTGTTAACAACTATTGAATAATTTTTTTTTATTATAAGACTTAAAACGTGAATTTGTTTGTAATCTCTGTGCAAAAAATCACACAATTTTAAATCACACCTCTCTATTTAAAAAAATATAATTGCAAACCAAATAAAATGCAAATTAATAAATTATACATAAATTTTGGTTATTTGGGTAAGTTATAAGTAATATTAAATTGTCAATAAATTAACTTTTTTTATAAATGTATGAGAAAATTAAAAATTAAAATGTCAAATAAATATAAAACAAAATGATTGGCAAACAGTTTTGTATCGGAGTTTTTGGCCAAAACTTTTTGTTCCGCATAATAAGCGGCACTTTTGGTCAAATTTTTGGGATCATAGGTCTCGAGTAAATACTTCAATACGTTTGTCTCATTAAACTCGTTGTTGTTTTGAAAGCATTGACCACACATTTGATGGGTTGGGTATTGAACTTTAGGAAAGTATGGATCTTCACTGAGACTGCCTTTAGTTCGTTGGTTGACCTGATTGTGAACTCTCCATAACCACAGCACTGAACTCTCATCGGTGTCCAAATAAGAAGTCAGTCGTCTCGAAGTTTTTTCAAAATGTTTGGCGCAGTCTTCACACGAAAAGAAATTAATTATAAAGTCTCTCATCAGTGGTAAGACTTCGTGAGTATTTTGAGTCTTATTTTTTTTATTCATTGTATACTCTCTAACAGTTAATACGTGAAACAATGACCACAAACCACAGGAATAGCCACGAAAATTGGGTTTACTTCCAGAACAATGTCTCCATTGAACCATTGGTGGTAAATAGCCATCACTTATCTTCATGGCTGCAATCAATGTCTCGGACTTGATTTCATCCGTTTTATTGGAAAACCAATGTTTCATACGTTTAAAAAATCGGCGAACATTTTCGTTATCAAATGGAAAATACTTATAAATAATTGAAAAATAAGTTTTTAATATTTTTAATTGATTTGAATTCAATTTTTCATAACGAGTCACTTCTGAATGAAGAAATTGTCGTAAAGTATTGTAGAGATCAGACAAACTTAATGGCAATTCATTTCTAATTGATATTATTAATGAATTTGTTGTTATATTCTTCTCTCTATTATTGGTTTCGTTGATATTTATTTGAATTTCACTAATATTTAATAATTCTTTAATTTTAAGACCAAATTCTTTACGGAGAAGCTCTTCATTTGTTGAATGAGCACTAAAATTGTGTTTAAAATAATAGGAAATATATATATAATTTCAAAATCTTTAGCTCAACTCATATATTCAAACCTTGCAATCAATTGTAAACTATGGTTAGTGTGAGCGTTGATAAGCGCCGGAAGATTGACTGAATGGGAGAAGAGTTGACTTCTAAGTCGACCACTCCTGTCGTTTACTGTTATTATATTAACCGCATCTGAATGTTGACTGAAGTCCAAAATAATCTAATATTTAATAAAACAATTTATTACTCGTAATTATATTAATATTATTAAGCATTAGTGACATAACAACTATTAAAAATAATAAGTCTATACCTCAACAGCTAAATGTGTCGGATTGTTGACCAAAAATATTAGATTATATTTATGTAAATTAAGTGGAAGAGCGTTAAACAGTTCATTCTTAGAGACGATACTAATGGGATATAAGTTGATGTCATGTCTTAAGTGTTGGTGTGATGTTAGCAACCAATCAATGAATTGTGTCTTAAGTTGTTGAACTGTATCTCGTGTTTCAAAAGTCTGTCCCAAATCAGCGGTGTTTGCAAATGTCTTGAAGAGTCTGATTCTTGGGAAGCGAGTTATGCCATGTCTTCGACAATTAGCTTCACTCGACTTATTTGCACAATCAATGGCATATACTTTGACCACTGAATGCCAATCTTTTATATCATTTGCAAACTCTTTCCATACCTTCGAGTATGTTATACAATGTGGACACCAATGGAGATAAAAATTTACTAAACATATATGACTTTTACTGTAAATATTATTATTGAAATTATTGGCATTTAATTCAATTACTGAATCGTTTTCATTGAATACAGAAAACCCATAAAAATTACTAATAAAACATAAAAATATGAGAATTGCATGAATTAAGCTCATGATTGACACTATAGTGTCTCTAATATTAACTCAAACTAAACACAAAATAATTATAAGTATTTTTAATCCAATAAGAGATGTCTTAAACAAATAAACACTAAGAATGTTATAAACGTTAAGATGGGCTCAGAATAAGTGTTTGCAGAATGCGATCAATAAAGACATCCAAAGACTACAGTCATAGAGGGAAACACACTATCAGTGATGTAATGACAATCATAGCACCAATCAGTTCATCATTTCATCCAATGATCATATATTCACAAAATATTAATTATTTCGTTATTTTCACAACTAATTCATAGCAGATATCAATTGAAAAATAACTTATTTTCATATTATATATAAATATATATATATGTATAAAATTGCAGTAATATATCAATCAATTCTATAAGTTATGCAGAACTTACTATACAGTAGTATAGCTTTTCATTGAATTAAAAGTTAAAAAAAATATTTAACAATTTTTTAATCTAATCAATTAGAAAAATATAAAAAAATAAATAAATATAAATTTGATAATTTATTAATGTTGTGCACTAGTTTTATATTATATAAGTTTATTTAACGGTTTAATTATCATAAATAAAGTACATTAGTATTCATACAGTTGTTAGTTAACACATCCTATTAATATTTGATTCCCTATTATAAGTGAATTTATTAACAAAAACATAACTTTGTTACGCAAAATGTCAAATAAATAATTTGAAATTTATATTATTTAATCTATTTTTAACCAGAAAATAGATTAATTTATAAAAATAATATAAATGTTTCTATCTATTGATGCAACCAATGGGTGTAAACTATATTGTATGTTAAGTCAACAAATATTATTAATTATATGTTGTAATAATGTTATTCATAGTTAGATTAAATTATACTATTTTGTATAATAAATAATATTAATTGTATAATAAATAAAATTGATATAAATGATACTAATTTTATTATTTATATACTAATATGCAATCAAATAAATTATTTATATACTGTATTTATATTAATTAAGTTTAATAAAAAGTAAATTAAAATATTAAATTAACAAAATTTTATTAAATAAATTAATACGAAAATACATGTAAGCGTTAATTATTAATATTAATTAATAATTAAAATCAATGATTAATAGTTAGCGGTATTTAATATAAATATAAATTGAATTCAATAACTAATACGTTGTTTATGAAAACATTTAATGTTTTGTCTATTAATATAATTTTGGCGCAAATATTGTATTGAATATCAAATACACTGAAAGTGTTGTCGTTTTTGTTGACAATTATTAATATAATATAATATTAATACTGTTTTCATATGAATTGCATTTTATTTTGATTTTTAAACAATTGATTGATTGAAACATCAATTGATTTTCATTTGCGATGAGTTTCACAAAAACCAAACAAAAGTCTATTTTAGACTATTTTAACAAAAGTAATGATAATAACAAAAGAAGTGGTCATCACTTAGGGATCAATCAGTTGAACAACAAATTTCTTAAAACAAATGACAACGAAATATCAATTGTCTCACAAAACAAACCAATTGATTGCACAGACATTGAAGACAAATGCAGTGACGTCTTGAAAGATGTGTCATCTGAAGAGTTCATTGATTTGAATCACTTTTTGCAAATCGATTTCATAGAAGAGGATGTGATTCAAGAGAACAATAAACAAATGAATGACAATTGCGAAGAGCTATCGACGAGACCATCAAATGATGAGAACTATATGTCATTTGTTTACCAGAGGTTCAGACAAATGATTGACTTTGTATTGTCTGACAACAGCTTTGAACACCTCTTTGATAGCAACGACACAAATATCATCCAATGTTTTACATGTCTTTCCGGTTGTTATTTAATTACATCCAATGATAACATTTGAATGATTTTCATTCAATGATTTCATTTTATTGATTATCTTTATATCAGGTTTGGCTCAGATGTTATTCATGAGACTATTTATGCGTAAAAGAAGTTGGATTCGTAAGAATGCAATCAAATATCCAGAAATAGCAGATAATTTGTGGCCATTTCTTAAAGAACTGGTTGAAAATCAATTTCTTTTAGATGGTATTGATTTTAATTGTTTATACTATTTATACAAATATTAACGATTAATAAATATTTGAAAAATAGTCACAAATTTGTCAGATTTGTCGGAATCGATGGATATATTGGATACTTTGGAAATGAAACGAATCGGCAAATCACTGAAAGGTTTAAATATGAATGGTTTAAATACAAAGAAAAATATAAAATCAGCGGTTATTAAGTACTTAAATACCTGTCAACCAGTTTTTCAAAGTGACAAAACAGCTGATGAAATGCTATTTAAATGGTATGTTTGATAAAATTGAATTAAATTTATAAAAATATTTATTTTAATTACTTAATAGCATTAAATCAATATTGAAAGACAAGTGTTTCAAAGTCAATGAAAAACTTTGTGAACCCTTTGAACACATGTTTTTACTTTTCATTCAGCCGGAGATCGACGACGAAGATATCAACACTCGCTTTAATTATGAATTGTATGTCATATTTATATATTTAAATTGAGATTTGTTTTATGGACTAAATTTTTCAATAGTTTTAGACAATTGAAGATTGAAACTGATGGCAATAATTATCCCAAATATAATATTAATAAATCGAGTATTATATATACGAATCGCAACGATTTGTTTCAATATTGTCAGTCATTTAAACTGGAAATTGAATTATTAAATGCCATCGAGAAGAAGGATTTTAATGAAGTTATTGACGTTTTATTGCCAAAAATTGAAGAAATATATAGAAATGAAATTAAAGAGAAAATTGATAAAAATGACATAACTTTGTCATCATTTTTACGTCGATTTACTGCCGGACAGACTTATATTAGATGTTTGTCTCATTGCGTGTCTGTTTTGGAACAGAAAAAAGATTACATTAAAGCCGTTTATATTCTTAAAGAAATACTTTTAAATCAATTGACATATTGTACTGATTCCAGGGGTCGTTGGTTTGAAAGACTGACTCTGAACTTACATAAACACTTAAAAGATACGACAACTGCATTGAAAATGATAGAAATGGGTTTAAATGACGATAATGTAAGAACAGGACATCGTTTGGCACTCAATATTCGCCGACAAAACATTGAGAAGTCGGTGAAGACTAATCTTGCAATTGTTATTGATGTTGAGTTTGAAAATATCAAATACAATGAGACAACTATTTATGCGGAAACTTTGAAATATGTAATAAACGATCGAAAAAATATTTTTAAAACGACTGATTCTAACGGTGACGTTACTGTTATGTCCGTCGAAGATATTGTAATAAATCATTACAAAAACAATGGATATCCTAATGGTATACACACTGAATCACGAATATATCACACAATATTTGGTCTATTATTTTGGGATATTATATACACGAGTGATAGTCCCGGTGTTAGCGATGCCTTTCGGTTTCGATATCAACGCTTACCATTAGATTTCAATTCCGATCAATTCTTTTTGAGACGAAAACCACAAATTTTATCACTTTTAAGTACATTAAAGAATATGAATGAAATGCAAATAAATAATATATTAGAAAATTCTTGGAACAGTAACTTTGGAACCATTTCTTTAATCAATTGGGAGAATACAGACATTAATCAAATTAAAGTAAATATTTATTAATATCTAATTACCGATAATAGTTATAATGTGATTAACAGTATTATTTGACTTTATTTAATTAATTTGAAGGAAATTTTAATGTGTTTCGGAGTCTCAATTATAACAGACATTTGTGAGCGACTTATTAAGGATTTTCGTCACACGCGAAGTGGTTTTCCCGATCTATTAGTGTGGAACCCATTGACCCGACAAATAAAAGCTGTTGAAGTTAAAAGTCCTAACGATAGGCCGTCCAATAAACAAAAATTATGGCTTAATTTTCTTCAATCTATCGGAGCTGATGTTGAAATATGTCACGTAAAAGCTAATAAAAAGTTAGTGGCAAACAATACTTAAATTTTATTTTTTTCAATATATATTAACAATTAGTCAATAACAAATTAATTACAATATAATATATTTGTATGTTATTTATATTACCGGTAATATTAATAACTTTACTAATTTGTTTATATACACTATATTATACAAGATAAATATAATCTATTTAGTTGTAAAAGTTGTATAAATTTTTTTTAAATATATAACAATTTTAAACGATGTTTTTTATCAAACTCTTAATTCATTAATAATGAATCAATTTTGTTTAGCATTAATTAATTCAAATACTATAGTATAATAAACACAACAAATTTTATATACTGTATTATATATATGATGCACTTATTAATTATAATGTATTCAATTGATACAAACAATAATACTTTGAATTGTTTATAAATGTCAAACAAGACTCATATAATCAGTTGGAGTGGTTGTAGTGGTGGTTGTCTTAGATTTGCTTGTTTTACAATCTTTATCTTTAGTAGTCTGTCTGGTATTACTAGTTTTATAAGACAAGTCTTTGTGAGAATCAGCCGATAATATATTTAATTGCGATTCACTGCCAAATGAATAATCCCTCTTAAGTTTTGGTCTCATCTCATGAATGACACCACGAATTGTATCACTTTTGATGGCATTGAGACCCTTCTCCACTGTATAAGGCGTTGTGTCAGAAGATCTCTCGATATAAGACTCGTCTTGTCTTAAACTTTGATTATATTTATGTTTTTGAAAAAGTCTTTGTTTTGCACTTTGATTCATTGTTTCCATAATTCGCCGATTCTGTAGAAATAATATATTTTTCAAAATTAACTAAAGTTTTTGAAGATTAAATGAAATGATTTGATACCTCCATCACTTCTTTCCATTTGTCGACAGCATTTCGGGTCAATTCTATGCGCTTTAGTTTAGTTGTCGATCGTTTCTTATAAACAATTTCAAACATAATGAGTCCAATACCGGCAAATATGCCGAACCCGACTAATATGAAAACTCCGGCCATATTTTCGAGGCCAAGAGTGGCCGGAGAGTTGGCATCTCGTTTATCGCATATCTGTTCGTCTAAAAAGATCCATTTGTTGTCCAACTCTTCCATATAACCGATTTCATGCATACCAAGCAAAGCAAGTGTCACTTTATTGGTCCAATAACTGCTACCTTTTGTCAGTCCAATAGCATAACCCGATCGACCAAAAAGCTCTCCGGAAGTGCTTAACTCACAGTCTTTAGCTTTTTCAAAGTCAAGACGCGCTGAATCCCATATAAATGCATTTAAATCATCTGTAGTTTAAAAATAAAATTATTCCAAAACTATTACCTAATGATTGTCATATGATTTGTAATATAAATACCAGATTTGACGGCTGCGATGGCATCTTCAGAGTTATTATATATAATTTGCATTTTTGAATACATATCTCTCAGTTCCACTTGTCTGCGAAAATACATATCAATAGAGCTGTCCCTAACTGTTGAATAATTGAAATCTTTGTCGGGGTTTCTAAATCTCGGGTCATTGATTCCAGTCAGTGGTGTTTCAGGTCTGTCCAAAACGAGAAAAGCGGCTAAATTGGCAGTATATGATGCGACCACAATCATTGCAAATCCGGCCCAAACCATCCCTAATACTCTTCCTCCAAAGCTTCGTGGGGTTCCCTCACCGATACCACTGTTGAAGAGGACGCCCCACGCAAACCATATGGCACTTGAAAGGTTGAGCGCATCCTCTTCAGTGACATCACAATTGGGCAGTTTGTATCTACCAAATGGACTAAATCGGTCCAATAAGTATAATGCGAGTGCCACCACATGTACGGCCACAAACACTGACACCCATAGACTATCTTGAAATGGCTGGAGAAACGATGCCAATGGATGTCTGTGTCTGTTAATTGATTGTTTCTTTTGCAATATAGTTATTCCCTGATATTTAAATGGTTTTGTAAAGTCAATGACCAGCGATCTCTCCGGGTTTATGGTTAGGGGCGCCACAACCATATCTGCCTTATTGTAGTAAAGTTCACCAACTAATGGATAATTTAAAAAAAAATAATATTTAAGTATTAAGTATTTATTTAATTTAATTTAAGTTTATATACCTAAACCAGTCCATACTTTGCGAACGGAATTGTTGACAAAAGAGTATCCACCGTAAAGACCATCTTCGACCTGATGTAATGAATACGTGAAATTCAACTGATCTGCTAATGTCTTCAGCAAATCCATGCAATAGCCTTCACAGCAATATTTATGCTCAACTCCTGTCGTTGTGTTATATAATGGACAGGGAATCTGATCTACTGGACAGTTGCCATTTGTGTCGGCATCACTAACCCAAACAAACGGCTTCTCACTAATAGTTGCAACTCTAAAATGATTTGGCACTTCATAACCATATGGTTTGTTTGAACTATTTTTTGACCAAACTATTAGACTATCATTTATACTCAAAAGCATTTTATAATCACTTTGAGAGAAGTGGTATCGACCGATGATTTGATTGTTTCCATTATTGTCAACATTTATGATATCATATTCAGAATTAATTCGGTCGGCCTTCTCGTCGAAAGCCACGTGACCTGTCTTTCCGAAAGAAAGTTTTTCTTTTTTAATATAATCAAAGAGTATGGAACCACTCGACCATTTGAGTCGACCAATATCTCTACAATCTGATGGTGGAGTCGTTATATTATGTGTATAATACATGTTTCTAATGGCTGATCCAAGAATAAAGACACTGTCTTTAATATGACTATCAGTGCTGTAAAAATTTTGAAGACTCAATGATATCATTCCTATCGGCTTATTCTTAGCCATCAAAGCTTGTTCTGAAACAATCCAAACATATCCAGTGGTAGACATATTAAGGAGAAGTATTTGTTGGAACAGTGCTTCAGAGTCTTCGGAGTCGGTATATAATATGAAGACACGACATGTTGACTGTGACTTTGTTTCATCTAATGATTTGGAGACTTCAGGAAATCCCGGTTCGTATTCAATAACAGCTTCCACTTTAATATTTAACATATCAGCCAACTCTTCAAACCTATTTTGAACTCTTCTGCCATTGATATCATTGCTGTGAATGAATACAACACAATTGAAGTTCAAATAAGTCAGTAGTTCGGCCCAAATGTCCGCCTGATTTGTATACGAGGCAACTGTCCGCACATAAGTCGGAAAAAGACTTTTGTCTGATAGGAATGCTTCCCGATTGCAGATTCCTATTGTGGGAATGTTATGAAGTGTTGTCGTATAAGTTATTGGATCGGACGGTGAGGTGTCCTCAACGATAATACCGTAAACCTTATGATTAATAACTTATATTATAAAATATATCATAATTTTGTTTTGTTTAAAATAATGTTTGAATACCTGAGAAGCAAACAACTTTTCGCACACATTGAGTGTATTTCTGATTTTATTAGACTCTTTTATTATAGTATAACCATTGAATCTGATTCCTGTCCTTATAATATCACTTTCTTGATTAAGTTCTTCAATTGCCTTTAATAATAATAATAATAATAATAATTATTATTATTATTTGTATTTTTTATTTATAATATAAAACTTGAAATTTAAAAAATGATTGAATTTAGAAAATTCTTAGACTTACCTCCAAGAAGTGGTTATTATTATCATTAGATGTGAGAACAGCTCCGATATTATAAATAAGTGAGTTTGAGGTAAAACGATAGTCATATTTATCTTTAAATGAATCGCTTGACTCAATAATTTCACCGCATATTAGGTATATATTTAAATCAATATTTATCAAAAAATATATTGCTATGAATATAATGAAAGACATTTGCATTAAAAAATTTATTTATTTCAAATAAGATTTTAAATTAAAATTTTGAAAATCCCTAACAAATTATCATTTTTATAGACAACTAATTATAATATGAAATAAATAGTTTGACGGTTTGGGAACACAGATGAAGACTTCATCTCTTAAGTGATGCTCTCGTCTATCAGTGCTTTGCTTCGCGTATATTACATAAGCAGAGCATGACTTCATTGGTTTACACATCAATTGATCTGAATTTTATTAAAATTGTTTATTTTTCTTCTCTTTTATTGAATATTCAAAATAAATCAAACATTAAAAAAAATTATATAAACCATTATGTAATTATAATTATGTAAATTATAATTTATTAATATTAGTTACTAACAAAACTTTGGTTAAGTAATATGATATACCGCAATTAAATAACATAATTAATATATAAAGTGTTTGTTTTAAATTGTTGAAAAATTATTGAAAGTAATAATAATGTTTTTTTTGTTTTAATGTTGAAAATATTGTATACTTTATTATATTAAATTTACTTTATTATACATTACAATAGCGAAAATACCATACAATAAAATACAATCTATAAAAAAGTAATTTCAATGATGCAGTCATTGTATTTAAAGTCATTACATAAAACAATTCAATAATTGAGTGTTTGATTCAAAATAACTATTTATATATACATTGTATAAGTTATATAATATAAATTATTAGTTATTTTTATCTATTCGGTGATCAAATAATTATAATACACAATACCATAAAGTTTGTAAAAGTTATTATTGTTATGGCATTAAAATAAACTATAGACAAAAAAAAGTATATAGTTTTATATAGTTTAATATAAAACAGTTGAACATACAATATAATAGACATACATTACTACACTAAAAACATAATCTAATTTCGTATCGTAAAAATATTGATATCATTAACTTTAAACTTTAATAACTTTTTTATTTTTTAACTTAAATAAACAAATTTGATATCAAATAATAGAGTAATAAATCACAATTAAATTGATATACTAGATGGTCAAAACAATGGTTTAAATAACAAAATATATCAAGGTAAAGTTATAGGTGTTAATAATTTAGGTACAAAAATTATTTTCGTGTTTTTAAAACGCGCGTGATTTCAGACACATTGTTGGGACCAATTGATTCCAATGCATTGTTATTAATTTGAATACACGTAAATAAACAGTAAATGCAGTGATTATCATAAAAATGGTTAAAATACAAGAATTTTCAGATGCAATTCGCCAACAAATGTATGATATGAGAGTCAGCACCGGAAAGTCATACGCAAAAATAGCGGAACTGTTTACAACAACTGATAATACTGTCCGATCAATTGTAAAGAAAGTCGAAAAGTACGGGACAGTTAGAAATCTCGCAAGAAGTGGTCGAAAAAGATGTACCAGTGCTAAACAGGACAGGATATTGAGTCGAATTGTGGCAAAAAATAAGAAGTTGACCACCGATGAGATTAAGGAAGAGTTGGCCGCCAGAAACATTTTGTGTCACAGAAACACTATTAGACACCGGATTCAAGAAATGGGTTATTACAGTGGTATTGCGCGAAGACGTCCAATGATAAGCCTAACAAATCAGAGAAAACGATTAGACTTTGCACGAAAGTACATCCGGATGCCTATGTCATACTGGAGGAAGGTCTTGTGGTCAGATGAGTCAAAATTTGAGATTATTAGTACTAAACGTCGCCAACGAGTGTTTAAAAAGAGAGGCGAAAGCATTAATCCTGATAATATATGTCCAACTGTGAAGCACTCGAAATCAGTTATGGTATGGGGGTGTATGACAGGCCAGGGAGTTGGCCATTTGGTCGAAATTCCATCAACTATGGACCGCTACATTTACGTTAACAATATTTTGACCCCACATTTGCTTCAGAGTGCCAGAGATCTACAAATAAGCGATGATTTTTTATTTCAAGCGGACAACGACCCAAAGCACACATCAAAATTGGCAAAGAAATGGTTGTCTGACAATCAAATTGAGACACTTGAGTGGCCGCCACAGAGCCCTGACCTCAATATTATTGAACATCTATGGGATGAATTGGACAGACGTGTGCCAAAGAGCGAAAGAAAAAGTTTTTCTGCGTTTAAAGAGTCGTTATTTAATGTCTGGAAAAATATACCTGAAGAAGTCACAGAAAAGCTGATCCAAAGTGTTCCAAGAAGATTGCAGGCTGTGATTGATGCCAACGGAGGCAATACTCGATATTAATATTGTTTTTACTAAATTAATAGCTTTATTTTGTTAATAATATTTAAAGTTTTGATTTCACGAAAATACTTTTTGTACATAACTTTTTTTACCATTTCTTACTTCTTATGCTTTTTTATAGATAATATGATAATTAATGCAATTTTATTTATTGACTTATAAACTTTGAAAAGTGTTCTTTCATTTGATATCAAATTTGTTTATTTAAGTTAAAAAATAAAAAAGTTATTAAAGTTCAAAGTTAATGATATCAATATTTTTGCGATACGAAATTAAATTATGTTTGTAGTGTAGATGTTATAATTTTTGCATTTACTCTATAAGTTTATTTAATTTAATATATAGAGTCTCGACAATAATTAATATAAATTTATATTGAAATTGCAAACAATTAATAATCAGGTAATAGGTTTGTCACCAAAATATCATTCAATTGATTAATCATTAATAATGACTTATTAAGTAATATTATTAAACAATTATAAGCAATTGTTATGAAATAATATTAATTATAAATTAAAATTATTAAAATATTGTAACTACTGTACCAATATATATTAATATATAAATAAATAATCAACTAATTATTATGTTAAACCAAAATATATGGTATAAAAAGTAAAATTTTTATGTATTAATAAATTACTTTTAAATAATTTGAAGCAATAAATTGACATTTTATTAATTTAATGACATTTGAAAATCTGATAACAAATTATGATATAACTTATTATACAGTATAACAAAATGATTGCAATAAAATTTAAGTGCATATCAAGTGCACAATCAATGTGTGAATATTTTATTTAAAAAAAATAATTTTGTTTTCATATACATGTAATTACATAATAAATGTAATGTTTGTTTGTATGTATATGTGATGCAATAGTTATGTAATCCTTTTAATATATAAATTTTCTTTAAAATGTTTTAAAGATTTGTCTCTAAATCCTTATAAATAATATCCGGAGAAAAATTAGTGGAATTCATATAAAACATGAGTTTCCTCTGTGTTTGACTGTATATCCTATTCATTCATATAATTACATCTATAAACTTATAAACAGTTATTACAGTATATACCAGTGTTGGCAGAGACAAAGTGTATTATACAGTATAATACAATGTAAATTATATGACAATTTTTTTAGCGCCACATAATAACAAAAATACTAAGATTCACAAACAAACACATGTTTTGTAATAATAGTTATTTTTTATTTTGAAAAAATTTGAAATTAACTATTGGTATATGGTATTGAAATATATTAATAAAATAATTAATATTAATTTTTAATAATTTTAGAAAACAACGATTCTAATAACGATATTGAAATTGTGTAACAATAATAATCTTAATATAAAAATAAATATTTTATTATTGTTAATCTAATTTTTCTATAATTGTAAAATACATCCAATACATTGTATTTTACTGTATTTTACTGTATTTTACTGTATTTTACTGTATTTTACTGTATTTTACTGTATTTTACTGTATTTTATAAAACCAAAATTAAAAACCTTGTATTTTTCCAACTCTGGTATATACACACTGTATAAGCATATCATAGCAAACATAATATTCACATTATATTCAATGCATTCAATGAATAACACTTTTGGCTACTTTTCTGATGCAATCTAAGCATTGAATTACTAATACATTGCATGTTAGAGGTCTACATCAATACTTTTAAAATACCCAAACCGTAAACTTATTATTGAATTTAAGTGAATTTTTAAAAAAATTATAATTATATTTACAAAACAAGTTATTTCATATGAATTGCTACTATTTTGCTAATCATTTGATATATTATAATAAAGTATTAAAAGTTTGAAAACTTTTTTTAGTTGTTGACTGACTGTTGTTAAGGGAAAAAATATTATAAAGTATAGTATAGTTGTAGTGTTTTGCGTCAATGTTTTGAACAGAGTATTAGTTAATTGAGACACTCATTGAAAGAATTGATTAAATTTTGTTTAAACCAATTAATTGATTAAATATTAATACATAAAACTTGTTTTCAATGCATATTAATAATGATATTATTATATTATTGTGAATAAACTTTGAGTTGGATTTCAATGAAGGTCTCTATATCTGCACTAATGATAATCACATTGTTGTTAACAGTAATGGGCGGAGACATTGACTGAATGAGCCAATCGGCTAATAGAATGACATCATTGATAGCCATTGAGTGAATAGATTGTTAGCGATTGCGTCGTTGAGTCCACTCTTTGATCGCATTGTTTGTCATTTCCTTCACTTTTGACTCCATTTTATTGTTAAACAAGACTTTGAAGACATTAACAGATAAAGTGATTGTAATTAAGTTATGGACTAATTGTTTGGTCAACTAATTAGCGCACCATTTGGTGTCGCAGACAAACATTAATATAAACATGGCGTAAGTATCACTATATTTGATCCATTAGTATCTTAATATTAACCACAATTAGATGTAATATTAAGTGATAATATGTTTATATTAATAATGCTATCGATTGTCATCAACAGGTCTTTTACGGGAGTTTTACACATTTGTATTGAATTTAAAGAAAAATCCATAAAAAGTAAACATTTATTAAACAAAAATGATAGCAAACAAGTGTCAGATGATGTCAGTCGAGATGTCTTTGGATTCGGGCCTTATCTGGCCATCAGACCAATCATTCTTTGCTAATGATTGGTCGACCACACAGTCATTCATAGCACCGCAATCACCACAAGAACAAGTGAACGCACCGGACAGCCAATGGCTCCAAGATTTCGAAGTATTCAAAGGCTTATGCGATGACATTGACTTAGGCCTCAACTATGAACCCGACAACACATTCGAGGCGATGACTAAAGAGGTTGACAGTGAATGTGTCACTAAAGTCAATGAATACATCGATTACTTGGATTCAACCGCTTTCTTGAGTCCTGAGTCACTGAACCCATTGTCACCGGAAGTCACTCTGGCATCCGATGACTTTGTAGATCAGTTGGACTTAGCGGCTCAAGATTTGAACTCGACATCTGCTATGACTATATTAGAAGAGATTCTTTCATCGGCCAACTCTACCGATAGCGAAGAATGCTTTGACTCTGAGCTCGATCTTCAGTTAATAACTGAAGTTTCGAAAGATCCTCAAAACTATGACAACATTTATGTAGAGACTTCTGTTTCAAAGCGTAGACAAACTAAACGCAAAGCCGTTGAAAGTATTGAAAAAGTGGAAAAAGCGATAACTAATAACAAAAGGAAGAAAACGACGGTTATTGAGAAAAAAGAGCGCAAAAGAAGTCAAAACAAAACGGCTGCCAATAGGTATCGTATTAAGAAAAGGGCAGAACTGGAGTCGATTGAAGAGTTAGAGCAGAGATACGCCAAATCTAATGTTGATTTGATGGCACAGTTGCAGAAACTGCAGATGGAGTTCAAAGTGGTTTTGCCGTTGGCAAAGGCAGCGTTCGCTTCAGACAACAACAAAGCACTACAATTGCAAATGTTGGACATCCGTGTACTCAATGATAACCTTCTCGATTGAATCAATTCATTTAATTTCTATTTATATTAATCACATTATTTACAAATCCTATATCACATTATTTTTAATCCTTAAATAATCATTAATTTAGTGGTGAATGTATTAGTGTAAAGAAAGACTGTATTGAATTCTATATTTTTATTTCGATTGATATCAATAAAAAACATTTAAAAAATAACTTAGTGTCCATTGGAAGCATACCTATAAAGATAATTAATTGGTGTTAAAATACTGTATTTATAAGATATAAACTCATTTCAGTCAATACATTAATCAAATGTCGGACAACAGATCAATTCAATAGTTGTATAAACTATCAAATGCTGACCAATTAATCGCATTGATTTAGCACTGTGTCTGCCTGTCCATCACTATTGTCTAGTGATTTACATTCAATTCAGTGCACATTAAATATATTTTTTAAACAAATCAATAATTACCGAAATTGAAAATTGCTGAAAATTGGTTATCAATATATTAGGAATATTTTTGTTATGCCATTACACAGCTCCGGCCATTTGTGCCGAAACGGATGGGTTATTGACTTTTTCTCCCAATGCATTGAGAATTTCCTCCCTATAGTCATCAAAGTCGCCATCAATTTCATCAATATTCTGGTGTTCAATAACCCAAAGCTGACAATCAGTTTCCCGAATGAGTCTCTCGTCATGTGTGACTACAATAACTCCGCCTTCAAATTCATTGATAGCTTTGGCCAACGCATCGATTGACTCTAAATCTAAGTTATTTGTCGGTTCATCTAATATGAGAACGTGTGGACCCTTTAACGCCATTTCACATAAAGCTACCCGACTTTTTTGGCCACCACTGAGTTGTAAGTTGGGTATGGTATGTGCGTGCGATATAAGACCAAAAGAGCCCAATTGCTTGCGGGCCTCCTGATAGGTCAGGTTAAAGATTCGCATCAAGTATTCGGTAGGCGTTTCTTCAGTAGTCAGGTGTTCTCCAGAGTGCTGATCAAACTTAGAAATTCTTGCCCTATGATTGACTCTCATCTCACCCTTTAGTGGTTGCACTTCACCACTCAATAACTTTAAGAAAGTACTTTTGCCGACACCATTGGGACCAACAATAGCTATACGACTGGACATATCGATACCAAAGTCAATGCTTTTAAATATTAAATACTTTTGATCGTAACCAAAGTCTACGTCATGTAAACCAAGAATTGGTGGTTGAAGTGGAGGCGCATTATTGAACTTGAATTTAACCACATATTCTTTATGTCTCTTAAGCAGTTCCCCGACTTGAGTTTCTCCTTGTTTTTGTCTTTGTTGTTCTTTAACATGTTTTTCTGCTATTTTTCCTGACTTACCGCTGGCTTTAAGTGCTTTAATTTGTTTTTCTTGTTTTTCAAAATCTTTCTTAAATTCTCGTTTTTTCTGTTCATACATTTTCTTAAATTGTGTATAATTTCCTCTATAATAAAATAATTTTTGTTGATCTAAATGTATAATATCTGAACAAACATTATCTAAAAATGACTGGTCGTGTGACACAACTATTAATGTCTTCTTCCAGTTCTGTAAATAATTGTCTAACCAAATGACGGCATTTAAATCTAAATGATTGGTCGGTTCGTCCAAAAGTAGAAGAGTTGGTTCCATGAAGAGAGCTCTGGCCAGTGATACCCTCATTCTCCAACCACCGCTGAAGTTCTTTGTCGCTCTGTTTTGCATTTCGGCAGTAAATCCCAGACCCGCTAATATACGACGAGCTCTGGCTTCGGCACTATCGGCGCCCATTGCGCTTAACTTCTGATAGATTTCATTAATTTTATCACTATTACCATCACTGGCTAATAATTGGTCCAATTCTTCTTGTAATTTAACTCTTTCGACATCACTTCTGAGAACAACATCCACAGCACTTGTCTCATCCGCCATCACTTCCTGTTCGCACAACAATACGTCTAACTCTAGTGGCAAATGAAGTGCTTTTTTATCGGCAATGTGTCGCATAAGAGTTGTCTTTCCGTGACCATTAGGTCCTATAAGACCATAACGGCGACCCATTGTTATAGATAGGGAAGCATTAACTAAGAGCTCTTTCCCGGCGGCGCTTATCGTAAAACATTCAACTTTTAAAGAGTTGTCCAACAATTGTGTCGAAGCAGTGGCTGAAGTTGAAACTGTAAAGTTTGAGTCAAGTCTGGCCACTAATTCTGCCTCTTCGGCCTCTCTTTGCTTTTCTAACTTTAGTTTTCTCTTCTCTTTATGTGTCAACTTCTTCGGCAAAACAGAAGGTATGTCATTGGCTTCTTCAGCTGTTGAACTAATGGTGACAATCAAATGGTATATATTTTTGATTAATATTTCATCAATAAATACAAACGCTATTTATGATAATTTTTGATATCTTAATACAATTTAATGTTTTCAAAAATTAATATTACTATCTTTAGTTTGGATCAAATTGGGTGATACTTACGACATGATTGCGGTGTATAACTGCCGGCAATGCTATCAATAATATTAATATTATGTGATATGTGTTGACACGTGTGGTAAACGACACACAAAATAGTGTATCAAATATTGCAATAAATGCATACAATCTATAGGTCACACATATATGATGTGACACTTTATCAACTTATTATTAAAATATTATAATCTCTATTATAATCTTAACTTACAGTACATTATGTTTGTCTATGTATTATACAGTACTAAAAAGTTTACAAAACATTAATTAAATTAACACTTTTATAATAAATATAAACACAAAATCATTTACAAACAAACAAAAAATTAATACATTTTATTATACGATTGTTTCATCACATTGCATAAAAGTATTATACTTAATAATAATAATAATAATTTAATTAATAATAATTTTACGATTGTTTTTATATGCTTTTATGTACTATTTATTATATGATGAAACAATAGTATAATAAAATGTATTAATTTTTTGTTTGTTTGTAAATGATTTTGTGTTTATATTAATGAATACAGTACTGTATATAACTTATCATTGATAAGTTATCATCAATTTTTATTTGTTATTATCTAGATTTATAAAATTGAAAATGTATATTGATTAACTTTTTGTGGTTAATATTAATAATAGATTATAATAATTTAATACTTTTTTGGGTTTTATAAATTTAAAATGATTAAAAGTGACCAATTATAGTAATTTAATGCTATTTTAATGTAACTAAAACTTATATTTAATTTCAATATTAATACTTTATGTTTAATCAATTAATTACTAAAGGTATTTGTCATTCAATACATTAAAACTATTTGAAATACAGTATTTCAGATACTTTTAATGTATATTACTTTGTTTTTATCTTAGAGTATAATTTATATTTTTAAAAGTTGTTAAATTATTATGTAATTTATTTAATATTTATAATTATAAAATATTTTTTCTTTAAAAATATTATATAATTTAAAATTAATCAAATCAGACAACATTTTTGCTGATATTTTTCAGATCTTATCTTATAATTAATGTGTAAAAACTTTATATTATGACATTTTATGTAATTAGTACTGTATTTACTAATGAATAGAAAATGTATAAAATTATTGCTAATAATTCATTATTAAATTTTTAAAAATTTGTTTTTTCAATGCTTTTAAAATGCAATAATTATAAAATAATAAACACAAAAATATTGGCGTATGCTTATAATAATACTATTTTTATAAACTATAATTTTGAAAAATAATATTTATTTTTTCTATGATATAAATATAAAATAAATTACAAATAAATTACAAATAAATTATGACATTTGCATGCTATTTTTTAAATCAAAATTTTATAAATCAATAAAATATTTTTTATTTCATTTATTTAATTATAAACAATAGTAATTATATATAATTAGTTTTTAAAATTATACAGGTAAAGTTATACGTGCATATAAAATTTTATTAATCATGTTAGAGATTTTTAAAATTATTATTTAACAATTTTTTAATACTTTTAAATCAAAAAGCAATAAATAATAAACAATTTGTACTAATAATTGCATTCATGCAACTCAAGAGTATTTACACACTTATAGACTTTAAGACTTATTTTATAGACATTATTCAATAATTAATAATTATTAGAATATATTATACGATATTATTAATTTTAAATACTGTATATTATTTTTATATTATTTAAACGACTAATTATTCAAATACAAGACTGATTTTTATGGTTTAGTTAGTCAAACAAGACTTTTGTGGCACACAAACAGTATTGTTAAATGTGTTGGCAATTAATAAATGATTTATTAAAATGTAGATAATATAGTAATAGTAATAATAATATTTATAAAAAAACAATAATATTAGTGAACATCTTTAAGCTGTGTTTAATTGTTTTGTACACATATTGTGCTTACCATACGTGCAGTCATTATCCTTAATCTCAAAGTTTTGCCACAATTTGTTGGTTCAAGAAAAGCACGATTTGTTTTAAAATATCTTTTATATACCGATATATGTCTTTAAAATCATGTTTATTAATATACTGTGTGTTTAGTATCGCACGTAATATATCTTTACCTATATATATATATATATATATATCTAAAATAGGACTCAAAACTTTTATTGAACTTGAAATTGCCTGAAGAGGTATTCAAATTGAAGCGAAAAAAATGTATAAAACATTTAAATGAATTTATCATAAAAAGTAAATATATGCGTAATTTTTTTTAATTAGTTTTTTGTTTTTTTAAAAAATATTTTTGTTGTTATTGAGATAATATTTTTGCTGACACTTTATTATTAATTTAATAAAACACTTTAATTGTGATAACTATACACGAAAAGTCATTTATATTTTTTATTATATATAAACCGGATTTTTAAAAATAAATATACCGGTAATAATTTTTATTGTCTTAAATAATTAATTGTGAATAACTTAATAAAAAATATATAATTTTAATTTACATCTTTAATCATATGATGGTTTGCATTACAAATGTATACATTTATAATTTATACTAATTATTAGCATAACATTATTTATAATAAATGATATGTCAACAATTTTTTTATGAATATTAAATGATATTTTACAATGAAAAACAAGTTAAGAAATATAGAAATATATATTAAAATATTAGCAGAAATTTTTATTAAATGTTTAAATATATTTATTTGTATTATTTATTTTTTGGATAACGATTATTTTAATTTAAGAAAAATTAAAAATTTAACGGTTAACTATATGATATGATGATTTATATAATATATTTATATCCATCAAATTTTGCAACATCTAAGCACACGCCTAATCATAATAAATGAGATTATTTTATCAATATTTGACAATTGATTGAAAAACCTTAAAATTCAATTTGAATATAAAGAGCTTATATAAAATTAGGCCGCAGTTTGTTATTTGCATTTATTGTTTATTACAGTTATCACTAAAAATGATTTTTATTAAAAAAACTATATAAAGCCCTAATTTACTAGAAATATAAGAGAAACTTTTAAATGACTATACAATAATAACAGTTTAAATACTGTATAATAATAATTGAATAATAAAAATAGAAATATACTAATTATATAATGGACTTAAATAGCAATACTGTAAATGTTTAAAACATAGACTAAAACAGTTTTTTGTTTGTTAATATCTTCCTGTATTTAACTTCAATTCAATTAAGATAATAACATTAAGTCAATTATAAAACAATGCTATTTTTTGAGTTTAAATAAATCAAATTTAAAATTACTACATATATATTGTAATTATAAATGATTCACTTTTGTTAAAATTATAAATAAAATAATAATAATTATATAAATAAATTTACAATTACAATTATTTAAATTTATTTTATAATTTTAATATACTATATGATATAATGAAAATAAAAATATGTATTATATATAAATATTAGAAAAATACATGTACCGGTATATTAAAATTGTTTATCACAAAAAATGATCTAGGCACATATAATTATCAAATAAAAATTTACTATATTTTATAATAAGTAATTTTACAATAAAACATTTATCAAAACATTTATCAAAACATTTATCAAATTTAAAAAAATCACTTTATTTCACATTATTTCACATATCATAAGCTGAAAGTCGTGTTGAATCAGTAGCTGTTGAGTGAAGATTTACTAATTTCTTCTTTGATATGTAAGACATGGCTTCAGATTTGCAATGATTATGGCTTTGATTGAGCTGTAAGTCTGACTGTTGGACAATCCATTTTAAGATGCGATCCCTTTTGGATATAGAGTCTGGATCTAAATGTATGTCACTAATAAAATGTCCAAATTTGCGACGACTATAACATTGACACACTTTACGACCGCTGATGAAGAAGCAAATGATTGATATAATACATGAAAGGATACAAAATGTCAACATTAAAGTATTGATGAGAACTGTCGGCGGATTGTAAGTCAAATCAAAGCTCTTCACATCAAAACTTTGATTTAAGTTATAATTAGTCTCGAGTTCATTGTAATGAAGAACACTATTGGCTATTATTATGGATAGACCACCGGTCAGACCAATGGTGATCAGTGATGATAACATAAGTATATAAAGTTGACACCAACTGCGCGACCGATTGCCGGTCATAATAGCGATGAAACCGTTGAGAACAACCCAAACACCGATCGATGTCTCGCAATAGACAGCAGTTATAGTGATCTCGTTTTCAATGAGTGCGTAAACCACACCAAACAAACATAATATAAGTCCACAAGTGGTCGATGCGATCCCTAAGCCTATCATCAACTTTATTGAGTAATAAGACGATCCGTTTATAAGAAGTGCCTCAACCCGACTCTTTGTGGGCACTTTGGCTGCCACTGTGCCGATTGTGGCCATTGTAGGCATTGCACTATTAGTCTCAATTAGGACTCATTTTATTAAGACTCATACACAGGATTTAACAAATGACATCACTTTAAACCATCATTTTATTAATACTTAATACTGTATATCCTTTAAAAGACACCAAAATTATTACAAATCTAAATAAAAAATGCGTTCAAATCTGCACACAAAGTGTTGAGTAATAGTGTTAAGACTTGTCTGTTGTGACACCACTCCCGAAGATAGTGATAACAGTGGTTAAGAGACAATCGCTCTCTTTTCTAATGAACCACTGGTTCGCCTTCTTTATTGAACGAGTCTTTAATTTGGGTCACAAACCGATTGTCTTTGTTTTGTATGGCTTATGACCCGTTCCACTGCTTCTATATTACCAGTGCTTGAGATAGTGCTTCCTTAAGCATCATATCGTTTGCATTTGTAGGTCAAGGCTTGAAAAAAGTTGTTTTTTATAGCACTACTAATATATTTGCTATTTAAGTGATAACTGTTGTTAAGCTTTAATGCGTTTTTTGTTTAGATCTTCTTCTTTAACTCTCAAACGCCAACTCCTATTCCCCTACTTTACTATCGATACAAAGTCAGTAAAGTGTCTCTCATTTATAACATTATTGAAGACAATAATAAACCGCAAACCAACCATCACTTCAGCTTCAATTTCATACCACAAAACTTCTTTAACTATCACTCAATAATAGCATCCAAAGGCGTTTTAATCCAAAACAAGTCATTGAATTGCTTTGGATTCAGGTTAAGATCAATAACAATACAGTATATACAATACAGTGATATTATTAATTAATTAAAATATTTTACAAAATCAATTATATATACACAATACTATTACAATGTCATGCCTTTTAATAATCATATTTAATTATTAGTTAAAAATCAATTCAATGTGATTAATAAAATGATAATATAAGTAATAATTATTTTAATCAAAATTTTCAAATAATGTACAAATAAATCATTGCATTACATAACTTGAATTAATGATTATATGACTTGTAGCCTACAAATACAAGTTATAGGTTATGTACACTTATATTTTAAATTGAAATATTTTAATGAAATGGTTAAATAAATAGGATTTCTCAAAATGAATTAAAATTTAAGTTACTTTTTTTGATGCAAAATAAATTCAAATATCATTTAATATAGTCATAATGTAATGATATGTAATATATTGATTCAATAATCGTAAGATATATCAAAAAATACGTATTATTTAAAAAGCGATTCTTCATAATCAGGAAGTAATTTGTTTCAATCAAACAAATAAAAATTGTTTTCAATTTTAAATTTTTTATTATTATATAACAATATTACACATGCAATAAAATGGTAAATGAAATATATTTTGATGTCATTTTATTTCAATTTACAATATATTTGTAATAATAATATCATTATATAAAAAAGGTGAGAAAAGTACTATACATTATTGAAAAAAAACTATAGCATAAAAAATAAAAATCAATTATATGTTTGCTTATAATACACAACATAATAACAAAAAATTGATGTCACTTCTCATAAATAATTTATTTTATTTTCGAGTCTCATAAAAATTAAATACAAATAATAAATAAAAGTTTGTGATAATTATCGGGATTACGGTTGAATGCTTTGTTTGAATTATACGGTATATAAAAAATAGACCTTAAAAAGTGTCGTACACTTGACTACATTATGATACTAAACATTGTGTTAATTATCACAAAAATAGATCAATTAATGAAACCATTTTTGACGATTCATCAATTAATTATCTATTTGATTGCTTACCTATTTGGTTAAACTATACTTAATATATTAAAATAATGAACAATAGTTATTTGTTAGTTATTAATATAGTATACAGTAGTATACAATATACTATACATTATATAATATATATTTTAGTATACTATATACAGGTATTATATATATCCTACAATAATATAAGGTATAGATAAAAGAAAAAATATAACAATATATTAAGTAATAATTTGAAAAATGTACCATTAAAGCATATTATTAAGATTCATATCATTATGAAAATATATTATTTATTTTGATTGTAATAATGTGTACTAATAGATAATATCTAAACCAAAATTAAAATTATTAAATACTATTCTTTTGTATATAATGTAAAAATAACCACAAAATTCATTAAAACGAAATATCTGGTGTTTAATATTGAATACTAGTTTTCATTTAAATATTTAAATTCTATACAATAATGTTAACTTAGATAACATATAGATGACCATTAATTTGGATCAAATAATAGCAATATTTATAATCTGGATCATTGAGTGAAACAATTAATAAATTACATGTTATACATCAATAAATACAACAAAATTGTGATCAAAAAATTTTATTTGCAAATAAATATTATTATTAGACATAAAATTAAAAGCTTTAGGCAATGAATATAATTTCAAACATTTTTGTTTCATTTTCTTTCAGACATATAAATAATGATTTCATTGCATTGAAATTAGAGCAGTATTTAAATGAAAAAAGTATATAATGAAAATCAAGTTTTTCCAAATAATAATGCAGTAAATACATACATACATACATACATACAGTATTGTATTTATTAATAAATAACAATCAAAATTTTTGTTTCGTTTTTATTATAACTTTAATTTCAATTATTGTTATTAAAATTAATAGCAATCGATAAGAATATCTGAATTTATAAGAGACGAGGATATTATGTCATCAAAAACAGTCAAATTGGGTGAATCATGACTGCCCTCCAAACTAAACCATTTTATATCAAACTTTATGAGAAATTCAATAATTATAGTCATATTTACAGAAATTATTTCTTTGAACTCATTATTATCATTGAGTTTATTGAAATTATTTTCAATTATTTCTTTACCTAACGATTCATAGTTAGTCTCTGAGAACTTATTTTCAGAGCTCATATAATATTGTTTTTGAAAGTAATCAATAATTTTGACTACAATTTGTTTAACTTTATATAAAAAGTCAGTCCCATTGATTAAATGATAGATAATGTGAAAAAAATAAAATTCAATAAACAAATTAATCGCTTGTTTGAAGCCTTTATGTTCAACAAATTGCTTGAATATAGTGAACAATAATTGTAATGCATTTGTTTGCAAATCTTCGTCCAAATCAATGACTGAAAGCTTGCAAATGGTTTGAATGATTGTCGAAAATAATTGTGAATTTTGTGTTTGAGTTTCAATCAATTGCAAAATATTTTCATTCAAAGTCTTAATTATAATAATTTTGACGTTCAGTTCATCAATTAATAGGAGAGATGTTAGGTATTGTAGATTACAATAGATCTGGACATTCAATTGTGTCAATTGTTGTTCAGAAAACTTTAAAGTCATTACCAGTAGAGTCGACACTAAAGTAGATCTCAATGTTGTTGAATACATGTTATCCTCATTTATAGTCCATATCTTTACAACTGATTGCATTAAATCAGCACAAATGCATTGCAATTGTCTATCATTTATAATACAATGAAACAAACAATATATGACTTCAACAATGCTATCAACTAATTCCCAATTATTATCATTTAATTCATTGCTGATTAAAAAACTATTCAAATGTTTGCTGAACTCACTGATAGTATTTTCTTGTAATTCATTATCTTCTGGTAACTGTTTATTAGTAATAAAATCTCTTAAATTTTTTAAAATAATAATTTTATAATCATTAGCTATCAGTGTTAATAGTCGGCAATAATTATCAACAATATAAGCGTTTAATTGATTTGTAATCACATAATTGGCGCATAACTTATCCAACAATACAATACATTGCAAAATAGTTTTTCTCTTATCTTTCATTATATGATTTAATTCAATGAATTTAAATACAATTTTGACAATTAAGTCAAATCGTGGTTTGCATTGAATGAAATTTAGATTTAATTTAATCATTTGCTTTAAACAAAAATCAATAACTTTTTTGTCACAAAATCTTTCAATAAGCTGTTTATCATTGCTTTCAATGTCTAAGCAATTATTATAATCCATGTTAACAGCTAATGATCCAACCGTACAATTAAACCATTTATTAACAAATAAATCATCAATTGATCCACTGTTGACATCAATATAATTAGTTAGAAAAGCTATTAAAGCAATCAAATCATTAGTTTCGTACAATTTTGTCATTACTTTGATAGCTATTTCATTATTATCAATACAAATGCCTATTGTTTGGCACAATATATATAGCTTTTCGTCAAAATGTTGTCTCCAGAAGTCAATGTAATTAAACAAAACTTCATTTATTTTAAACTTAACAATAAATGTTTGTTTGTCCGAAATCTTGAGCAAACATTCATTGATTAAATGAATATTAAGTGGAGTTATGGCTGAAAGCATTTTGTCCATCACTTGACACATCACTTGAGACAAGTTGTCAGTAGATAACGAGTGATTAATTAAAGTGATAAACAATTTCATAACTTCTTGTTCAACATAACGGGTATCACTTTTATTCATAAAATACCACAAAATATTTACAAAACTTTTATTATTCGCCGAATTAATCAAAGTTGTGGACAAAATCCAGTTGAGACCCAATCGATGATCACTTATGTCATTAAGACATCGAAAAAATGAAAACTTTAGCGAAGATTTGCTACTATTAATCACTTCCTGGGAAATCAATTCAATAAATTTAAGACAATTTTGTTGTCTCATAAAGAGCTCTTCATCGGCCAAAAGAGTACCACAAATACGTAACTTATGCGCCATTTGTTGCCAATCATAGCAATCATGGTTTGCCATCAGATCATTCAAAGTTGGATCAATTGACTTCTGCAGACAATTCAATATTAAAGTCTTGTCATTCACTGTCAATGAGATGTCGTGTTTCAGAAATGACAACAACTTCTCGATGAGAGTGTCGTCACAATTGACATGAAGACAATCATTGAGAACCACTTCCAACGATTTGATAACTTTGATCAAATCGATACTTGTTTTAGACATGTCTTGAGATGTCACCAAATGAGACCAAATATAATGAATTACTAAATTGACAATCAATTCAACAATCAGTTCAATCAAAACAGTGTCACATGTTTTGCGTTATGTTATGTTTGAATGACTCGTATTTATAGACATTTAATGAATTGTTTTGCTATTTATTAATATTACTGTAATTTAGAGTAATTAATGTAATGTTTGTTTTATTGCATATTATTATTATTATTATTATTATTATTATTATTATTATTTATAATACGATATAATAACTAAAGTATTATTGATTTGATTGTGAAATACTTGTAATTAAATAAACATTGATTTCAACAGTTATTTATTAATAATTATATCAATTTATCATTTTGTTTAACAAAAAGATGAAACTAATGTTGAAAATGGTTTGAAATTTAGTTATTAATAACAAAACGATATAAAAGTCATGAATAATATTGAAATGTATTTAAAAATAATTGTATTATCATTGAGTGTCTTTGAGGGCGCATATTGTGGTATGTCTTCAGATATGTCATTGTATTTGATTTATTAATGTGTTTTATGTCTAACAGCCACAGTCTTTGTGTCCGATGACGGGCCGGGAGTTCTGGACATTCCCATCACATTTACAGCCAAATTAATAGGAGGCGATACACCTATTGATATGCAAGACTATGGATATGTGTTTGAAGCCAGAGAAGTATATCCTCCGCATAGACAAGAGGTTAGGGGTAAGCATGAGGTCAACTATACCATCGATTACAAGTCAAGTGAAACAAGTGAAGGCTTGTATACTATGAAAGTACAGGTCTTTATCTATATTTGGGGTATCAAAGGTTGGCTCATAGCTGAAGACATTCATCAGTTTAAACTTCAAAGTATGTTATCAATTGACTAATGAATCGGTAAATTGATGAATACATTTAATTAATTGATATATTTGGTGATTATAGATGGTTTAGCGGGAAGTATTAATATACAACAGTCAGGTCTTCCCGATAAAGCCCTTAACCAATCATTGGTGGCCACTAACCGAACTGTAGAAATGAATGCTGTCATCAATGATGGTTCACATTCACTAAAGAATGCGTCCATTTCTTATACATGGATTGTGGACAGTCATAAATTTGGTCCCAATAATAGTTCATCAAATAATGTTAATTTCACCGAAAGTAAAGATTATGATATAAATGTAGTGATAATGTGTAATATAACGCGCGGTAATACAACACTCAATAAATTGGGTCGTTTTAGTCGTCAAATTAGAGCCAGAAATTCCATTAAAGAAGTAGTGGTTAAAGGAAATACATGGCTACAGGACGGCGCTGTCTTGCATCTGGAGGTGAACTGTACGGGAGGTGACAAACCATTTTGGCACTGCTATCAGTTCTCAAAGAACTTTCGGCCAAACTTTACCTGTGATAAGGAGTTAATTTACTCAAATAATGATTGCTTTTTTCCGATCACTCATTACTTCCGAGAGAATGGCACCTATTATGTGGACATTGGAGTCTATAATGATGTGACTTATATTAACAAATCAATCAAAATTAATGTTTATGAAAGTATGTTACAAACGTGTAATGATTAATATATTGATATCTTATATTAATTAATTAATTTTAATTATTTTTTTGTTGATTTAGTTATAAGAGAAACACAGTTGACATTTGTGATAATCCCAATTGTGAGTTCAATATTGGCTATCATTATAATAGTTGTGGCCATTGCTTATCACTTACAACAAAGGGCTTCAAATAATCTTACACTAGAAGTGGCAGATTTTGACTTTCAAAACAATGATAATCTTATGGAAAAGACATTCTTCGAGAGACTTCGTGAGTCCATCGCAACAGCAATGAGAGAAACATTCTTCTATCCGTGTAATCCATGTACCAGAGCTGCCATTCGTGATTACGATCAAATCATCGACGACGACAACGTCAACACAGTCACTAACTGTTCACCAATTAATACAAATACAGTAGCATATGGTGGTTTCAAATATTAGTTTATTGTTTTACTTTGTATTATTATTAATATTGTGTATATATATATATATTTGTAATTATGGTAATCGAAAAGTTATTTATTTTACAGTAGTTTATGTTGAAATTAATTATGAAATATTATTTGTAAATTATGTTTAAATCCCATAAAATAAACCAATATTACTTACAGTAGTAGATAAATAAATTTATAGTATATTTTATGATAAGAAATTAAACGTTTATTAATATTATATTTTTTATTTTAATAAGTCTATGATTACAAAAGATTAAAATGTTGGCAAAATTAAAACAATCAACAATAGTATTATAATGTATATTATAACTTATAATTACAAATAAATGGTATGTTTGGTAAGTTTAATCTCGCATTTGTTAATAATATGTACCGTAAGTTGTTTTTATATATACCGTAATTATTATATCCTATCAATTAATTGCTTATACGGCTATAATATGTAAATAATTGTAAAATTGATTTCATAATTAAAAACGATTTTTTGTGAAAATTAAAAGAGAATTATATTTACTTTTGACTAACAAATCAAAGGCCTAGACTATAGTTATGATTGCACTTAAATTGCACTTTAATTTATTAAATATTAAATCTGCTTTTCATTGACATTATGCACAACAAGACTGTCAATGACTCTGAGAGCATATATAATAACACAGAAATTGTTTAAATAATGAAATGAAACGATATTTTTTTGACTATAAGTAAACACTTTATAGTCTAAAAAACAAATTTATATAAATTTTATATACTGTATAATTGTCAAAAATGAGAGGCAAAGTTGAATAAGTCAAATGTATTAATATTGTAAATTACAATCAAGTCTAGAGGACATGTGAGAGCATATAATGGATAGTAATTTAAGTAATAATAATAAGAATATTAATAATAAATTCATAACTATATAAAGTAATTAAAACAACTAAAGATATATCACTAAAATATAATTGAATCACTAAATTATAAATTGTTTGACTAATTATTTTCGTTGTCTCACATCTTGTGATTTACTAGACGTTCTGTCTTGAGTTGCCTTCCTATATGTCACATAAAATCAGAAATTTCAATAAAAATGATCAGAATATATATTATGATCTTACGGTTCAGTGTTGTCGTCCGAGTCATCGAAATCAGGTTTGATTCTTCGTTTTTCATAAATGAATATAATTGTGCAAAGAATTACCACTTCGGCCACTATTCCCAAGAATGGCCACAAAGCGCCCAATTTATCTGTTTTTATCAATCAATTAGCAGTTAATAACATATAATTTGAGTATTAAATATATAATTGATTTGTATATACCTTTAACACGAAGTAAAATAGTGTTATTAAAAGTGGTGACACCGTTATCAGCAATACAGACATAATAGAATCGATCCGAAGGAATCACTTTTGAAATGGTTAACAAAGAAGATGTAACATTGAATTCTTTGATTTGTATTCTCTCTGATTTGCCAATTGATTGCATTTCTTTATTTAAATGATCATGCTCATTTTCATTATACTTATACCACATAACACCCGCGTCTCTATTATAATCACTAATTATTTCACATTTTAGTTCAAACTTTTGTCCCTCAATAATATTTGCCGACTTGTAATTGGTTTTCTGAAATTCCTCGAAAGGATACAGATATGGCTTAGCTATAGAAATGAAATAAAAATATTTTGACACAAAAAAAGATAAAATTTATCGATAAATAGTGACAATTGAATGAATTGCATACCTCTGACAATAATTATTAAGAACTGTTGTTCATCACTTGGATTAGTACACCTCCAGTTACCGATATCACTGTTCACACAAATCACATACAATTAATATCAATATAAATATATAAATCAAACTAAACGTACACTTTATTGCCTTTTGAGATAATCAATGAATGGTCTCTTTCATCAATTTTCATACGTTTCTTGTCTTCTTCGTCAAAGTCCTCATAGTTTATGCCGTCTTTAGACCTAATGATTGACAAATACAAGTGATATTTACAGATAATTGGTTGCTGTCTATCAATGCAAACCATTTCCAACTGATAATAACAGGTCGTCCTTCGGAATCGGTATAATTGCAGCCAAGTATTAGCTCCCGATTCTCGGCCAAAATGAGCGGTGACTGACCATTGACCGGCCGATCTGTACAAATCAAAGACACATATATATCATTAGGTCTTGTAATTGAAAGTTAGTCTTCATTTCATTTACTTTCTCTTTTATTTTGGTCATCACTTTGTATACAATTAATTAACAACAATATAATTGTCGATATAATCAACATTTTATGAAAATAATTGTTATTTAAATACAATTTCAAACAATTATTGATTAAAATTGAGACCATTTTCTTTGATTGAATCAAATCAATCACTTAATTATGTTTACAATTATATACAATAATCCAAATGATTGCAAATTGCAATCAATTGTAAAAATAATTTAATTATATTTCCAAATACAGTATATTATTATTATTATTATTAATATTATTATTATTACAATTAGTAAGCAATATATGATTGAAATGATAATATTGTTTACACTATAATAATAGTTAAGACAATAAATGAGTTTTAATGCATAACTAATTGCTATTATTTAATAAAGCAATTAATAAATGAATTATAAGTTAAAACTCTATTTTAGAGTCAAATCGGTGTTCAAAGCATTCAATGAATATTAGATTTTGAGAACCGAAGCGATCGAACATAAAAACGCTATTGATTTTTGAGTCCAACACTAGACATGCTATACATTAAAGTCACATATAGTGTGTCCGACCCAACCCTAACATAGACTATATTAATATATTAATATTATATACAGTATATATTTATGTATAGAATATTAAAAATAAAATAAAAACTCAATAAATGCCCTTGATCATCTAATATAATGTTTTAACAAATTATATCTATATTTATTTCTTAATCTAATACATGTATTCATGTACTGTATTAACGTTTTGATCAATTTTTATGTTAAGTCAATAATAATGTTATTTTAATATTTTATCATTAAATTCAAATATTCTGAATTAAATACATTAAATACAATAAATTAATCTTTTAATTATCACTTTATAATAAAACTCCAGTAGTATTCAATCAAATAAATATACACAGTTTTTATCAATATTGAAAATGCAATGTTTTTACACTTGATAATTAATATTATTATTAAATCATTACTATTACTAAATATTATTATTATGAAATTATTAACAAATACAGTATATATCTAACTATTGTATATAATAATAACTATTAATAATTTTTAAATAGAATTATTTATGATAAATAAACTAATAATTAATACAAAATTTTTGGATTATTTATGATGATATGTAACCATAACTTTGTATTACTCTATTTATATGACATTCGCTGTATTCATGAGATGATTCAATGAAAAGCTATATTCATATATTATTATTAATAAACAGTATTATTATAATTATTATTCAGACGTTATTTTAAACACGATATTAAATACTGAACATATATTGTATAAGTTATATATACATTATATAAATTATTTTTGACTGGTATTAACAATTATATAAAAAATTAGTTTTAAAAATCAATATTTATGCGCTTTTATCTAATTATTGCTATCAATATAAACTTATTAATATAATATCTTAAATCATTTTATTTATCATATAATCTGTTGTCTAATATAGTAAATTATATTTATTATGTTTGATGTAAAATAATTATTGAATTATTAATGAATGTTTGAATTACTGGATAATAAAATCACAATAACATAAACTAATTATATTCGTATAATAATACTATAATAACATATTATTAAATACATATTTACTTAACTAATAAAATTTATGATATTGAAATAAAAGTTAATTACTTATACACAATATATTCCTATTCTAGTTACAAAACTATACAACAATGTATATTATTATAAATTATTGTATTATTATAGTAATATTTTTAGAGTAGTGAATACTAATGGATATAATTATAATTGTTTTTTGTTTTTATTTAATATTTTAACTGATTTAAAAAATAATTCTCTCATAATTTAAATTACAATTAATATGTATATTACTATTTGAATATTATAATTTATATATTACTACCGGTATAAACAGTATATTAAGTCAGAAATAAAGATATTTTATATAAAATATTAAAAAATGCAAGAAATATAAATATTAAAAAAGAGTTTATCAATAAATCAATGATACATTGATTAAATAAAACATCTAATGTTATATATTGTAAAACTTAAATCATTTTGTTTTGCAATATTGAGGCCATAAATTATCAAAAATTGTTTGATTATATGTAAAATGTCATTTTATGTTGATATCAATTAATTACTTATTTTTATCGCATACAGTATAATTAAATAAAAATTATTAACTTATATTAATAATATGTGAAATAAACAGTAAATCTTAAATAAAAATAAATTGAAAAATTATAAGTTTGATAAAAATATATTTATAAATTAACTTATGATTAAATATTTAGTAATAAAATAATTAATCTAAAAAATTTGCTAATAATGTACTGTATTATAAGTTAATTTGTCAAACTAAATGTTTATTATTCATATAAATATAGTATTATATATATATATTTATATTTTATATTACTGTATAATCAAAAGTCAAAAGTGCAGAAAATACAAAAATTATAATAAATAAGTGACTGACCTCTAACTGTAATAATAACAGATCTCTCATCTTCACTGAATCTATTATTTACAACACAAGTGTATGAATTTGTATGCAATTGAGTGGCATTTCTAACCACAAGTACGGCATCGGGATGTGAGTCAGTATTTGGCTTAATCTCGATTCCCAACTCAGATAACTTGATTGAACTTATTTTTTCATTTCCTTAAAACAAAAATAAATTTGCATAAATAGATTGAAATTTGTATATAATTTTGTATAATAATCTGTTATAAAAATATGAATATATCCAAGAATAGTACCGATAAGCCAATGTATTTTTCCGACCGGATAACCTGTATAATTGCACTGTAATGTGAATGGACGGCCTAACATGACATTTTGAGACCGTGTAAAGGGTTTTATCCTAATGGGTGCTATTGATAACATTGATAAACATTAACATTAATATTTAATAAATTGAATAGTCATTAAATTATAGGAGTACCTCTAAGTTGTATGATTTGTCCAAATTGTGAACCACCCAACTGTGATATGGTCTCAGCCCTACACATGTAATCTCCGGCATCGACAGCACTCGTGGCGTTCCTTATAATTAGTTGTGTTTTTTCAACAGTCCTTCTTTCATCATTCACTATATTTATGTTATTTTTATACCTATTCAATGCCAATACCAATTGAATAAATAATTATTAATCGATAATAAACCATATTTTTAATAATAATAAATTAGAAGAACTTGTGGTAACATATAATGATGTAATTACCAGAAAAATTCGGTGTCTTGTGTGGTGTCATACAGTAGCGGACACTTCAAAGTAATTGTTGTGTAATCCTCTTTGATTTCATTGAACAGTATATCAGCTGTGGTTGAAGTCTCCTCCGTATTAGGAATGGGTTCAGAGGTAATGACACTAATTTGATGATAAGATCGACTAAAACTATTGCATCGGTAGTAACCCGAGTCTTGTGCGCTGGCATTGGACACATTGATGACCTCAATTCTGGTCATTTCAATGCCTATTTTATTAGTATAACTAAATCGTTTGGATTCACCGGTAGGTAATTCATTTTTAGTCCACCTGGGTGCTTTAAACTTTGACATTTGACACATTATTTCAAATGTCTGTCCTTCAGTCACATACTTTGGCCCGTAATAGACAACATCATTGCTTTTCATCCATTCTTGAGTCAATACATTGTCTGTTTAAATTAATGGTAAAAAAACATTATAATAATTTATCGCCAATAAGTTTTTAAAAATATAATTATAGATTTAAAATAATTTAAATATTTGAAATTGCTCGATTCTTTTTTTTATAAAAAACAATAAATCTTAGTTTTATTGCTTAAATAATTACAAGTAATTTGTATTAACAAAAATAATTTGCTCACCCGATAAATAAATAGTAATAAAATTTAAGAAAAATAAAAATGAGTAAAACATTTTAAGTAATAACAGGTAAAACTTCATTTTGATCTTTCAATATGAATGATCACATCATTACTTGTATTATATATGAATAATGATTACAACAAATAAAAAATTTTCTCAACAAATTTATGGCATATTTTTTTCAATGTAATGATATCATACATTTTTTATAACAATACTTATAATATTAATATATTATAATTATATACTGTCAGACAAACAGAAAAAAATTAAATTAAAGATTATTGTATTTTGAAGCCCAATATGTTTTACGCATTCAAAAGTAATGCATCGATGAATTTCAGTTTTTAAAAGTAAAATATTTTTTGTCTAAACTTATTATAATATACAACGAGTAGTGCAGTTGTCGCACAAGTCATGGTATAGTAGATGTGCTAATTTGGGACAACCGTTCCTCTCTGTACTCCTTATCTTAAAATAACTTTCAATGAGAATTAGCTAAAGAAAGTTAATTGCATTGTTTAATGTTAAACACATACAGACATATAGTATGCTTACGTTTCATACATATGGCAATTATGGCTCTAAAACAAAATTATTGTAAATTTTTAGATATTTTATGTCTTAACAAAATAAAGTATTATAACTTAATCTAGTTTTTTGACAAATTTATAATTATTTTAAATATTAATATATCAATTTCAATAAATTTAAAATTTTACATTAATATAATTTTCAATTAAATTTATATTTAGACATATTGGCCATAATAGAAACATAAATATTCAAGATCAAATATTAAATCAATAATATATTTATAAATAAACTAAATTATTTATAAAATATTACATGTTTGATCTTTCAATTTGATCTGATTTTTATTTATAAACATTGTGAACATTATGAACATTATTATTAAAATTTATATATATATAATATAAAGTATAAATTATATATATAATCAATTAATAAATTATATGATAAAATGTCATAAATAAATAATACATAACAACATACACTACCAATAGTCGATAATACAATAAATAAAAATTTGAAATTAATAATAATTCTTTATTTATCAAAAGTCATATAATATAAATTAATCTCAAAACTTAAATAAAAAATCATTTAAACAGAATATATTAAAATAAAATACTATAATATATTGTGTGTTAAAACAATAATGTTATGTCATTACTGTACATACAATTTAATATTATTTTAGTATAAAACTACTCTATAAGCTTCTATTATTAACTTTTTTACATTTTATTTATTCAAATTAAATTATATTATAAATACTATATATAAAATTTATATATTTTATATGCTTTATAAATATATTATTGCAAATTAGACATGAAAATATAAATTAAACTTAATAAATATCTATTTTATTAAAATAGACTCAATAAACAATTTAAAATATTAAAAAATATATTTAATTTTATAGTTATAGTGTATAATGATTTCAACATTAAATAACACTTACGGGATTGCAAATAATTAATAAGTGAATCATAAAAACCCGTTAAACCATAAAATTAATGTTGGTTATTATTTTTATTACTTTATTTTTTATACAAAAATATTTATAATGAGTATATTTTGTCATTACATGCATTATTTATACAATATAATACAACAATTTTTGCAAAAATTATAAAAACAATTTTATTTATTAATTAATTAAATACATTTAGTAAATGAAATAGTAAATAAAATTTTAACATTTAATAGTAATAGTAAATAACAAATATTTTTTGTGTTTTTTAATTTCCGATACATTTTTAAAATAAATATCTCTTCCTTTATTGACATAATGTTATTAAAAACTAATGCACAATATATTAATATATATTAAATATTAATAAATACAATATAAAACATTACATAATATAAATTATTTATATATTAAAAAAATTAAAGAAATTTTTCAAAGCAATTCATAAAATTTTTGTTTTTTAATTATAATTACTTATAATTAGATTTATAATATCGTATACAAATTTTTATATTACTTAATCATTTTAATCACTTCACAAGAAACACATTTTAAATAATATATTATACGAATACAAATCAATAACTAATTGAAAATTTTGTATTTAAAAATTTGTTTTAAAATAAAATTATAATTTTTCATTAATATATTGATATAACAAACAAATTGAAAATCAAAGTTCAAATATAAGATGTTGTTATAAATTGATTTAAATTAATTACAAAATTAATGTAAAATTCGATAAAAAAGAGACAAAATATAGCCTAAAATTGAAATATTTATTAAATGACTGAAATGTTATTGAATGTTAAGGTCAGGCAATGAGGGCAAGTGGTCTTCGGGGAGATTGACTTCATTGACAGCACATATATCTCACAAACACCTACTCCTATATGTTATGCAAAAAATATTTTTTTTTTGGACAAATACTCATAATATTCATAATATAATAATTATATTTATTAATGTAAACATAAATTAAATAGATATTTATATCTACATTACTGTTTATATAGATATATTAACTGTATAATTGTAAATATTATTATATAATATAATAAATTGGAGACATTAATATTAATAAATTATTTTCTTAAGTAAATAATATGTTTTTGGGTGGGGTTTGGGTTTAAGAAAATTCATATATATATATATATTTGAAATATAAAAGTAAAATTAATGAATATGCCATCTAATTATATTACTAATTATAAGTTGTATAAAAATAAATAATTGAAAAAATTAAAGAATATCTTTGATTGAATCCATAAAAATATGTGTCAATTGAAATGAAGTAATGGTTGTTTACAATAGTAATGTAGTGTAGATGAGGGCGATGTTAGGCAAAAACGATCGCTTCTCTATGTAATTGCTATATATTTGCAAATATATATTATATATCACATATGAGATGTTTAGGAGAAACTCTTGCGCATCGATAGCAATGGTGTTTGTAGTCATATCTATGGATAACAATTGTGAGATTCAGTCACTTCAGTGTTAATGTTATGTGAGGTCAGCGCTTATGACGGTCTGAATGAGACATAAGATGGCGAACGATGGCAACGAAGGAGAAAATCTTTCGAAAAATGATTTCACGGAAGAAAGCATTGAATCGCTTCGTAAAGAAGTCGAGCGATTAAAGACACGTCTGGAAGAAGAGCGCAAAAAGCTTAATGATGTCACTTGTATGCCATTTCCTTATTCATTATACACATACACACCGTTTCCACCATTCCTTACTAATCATGACTTTCCATCATTTTTCGATACCTAACTAACTAAACAATTAGTCATGTCTTTTATATGATAACTAATTAACTGAAAATATCATTTTCAGTTTCCTCTGCAGCCGAACGGTTAGACAATGTATTTAATTTAAATATAAAACCCCGTCGAGTATTGAAAGGACATCAGGGAAAGGTATTGTGTTGCGACTGGTCCTATGATAACAGACATATCGTCAGTTCATCACAAGACGGAAAGCTCATCATTTGGGACGCATTCACCACAAATAAGGTGACACATATTTTTGATGACACAACTATCTGTATGACTAATATTTGTCTTATTTAAATAAAATGTATAATCAGGAACACGCCATAACAATGCCAACCACATGGGTTATGGCCTGTGCCTACGGTCCTTCCGGTAATCTGGTTGCCTGTGGGTTAGTACTACTAATAATTAAATCATATTAATAATTAAAATTGATATCATATTAATTACTAATTCATGTAAAATATTCAATCAGGGGTTTGGACAATAAAGTTACTGTTTATCCACTCTATGTTGAAGAAGATGTTGCGACCAAAAAGAAAAATGTTGGGACACATACATCCTATATGTCCTGTTGTTTATTTCCAGGAACTGACCAACAAGTATGACAGTGTTTAATCAAATATATTAATCATTAATTACCATCAATTGTTTCGCAGATATTGACAGGAAGTGGTGATAGTACCTGTGCGCTCTGGGATGTCGAGTGCGCGTCACTCATACAGAGTTTTCATGGACACAGCGGTGACGTTATGGCAATAGATCTTTCGTCATCAGAGACGGGAAACACATTTGTTTCAGCGGTAATTAATATCACTTATACACAGACACACAGACATTATTATTATAAGATCTTAATTATTAAATGTATTGATATGTAATTAGGGCTGTGATAGAACTGCATTAATATGGGATCTCCGAAATGGTCAGTGCGTCCAGTCTTTTGAAGGACACGACGCAGACATTAATTCTGTCAAATATTATCCGAGTGGTGACGCCATTGCCACTGCCTCTGATGACGCAACCGTACGGACAATATATATAAACTAATACCAAGTATTAAATTAATAATATATTTTCTTTTAGTGCCGTTTATTTGATTTAAGAGCCGATAGAGAAGTAGCCATATATTCAAAACAGAGCATAATTTTTGGTGTAAATTCTGTAGATTTTTCAATAAGTGGTAAGACTTTTATCAATTTTTCTGTTTATATCTTAAATACATCGCATATTATAATATAAATAACATAAATTTATATTTAACTAAATAACAGGTCGACTACTGTTTGCCGGTTATAACGATTATACAGTCAATGTTTGGGATACATTAAAATGCTGTCGACTCTGTATTCTTTATGGTCACGAAAATAGAGTGACAAGTGTTAAGACATCACCCGATGGAACAGCTCTATCGACATGCAGTTGGGATTTTAATCTAAGGGTATGAAAAACAGTTACCTAAAATTAATAGGCAATTGATTTTAATTGATGTTTTACTTGTATTAACAGGTGTGGGCCTGATTTATACTTAACATTAGTTTGTGAAATATATTAAAATAAGTTTAGGATTGTTTGCTGACTTTCTCACATAGTTTCGACCACTGGTTCGACTATAAGAACCCAATTAGTTGATAACGGATCTCATCTCACGGTATAATCTCTCTTCAAGATTACTGATATATTGCGACAACTAATTTGGTCACAAAATATGCGGTCTGTTAATGTGCCGATCGATCCATAAAAAACAGTGAGAAAAACAATTGATTAAAAAAAATACTTCTATGCATTCATTAATTCAATTCGTCAAACAAAAACAAAATCATTGAAAGATTAGATGATTTAATTATATTGTTATCTCTGGTTATTGTTGTGAAACAAACTCTCAGATCTGATACACGTTTTGTTGACAGAAAATAGCTATCGTTAGTCTATTTTAATATAACGATACCATTGAGTGAGTAATTTCTTTTAAAAAATGATCAAATGGGACCATAATTATCAATTGTATTAAGATTTTAATGTAAACTCTATTAAATATTAACTTAAAAAATATTAAATAATAAGTTTATGAAAAAAAATCACAAATTATTAAAAAATTTCAAGTATGTTATAAAGTGAATTAATTTCTATAAATTATTATTAATATAATTAATTATTATTATTATTATTATAAAATAGTTTATAATAGCACTTAAAATAAATACAAATTTAAATTATACATTGGTTTTAAATGAAATCAATGAATTAAACAACGAATTATTTGTTCATTTTTATAGACAAAAAAAAAATTAAATAACTAATGATCTCATAAATAAAAAATAATTGATTTCTAATAAATAATGTATAATTTAAATTACTGTACAATTATTAAAGTGCTATTAAATTAATAAATATTAAATAAATGATTCAGTAAAAATTGGTTAATTCAAGAGACAACACTTTGTGTCTAATGATTTAAAATTTGTTACTAAAAATGGCTCATTTTTTGTTACTAAAAAAATTCATATATTAAATAATGACACAAATTAAAACAAAAAATATAGATATCATCTCAAAAATAGGGAATGAATTTGAAAAATGTTTGTTTGTGTAAAATTAAGGCACAAAAATCACAAATGTCATATAATATAGTCAACAAAAAACCTACAATTAATACTTTTAAAAACCATTAATATATTAGTATTAATTTGTTTCTATTAAAAAAAAAAAAAACATCAGCTCTAACATCTATACAGTATCTTTCCGTCTCAACAAATCTACCGGTGCTGTATTATAAATTGGAAATAACTCAAAAAACCCCATTTTTAAAAAATGGATGACTAATTAATAATGGATATGAGAGGTGTATTTTTTATGGCCAATACATTTCTAGCCAACAAACTTTGATAATACTTGGGGAACACTTCATAATGTGTGTGTGTTTTACATTAAATGATACCAAATTAAATAATAAATTAAAATTACTATACAAATATATATAACTTATATGACTTAAAACGGCTATTCAAAAATTATTTTCCAAATCTTACAATTCATTAATTTTTTTACAATATATACCCAAAATAAAACATCAAATATTATATATTCTAAACGGTTAGTGTTTTTAAATGATCCAATTTTTTAAACACAGTGGCAAATGTTGGTCTCTTATCGGGATCCAAATCCCACGAATGTTTCATTATCTCATAAATCTCTACCGGACAGCCTTCAGGCGCTTCCATTCGATAACCTTTTTCCACGTGCTTTACAACATCAGCCAATGGCTGTAAAAATAATTTTTAATTAGTTTATTAAATAATTTTTTAATGTATTTAACTTACAATTCTAGGATAGGGTACTCTTCCAAATGAATATATTTCCCACAATAATATACCAAAACTCCACCTGATTTTAAAAAAACCATATTATATTGTAAACTATTTTTTGTTTTGTTAAACAATAATAAATATATAATCATTGATGTCATACATATCGGATTTGTTTGAAAATTTGTTGTGCCGAAGAGCCTCGGGTGCCGTCCATTTGATGGGAAACTTTCCGCCTTCCAGATTGAATGTCTCATCTCTAGCTAAACCAAAATCACAAACTTTTGCGATACAGTCTTCAGAAATGAGGACATTCCTTGCAGCCAAATCTCTGTGCACCACATGTTTTGACTCTAAATAACTCATTCCGGCACAAGTATCAGTGGCAAAGTTTATTTGATCTTTTTTGGTGACGTGATGTCGGCCTCTAGACCTCAGATAATCAACGAGTGAACCTTTGGCCATAAATTCAGTGACCAAACAAATGGATGGTCCATCAAACACAACACCCAAAAGTTGGACTAAATTTTTATGCCTCAATGATGTCATAAGACTGGCTTCAGTTAGAAAATCTTGTGCGGCTTTACTCGAATCCTTTAATTTCTTGACAGCGACTTTCTGTCCTCTCAATGATCCCAATAATACGTCACCGAACTCTCCTTTTCCAAGAATCTCTCCGAGTTTTAAGTCATGCATTTTGATGACCCAACCGGCGGCTTCAAACGCTTTCGAGTCCACAGAAAACTCAAAATTTCCATTTTTTGGAACTGACACCCGAAGCGTTGTACATAAACCATCCGCGTCGGCGATATAATGCTAATAAATAAATAATAAATAAATAAATATATAAATATATAATACAAATATAAATTATTTTAGTAAAATGTTAGCAAATTTTATTTACATCTACGAGTTGCGACAGATTTTCAAAGTACTCTTCTTCATCAATGGTTAACTTATTATCTTTATAAATGACTCTATAGTGTTCAACCCGATTGTTATAACAAACACATAGTGTATAATCTCCGGGAAAGTTAGTACTTTCTCTGACCAGAAATAGTCCGTCCTTTTAATTTACATAAATTACAAAATTAGTTAAAATTATTTGAAAAAACATAAATCACTTAATAATGAGAATACTTCTCGCGGCTGAAGTAGTGTCTCAGCCTCTTCTCTTGTGATCTTTCCGTGAAACCAATGCATTGCATTCAACTTGACTTCAGATCTTTTTTGTATATAATTTGCGGGAATCAGTCCTTCCTTACCATTGACATGTCTGGCTCTGTACCAGTTCGGGTCCTAATCATTAAAAACCATTAATTAGTTGAAATAACTATCAGATGTTAAAGCATACTCTTGTCTGGTTTGTAATCGTCAGAATGTCTCCCTTTTCAAAGGACAGATCTTCATCAGCTTTACCACTGAACCGATATCGGGCCACAACCTCAGTGCCAATCGGCCACTAATTTGTTTGCAAACAATTTGTCAGATTAACAGAGTTGTGACCCAAACATCAAAACATACCCCTCTGGATGTGATTCTTTCGTCACTCATTACCATAACGTTATAATAAACAATCAATTATTAATAAAATCATCAATAGTTTCAAAATACAGTAATTTGTTTGGATTTCAAGTGATGATTGAGTTGACATTAAAATTATATTATAAATATATCTATATATCAAATATATATACAAAACTATTATATTATGTTTATATGAAACTGTAGTTCAATACAAATATCACTGAATATGCAAAAAGTGTTATTAATAGTAATATTTATCAAAATAAGTTCACATAAGCCTTATGTAAATAATTTGTTGTCATTTATTATAAAATTTTAGCTAAATTTTATGTATTGACTATCAATCACTTTAATAATAAAAAATTCATATAAAAATTGTAATCAATTTGTTATTAATACGTATAATAATTACAAATAAATAAAATATTAAATATATTGCTATAAATGGGTTGAATTTGATTCACAATTAGTTGATTGATATTTCATAGGACTCTATAATAATATAATTATTGAAAATATTTTTACAAAATATTTGTTGTAAAAGATATATATATACGGTATATATATATATATATATATATATATATATAATTGATTGTCTATTGCATAGAGTTTTGAATACACTATTAATCGATGTTATGGTATATATCAGTGGATCAGTTGATCACCACATGTTAACACAAATTGCAATACATATATACAAAGTTTAGTCAATTGTGGGACCAATTGAGGTGATGTTGTCATCCAATAGGCATATGTGTACACAAATGATTGACAAAACACATGTAATGTAAATATTGAGTCATAAATAGCTTATTATTTTACGAAAATTATTTGTTATAATAAATATATTTATTATTATTATTATATGAAAAGCTATTTATTTGAATGTTTTAACTATTAATGGCTTTACTTTAAATTGATGTTAAAATGTGAGGAAAAAAGTGAGACACAAAACAATGTATAACACTATATATATAATTGAGTTAATGAGTCAAACAATGTGTGTATTATAGTGAGTGAGTGAGTGATTGAGTTAACACACACTTCATAAATACCATTACATTGTGATTGTTATGAGTATTATATAACACTGTGTTTACAGTGAAATACATTAAACATTAGTCAATGTATTAGTGTTTATGTAATATTGAAGTGATGTTTGTTGTGATAACACGTGAAGAGTGACTCCAACTCATAAACCATTGATTATCTGTTTATTTATTTATTTAGATTTTTTCGGTAATCACTTCTCAAAAAAGTCACTTATTTTGACCACAAATAACTGTTTTATGTGGATATCGACTGACATCCACTGTCGCCAACACAACCAACACGTCTGAAGGTAAGTGTCCATCGATTGTCATTAAAAGCAGATCTAAATTAATGAGATATTAATTTTAAATAAAATTGATTAATGTATGACTTGTGTGACCAATTGATGGTGATATCACTTGTCATGACTTGTATATCACGTCAATAATGACTAATCAATATTTCCAAACAATAATACAGAGTTTGTATAAACTTTAACTGTCATTACATTATTGTCAGCCATGGATGTCAATGAAGATTACAAGTCAAGTGTCTTGAGGTTATTGTCGACAACGACAAGTGATTTAAAGTCATTAATGTCGTATGATTTCCGATTGTCACTGTTTGCCAGTTCACTCAACAGCTACCGATGCGATTCAATACTTAAGCCGTTTCCTAATCATTATATCAGTGAAGACAATGAGAAACAATTTGATTTAGTGGTAATTGTTTTTAAATATTTTTATTTTATTTATGTCTTATAATCACAAATATTTGTTTGAATTAAAAATACTAACGAGAGAGGCATAGAAAGCAATAATTGTGAAATAATTGGCAATTTTTACTGTATATTATTAAATACAATATAATATCGTTTTAATAGTTATATTACCATTATATTAATGTATTGTCAATTTCATGCTTTTTAATTAAATAATTATTTTCTATTTTAAAAGTTATGTTTAAAATTTAGTACTGTATGGTCAACAAACATAATCAATTGATTCTATATTTAATTACTTAATTTTTTATTTATTTTAAACAATTATTTTTTAGACTAGATTTGATTAAAATAGATTATTAATAGATTTTATTGTAATTTTGTTATTGTAAATGGTTTTTATCATATCTAATAACTTTCTGTTAATTTCACCAAATTGTAAATTTAAAGTTTTATTCATTTTTAAAAATTATAATTACGGTACAAAAAAAATATTTATTAGGTTTATTGTAATTTCTCTTTAAGATTTTGTTCATTATATTTTTATATGATTTTTATTAACTTTTTAATTACAATAAAATTATTATCTATTTTTTTGCAATTGAAAATTGAAATATACATGAGCCATAATCAAATCATGAAAATGATTTACAATTTACAATATATTTATGTCAAAAGTAAAATAAAATCTTTTAGTAATTTAAAATCATATTTATACTTTATAATAAATATCATAAAAGCTTATCAAATATAAATTTATAATAGCTATTGTATATATATAGGAACTTATTGTAATTGAGTATTTAATAAAATTATGATTACCTGTATATTATACGCTCTCTTAATATAATTGTGAACAAACTTTATTTGTGATTACATTTATTGACTATTTTTATGGTTTACCAATAAATTTACTTTTCATCAGAAAAGAGATTTGAATTCAATTCCGTCTTTAGTTGAGTTGCAGAGCGGATACCAGATGTCAGATAATTGCTGGCGACTTCTTCATTGGGTTATGACTTGTGGACAGTTTAAACTTGTTGTCCGATCAGTAAATTCACCCGATTTACCACAAGAAGTAATATATTATTATTAGTTTCTAATTTATTAATTTAAATAATATTAATTTTTTTAAAGTTAACAACTTTGATGAATGCCAATCAATTGGCACTGAAATTCAAGCCATCACTTGTATTTGAAGTTATCTCACAACCGAAGCGATCGTTTGTTGAGTCCCGACAACGTTACGGAACTTTTTGTGCATTTCATGGGTCGTCGACCGAAAATTTTCATTCAATATTAAACAATGGTCTCATTAATTGTCTTAATAAAGTAATATTATATAAATATATAGTTTTATTTTGTATACGAAAGGGTTATTTGAATTTTTTTAATAGAGAGACCTTTACGGGTCGGGAACATACATAACATCCCGTATAAGTGTTGCCATTCAATTCTGTCCATTTGTTTTCGGGTGGAATAAGTCATCGCTCGGTAAAGAACTTAGTTGTTTGGCTGTTTGTCAAGTGATCAAACATCCCGACCTAATGTCACAAAGTATTAGTTTTTTTTATAAACTTTTGATTGTATTTTGATTATATAATATTAGTGTTAATATAGATATATTTAATTTAATTATTATTTTTAAGGTTCAAATGGTGTACCAAATGATTATTATGTTATACAAAATGATGATTTGCTTCATGTGTCCCATGTTTTGGTTTATTGTAAAAATCGCATAAAAAATAATTTACACCAAAAGTAACTAAAAATTATAATATTTAATAATTAATATTAATTAATTGAATTGTTTTATTTAGTGTCATTACTTCAATGATTTCCAAACATACTTCTACAGTGGTTTTAATTGCATTATTTGTTATTATGATTGCCATTGGAGTTAAATATTCATAATATAAATGAAGCTAATTTAATAAAGTATATTAAATAGGTTTCTAATTTATTTAATAATTTAACTCATTTATTCACAGTTTAATTAAGTATTACGAAATAGATGCAACAAAATAAAATTGTATTTTTATCTATTGAATAGTTTATGATAATAATTATTTTTTATTTATGAATAGAAATAAACTTTATAGAAAATTTATTCAAAGCATTTATACTATTGATTATCATAAATTATTTTATTGTTTTTTTTTGTATTTAATATTATTTTTAATATAGTCTAAATGAAATAATACAGTATATATATATATATATATATATGAATAAATAATAATATCTGTATTAACTCAAAATTTATAATAAAATGATTACTAAGCATAAACCTTAATAAAAAACTTAGTATATATTACACATAAATGAATTAAATATGTGAATTATTTTATTAAAATGAATTCAATTGAATTATACAACTTTTATTAAAAAGATTGTGAGAAACAATATTTATAATGATTTAGTTCGTTGTTATCATAATTATTATAATTCAATAATATTGTCACTTATATGAATGCAAGCAATGCTTTAATAACAGATGTTTTGTGATATTTACTGTATTATAAAATAATAGACTACTCTTGTTATTTGCAATACAAATATAGTAGTCTAACAAACTATACAACTAATGCTATGATCTAAATGTAACAAATGTGAAGTGCCATCCATTATAAAGAAATCATTAGGTAATTGATTGGTGACATCAATATGTTTGACTACTTTTTTCTCGTCTCACTCTCAGATTGTGTCGATTTTTGTACCAATCATTGGGTGACACAACACTACATATAAATATTTTTAATTATAAACGTAAGGCAGCTGTTATGCTATACTATCATATAATATACTGTATATTATTTGAAAAGAAGAGGGAAAATATTGTATGTTAGTGAGTAAGTGAGTGATTCAATGGCGAGAGAGAGAGAGAGAGAGAGAGAGAGAGAGAGAGAGAGAGAGAGAGAGAGAGAGAGAGAGGTGTTTGAAAAAGTAATTGTAAAAGAAGTGAAAAATGAGATCAAAACAAATTATATAAGTAGTGAGTTGTTTATTGAATTAGGGAGGCATAAGAGGGGCGGATGACTATACGCTATATGAAACTTGAAGTTTGGTTGAGTAGATTTGAATGATTAGAGAGAGTCATAAAATTTCTATATTCATACATAAAAATAAAATTTGAATGCTATGAAAGGCCAACAAAATAGAGTAAATGGATATTAAAAAAGATTCATTTGTTACTAAACTGAAAGTGAGAACCCATTTAGTTATATGTGGTTTTGCTTCTCAATTGTATTTTTCAAACGATATATAAATTAATAAGCATTTTGTTTAACAAAAAAATACGGCAAATCATTTGTCGGACCAACCGTTTGCCTAAAATATAATATACTATATTATATACCTAAATAATGACATAACTAACTAATGTGACACTTATTTGCTTATTAGCCGATGTTTATGAGCTATAGTTTCGTTATATCTAAATAATGGTCTCTTTGGGACTTATTATCAGATTCTGTCAGAGATGACGAAGTGATGGTGAGATTAGAGAGACGGCATAACTCTCATAATAAGTATAGTCTATATTATAATAAAACTAACATTTCTTACATTATATAACTTGTTTGTTATAATAAATAAATATGACAAAAAATAATTATATTCTCAATTTTTAAATCAAATATATTAAAGCATATTCAAATTTAACGATTGTTATATAACTTACTTTGAAAAAAAATATTTTAGTAATAATATATTTTAACAATTTAAATATCATAAATCACTTACATTATTTTTAGATCCTCAGGCTATTGATTCAAAAAATTGTGTAAATGTGTTGTAAATATAAAAGTAAAAAGTTTTTTATGATTTTTATAAGTTATATATATATATATATATATGTATTTGTTAAGATTGAAAACTGATATATAAAGTATTTTTACAATATTTTTTTTAAATAAGTGTTTGCTTTCAAAATGAAACGTCTATTCAATTTTGCAATTTTGCAATTTAGTGTTTATCTCACATAATAAGTAATGGAAATCAAAAGTAAACACATAGTAAACAGTGTTTTAGTGTAATCTATATTTTATTAGTCTCTATATGAAAGAACAGTAGGCTATTGTGGCGTTTAGAGTATATTAAACAGTTGAGGAAAGAGTAATAAGAGTGATAGGGATGAACCAAAAAAGTGTTTGAAACAACTTTTTTTCAATTAAGTCGTTTGCATTGCTTAATGAAATGCTTTTAGATGTTAATCAACTAATGCAGTGAAAAGTGATGACAAAATAAAAGCCATTGATTTTCTAAAGAAAAACTTGTATATCACGGGGTATGGTAGGTATGATAGGGTAGGGTAGGGTAGGGTAGGGTAGGGTATGATATAGTATGAGATCTTATTAATAGTTTCATAGATAGACATAACACTTATGGGTTGATTAGAGTCACGCCTCACATCACACTTCACTGCAAACTAACTCTATTTCTAAACTGTAATATCTATTACTAAGTTATGTGTCGCTAATCATAGCAATCAAAGGCTCTCACAAAAGCTATATTCAAGACTCGGGTTTCAAAGCAATTCAATTAAATAAAGTTTCAAAACACTAGTATTACAGAAATTTTAATTAACTTTATTTTATTTGTAATTATGTTTTTATAAAAAACAACATTGCATTTTAATTTATTTTTGAATTATTTATTTTAGCAACATATCATTATGTTAATTTAATTTTAATTTAATTCTGCTTTTATAATTAAATAATATTTTAAATATGTTTTTAATGAAAAAATCTAATCAAGATTTAATTAAGAAAATTAATTAAACCCACTAACAAATATTTATATTTAAGCAGTTATAATAATTATTGCAAATATAGTATATATTATGCAATATCTTATTTGTAATTTCATATACAAATAGTATTTAAATATTTTATAAAAAATGAAATCAATTGCAAAATTGATAAATAATGTTTTTGAGTCAATAATATAAATTACTTAAAAATAGTTTATTGAATTTTATGGTTTTATAGTACGCATACAATAATATAGGTATTTTCATAAATTAGTAGCATGGTAATGTTAGAACAAAGTTACCAATAATAAATATTTAAATATAATAAATAATTCTCTGATAAATATAATTAATTATTCAAGTAAAAAAATAAAAAATTGATAATATAATTAATATAAGTATTTTAACTATGTAGTAAATATTATAAAAATAATTAAATAAAATGTTTTCTATTTTTATTATTGAATGACGTATACCTCTATATCACAAAACAATAAAAGTAATACATTAGTTATTAATGTAATGTTACAAATAATAGGATTTATTTTAATCACAAATAGCTTAGAAATAGTGATATTAATTAAAACAAAACTTTTTCCATTAAATAAAGAAATATAGATTAAATAAAAAATAAAATTTTTATAATAATAATGTAATAATAATAATATAATATAAATATAATAACATTATTATGTAGTGAATATTTAAAACTATAATATAGATTCTATACTATAATATAGAGTATTAGATAAGAAAATAAATTTAATATTACGAGTAATAATAATAATAATAAATATAATATTATTGTATGAATTATATGTAAAACTTGCTATAAAGAACTTAATCAAAACATTTACATAATTTCATTTTGTTTGACTGTTATTATTGAATACAAGTACTATAATATAATGTAATGTTATAATGGATTACTAGACATATAGCAAACTATAAAGAGTATGTGTTATGTATTTGGGATATAATTTTGACGCCAAATACTAACACAATCATCATTTGCATGAAACAAATAAAGAGATCTCACGGCTGAAGTAGATTTACTCGATTTTGTCGTTAAATTAGTGCATACATCATGTCATATATATAAAAAACAGTCACAATCCTCACACTAACAGTGCACTGGAGAGAAAAAGCACTGGTAGTATACAAGTTGTTGAATGTTTTATTCAATAATAAAAGATGAGAAATAGTGGAATATATGAGGGAACGGGAGATAACCGAGAAAGACATGGATGTGATGCCAGTCCTCAGTTCACGATAAATGTTGATTCGCTTCACTCGACTCTCAGTAAATGTAACGAAGCGTAAACTAACTTTACTATACTTTCTAGTATAACCTGTATATAACATTATTACTTATGTTATATAAGTTATATAAACAATATATCTGTATATTTAGTAAGATTGCAATCATCATAATAATGATAATAATAAAAGTAATATCAATAGTAATATTCCATCAAAACTAAGCTTTTAGTTGAGTAGCGAAAGCTTTGAATCACATATTTTGTAGTGAAAATAACTGTTGAAATGCAATAAACAATTAAAGATTTATTTAGAGAGTTATATACACTACAGAGTGACTGTGTGTCACAGCTTTTGTATTTGGCTTATGTGTGCCATAATAGTAGGCCAACAATTGGACGCACCTGCCTCTCAGCACTATATCCATTGCCTGTAAATGTAGGCTTTATATCGGTGTCTAAAAAAGCAGTGTATTTGCTTTAACATCAATTTTAATACTAATATTTCAAAAGAGATTTACAGATGAATATAACCCACAATATTATGGCTTTATTGGTCAGGCGTTTTGACTATTATCTCGTCGACAAAAAAATTCAATCAACAAAACCATTTTGTATGACATTAAATGCTTTTTTAAAAATATTTATATGCATTCAAATAAATAATTTTATTTTCTACATTCATTTTACACTTGCTATACATTACTATTAAATGCAATTTATTTAAAAAAACAATCTACCTTAATAAAAATACTATAAAATAAAGTTTTTTAGTACTGTACTAAAAAAACATAATATTTATATAAAAACAACTTAATAAATTTGAAAACAAATAGTTGCATACAATGCACAGTATATAAATACATTCATACAAAGTGGCATTATATTAATTAAAAATATGTGTGAAAAATAATAATAGTTATAATAGTTATAATGATTATTTGTTTCATTTAATAGATATAATTATATATCATTTGTATCAATGTTATAGAAAGTCTTTAAGGATAGGAAATCCAGTTTTGGATTTCGGTTGGATTAACACGAAATATATATATATTATATATACAGGAATTGCGGTCTCCTGTAAACCACAACTACCAGTGCTGTACAAAGTTGTACAAAGTTTAGTCATGTTTTAGGGATTAAAGTGAGGAAAAACTCATTCAACTTTCTCATAGTAGTGAACACACCGTATAATGGTTTCTGAATAGCTATCTATAGTTACATACAAAATATCAATTGAAGCTTAAGTACATTCAATGTATGTATGGGTTAGGGATGGAAAAGCTCAGTGTTAAGTGAGTATAAGCGAGTCATAGCATTAAATATAGCAGAGATAGTCATAGAAACAGTAGTAATATATATATATATATGTTGGATATTAATACAGATTCAAGTGATACATCTATACGGCACCAGTGATATACTATTTGCACGCATTGTATGAACACTGGAGCGGCAATAATGTCAAATCGCAAACATATCATCAAATGTATAGTCTATAGAAAGATATGGCTATTAATATGAGTACTGTATAAGATATGAAAGATAATTCACTAACAATGCAAAGCCATTTCGCTTCAATTGTTTCATTAATTGACAGACAATCCTATTCCTAATACTATCAAACAAATTACTATATCATTCAAAATTGGTTCATAAAAGTGTAAATAAATTAAATATCTTTTTATCTATTGGTACAATTGGTGTACATTAATGTATCAAATATATGTAACCACAGATTTAAATGATACCAACTATAAATCCAACAATAAAATTCATGTAATCATATTAAATATTTTCATATTAATAAAAAATATTTGCAAATTTTTCAAATACATAAATAATGGAATATTATAATAAATTATTTATTTATTTACTGTATCATTCATTAAAAATTTATAAATTTACTAGTTATAATTTACTAATTAAATTTACTTAAATTTATAATTAAATTATTATGAAATCATTATTTAAAAATAAAAATAAACAAAATTAAAAAAATACTGCATCTACTTTATAAATATAACTAAACAATTTATGTTTATATGTAACCATATTTAGTTAAATGATTATATAAATAGTGTATATTTAATAAAATAGAGTAGATTGTCGTTTTGATAAATGAATTAATTATAATATGAACAATGCTTATGAATAGAAATAGCAACCAATGCTTTACTAACAGTTATATACAGTACTATAGAGAGCTAACCATAAATTTTATATACAGATATCATATCGTAACTAATTATTAAAACAAAACATCATTACTATAGCTATAGTAAGTTATGCATTAAGTCATTTAACAATCAATTTTCAAAATCAATTGCATATATAAAATATATTAAATAAAACAATAATATCACATTATATAAATACTGTATATTTAATATATCATATTATACATGCATTCACATATTTAACGGAATATTGACTCATATTTAGGTTTAGAGAGAGAGAGAGAGAGAGAGAGAGAGAGAGAGAGAAGAGAGAGAGAAGAGAGAGAGAGAGAGAAGAGAGAGAGAGAGAATGAGAAAGAGAGAGAGAGAAAGAGAGAGAGAGAGAGAGAGAGAGAGAGAGAGATTTTGACAAAATCAGTAAAAACAAGAAACTAAAGTACACTCTATTAATGTTTTCACTAATGAACAAAATATCATGCATTAAATATAGATATAATATTGTATATTGTTTTCAAGCATTAGAAATATTATTGAATATTTATAATGACATCAAATGAATGAATTATTTTCTAATATCTATTATCTATTATATTATTTAAGTGTTTAATAAAATAGTCTATTATACAGTTTTGAATCGATTTAATAACAGTCCTATCGTTGAACTAAACGGCATTTGATTGCTTGTTATAATAGAAAGAAATACTTTGATTTATGAATCACAGTATTGGATCCCATAATATGATTGCTTATCAGTCCTACCATTGCTTCTACCGATGGTTTATAATACGGGATGTTTGATGCAAACTATGGGAACAAGCATTTCACGCAACGAGTCAAAGGTTATAGAAATGACTTTTTTGCGTTTATAGACATAAAATATCATAATAAAGACATGAAAATTGATTTATAAAAATATATCTTTAGTTTAATGTTTGGGAACAACAAAGTAGGCATATATTAATATATAAATTTTATGTAGTGTCTGCTTAATACTCCCTGTCCAATACTAATACAGTATAGTACAGTACTGTCCATTTTCTAAATGAATTTTACTATTTGTTTAGTCAAAGTTAGAAAGCATTGAATAGCAAAAAAATAAATGAATACAAAAACATTTTATATATAATAAGAGAGAGAAAGAGAGTCTAACAGCATATGAAAGTTAGTGTTTAAGTGAAAGCAATGCTTACGTTTGCAGTAAAACATAACAAACATTAAACTAAATGCAAATGTGAAGACAAACAATATTATCATTGAAGAGACTTATCGTTTTAATTAGAAATAGTTTGTATTATATTAGACCCTAATTACTATTCATTGCAATTGAAATATCAATGTTTATGAAAGTCATTCAAACACACATTGAGAGAGCCATTCAAAAGCTTATCATTAATGCTGTCATTTGGTCTCAATGTTTGCACATTTCCCCAAAGCATACACTTTGTTGTCTATTATTGAACACAATTGAACACTACTTTCATCCAATTTGTTGAATAACATCTCCAGTAAAACATTGAAACATATATAACATATCACTTTTGAACATTACGTTTGCATTTAAATGTTAATTTATTTTAGCATACCTTACAATAGTTTGTTTCTTCAATCTTAATTTGTTTTTACTTTCTAAATATTGATTTTGGAAAAGTTAGAGATAAAATTAAATAATAATTTTTGCTTTAATTATTTTCATTATAAAATAAATAATTTTTATAACATTTAAAAAAAGTAGTTTCATTGATAGAGAAGTTATTATTTTGGCCCGAAGGTGTGAGTTCGATCCTCTATTGAGATAATCTTACTTTGTGCAAAATTTAAGTTTACATACTATACATAAATACAAGCATAAACATACTAAAAAAAATTATTTTTATATTTTGTTTTTAAATTTGACATTTATATAAAGTTAATATTAAAATAATTAAACTTTATAAAAGACACATGTATTACAAAAATTAGTAAATTTAAGGTACTTTTGGTTACAGATTTTAACTTATTAGGGATGATTTGCCGAGTTTTATAATAACTGTTTTTTTTTGGTAACAAATTATCTATATTTAACATTTTGCGTTTATTAAAAGTTTTGTTCATTTAGAAATTTATGAGTTGGCAATCCTACTTAAGTATTGCTGTAAAACCATATGACAGCTCTAAAGCCTCCAGCAATTTAATTGTTTTTACTGTTGATAACATACATTGATATACATGTTAGCAAATGTATTGCATTTTGATTTTTGTCTATACATTGTATAATACTGAATGATATACAACTGGTATATGTTATTTGAATTTATTCAATGGATTAATTTTAATAATAAATAAGTCTCTGTTCAACAAATATTGATAAACTCAATCAATAATACATTTAATAAACAATGCTATTCTTTATTTTCATATTCAAATATATATATATTTTAGAATTTACAAATACTTATTGTAATTAAATTTAAAATACATTATAATTACATTTTTGTTATATGATATTATATATACAGTATTAGTTTATAATAAATAGAATTTGATTAAACAATTTTTACATATAATAATATTACATATTTATTTATTTTTCATTTAAAAATAGCATAAGAAAAGATTCGCCGGAATAATAGATTTATATATTAAATCAGTAACTATTTGTATACATAAACATTGGGGACAACTATACAATAAAAACTTAGATCATTGTGTATACTGTATAATATTGTATATATATTATAAATGTATAGTTCAGTACATATAAAGAACACTATGATTACAATGAATGTATGTATTGCTTAACGTTGGATATAATCATCAATAATTCAAAGGCAATAGAGTTAAAACATTGCTTACGGTTAGCAAAACATTAGATTAACTCATCAAATGAAAGGCTCATACCTTTACTATTGAAGACATACTCTAAACAACAAATCGTTGACCATTTTGTTGCTATTGTAATCTGGCTTTAATCAAACTTAATATTATATATATATATATATATTAACTTATTATATCATCATTTTCTATTTTAAAACAATATTTATTAATAAAATTACAGTACTTATTATATTAAAAATTAAAATGTATTAAAATTTAAACAAATATATATATATTATACTATATTCTAATATGATATATAAGTGTTTAAATATCTAACAACTAAATAAAAGTAACTATAATGTTATAAATAAAATAATTTATTGTTATATATTTTGTTATATTTTTTTGTATAAATTACTAAACATAATATACTAGTACCGTATAATGTTTAAAAGTTGTTTTACACAAAGTTAATAATAATTTCATTACACATTTTTATTGCCTCGTAAAATAATTGCTCAAAAAAGCATATTTAATTTGAATTTGAATTTTATGCATATAAAACATACATATTATATATTAAAGTATATATATATAAATATATATATATTGTTTAATACAGTATAAATTATAAGCTGTAATAAAAAGATATCTTACAGTATAACTTTTAAAATGCAAACAAAGCTAAAAAAAGGCTTTATGTTACTATTAAATCTTTTTTAAACAAAAACTTGCTATTATCTAATATATTGCTATAATTTATTTATAATATATTATATAAGTCAAACTCTACACAAAATATATAACTCAAATAAATTCAAACAAAATTTTATTTTTGTGTGTAAATACATTTGCTTTTGGTTGAAGGCATCTAAATAAATCTCATTAATTATAAAAAGAATAGTTTTATCTAATCAGTGAATAATCTAAATAACAAATATTATATTAGATTTTAATAATTAATTTTTTGTTATTTAGACTGTTTTACGGACAAAAACTATTATTTTAATTATAAATTCAATTTAAAAAAAGATCAGAATTTAAAGTGCACGTCACAGTTATGTATAAATATATGATATATTATTGTTTTTTTCATTTTCCCATTTTTGTATTATTTTCCATCACTCATAAGTTTATCAGAGGAGTGCATACAAACAAGTTTTCCAGCCATGGAAAGGGGACGGTTCTTGTTTGTAATTGACAATAAACCACGATGGCGCATTAGGGATCGAACCCAGTGCATCCTACTATATATGCTGTTTTCAGACGACACCTTAGCTTTTCGGCCACTGCTCTACGAACTTAAATTCAATTTAATTATATTTAACATAAAGAATAGTATAAAATAGAATATATCTTTAATACACAATATATTTAAAGTATAGTAATTTTATACATAATATTATAGATAAAAAATCATAATATAATTGAATTTCCAAAAAGCATCAAATTAATGCCAATTGATAAAATTAGACTGAATTTTGTTATATATTTATTTTAGAAACTTTTTCAACAGTATTGTGGAAAAATACAACACTCAAAATATATAATGTAAATTAGATTTACATATATATTAGTTTCAATTATTGTATTTTCTACAAAAGTTAATTAAAATTTGATAACAAAACAAAAATCGAATTTTACAAAACTGTAAGCTTGTTATGATATTTAATAGAAAATATAATTTTAATAATAATTTGATTTTTATTTAAGTAATACTCAGTGTATATAATGGTTAGAGTCTGAGTTGTGGACATCAAATTGCAATACATTTAACAGATGAGTGATTCCTCACAACTAATTAATAGGACGTGACTTCAGTATTGAATGGCATAAACCTCTTGTATGTATAATGTGTGCAAAAATTTAATGTTATGTTCATTTGTAGTCACAAATACAATATTACCAAAAATCGTGGATAAAATAGCAATAAATATGACAAAGTGTTGGTGTCTATGGAAAAAGTGTTAAACAGAAATAATCATCAAAAATATTTAATAATAGATAAATAGTGTTGAGTTTGTATTGCATTTAATGTGACATTTGTTTAAAAAAGCGACGGACTTGTGATGAATATATTTGTAACTCATTATAGTTAATATGAGTCCCGGTTAACAAAATATTAACTTTTTTTAGTTTTATAAATATTTAATAAATGTAAACATTGAATTTCAATCAATCAGTTTTAAAATTTGAATATCATATTATATAATTATATATAAATATATTGTACTGTATTTTACTGTATATACTCAATGGTATATTGTATTTCTATTACTCATAAAAACAAATATATAAAAGTGTTTTTAGTATAGCATTGAGTACTTTATTAGAGGCATTGCTATCATAATATAAGTGTTTGCAGTTAAGGGAGAGTGAGACCAGTGATCACTAAACTCAGTCATAATTTTTTATTTGGTTTAAAGCGACACAAATTATTGCATGAATTGAATCGACTCTTTGCACGTCAACTCTCTCTCTCTCTCTCTCTCTCTCTCTCTCTCTCTCTCTCACACACACACACACTCACTCACTCACTAACTGCTCTCTATATGAAATATGTGTCTCATAGGGCCAATCTATCTTAGGTCGGGTGCCACGAACGGGACGCCCATTTTTGTTTGCGCCCAACAAATGATTTTTGCTTCAATACAATTTTCAATTGATTAGCATATGAATGCATATACTATTGACAAGTGCTGGTCAGGCATGAAAAGTGAGGCTATATTATACACCATATGATGACATATGGAGAGTGCATTCAATGAATAATACACTGTTTCAATATAAATGGCAATTATATTAATAATAATAACAATATAAACTTACAATACAGTGATTGCATTTTGAGCCCCCATTTACTCGTTAGATAAAATATAAGTACCGGTGCTCTCGTTCACCCACTCTTTTCACTGAGACTTTCATTACAGTATAGCACTGTTAGGATCAGGTTTAGGAAATTCAAGGCACTGGTGACCAATAAATTGATAGCCAATTAAAGCCAAAATTGTAGTTATATTTTGGTGTAACTATTAGTGTCGTGTGTGTGTGTGTGTGTGTGTGTGAGAGAGAGAGAGAGAGAGAGAGAGAGAGAGAGAGAGAGAGAGAGAGAGAGAGAGAGAGAGAGAGAGAATTATACCAATGATGTGATCTACTACTTGTGTTGCAAGTGAACCACAATACAAATGTGCTGATGTTATGATGTTATACAATAAAACAAATAAAATTAAGTAAAGAATAAATTAAATTAACGGCACAACCATATAATAACAACGGTTTGATAGTAGTTGTGTAAAGTACTAACCGGTAGAGTAAACGAACCCAAAATGATTTCAATACATAAAAACCTTAATATTATGTCCATTGCTTATAATCATTGGATCTATTATTTTTACTACCAGTGACCGACAGACCCTTTAATTAATGTAATGTCCATTACAAGAGTCATAACATACTCTCATGTGCCTATAATTACTGTAACAATAATAATAATACTATATATTTATATATAACATACCAGTATATACTATAAGGCATATACAGTAAGATATAATAGTTATGCAAACCTTAAAATTATTATATTAACAAATGTTTACAATGCTTGTTATAAAGTCATGCATCTAACGGTGCAAATAGTTTTACTAATATTATAGGCACACAAAAGTAGTACGAATAGAGTAGCGTATGGTCAGTATGACATTGGGGCAGACCTAAAGGGTCGACACATGGGATTAGTAGTGTTGGGCATTAATTCTCATATGTATAAGCTTTTAACATGATTAGCGACCTAAAAGTAAAAGTTCTCGTTTTTGTGTTTTCAAGTACCGGTGCTCTACAAAAGCAACATTAAAGTCAGTCTATGCCATGGGTCTCACAGGACACCAACCAGTGCGCCCTAAAGACAGTGCATTTATGATCACCAATAGACCCATTGCAATATAAATGATTTAGAAAATGGTCAAACACTCTCTCCCTGAGCTATCCTAACAGTTCTCTCCCAATTGTATGACTTGACAGTCTATACAAATTCTTTGATAGTCAAAACATAATCAGATCATTAATTTTTACGTTTTCTACTAATTAATTGAAAAAACTAAACAAACGTTATATTAGAAGTACTTAAATAACATTACAATTATTATAAAGAATATATATTATTTAAAATAATGATCATTAAATTAAAAAAATAAAATAAAATTTAACTTTTATAAATTCATTTATTAATTAAATACTAAGCAACACGAAATTCATTACAAATTACTTTTATATATAATAAGTTTAATTAAAATGTTTAATTTAAATAATAGACAACTACTGTTATTAACTTTATACACAATAAACTATATATTACTGTTTATATTAATATTATTATGTTATGTAAAAGTTGTTTTGTGTATTGTTTGTAATAATGTATTTTATACTATGATTTAAGATTGAGTTGTCAACGACAGCATCCAATGTATGCAAGCGTTAAGAGAGAGAGAGAGAGAGAGAGAGAGAGAGAGAGAAAGAGAGAGAGAGAGAGAGTTATAATATGAGCGCATGTGATGTAGTGAATCGATGACTGGTCTCACGTGGCTCTTAAGAGCCGACCAGTTAGAGACACAACAAACGGCCAAACATTTCACTTAAACTGATGATTCGGGTATCCAATCCCTGTGCCCTACAGAACTCAAATCAATGCGCACATGCGATACTTACAAACTACCGATGCTTTCAAAAAATTGACTCTCAATTAAATCGTATTAAACATTACTTTTATCGGTGATATTACACACACTATTTAGTCAACAGAGACATACCATTCAAAACATTTTATACTATACTTTACAAATAAATCCGATAACAATGGATAACGAGACGCATTCCCAACCATTAAATAATGTAAGTCTAGTAATAGTTTATATTTTCTAACACTATTATAATGTTTTTAATATATATCGACTTTTTAATCACAATTATAAAGTATTTGTAACAATTACTTGAAAACATTTTTTGTTACTTTTTTAAATAAAGCACTAAAAACTGAAATCAATTGATAATTAAACTTTGACCAAGTTTGCTAGTTTAACAGTAAAAGTACTTAGACTTACCGGTAAAAAAATTTACAAAAAAAAATGATTTTATGATGAAGTTGTTGTAAACTAATAGTGAAATAAATTGAATAAAAAAACAATAATTGAATACTTATTGCAAAACTTTATTAAAACTAATGCAACCAATTGTTTGTTCCCCGAAAGCTAACTTTGTTGCAATACATGTAATGTTATATCAATTATATGTTAAGAATTTAGTATTAGATTGTAATGTAGTCAACAATTAGTACAATTATTATTAAATTTAAGTTTATTAAAGCTTTTAATTTTGTTATAATTAAGTTTATTATAATTTTTTATTATTTTTATTAATATATATTAAAATTAAATACCAACTTTTTAATTAATGGTAAACATTATGCAAATTATTAAGTGTTTGATATAAAATATGTTAAATAAATATAAATATTTATAATTTTAAATAAAAAAGTTTAAATGAGAGTTTTGTTAAAAATAATATTTTTAGTAAACTTTTGATTTATCACAATTTATATATTTTTTGTCTATAATAAGAGGTATATGTGTACAAAAAAAGATATATCGTTGTTCACAATTATGGGTATAATAATAGTTTAAGTGCTCCACCTTTGAGTGCCATATCTGTGACCAGACCTGTAATTTTTAAACAACTGATGACTTTATTATTAATACACTGCTCTTGTTATTCAACAAACATCTATGATATTATTTGCTTAAAAGTTAATATTTAAAATGATATATTTGGCTTATAAATAATACAATAAAGTTAATATCATATCATAATTATATGTAATTATTTATATTGCATATCTATAATAACAACTCTAACAAATCATATATTATATGCTAAAACAACTTTCTAAAGATTAAATGCACTTATTTTTGAGTTTTTAATTATTATACAAATAGAATATATATATATATATAGAAATTAAATATAAATAAGTGAATAATATATTTATATTATATATGTCTCTATTTAATATATTTATAATGATACTAACACTTTCTATATATAAATCTAATTTATGTAAGAGTGGTAATTAAAATATAGACAAAAAGGTAATAATTATTAATGAACATTTATATAAAGTTGAGTTAAATTTGTTTCAATATAAACCGTATTTTTACATAATTTTTATTTTAATATATTAAATGATAGATAGCAAATGAGTTTCAATCTTATTGATTGCCATTCATTTAGTTTTAATATAAATAATATTTACATGAGAATTGATTATAATATCAATAATATGTTTGATATGATATTTCATCAATTTATGTATTATGAAAAGTTGTATAAATCAATTAGACTAGTATTATATAATGTAAAATTAGATTTTATAGTTTAATTGTTATTCAAGACAGCATTATAACAATCAACAAATAATTAGTGAAACATTTTTAGTTACTTCTCACTCAACATTTTCATTAAACTAAAACATCATTAGACACGGACTGCTATTTTGTGGTTTCATTTTATAAACATTTGGCGTCAAATAGGTCTTACGCTCGACCAATATATACTTAATGTCGATATATTGCTATCTTTCAGCTTAATATTGTCTGAATAAAAGAGATAGAAAGATAGATAGAGGGATAGATAGATAAATAGATAGAGAGATAGAGATAGATAGAGAGAGAGAGAGAGAGAGAGAGAGAGAGAGAGAGAGAGAGAGATGTAAAGTGATGGAGTGATGTAACCCGTAATGTATGTGTGCGGCACTCAAACCTATCATTAAGTGCTCGCAAAACTGCTATAATCGAGAGTATCATTTGTTACCCAAGGGGTCTGTACTAAGTATTGGTTTGGGCAATGGTGCATATATTGGTGCATATATTGGTGAAATATATATATATACAGTATATGTATTGTATAAGTTAGATATTTATTAAAACTTAGTGAACATAATAACTTTACAACACAATGCATATTACATTAAAAGTTAACATTTTGTGACAAAATTTTATACATATTGTACATTGAATATCATCAATATATGATATATACAGTACTGTATGGGTATAGTACACATATATTTTATAAAAGTAGTAACACGTTATTAGAGACAAATATTATATACATTATTATCATAGTATAGTACATGTGATAAGTAATGAAATTCTGTTTAATGTACTTTGGATCAAACGGACCGTTTATTTTGTATATAAATTATATATATATATAGTATATATATACACAAAATACTGTAAAAAACATAACTAACATTTTATTTACATCTAAAAAATTTATAATGAAATTGATTTTTGATTTTGTTTTCTCTATAAATACAGTTAAGTTCAAGTAATAGTAATCCTACGCCAAAAAACACCGGTTCTTCGAGTGGTACTTCCAATTGCACGCCGTATAGGAATAATGAAGTTCGCAGTGTTTTGCTCTATGGAGTGCCTATTATTGCATTAGTCATGGATTCACAAGAAAGGCTATGTTTGGCACAGATTTCAAATACATTATTAAAAAACTTTAGTTATAATGAAATTCACAACAGGTATAGTAAACATTGATTATTTATATCATATCAATAACTATTTATCAGATATTTGTTTGCATGCATTTGCATGACTTTAATGTTTTTAAGAGCTCTTCTACTGTAAAAATCATATACAATAAAATTGCATTTTATTTATACAGTAATAATAATACAATATATCTAACAGTTTTTCACTTTTGGATAGTTATATAGTGTTGATTTAGAGACAGTTGTGATTCAATAATAAGACATAAAATCCATACAATCTCTCTCTTTCTTTCTTTCTATTTAATTCAAACCCTTATTAGACACACAATAAGATACTGAAATCAGATATAAATTACGAAACACTAATTAAAAACTTGTAATTAGTTTTTCTGTTTCACAAACATATAGTGAACAACAATTAATTTAATAAAACAGTTAAATAATTAAACAATAAATTTCACTCAAATTATTTCACAAATTTTAAAGTTCATATAAAGATACAATAATAAATTAATCAAAAGTTTAGTTAAATTTAAATAATAAAATATCAGTTATTATTCAATAAACTTTCATATTATTTGTTTTGTTGCAATGTTATTTATTATTAGACATAAACTAACTAAATATAATAATATATTATAGCTTATTTTTCAGAAAAAGTATGGCAAATATGTTAATTTTAAAATTTATTTAAATTTTTAATAATTTTAATATATTCATTGTAAACATACAGTATATTATAACTACAGTGTACTGTATTTAAGCTATATTATAGCTAAATACTGTGTATTGTATTCGTATATAATTTACATTATAAAAAATATTCAAAATATGAATAAACTGATAAATTAAATAATATTTTAAGACAAATATTTTGTCGTAATTATAAATCAGAGTATTTTTTATTTAATTTATATTTTATAATGAATATAATACATTTCTTTACAAATAAAAATATTTTTATAAAGATTTGTAATATAAAATACATATTATTATTTAAAAAAGTTTAAATATTATAATATTATTTTTATATAATAAATAATATAATACTGTTTATATACATTATATAAATTATATAATGCATACCTATATAATAAACATTAAATCAATATCTTTTGAATGAATATTGTTTATATACTCTTTTTCATAAATGTATTTATTATTAAATAATTATTTTTTTTGTTTAATTATTATTAAAGTTATATTTTTTAAATTTAATTATTTAAATACTCGTTAAAAATAAAAAATATCCAAAGATCTCAAGTTAAGTATTATTAATTATCACCGATTCTGACTATATATTAAGCATAAAAATATGTAATTCTAATACAAAATTTTGTTAACATTGTGACGGGGATTCAGTTATTTTTAAAAATGTAAATTTATTTTATTTAATACTAACTTATAAATAACAAGTAGAGATAGGAAAATAGAAATTATCTAAATTTCCCTAAGAAAATTTCTCAGGAATAAAATTCATTATACTATGGAACTATTTTAATGCTGTACTGATGATATATTTGTTATTTAAAAATTATCATTAAATATGATAAATTTATATTTTTAAAAATAACTACATTCCCTGTCACAATGTTAATAAAATTTTTGTATTGATTTTTATATTTTTATGCTTAATATATAGTATAAGTTTGGTCAGAATTAGTGACAATATATTCTAAAATACTTGACTTAAGATTTTTATATATATTTTAATATATTTTAATATATTGTGTAATTCTAAAGTTTTAAATATTTAGTAAAATTATTATAATTTTACTTTAGACAAAAAATTAAATAAATATATTATTTATATATTATATTATATAAGATTAATATATTATATAAAAATGTTTTTTTGAATAGAATAAGATTTAAAGTTGTTTTTTTAAATATTTGATTTATATATTTATTAATTAAAATAAATGGTTTGTGTTATTATGTAAACACAAATATGATTAATGTTGTAATGATATATTTATTGTGATCCCAATAGACGTGTGGCACTGGGAATAACATGTGTACAGTGCACTCCCGTACAGTTAGAGCTGCTTAGAAGAGCCGGTGCAATGCCAGTGTCGTCCCGAAGATGCGGAATGATTACCAAACGAGAGGCCGAGAGATTATGCAAATCATTTTTGGCTGAAACAGCACCGCCTAAATTGCCCGACACTTTCGCTTTTGATATCTATCATCAGTGCGCATGGGGTATGCCTTTTGACACTTGATTATTAAATTTAAAATAGGATTATTATAATAGTTGCACCATTTGTTTTTATTAGAAATCTGTAAATTTATGATAATTATATTATTATATTAGTCCCAAATCTAATATTAAATAAATAACATAAAACTAATACATTGTATGTCAACACTAATAGGCTGTAGAGGAGAGTTTACCCCTTCGCGATACAACAGTTCGCGGTTAGTGATGAGTCTATAATTATTTATTAAAAAATATTGAAAAATTTTTAGTCATTAATTAATTTATTGTTTAAATATTTTATTATTATTATTATTATTGGAAAACAGTGCCAAATGTATAAAATGTGTTTATTGTGGACTCTTTTTTTCGCCAAACAAATTCATTTTCCATTCGCACCGTTTGCCTGACTCCAAGTACATACAGCCCGACGCCGCCAACTTTAATAGGTTAGACAATGTCTTCAATAATTTGTGATTATTTTTTCATCAATAACTAACAACAAATATATTGTACAAAAAACATGCTTATAGTTGGAGACGACATATTAAACTTATATTAAGTCCTGAGCCTCCCGATGAAGTAGCATTTGCGTGGGAAGGTATGTTATTTGCTATTTATGTAATTAATTATTGTTAATAATAATTCATTTTGAAATTTTGAATTATTTAATTAATAAATATATGTGTAATAATAAGTATGTAATGTTTAATAAGTATATGTAACCTATTTATATAAATTTAAATTATATTATATTTAAACAAATTTTCATATTTATATAATACAGTATTATATATAATATATAAGTTCAAATAGCAAAGATAAGTATTGAATGTATTAAAATAAATTTGTAATCAATAAATGTAATTTAATAAAGAGTTACAATTAAGAGACAATTAGTAAATTAGATGTTAATTTGATTTGATTTAATGGATAGACGTGAAGGCAATGTTCAATGGGGGAAGTCGTAAGCGTGCGATGGCTGCCGGTCTAAGCTGTAGTAGTTCTCGAAACGTCAACTCCTCTCAGGATTATTTAAAAAGACAAACCATTAGTTCTTCATCGCCTGAAAGTAATCACTCTCTGACACCAAATACAACAATGAGTGATAGTTTGTCTCCAAAGAGCACCACAAATGTCGGACCGACTTATTTTCCGTTAATATCTTTACCAAATAAATCCTATTCAATGCCATCAACGGCTCAATTCAATGCTAACCCATCGATACAATCGCCACCAATAAAATCTCTGTCGACAAGTAATTCAACAGATTTCAGACAAAGCTTTGCTGAGTTCATGTGGATCGGCTCAGGAAAGTCACCAGCACTTCATATACCATACAGTTGTCTTTTATGGCCGCGACCACCTACTGGTGCACTGGAGTTTGGAGCTCATGAAGTCAGCAGAAATAAACTGTTTGGTGGTAACGATACAAACTCTTTCATGTTTTCGCAACAACATAGAGATCATCTTTGGTCTCAAGAAAGTCTTCATGAAAGTAGAGACACTAATAATAACACTACGGCATCACAAGCCAGTCATTCGTCAGCATTTAAACCGGTTGTATCTAAGAATATTATTGGTAATGTTTCGCCAGTTGGTCGTCATATAGATGGTGTAGTCAAGAGTCCCGATACTAATAACTTTTCACCGCAACCGTCACAATCAAACAGTGATCCGGATGTCGATATTGTCGGCGAAGACTGCGATGACTCACAGCAAATGATGTCACAGAAAGAGGAAAATCATGTCATAAATTGCGATATTAATGACAGACAAAACATTGTTGTCAACAGAAAGAGTAAGAGCTATCATATATCAGACAATGAAGTGAACGGAAGTGATAGGAAAAGGACTAAATTGGAGGCAACTGTTAGCAGACATGAAGATATGACCTTAAATTTTTTGGGCCATCTTTCAGAGGTAATGGCAATTCATATTGTAGTCTAATTTAAGTTTTATTTGATTTGTTTTTTTGAATCAGCAAATGATTGAAACTATTAATCAAAGGCTGTACTCTGTTTTAAAGGCAGAACTAGTTTTAGAGCACTAAATAAAGTGATAGAAAAAGAGAGGAAATTGAGTTAAACATAGTATTTGAATCAAATGAGACAAATCGTAACCATTTTTTTATCTCAAAAATCGAAAACAATGTCACGCTTGAGGGCTAACACTATTGGACTCATTGTCGACAATCACTACATATCTCTTGGAAATCACTGATAACTTTCAGAAAGAGAAAGAAAAGAGAGAGAGAGAGAGAGAGAGAGAGAGAGAGAGAGAGAGAGAGAGAGAGAGAGAGAGAGAGAGAGCATTGGATCACACATTTTGAATGACACGAGTGAACGATGAGCTTTTGCATCCAATTTATTACAAGTGATATATCATTAATTACATTGAAATACACAGGCATTTGAATCGCTATTAAATTATTTTACCGTTTATTGACTTTATCTCAGAGTAACAGAGCTTTTGCTTTACAAAAGACTATTTTTTATTGAGTTATAAATAGATTGTAAAATAACATTAAATATATGGTTGTATTTAGTGATATATATATATATTATAAACTTTGTTTTCTCTATTGGTATAACCAATATAGTAGAGAAAATGTATATAAAAGCAAATACAATACTAACAATTATTTATATAAACTTTCGTATACTGTATACTATACAGTCTATAGTACATTGAAATACTAGTGTATAGTTTGTGTTCAATAATGTTTAGTAAATGTGTTTTTATTTTGTTAAGACTTGTTAAGTATAAAAGTAATACATGTACTGTATATCTATAGTAAATATGATAGTGATGTGAAACAAATTGTTATATACAGTATAAATATATAAATTATATCTAACATTATTATCAAACTATACATTAGTATCACTTGTAAATGAGTCAAATAAGGCGACTAAAGCCTATTTACACTACCGATTGAATCATTGAATCGCTTATTTAAACACAACTTACAGACTCTACTAAATAACAGTGAATTACTTGGAGTAGTCTCTCAAATACATTGGAGTATAACATAATTCATGTTAACCAAAGTCAGATTTAATGCGATTAATATTTATTTAAGGTTTGAATAACTTGAATGACCAAAATCTCTGTGTTGTCTAACTTTTACATAAAAATCTATAATCATTTCTAAAGAAATCCTATCAAATAAAAAGAGTACAGTATATCAAAATACATGGTTTTAGTCTCAATCATTGAATTACACTGTATTTGATGAGCAAAACATGTGTCTCATCAAAAAAGGGAGAAAATTTATGCCGTGTTATACACTGGGGATCTCATATGTAACACTGTATGCAATCATTTATATATAGAATCTATATATTGTATAAAGAATATATATATATAAATATACAGTATATATAATATATATAATGTATATATTCAATACAATCATATATTGCTCTTACATTTGATTCAATGCACTCACATATCTATAGAAGTATTAGTTGTAATTCACAATCCATTTGAATAACATTTGAAAAGAGATACTCAATAACCAAATCATTTGCTTTTTATATAACAAATAACAAACAAAGCGATACCTTATTTATGAGTTATTGCATAACATATAAATAAAACACACTTATGGTCAATGTATGTATTGATATATCTAACTTAAGAAAAATATAATATATATATATACGTATAACTTATTTCTTAAATTTTATTATACAGTAACAAAAAATTAACGTAAAACAAAAACCTTTTCTGTTTATTACAAATACGATACTAAAGTGTTTCATATTTGTAATCAAAAGAAAAGTTTTTTGTTCATCACTTACATACAGTATATATACAGTACATAGTATACAAACAGTATTATAGCGTATAGAAACATAATTTGCTTGAAACCATATGATGTAATATATTGCATAAACTATTATTACAGCAATAGATTCATTGTTAACTCCTCTCTCAATAAAAACGATTAAAAGCAATGAATTTTTGGTTCAATTCTTTTAAGTAGTTTTTCATTGAAAAAAAACTAAATTTCTAAAAGACTCAACAAATCCTATATCATAACTATCTCACAACTATTGAACTCCATTGTAATCTCTATAGTCTTTAAATATCTAAAACTTTTTTAATTTAAACACTTTTTTCCTCAATATAGGGCACAATATGTGACGATAGGAGTGGCAAATCAATGGCAATCGATTTGTGTAACAATACGGCACTCGATCTCAGAAATATGACATCACTTTCAAGGGGTAAGACATCTAAACGATTGGTTTTTACTTATTTAAGTTATTTTGTTTAAATTAAATTTAACAATAAAATGATTAAACTAGAAATAACTTATTCAACAAATGTAAGTATAATTATATACTGTTAACTTATTTAAAAAAAACTATGGTTTTCACTAATAATTAAGACTAATAATATATTTAGATAATTAACATAAGTATTTTCAAATTAATTTATTCAAATTAAAAAAATATTCAATTTTCTTGTTATTAATAAATAAACTATTATTGTTTATTATTAAACTAAGTTAATTATTGTTTTTTTGGATAAATTAATAAAACAAAAATTTTTTGTTTGTTTGTTTAAAGTTAATATAAAAACCAAATATTTTGTTATATTTGTTACTAAAGTTAATATGAATCTAATGATATGATTCACGACATGTTATACTGTACTTTAGTTTTTTCCTTAAGGCCATAATCTTTGCATTAAAACAATTAAATAAATTGCTATTTATATATAATTTTAAATTGACAATAACGATACGTTAAAATATTATTTATCTTAAAATAATATTAACACTAAATAAACATAAAATATTTATAGTATAAAATTAATGTAATTATTTTAACAATAATATTCATATCATTTATAAATGAAAGACTATTGATGTATGAATCATATGATATGATAAAAAACAATTAGAAAGAAATTTAAATTTTCAAATCATTATATTATATTATAAATAACGAATTTTATTATTTATTTAATAAAATAATAAAAATTATTTTATCATATATTATCATAAAAATATAATGCATTTTGCAATATTTAATTTAAAAAGCAAACATTACATTTATTAAATATTAGTATTAATAATAAATAATTTAATAATTATATTATACATAATTACAATTATTATGAATATCTTTAAATTTTTTAGATGATTTGCACCAAATATTGTTAAAACAATCTGAAGATAAGCATAAATCTGAACGAGAATATGATGTTATGAGAGGTACTATTAATTAACAAATAAAAAAATAATTGAATTTAATTATTATTAAAATTAATTAATTGGTAGAAACTTTGGAACAACAGGTTAGGAAAGAGTTGATATACAGGGAAGAGATGGCAAAACAATTGCATTTAGTAAGAGGTAATCAATACCAATGATGGCCTTTATATCTAATTTTGCTTATTATATATATATATAATATACAGAATCGCTTTGCCAAGAGTTAGAGCCACAAGATTGGAGATCCCGGCTCTCAGTTCATCACAAACTTCAATAGTAACCAACTTTTCAGTTGTAAACCCAATAATTAATTTATTAAATTTTTTGTTTCAATACTCGCTATTATCGCAAATTAACTCAACTCACAAATTAACTTTGAATTTACTTTATGTATAACACTATGTATAATATTATAATAATATTAAAGAATTGGATCACAATTTGATGGGTTTTTCATGCAAAATGAAAGGCGTTTTTAATTTGAAAGCTGAAGTCATAACAACACTATTATAATAATGTTTCAAATCATTAATTATTTGTGAGCTTAGCTCTAATTCATTGCATTTTCACTATTTAAATAACAAATATTATTATATACAATACATGTGTGTATAAAACAATTTATGAAAAATTATTATAAATACAGTAAATGCTTTTGTGTACGATATTAAAAATAAAACTTTAGGTAAATATAGGAAATTTTGAAAAGTCTATTATTGACATAATGTTCAAAATAATCATTAAATTATATACGGATTTATTGATTAGTCATTTATTGAGTGTAATTTTATAATCATTACTAACTTTAAGTTCATTTAAATGTATATTTTTTTGTTTATTATATCCTATTTAGATAAATAATAGCATTATTTGTATGCTATTATTCTGTACTGTAGTATTGATATTTAATGTTTAATTTAATTATTGAATATTTAGTTTATAAGTGAATCAAATAAACTAAAAAAATATATATATAAATATCATAAATTGTGTCCAAACATATTGTATAATTATTAATGCTTTATTTTTAATTTTTATTAATACAAATACATTAAAGGTAAATAAATTTTATAGTAAAATTAATTGTTTTCTATTGTATAAACATTTGTTGAATAAATTATTATAATAAATTTATTAATTGATCTATTTATTTAAACTATTATTAGAAGTATCGGTAATTTAATTTTGTAATATAAAGTATAAAATAAATAATGTTAACATAACATTTTGTATATAATTAAAAACAATATTATATTAAGATTTAAATAATTTTATTTAATTTTTTTTTGTATATATATATATATATATATTTAATATATCTATTTAATTACCTATAGTTTTTGTTTTTTATTACAAAATCTATTTAATTATAATGCATATCTTTTTATAGTATAAAAAGTACATATTATACATTTATCGGTAATAATTATTACAAATTTGTAAATTTTAAATGTAAATGAGTTAAAGAAATAAACAAAATTGATTAATAATAATTAATTATACCAAAACAATCAATTAATATAAATTTTAGTATTACTTACTGCTAATTCAATAAGAATAATCCAAAATAACTATATAGAAATAGATTAATAAATTGATGTATAATTTTTAAAAATATACCGATAATAATAATAATAATAATAAGACCGGGAATTAGAAATATACAGTATATACGATATAAACATATTAAATACATTATTGATATAATTTACAAAATATAACAATTATTTGCTGCAAACAATTTATATTTAAATTAATTTCAATGTTTAAAACTAAGTATTAGCTATGCTTTGTTTATTGGATTCATTATTGTCTTCAATGTCTGAATCAGATGAAGACTCATTGAGTAGTTCATCGAGTTGTGAGCACTGATTGATGAAAGTGTTTGGTGAGAACAATGCCTCGTCGATCATCGCTTTATTGATTTTCTCTTCTTTCTTAAACTTATTTCTCAAATCTAAACGACTTCTTTTGTCTTTAAAGAAGAGGTTAGACATGAGTGTAAAGTCAGTGCCGATTGTGTTGAGAGCACTATAGAAGCGAATGGTCTCGTGTTCAGTCCATCGAGGTTTTGATGATTTGTTTTTGTTTCTAAAAGACGAATAGTTGACAAAAGCAGAGGTTGTGCCACCCTTTTCAATGACTGTATCGCTAGTATCTCTCCTTTTCCTCTTAAGGATCACTGATTCTTCGTCCAAAATAAGCTGTCCATCGGCGCCAACTTTAACGCGCGGACCAGCATTTGTCTCATCCGACTCATTATTATCTTCCTTTGTGTCATTGTTTTCATCGCATTCAACATTGGTTTGCGTTTCAGTTACATCTGTATCTTTGTCTCGCATTTCCTTTTGTTGTTCAGTCATCGGTGGGTTATAAAGAAGTAGATCTTTCATAGTCATCATAGACTTGTCTTTCTTATCGCATTTGTTTCGTTTACGAGACGTCTTTCGTTTTCGATTAGTTTCTTTGATTGCTTTTACGACACTTTTGTTGTTATTGTCATCGATTTCTTGATGTATTTGTTTCTGCAATTTGTCATCGGTTTCACATTTGTTGGCTTCCGTTTCAATCGGTAATTCTTTTGTTACGTTTTGAGTAATTTCTTCAACAACCACACTATCGGTCACTTGTTTGTTGTTGTTGTCATTAATATCACTTATCTGGTCAATGGTGTCCAACAATTCAACGCTATTGTCTTTATTATCATCTTTTGTTTCAATATCTTCATCTAAAACTCTAATTATTTTAGTGGTAAGTGTGTTATAAGTGTGTGTCAGTACTGTCTTCACTTGGGAATCAATTTGCAGCTCTTTAGCGGGTTCTTCGGCCACCAAATCGTTGGATTTGTCGATACAATCGGTGGTCACTTTTTGTGGACTCTTGTTGGCCACACTGACCGTACGGTTCGCCACTTTGGGCTTAAATTGCATTTTAGTTCTTCTCGTAGACATCTTCGGTAAGTTTGGTCACTGTCTTCACTGTTGTCTTTGAAATGACAATCAATTAATCAAACCATAAGTCGAGCGACAAATCAATTGACAGTAAATTTAAATCAAACAAACATTTCTACTGAAAGTGCATTACATCACAAACACACTGTTAGAGGTGTGTGCAGTCAATACCGGGTCATCGGTTTTGACGAAACAGACGATAACTTTTGGTAATCGATTGACACGTATTTGCATTCATAGAGTAATTGATTGATTAGTAGTAGACATGAGTCGAGAATTAATCAATTAATACAATAAAAAATACAATAAAAACTAAAATATTGATTAATTTTTTATTATTATTAATTAATATTACAATAAAAATCAATTTTTATTTACAATATGACTGCATTGGTCTCTACAATTGAAATGCAATTAAATTTTGTTTTAATTAATTAAAAATTTTAATTGATATGAATATATAATTGAAATTTTGAATACAATTTTATAATTTCTATAATTGAATTAATCATATGGTTATTGTTAGTGAAATAATATATAAATTAATATTAATATTAATATAATTTATAGTAAACTTGTGGCCAATAATTAAATTTAAAGCCAGTTCTGTGCTGACCTCTAACGTCTTGTAATACTAGAGGTGTGTTTAGTTAGATAGAGTGCGTTGCGATCGGTATTATATATAGTGTTAGTAATGCTTGTAATATACGGCAAAATGTGTGGCATTTGAGGCAATAATACATATATTGATAGATATATTGAGAGACAAAGTGTGTGAGCAATGAATGTATGAATGAATGAGTGAATGAATGAATGGCGTAAATGTTTGCGACGTTTAGACCATTGAAGACATTTCAAGACAATTGTCACACAAACCGGACTAACATAGACTGTAGTGAAGACACTGATGACTCACATAGACATCACATTCATCTAATCAAATCCATTGTCTTCTCATTTCAGACATTTGTTGTAAACCAGTCATTGACTGATTCGTTACACAAACGCTAATCATTGAAACAAACAGTCAATTGATTTATACTGATTGCCGAAGACATGACTACTCCCAACACAGACTCACTGCCGAGTGAGCTCTTAAAAGACGGTATTGTCGAAGTTCGCGGAGATAACGGAGCCTTTTATAAGGCATTCATTGTTGATGTGGACGACAATACCGCCGATAGTGATACCGGTGTTGAAACCGAATCGACGGCGACGACGACGACAACAGCAACAACAACGGCTGCAGCGGCGGCGGCAACCAATTCGGTGACCACTTCGGGTGACAAATCAAAGCTAACACTTGCCTTCGAAAACGATTGGTTACCGCAACAAAAGTTTCCCATTAATAGGATTCGTCTGCCGCCACCCACTTCACTGTCCACCACTCAATCGGCCAACAGTTGCGCTAATGGAGCCAATAATGAGTCGTCTAATGCCAACACATCAGTTGTTCCGCCGATTGTTACCGAAGGCATGGAAATTGAAGTGCTTTCGTGTACTAATGATGGAGAACAGTGTGGGTGGTGGAGGGCACAGGTCAAGATGATCAAAGGTTGGTTACCATTACCACTAACTTATCTCTTAATTGATAATACAGTTGTAACTATTTATCAGATCATTAAATATGATAAGTATTTAAATTATTATTTACCGGTAATTTCAGGTGATTTTCATGTTGTTGAGTACCAAAACAGCACCACATCGGATGGCCAATCGGTGCAAAGTGGACCTAACCATCAAACCTATAGTGAGATAGTGGCCAGTGATAGAATTCGGCCCAAGAATCCTCACCCATTGCTCACTACTAATCCATTTTATAAATTTGAAATCAAAATACCGGATGACATCCGAAGTATGAATACCGGTTGGTTATCCAAGAGTGAGGCCCACAAACAGTTTAAACAATTTATCGGTGCGATTGTTGTTCGCTATGATGAGGCCAAAGGTGTTCTTATATGTGTTGGTTATGCTCCGCACGAAAAAACATATTTAGCAGGAATTACACAGAAAAGGGCACAAATGTTGAGTGAAATGCATTTCCGAAACATCAAACAAAAACTGGTCCTTTTGTCGCGTACTGAAGAGGCGGCCAAACAATTAGAGTCAACTCGCGGTCCCTTTGGGTCGGGATTTGCCGGTACTCACTATGGAGGAGCTTCCGGTCAGAACTATATGGTCGAAGTAGTCGTTGCAGAACACCTTATGGGTCTGGCTATTGGTGCCCACGGCGTCAACATTCAAAATGCCCGCAAACTTGAAGGCATTACCGCCATTGATATCGAAGAAAATTCGTGTACTTTTCGGATAAAAGGTCAGTCATTAGAGGCGTGTCATAGAGCCAGAGCTATGTTGGAGTTCGCCGAGAAAGGTATTGAAGTGCCCCGAACTCTGGTCGGTAAAGCCATTGGAAAAGCCGGGCGTATTATTCAAGAAATTGTAGACAAGTCTGGAGTAGTAAGGGTTAAGATTGAGGGCGACACTGAAAATGAAGCGCCGCGAGAACACGTGCCGTTTGTTTTTGTGGGCACCTCTGAGTCCATTCAAAACGCCCAAATCCTACTCGACTACCACTTAAATCATTTACAAGAAGTGGAAAAATTACGACAGGAGAAGCTTGAAATTGTACATCAATTGAGAACTATTCAACAACACCCGACACACGTGACTCCGTCGTCGTCTATGAATATTCAGACACAACAACTAATTCACAAAAATATAACAAACAGTTCGGTGCAAATGCACGAAGAGTCTGACCGTTCCGATAGAGGCCGGACTGGATCTCAAAGAGGTGTTCCCCGCTCTGACACTAATGTCAACTCGAGGACAATACCCGGTCAAAGAAACAGTAGTCGTGGAGGTGGTATGTCTGGATCTAATATAAGAAGATATATGAATCCATCAGAAAGAGGTCCGGATAGGGATAGAGGTTCAGATCGCGACAGAGGTGGACGATCTTCACACCCACGCTCACAACCATTCAATAAGTCTCGTCACTACAAAGAGGGAACGCCTATTGAGAACGACTCTTCGGCATCCACTCAGCGGTCAGTACACCGTAACGATAGTCAGCCGATACCACAAAAAGGTGACACTTATTCAAAGCCCCAGAGGACGCGTTATGATAGAAATGAAAGAGTGGACAGAAATGATAGGACAGAAAGATCTGAGAGAAGCGATAGAAGTGAAAGAACAGAAAGAAATGAAAGGAACGATAAGTCAGAGCGAAACGATAAGTACTCGTCGACCACACGATCGCAACAGTCGTCCACTTCGGGAAACCAACAAAAACCCCAATCGAATGAACAAAATTCGTCTATAAAACAATCGGTGCACTCGGAGGCCAAACCAAGTTCTGGCCATCAATTGGTGAACGGAAATGCATAACATATTTATATTTAACGGGAATTAAGATAAACCCAAATCAACACTTAATACTAATTAACCTATAGTTTTGTTTGTGTTTTCATTACCGTATATTTGCTTTACTTTTGAAATTGATTTTGATTTAAAAATACATTAATTAATTGATTATTACATCAAACATTTGTTTATTGAAATGATTAGAAACAGATTATTATTATATATTATTGCAGGAAATGATTACATGAATCGATTGATTTGACAATTAATTCACAAAATATAGTTGATTTAAAATTTTTGAATTGCTTTTATCGATTTAGATGTTATTTAAAAACCGATCAAACTTTGAGTTTGCAAATGATTTGTTTGTTTTAATAACAAATACTATATATATCAGAGACAAACCAAGTATTTCATAAATTGTATGAATTATAAGTAAATCACACAAAATATATCGAAATATTAAAAAAAAATAATACGATCGCAACTGAATATGGATTTACATATAAAATGATGACTTATATTATACACATAGAGGCCGTGCACTCAATCGGACCTCAAAGTAAATGTCGCTTTAAATGACTAAAACGTCGCAAATATTTATTAAAATAACAAACACTTTGGGTTTGAGAGGTCATAGAAGTGATGGGTTGAGTGCACAGGCATTCAGTGATTTGATAATTGAAACTCTTTGTAAACGGCATTAACGGCATCTCAATCTTTGTTTTCTTATATTATTTGCAAATCAGCAATAAATTGAAATTATTTAATTGTATAAAAATTCATTAAAAAAAATCAATAAAAAATGTAAAATTTAAACGTTTTAATTAATTTCATTTATTGATTAATTTAATAATTATATTAAAATTTAAAACTTAAAATTTTTATTAACAATAAAGCGATGGTATGGTCTAGTGATTTGAAATCAGATCTACTTTTATATTGATTGATAAGTTAATATTAAAATGACATTTAAGGCAATACATAACGATGCGGATTATATATCATATCAAATAAGTCTATTTATTTATTTGTGTCAACTGTTTTATTTAATATTGTTTTGTATATTCAATGAAAGTAACAATTTATAGTAATTTACTCATATATATGTACTGTATATAAAGTTATATTATATATACCTGTATATTATATACAAATTTTATTATCACATTTAAGACTGACTCACAGATTGTACTAAATTAGCTTTTTTAAGTAAAAATTAATGAAAAAATAAGTTATTTTTAGTTAGACTAATATAAATCTAAAAAAACTAAACAATTGTTACCATTTATTTTGATGATTGATATTCGAGGAATTATTTGTAATGATCTGTATTTGACTTATTTTATTATAAATAACTTTAGTGTCAAAAATCACTTTTTTAATGTATCCGCAATTTGAGTGATGTTTTCAAATAATTAAAATTCTAAATATTTAATAAATATTGTTTTTAAAACTTCATCAAATCAATTTTCATCAAATTGATCAAGGGTATTTAGCTTATTAACTGTTTATAAACTAAGTATTTGATATGTACCCCTCAGTTAAGATTTTGTTTAAAATTGATTTATTGACTGTCAATACTTATAAATTAATAAAAAGCAATTAATTGACTTAAATGATATAATTTAACAGTAATGAGGTAATGGATTTTTTTTATAATATACCATTTTTATATTATGTATACATAGTTATGAATAAATTTGAGTAAAAATATTTAATTGTGGTGTATATATAAAAATATAATTTATAAACTACAATATACTGTAGTATATAACTTATATATGAACTGTATATAATTTGTCATCATTTATATATTTAATAATAAATCTAATAATTTAAATAAAAATAAAAATATACTGTATTTATAATGTATATAACGTAAAAATTGTTGTTCATTAAAAAAATATTTAAAAATTTATATATATATTATATATATAATATATGACTGTAAATTGGTATATGAATTATAAGATTACAATATGATTTTCATTATTATATAATTTAAATACAATAAACAATTATATATATATATATTGTGTATACAGTATATGCTGTATATATTAAGTTGACTGGAATTTACATAATCATTAAGTGATTAATTTTATATATGAATTATCGGGTATTTGTTTGGCAATAATCCTGAGATTTTTGTTCACTTCATTGATGGCAAGCCTGTCTTGAGCTCTCATTTGCCAACACGAGAGCATCACATTATATATACTGTCGGAACAGTTTTCGGGTTTGGATAAGAGTTTACCGCAGGTCACCTGTTGTATTACCTCATGATTGGACAACTCATACCAGGGCTGCTTCCCGAATGTCATGATCTCCCAGAGGACAACACCGAAACTCCAACAGTCGCTTTCAATTGTAAATTTACGATATATTATCGACTCGGGAGCCATCCATCTGATTGGCAAAAGTGTTTGTCTACCAACCTATTCATTGATAGTAAATATAATTTATTAATTAATTCAATAAATATATTATATATTGATAATTACGCGATAATAATCGGTAGAATAGACATCTCTGGACATTCCGAAGTCACCAATTTTGGTGACGAGTCCGGTGCCAACCAAACAGTTTCTTGTGGCTAAATCTCGATGAACAAAGTGTTGTTGTGATAGATAACCCATACCATTGGCTATTTGTACGGCAATGGTTAGTAAATCATTTTGCGTGAGAGGACCGACTGAATTGGATGATGTGTTGGACGAAACCGAAGTATCGGTGGTCTTCAATAAATGACAATCCGGGCCGTGAGTGCGCAAAAAGTTATTGAGATCTCCGTACTCCATGTACTCAAACAACATCATCAATGGATTGCCATCCAGTGATATGCCATAAAAGTTAACAATATTTGGATGAATCAAATTTGTTAACAATTCGGCCTCTCTTTCAAAGTCTTTGAGCGCCTCTTCAGAGTTGACATCTTTCAATGTCTTGACGGCAACCAGTGTTGTTGGCTCGTCGGGTGTCAAGAAGTCTACCGTTCCTAAGAACACTTGTTTTCAAAAACAAAAACAAAAAATAGACGGTTTTTGTACATTAAAATAAAGGATACTTGACTTTAATAAGATAAGTAGCTTTTAATTGATTTATAGATTGAATGGCAAACCTCTTCCAAAAGCTCCTTCGCCTAACTCTTGAATAAAACTAATTTTCTCTTTTGATATGTGTTTAATACCTATCAAAAAAAAAAATAATAAATAAATAAAATACTCGATATACTGTATAAAGTGTTTTTACAATAAAATACAATATTATATATCAAGTGATTAATTAGAAAAAGTTACCCGAATTAAGCAATTTTTCGTTTTCCTGTAAATAGTTGGGATTTTCGACTAATTTTTTGGCAATACTTAATGGTATCCTCTCTGTTGTCATTAGGTTATCGCGTCTTTTATCCTCATTGTCCGCATGAAAACATAAATTATATAAAATTGTCGGACAAAATGAATGAGTTATGCTATTTCTTCTATGGGAACCCCTATATCTCCATTTCCTTAAACCGATGCATACAATAATGCTAAACATCACGAATACCACAAACGCCACAACTATTGAGCTTATAATTACAGGAAACTATCGGAAGAATATTTTTATAAATTATTTATTAATACTTGTAATAATAATAATAATAATAATAATAATAATAATAATAATAATAATAATAGATAACAATTACTTTTATTAATGTCATATAATTTAAAAATTTAAGATTAAATTATTAATATAATATAAAATACAGTAAAAATAAGTAAAGAGCAACAACACAAATTAAAAAAATATAATAATTTAATTAAATTTTTATTTATTTATTTTATTATAGAGATTAAAAAAATATAAAAAATAACTATTTTTAATGAAATAGTTTACATTTATGTAATAAATAATTTATTTGTTACTTAGGATAATCTAAATAATAAATTGATTAAAATTAAAGATTGGAATTTTAAAAATATACTTTTTATATTTAATCAAATATTTTCTTTCGTATAAAAGCACTTTGAAATTGAAATACTAATTTGAAAGTAAATACAAGTAAATTTTTTAAATTAAATATTTTACTTTAGATAAACTTATTCAATATATAATAAGTTGTCTATATTTTTCAAAAATAAAATGTAATATTATTAAGTTATATAATTAAAAAAAAGTTTTATAGCATATTTTAATTGTTAACTATAAGTTAATTATTTATATAATCTACATTGTTTACTATACCTGTATTTACTAAATTAACATTTATTTTTATTCATCAAGCAATATTAATATTTAATAATTGATGTGTTATTATCATTAAGAGTTATATGAATCATAAAACAAATCAACTAATTGCACGATTTATATCTATGGTAAATAAAATGAGTATTAAAACTAACCATAATTTGATCCATTGGGTGCATTGACTCGGCGTCCAATTCGCTTGGAATCAATATATCAATTGCCGATGGATTAGGAGATTGAGGTATTCGTGGTGTCGGATGTAATGGACGAATGCCCGGAGCAATACCCGGCAAATTCACATCTAATATATCATTAAGTTTTAAAATTATTTTTTTATTTCATATATTTTTTTTAAATTTGCAAACCTTTATGAAACTGTGCCTCAACTGACTTATTGTATTCACCCAATGAATTGATCACAACTAAGGTATAGTAACCATCATTGACATGAGTGGCCCTTTCAATCTGTAGACAACCTATTAATATAATTATAAATTTATTATATTAACCGATGTCTAGAATTCATATAGTAATTCAATGTAAACTTGCCTTCAATTTCGTAATCATTTTTAGAAAGCGTTGCAATTTCTAGATCTTTGATCGTTTCGGACATATTGAGAGGTTGGTTATTGAAATACCAGATTTTAGTAACGGCAGGCATACCAGTGATCCGGTATCTAATACACCACCAAAACTTATTTTCAAACTCCAGTTCCACTATTCTTGGTGGTGCTAGTGTTCATATTCATCAAATAATATTGTTAATTACAATTACAAAGAAATAGTTAAATAAAAGTAAATATATATGTATATTTAAAATTATATTCAAATTTAAAACAATTCAAAATTGCTAAACTCTTAAAAATGATAAAAACTAACTAAAGTTTACATTAAGTGTATTATAATATAATTTAGATAACATAACAGAGATTTTTATTGTATTTAAAAAAGAGTTATTAAATTTTATAACTTTATTAAACTTTTAAATCAATATTATATTGTTGAAATAAATAAATAACATTTATTGAAATAAAAAAAATATATAAAATTTTGTTATTTTTATAAATTGAACCACTATTTCAATGGACAGGTGTTTGGGAATAAACTCTTTGGGGAAATAATGGGAATGACGCCCACAATAACGTAGGAAATTAAAGTGAATATATATATACAGTAAGTATATAAATATCTATCGATTATAATGTATTGTATTGTATAGTAGAGTACGTTTGCATACAATATCACATAAAGTGAATTATTGTGAATCACTTTGAGAAATGAATTAAAGTAAATGTAAAAAATACTGTATAAAAAATAGTCGTTTTGTGAGTCTATTTTAAGTTAAGATAATCAACAAATAGAGTACTTAATAAAAGAAAATAAAATATAAATCAATGGTAACATTATTTGAAAATAACAATTATATGTCTAAAAGTCGGTTAATAAAAAAATAATATAAATAAAACTAAAAGGTCAGAGAGGGTCGACATGTTTTGCAAAGGAAGTGTAAAAGATATATAATTTTTGGTTTATGTCAATACATGGATACAAATCGGATATGTTTTTATAAATATTTGTTGAAATTTAACTATTTATATATCATATAAAACTTTATAATCTGACTTAATATTTACTGTAGATATTTTGTTGTTGTTGAAAATGTAATGTTTTCATATAAAATTTAAATAAAAAATAATGTGTTTGATTTTTTTAGCAATATATCAATAATATAAATAGACTAAAAGGACAATTTTGTAATAAGTTTACAAGTTTATTGAAATGATCATGATTAAAAATGATCAAAATTGAATTAAATTGAAATATTTTTAAATATTTATGTGACATAATTTAATATATATATATATATATAGTATATAATTTATATATAACTTACAAAATGTATATAAATAAAATTACAGGAATTTGATATTAATATTTTTGTATTGACATAAATTCAATATTATAGACAATATTTGATTTCTAAAATATGTAATTATTGTTTGAATAATAACACAATATTATAAAAATCAATCATCACTTATAAGTTATATTGTAATTAATGATTTGAAAATTGTTGAACTATTCATTGACAAAACCATATGTTTATATTTATAATATCAGATTAATTGTGGATTATGTTGTTTGAAACTATTAATATATGCATTGATTAATAGATTTTTTAGATATTATAGTATAATGTAAAGTTTATAAGTTATCAATCATTATATAAAAATATTTATAATACATGTATAAATCTCTATATACTTAGTAGCATATAAAAATTATAAAAATATTATTAAATGTTTATGTATCATAAAGTTAATGAATATAAAATTATAAATCACCTGTCATGATAAGACACATAGTTTTATTTAAAAGTATAAACCAAAGATTTTATTAAACAAAAATTAAGCAAAAAAATTTAAACAATAACTTATATATTAATAATCTACTATTATTTATAAAATATTTTATTAATAAAATAAATGAAATTATATTAGTTTATATAGATTATATAAAATTTTATTATTTTAGAATTATATGAGTTGTAAAATAAATAATTAAAATAATATTATTTTTATTATTTTAATGTCAAATAAATTTTAAATGATTGTAAAGATGTTTGTATTAATTAAAAAATATTAATAGATTAGTAATTTTTACTAAATTTCATATGCTTTATAAATAACTTGACACAATATAAATGATTTATTATCATGACAAGTATTTGATGCAAATTTATGTAAAGTTTGTATATCTAACTATATAAATCTATATAAATTTGATGATCAACTTAGAAACACTTGAATTACTTTATCATGAAATCTCTACTATTTGTATGACTATAAAAATAAACAACAAAGTTTTTTATATTAACATAAAATCTATATAAAATTCAATACTAGTGTAGATCTTACATAAAAATATACTTTATATAGTTATCTATGAATAAACTTTAAAAAATTCACACCTTTTAACATTATAATTGTAAACTTTAACTTTTTACATTTTACACTTGCATTTCATTATAAAATATGAATTTATCTAACTTAATGTAGTTTACTAAACATTAATAAATTTATATGAAGTTTATTTTATGTGTGATCTACTGTACACTGAGTGTATTTACTATAAATTTAAATTTATTAAACAGTTTGTTTATAAAATCCATTGTGTGATTTGATATCATTATAATGAAATTAAAAAAAATGATTACAATTAATAAAATAAATATATTAATTAAAAAATCGTTGTCTAATGCTTTTGTTAATTAATTTTTAATTAGTAATACAATGATTAATATCACGTCATATGCAGTATCAAAACCCTACATTTATTTAAATTATAATTTGACAACAAATTAATATTTGTGTGAAATTAAAACTATATATATTGTATATAATTATATTGATTATTCGTAATTAAAAACTCCAATTAATGATTAAATTATGATAAATTTCTGATTTTTGTCATTAAACATTAATTTATATCGAAATATGTAGTAATATTGAAATCTATTGATTGCCAAACTATATAAGTTATGAATGAAGTATTTCAGTTCATTTTTTGAACAAATATATTGTATTTCATGAACAATGTATAAAATTAATGAAAAAAATATGTGAAATTTTTTTTGTTCAAAATGATCTTTTATGCGGAAAGTGATATATAATATAACAACATATCATATTAGATGAATGGCATACAAATTGAATGACAGACTCACAGAATATTCTTAGATGTGTTGAGTTCTTGCGTTTGCCGACAATATTTTCTGCAATACACACGACATACCCGTTGTCAGCTCCATGAGCTTTGTTCAGGTAAAGGGTTGTACTAATTTGGGTGACATTCCTATCGATGTTTCCATGCTTTTTGTAAAAACTATGTTTTGATAGTCTGTCAATGATTACACTTTGTGTATATTTTACAGTAATATTTGAATGAAGACCCGTTACATTCCAGGAGACCCTATATAGTTGTGTTAAAAAATCAATACAATATGAGTTATGACGTGATTTATAATCAAAATTGTCTTAATTTACTGTTAAACACATTAATCATACTTTGGTGGCGGCGATCCGTATGCAGTGCACACCAATACTGCCGATTGACTTTCATTGATCTCAATCTCATGAGGAAACACTTCCACTTCAGGCATATCTTTTCAAATAAATGTTTTTTTCAATCAATAACTTTAGTGTAATTAAAAATAAGTTTCTGTTTTAATAACTAAAATAATAAAGTATTACTGTGGCAAATATATTTCGAGACAAATTGTAATATGAAAACTTAATAGATTTTTCTGCATTCGGTTTAATAATTAAAAATTATTTTTTTATGGTATTAAATTGTAGAGATATTCATTATTATTGTTAATTTTTTAAAATATTTTATAGTATAATAATTAAAGTTTTATAATGCTACAAAATTAGTAACCTCAATTTTTAGAATTGTATAATTTATAAAATCTAAGAAAAACTATTAATCCTGATAAAATAATACAAGTATTTTTATTTTATTAGATTTCTGACAATTAAAGAATTATTTATGAAAAATTACAAAAAAATACAATTTATACTTATTTCTAAAAAACGAAAATAAATTTTAAAATGTTTTTGTTATTTATTAAAATTATATTATTCTAATAAATTTTTTAAAATGATTAAATATTATATTATGTTGCCTGCTTTTAAGAAAATAATAAAATAATTTTTTATTATTGACGAAAATACCAAACATTATTAAAAATTAAAATTGTGCTATTTTGGAAGACAAATTTAGACCTAATTTTAGATAAAATTATTTATTAAAAATTGTAAGCATTTGATAAACTTACTGATTTTTACTAAAAAATAAACATCAAATATTACTCTTTAAAATTAATATTTTTTTGTTTAAATTTATTTTTATTTTAAACATAAAAATATCAAAAAAGATTACTGTTTTAAAATGTCATTTATCAAATATTTTTGTAAATAATTCCGAAAACTTTTTAGACAAAGATATTAAACTACTATTATTTTGATAAGTGATAATCATAGAAAATATGTACATTAAAACAAAAATATAAAACATTCTAATATTCGAATTATTTTAGAAAAACTTAGTACAAAAATTCTGTCTCGAAATTTACTAGCCACAGTAATATATATACCTTATACATACATACATACATACATATATACATACACACACATATATATATATATATATATATATATGATATATAAATAATCAAATATACAAAGTAAATATTAGTTATTTTTTATGATAAAATGTTTAGTTTACTTTAGTAATTATATATTGATTTTCATTGTTTTTATTTAATTAAAATATTATGTAATTTTTATTTTTACATTATTATTCTAATTTTTTTATTATAATAAAAATAAAGTTATAAATAAAGTTTAATCATTGAATATATTGAAAAAACTAAGAAATATATATAAATTGATTAATGCTTTTATTATAATAATATATAGAATTGCCTTTCAATCTTGTATTCTCATTGCAAATGTACTAATATTTTATAACACAATATTATATATCTTTTACAGTATAGTTCATCTAATATTAGGTTATTAAATAGTCAAAGCAAAAAAAACGAATTTGATGAACACTTTTAATTTTTTTTAAGTTTCTATATTTAATAAATAATTAATTTTAAAACTTAACAATAACTATAAATACTAATAAAATGCATTTTTTAATAAATATAAATTAAATACTGAATTTTTATTTATTTATTAAAATAATTATTATAACTAATTATTTTCTTATATTATTTATATTTTTAAAAAATTTACTCAATATTTTTTCTGTCATTATTTATTTCTAAAAATAAAAATAATTGTATATTTATATAATTAATAATAAATAAAAAACTAGTTATTACTGACCACATCCGGGAATTGAAATATTACTGAGTCGTAATGTTTTATTGAGTTTATCGTCAAAACAGGTGATGCTATCGGAAAGGGGTCCTAATATGCCATTAGGTTTGGAGATCTGTCTTTGAATCCATTTTGACGAACAATTACATGTAAGCGGATTGTTCTCCAACTCTAACTCTGTTTAGAAAATAATAATTATTATTTAAAGATATATTACATAAATAATTAATTATTATTATAATTAAATTATTTCTGAATTTCAATAAATAAATGATGCTTTGAATAACTAATGAGAAAAAATAGTGTATTTATAATGAAATTTAGTAAACTTAATATAATTTAATCATCAAAAAAGTCATTCACCGATCCATCAATTGGTTGGTCAAAACCGATCTCTATTTCCTCTAAATATTTACTTTACTAATCAATACATTTTAAAGTAGTCTTCAATCGATTAATTTAATTGAGAAAAACTATTACTCGTATTAATCTAAATATAGCTAAAACTTCTTTTGTATTTGAGTTTAGGTTAAAAGTCAATTCTTTGATTACAATTAGTTAAAATTACTTTTTCATTACTATTTAATTACTAATAATTCATTATTTAACTTAAACCATGTAATCAGTGATTATATTAAATTAATAAAATAGGTGGTCATACTGTACTAGTCTCTCATTATTGACATTTTTTTGTTTGTATTTTAATTAATATTTATATAATAATATTTAATAATTATAAATATAATTTAATACTTTTAATAAATATTAGTAAATAAATAGCCATTATTTTTAAATGATTAAAATTTACAAAATTCCTATTTTAAAAATAAAATATATGCCCAGACTTTCGTTTACGGGCTTCTGGATAATTAAATGATACATTTATATTGATATAAGGAACTCATATATAAAGGTCCTAGCTACATATCCCTTATAACGAAAATATAATTAAAATTTAAAAATAATTAATTACATGCTAATTAGGGTTATTGCTATTGCTAATTATGCTAATTACAGAGTCAGTTAAGGTTTTTTTTAAATAGTATTTTATTAGTTTAGTAATACTATTATATTTGGGTTTAGGTTGAGATAGAAATATGAGTTTAGGTGACACTGCAGAACACTAATACACGGCTAATGCTTGATCTAATAGATAGCATATAATTATTTTTAATTATATTTTCGTTATAAGATATATGTAGATATGTATCAAGGACATTTATATATTTATAATATTATAATACGAGTTCATTATATCATAAGGTATTCAGATATAAATCTATATTTTAATTAACTAAAAGCCCGTAAACGGAAGTGACACCTAATATATTGTTATTTATAATATAGAGTATTATTTCAAATAAAAATATGACAAATTGTAATCTTTTACACTAAATATCATAATAATAATATAAATTTGAAATTTTTTTTAAAATAAAAATAATAATTCTAACAAATATATCAATTTAGTATAATATATAATATAATAGTAATAAATGATAACAAAAACAATATTTAAATATTAAAATTATTTATTATTTTAAACGTTTTCAAATTGAGATTATGATTTTGAAGTTTAGTGTAAAAGATTACATTTTGTTATAGTTTTATATGCTTCAATATATAATATAAAACAGTATATTTTAACATTATTATAATCCGGATTTATTTAGTAATAATGTATTTTGATGTTTAAAATTATGACATATTTATTTTTAAAATATTTATTATAACATAATTGAAAACTATTTATTTTATTTAAAAAAAAGATATTAAAATCAACTCAAATTTATTTCCAATTAAAATTTTGTTTTCAATGATAAAATGTGCTTCAATTTAATGGTTTATATTGAATTTATTCAATTCATAAAATTTTAATAATTATTAAAAAATATATATATAAATAGTTATATTAATTGATGGATACTTACGGAGAATTGTGAGTCTTTCAAATAATTTCCACGAAAGCACTTGTATTTTGTTTCTCTTGAGATACCTTTATATACAAACCGTATTATATATTTAATTAATAATTATTTCAATTGTATTTTTTATTAATTTGTTAATTACTGCTTATTTAAAGCATTACATTAAACATTTTTTTAAATACATAAGCAATTTATTTGTTGCAAATATTAAGTTATATAAATTGAAATAATGAGAATCTATTATTTAAGTAATAGATAACTTACGAGAAATTATTTGCAAAAATAAATATGTAAATCAAACCATAATTCATAATTAATTAGTCATTATTGTTGTATTGTATTAGTTATATGTTTAATAAGTTATAGTAAATAGTTTATCTAATGATGTGTTAAACTATTTTTATATCGCTTTATTGCTAAAAATATATTTGCTTTTATAATCAAATAATATAAATTTTATTATTTAATAAACAATTCATATACTGTAATATTGATATAATAGCAAACTCTTAAATAAGTTTATTTATCCGAATATTTGTTAACATTTATTACCATTTGTCTTAAAAAATTATAATTACGTTATTATTAGAGCTATTAAATATGAACAGTAAAATATTGAACAAATTATATAATATGTATGTTTTGATTGTATATTATATTTGATTTGATTGTATTCATGCATTAAAATTATTTTTATATAGTATACAGTAAAATATATATTTAAAAAATTCTCTTAAATATAAAAAATTAATAAAATTAAGGTTATAATACATTATATACTACAGTATATTTATACTTTAATTTGATTAAATAAGAAATGTGTTTGACTTATAATCTAACGGCAAGAATAATAAATGGTATAAAAGGCAGTATTAAAGGATCAAAACATGTAATAAAATGCGATTATATTATGGATTGAATATCATTACAGCCATGTATTCAGCACTTGTTTCACGTCTCAGTAATCTATGTTCTGGTCGTTCGTCAAAACTATTAAAAAATTTTGTGTTGTTTTGTCCGATAAGGCATTACTTAATTTGTACTGTCATTACACACACACACACACACACACACACACACACACACACACACACACACACACACACACACACACACACACACACACACACACAMACACACAAACAAACAAACAAACAAACACATACAACATTCAATGACTATTGTTATCTAAAATTCACATTAAATAATAGGTTTATATGACAAATACATTGTTGGGCTAATTATGATCACTAAAACCAAATACGTATTAAATATTATATTAAGGTATCGTCCGGACCGATGCATTTCATTTGCATTTTTTAATAATATAAATAAAATAAATAATTCATAAATAAATAGATAAAATATACAATATATACTGCATATATAAATTATTAGCTGCTAGTTATATCTAGAGATGAGCAAATAGAAATTTCTATAAAATTTCACTGAGAAAATTTCTAGTAAATTTCTCATGAATAAATTTCTATAAACTTTAATTTATTATTAAAGTATACTTTGGGATCTCCATATCTATAGCTATTGTAATACTATATTAATGAAACAATGCATATATACTATAGAAATGGGATCCCTATATATATATAAAAAATAGTTCTAATTATAGTTATGTAAAATTTTATTAATCTTTTAATTATATTTTTAGTTTAATATAATTAAAAAGATTAATTTTTACTTTAATTATTAATTAAAATACAAATTATAATAATATTTAATTATTACTCGTAATCATAATGTATTATTACAAAGATAACTAATATGAGTCAACAAAATTAATATTGAGATTTCAGACAGAAATTTCTCTATTATTTTAGAAATTTTTCTTTTTTTGCTAAACACTAGTTATATCTTAATTTAAACAAGAGATTAATACATAAGTAAAGATATGCAGACAAAAATGATAATAATTACTGTAGACATAAAAACATTAAAAAAGTAAATATTAAAAATTATTTATTAGTTTTGCAATCTTAGACCACAAGGACAGTCATATACAGTTGAATGTCATAATTAAGTGTCAAATATATTATAAATGTCATCAAATGACTTACACTTCTTTGAGTTTCGTATTATTCTTGAAAGTGTTGGGCAAAACATAACGGAGACCACAGTTCTCTATTGTCCTAAAAATAAAATATCAAATGTTATATTTGTTATTATATTATATTATATATATATATATATATTATACAGATTTAAATGCATTTCATAGGAAATTAAATCTATGTTTTGATAACAATATTCTTTCATAATAAGTATATAAAATAATAATAATTTCTATTATAATAATTATTATAATAATTATTTACAGAATTTAATTTCTGTTAGCAAATATATTCTGTGAGATTTATTCACAGTTTAATTAAAATATTCTCAAATGAAAAAACTTTTAATTACAGTAATAAAATAAACACAAACTTTTGATGAGAGTTTTAATGTATTATCAATTAAATTTTTGTTATATCAATATTTTCTAAAAACTAGTGATTCGTTATCAATTTTTTTCTATTTTTAGTAAAGTCTATATTAATAAATAAATAAAATTTTATATAAATATTATATGGTGTCAATAAAGTAATGACACGACAATAAAATAAGTGAAATTGATGTCTAAGAGAAAGTCCTTTATTTTGCTCTAAAAAATGGTTAGCAAATGGTTTGCACGAAAACAATTTGGGTGTTTGTTGTCATCACTATTATTATTAACAAAACACACTGTTGTTTGATATCACATCAGTTGACAAACAACTCATTCACACACAAAAAATATATATTATAATAACACATATATATTATATCTATACTATAGTGAAATATACTCAATAAAAATCCATTGAAAAATATCTAAACATAGACTAGAGATTGTATGTTATTATTTTTTGCTAAATATATTTTTATGAAATTCTGTAACAAACAAACATAAAAAATAAATATTAAACAAATAACTTAAATAAAAATACTAAAAATAAAACATTAGTTATATCAAATGCCAATAAACTTAATGATCTAGTTTTTTACACTAATAATAGTTAATAAAAATAATAAATAAAATTTAAAGTATTATCTAAAAATAAAATATGTTTAAAAAAGAATTCAGCTAAAATTAATATAAATATTTTTTATGGAAAATATAATAAATTATAAAATATCTGAAAATATAGTATTTTTTTTTATTAAATATCAATTATCAGTAAAATATTTGTTAAAAAACTTACAATTTTTCGACATTCAAATAGTATTTCATTTGAGAATTACTGAGTGTTGTCAGTCGCGGCTGATCCTCGACTATGCTGTCAATTGTATTGAAAATAAAAATGTTATGTTAAAAGTCATTAATTATTATATATTAATTAAATAAGAAAAATGTCATAAAAATGTATTATCAGAAAAATGATTGCCAAACCGTTAAAATGTTAATAAAAATAATATTACTAATTGTTTGTAAAAGATAATCATCTAAAGTTAAAATAATTTTTAAATTTTAAATACATTAATTTTTGCCATATTAATGAAACTAATATTTTTTGATAATTGATTTAACCATAGCTACTATTTTTATTTACAGTATTACTTGGGATTAGCAAACAATTTTCTTCAATGACTGAGTCAATTGTATTAATAGTATAACACAAAAACAGCAAACATTGGATTACTGAATGATTTCAAAAGTGAGAGTCAAATACATTGCTTTCATTTATTATTTGTTAGTCTTTTTAATTCATTAATTTAACAGTAATTTTGACATCAAAGAAGTGAAGCCACTAAACGAGTGGTTTGATTGCGAAAACTGCTGATGACATCCATACTATCAAACAATCAATGACTTATTTGGTTGCAATCCTATAGTATACAGTACTATACAATATACAATAAACTATATATATATATATACCCATCCTATACCCAGATATTTAGTTTTGCTTATAAATGGCTTTTTTCAGTTACTTGTACTGTATTTATCAAATAAAACTACTGAATAGCGTTTTATTACACTATCAATTGTGTTGTATTATACAGTATAAGTGAAATCAATAGAGTATGTGATAAGAGAGACAATTTATGAGCTTTTTGTACTGTATTTGTATGTACGGTATATATCATTAATTTTATATAAACTTTATGTTAATTTAAAATCACATGTAAAACAATAGTTGTATCAAATATTTTGATGAAACTAACAACAAATTAGTTCATTACTATTTTCGCTATTAGATTCAACACTCGTAATGATTTTAGTGTTAAATTAATTACCCATCATACTTTATTAATTTAATAATGATTATAATTAATGTATATTTTGCTTAGATATACAATAAACACAACACAATATAAAAATATTCTATAATTTTTTTTAATATCTATGAAAATTAAATTTTTCGACAACCAAAACAAAATTTATTTTTTCAAATCTTACTTTTGGATAACAATTTTTTCAATAAACTTAATATTTAATATAAAACACTAAGTATAATATATATAATTTATATAGGAAATAATTTCAAGGTATTTATAAGTAATTGAAAGGTGGGGTCAATATATACAGTATATATCAAGGAATCAATTGAAATGACCATAAATTGAATGCATTGCTTGATCGGAGATCATAGCCAAACCCCACCCAAAATATACTATTTTTTTATGAGATATTATTTCCATAATTATCACATCAAATGTATATAACAATAAAACATTTACTATCGACACAATTAATTTCTAGGAAAATGAGTTTTAATGAATAAGATTTAACTTTAAATAAAGTCCATTTCCCACTTATACTGTATCAATGTTTAATAGTTTTGATGGACATCTCATATGATTGTCACGAATTCAATATAAAAATTTCTATTAGACTTTTAGTGTTATTTATAATACATTAAATTCTACATTAGTTTGTCTTACTTATTATAACTATTTCAAAAGTAACAAACTCAGCATTAATTTTATTTTTATATTTGTAAAACAATGTAACCTATTGTTAAATATTTCTATAATTTAAATATTGTTCAATTATTTATAAAAATAGTAAATATAACTTATTGTCAAAAATAACTATTAATATAAATATAAATAATTTGGGAATATATTTGTATTTAGTATTTCATATTGATTCATAATTAACACATTTTATTATAAAGTTTGAAAAATACATATAATCTATAAACAAATATAACGACTAAACGTTATAATGGTGTTTATGTCTTAGTTTTTGACTTTTTATTGAAATATAAAATTAAAAGAGAAAATGAATATTACATTAATTTTTCTGGAAAATTGAAGGGAATTTATTAGTCAACTTTTTTTTCATTTGGGATGTTTTCCGAACTCAACATAAAATCACTTTCAAAATGTTTTTATCTGGTTATAACTTATAAACGGATTTGAATAAAATATTTTTGTTTTATTCCAATCCGTTTATAAGTTATAACAAAAAAAAAAATATTTTCACAATATTTTGAAAAAGATTTTGTGTGATATACTGTATATTTAATATCTTAAGTTTTATTATTTTAAAAGCATATTTTATGTTAATTGATTATTAAACTATTATTTTTATGTTTAAATATACAATTTTTTTAAAATTGTTTTGTTATATATATATATTTACTTTAAATACTGTTATATTCATAGCCTGGATGAAAGCAATGTAAAGATACTTTTTTAGACAAAATTTTATTAAAGAAAATATCACAAAAAATCATAAAATTTTAGTTGCTTAAATATTAGTATTTAAAAAAGCTGCAAAAAATTTACAAATTAATACATTTTATTAAACAATCAAAATTCAAGAATCAAATATCACTGATAGATAGTCTATTAGTCATATGATATTTGCATTAAAACTTTACTTTGTATAGTCAAAAATTAATGAGATTATCTTATTTGTGTGCTGTCTCATTTTTTAAGATTAGGCGTTGTTCACATATTACGTTCGCACTTGATGGGAGGGGGGGTTAGCCAAAGCGAACTTTTGCGAACGAGATGGAGGGGAGGGGTAGAGACTTTAAGAAACGTTCGCATTTAGATAATATCTTATTTCTTGTGATGGGGGGGGGTAGCGGTTAGGGATAAGCGAACGTAATTTTTTTAAATGACTACACGCGAACAATTGCGAACATAGGGGAGGGAGGGGGTCTAGATTTCTTAAAAAGTGCGAACGTAATATGTGAACCATGCCTAATATAAAATTTTATTAACTGAAATAAATTCCCAATAAATTTCTCATATATTCCTTGAAGGTAACCTTTTGATTTTAGGCCAGAAAGGGGGGGTAGACCCAAAAAATAGTCATCTCAGAGAGTAAGATGGGTTATCTCCATTTATCAAACAGAATATTTATATCAATGATAATATATTAACTTAATATTATAATTATCAGTAAATCAAATTAATATTAATTTTTAGTATTTGTTAGTCTTTTATAATTTATAAAAATCTATTTTAAACTATTGGTAATAAGCAATAAAGTTAATTAAATTTAGTAATACTTTAATAAATGGCCCCCAAATTCATTTCTATTTATTTATATATAGTATATTATTAACTATGAAATGTGACGTATAATATCATATCATAAATATGATAAACTATATTTGATTTGATTTTCTCCAATGTATTTATATATTTGTTAAACATTACACAATATATGCATTTATAGTAAATTTAATTATGCATTTAATATATTCAAAACAAACATTCAATTTATATTAAAAATTAAATTTTCAAATAATATTATTATAGTATAATAACACAAATAAAACTACATAAATATAAATTGTGTCATATATTATAATAAAATTCCTTTAATATTTTTTTAATAAAAGAATTTTAACAAAAATACATACATATATTTATACTGTATATATAAATATATTTGTTTATATATAGTATTATTTAAGTCTAAAAAATATATATTTTATATTATAAGTATATAATGTAATAAAATGTGATTTTATTAATTTCTAACATCTATAGTATTACTTAATCTAAATAAGAAGATGTTTGAAAATTTGATTTTAATATATTAAAAAAGTAGTAAAAAAACTTTAGATACAAATGTGTTAAAAGAAATGCCAAGAATTTACATTTAATTGATTCTTATGTATCCATAGAATCACATACTTTGTTGTATTTATATTCAAGAATTCAAATAAAATAGCAATTTATAAAATAATTAACAATACATGTTAAGCAACAAAAATAGTAAAAATAACAAATAAAAAATACAAAACATAACAACTAGACTAATAAAAATTTATTAAAACATAAATACCAATAAAAAATTATGTAATTTTATTTTATTAATAGTTTAGTATTATATTAATATTTGATATAAATGTTTTTATAAACATATTTTTAATGTTAAAATTATAAACGATAATTATATTTATAATTAAATAAATCATTAATAAAAATAGCAATAAAATATTACAAAAAAATAATTATAATGAATTTATTGAAAGTTTATGATATACTGTGTTTATACTCAAAATTAATGTCAAATATTGATGTTTTTGAAGAAAACTCTCAATTTGTTGTAAATCTAAATATAACTTATTTTTAATGATGACTTATGTAGTAATATATAGTAGTATGACTATATCAATAGTAATAACATATGTCTAAACGGACTATAACTTATATTATGTGTATTTGAATATTGTTGTAACTTTAATTTAGTTTTAAAAATTTTAGTTAATTTTGCTATTAGTAAAATATAATGTTAGACAAATAAAAAAAATATGTGCTAAAAATATTATTTTTATGATGAAAATCCATAAATAATACTATTCATAAAAACAATTTTAAATTCATAAATTTATGAAATACTTTGCCAATAGTTATATATACTAATATATTTTTATTTAAATAACTGTATATTAGATGTAAAATTAATTAAATTGTAAAGTTTATCACAAAAAGTTGTCTCAACAAAACATATTATTATTAAAAACCTTAATATTTATATAATATAAATTAAACCTTAAAAGTGTTATTTTGAAGTTCACAACACAATAGAGAAAACATTTTTAGGTTTCAACAAAACTTACTTTTCATTTTTCTTTCAAATTTATTATATAAATTATAAATAATGTATAAAAACAAAAATTATAAAATTTTTATGTTTTCCAAATAACATTCAAAATATTTTCAAATTTTTGCTCAAAAATCACGTATATATATATTAGTATATACAGTATATACAGGCATACACAATATTTACAAAAGTTTAATTAAACTAAAACTTTATATATGATAAATGACTACTTATATTATATGTAACTTATATTATATGTAACTTATATTATATGTAACTTCAATATAATAAAAAATTAATTTAATTCTTTCAAAGAAATGATTTATAATCAGTAATAACATATCACACGACTATAGGAGTGGTCCTAAAATTGTTTAAATTAATTTACAATTTTTTTGTTTGTATACATCTTTACAATGCATTTACAATTCATAAGTTTTTGTATTTATATGATAATAATATATAAAATCAAATTAATGATATTTAACCTAAAAAATTAAAAATAAAATTTGCAGAAAAATAAATTTAAAATTAAATTAAATGATTATCAAATTTTAGTTATATCTGATATCGTAAATCTCTATGGAATATACACTAAAAAATATTCATCAAAATATTTGTTTTTAGACTAAAATTATATATTTTTGTTTACTCGCAGACAATTCATTCATAAATATATAAAAGTAGTAAAGTGTAAAAAAATTGTGTTTATAATGATTTTTTAAAAAACAAATTTATTTAAATATAACTTATCGGATAACAACAAAAATAACTACATTAAAACTTTTTATATTATGATTTTTAAAAATCTCTTAGCAAATTAGTTTTACTGTTATAACAGTTTTATTAATTATTTAAATTTAAACTAATTTTAATTATATACTATTAAATAATTACAAACAATGTGATACACATTATTATTAAGTAAGTTATGTTGCTAAACTTTGTGGTCTATAAAAAAAATTAGCAATAAAGTATGTAAATTAACTAAACTATAGCATTAATATTTGTAATAAACATGTATAAAACTATTCAGTTATTTAACTAATTAAGTACAATATGTGACGCTATTGTTTATTAATGAATTGACAAACATATACATTGTATTGTAATACCGGTATATTATTTGTAGTCAATTTATTAAAATATCAATTTTATTGTTTTGACAAAATAATTAAAAAATACTTTAATTAATTAAAAAATCCGTGCTATATTAATTAATATTATGATTTTGTTTTAAAACATAAAACTTATATTCTTTATATTTTAAGTAATCTTTAGTAAAAATTTATTAAATTATATAACTTAATTTGATAAAAATTTATATTAGTAAATAAATATAGAAATTTTAAAAATTTATGAAAAATGTTACATTTAAAACAAAATTATTACTTTTTTATAACTTAGAAATCGTGTATATAATATATTTTGTACAAAAACTTACATTATTTATTGTATTTAAAGTACAGTATTAAAAATATGATTTATAATATAAACAAAACTACTTTATACTATTGCATTTAAACTTATCTTTAATTAAAAAAAATAAAGGAGTTTTTCAATTTTATAGACAAAAATTCTCATCTGATAATAAAATAATTGTATTTACTTAACTTTTTAACACATAATTTGAGATTAAATCAATATAATGCTGTATTAATTTGAAAAACACATTCAATAATGGTTTAACTAAATTCATTGAATGTATTTTAAGATGTACTCATCTAATAATTTAAGCAAATTAAAAATTCACACAATAAAAGTTAAATATTTATATTAAAAATAAAAATTATCTGTATTTTATATTACTTTATTTTTTAGCCATTTTATAAATATAATTTATAAATTAACTACTGTTTGTTTAAAGTTTAGTTTTAATATAAAAAAACGTTTGTTATTAAATTAAATATTTAATATAATATGTATAATAAAACAAATGTTAACTCCAATTATAAAAACTAAATACTTAAATATAAAATATTCTGTAATATTAAATGTAACTATGATTAAAATAGTGGTCTATTTTAATTAAAAGTATAAAATAATAATAATAATTAATAAATAAAGTAATTTTTAAATGTTAATTTTAGAATATTATTTTATTTAAATAGTAAAATAGCATTTTTAAAGGTTCGATGTAAATATTTTGTATACTTAAATGGATAAAACTTTTTTTACATTTCAGTGACTGTGTATAAAAAATTATTATTATAAAACTTGTAAAACTAAATAAATAATGTATTTTTTGGGTTTACAATATAAAAATTAATTTTTTAAAACATAATAAACTAATGGATCTTTTCTATTCTCATCGTTTTAAACAACAAATAATCTATTTTTATCAACTCTTTTATATTTATATTTAGCTCAGTAAACATATTTTGAAACTTTTTTTTTCTCAATTTATTTGAATTGATTACAAGAAATTGATTATTATTATTATTATATTATAAACTTAGTGGATTTATTATAGGAAATATTATGTTACGTAACATTGATTACTGTTTTTTTGTTGTCAATATTTTTGTACAATAAAACAATTTTTTAACATAAATGTTTAAAATAGTAACTTCTGAGAAATAATTTATGCATTAAATTTATTATTTTTATGAATGCATTGGCAAGGTCAACCTATTTAATATTATATTATAAATATTACTACATTTTTTCATAATTTACTTTATTATATCAATATATATAAAATATACAATATTGTTGTTATTGGAAAATTGAATAACTATTAAATGAATTAATATCATAGTTTGTTTGGTAATTTTATTTTTGCTGAGATTGTTAAGGAAATAAAATAAATATATAAAAATCAATATATCTAAAAAACTTGGTTAAAAATGGAAAGTCAGTTAATACAATAATACTAGTAATGTATTTATAAATATTTTGATCTATAAAAACATAAATAAAATAATTTCATAATATTGTTTCTATTTTTTTATTAATTAAATATTATTAATACATAAGTATGTTATTATTAATAAGCAAATTAAATTAATGCATTGTTACTTTAGTATAAAATATCGATAAGATATTAATAACATGCAATTATTGTTACTGTAGAAAATATATCAATATTATAATATAAATTATATGATGTAATGTTACTATTTTTTTTGACTACTTATATCATATAATAGACTTATCCACAGTATATACAGTTTATAACATTGTATGACATATACAGGTACTGTGTATGACATACTACTTACTACTAATAATATAGAGTGAATGTCGGCTCAAACTTTGATTTAATTGAATTGACATTAAAAGTAAACAGACTTTCATTTATTAGTCATCACTAACTTTATGGTGAAAATCTTGTTAAACACTGTCGAAGAGATTTTACTAAAAGATTCATCAAAATATATGATACAATCTATTGATTAAAAATATAAGGAAAATATTATTTATGTAAATATAATACTATTCAGAGTTAAAATTGAATTTTTATAGTAACGAAATATTATTGGAAATATTGTTAATATTTTGCTTATTCTAATTCTATTATAAATTCAAATGGATTTTCAAATTCAGTATAATATTAATATATTATAAAATTATAATATAATATAATAGTATTACATTATACGTATAAAACATTGTATACAGAAACTGTATTTTTGCCTAATTGTCTAAAACTGAGAGCTTAAGGTCTCAAATCTACTGTTGACATAAAAATAAATAAATATAAAGTTTGTTATTTGAGGGATGAATGTTGAAAATTAAATTTCAAATATAATTTATTTTATGTAATAAATAAATATTTTTTCCGTAAATACTGTACACTATATGAACATTAAAATTTTATTCACTTTTTTATCTTTTTTCTAATTAAATCATTCAATGACTAGATGTGAAAAAGTAAGACAAACATCTGAAAATTAGGTCAATATTTTTTAATCCTTATCATTCATAATATAAATATATGGTATAATAAATTATTAGTAATTTTAACTTTTAGTTATAAATTACTATAAAACAAATAATAAGTTGAAATCGAGTCTTTTATTTGTTATTTTCAGCAAACAGGTAGTTATTATTGTCTTGGTTTTAGAAATAATATCAAATAATCAGCACTTTATTGAATTGCAATATATTTATACTGTACTGTATATACTGTAATAGTAATACCATTATTTTTGCACAAAATTGCATTAATAACAATAACAATAAATTTTATATTGTGTAATAAAATTGTACTTGCTAAAAAGGATTACTTGTTATGTTATGTAATGTTACTCAAGTTATTTATAACTGTTTCAGTAAAAAGACATATAAATAAATTTGTAATAAATAATAATGAATATCATTTAGCATAGCATAGCATAATTAATAGACTATTAATTTATTATAGTTATCATAAGCGGTACTAATTGTTTGGCAATAATTTTCACTTTTTAATGATCTAATTTTTATGACGCCTCGTATCAAAAATGCCAGGGCTTGGGAATTGTAATGACTGGGCAAATGGTATTTGCATAATGCCTTTAAAGTGCGGGCACCGGTATGTGTAGTGCAATAAATAGGACTTACATTTCGGTGATAAGCATCCGATCGTGTTTGTGGTACATAACGGGAAATGTGTCCAATTGATCGGCACGTCTACAGTCAAGAGTGTCCCGTTTGCTACACCAGCAAACTTTGCACACATTGTTGCTATCATTCACTGCTAATGTCTTATCAGTGCTTAAAGTCAATTGATTTGGAGATAATGTTGTTGTAGTTGTGGTGATAATAGTCGTGGCGTTTGTTTTGGTAATGGCGTTCATTGATGTCTTCGTAGACACAGATGTCATATTAAAATAGCTGTCACTGTAATTACTAATAGTATCAATAATAGTATTTATTGGACTAGTAGTTGTTGTAGTAGTAGTAGTAGTAGTGCTGATGACGGTATCAGTGCTTATATTATTTTTGTAATTATAGTCATAAAACTGAAACCTTAATAAGTTTTTTGTGAAATCTGTGTCCGAGTGTCTTGTTTTGCACATAACATAGTGCTGACAATGAGATGATAATAAAATCAGTATAAATGACACTAAAAGCCAACAATGATTGCAATGACATAATATTTTGTAGAAAAATAGAGCTCTTGTACCTAAACGTACAGTCATTTTGCACAATAAAAATCATTACTTTGTCACCAAAATGTATGAAAAAAATTATAACATTATTATTAACATTAATAACACTTATTTTTCTATCATTTTATTATTTATTATATACATTTTGTTAACACAGATAAAAGTAATATTTATTTTAAAAAATATATTTTTAATGGAATTTTCTTGTGTTAGAAAAATTTATTTGCCGTAAAAATTGTTTGAATTGTTATCTTTTTATTGAGTTGTTTTGGTGTAAAAACTTGTGGTTCACTTCATTAAACAATTGATTGACTTTCTTGGATAATGACTATAAATTTAATATACATATAAACAACAAAAATAAAATAATTAATAAATTTTTAATTATGCTCAATTAGCACACTAGTATTTAATGGAAATTTTTTTTATTTATTTTTAAAATAAACAAACATGTAGTCTACATTTTCAAAATACATAAAATGTACACAAAGTTTTATAGTTTTATCAAACTTTTTATTTAATAATAAAATAATTGACAGTTAATATGTATTGATAAAAAAAGTATCATATTTTAATAATATCATATAAAGAGCTCTCTCTCTCCTCTTTTAATAGCAGATTAAACACTATTGAAAAACTAATGAAAACTATAGGAACGGTAGTGTCAGTGGTTGTAGTTGTCAGAGGAGTGAGAGTATGTCAACTGAAAATAGGAGATGAGTTGAGCACAAGTATGTGAAATACAGACTTCACGAGTAGTCAAACAAATCGATCTCTTATTGCATTACATTTGATGGCAACTGCTCTGAGATTGCGTCGACTTTTATATGAGATATCAATATCTACTGTATATTACTGTATATTTTACGGAATATTTATCCATATATTTTATATTTTTATTTCGTATTAAACTTTATATATGTTTTTCAAGACTTTATAATTGTTTTATCATATTTTTATAAGATTTGCTTTATTGATAAATAAATAGTTTTGAACAACTGATTGATTCAAGATATTGACAAATGTTTTATTGTGTAATTGATATCAATTTGTCAAAAATATACCTTTCATTGGAACAGCATTTAAAAAAATACCCTTGGTAGTATCAATCAAATATTAATTAATACTTTTTATAAAAGTGGTTAACTAAATGTTTATATATATATATATAGTTAACACAATATTATAGAGTATTTATTATTAATGCAGTAGTGAAACCAAATTTATTTAAAAAGTTTCATTAGTATTGACTGTCAATAATAACTGCATAAAAACCCAAATAAATGCAAGTTTTTTTGTATAAAATTAAACGTGTTTTGTATAAATTAGAGACTAAAAGGCATTAAATGAGTGTTTAGGAGGTCTAATATTTGCTAAATCACTTCAATCACTTCATCAATAGTATATTATTGGCTCTTTTCACTAATTAATTCAATTATTTAGTATTTTTAATCAACATTTTTATTCTTAATAAGTATTTTATGCAATAACACCAAATGTTTAGTGTGTTTGGGTATAAAAGTTGCGATTGAATAATAAATATAGGTATCAATATTACATATACTGTAGAGTATATATTTATTTATGTAAATAATTTATATTAATACTGTATATCACATTTTGAAGATGCAATACTAAGATTTGAAAAAATAATCCTAAAATGAATTGAGACATACATTAGAGTAAAGTAAAGCTCACTTCAATAATCCTCATAATCTTTGCATTGAATTTATTAAATAATATATTTCTTATAACACTTCTAGAAAATATAGTCAACAAAAGTAATAATAAATATAAATATTAAACAATAATTGTGTGACTTCTTTGAAATTCATGCACTTATATGAATGGATAGGTTTGAGTATTAGTCAGTAACTCAATATCCAATTACCTCAGCTTTTCATAACATCTTTTTATTACACAATTCATTAATTTCTTAAAAACACTTGTATTTTATTATTATTGTTATTATTGTTGTTATTATTTCTTATTATTTCTTAATTTTTATTAATGAAGTTTTTTCATCTCATAAAAAATAAATCACGAAATAAATGTTAGTATTAATCTTATATTTTTAATAAATAATTTATTTATTTTATCTGACAATCACTTAAACACCTCTTAACTTAAAAACTCGTCAAATGATTCAACAAAAAAAATAATCTGTAGAGTACTGTATTTATTTGATGACATATCACACTAATTATAATATACACTGTATATTAACTGTATATAAATATCAAACGTAATGCTATCAAACTATCAAATATTATTATTTAATACAAAAATATATTTACCAATAAAAACTTAAAAAACAAATTATTAAAATTCTAATTAAGTACATTATAATTAATAAATAACATCAAATAATAATTGATTTTTATGTTGATTTATCAAATTAAATATCATCTTAGGTTAGGTTTTTGACAAATCTATTGTCTAATGACAATAATCATAGTCTTCAAAGACTTAAATAATCTCCAGTTCCCATAAATAACATATAAAATAATATATTTTTAAAATTGGTGCTAATTTGTCATTATTTAAATATTAATACAGTATTAATGCAATTAAGTTCACGTAAAAATAAATAGATTTTTTGTTAATCTCAATTACAAAACATTAAATTATAAATAAAGTTTACTATTGGATGTTGATTGCCTTAAACATTTAATATATATATATGTATATATATATATTAATATAAGCAGTGTATAAGTTAATTATATCAATATATTTAAGCAACTTAATTATCAAACATTATTGTGAATTATTTTTATTTTTCACTAATTTCCTAACCCCCCCCCCCCATATGGACGACTTATGTGAGCAACACCTATATAGATTTTTTAAATACTAGATATTATTCGAATTTTAATTTATAAAAAATAAACCTGTTTATATATTTAACAACATTATATTCAATATAATGTATCACATTATATATAATTAAATTATTATTATTATCTATGTATCCATTATTAAACTAATTAAAAACTAACTATAATTTTAAAATATGGGTGTATTTCAGATATTTAAATGTTTTAACAAATTAAATCATATATTGTTAGTTATTTAGTATATTATAAATGTTATCAAATTATTAATGCTTAACTGGTATAATGCATTTATAATATAGTATATAACATACTGTATATAAAATAGTAAATTTATATATCATATAATATATTAACAAGAGAGAGAGAGAGAGAGAGAGAGAGAGAGAGAGAGAGAGAGAGAGAGATAATTAGCAAATAATTTTTATTAATCATAAGTTAGTGCCAATAGAAATGATTAATGAAGGCAATATTATTTTTGTGCAAAAATATAAATTGCTAATGTATAGTATTTTATGTATTAGGTTATCATTTAGAAATAATTAGATATATTTTTTATATTTATATAAGTGACCAAAATATTGACCAAATAATATATTTTATCATAATAACTTTATAACTAATATTTATTGTATGTATCATATATATATATATATATCGTTATATTAAATAATGATAAGCCATAAACAAGGCTATGTTTTAAGAAAAATATGATAATAATTAAATACAAAGGTTTTCATTTTATTGCCATAAAACCAGATAAGCGTCATATGCTTTACACATAGTTATCCCGGACAGTCATCAACTTATGATACAATATACGGTATTAATGCTATTAAGACTCCTAACTATATATATATATATTTATATATACATTGAAATTAATCGACATTCAAATACATACCGATTTGTCTGAATGGCAGTTAAAAAGACAATTTTTGCAGACAATTCACGGCCAAAAACAAACCAATTTAGACACAAAAAAATCCATTAATATGTTGAACCGATCTTTTCATTCATTTCATATATTATTTTTTTGCAAATATTTATTTATTTCGATAAATTGAGACTTTTATTGGTCAAAAAATATATGACATTTAATTTATTACAACAAAAATTCAAGTTTTTCTTCGAAACAATTTTATTAATGTTTACTTTAATTGAATTAATATCAAAAGTTACTTTTAATGTTTAGCTAAATAATATTACTTTTGTTGTGACACAAACACACAAACAATAAACTTATTGTATATATCATATATACACACATAATATATGGTATAGTATTTATCTGAGAAGTCATTAATAAAAAATGATCATGGTAATGTTAACATTGTTAAGATTGCTAGACTAGTGGCACAAATTCACTTAATTTCCAACTCATAGACCGCAGTCAAACTTGGGAAAGATAGTACAGTTAGTCTATAAGACTACCAGTGCTCTTATGACTAGTCTATTAAAAATGTCATTTGTTTTATAATACTTTCTATAGTATAGACTCTCACAATATATCTGCAATAATTTGATCATTTGATGGTGTTTTTGACTTTGGTTTCAACAAAACATTTTTACAAATATGTTTTTCATATATATTTTTAATCGATAATCATTTTTTTGAATGCCTTGAATTTAACTCAAAAAATATATATTAATGAAAGTGTATTTAATAAAAAACAATAAATTAATGAAAATTATTTAAATATGCTATACTATTAATATATGTTAATTTATGCATATTTTCAATACATTATAAACTATTGTAGATAAAACATTTACGCACTTAAAAATTTATTAGTATTAATAATTTTAATTTCTATGTTTATATAATAGCAAAATAATTAAAAACTAGATTTACAAGTTTATTGCTGGATTTTTCCTTAATTTTCTTTAATTTTCTTTAAATAAATGTATTTATATTAAAAAATATATTGTATATGTTAATGGTATCAAAACTGTGACAATAATCAAAAATAGTTGATTTATTTTTAAAAAATAATTAACTGTTAGTAAATCTAAAACATATCTAATAGTCATCTAAACAAGTAAATGATTTGTTGAGCTAATGTCCCTGAGTTTGGTTTAGAACCTAAAAATACTTCAATTTATGATTATTTACATTATATTATTGTATATATTTTTATTGCTTAATGATTACAATGATATTCATTTAATTCACAAATAGCTAAGTATTTATTTAATATTGTAACAATAATTATTAAAAAATAATTAACTGTCACTTTTAAAGCATAATGAGTTACAGCATAATATAATAAGTATAAACCATGACATATCTATAATATAATTACCGGGAATTGTATTTATAAAATGTATTTAATAAAGAAACTAACCTTTTTATTTTGCTATTTAAAGTTTCCCTAATATATAGATTACAGACATATATCATTGATATTAACAGTATTTATCCTATTTTTTGAAGACTAAATTAATCAATACTATTACTGAATATCTATCAGTATATCTATTTGACTATTGAGTCTATTTGTGTACCAAAATGAAAGAAATCAAAATTGAAAATCTAGTATGAATTGAGTGTCATTTTGTATAGAGTTTATCTCAATCTATAAGATAACTGCTCTCATGAGAGAATCTTTTAAATTTTTTCTAAAAATATCTTTTAAAAAATCCAAAACATATCCCTTATATTTTTGAATAACACATTCGATGTAAATTCCATTTGTAAAAATTTTAAATTTTAAAGTTTTTTTTTTTGAAATTCACATAAATTTAATCATCACATAAATAGTGATTTTATATCCATAAAGTCGTCTATGGAATAGATTAGGATTACAGTTGCCATCTTTGACCATAAATAGATGGATTGTCAGATTACAGAAAACAATTACAGATCTGACTAAAGAAAATCACAGGAAATTTAATTGTTGGGATTTTTTTAATAAAAAATTATATACTGTATCTAATTATTATTATATCTTATTATCAAATATAATTATTTTTGAAATAAATATCTGTTTATCAAACTTGTGGAAAAATATTCTTTATATAAAATACAAAATATATTGGATTTAGTGTATATTATTTAATAAATCAATTAAAATATACTTGAATTTTAATTATAATTATTTACATTATTTAAATTTAAACTAAATGTTTGGCTACACTCACTAAACATTGATTATCCGGTAAAGAAGTTTGAGGCGATAATCGTAGCTATAATTTACATTAAAAATATGTTGTTTTGTTGGGTCATCACAATGACAAACAAAGTTTAGCTTATTTTTGACGATTCAATATATTTCTAATGTGTCGATAGATTCAAATGTATATTTGTATACAATCTTAACTGTATTTTTGTCAATTCAGCAAATATTAGTTGACCTGACTTTGGTTTTATTGGTATTCAAATGAAATACGTTTTGGGAATATTTTTAAAAATTTAGTTAAAATTTATTATTTAATTTATATAACTTAGTTTAACTAAAGTTCAATAAAATTATAGTTTCAATGCTATGTTAATAAATGTTATTTATACTCTCTAATGATGTAATATCAATACTAATACAGTATTAAAAGTATTATTAATCCAATTGCAATGCCAATCATTCTACACTACTTTGTAAATACAATATGAAACTAAGTTAATAAAACTTATTATTAAATCTTGTGAAAATATTTATTGAGATTATACAATGTTTGCATTTAATTGCGTTATTTGAAAAATATATTATAATAATATTAATTAAAAGTTTGCATAAAAATTTCATGATATAAGTTACATTTTAGATATATACACATTTAGAATAAATAAAATAAGTAAAATTCATGTATAATATATTACTGAATTATAAATTAATAAATTATGATATTATACACCATATTGTATTTTTTATTTCAAAAGATTTTTTCGCATTTATATAAATTTTAAGTATTTTTTGGTATAATTTAAAATTAAATTTGACTAATTTATATATATAATTTTAATAAATTTAGCATTTAGTATAGTATATATTATTATAATTTTATGTTAAGTTACATATATTATAAGTAAAATATAAATATATACACAATAAGACAATTACAGATAACAATTGATCGAAAAAGTTGTTTATTGAATTGTTTGCTAAATTACGATAAAAATAAATGAAAGTAAATGATATGAGATATTAGTTTCTAATTGAAATTTAATGAAAATTATGTTCAATTGTCGGCTCAATGTTATATCAATTAGTATCTTATTATTAGATATGGGCAAATAGAAATTTCTAATAAACTTCTCTGAGCAAATTTATAGTAAATTTCTATAGAAACTACTATTATATTATGGGATCCCTATATCTATAGCTATTGTTATACTATAATATGAGACAATGCATATAAATTTATACTACATTGTGATTCAAATTGAATCCCTATATATAAAAACTAATTATAATTAGTTTTGTAAAATTTTATTAATTATATAATTATATTTTTAGTTTAATATAATTAAAAAGATTAATTTTTACTTCAATTATTAATTAAAATACAAATTATAATAATATTTAATTATTACTCGTAAGCAAAATGTATTGTTACAAAGATAACTAATATGAGTCAACAAAATTAACATTGAGATCTCATAGACAGAAATTTCTTTTAGAAACTTTCTAGAAATTTCTCTATAATTTTAGAAATTTCTCTTTTTTGTCAACATTACATATTATAGATTGTGATATAACATTAACTGTAATATAGTTAAGGGTTATTAACACAATATAAAATATTTGTAATAATATTAGTTTTGTTAGTTTATAGATACCAGTGTTTCAATCAAGACAAACAAATTGATTAAGTGTTGAAAATATAAATATACATTAAGTTTAGTCATTAAAAAAAATACTGTATTATAGAAATATTATATATTAATCTTATCTAATATTAACATCAATTAATTTACTTAAAAGAGTTAATGCCATTAAAAATAATGATATAATAGTAATTAATTAAATGATTTTCTTATTTTATTATTGATAAAAATGTTTGTCTTAAATTAAATATAAATTAAAATAAAAAGAAATAATATTATTCACAATAAAATCCCATCAATTTTTATATATTTAAATATCGGATTTGTTATAATAATATAATATTATTGACAATTATGTATACTTTAGTATTTTAGTGTTACATTTTTAAAATAATGATTTATTAATACTATTATTAACTTTTTAAAATGCTTTTAAATATGAATTCAAGTTATAAAAAACGACACTATATTACTATTAAAATGATTACTGTTTTTATCATATATTTTAAATAATAGCAGCCATTATTAATATAATTTACATACAGTATCTTAAAATACAGATATATTATTTAAAAATATGACACCAAAGAGACTTTAAAAGTTTTATGAAAAATGCATTAAAATAAAAGCTATAAAATTAGATTTATTATAAAATATTTTTATAAAGTCATAAACATTTTTTAATATTAAAATTAAATTTATTCTATTAATTAAATTTCATATTTAAAAAAATGAATTTCTTGAAATTTCAAAAAAACTTTGTAGTAATTATTTTTTGTATAACTAAGAATTTTTAAAGAAAAATCAGTCGACAAATAATTAACATAAATATTATATAAGTATAAGTATAGATTTATTAGTAATTATATTAATCAACATATACTGTAATTTATTAAAAATTATTGAAAATAAATATTAATTTTCAATACTAATATAAAAAGTATTTTAAATATAGATTAAAGTGTTCTGTTTAATAAAAAATTATAAAATATTTTATAAAACTTGTATATAAATTAATATAATGTATAGCTCATTAATAAACCACCTTGATCATCTTTTTGACACTTTATATTTTAAAACAAACAATAGAAAGACTGAAAGCAATGAGTTTTACAAATTTTACCAATTATTAATACTTTTAATATAACGTTTTTAAAAGTTTTTAAAAATAAAATAAAATAATAATTGAATTTTATAGTTATTTTAGTCATTTAAGTGTTTTCTGGAAAAATTATGAATTTTTAATTAAATAAATTTTGTGTAATTTATTTTATATTAACAAATTTAGATGTATTTAACTTCTAATAATTGCAATTAAATAAAATAATTTAAACATAATTGAATTAAATACAATAAAAGTTATGCTGTTATTAATAATGATTTAAGTATTTATCTTATCATAAGAGAAACTCAAAATTTTGAAATATTTATGAATAAAAAATATTTTTTAAAAGTTTATATAAATAAACTGTAGTAAATTATTAATTTATACATAATTTGCAATTAAAAATGAATTATTTACAATTAAAATTATTATATCATAAAAACTTAACATTTTGAAATTATTTTATAAATATATTATACATGAATTTAGTATTTTAAAATAAAAATCACACCATTAATGGTTTTTTTAGTGTTGTTTAATAATTCATATTTTATCATTGCTTCTATAAATAATAATATACAGTATTCTCAATATATGATTGAAACTAATGTTTACTTTAGGATATATCATATTTATAATTCAAATAACATTATTAATCAATTGAATGTTTAAATACAATATAGACTTAACTAAATGTCAATTGTTATGTATATTATATATTCAGTTTCATATATTCAGATAGTTTACGAAATAACTAATTTTAAATATCGCTTATTTTCTTTTTTTCATTAATTTAATTAAAATGATTTTACAATAAAATTTAATTTATTCCTTAACTAATTAAAATTGTAATGCTATTTAAAATGTGATTTAATAAATTAAATTTTTAATTTGTAAATTTTAAACTTTGTCGCCAAGTAGTTATAAACTTTTTCAAGTTATAATTAAATTTAAAATTGAACTTGTTATATTAATTTTTGCAAAATTTTACTCATTATTTTTATAAATATTGTTCAAATATTTTTTATCAAAGCATTTTGAAATCATTACTTTATTTTTATTTAATTGTATAAATAGTATAGAAACTTATTTGTATTTAACAATAAATAGTAATTTTTTAATAACAATATTTATGAATAGAGCTACAATTTTAAATAATAATAACAAAAAATATATTTTATATAATTATAATAAGTATAAATAGCTTATATATATAAATGCTATTTTAATTAATTATAATTAATCATAATTTAAAAAAAAAAATTTGAAAACTACTTTAGATATTATACTTATTATATGTTTTTAAAATTTAATTAAAAGATAATTTATTTTTGTATTACTTTATTTAGATTTTCTAGAATCCTAATCAAGAAAATTAAAATAAATAATAATAAAATTATTTTTAATAATTTTATAATTTACGGATTAAAAATTAATTATATAAAGTATTTTTTATATCAATTAATTTTGCTACTAACAATAAAATCATTATATTTGTTTTAGTCATGTGATTCATATATTAATATATTTATGAAATATTTAAATAAAATCAATATTTTATATACATAATATATATTTATATCTATATTAATAATATATAATAAAATAATATTACATTTGTTTTTAAATAGCTATTTATGAAAAGCGAGTTATTTATTGATCTAAAGATTATTTATTGTTCTAAAACAAAGATTATATGCTTTTATGTATTAATATTTTAAATAAATTGAATGTTAATAACTAAGTCTATATATTAAACTTTTTAAAACAAAAAGTATCAATTGTTTCATTAATACAGTTTAGAAAAGTATAACAATAGGTATATCAAACCATAGATAGCTTTTATTTTATACGAAATATTATTTTTATAACTATAATAAATTGAATAATATACCGGAATATATAAACTTTGTATAATACATATACATATTCATGTTATAATGTGTTTTTGTTTATAAGAGAATAAATAATCAAAATAACTATAAAGACTATAAATAAAATATGTTTTTAAAACTTAAAACATTTCATTTTATTTGCTTATAGTGTTATGTTTTAAATTTTTTTACTATTATTTGTTTGTTGTATTCATTATAAATTTTTAAATAATTTTTATATAAATCATGTAATATTAATAAATTCAACTTTTAAAATACTTATAATATAATATATATAATTTAATGTAAGTTATTATCTATTTTATTTTTATTAAATAATAAAAAATTTTAAATTTTAAAGTTTATTTTTATACCAAAAGAGGTCATCTCCTGTGCGTTAACTTAACAGTAAAGTGAGATAAGATATACAATATTTTACTATTTAATAATGTTTTACTCAATAAATTTACTTATAATACAATTGGCATAAATTATACACAATTAATAATATAAAAATATTAGTAACTAATTAATTATTAATGTTAATGATATAATAATACTATTATTACTAAATAATAATTGATAAAAATCACGATTCATTGGCTTAATGACAACAAGCAGTTCGTGTTATAACTAGTTTTAAGTCAATTTTTTGTGCCTAACATTTAGTTAAAAAGTTTGAATAATAACTTATTATTTGTTTAACATTAGCCAATATTATTGATTTGGTCCAATGACTCGCATTATTATTATAATCTATAAAATTATGTTTTATAAAAACTTTTTAAAAAAAATTATTAAATGACATTTAACTATTTGTTAAATTTATTTATTAAATGATTTTAACTCAATAGAAAATACAATTTTAATACAAGAGTTATTTATATTTAATAATAAAAAAATTGTTTTTCTATTTATTTATTTATTATATAATCATTAATAACATTAAAACAAATGACAAATTATCTAAAAACAATTTATGAAATAAACATATAATTATTATATACCTGTATATGTAAATGATATAAAAAATCAAAATATTTTTTTATAATATAAATTTATAACAATTTTTTGTGTAATTTTATAGTATTATATATAGTATGGTATGGCATGTGATATGTCGTGACTCTTAACATTTCTTATCGCTAGACATAGCATTAGATTATCATTTAAAAAACACAACTGAGAGACCAAATATTTATAGCACTGATCACATAAAATAATTGTTATTATTATTATTATTTTCAATGTATTTTCGACAATAATATGTGATAAAACAATTGAATTGGATTGTTGTTAAAAGCAAAAACAATACACGATTTTTCCATACAATTAACTACTCAATTGTTTTTCACAGTTAGTGTTTTGCTATAATATTATAGTTATACAGTATATATGATATCGATTTTATTGTAAACAATACAGAATTTTTTGGCAGTGCTTTATATAAATATCATATAAAAGACTATTTTAAGTATTATTATTGAAAATTGTGTTTGTTTTTAATGGCATACAAATATCATTTTAGTTATATAACTCAATAAGGTTTTAAACTATACTGTATTTTTAAAAATATTTTTTAATGGTTTTATTTTGAAAAATTTATACTACAGATGACAATTTTCCCTTTTTTATTGATGTGGTTTTTATTAAAATTTATATATATAAATATATACTACTGTATATATTTATTATAAGTACAAATAACATTATTTAATATAATTACGAAAATTTATTAAATAATATATGTTGTGTAAAATATTTGAATATTTTAAAAAATATATTTATTAGACAATAAGTTATAAATTATAATAGAAATATTATAATAATTTATTAAATTAAAAATATTGTAATTGCAATTAAATAAAATGTTATAAAACAATATAAAAATACTACGAAAACAATAGTAAATTATCAATTACTAACAAAATATTATGAACTAAAATAATGAGAATACATAATAATTTATAATAATAATAATAAAAATACAATTTATTATATTATTTCAAAAAATTATATTATTGTTTGCAATTAAAAATAAGTGATTGAATTATTTTGCAAAATCTTAATGATCTTTAACATCCTTTTTACTTAATATCATAATAAATATTTTTGTTGTTTTTTTAAATATTTTATTTATATATAATATTTTGTTAAAAATAAATAATTTAACCATTTTTTTCAAGCGGCAGTTAGTTCTCTATTCTCTCAAAATAATCTCTAATATAATATCTATAATTATTTTCATTTCTCTATTAAATTCACCAAATTTTTACACTTTTGAATTGTGAGTTTCGGAAGTGATGTACCGTTTTATGAAACAATAAAATCATAACTAAAATAACAAAAAAAAAATTAAGGAAATTAGATGAATCAAAATTTGCTAGTTTTGTCATTTACTGTTTGATTATGGGGTCAGTTATGACATCTTTCAAATAAAACTATGACATATTTTTTTGTAGACATTATTTGTTATCTTGATATCGTTTTAATTAAATTTATGATTTTGTTTAGAAAATAAAACACAATAAAAAATTATCTTTATACTCCTATAATCAATTTGGTAAAATTTATAAATTTCAATAAAATCAACTGTTGTCGTTAATTAATATAATAATTATTATTACTGTATTGATATAATGTAAAAACAGTTTCACATTTATATTATACCGCAATAATGCGCTTAATTAATATAGATATTAAAATTTAATCCGCAATTTTTATTTTATTTTTGTACTTTTGTATCCATAATATTATAGACATTAAATTTTATTATGGGCATATATATTAATATTTATAATTATAATCATTCAAATAATTAACGATAATAATAAGGTTTACAAATATCTATAATATATATAAATGCTATACACAAAATAACAAATGGTAAAACATATACAATAATATAAACATATTATTATTATTATTAGATTATCTATTTTTTATGTGCATATGAAAACACTTATTTTTATTATAATTATTTTATTATAATATTATTAACACTTTATTTTGTTATATTGTCTAAATCAAATAGTATTAAATGATCGACTATACAGTATAAAAATTGAATTAATTAGTTAACACAATAGAAATCAATATCTAAAATGTTTTATAATAATCAGTTGTGCGATTCATTTGGATTTTTGTTAATAAAAAATTCACAACAAATGGTTTAACTTTATGACAAATATGTTATTTTAAAAATATTTTTATCTATTTATAAATTTTAATACAAATATTGATATAATTTATATTATTAATACATATTATGATTTATGATATATAATTAATTAAGTTTCAGTCCATAATTCAAATCAGTTTCAAATATATAATTCAATTGAAACATAGATATTCACTATATATTTATATCTAAAATGATATAAGTATTTAATCGTTTTCTATGATAAATATCTAATTCTAATTACATGTTTTAAGTGTCGTTTTTATGTAAATCCTATCCATTTATGACTGTTTTAATGAAATTATTTTTCCCAAAATATTTATATACTGGTTATTAATAGTCATTAAGACTTGTTTTCCAATATATGTTGGATTTATTATTATTTTGTTATTAATTATTAATAATAAAAAGTGAGCACAAAATGACTGCAAATGAGATTATTGGCGATAATTTTCGGTGACTAGAGTTTGATGTAATTATATTTTTATATTATTAGAAATCCCATTACAATCTAATTTTATAAATATTGGATTGTTTTTCATATAAAACTGTTTTTTAAATTAAAAAAAATAATCTCTGTTTCACTAAAACTTTGGCCTAAAATGTTGTTTTGTATTTGTTGTTTGTATGGATTGATCCTCTTTTAGACTGAAATTGGTTTAGGATTGTCTTTCTTTGTCTTTATTATTATTGTCGATATCTTTATTACTATTTTGTTCCGACAACTCCTTCCAAAAGTGATAGTTTGATCGCAAATGTTCTGCAATTTCCGGAAAGTCTCCAAACGCTACGTTCAAAACCATAACATCACAAATGAGATCATAAATTGAAAAAAATGAAAGAAAGATAAAAACATTTTAATGATTGAGTTTAAAAAATACTAATAATTTTTATAATGACTTACAATCCCAAGCGTCAAACATATCGTTTGCAAAATAATCAATGAAACCAATTTGAGATTTAGGTATAGAACAGGTCAGTCGGTCAAAGGTCGGCATCACTACCGGTAGCTTTTGGCGCTTCTCCTCATCAGTCTATTCATAGTATACACAAATACAACATATAACAAGTATTTGTTAATTTTAAATCAACATTTGTTTACAATATATGATTAAAGATTTCTAAGTTAATATTACAAAATAATTATAGCTAACACTGATTTATAAATAAAATTTTATAATATTTACAACATTTAATATTCAAAATATAAAAGTATTAGTCATTTGTATTTATGATAGCAATAGTTTAATTATTTTTAGAAAAATATTTGTTGTATCTATAAATGACAAATATTAATTAATTACTGATCGATTGAATCAAAATATGATATACTGTATATTGTAGTTGAATCGAAGTAATATTTATTATTAAATTTGATTTCTCTCTCTCTCTCTCTCTCTCTCTCTCTCTCTCTCTCTCTCTCTCTCTCTCTCTCTCTCTCTCTCTCTATTCTCGTTTTTATCTACAATACTATAAAAATATTTTATTTCTAATAATCAATGCGAACAATGTGTTTGTTAGTGTATTAGAAAATCAGTACAGAAAGGAATTGTGTGGAAAAAATCAATAATTTAGTGTTTGATTGAATTGAGTGCAAAATATATATTCCTGTTATGTATTCACCAAATCAATGGTAATAACATTTGAATCGAGCAATACTTGGGTATAGTAACTAAATATTTGTATTTTATATTAAATTTAGCTGTATTTGTGAAAAATAATTGAATACCTGATTGCAATACTCTTCTGCAATCCTATGCGCCCACACTTTGCAGAGGTCTAGAGGTCGGGCGGGGTTTGAGACGTCGGCACACTTAATGAGAATTCGTTTAATGAGAACGATATTTTCAGGTGTGGAAAATGTAATCATATTCGGCGATTCGGGAACTGTTTCCAGTTCTCCCGGTCCACTCTGACCAACGTTCCCTATAAGACCTTCCTCTATGCTAACAGATTTGGTAAAAACGTGAACAAACTTTGATAAATGTTCAAAATGTTTAGTCATTTCGGTGGCCAAAACCATATCGATAATTGATTGGCGAACGTCTCGATAGGTTTCGGAATCCAAATTTTTAAATATATTTATTGGGTCTGAATTGGGACCAACTGTTAGATGAAAGGCATGAGCCGCGTGATGGCTCTCTAACACAGATCTGTAATAAATAGTAATATATAAAAAAATATCAACAGTTAGCTAATTGAATGAAACAGACATATCATTGTAAAGTATGGCCATCTCGTCATTTGAATTACAAAGAAATGCGCTATTTTTTCCCGGATGGTCCACGTCGTGGATTATGGCGGCTATCAAACAGATGGCCTCATCTAAAGGATAAAACAGTGTCTTCAGTCGTGGCTTTCTTAAGAAGTAAGCGGTCGCTTGCATGACATCTGCGGCATGGGTTGAGTTGTGGTAAGGATTGTCCCTATAATTGGCTTCAATGACTGTTAACCAGTTTCTTAAGGTTATCTCATCACAGTTTAGAGTACGACAGACATCAAAACTTGACAGAACTGATAATCCCAACCAAACTAATGGACTGCATATACACATTATGACAACAATAATGTATTACAATATTAATTGATATGATATTTAAATTATATAAATATATATATATATATATATATATAGGAAATGATATACCGTTTTTGTGAAACTCTTTCCAATTCAATGATATCAAACCCCCAGTCACTGTCCTTATCCAATAAATTCTTGATATTATTGGGAACATTGGAAAGACTCGGCAGTTGTGTGGGTGTCTGTGGAGTGACGCCTCCTCCGCCGACACTACTTTTATTAGAGGCGGCCTCGTGTGACATACGACGGACTCCCGACTGTTTTGTACCGCTCTGTGTGAGCAAAGTGTTGGGTAATATATTATTATTGAGACGATTAAGGAGTGGTTCGGGTGTAAAGGGGATGTCAGCAGTGATTCTCACACTCATCAGACCGGACACCAGATCACTGGCCATTTGGTCGTCCGGTTTGCTCTCTTTGTTCGGAAATTGTGGTGAATAGAGCTCCGAGTTCTTCAATATTTCCAATACTTTATCCAACGCTTGGGCCACAAACACAGGACTGTTCTCTTGAGTGGCCATCAGGATATTGATGACCTGTTTCATCAATTTAACCACTAATTGTTAACACATTTACGCAATTTTTAAGCTAAACAATATTCTTATGTAAATGTATAGCCATTTAGTACTTATATTTAGCACAACTTTAAATAACTCTACGTTTATCTACAGAAAAGCTATAATATTGATCACAAAGCAAATGATGGCAACAATGTCTCTAATATCTAATTTTAATTGTGAAGACAATAATACAGACAACAGTATCCATAAGCCATATATCAATACCTTAGTTATGGGCGCCTCGATAGTCATGGCGTGAAATTTGGCAAAACTTTGTCGGCGACCCAAACCAACTGTTAAGTGAAAACATTTAATGATATAAAAAGCCAACCATTTATTAATATTAATTAATTGATATGCACTGACCGTCAGAGCACAGGGATTTTACATCATATGATGCCTTTCTAGTGCTTTTTATAGAGCCATAAGTATAAGGAAGTACATCTAAAACATATCGATATTAAATGCATTGCCATTAATATTATAGTTAACTTTATACTGTATATAGTATTCTCACTTAAGATGATAAGTCATTGCATCACATATTATCAAAATTAAATCAAATATAAGGCTAATGGATATTACCATATATTTGATTTCAATAATTTTGTTATTTCTAAACAATATATGACTTAAAAAATATAAGTGTATCTGTAAAGAGTTTGGGCTAATATAATATAATCAAATATAATGTGATATATTATAAATGTCATACTATAAACTTATTATGTAAATGATTCTAACACTATATATATATGACAAAAAACAAGTGCTCTCCTAATAATATATAATAAGATTAAAAATTTAAGAAAACATTAAATAAAAAATGTTATATCAACTATATTATAATTTAAAAAGCTATATCATATAAACTACATAATATAATAAACTCTTTTTTAAAAAACTTTATATTAAATTAAGTTTTTACTTAAAAACTGACACTGAAAATATGATAAGTTGTTTTGTCAATATAATATACAGTGTATATAAGTAAAGTAAATTGAATTGCAATTTTATGGTTATAACAATTGTATTTGTTTGAGAAAATAATAAAACTATTAATAATAATAAAAAATAACAAAACAATTGATTTTTATTTTATATGAATGCTTACCTCCATCGGGACTAAACATCTTTTCAATTGAATAATAAGGAAATTCTTTGATAAATACTAAATGTTCGGCAATTCTATAAATAATAGAAAATATTTAATATTAAACCTTTAATATAATAGTATATATAATATAACAGTTTAATAGAATAATAATAAATACAATATTTTCTAATAAAGTTTATTCAATAGTTAAACTAATGTTGATGTGATGAAAGTCAACAATAATTATAAAAATAACATTCAACTAATAATAATTATATCTAATTATCTAATTTTAAAAGTAATTTAGTTTTATACTTATTTTTATTATATTATAAACACATATAAAATGTTTTGTGACTGACTACACGTCAAAAATGTGATTTTTATTTTACTGATAAATTTTATAATTTTTTATATTTATTTATAGTTAAATATTTATTATATCAAATAAAAATTTAGATAAAATTTGTATACAGTATTTTTTTGTGGCAAAAAATCAATAATAATGAAAATTTTAATGCAATGTTAACATTATTTTTTGAAACTCGTATTTTATAAATAATTTAATCATATATTAAAGTTTAATTATCATTATGTTATATAATTTATATCATATAATTGATGAGCTATTACTATAAATATAATCAAACACAATATATTCTAAATAAATATAGTGATTATGAGTATAATTAAATAATAAGAAAAAATATTTTTATTTAAAAATTTGTTTTAAATATAAGTATAGTTTCACTCTTGTGTATTGGATATAGGATACAGTATATCAAAATAGGACATATATCTCATCTATATGTAGATTATACAGTAGATCTCGTATATATAATATTATATGTCCATTAAAAAAAGGACAACCATTTAAATAATAAAAGATGAAAACTATAAAATGTCTGCCATTTTAATAATAAAATATATGTTTAACTGTACTTATATTAACTACAACTTGGTATGTAATTTCAAAATTATATAATTCATATTATAAAATATATGGTCGATATAATCTAATACAATTTGATTTTTATTGGATTAAATTCTTCAATCAAACATTTTTTATTATATAAAAAGCATATATTTTAAAATTGTTGACAAAAGAAATTGATAAAAGTGATGATAAATTGGATTTCAGTCAGGAATTTAAAGTCTAAATAATGTCTTATATCTGCTAATAGTAAGAGATGTTTACTCATGAGTCGCTAAATTAACGAATATATATTCTACTGTATATATATATATATAGTATATATCAGGGTTAAGCAAGGGGTAAGGCCAAGATACCTCCCCTAAGATTTTGGCATTTTACCCCCTCCCCCGCAGACTTTTTGACCAAATTGAAAAAAAATTGTCGCTTTAAAACAAGGAGAAATGCTAATTTTTTCAGGTTATAGAAATTATAATTGATAATATTTTATTAAGTGTTATTATGTTTTTATAACTTATATAAATGTAATTATTGACTTAAAATCAGTAAAAATAGCTACAATAACATTAAACTTAATCTAAATTGAACTCAACTAAAAATTAAAAAACGATAAATAGTTAGTAAAACAATATATATGATGTTTTTATTAATAATTTTTAAAATTTCAATTAAAAATAAAATTTTATAATTACTTGAATTAAAATTTTAACTAAAATTAAGTTAAATAATTAGTATTTAGTTAACATTTATATAAAAATAACATTTTTAATATAAAAATATGTGCCTAAAAACTTAAACATTAACTATTATTTTTAAAAAATAATTACGTTATAAGTAGATTATTTAAAAATAAAAAAAACTAAAATTAATTTAGTAACTATATTAAAGTTTTTTAATTAATGTTTTAAAATTTTAAATGCAGGATTATTTTAATTTATAAAAAACATTTTAGTTTAAATTTAAGTCTTAAGTCTCTGAAATATTTATCTATTTTCCTTGATTTTTGAATTTTGTGTTCACCCTCTTCCTTGATTTTGGATTTTTGAAAAAATTGTTGTTTAAAAATGCAATAAAATTCTATACCCACTCTATACCCTCCTTAAGATTTGTCGAGGTTTGTCTTATTTAAACCCCTAATACCCCCTAAAATACAAAACATTGCTTAATCCTGATATATATATATATATCGCATATCCTAACAAAAAAGGTATGTCTTTTAGTTGTCGTCAAAAGAGTCTCTTTTAACAATACAGTCATTGAATGCCTTTTAGCGAATCACACATTTGATGGCATTTCAAGTATGAATTACAACTCAAAACTTAAAATATATCACTTTTTCATTATTTTGGTGTTCAGTGTTAACACATTTGATAGAAACAAGTTGTTAGACATTGACAATAATATACAGTATATACAGGTATATGTATTGTAAATTATATAGCTAAAAATGTACGGTATGGTTTGTCACAATTATAGGGCTTTTAAATTGAAGTTTTCAAAATTTAAAAATAATTCAAAAAATGTATTTCAAAATGTATTAAAAGCAAATAAAATAAATTTATTATAATAAATATGTTAGAGTATATATTATACAAAGAATCTAATATAAAAGTAACACTAATTTATTTTATTGGTTAAGCTCTTAATATAAAAATTGTATGATGTGTGTATGTGTATGTGTGTGTATGTGTATGTGTATGTGTATGTGTATGTGTATGTGTATGTGTATGTGTATGTGTATGTGTATGTGTATGTGTATGTGTATGTGTGTATGTGTGTGTGTATGTGTATGTGTATGTGTATGTGTGTATGTGTATGTGTATGTGTATGTGTATGTGTATGTGTATGTGTATGTGTATGTGTATGTGTATGTGTATGTGTATGTGTATGTGTATGTGTATGTGTATGTGTATGTGTATGTGTATGTCACAGATAACCTTTTATTTTTAGGAACTTAATATATGTCTGAATCATCAAAAATAAAACATTTGTCTACAGAATGTTAGAAATAAATTTTAAAAACTTCTGCAATTTTTAAGACAAAAATTTAGCTACAAATAAATTTCTAGTACTTTACTAACAAAAGTAAAAATAATTTAATAAATAAAATAAATATTAAAAACTTAAAGTAGTTTGAATTTAGTTTTTTTAAGTCAATTGATTTAAATAATGCATTTTTATGGATATAATAAAAACTTAAAAAACATACCCATTGTGTACCTCTAATGGAGATATTTTACTCCAGAGAGGAATACATTCTCCAGACTTTCTCCTATGAAATATAGTTCCCTCCCATTCCTTGTTTGGATTGTAAATGCAATCAAACCGATAATTAATGATTAGTTAGTCTTATATAGTCATTAGCAATATATTAAATATGTTTAGTGAAAAAATACAGAGTACTAATGTATGAGTAGTCAAATGTGATGATGAATATAGTAAACGATATGAGTGTTGTTGACATACCTTTCCTTTATTGATATGCATATTAATGCTGTCGACGACATCGGTCTTCAATGAATCGCTTCGATGCAAATCATAAGCATTTTTGCCGATAATTTCTTCATACCTAAAACCCAACATTTTTTCAATGGCTTGATTCAGGTATTGTATGTCATGATTAGGACCGGTAACTATCACACCGTCCTTACAGTAGTCGAGTGCAGTGAATAAGGCATGACTTGCTTTAAGTTTAGATTGAATGGCAATATCGTTATTCTCTAATTGAATCAATTCATTGAGACAAATGCCTAAATTATATGACTCTATGAACCACTGGATTCAGTCATTTGCCAAATCAATTACCACATCATTCAAATGGAAAGATAGAAATAGAAAAACAATTATTAATTAATCAATATTTAGTATTATATATATAATAGGCATTCATTTATTATTTTAATTTATAATAATAGATTAGTTTTATAATTAAAAGGAAATTTGCATTTAATTAAAGAAACCAATAGTAAATTGATTAGTATTTATGATATAAAGACTAACTCTATTGAATCCGTGTCTAATAAATGGCAAAACTCCTGCCTCTTCTTTTTCGGCTAAACTTCTCTTAACGACCGCAACAATACACGTGTATTCACTTCCTTTAATATTTCTTATGGATCTAAATGTAGACAAAACAATAAGATTAAGTCATATATATATATATATCAATTAAATATATTATATATAATAGTAGAGAAAGCCTTAAAACTATTTTCGTGTTTTATTTAATAAAAAAAGTTCAATCAATAATTAAAAAGATTTTTTTCATGAATAATATAATTGAAAATAATTAGATATTTACGATTAGTTTAACAGCAAATTATCGTTATTAGCTTTTCCAACGATTACATGACTTTACGTCTGATAATTTATTTAAAAGTTTACAGCATTTTATATTAAATAATAACTATATTTTATCCCAGTTTTATTATAAATAAATAATATTTAAAAATAGATATAAAACTATATACATTATACAAAAACATATTTTTGTAAACAAAAAGAATATTCTTGTTTTTATAATAAATTTATTCAAACAATACATTATGCAATTAATAGTAAAGAATATTTATATTTAATATAAAATAACATTAATCTTTAATATATTTGTTTAATCAATTGTTTACTGACAACATAAATATATTAAATATTTATTTTGACGTTTTTTCAAATATTTTAGCCAATTTAATAATTTACATGTATTTTAATATAAAAGTTTAGCCAGTATTGGCAAAATAATAATACACTGAAAGCACTGACTATATGTAAATTTAAAATTTAAATGTGTATTAAAATTTTATTTTAGATGCTTTAAAAGAGATCTGGATTTTTTTACAAAATGTTTTATCGAATATAGAAATATGAGATCATAAATATTATACAGTAATGTTTATTATACTAAATATTTTATTAAAAATATCAGAAAAACTTATATCAATTAATTGGTTAGTTAGTGAATCATCTTATCATTTATTGTATTATTTGCATAACATATTAAAAACAGACTAATTGTGACATCAATACAAATATTGAATGTCATTGTTTGGTAAACTATTTTTTGTAGATCGGATGCAAAACTAAGTCAATAAACAATTGGAGGTAATGTTTGAACACTAATTAAATTTATTTTTTGAAAACATCAATCTATTCATTACTTGACACAACTTTAATAATTAATTAGTTGTTGTGGTCTAGTGTTGCAAATAAAACATTTTTCAATTTAAAATTATTTTGAAGTGCTCAGCAAAATTTTTTGATTAATGAATATTATAATTGTTTACATAATGTATAAAATAAATAACAAAAACAAACTGTTGATCAAAATATTATTTAAGATTTTTACGCTCAAAATACAAAGCTAGTATTATATGGTAAGCATACTTAATTTATATACAGTATAATATAAATATAATTATATTTATGAAATATATTTATGTAACTGTAACTATCAGAAAATAGTATAAAAATGAATCTTATTTTTTTTAATAATGTTATTGTTTGCTATATACAGTAGGCAAACAAAAATAAAATAAAATACAGCTTTGTATTTATGGGAACAAATGCTAAATAAATTGTTAGATTTGTTTTGAGAGACTGCTATTCAATTGGGTTCACTTCACTATTATTTCAATCTTCAATATATTAATGTTTTGTATAATATAAATATATGTTTTCAATTTAGACCGACTCTCAGGGCATGACTTTTCCCGATCGATAAACTTTTCGTATAACTCTAACTCTACGTTACTATTAAATGCCAAACAGATTCATAAAAATTGCTTAAAAATTCATATTTGCAAAAATCAATAGAATTATTCATAATAATTATAAGTGAATGATAACACTTGATATAACTCATTTAAATTTCAAGAATTTCATACAAAATACTTTTTAAAAATCTAATTATAAATAATATTTTTGACACTTATTTTAAAGAAAAAAATATATAATAGCAAATACAATTTTCATCAAATTTTTTTATATATAATATTTTGGTCCAATAATCATAAATTGCGAAAAAATAACTTAATATGAAGCAATAAAATGCTTCAAAACATACGATAAAAAATAGTAAAGATATGCATTAAATTTATTATACAATCTATAAAATGATAGACAATATACAGTCACATTTTACATATACAAAATGTTCACAATTTTATGACAGATAAAAATGAATTATTGAATTGAATAACAATTGTGTGTTTGAAGTAAACATGAAGTTTGAGTTTTAAACATAATATGTTTTATCGTTTATTATTTTGAAAAACTATTTTTGGCTAAAACTTGACATTTGTTTAGTTTAACAAATTTTCTGTGCACTCATTCAAACTAACTTAATAGGCTTTACTTTCGCTATAGTGACCTCTTTCATAGATTACAGACTCAGCTCAGGTACTGTTTAATATAACGAAGCGTAAAAATATATAATATTAGGTATAAAATGTATAAATAAAAATATTTTACATTTATTTTACTTATTAATAAAAAGATATACTATTTGTCGTCTATAAGTTTTCTCACTATTATATACTGTTATATTGTGTGTTTAAGTTGACTTTATTTATGATATATTTAAAAAAATGACAAAATAGTTTATACATTTAAAAAATATTATAGAAAAACATGTATTGAATAAAAATATATATTTTTTAAATATTTGTTTAATCTAATTTTGATTAAAATATAATTAAAATAAGTTTATTTATTATAGTATTAAACATAGCAAATATAATAAATTTTAATATTAAGTTAATTATTATTAAACTAAGTTAAATTAAATAATTAAATAATATTTTGCAATACATTAAATAAATCACGCTTTCTGTATACCAAAATATTTTTAAAAATAAAATAGGCTTTAATATTTGATTAGTAAAGTGGTATTATTATTATTATTTATACATACTTAAATACTGTATTAAACCCATATATATATAAAATGAAAATATATTAAAATAAAATTATAGTACAGTGTGTTAACAAAATTATTAAATCCGACGTCTATAACGAAAATGTTTGCACTAATTTTGAGCACAAAATGTTTGACATTTTTCCGGTTATATTATATTTAATTAAATTGAGATTTTTTTTTGTTGATACCTATAACACATACACACAAACATTCTCTAAAATCGATGCATTTTCTTATATTGTGACAAAATTAATCCAATTTTTATCATTATTTAACCTTTAAATTTGCACCAGTATCATATTAAATTGCTATCAATAATAAAGCTATTGTATATTAACAAAAATAATTAAGTAACAAATAAATTGCTTTATCTTTGAGTTATAAAAATATTAATTAGTTTTTCATAAAACTATAAACAATTTATTTGCTAACGACGTGCAATTAAATTGTAATTTCTTTGAATTTAAAAAACAATGAAAAAATATATTAAATAAAATGAATGATTTGCTAAAAATACGGAATTTGTGACGAAATAATACTATTAAATATTTTTTACTTTGATTATCTCTGATATTTATTATATAATTATGTTTATTATTATATATCACTGGAGTTATGTAAGTTATAAACAACAATCAAGGATACAAATTATAATTAATTTCCCAGAATTTTCTCAAATAATTATTTGACAATTTTATTGATTGAGTGACACATGTTTAGTAAGTAAATGCATTTAATCGCATAATAATCACATGAAATATGATTTTGATTCCCATTCCCACAGTCTATACCTGTATTTACTCTGTTTATCGTTTACTCCACTCATTCACTCTCTTATTTGACATCAATTTCTCATTTAATACAGTATTTAATACTCTCGGATATCGATCTGTTTAAGTGTCGGTATGAGAAATATTTGAGATAAACGGATATCATATTTAATAAATAAAATGCTTTAATAATCCAAACCAAACATTGTTTAGATTTCAAAAAGATCTTGCATTTACCGCTATATGTTTTTTTGATAAAAGATAAAAATGTTTTAAATTTTTATATCTATATTATTAGTTTCTAAACAATACAAAGTCTGGTTAACAAACAAAGTACAGTACATTTTTTAATAAATAAATGATTTGATAATAAATATATAACCGTTTATTATTGTAATATAATATTAGGTGTACCTGTATTCTCACAAAAATGTACTTTAATATTAAGTTAAATATAAAATTGTATTATGATTAGAAATTTATGTCTTAATAATAATAAATTTCAATATAAATTCAAATAGTATTTAATAATTGTGATAAATAAATATTTAATACATTTATCTGTTAGTACAAATTAATGGTAGCGTAATATTAATAATAAATATACAAATATAAATATAATAAAATAACTAAATACAGTATATTGTATACATTAATGTAATAACGATTTATTTTTGCATAAATTCAAAAACAAATCACTGTATTTACAGTCTATATATTTTTCAATTTGTTTGATGACATGAATTGTGTGGAGATTATCCTAACTGAGCTTAATATTAGAGAAACACAAAGGATAGGGTTTCATATCTCATGAATAGTTTATTTGATTGAATGCCTTTCCGAGTATTGAATAGCTGATCAATATATATATATATATATATATATATATATATATATATATATATATATATATATATATATTCGTATATATAGATAATAATATATGAAAAAGTCATTGAATAGGAAATCATAATACATGACTTTCATTTTAGGTTATATTTGCATTGTATTGTATTTGGATGTTTGTGTGTAAATTGTTAAATACCTGCACAGAGATGATGCGTCCAACATGTGTGATGAATGTCTGGAGTCAATGATCACCAAATGATGCCTTTCCTCAGTATAACAATCAACGGCTGACTCAAAGTTATGGCATAAATATGTTTCAAATGATAGCTTTTCTGCGGCCCATTTGAGAGCATCGCACTGAGCGTCCGGTTTGTCAAAAACCAATAATACCTTTAAATTACAACAAATAATATATTATTAAAATACAGAATATTTTTAAAAGTAATTCTCTCTTTAAAAAATAATAATAATATAAACCTTAAAATGCATTTAAATATAAAAATTATTCATGTGAACTAATAAATCGTATAATTGATGTTTTTTGTGAAAACAAATCACATGCCTTAATGTCTAAATTACATTAATAGAGTATTTTGTTGTAAAATAGCGAAATTGTAATGTTTATGAAAATTGTTTTATGCTTTCAATTGACGTCAATCTCACACAAACTATAGCTTTATTTTCAAACTGAGCCCAGAATTATGTCAAATGTTATTTGAATTTATATTTATATTCCTGTAGTATAAAAATATGTATAGTATTTAAATGGCATTACTATACTGTTTTAGTGGGAATTAAAACTAACAGTGCTTTTAGTGTATAGTATATGCCTTACGTTTTGCATTTGCGTTGAAATATGCATTTTCTACAATATAATACATCAACAAATTTAATGATTAATTAGTATATACTCGGCTTCAAAATCATTAATTTTAATAAAGATATTAGTTATTAATTCATAAATTATAATATAATTGGTTTTAAATGTTTAATTTTAAGTAAAAAATATTTTACAACATAACATGAAATATACTGTATGTGTGTTTAATTAATTTAATAAATATAATTGAAGACAAAAATTGTGTTTTGTTTCAAAGACAAAACTTATAGTTTTTAATTATATTGTGTTTAATTTATAAGATGAAAAACAATACTTATAATTACATAATATTCGGTTACAAATTTCATTGTTTTTTAAATAATAATTAATTAATTAATAGAAATATAGAAATAAAACTAAAAATTAATGATATAATATAATAATTAATTTGTAAATATAAAAATGTTTATAAAAATTGCAATTAAATATAATACTATAAAGCAATGTTTTCATAGGTATTGATTTTATTTTGAATTTAATGTTAACTATAATAAATTGAAAGATAAAAATTTGTTTATGTAGTTAATGTTTTTAATACAGTATTTTAAAATGTTTTCTCTAAATGTTTATTATTATAAAATATTTAATATTCTTTACAACTATTTTACTAAAATGAATACCAATTACAATATAGACATCAGTTTATTCATTATTACAGTAGAATTATTAAATAAATGAATTACTTAATTAATTATGTTTATTACAAACATTAAAATTGCTGTTTATTTATTTCATAATAATAATAATATTTTGTCATTAATTATAAAGAGTTATATAAAATATTAATAAATATTGTGGTTTATTTAACTATTATAATTCGTGACAAGTGTTTAATGTAGACTAAACCATAAAAATACAGTACATTTTTATATACATCATCATTGATAACTTATCTTTGAATAAACGACTTAATTAAATATATTATTATTAACATTAAATTAAATTGAGTTCAATGAGTATATCTATGAATGTAAATGTAGTTTATTATTATTAATTTATTAATAATAAACCAATTGATTCTTTTCAATACAAATTTCTAAATAATAATTAATTCCTTAGGTATTAATTAATAAAATATTTAAAAATTTGTAATAAAAATAAAACTTATTGATTACATTTACTTGTTATGGACAATTAACAGTATATTATATTAAAAAAATAATTATAATAGGTTACAAAGTTTAAAGTAATAATGTTTTTATGGTATTATGAAATACTTTGAGCACTTCAATAATAAATGCAAAATAGTGTTTAACTCTAGCAAAAACAATAAATATTTGATAATAATAGTTAACATTTAAATTGATATCAATAATTAAATGTTTTGATCTTAAACATGATGTTTATAAAGTCTGTATGTGTGTGTATGTGTGTGTGTGTGTGTGTGTGTGTGTGTGTGTGTGTGTGTGTGTGTGTGTGTGTGACGTTGAATTAGTTGTAAATATTTATTATGTGACTTAAGTACTTAACAGTCTATTAAATTAATTAAATATATCTAAAATTTATAATGTAAACAAAATTTAGGAATTTTAAACGTTTACCTATGATAAGTGTTTTACTTTAATGATAATTAAAAATATGTAATATCACACACAATATTAATTTATAACAATTTATTAAATTCTTTGGTTCAATATAAATAACTTTAGTAAATAACACGTAAGTAGAGTATAATAGATTTAAAAAATTTATAGATATTGCAAAATTAAATAATTTAAAAAAATGAAACAATAAGAATACTCAAAATAATACTAATTTGAATAATTATGATATATTTTACATTAATTTAAAAACTACAAAATAGTCTGTTATAACATTAATATTACATAACAGCAATATTAATACTGTATTTACAGATCAACAGGAAATTTGTTTGTGTGAATAGTTTTATAATATAATCTAAAAGCTGTAAAATAAGTGGAATTAAACATGTGATAAATTATTATTGTTTTGCATAATAATTTTTTATTTGTATTAAAATATTTATATATAGTAAAGCATTAATAATTGATATAACAGTATAAAATGTAATTAAGAATAATTTATATTTGATGTTAACTTTTTAGAGATACTGTATAAAGTCTGTGACAGAAGGGTGCGAACTGGTTTTTGCTTAATATCTCTATAACTAATTGAGCTAGATAAATAAAAATTTTATGAGAAACATGGAATTCTGGGACGTATAACTTAGTATAGTTAGTTGTTATAGATTTAAGCTTATGTAGCTAAGCACCGGTAGGTGCCATATCTCTAAAACTATAATAAATATCTAAATTCTGATAATGTGAATTAAAACTAGGTGAAAATTCATTAGACACGTGTTTCGGTAATTTTTTAAAAAATTAATAAATTTTAAACAATAAGCAAAAAAATGTAAAATTTGTAATATTTTGATATTTTCTAGAAAAAAAGTGTCAAGGTATTTTGATATGAAATTAATCTATTATTATTTGTTATTTTATTAGGAATAATTATTCTATTTACAATTTTTAATTATCATGCTTAGTTTTTGAGATATTAAAGATAAACATTTTTATCATTATATAATTTTTCTTATAAAATTTTATTAATTATATTTGTTACTAAATTTATATAATGGTAAAAATGTTTATCTTTAATATCTCAAAAACTAAGCATGATAATTAAAAATTGTAAATAGAATAATTATTCCTAATAAAATAACAAATAATAATAGATTAATTTCATATCAAAATACCTTGACACTTTTTTTCTAGAAAATATCAAAATATTACAAATTTTACATTTTTTTGCTTTTTGTTTAAAATTTATTAATTTTTTAAAAAATTACCGAAACACGTGTCTAATGAATTTTCACCTAGTTTTAATTCACATTATCAGAATTTAGATATTTATTATAGTTTTAGAGATATGGCACCTACCGGTGCTTAGCTACATAAGCTTAAATCTATAACAACTAACTATACTAAGTTATACGTCCCAGGATTCCATGTTTCTCATAAAATTTTTATTTATCTAGCTCAATTAGTTATAGAGATATTAAGCAAAAACCAGTTCGCACCCTTCTGTCACAGACTTTATATATATATATTTAATTCCACTATTAATTATTTAATAACTTATTTCATATAAACTATACAATACACTATTATATACTAAAAGCAAATATTATAATATCAGGTAGTCACAATATATAATGGCGGGACATATGACTAATTTTAAAGTTAATTTATTTAATAACTAAAAATGATTAAGTAAAATAATTTTCATCAATTTAACTGGCAATTAATGGCCTATAAATTGAACAAAAAAATAATTTTATTTTTAAAGATTTTACTAACTTTTATAACAAAAAAATAAATTCCGTCATTTTTGACAATACCTTAACTTTTTAAATTTTAGTCGTTTTAAAAAAAATAAAAATTACAAATCATTCAATATTTTATTAGATCGATAGCAGGGCTATCTGATCAATAAATAATATTTTTAAAAATCCAACTCTTTCTAATATTTAAAAATGTTTTTAAAACTACATTTTAAGATAATGATATGATAAAAAATTATTGATATTATTTTTTATTTAAACATAACATAATTTAAGTTTTTCATTTTTAGATTATTGCAATATAAGCATATTAACGTAAAAATATTTATAAGATTAAATATTTTCATACTACTAATTAATTATTTTGTAAATATTGCAGTAACTAAAATTTTAACATTTTTTCACAGAATCTTTTAATTAAAATTGAAATTGTTTATAAATTTTTTAATTAACTTCATGTATAAACACAAAACGCTTCAAATCATTCAAAAAATTATTTATTTTACTTTAAAACTGAAAGATATGTATAAAATTATAGTATATTTAACTTTATTCAGCTAGCAACAAAAAGTATTTAATTTGTTTATATATATTTTTTACTAATTGAAAACTGAAAAGTTACATTTTTATTTATTATGAAAGATGAATATATGACTCACTGGATGACACTTAAAATTTTGGTTTTTAACTTTTATTTTTTTTTGTAAATTATCACTTAACATTATAATCATATTATAGGCATTTTTTGTTTTTTAATGCTTAATTAAATCTAATTGATCTATGAAAATTTCTCAAAAGAAACATTTAGTCGATTATTTTATAATGGTTGATTAAAACTTAGAAATTTATCATTACAACATGTAAATAATATTTATATTTTAAAAATTTGATTAGTAAATTTTGGATGTCGTTTACAAAAATGCTTATTATTAGTCAAAAATAAAATAATTTTAAAACTTGAAATTTTAAAATATAAAGATATATAATCAATTAATTTTAAGAAATTAGTCTTGTATTTTTAGCATTAATACTTTTGTCACAGTAATTATACAACTTTGATACATTTCGTCCCGCCACTATTTATTGTGACTATCTGATATAAATAAAATTAAATAAAAATAACTTACTTTAACATTAGGGAAATTAAGGCACATTTTGTCGTGTTTTAAGATATTCATTCGTGAATTCTGTATTAAAAAAATAAATAAATTTTATAATTCAATAATTAATTAATTATAATTATCATTACTTGAAGACAATAATAATATTATAAAAATCAGGAAAGCATTATACAAATGTCACTGAAAACCATTTGTAAATGTAATACAATGAATAAAATAATTGAAATTTTTTTCCATGTATTTTGCTTTTTTTATATTTCGATAAAACTATTGTAAACATTGTCACAACATTCATGATTTCATATAATTTACAGATAACTTAATACAAATGAAAATATATTATGTTATTATATTGTTTAACAAATATGTCAGTAAATGTCAATTCATTTGAAATAATTTAAATGAAATCACATTTAATTTTATTTTGCTATGATTTAAAAAACAGTGTCGGATTAAATCAAATAACTTTGTAAACGTACAAACATTTTGATAAATTAAACGACAGCCCACTTAACCTATGCTTTTGTATTATCAATCGATAATAACTCGTTTAAAAATGACATAAATATCAAATTTATTGATTATAAATATAATATTAATTTTTATGTAATATTAGTATTTATAAATCATTTAATTTTTATTAAGAATACAGTGATACCTGTATATACAATATTAATATAATCTCTAAAAATTTATGTATTATTTTATTACTAATAAAATATTAATTATAAATTAAAATAATAAATACTGTAGTTATTGTAAACATAAGATTCAATTCAATGTTTACTCTAAACTCAACAATCAATAAATTTTAATTAAAACAACTTTTGATATTAGTTTAATAAAAATATTTATTAATATAAACAAAAATTTTATTTGATTAAAAATTAATAAATATTTAATAATCAGAATAATATTTTAAAGTACATTTTAAAATTATAAACTTAATATTATAAAACATGTTAAAAATTTTGAAATTATTAGTAAGAATAGTAGCAATTATAAAAATATTTCAAATATGTCACTGAAATATATAATAATAAATAAATGTTTTTTAAGTGTTATTAGAATTTACTGTATTTATTCATTTGATGACAAATATTGTTCACAATTTGTCTCAACTGTCAAACTAATTGTGTATTCAATTCATTCAAATTTTTGTAAACCAAAACATAATTTGTTATAAATCATGAAAAATGCAGAAAAAAAGCTTTTCACTTAAAAAATATATTTAAATGTTAAATATTTTTTTTATCACTATAACAACATAAGTCTTTGACAACAATTTTTAGCAACAGTTTTATTTTACATATAAATGTGTTTTTATAACACATCAATTTAATAAAATTTTTTTAATTAAAACATTATTTAAATGTCAAATATTTATGATAAACAAAAGAAAATTTTCAAATTTATATAAATTATATTTAAATAACATTTAAAAATAGGATATTAACTGTAGTTAGTATTAAATTTAAATTTTAAAATAAAAAAATATTTTGCATAAAAAATAGACTTAAAAACATATGTATAGGATTAGTAAAAATAGATACAATTTAAGTAAATCCAAATTATTAAAGTTAGTTCAATTAAAAAAAATAAATTGATTAATTCATTTAATATATTTAATTTTAATTATTATCAAAATTAATGGATAATCTTTTTATTAGATGATTTTATATACATCTGTAAATTATTTGAATAATTTGATGAAATGTTTACAATGTAATGCAATACATGTAAAGTAAATGACAAGACATACAATATATAGTATATTAAAAAAATATTATAAAATATAAAGTAAATTGTATAATAATAATGCATTAAATCTTTATATAAAATTATATTTTTAATAATTGCAATATTTTTAGTATATTTGTCAAAATGTAAGTAAAATAAATAATGTACAGTATTTCTCTATATTTATTTGAACATAATTTAGACAAAGGATTTGTCAATTATTTTAAACTATTAATTTTTAAATTATTTTTTGTATATTATTATTATTATTATTGAATACTATTGAATAATATAGAAAAGTGACATTATTATATTTCAATTATATTTAACAATTTAAAGAGATTTCAAATTTATGTTTACATAATTTAAATATAATGTTTTTATTATTAGTATAGTGGAAAAACTTTACAAAAAGCATCATTTATATCAATATATATAAGTTATTATAAAATTAAAATATGCATTTATAAATTTTATAAAAATTTTCTGTATATAAACAGTATAATAATATTATATATTATGGTTTATTTTTATAGTCAAAATGTTTGATTAAGTTCTTTAAACATCAGATTTATTTCATGACAAGTCCTTTCATTGAATTTATTATATTTAAACTTCAATATCAATATATAACTAATTACTATTTTTCATTAAAAAATATTCTATTTAATTAAAATCTTTTAACAAATATTCATTTGATAATTAATTGTTTGTAAAACTCAAACTAAATATTAAGTCAGGAATTATTAGTGAAATGTATTTCTAATGATATTATAAATGACGTCAAGCAATGAATTTTTGAAATTTTGTTGAAATTAATAAATAGTTTGTTATTCAAGAATACTAAGAATTTAATTAATTCTTGATTTGTATTCAACAAAATATAATAATTTGAAAACTTTTTTGACTTATCAACCAAATCGATGACATCTCAAACATTAATATTATGTAAATATAATTTTGACTATAAATTTATATGAATAAGAAGAATATTATGAAATTTTTAGAAATTTTTTTTACAAAATGTTATATTATTATCAATATATATACTATGAAATAAAAAAAACTAATATTTAGAATAATAATTGAGTAAATAGTGTAATGATGTGAACATATAATCAAATGATATGTTATGTGACAGAAACAGAAGTTTGTGTCACTAATTGAGAGCACCGATAGTGTTGGTGTTGGTGTGGGTTCGGTGTCGGTGTCGGTGTTATATATTAGTTAATGTATATATATATATATATATATCTTTCAAACAACAATTTGACGAATGAATTGAACGATAAAATTATTTAATATAACAAATACTGTATTATTGAGGTGTCGGACAAAAACATGCGAACAATTATTATTTGGTATGAATTGAATGCAATTTAACTGAAAGAGATAGAGAATTGTATTGAAAAATGACGGTTTCGTATCATTAATGGCAAAGGAAATGATTTTTAGAGTCAATCAATCGATGCATTGATTTGTAATAAAAACCTTTTTAGATGTCTCTTATATAATGAATACCAAAGGTTATAGTTTTGAGGACTCGACTCATATTCTTGACGTTACATTCAAACAAAATGCTTATATCATCTAAAAAGTTATGTAAAAGTGTTTATACTATAATATTTACAATTATAAATAACATATATTTATAATTTTATTTTATTTTAATAAAATTTACTGTAATCTATATCAATGCAATCATCTTAAACAAAATAAGCGATCGATTCGTTAGGATACAGAAAATACAAATAAAATACAATAAATGTTTGCTTAGATATCGAGACATACCGTATATATATAAACATTATTTACACCTAAAAGAGATACATTGTTTTATTAAATGTCTATTTTATTGCATAACTCTTAAATAAAAATAGTATTGTTTTACTAAATTTTTTTGGAGTGCATCTAGAGATGTACAAAAAGAAAGTTTCTAGAAAGTTTCTCAGGAATAAATTTCAATAGAAATTTCATTTTATTTTTATACTATGGGATCCCCATATCTATAGCTATTGTAATACTATATTAATAAGATATAATACTATACATATAAAATTATACAGTACTATACAGTAATATAAAAATGGGATACCTATATATAAAATAATTATAATTATTTAATAATAATCAGTTTTGTAAAATTTTATTCATCATTTTACTATATATTTATATCATAGTTTATTATAATTTAATTAATTAATTTTTTACTAAAATTAATAATTAAAATACTAGTAATAATATTTAATGTATTGTTATATGATAGCAAATATCGAGATAACAAAATTAACATATGGATTAACAATCTAATTCTAATAGATAGAAATTTCTTTTAGAAACTTTCAAAAATTTTCTCTATTTTATAAATTTCTCTTTTTTGCCAACACTAAATGCATCATAACTTAAAAATAACTAGTTTATAATAATATTTAATTATAAATGGTCCAAAAAACAACATTTTTAATTTATATATAAAAACATATTAATTACAATACAATTACATTAACCCGTCCTTCAGTTTATGTGATCATAATATTTGAATTAAGCCTTAGATTTACTTTGTATGAAAAAAATGCAGACAAAATAATAAACTTAATTATTATTGTCAAACAATTGCAATTAAATTATTAATGTTTTAATTATCCATATCATATCATATCTTATTTTATATAATACTTATATTAAATTAGAATTAATTATATATATATCACATAATTAAACAAATCATATGAATAATTTATATGACTGACATTTATACGACATAAGTTTAAAATAGTTTTTATTTTAATAATAATATTTTAGTTTACAACTTATTTAAGAAAAATTTAAAACTAATTAGTTGTAAATTATATAATAAAATTATCTAAATAGTAATTTTATTGTACCATTAATAAATATCTAAAAAACGACAAAGATTAATTCATGATTAATAGGGATTTAACCCATAATAGTAAGTTTGATACCATTAGGACAATAATTAATGGATCAATTGAGTAGAGACGGCAATAATATGGGATATTTGAGATCATTAAGGATAATGATTGTCCAGATATTTATTATAGAAACTCATATATCCATCGGGTATTCAATAAATATCAAAAGTTGTTCATTTGATAATTTAATTAATTAATTAAAAATATTTAATTATTATATTAATTATAAAAACAAATGATTATTGAAATTACAACAAAAATTCTTTTTATTTTAAAATAATTGCTTATTTGATTAAGTTGATAAAATAATGAAAAGTGTGTACTGTATTAACACCAATAGTAATTAAAAAATTTTAATATTTAAATATAAGTAATACTTATATAGTGTTTTCTGTTTTGATCAATAAATTTAAATGCAAAAAATTTAAAATAATTTAGTTTCATCTAAAAAAAGATCATATTTTGCATTCATATTCAGTTGTTTAAAGTAAATATTATTTCTAATTATTAACATTTTAAAATAAGTCTCAAACTTTCCCAACAAAATGTTTAATTTCCCAATCAATACCTTTAATAAATACTGTATTTAAAAATTTAATGTAAATTAATAATTATTAAACATTAATAATTTTACATAACTTAGTTAAAACTATTTATATATGATTATTTAAAAATTTGTTTTATATCAATTAAACATTAAAGCAATATTTGAAATTAATACAATTGAAAATCATTAGATACAATATACCGTATGTGTGGATATGTATATTCATGAATATATTTTTTAAATTATAGATAATCAATGAACAGCCTTATAGCAAACAAATCAATTTGTTATAATGTGTTTCAAAACATATATATCCTTATTATAGATAACCATTCAATTAATCATTTGATTATTTAAATTTAAAAATCTTTAAATATTTTCAAATAGTATATATAATATATACAGAGTTGTGTACATAATGTGTCAATTTTAATAAATAAATATTTTTTATGACGCGTTATATTTAAAATGTTAATATTTCTTAAGGTTAGGATATCCATAAAAAATAAATATAATTAATTTTAAAATGTTTACATTATATCTATTTTTAAGTTTTAAATTTAACATTAAATAAACTAATATGTATATTCAATATATAAGTTTAATTTCATAAATTTTAAAATACTAAATAAAAAATTGTTAATTTATTTGATAAAAATAATTTAGCATACAAAATAACTATTTAAAATTTAAATTATTTACATTAAAATAATTTGTAATAATATGTATTACAATTCTTCTTCTATTTTGTTATATTATTACAATAACTAATTCAATAAAATAATGAGAATTTCGTTTATATAAAAGAAATTGCATTAAAATTATTAATTTGCATAAAAATATAAATAATCTATTATATTATATTTACAAAAAATTATTATTAACAGTTATACAAAAAACTGTTTTTAAATAAATTTTGTATTTTTAAAAATAGAGAATACAATAAAATAGCTAATTTTTTAACCGACAGCAATATATAGTGTAAATATGTTGGATTCAATCAATGAAACAAACTTTAAGGCTTTTAAATTTAATAAAATTCAAAATTGATTTTTTATGACAATTTATAAAATACTTGTATTTTATATACATTTATGTAGTATTTATTAAGAATGTCTATTCAAATATATATTTTACAATTTATAATAATTTAAGTCAAACCTAAGTATATAAGATATCAAATAATTAAATATTAAAAATATAATTTAAAAAAAATAATTTAATTATATTTTTTACAATCATAAAAATCAGTTTATTTACATTATAAATTCATTCAAAATAGTAATATAATGGTACTGTGTGAAGGTTTTTTAATTTTAACACTATTTATGAGTAACCCTTTGGTATTTGTCAATAATTGAGAAAAAACTTAATCAATAGTTATTTGTAATAATTTTTAATTATTCATTTATGTTGTTATTTAATGTAAAATTTAATAAATTACTTTTTAAAAATTTTAAAAATTTATATATTTATACCTATAATTACAATAAAATTTTTTGATAGACAGTGTTAAATTTATCAATAGTTATTTTAATGTAAGATCTATTTGTAATAGCCCTTACTATATAAGTTTGATGAGTTTTCACAAAACATTTTATTAAATTTTAAATTAAATAAAAATACATTTTACAAATTAATAATTTTTACAAAAATACTATTGATTAAGTTTTTAATTATTGACAAAAAACTGAAGGGTCACACATAAATAGTGTTATAAATATTAATAAAATTACATTATCTTTTACAAAACCTATTATTATATAAGTATACTGTATTTACACAAATGTATTATTAATACTGTATGTACTGTATATAATATTAACAGATTTTTTTATTTATAGAGATAAATACTGAATAAACTGTATATAAAAAAAATTAAATAAAACAATTTGCTTAAAGTTAAAGGATATTAAAAAATTATCATCAACAAATTCAATATATTAAAGTATTTTTTAATATTTTATTTTCTTTTACAATAATAAATATCCTATTATTTTTTGCATATTTTAAACTTTAGTACACATACAGTATATATATATATATATATATATATATATATATAATAATATTAACAGTAATATATATATATATATATACAGTGTGTTCCACGAATAATTACTCACCCATTGTATAACCAATGCATTGAAGTGAGTAATTATTGGTGGAAAACACAGTATATTGTATAATACTGTAGTGTAATTGTACAGTATATACAGTATTATATAATTTGCGGAATTTTAATGATAATAAATACAGTGGTAGTAGTATTAGAAGATTAATAAATAAAATAAATTATTAGTAAATATAAAATAAATAAAAATGTAAAGACCTGAAGATTTTGCATTCCGTTTGTAGTCTTAATGTAATATTTGATGTAATATTTATTATAAAAAAATATATATAAACCAACAAAACTACAGTATATTTGATGGCACTCTGGCTAACACTGCAAACCCAAGTATAAGCCCCACTGACAACAAATTTATTTTAATTAAATGTTTATTAAAACTTGTTTATCCTTAGGACTAAACTATGTTTTGTATATAAATATCATGCAAGAGATGCGATTAATTTGTCGATCATTTCGTTACAAAACAAATGTCTATTTATGTGTTAAGCTCTTTAAAAGATAACTTTTAAAGTGTTGACCCAAAAGTCGGTTGTCTTTTACTACAATGTTGTATATATACTGTACATAACAGCGTGTAATTCGTGTACAATATGTATGTTTAAGCAAAGAATTAATGATTTTAACAAAATTTGTTTACAAAAATTAGTGAACAATGAAATACAAGAAGCATTTAATGATAAAAATAGTAGTGAATATACATATAATATGACACTTATATTACAAAAATTCAATTGTGACTATATATTACATAACTGTTATATATGTGAAAAGTAAAGTGTTGGCAAACATTTGTTGTGATCTACACATTAATAGAGTGGAAACACATATATAAACGAAAATTTATAGCATTTTTTCCAAATGTAATACTGTTTTGAAAAATGTTTTGAAAAATAGTGAAACACTAGTAAAGAGTATATCATAAATGGGATGGCATTTAATGTACATTTACTATACATACACAGTATATACACAGTATATACTGTATATATACTGTATATATACTGTATATATACTGCATATATATATATATATATATTGATGAATTTTATTGCACAACTCATACATTGACTTATTGGCGTCAATTAAAGTAAATCAAAGTCGAGTGAAAAGTCATTTAATATATAAAACTAATGTTTCACTAAAATTGTTTCAATATTTATTTTCTTATTCTTTACGATTATGTTATACTACTGTAAATATTAATAAATGTATAATTAATGTAAATTTAGTAATTTACTAGTAATTAGTATTATTAATGCTATTAATAATCTTTTTAATATAGATAATATTAATATTATTAATAAATTATGTATTTTTTATTGTTTAATACTTTAATTTATTTAATTCAAAAAATTAATGTGAATATTGAATATAAATAAATATCTTACTAAATATAAGCTATGGTTTATATTATTACTGTGGCAAATATATTTCGAGACAAATTGTAATATGAAAACTTAATAGATTTTTCTGCATTCGGTTTAATAATTAAAAATTATTTTTTTATGGTATTAAATAGTAGAGATATTCATTATTATTGTTAATTTTTAAAAATATTTTATAGTATAATAATTAAAGTTTTATAAAGCTACAAAATTAGTAACCTCAATTTTTAGAATTGTATAATTTATAAAATCTAAGAAAAACTATTAATCCTGATAAAATAATAAAAGTATTTTTATTTTATTAGATTTCTGACAATTAAAGAATTATTTATGAAAAATTACAAAAAAATACAATTTATACTTATTTCTAAAAAACGAAAATAAATTTTAAAATGTTTTTGTTATTTATTAAAATTATATTATTCTAATAAATTTTTTAAAATGATTAAATATTATATTATGTTGCCTGCTTTTAAGAAAATAATAAAATAATTTTTTATTATTGACGAAAATACCAAACATTATTAAAAATTAAAATTGTGCTATTTTGGAAGACAAATTTAGACCTAATTTTAGATAAAATTATTTATTAAAAATTGTAAGCATTTGATAAACTTACTGATTTTTACTAAAAAATAAACATCAAATATTACTCTTTAAAATTAATATTTTTTTGTTTAAATTTATTTTTATTTTAAACATAAAAATATCAAAAAAGATTACTGTTTTAAAATGTCATCTATCAAATATTTTTGTAAATAATTCCGAAAACTTTTTAGACAAAGATATTAAACTACTATTATTTTGATAAGTGATAATCATAGAAAATATGTACATTAAAACAAAAATATAAAACATTCTAATATTCGAATTATTTTAGAAAAACTTAGTATAAAGATTCTGTCTCGAAATTTACTAGCCACAGTAATAATAACAACTCTAGTTTTATTATAGCCAATAATATTAATATTAATACACATAAATTACAAAAATAAAGTACAACTATGGTTTCACCTAAATATAGTTTTGTTTTTGGCCTAAAAATTTGAATAAATTAGTAAAAATATCACAATTAAAATGATTATTATTAGCCATTGATTGGAATAACTAATAAAATAAAAGTGAAATGTTTTTAAATTAGGCAATCATTTCACTGAACGACAAAATTAATGCTTTATTTATAGAATTGATTTTATTTTTGGATTACAATTAATTGCATTTTTAATTCATATATTTATTTTTGCTTAAGTGTACACATAATATGTAATCATTTCTATAAATTTCCAAATATTTATTATAGAGGATTATAATTGGATGTCTGAATTTGGCAAAACATTATTATAAAATCGGATTTTAAACAAAAATATATTAATACAATTTTTTATTAGTTAGTAGTATATATATTTTGGGTGCAAATCTTATTAACAATTAATATTGAGATAAATGGCTAAAATAATAGGGAAATACATTATTTATAGTCATAATCGCAATCATCTCAATGTATATTCTATGGGCCACACCTTCCTATGATATATTCATATCATTATAATTATAAATAAATAATTTTACTCTCAATGACTGCATTCAATGTTTATGTTATAAAATATATATTATACGAATAAAATGTTTTTGTGTTAAAAATAATAACGAAAAAAAATAAATAATATTATTGTTGTAAAAAATTGTAAAATAAGCAGAATATTCTTGAATTTTTATGATCAAATTTTTGCAATATTATACAATATAAGGTATTATAACTGTATTATAGATTATATTAAAATACACTAAAAATGCCAATTGCACAATATATTTATAACTATAAGTATAATAATGTTATAATTGAACAAATCATATAATGTACATAAACTGTATTATTTTGAGTATTTACTAAACATTTGATTTTGTTAAATAAAATGTATGATTGAATTTAAAAATTATGAACCCTGAATACCTTGAAATTAATTTATAATTAGTAAATATATATATATACTTTATATATGCTATATATATATATCAAAAATTTACTGGTGGGTCTAATGAATTATTTATGAAATGTTTTTAATTTTTAATATATGTAATATAAATTTAAAAATAAAATTCAAGGATTGCTTTTTTGCTTAAAAAAATAATTAACTTAAATCTAATTTATATAACTTAATTTAATTAATTTAATTGTATCGTTTAGACGCAATTTATAATAACATATGTTGACCTAATAATATAAATAATAAAAATTGAAAAACAATTGTTTATTTTATTTACTAAAAAATGATTATAATTTGTATTAATAATATATAATCTTCAATAATAAATAATAATTTATAAATTACATATTGTACAGTATTTAGGTTAAAATAATTTAGATATCAAACTACAATTATATTACATAAATTATATAAATCTTATGTTTTTGAAAATAAAATAATTTTTAAATCTCATTTATATAAATAAAATCACATGTGCATACATTTTTCAAATTTATCATTTATTTATTTATTGTTAAAACTATTACTCATCTCTCTCTCTCTCTCTCTCTCTCTCTCTCTCTCTCTCTCGCTCTTTCAATTAACAAAATTTATTTACGTCTAAATAATTAATGATAAAAACTCAACGTAAATTTAAAGTAAATTTTGCATTTTATAAAAAACAGTTAATAAATAATTCATTAAATAATTCAAATTATTAGAATTTGTTTTTATTATGGCAAAAAAATTTATACAAATTTTAAGCCTTGAAAAATCAAATAATTTTTTTAGTTTGAGTAAAATATACTAATAGTATATATCTTAATCGCAAAAATATAATTTTTTTTATAGAGATTAAGATTGAGATCGCTTTCAATTTAGGCATTTATATTGAATTTCACGATTCAAATAATTCATTCACATTCATAACATTATACACTTAATTTAAAAACAAATATTTTTTATAGTGTAATATTAAAAATGAATATATCAATAAAAATATTTTTAATGGTACTTAAATAAATATTATTTTGCTTATGTTGGAGTGTAAATTATTAGCTATATAATCATTAATTGATGATTAAATGTTTGAATTTATAATATTACAAATGTAATAAAAAAAAATAATTTTGACTCAATAAATGGTGTGTTATCTTATAATAACATCAAATAAAATCATATTAAACTGTAGATCCCAAGGACTAACAATTAAATATTTAAACCAACAAAAAGCTATTTGAAATAAAAATTAATTTTTAGATAAGTCACTATTTATTAAAAAACAAATTATTAAAAACAATTATTTTATTTTATTTGTTAATATTTATTAAATGTTATTAATCAACATAATAAATAACTGAACTTTAATAACTCCTCGACTTAATATAGATTACAATTTATTATTAAAAAACTAAAAATATCTTGAAATAAATAAAGTATTTGTTATATTATAATATATTAATTATAGAAAATAATAGTATTTGGCATTAGATGGATATATTGTAATATAAAATTATCTTATATTATAGTAGTTCATGCATAGTATTTAATGATATATACATCAGTTATTTTATTACTTATAAGATTATCTTTAAAAATATAATATATTATATTTATATATTTTAATATATAAAAACCTATTATTTTATTGAAAAACTTTCAATAAAGTAATAATATTTTTTTTGTTGAAACAAATTTTATCGATTACTGTAAAGTTATATGATAAATAAAAATTATGCCAATTATTATTTATATTTATATAAAAATAAAATAAAATTTAAAAATATTACCATAAGTTATAAGAAAACTATTTTTCTTTAAATTTTTATAAATGTTTAATAAAATGAATAATAAAGTAGTAGTAAAACGCATTAAATCTAACGCATAGTTATATCAAATGAAGATTTATTCATATATTGAAAGATTGATAGAAAGAAAAATAGAGAGAGACTTATAAAATAAACATAAGTTGAATGTATATAAAGTATATATTGCTAACAAAACTTTTGTTATCATTCAGTGTATTATATAAATATCTATAAAAGTTAATCTCATAATTATATATTTAATTAGTTATCTACTAAACAATTATAGTCCCTGATATAAAGTTCCCTGATTATTAAATAATACCCGGCCTCTCATTTGATAAAATAAATATTAATTTTAATATTTGTTTGATATTTCTAGTACTATTACAACAATTATATTTATTTTATCATCAATATATACAGTAGTAGTATATAACTTGAATTGACCCACAAATACACGTAGTATACATACATATATTACTTTGGTTACAAATTAATTGATGATCTTTATACTGTTTATAAATGATTTACTCTAAATAAACTAATATATAAATAATATAATTATTGTATTAATTTAAAAAACATTTAAAAAATAGTTTATTAATGTTTCAGAAATTAGCAACAAAAATTTAATAATTAATAAATATATAATTAAATATATTGTAAATGACTAAAATAATAAAATAAAAATTGTTTGACAAAAAAAACTAATAAAAATTTAATTATCAGCAAATAGAGTATAAAATAATAAAAATATTAACTCTGTAGACAAATATATTACAAAACATGTGAATTATTTGTGCGATAATTTATTTGCTACAACTTATATATATATATATACTGTATATAAGCTATACTGTATAAATAAAAACTAGTATTTAGTGCATATACTGTATACAGTACTACTGTATTATACCGTATATGTTGTAAATACTATAAAAATAAGTCATTTTAATTCCTATGTTTCTAATTATTGTGTCTTATATTCTTGAAGTCAAATGATTATGACGTCAATTGACTTTACATTTCTATCGGAGTCTAATCTTTACCTCAAAACACCTCAAAAATAAGTCTAAAGTATTTTTAAATTGTGTTTCCTTTTTATTTCATTTAGTTTTTCACAGCTTTGCTAATAAACAGTATTTTCAGACCCAAAATCCCGACACAATTGTTATACAATTCAAATGCAAATCAAGAGTGTGTTTATAAATATCTTTAAATAAAGCTATTATAATAGTAATGTGGTATTTAAATGGCAATAATTTCTAAATTTGATACTCAAATTATCATAAATTCATAAATTGTTTTTTTTAATTAATTTTATTATAAGCCTATTAAATAAATGTTAGTTAAACCATAAATAAACACTTTCAAGTCTAGAAATACACCGATGTATATTATCACATAATTAAACAAATACAGTATACATATCATACATATAATGTAATAATTAGTTTTAAAAATTAATAAATTCTCAATAATAATGAAAATATTTTATCAAAAATAATTATTAATTTATATTTAATAATTTTAATTCTTGCCATAATTTCTATTATATTTAGTATTAAAAACTATTAGTATAAACTAATTTTAAAAATTCAGTATATATTACAGTATTTCTAAATACGATATAACTAATGGTAAAAATGATTATACTGTTATACAGTTAAATTGATTAATATTTGTATTCACTTGCCATATATTAAGCAATAGGATTGAAAAAACATCTAAAGTGATGATAATACCGATGAGATTTGGTATGAATCGACAAATACACACAATATTTTACATAAAAATTAAAACCCTATTTCCTTATTCACTTAAAAGCAAAATCAGTTAAATTAAGTGATTGACAACCATTGCGTGCAAATAATAATTGTAATCAAACATTTAAATGTCTCATCTATAAGATGTTATAACAACTGAGAAAATATTTCTAATAATACAATATAACTATAAAAGTATTAAATTTAGCTAAATTGCTAAATAAAAAAACGGTAAACAATTTTACAATTAACATAAAATTAAAAACTTATAAATAATGTAATTTGTTTTAATAATAATTAATAATTTATTCTAATATTGAATACTTTCTAATTAAAAAATAGTTAATTTAGTTATATCTTATCTTATAATTAGCAGTTAAAGTGTCAAAAGTTATGCAACAAGATATATAATAACTGTATTTAAATGCAATACCAATAGATTATTGTTGTTTTGAATTCAAATTCAATGCTATTATTATTATTTGATGAGTTTTGTCGAGTAGTGCCTCACTTAGAAAAACTGAATATTCATTTAATGGCTTTTAAACATTGAGTTTATATGAGACAAGAAAAATGAGATTAAATTTAATGTATTATTTGATAGAAGGTTTGCGTGAATTTACTTTAATGTATTGACTATAATATTAGAATAAATTGCAAAAAACATTATTATATAATGTAAAAAATATAAATGCCTTTTTAATTTTAAGTAATGTTTTCAGTCTCAATTTGCTTATTATAATACTAGATATTTAAAAAAAAACTTAAACTATAATTATTTTAATACTGATAAATTTATAGTATATCTTTTAATAATTATTTTTAATATTATTATAATTTTTACTCATAGTTTTTTAAATTATCAATATTTTACACTATCGTTTTCCAATAAATATATAAACTGTAAATAATGTGCATAAAAATATTTTTTTTGCATTTGTAAATTATATTTATGCGCTTATTTTATTATTGAAATTTAAAGTTAATTATATATTATTTAATCTGTCCTTTTCAATCATAAAATTAATTTAATTTCGACGTCAAATCGATTAATCATCAAATAATGTAATCATTTTTATGGATAATTGTTATATTAGTTTAAATTTATAACTTTAAAAATATACATTTAAAGTTGTCATAATTATTTTTAAAATATTATATTAAAATATAGTAAATATTTAACTTAATAAATTATAAAATAAACAAATGATCATATAAAAAATAAAGATATTAATCAAACATTGTAAAGCCAGTTAAGACATTTTGAAGATCTAAAAAAATTATAACAACAATTTGATTGATATATAGATACAAAATGATAGGCTTAAAAAAATAAATACTATAAAAAATAAAAATATGATATTATATCAAAAAGCATTAAGAAATACAATTTATATATTTATATATAAAAATTGTGGGAACAATAGGTTTAAAGACAATGTCAAACAAATAGTTTAAGAATTGCTGATCTAAAAGCATGAATGCAAACAATGTGTTTATCACACAATTTTGTGACATTTCATATCTCCTCTATTCACGACATACATACACACACTCTCTATATTTCTTTCACTCACTCACTCACTCACTCACTCTGTCAGTTAGTGTGTGTGAAAATTAAAAAATTTGTTTTATCATTTGACAATAAATTTTACTATTAATAAATCATTAATATTGCTATATAATATTAATTAAAAATAGTTATAATTATAAATAAAATATACTATTAATTAATAAAGATATAGACAAACAAAATAATTAAATGTTTGATGGCTTTAGGTAATATATTAATTGTAATATTTGTTTTATTTATACAAAATTGCAATAATAATTTATTTCAAGATAATTTCATGCTTTAAGATAATAAAACTATACTAGTACATTGCTAATAATAATAATAATAATAATATGCTCAAAAACTAGCTTATTATAATAAAGTAATCGATATCTCTTACTATTAACAATAAAAGCTTATTTTTATACTGATATACACAGTATTACAATATACAGTATAACTATTGTTAAGTTATGTTATCAAGTACTCTATTTCTACTATTTTTATATTAAACAAAAAAGTATTTGCAAACTAAATTACTTTTGTATCTAAATTTTAATAAATATAATATATATATATATTATAAAAATTGTAAGAAAACAAATTTATTTTGCTTAAAAGAAAAATCAATTAATTCAATTGCAGTTTATTTTTTAAAATGAAAAATTAAATTATATAAATTTTTTAATTATTTTTATTAGAATACAAATATATTTATATTCGTTTTATATTATCAAATATAGACTAGAATTAAATTTGTGATATTTTATATAACAATAATAATTAATAAAAATAGATAAAATATATTTGTTTGTGAAAGTAATTGAAAAAAACAAAATAAATTATTATATATCAGTAAACTCTTACACTTTCTCATCGACTAACTGTTTGTTATCTCAAATATATTTCTTATTGTGTTTGTTTAATAAATCAAATAAAAAATATTAAATTTATAAAAATTTACACAAATACACACACAAATAAATTTTGTTTTTTATCTGTTTTTATTTTGGTTTTTCTAATTTTTAAAATTAAAATAAATATTATATTAAAATAACTATGATATATTAAAATAACTATTTTAAATATAATAATTTATATAATATATTTATCATTCAATATTGTAAATATTATAAATTTTATCATTTTTCTAACATTTACTAATTGCATACATTGCTATTCACAGTAATTGGCTTAAAACATTACATAACTATAATAATAATAATTTTTTTTAATGTTCATTGAATTAATTATATCTGACATTTACGAGTTGCTATATTAAAATCTAAATAATTAAAACAATAATAATAATAATTACTAGATTTTTTAGCTCTTAAGATGCGATAAATAATAATAAAAATAACTAATTGGTATTATTGTAGATTTCAATATTATTTAATGAATATTAGATATGAGCTATTGTTAGCAAATGAAATTTTTTAGAAATTTCCAATAAATTTATTATTATTACAATTTTATAATAGAAATACATTTACTTAAAAAGTTTCTCTTATTTTAATAAAATTTCAATTTACTAAATTCATGAGCTAATAGGCGACACAATGCCCATAACTATTATATTACATTATATGGTATATTAAATTATGTAATAAAAGGTATAGTATACATAAAAGAATAATAATAATAATTTTAATAATGAAAATATTTGAAATGTAAAACACATATCATATAATATAATAATATATTTCAACCTCATATCGCATTAAGTCAGCATTTTTTCTATAGATTTAAAAGAAAATGATTTTATATTTGATATTTTAAGCACACATTTATTATAAATGAGTCAAAACATTGGCTTAAACATTGTCTATGGATTTACTGAGAAACCCAACAGTAAAGCACTGGTATGAATGAAAAAAATATACTATTTTTCAACGTATTTGCAAATTGTGTAAATTTATTTGCCTTTTAAACTGATAATAATGTAAATAAAAAGTGCAGTCCTTATTTTGCATGACATTTACTATAATAACCACTGATTTTTAATAGTAAAATATTTTCATCAAATGATAATTGCAACCATTATAAGACTTGTATGTATTTAAGTCTCAAAAAATATCACTCAACTATCTTTCGACTCATAATTTAAGAGTATTATTGAGTGCCCTATAGTTTATATGTCGTCACAATAATAGTGTTTTAACAAAATATATAATTATATGTGAATTAAATTTCATTTTCATGTTTTTTTATATAATGTCTAGAATTTTTGATGAAAACATTACACTATATAAAGAAATTCAGGCTATTTTCAGTGACAAATATATTATTGAAGAAAAAACAAATTATAGATACAAATCAATACATACCAGCGATTCTCGCATTTCTTTGTTATTGCAAACAGTGGTCGTATGGTTTCCGTTAAGTTCAATGGATGTCCTCCTGTAGTCGTGTTCGTTGCCCGAGGAATGGGAGCTTTGGGCACATCCATAGGCGAAACCTGTCTGATCGCTGCTATGACTGCTTGGAGTGCAACCCATAGTCATAACAATTTATTTAACATTTCACAATCACTTAACTCATCAATAATAATAATAATAAAGATAACAATTGTTTATTTAATTATTAATCAGTAACATATGTGTTGATATTAATAAATACAAAAAAATAATGATAAAAAGCACAAATATAACAAATATTTAACAAATAACTTTTTTTCAATTAACATAACATTTTATTGATATATATTTATATATACATATATAAGTTGTAATAATTTTATGTTTGGATGATGAGTTGATGCGACCATTTAGAGCACTGGTAGCCAATAATGTGTTGTACTATTTATAATAAGTGATGTGTCAAATGTGTATAATTTAGTGCAAATTTTAGCTAAAAATGTTTTCATCGGTAATAATGGTGATCACAAACACATATAAATACACAATAATATTAATAATAACAACCAAACACTTAAATACCGTTATTATTATTATTATTATTTGTGTGTTACGTAAAAGTAACCATAAATTTAAACACCAATTTAACCCAAGGTTAGTGTCACTGTTGTGTTGGCCTTATGTGTGCATTATTACTGATGCCTGTGCTCTCCCTCGATGTCTGTATCTGTCAGTATATATACAATAATATTGAAAATGAAAATCTATATACAAATAGATAAATACGAGTAATATAAGAAAGTTTGATCAAAAAAATTGATTATACAAACACATTATGGCTGTAAGGGACTATCACATGAACTAGTATTTGCAATATAATCAATATTATTAGTATACAAATAAATACTAATCATAGAGAAAGTAAAACAAATAAAAACAAAAAAAAATTGTCGAAAATTAAAAGTAGTGTATATAATAATCTAACTCTTTATCACTTAATCATCAAAAAAGGCAAAAACGGAAATATATTTACTATTATTTTTTATTTATATATTTTTTGTACAATTTCTAATAATATATCAAAAGTATTTGTATCAAACATTTATTAGTAAAATAAAATTGTTGAAAATTATTCCTTATTTATATATATATTATATATATTAGGCGATTCTTATGTAAAATGCTATTAAATAATAATATACAGTAAATTAATAATATAATGAAGTTATATAGCATAATATTGAGATAATTTTATGCTGAAAATTATAATTTAACAATTTTTCATGAATAACCTATTTTTGTTTGAAACATGTGTTCATATATACTGAGTGTCTAAAAGAAGGACAGACATGAAAAATGTGATAAAACTGTGGTTTCGACACATTTCTAACAACAAATTCTGTTTATAATTCTATATAGAAAAAGGTAAGTCAAGTCATCGACTCAAAGGGAATTAAATACAAGAAATGTTTTGATACACTATGGCTCACACCATAAAAAAAAGGTAATCTCCAGTTTGGATAAACTAATAAATTTGATCAATAATTGAGTGATTGAAACAACAATTTTTGTTGAACGCAAAACTGCCATTTTATTCCATAATATAAATATATACATAAAATATATATTTACTATAAGTTAAATATATTGTTAGTTACATTACTGATTTGGTTAAAGTTTGCATTACAATAATTATAATTATATAATAAAAAAATAGTATTTTGAGTCTTATTGGCTGAACTCAATTGACACGACATTATAGAATATATTATTAATTGATAATATATTTAAAAGTGAAAGACTAGTAGTTTTGAATGACAGAGCTATTTGTTTGAGTCGAATGTATAAATTTTTTTTATTCTGTATATTATTCTATAAACGAAATTCAGAATATTTTTTTATTTGTGAAAAAAGGTTTCAATTACTTTCTCACAAACTGTTTGTTATTCTGATGTGTGAATACATGTTTTGTGATAAGACTGGCTGTAAGAGAGAGAGAGAGAGAGACTATGATTTATAAGTTGAGACATGATTTCAATGATAATAAGCTAATAAATAATAATAAAGTGTTGTCAACATTTGTGAAATCAAAGTTTATATATATATATACTTCTATATATGTGTCAGAGATTAAAGTATAAAAACAGGAGAAAATTACAAGTAATGCAAACATTACTTTAATTAAGTAATTAAGTATGTATTAAGTGATAGCAATAATATATATATATATATATATAAAATTATAAGATCAATTGACATAATAGTAGTATATTTTGTATTTATTTTCCATTACTGTATGTTTTGGACATTAAATAAACATAAATAGTTAAGATAAATACAAATTATTTTATATTATTTATTAATCATTTGATTACTTACATAACATTTTGTTAGTTGTTTTAATAATATTAATTATAATTTGAATAAAACATGAAATATAAAGTTTTAAAAAATTTGTTAACACAATAGCATATAAAAAGTAATAATTTAAAAGAATATTCACACACACAATGATAATAGCATTTGGAAAACATTTAACTATTGATTACACATGTGTTATACAATAGTTATATTAAATGTTATATTAATAATATGTAAAAAACACTTACAATAGTAAAGTACATACAAAATATTAGGTGATATTCTGTATGTTTTACGGGTAGTGAGTGAGTGCTGTGTTATATCAATAGTGATGTGAATATGTGTCTCATCCAAGAGTTTATACAAATTTGTTTACAATACAAGAGACACACAGACCTGAGTGCACGCAATGGCAGTGCAGTGCATACGGCTTGAAGTTTACTCATATCCAGTGATGACACAATTGGACATAATTTTCATCGAAAGATAGTCGACTCTCAACTAAAAGGTTTGCTAAAAACATACCAAACGATAGATACGTCTCTCACTCGTCAAACGCATAATATGTTTGCATCACTACAACAAACTGGTAGTCGTTGTAATAGTTGTAGTGTTGTTGTTATACTGTATATAAAAGTTGAGCTCAAACTCAGATGTTTGCCTCAGTCACAGACACACCAACCAAACCATTGCCTCTGCAAAGTCAGCGCCAGAGATGTATTGCCTTTCACTCAAACTCACAAAACACATGACATCAATGTATTGGAAAAAACAACTCTAAAACTAAACCAAACTTTTATTTTCATTTATTCAAAATCTTTAATCAATAAAGAAATTGTTTTTGTTTATAAATTTTCCTTTAATTTTATTGAATCACTAATAAATATCAATAATATGAATACCTTTATTTATAAATTTATGAATAAATATAATATATTTTACTAATACTAAAAATTATTTTTTAACTTATTATTAATTATTACAGTTAGTAAAGTTCATCAAAGAATTATAACAGTATTTGTATTAAATAATAATGTTTGTTGTTTCCATACATTTATGTAGATTAAAAAATTAAATACTATTTGTATAGTTAAACAAATGTATCGACAAATTTTCTTTTTTATAAAATCAAATGTCATATACAAACAAACAATAATAAAATACAATTGAATAGCAAATGGAAAGACCGTTTGCGCGGTTTGTCCTAATTTTTCATATTCACCACAAACTGCTTTTTCTATTACTGTTATATACAATAAATGCTATAAGATTTGGTCATCAGAGGGAATAGCGATGTATATATGTTGGCATAAACTGTATGCTTGAGAGGGAGAGTCAATCGCCTACCAGTGCTCTGCAAATGTGTAGTCTTTACATCTAATTCTTTAGTCTATGAATTCTCTAACAAATACTATATTTTTACTGTGAGTTATATAATATATATATGCATTTCACCGCAATATTATTGATCGCATATAAGGCGTATATTGGTATTAGAAATAAATACATTAAAATGTATTGAATTATAGCATAAAAGTTTTTAACTAATATATATATATATATATATATATACTATCTACAGTATTCTCACTAATAAACATTATATTCATAATAAAGTAATATTTCTAAAACGGGTATAACTTAAAAAAATTGGCTCAAAATATGAAATCATAAATCAAGTTTTTCAAAAAAGTGCCACAAATATCTCTCTCTCTCTCTCTCATCTGACTCACTGACACACACACTCACTGGTTGTTTCAAAATTTGTCGTAACCTTTTGAAGTATAAGCGCATAAATATACGGTATTTATGTGTATGTGTGGTGTTATGCTTAAGAATATTCTTAAACAATAAATAAATTTAGTAATGAATAACATAAGTGTGTATAAATATCCTAAATATCTATAACAAGAGCACACATAAATGTATTGTATGTCACACACACACACACACACACACATAATGTATATACTGTATATAATATTTTGATAAAACAAATGTGCATTAGTTGTGCCCCAAATGCTTAGGTAGTCATATAGATTAGATCTACTGTTGCTAAATGTAATGTAAATTATATATCATATAAAATATAGAGTAATAATAATAATAATAATGTATATACATGTCTATCGTCGGATGATTTTATAGCAAACAATAGAGACTCGTGAATGAGAAACAAGTCATTCATAGATTAATTGCCGCAATCTTTAAGAATTTTCTGTATTTGTTTGTCAGCACTCGTCAGCACAAAACTATCAGTGCTTTACCTAACAGTGCTCTCAAACAATACAATTATAAATGACTTTTACAAACAAATATAAAAAGATACATAAAAATTTTCAACACTATTTGCCCACAAATTTCACATTACTTTCAGACATGTGTTTATATTTTTATGTAATATTTTAAATTGTTGTTACACTGTATTATTGTTACAATAGATTAACTTATTGATTATATAATATACAATGTTATATTTATTTTTATACCCTTAGTTCATATATGATATAAAAACTTTTTAAATAGTTATTATTATTATTATTATTATCATTGACGTGATATTAAATATTAGTTTGTATTATAATATTATTACAATGTATTTAAAATTATAGTGTTAATAATTATAAGTATGAATGAACTCATGGGAAATATACTTATTGGAAATTTTGACAATTATTATTTTGACATCAATAACAAAAATAAAGTTAATGTAATTTATTGTATATATTATAATAGCTTATAAAAAATTAGTTATTAAATTTTACTCTACCTTATATTAGTAGTAGTTGTAGTTGTAGTTATATAAAAGTTGTTTTAGTTGAAAATAATTTTCGCTTTTTATTTATATCGATGTCGTGCATACATAGATACATATAAATATATATATAACTATATTATAAACAACTGTCCAAATAAATTAATACTATTTTCAATATAAATATATATAGTTTTAAATATATTATTCATATATTATAAACAAACTATTATATTACAATTATTTGAACTAATATTAAATAAATTGATAATAAAAAAGGTTTTTTGCTGACAATTATTTGTTTCTATGCTTTCAATTTGAATGTTACAGCATTTGAAGCAAAAGTTTAAAAAAACGAAACAAACAATTGTTCGCTCATTTATAGTATTATTTTTCTTTTCAATTATTTCTTTGAGATAAAATTATTATAAAAAGATTAATATATCAAATAAAATGTTATTAAAAATTGATAAGTAATGCGATAAATGGCACTACTGTTTGGTTAAGACTTTTAAACCAACCAATCAATTCACTGCTGGACTCTGTTGTCATAAATTGTAAACATTTTATCAGTATTTGTATGGAAACACTTGAAAAAAGTTTAGTGCAATTAATTGAATTAAACTAAGTTTGTATTATCAAACAGAGAAATTGATTACACGTTAATTAATTAAAAGTTTAGCATACAATCGATTATCATATTTTCTAGTTATTTATTTGCAAATTATTTATATTTTATCAAATCAATTATAATTCAAATATTATAATTAGTATTTGAATGAATATCTTGTTGAAAATAATTTATTTAGTTTATTATTGATATCTATTAATGAGGTTCTAATTGATAAAAATGATAATAAACTTATAAAAAATTTATAAATTTAATTTTGAAAAAATATTGATAGAGAGAGAGAGAGAGAGAGAGAGAGAGAGAGAGAGTTAATCCCAATACAGGATATCCATTAGAAATGTTGATTTTTTACGGATGTCAAGCATATCGATACTACCAATTGTTTTATTTGATAACTCTTGAAATCAATTACTTTATTACACACACACACACACACCCACTAATGAGATGATTAGATTAATTTTTAACTCTAAATAATAAATAAGTACTCATTATTTTAATGATCTCATCAAGAAAATTGTTTTTTTTATTGATGGACGGATTTTTAATTAAAAAAATTATAATAATTATATATTTTTTATAATAACAGTAAATTTTATTATTTGTATAATATAAAGCATTTTTATATAGTTTTTATTTATTATAATAAAAATATTTTAAGGCATTTTTTTAGTTAAACACACAATAATTGTGTAAATATTACACAAAAATATTTATTTAATAATAATTTTTTATGAAAATTAATGAATTTTTATTTAAATAACAGTAAAGTCTATGATTTTGTATGTTTTTTTAGCAAAACGTTTTAATGTTAACTCTACCGGAAACCTAATTATTTTGAATAACTAACATATAATTTTACTAAAGAAATGTGTATTTTTAAAATAATTAGATTAATTGTTTATATTATATAAATAGCATTTTTCAGTAATAGATATAAAAAAAAATTATACATTAATTGTATAAAATATTTTTAGACAAACAAAAAATATATTAAATATTTAAAATAGTTATACAATGTATTACAATTTTTAATCTTAAATAAAAAATAAGATAATGATTTTTTTAGTGAGTAAATTGAATTTAAAAAAAATTATTTTATTATAAAATATGTTAATATTATATAAAACATGTACTTTTAATAAAGTGACCAGGTATTGACATCTTGTGAAAATAAAATATAAATTGTGTGATAATTTATCATAAAAGTGTAGCTATTTTTTGATATAATTTTTTTTTTAAGGAAAATCTCAACATTTTAACAATTTTAACATTTTTCTCTAATTTTAATTTCAAATATCTGTTTTAAAGAATAAAAATTTGTTAATTAATCATTTTTAATATTTGTTTATTACGTTTAAGTAAAACATTAGTCAAATTGAAATATGAAATCACAGAAGTGTTACATTTTATAAATAAAAATTAAACAAAAAAACATTTTCAAACAAAAAATTTTTGATTTGAAAAGTGTGTTATCATTTGATTTGATATCTAATCCAAAATAAACATTAAAATTGTTTCATTTCATTAGATCTGAAGCTATAAATGACATAAAAATCTATTTTTAATTTTTTCATTTATAAATTCATTTGAAAAATAATGTTTGACTGAGACTTCAAAAATGCTTTTAAGATCGCTCTCTCTCTCTCTCTCTCTCTCTCTCTCTCTCTCTCTCTCTCTCTCTCTCTCTCTCTCTCTCTCTCTCTCTTTATTCATTATAATTAATTATTTGGATAACTATTAAACTTTATGCCGGAATTTATTGGCAAAAGTGTATGGTTTTTGTTTAATTTGGCACTAAATGATCGCAATTTTAGACATTTCTCTCGCTTATTGCTAATTATATGTACAATAAAATAGTAGTATAAAGTTTTTATTTTTAAAATTGATGTTTTGAATTTATAAAAAAGTAAAAGAAAAAACATTTGAAATGCAATTTATATTCAATCAAAAGTTATTTGCTTTTCTAAATGTCAAAAGTTTATGTGTGTTTTAGCACACATTATGAAAAAAATCCTAACTAATTATAATACTGTAGTAATTATAAATTTATTTAACGTTTGAAGCGAGAAATTACTAAACAAATATTTTTAATATTATTATTATTACTAAAATACTGCATATATTATATATATATAAATACTGGTAAATGTGTATTATATGATAAATTAATCAAATACTCTTATTGGTTATATGTGTATACATATGTGTATGTTAGTAAAATTCAAGTTTGATTATTAAATTATTTTCTTAAAAGTATTATACATATCATAAGCATATTATTTTTTGAGTTTTTTTGTGGACACTATTGCTATAACTAAATAAGTAACCTATGATATAAACAACTAAATTGTCTAAAAATTATAAATTAAATAATATCTACATGAAATGCCAATTTAGTTACATATACCATATGGTTTCAATAATAAGTGACAATTTTAAATGTTTATAATTGATGATTTCAAATCTAAATAATATTATAAATAAATACATGATTTTGAATCAGTCTAATTGAAATTAATAGATAATTAAAACGAAACAAAATCATAAATATTTAATAATTAAATAATTACACGCAGACTAGAATCAATAATTTTAATCTACATTAATATAATATACAATAACCAAATGTGTAAATGTTTAATAACTCTTAAAAATTAGTTTTAATAAATTATTAATATATAGTTACACACTAAATGAATGATTCAAAAATATCATGTAATTTATAGGATTAATCAAAATATTTAATGTAAACTATCACTGAATTTATTTTGATTTAATTGTTAATAGTTTTCATGAAACACACAAAAATGTATTTTTTATTTCTTTATGAATTATAATAAACATATTAATAAATGCATTTGTTATTAATATGTTAATAATTAGCAACAAACTAAAAATCACTCCTAAAATATATATTTTAAAAATCCCTGAGATTCAAAAGTAATAATAAAATAATTTATGTATAATATATTATTTATTAATATATATATTATAATTCATATGAGAAAATTTAATATATAAAAAATAACATTTTTGTGTAATAAATAAATAAATAACATTTAATAATACGATGCAATGTAACAAATAAATTAAAATTTTGTGTCTCTAATGTCAACGTGTTTTTGATTATCATTTAAATTAAGAGACACTGAAATAGGAGTGTGTGAAACATGTTATAAATTACATAATAATAAAAGATAATTATTATATCAAATAATAATGCATAAAAACAACACATATTATAATATTAATATTAAAAATAACAAAAAGATGTCATCTGATGAATACCTGGCCACTCAATGGTGTGCATCAATGCTTTTTTTAGTATAATAATAATTTTAAAAAACAAATATAAAATTTTAAGTGTAAATAGAGAGATAATATGCTAGGCTTTTAGGTTTAAACCGGTAAATATGGTTTTTATATAAATTAAATAATAATAATGTATAATTAATATAAGCAAGTTATAAAACAATAACAAATTTTAAATTTTCATTAATTGCCTTGATTAAATTAAGTGATTTCCATTCAAAAAAAAAACATTATCAACAACATATTAACTACAATAAAACTGCAGATTATTATATGAAACAGTATTTATAATAATAATACTTATTAACTATTATTACATATAAGTATAAAAAAGTAAATCTTTGCTTAATTTTTGTAATTAATGTAATTGTTATATGATATGAAAGGCCGACAGTATTTAGTTAAATGTTGTATTAAATTAAATGCACTTTTATTATACACATAATAAAAATTGATTTTTAAGGCATTTTTCTCAAATTGATATATAAAATGATTGAAAAGATGATACAAAATACATTATATGAATCTTTTTTGTGTTTTGTAAAACATTTGAAATGATTGTTATGCATATAATTAATGTACTTTTTGGAGTTAAATATGAGAAATGATGATAAATAATATATAATTTGTGTTATGCGAAAAAATATATATTGTATTTATATATAAAATATATAACTTATTAATAGCTAATAATAATATAATTAAAAAGAGACTTTCGTCAAAAAAATTTAAATTCATTTTAAAATAATATAAATAATATTTCAATCATTATAAATATATACAAATATACTATTTTTAAAACTTATTTTGATTTGTAAAACTATGAATCATTTGATTTGGTTTTGTCTTAAAAATAAACTTTCAAAACATTTTCACAATTATAATGAATTCAAAAAAAAATTCATTGGTTTTGTTGAGAATTTTATATTAGAGAAGCTATATATTGTAAATTACTTTATATATATATAAAAAGGCACTAAAAATTAGTGATTGATTGCAATTATCATTAGTAGACCATTAAGTAAATGCAAAAATCATTTTCACGTATAGTTTTGTTGCTTATGTTTCTTCTTTGATGCGATTTTAAGTAGAAATAGAAGTAATAATAATAATAATAATAATAATAATAATAATAATAATAATAATAATAATAATAATAATAAGTGATATATATAATAATTATTATATAATTATTGATGACATTCATGAGTGTCGACTACGAGTTGTCTGAGCGTAAAGAGTTCCGTGATATACAATGCCATTGATTTCCATACTGACTGCCAGTTGACTCTCTATTTGAGATCTACCGTCTGTCCAAAAAAGCATATAAACACAATCACACATTATATTAGTCAACATTTACGAAACGATTAACTTAATTAGTAAAAACGTGACAAAAACAACAGTACCTCTATTCATAACTTTGATGTTAACGTTGGGCAACGCTTGCATTAAAAATCTTTCCTAAATGTATCAAAATTTAAATGCATTAATATTATTGCTAATAAATGTATAGATAATTACAATATGTTAGGACATATGTATATATACCTCATCGGTTAGAAACCGTTTAGCAGGAGTTACTCCGAGTGCGTCCTCCATTTTGGTTCGGGCCTCCAGTGCTCTGAGTGTAGCCTCACTGGCATTACGTGGGGTCACCTCAAGATTCAATGCCTCAGACTGTGGTAAGGGATGGTGAGTGGAAAAGGGATGCGATGGCGGAGACCTACTTCCATTGTCTTCTTCGCCTTCTATATAGGAAATATAAATAAAATTATTTTTTTTAAATAAATAAATTATATTATAAGATATTATAAGATATATATATATATATATATATATATATATATATATATATATTGATTAATCTTTAGAAATCTATTTACAGTAAAAACAAGAAAAATGCAAAATTTTTCTTCAATGATCCCAACGATAATTTGATAAAAGATATTAAAGATAAAAAAATTAAATATTAAGAGATATAAAAAATTTGCAATAAATAAGTAGTAAAACAAGTGATTGATTTCTCAAAATCAAAATAATGCCAAACTTATATTAGTTATCATTGATGACCCATGTGTTGATAGGTGAGTGTGTTTATTACATTTAGCAATGTTTGTATTGATTTAATTTAAAATCAGATTTTTGATCAAATTATAAAAAGTAAGGAATAAGAGGAAAGTCAAGTCATGGTAAGTGTCAGATTGGGATTCAATTATAAACTACAGTCTTAATGGGCGTTCACTGTCTTATAAATGAAGCACTCATTTCGTGATCATTTTTAAGACATGAGAAATGATCTCTCTCTCTCTCTCTCTCTCTCTCTCTCTCTCTCTCTCTCTCTCTCTCTYTCTTTCTCTAAATTAAACAAATATATATAAATATAATGAAATTTATCAAATTCTAAGAGAAAGACTACTTAACGCATAAAAATGTATTTATAATAGAAATAAGTTATTTAACATAATATTAATAGAAATAAGATATAAAGTGATTAATAATTCATTGCTGCAAAAATATCTTTTTTTTAATTTTAAATATATATATATACTGTATATATGGACTCAATGTCCTTGAATTTCAAACAAATAATATTAATATTATTCTCATTTTTACGTAATAATATTTATAGTTTAAATATTTTTTTAAAATAAAGACAATTCTGCAATGCATACGAAATAAAAATTGTAAAAAATTATACAATAAAATATATATAGAAATATATATAAATGTATTGAAATAATATATTTAAAATGCTGTGTTTTATATTATAATGTATGGGTTATAAAGACGGGATAAATTAGTTTAAGTGCAATGACTTTTTTTAATAACTATATGTTTTAAAATAATATAAACGATATTTTTTAACAAAACTTTATGAATACTTAATATATTATTTAATATTTAAATTACTGCTTTTATTACACAATCAGTAATCGATAAGAGAGTGAAAGAAAGAAAAAATATTATAAATTTATAAAAATAAAGGAAACAAAAATCATTTGTCTTTTAATTGCTTATTAGTAGACTATTAAATATATATTTATAAACTTATATAATTTATATTATTGTATGAGTTATTAATTGTTGCGACAAAAAAATTGTCAAAAATTGTTTAGCTATTATATAATCATTTGGTAATTACTGTATAAGCATTTCTAATATAAAAATTCATTTAAATAAATGCCATATATATATATATTAAATTAAACAAGTTTACCTGAATTTATATGTAGTATATACATAATATGTATGTAAAGTTATACTAAATATATATAACTTTATATACATATTATGTATATACTACATATAAATTCATGTAAAATTTAATAATTTAATGAGATTGTTTGAAAAAATATTTTCTTGAAAAATAAAGTGAATTTTTTAGCAAAATAAAAATAGTATTAAAAATTAAAACAAATAAACTAATTTAAAAGTCTAATTAAATGCTAAACATGTTGATTGGGTTCAGACCTATCTATAAATTGGTTGTCAAATATTTGACTGCATGGCTGGCAATTGGATGGCAATCACATTATAATAATTGTATTCAGAAAACAAATAAAATAAAAATATGAAACAAATCAAACTATAATTTAGAAAAAATAATGATTTAAATTTATAGCCAAAAAATACAGTACATTTGGTTTAAAAATATTTCATAATATTTCTTCTCATAAAAAATATCATAAATCAGTTTTTTAGTATTTATTTTTGGAGTCAATTATTATTTTAAAAAATAGTAATCAAATAATATTTTTATTTATTTCTCACTAATAATTCATACAATAATATTGTCTTAATAAAAGAGTTTGACTTTTAAAATATGTGTTGTATTTGTTTTAATCCATTGGCGTATTGTTTACTCAAGTATTTATATATCTTATTATAACTCGTGAGTTAAACGCCTGAAAAAATGCATTAAATTCTTGACTACAAAAAAATATTTTATTTGTATTTCATAATAAAGTTTAATTGTAAAGCCAAGTCTTGTTGTGTAATAAATTATTTGCAAAAACAAAATTTCTCACACATTTTGGCTCTAAGTTACACACATTTAACAGTAAATAAATGCGATTACTTTAATGTAAGTGAACACTAACTCCCATTTAAAACTATTAATAAAGCTTTTCAGTGAAAACTTGTTTATAAAGATTTAGAGAAACTTTTATAAGTATATAAAAAAAGAGAAAACAATATATTATAATATATGAGATAATATGTGATGAAAATCTCATTTTTTAAAGAAAAATGTAGTTTTTAATAATTTTTAATTAAATCTCAGAAGAAAATGCAATGTTTGACGTTAAATATTTTTAGTGTTTAGACAAACTCATAATTTTTATTAATTAATTTTTATTTAACAATTTTAGATGAGATCTAAATGTTGATAATATGATTAATACAGTAATAATAATAATAATAAATAAAATTAGAAAATACATTAAATTTGATGCTTTTTTATTTGAAACAAATAAAACACGTTTTATTAGATTGAAAAATGTAATTTTTATAGTTAATGATTATTTAATTGGTTGTTAGTATTTGAGTAACAGTGCAATACAGGTATGTGGTATGTGGTGGTGACAAGCGAGAGGTGCCCTATAATTGGTTTGATCTAAGATTGTTTTGCTCATACCTGATGACAGTCCCTGTGAATTGTGACCATTTAATGGGCGCGAAACAAGACTTAGAGGTGAAGTGTGGTGATGTCCGCCCTGATTGCGGTTCATATGTTGCGGAGGAGGCGTTGCGCCCATCATTTCTGGGTACTGACCATAACTGGATCGCCGGCCTTCCCTACGATTGCCGTCAATGGCTGACTGAAGTTCATCGGGTGAACTGAGCTTCTCTTTCTCGCACTCGTATGGATACAAGTATTTCATATATCTGTGACAACGAATCACATCATCAGTTCTCAACTTATCATTCATACCTTATTATTATATTATATAATTTATTACTACCTATAGTAATACATATCTACAGGCTATATATTAATGTATATATATTTGTGTGTGTGTTTGTGTAGTGTAGTGTAATGTTTGGAGTTATTGGGATTTATCTTTTATTAAGTATTTGTATGTGAATGTGATTCACAGCAATTTTGTTTTATTGAAAAAAATTATAGAAACAAAACAATAAAAAGTAATGCAATTTCTTATATTATAGATATCTTATATCTCTTATATGATTAGTAATAACTGCTTAGTCAGTCATCAAAACAAGTTATTTAAAAACTGAGACTACAGTCTCGTAAAAATTCATTACTTCTTTACGCCAATCAATTTACTATACAATTGCTATGAAACACATCGAAAACCATTGACTATCCAATCAAATAAATATTATAGTCGCCGACCAAATATATGATATAAGTTTCTTTATGTTTATATATATATTTTTATATGTTTTCTATAAATATATATTCACCCAACTGTTTGTTATATATTTATGCATTACTTTATTATATTTTATGGATACCCCACTCCATACTCACTCTCCCGCCACAATCATTAATAATTATACATATCTATAGCTCTTAAACATATACATGATATTCAACTAATGAAAGTTATACCAATTTTATGTGTCTATTGATCACAAAAAGCAAGAAAACTAAAAACAATTGGATATTGTTTTAGGCAATCAAAAAATAGTTGCTTTATATGATTATTATGATCTCTAGAAATAAAACCTCTTTTTCTTGTTTATAATATTTATAGATTAGAGCCCTTGATATGCATATATACCTCAAATTGATTATACGATTGAAAGAATATAAAAAAGAGAAAATATATAAGATTTTCATTACAATTATATTATATGATAGGCATTGAAAAAATAGTTGAGAGAGAATTGTTGGGAATTTATGGCCAAAAAGCTAAGCAATTATTTTATGTCTTCAACCTTGAAGTTGAATGAAATGCTATTAAATGGTAATACAAAATACAGAGTGGCGACACTTAATTGTAGTCGTGTTTGCTTATTAACTAATATCATATACATATACAAATATAATATATATATATATATATATATATATATATATATATACCTTATATAAGATATATATTATGTATATATATATATATAAATTTATATAGATGTATATATTATTTTTTGTATAGTGTCTCATATAGTACTATAAGCTTTTAAATATATTTATATATATATATATAAACAGTCAGTGATTTATAATTTCCTGAATTACTATTTTTTGCATTAATTAATATTAATATTATCATTATTATTGCATTAGCTCTAATAGTGTCTCAAAATTTATATACATATATCTATAATGAAATATATATTTTTTATATTATATATATATTATGTATGAGTTTACTAACTTATAGATAGTTATTTTTATTGTATAATTTATCTATTATGACGTTCAATACTTGTTGGCTCATAATAACAAAAAAAAATTAGCATTTCTTTAATTAGTTTTTATCTCAACACTTGAAAAACATTTATTTTCGCTAGAAATTAATAAATAAGAGGAAAATATATATTAAACTAATATATTCATTGCATTTATTTTTCATAATTGCATGATTTTAGTAATTTATTCCAATTAATTGCCAGCAAAAATAAAAATATTAATATAAAATTTTGTGTCATTTAAACAATAAAATTAATCTTAAATTTTATAATGAATTAATCATCAATTTATTATGTTTTTGTTATTGAGAAATTAAAGTGTTAAAAATTATTAACTATTAGTTTATCTATTATTTCTAATATTTATTATTAGGTTTTTCCCTAACTATATTTGATTGCTTTTAATAAATTACTTTTATATTGAATGTGATAAATGTGATAATTATGCTATTAGATTTTTAAGTGAAAATTTAATTTAATTAATTAATTAAATTTTTTATATAGTTGTTATTGTACTGACAGCATAAAGTGTGATTGAATATATTTGTTTAATTACAAATAGCAATACCAATAATTTATATATACATTTAAATACATGTAAAGAACAGGAGTGTCAGGTATGGTATGTTGAGGGTTGGTATGATTAAGGGTATGTTATGTTATGATATGGACATACTGTGTGCGTAATGTGAAGGCAGCGCTTGTGATACTTGACGGAAGATTGAGTCCTTTGGTTATTTCACGCCATATCTTCTTATTGATCACTTCGACGAGTCCACCCCTGGCCACAACCAATCGGTATAATTCATAGAGATCTAAGACCTGTTTGGCCATTATAGGAATTCGGTTTACTGGAGTTCCTATCATAGCACCGATACCAACGACATTGCCATTGCCATCAAATGGCAAACAGTAAAAAAAATAAACAACAATTAGTTATCTTAGAAATGCGATATTATATATGTATTAATATATGATGTATGTATGAATAACTATTAATCATTTTTGGTTATAATCGGTAATCATATTATTATTATTTTTTGTATTAACGACTGGTAATGTCAGCTCTCAGGTTACGCAACGAGTATTTGATTGCCATTTAAAGCATTTGATCGACAATTTATATAACAACGAGAAAAATCCCGATTCTCGACAAACCAAAACAAAGTGTTTTATGTTATTAACAGTTATTTTTGCGGGATATAGAGGGATACGGTAGCAATATATAGATATATATATATATATAACATTTTAGTGTATGGATTTGTTAGATATTTATTACCATTAAAACTTATAATGAAAAGCCATTAAATGTGCGATTATTTTTGGATATTTTTAATGATAGTTTGGGAGGTTATTATATAAGTAAATAAGATTTAAGAGGGAACGACACCACACATACTTTCTCTCATAAACATTACGTTTTCCAATGAGAGACACATTTTAGACATAAAATTATATAAAAAGGGAATTAGAGAATGAAAGAGAAATAACATTAAATGTGTATTTTTAACAACTTTTTGCTAATTTATATCAAACATAAGTTAGATTTTAAACATAATTTATTTGACATTAAAATTATAGTTAGAGATATAAAAAAATAATATCATTTCTAATGAAATCTAGTAGTAGTGATATTATTATGACCCAAATTCAATTGAAACTAATGCTATATAATTAATATTTATATAAAAAAATTTAGGCTTTGCAGCTGTTATTCATTAAAAATTTATGAAAATTTATTATAAATTTTAAACAAAATGAATATTAAATTAAATATATGTTAGCAAAAATTTACATAAAATTTATTATAAATTACATATTTGTCTTAATGAATCTAATATTTTAGTAGAAATAGCTTTATATTAAAAGTTTATTATATGTTTTATATTAAAAACATATATTTATTGGCTATTAAATTATAAATAATAGCAGAAAAATGTTTAATTCAAGTAAATTTTAAAATTGGAATTATCATTTTACTTATTTTTGTGATTTAGTAATTTTATTGTTTCAAAAACATTAAATATTAAAAAACTTAATAAATTAGAAAAATATTATATATATGCTTATTAATAATATAAATTTTATCTAAAAACTAAACAAAATATTATTTTTTGCTCATTTAACTAAAATTATTAATAACATATAATATTAATATGAGTTTTTACTTTGGATATTTGGCGTCAAAATATAAATATTTTCACCATTTATATATGTTATCATATACTGTATGTATATATAAGCACTTTTAGTTGGGCATAGTTTTGGCATAAATTGCGGTGAAATAAGATTTGAAAGTTTGAGTTTTGGAAACAAAGAGCAAAAAAGTAAATAAATAGCAATTCGTGAGAATAACAATATATTTATATAAATTATAAATTATAAATATTATATATATAAAGCATTTTATCTTATTGTATATATATGTGTATATATTTTAAGTTATTATTCTCATTGAAAATAAAAAACTATTTAATCAAATAATTATTCAATATTTAAAATGTTTTTAAAAGCATAACTATTAATCATAAAATTAAAGCGAGAATTTTATACATAATGGGAGAGAAACAAAATATATATACATATTAATAATTTATTTACTTTATATATATCTAAATAATAATTCATTCATATATTTTTGTTTTGTTAAAAAAGTATTTTCATTATTGAAATGTCATGACTTCACTGAAATGAATAATAGTTTTTGCGTTAAATTGAGAGCCAATAGAGTCAGACAAATGTAATTAAAATTAAAGAAGTTTTGGATATCCGAGTAAAGAGACCTTTCATTTTGATATAACATTTGCTATATTTTATGATTTAGTCTCACATAAAGAGCAACAAAATTATGATTAATGAGTAGTCTATATGTTGAAAGATTTCACTTTATTTTATTGAAAATATTATGAAAACTCATGAACTCATTATTTTCTCTTATTGTTTCAAATCATATATTATTTTTTGATTAATTTTTAAAAAATATAGTATAAATGCATTTATATATCACAAATATTTAATATCCTTTATTTACTTTTATTTGTTAACAATATATTATTATTTTAAATGAAGTGTAATTGAGAACTGATATAATCTTAGTTTTAAAATCAAGATTTAAAAAAAATAAATAAAATTAATTAATTGACTGTTGAGTGCAATAGTATAATATGAAACTATAATTAATATTAAGTATTTTGTTTGTCTGTAAAATTTGGATTAAAATATTTTTCTCGTTTTATGTTGTTTTGAGGCATTTATTTATCCAATAGTATGAATGTTATGTTTGTCTGAAAAACAAATGGTTTGATAAACAAAGTGCCATAAAATGCTATATTTTGTTGTCTAAGACTGTGTACTATAAAAGAAAAATTTATAAAAAGTTTATCGCAACGGGATATTAGTGAAAGAGAGGACATCAAGTTTGGAAGTGGGCTACTGGTGCCCATCATTACTGTGCCCATCATTACTGTGCACATCATTTAGTCGATTGTCTTATAATGTTCATTGATTCCGGTAATTCAGTTGACATTATGGGTCGATATATTAGGGATTGTCATTGATTGCCATTTCTATTGCCATTTATTACAATATATCTCCAGATGTTGTTACTATAGCTCATCTGTGACTCAATTTATTCACCAAATTTTTGATTTAAATAATAGATAATTAGGTCTCTGTTTTCTCTGTTTATGACCATCGGAAAGCCTACAATGGATAGCCCTTCCCTTTTTTGGTCGAATCAAAAACTTTTTGGTTTTTGCTAAATTCAATACTTTAGTAATAATATAACAAAATATTATAGATTAGTAGAGAAAACATTTTGGGAAAACATTAAGTTTTCAGTGACGAGGGGATAGTTAGTGCAAATGGGGGACTAAATTGGCAATCGATGGCCACCTCTTTGTTCAAATGGCAGCATAACTGTATTGCGTGGTATTGATGGACGGACAGAGTGGTTGGTCGACACCCACCCCCTAAAGACATGGTTTATAAGAATTGAACTTTTCTTTAATGTTTAGATAGAGAGTCAATGTAGAGATGACCCTGAAATCAAAACCGGGGGCTATTCGACCCCTTATGAGTGGTAATACCAGATGAAGGGGAAGAGTGAGAGAGCACATAGCAAGCGGTCAGTTGTGGCTGAGCTGAAGGCAAATATTTTTACTGTACTTCCCATTTGTGGCAAAAGTCAAATTCAAGAAGAGAAGGGGAGAGTTATCTGAGATGAGGGGATGGCATATAAGCTATAATACATTATTCACATTTATATATAGCAATCATCTATTAGTTATACTATAAGTCTATACAACGATTTCAGTTTATAAAGATTGAGAAAGATTTGTACACAAACTGACCGCCAATTCCATCAAAATGCCGTTCAATTGGTATATGTCTTATAAACGGCAGCTGTGGCTATGGCTCTGCGCCTCAAATACAGTACTACTATATGGCTATATAACCATATTTATTGGCATCGTTGGCAAAAAGGGGGACATAACATAACATAACATAACTGATCAAATGAATGACTGAACTCTGCAAGAGAGTGAGGAACAGCTCCGAGAGATCGCAAAAAAATGCAAACCAAATGAAAGAGCCATAGAGTGAGAGCCAGAGAGTCACTATACTACCCGTCCCCTGATTTATAGCTATAGATTAGCACAAATGTGAGTCTCAATAACATTTCGATACCAAACCAAATGTTATATTTAGAAACTACTTCTCTCTCATTATTAATACAAAACACATTCAAAATATACACAACAGACACACAACACGTCTATTATATTATCAAACATAACATTACGGGAGTAAACATTCAATATTTAAAAGTAACAAAATATTGCCAAACATTTTCCTATATAAAAACAACTTATATTATTGCTATTTCTTAATTATATATTTGTTTTGATATATTCAATATTAGATTTTTATATCCTATATATTTAATTTATATAAAATTCATATAAAATTTATAAACAATAATAAAAAATAAAGTCAACGGACTTGGGTTTGTGGGACATAATAATAATAATATGTTTATTGAATGATTAAATCATTAAATCGACAAAAAAGTTCTCAATTTCTCAACAAATGCTGTTTCCGTTTCATATGATTGACGCCTATATTTGTGTAATATTTTGTGAATTACAGGTCTAAGTCCTTATATAAGTCCCCCTAAAAAAACTAAGACATATATAGTAAATATGTTTTCATGACTTACGTATAACTTACATAATAGATGCCGGTTCCCGAAGAGGAACTGCTCTCGTAATAGGAAGGGTTTGTATGGTGTTGTGTAAGGGGACAGGCATTTGAGAAACGAGAGGCATATGAGTAAAAAAAGTAACCCAAATAAGAAGGGATCGACCGTTTCTTCTGTAATAACAATGAACTGAAGGACAGGCTCTCTCTCTCTCTCTCTCTCTCTCTCTTTCTCTCTCTATTTGAAGTCCATTTAATGTCAGAGAAGGTCAGCTCATATAAGGATTGGTCACAACAATCACAATCATAGCTCCAACATATGCAACACAGCTATCATTTATTTAGTCCTTTCTTATATATGCCCATTATTTCTCACATAAAAATAGCAATCATTTTAAACCAAATATATTACTTGTAAAATATATTTTATTCCCACGTTTTGACCTGAACTCTGGTCCATAACATTATAAAAAATAGTCACAAAATTTAAATCAATTAAAAAATATATATCCAATAACTGATATATAGAACGGAAAGAATATTATGTATAGAAAATAAATAAATTTCATTTTATGTTTTTAAACGAAAAATATTGAAAAACATTTAAAAATAAATAATATATTTGTCTTATATTTTCCTCAAAATGAATTATCATTTATTATAAGCAGCAAATGTTTGATAAAAATATACAAATTAGTCAAAAAAGTTAAACTAAAAGATCTGTTTGAATGTTATTTAGCTTAAAAATAGCCAATAAATGGTGTCATAACTGTGTTTTAATTGATGCATAAGTTGTGCATATTATGGGTAGTAAACAACATCTGGACCTCTCATGTATTGTCTTACTCTTTAGTAGGGTATCTCTCAAATACATATTATGGTACCACATATATAGTGTAGATATACATATAATATATATATATTATAGTATACCAAAAAGTGTATACAGTATACATAGCAAACTGTTGTGTATATAAATGTTTAGTAGTATTCATCTGAGAGACACATTATTTGTGTTGTTTAGTGTCTTTCAGAGGAGAGGGGAAGACATTGGAGAGTGATGTTCCCCAACCATAGCCAACATTTAATAGTCTTAAGCCATGCAAATGTGGGTTCTGTCCATTGAATACTTTTACTTAAATAACTTGTTTTTCACATCATTTTCATCTAAAAATATCTTTTATAGAGAATGAGTGAGATGTAAGCCACGAAAAGATGATTGAGATATAGGGGAAGACATTAAAAAATGTCGACAAAAAAGTCATTTTTGTTTGTTAGGCATACAGATAGTGATAGAAGAAGCCGTTTAGTCCAAAAAACAGGGCAACAACTCAATAATTATTATTATATTCATATACTGTATACTTAAGAATTTTTGCAATTTTAGAGGGAAAAGGAGTCAATGATAGGACTGTCATCCGTGAAGGGGACAGACAAGAGACCGATCGACAATCAGATTAAAAGCATCTCTTTATTTATAATCTTTTATTTTTAATTTTTTGTTTCAAACAAAAATGTTTTAATAATTATTTCTGATTAAAATTCTGTTTACTATTTGAAGGAATTGGATGGCCAACCAAAATAGCCTCAAGTGCTGTGAATATGTGTGAGCTAAAAGAGATGCCTTTTTGTCATAAATGCAATTTTACACACAAAAATGTTTACAAAACAAATAAAAAAATATTGTGTTTTCATTAAACAACATAACATTAAACGGGGAATAAGAGAAAATAAGAGAGAGAGAGAGAGAGAGAGAGAGAGAGAGAGAGAGAGAGAGAGAGAGAGAGAGAGAGAGAGAGAGAGAGAGAGAGAGAGAGAGAGAGAGAGAGAGAAATAAGTTATAAGTTATTTTCTAGTTAATGGCAGTTAGAGATGTATAAAATGTTAAATTTTGAATAGTAATATGTGTTGAGAGTATTATATATATATTTATATATATATACTGTACTGTATATACTGTATATGTTTTGTGTTTTGTATTTATGTATGTATTAAAGTATAAGAAAAGTGCAACAGTTAGGCCATTGAAAGTTAATTTGTTATTCGCAGAAAAAAATTGTAATTTGAGGCACAAAAAGTTAATTTGTTAAGAATAGAGAGACAAACGGCAGAAAAAAATTTGTTTCTTTGTTTTGTTTGATTGGTTTGGTTTTTGGGCAAAAAAAATTGCAGTGAATTTGCAAAATAACGGCTAATTCACGAAATGGTTAAGCCTTTCATATGGCCTCCAGAGTTAAGTTTGAGAGGAGTAGTAATAGTAATAGTAGTAGTAGTGCTTAATAACTGTTAGCCCATATGTTAAACGAATTAATACATGGTTTGCTTAGGGATGGCATAGCATGGATGGTATTGCATGATATCCTCTCACATAAACACAACTGGCCTCACAAAAATTGAGGTCCACTTCATAACTACATTTCCATCATTGAGAGAAAATTAGGGGAACCTTAATGTGTAAGTATGAGTAGGAATAAAGTGCAGTAATTCACAATTATTTAATGTGCCATAGGGTTGGCTCAGGCATATTATGTTGTTGTATGAGTTGAGCAAACTGTTGTGCTATTGGGCCATAGGGAGCATCAGTTTTCTTATTCAAGGATTAGAGATATTCAGTCATGTTGTGTATGTGTTGTGTTGTTTGGGAATCATTATATATATGATGAGTTAAATAAAAGTAAGGGAGGGGTGACTCCCCTTTAACAGTCTATATCATAATGTATGCCAATATTTCCAGGAAAACGGAGAGCAATTGATAGGAATTGAGTGCCCGAGAAGGCGCCGGTAGATTGAAATTACTGTAAAAAGCAGTAATTCTTGTGCCATCACTTGAGCCAATCCAATGACAAGAAAATCAATGAAAGATATTGAGGGGAAAAGCAAAGACATACTTATATACAGTGATATCATCAAAGAATACCGCAATTACTGGCAAAAGGTATTGTCATAGATTAAGACTGTTGTAAGTTAACGATCTCAACACACATCACACACACACACACACACACACACACACACACACACACACACACACACATCACATACACACTTATATTTATCCATACATATCCCGAAAGCACTAGTAGTATTGGAAATGGGCAATGAAATAGAGCTACAAATTTATATCTTTCCTCTGTTTGATGGCCTCTTTATTTATAACTTTTCATGAGTTTTCATTAAATATATATATTTAAAAAAATTGATGAACAGAGAGATGATGTTTATAATGGTTAGCAAAACTATAATAGATATTTTGCCGAAAATACATAAAACTCTTGAGTCAAATGAAATGAAAGCTCAAAATTAATGCTTTAATTCTTTATAAATCCTAAATCTAAAAATACTAAGAATTACGGCTAACTATATATTAAATAACATAAAACACATTTTAGTTTAGCAAATGAAATATAAGACACAATGATTTAGGGGTTGTCTAATGTTATATATATATATATATATATAGGATATATATTGGATATTATATAAGTCATTAATTAATTTATTAATGAAACATTCAAATATACGGTATAATATATATATATATACTATCAATTTGAATGGCGCGCATTAATATAGGTTAATTTTTGAAATGTTATATTTATATATATTATATAATATATAATATATATATATATACCTTTTATATAAATGTGTAATAAATAATTAATAAATAAATATTTCATATAAAGTCAAGTCTTACCTCTTTTTTGCATAAAAGAGAAGATATCGTCGAGAAATTCCTTTCTCTTTGGGTCTTCACTCAGTTCATAGAGCTGTCAAACAAACAAACCGTATAATTAGTTTACATTTTTAAACTTTTTTTTTGTTAGTAACTAATCGCTAATCAAATTCAAATCTCTCTCTATTTTATATTAATTTATTAATCGTATATAATTTTATATATGTATATATAAGTAAAAATATATTTTTAGTTACATTTTAATATCAAACTAATGATTGCCAATAATAAATAGGATTATAATGTCATTTATGTATATAAGGAAAAAAAAGTTAAAAGGATTGGCACCGCAAAAAATGCCTGAATATATAGGTATTAAATATTTATTAATATATTACAAACTGTTTTTCCAGTCTATCAAAGAAATATAAAATAATCCATAAAATGTCATATTTTGTTCATCTTTTCAAATGCTATAATAAATATATACATATTTGGAGTCTGTTTTAAATGTTAGCGACATTTCTATATATCTTTTTTCTCTTAAATCAGTGAATGAAAGTCATGTCATATGAAATAATTTCAGTCAAGCATAGAGTGAATGAATGAGCGAAACATTCAAAGCATTTATAAAATATTATATACTTTTAGATATTCGCTATATATTTCTCTTTTATTTTTTTTTTTTGCTGAACGGATGATCCTATCGGTAATGGTGTAGACGTGTGCTGAGTGTGCTGTCCACACGATACTCTATTAACTAATACTACCGGCACCGGCAGCCCTGTGCAGCGGTTATGTAACAAATACAAACACAGGCCTCTCTCTCTCTCTCTCTCTCTCTCTCTCTCTCTCTCTCTCTCTCTCTCTCTCTCTTAGTCATTCACTTATAATATATAACCGGCCCTTTAAGTGACTAAAAAATTATTGCAAAACATGATCTCTTAAAATGAGTATTCACTTTAAATATCAGATATAAAATGAAAAAAATGAAATAATTTATTTATACTTTTGTTGCTTTTAAATAAAATCTCAAAAAACAAATTCAAAGCTATAGTTCAAAATCCCTATATATTTATGAATAAATCAAACAAATAATACTTTTTATATTATTGCAATCAGTATTCACTAAATATTGTATACATATAGCGTATATATTTGTCATAATTTTTGAAATTTGAAATTATAATCCCTGTCTCTTAATAATAATACTAATAATAATTCCTATGAATTTAATCGGTATATTTCGTAATACATTTTTTGTTAAATATTTAATAATAAATATCAAAGAAAAAATACTAAAAAAAATTTGCCTGTAATTTAATATTAAGTGCTTAACTATTAAGCAAATGTCAGTTTTTATAAAAGTACGGCCCATAATAACAATAACTAATAATAAGCAAACATATACTACACATATAAAAAAATACATAATTCATATTAAAAAAAATTATAGTTTTAATGGGGGAATAAACTGCTATAAAATTTATGTGATTAATGATCGCTTGTCTTATATGTCTCTCAAACATATATAAAGTATTAGTTGTATTGTTTGTATTTCCAATTAAGTGTTAATTAGGAAATAGGGGTAATCTGTTTTCTATAGAAATAACCTTGATCTATTAACAATGCCTATTAGAATATCATCTATTTACATTATTATCAACAGAGAGATCAACCATCAAACGATGTTAACATTAATTTTTCTTATACAGAAAGTTTTGTAGTAAATTTTACATAATTTCAAATAAAATATTTTATCAAATTAGTTGTTTAATATTTTTTCAATAACTATATAACAACTATTATGTAAAAAAAATTATTTTTCATATTTAATTTGTGGCAAGTATTTCCGGAAATTTCCAAGAAATGTGAATTTTCCCGAAATAAATGTACAGATATACTAAGGGGACTAATATTATAAGTCACTAATAATTCAGGTTTTCTTCGATGTTATTATAAAATTAATTTTGAGGTATTTTTATAATACAGTTCATGTAATTAATAAATGGATTCTCACTAAACTATAATATTAAATGACATTAATAAAAGTCTCAAAATTGAAATTAAAATCTGTCTAAAAGTTTATAAATACCGCTAATAAAAGTACAGCTAATACTAACAATAATAATAAATTAATTTTAAAATTAATCCAATAGTGTCCTTGTAGTTGTAGTACTACTACTAGTAGTAGTATTAATAGTTGCACTAAAATGAGGCACAAATACAGGGTGTAATACCTCTTAAATAAAAATTAGCAAAATATCGGCTAAATATTTTATTTAAAAAAATTACTTTATTCTTACCGAAACAAAAAAAATATTTCAAACATTAATATTTTTGAATTATTTATAAGGAATTTATTTCATTGAATTGACTCGTTATTTGTTTGTCTTTATATATTATACATGCTTATAAATTTTTGTATATATATATAAATTTTAATATATTTTTATGTTATTTGAAAATATTTCAATTAAATGCAATTGATTTTTCAATTTATATTTTATATGCCTTTGAGTTACTTTTTATACTCTTTTCTCTAATGATCGCATCATAAAAATGAAATACAAATATATAAAATTAAATGTTAGTAGACTTACTATTTAAAAAAAAAATATTAACCAAAAAAATATTTTGCTATTTCTTAATAATTATTATTAAATTTGCATAAAAAAGAAAAAACTTATTTTTATTATTTATAAATAAATTATTCAATAAATAGAATATTGATTATATCATATAATCATGTATTTACTGAAAATAATTAAATAAATTGAATATTAATTATTAATATTTAAAGTCTAAAATAAGTATTTTGACAATTTTTGTCGATTTTCTATTTATTAGAGCGAAAATTGTGTAAATTTTTATTGTTTTATTAATTAAAAAAAAATCTAAATAACAATCTTTGATTTATGTAATATATTGCAATATTAAGCAAATTTATAGACTACATATAAAATTATAATAGATTAGATAATAATGACAATCATAACAATATTTACGGATCAATTATCATATAATTGAACAAATGATTGCTTTTTATATATCATTAAAACACATGTCTTAAAAGGCATTGACTCATAAATTTAATACATTTAATATCAAAATTATTATATTTTAGTTGTTTGTCCTACTATTATATGATAATATATTTATATAAGACCTGTATTTATAATTAGACAAAATTTTTATCGTTTAATTTGTTTGATTTTAACTTTTAAAAAAATTGTAGCCATCAGTAATAGTAATTATTGTGATAAATTAGATAAAATTAGTTTTTAAAATAATTTATAAAACTTTTTTATGTCGATTATAAACCATTTCCAATACTATATTTACTTTGCAAATAAAAAATTAGAAAAAATCAGACTATGATTAACAAACAAAAAACATAATGATTGATAAGTAAGTTGAGAAAAGATTTGTTTAAATAATTAAAATCAATGCATTTTTTATTCAATTCACTACAAAAATAGTGTATAAGGATTAAAATTTCTGATTAAAATAAACACAAAATATTGTCATAAAAAATCAAAAGAAAAATATAAAAAAATCTTATTTTATAAAGTGATTAACATAGAGATTATAAAATACCAAATAAATAATATACGTTTGATATTTTATTTTTCTTTAATTGAGATTCAATGGCAACAAATAATATTCAACAGATTCGCTCATTTTTCTCTCTGTTGTTAATTTTTCAATGATTTTAAATCGAGTTAAAGATAAGAATTTATTATTAGATGGGATATATATATATACAATATATACTGTATATATATACTGAATATACATTGAGAAAACATAAGTCATGTAATAATTAATTTGATAACTAAAGTCGACTTTAAGTTTTCAACAACAACAACAAAATTAAATTAAAAATAAAAGAAATCATTTTAGAGTCACGAGTTTTTTGAGAGCATTAAAAATCTGTTAGTAATTATAAATTATTTGGATTTTAATATGAGATACAAAATTAAAAATTAAAATAATTTCTTTCTCTCTCTCCCTCTCTTATAAAGCTAATGACTCTCAGAAAGTCATCGCTGAAATCAATGCTAAAATAATAACACAAAAAATCGTATCGCAAGACATCAAATAGTTTTTACTTTCAGTGTTTATATATTGCATATCAATGTATTAAAAATATGTGTCTCTCGGTATTGTAGTATAAGTTTATGTGTCTTTAATGACAGTGTCGTAAAATACAAAATTAATAATAATTCATATGTAATATAAAAATAAAGTACTAGTAATCATACATAAAGTATTTTTTGATACATTTGCGATGTGATTCACAAATAGATATTGTATGAGATAAGTGCTAATTATTTTTAAAAAATATTTTTAATACTTATTTAATTTGACTTTGAGGCGACTTTATGAGAGGCTTTATTTTTGTCATATAATTGCAATAAAAATGAAATCAAATTTTTTTATGATTTTCTTATCTATTTTACTGCTTATTAAATGGCTGTTATATTAGCCAATGATTCAGTGATTATAATAAATGAAAACTTTTTTTTATCCATTATAGAGATATCACTTAAAGCGATAGCAATTTATATAGACATCAGGAAAAGCCTTTTCACTAATTATTGAGTTTTAAAATCAATTACCAAATAAACAGATTTTATTATAAATCATTTAAATTAATGTTAAACAAAAAACATTTGAATTGTTTTTTATTACTAAAAATTATTACTATAGCAAAAAAATATTGAAATATTATACATAAAATATTAAATACAATATTTTTGTTATAACATAATAAATACAAAATGATTCAAATAATAATTAGCAATTATTTTTAATATTTTGAAATTCATTGCAATTTATATATATCTTTGATTTGAATAACAATAGTAATAATAAATTTCTCTTAAAAACTATATGATTATTGTCTCATTTGAAGCGAAAAGACAACACGTTTAATGAATTTTCTCATCGATTCAATTGGTTTAACATGAAGTTTGAAATGTATTTTTTGACATTAAAATTGTGAAATATGTTTACCATTTTTATTTTTTTATTGTTAAAAGTTGTCTAATTCACTGATATTATTAATAATAAGCAATTCATACTTTATATAAATATATAGATATATAGGAGATAATGTTATATAGTTGTTGCCGACATTTAAGGCCGAATAATAAAGTACTCATTCATGGCTTAATAAAAAACAGTTATATTTTTTGAAAGAGATCTACCAGTTCCAGTAGTTATAGTAAAAAGCAAACTAAAAGAAAAAATTAACTGTAATTTTGTGACTACAAACTGACAGTGCGTTAGGCCTGACACGAGAGCACGTGTAGTCTTCTTTTAGTCGTGTAGTCAGTCCTCATGTTATTTGTCGTGAATTTCAATGCATGTCTATTATAATCTACTGTACAATGCTATACATCTCTCTCTCTCTCTCTCTCTCTCTCTCTCTCTCTCTCTCTCTCTCTCTCTCTCTCTCTCTCTCTCTCTCTCTCTAAACGTGTGCTCAAAATAATGTTAGGACTGCTTTTTAAAAACTTTTGAGAGGTTAGGTATGAAAAAAGTGAAAGCGAGAGTCACTCTCCAGACTCGACAATACGATGTAAATACTGTACATATTTATGAGTGTTTGACTCTAGTAGACATTTGAAGGGATGTCCTCAGGGTCGGCATACAAGTCAGTCAGTATGTCTGTCACTTTACCAACAGATTTTAAGTGACTCACTAAAACACAACACATTGAATAATAATAATAATAATACGAGAGTTATGTCGGGTTATATAAAATATAATTTGGACGACACATACATTGCAAAATGCATTACATATTATAGGTGTTAATATTGCCACAGGCTTTCAATATTCATAGTAATAAATCATAAGATGTTATGATTAGTAACGTAATTGCAGTCAAACATTGTATTATATAAATTAATGTTATGTTTATCACTAATAGATGGGCTAATTTTTTTTGGCTTTCATTAGTCCCATTGATAATTGATTTTAAGCTCTTAATTATGAATATATTAAATGCTGTTAACATTTGTTTATTTTGAAATAAAATGCTATCATATTTATATAATGTATGTGTGATCTGTATTTTTAGGGTTTACTACTCTCTATCTGTATTTATCACACTTTAAAAACTTGTAGCTTATGATAGTTGTCTCAATCCTTGCACTTATGATCGCACAGTTATACTCTGACTTCTGGTGAGCCCATAATCTAAGAATTACTATTAAGTTTTGCGTAAATCTATTTTGCATCTGGACTTACATGTCTGTACCCATAGACACACACTGTAATGCATTGTAAGCACTATAGGAACTCAATGAGGGATAGAGTATTAGAATATATATGAGGGAAAAAAATTACATAATAGAAGGCACGCGTCATAAGTATAACACGATTGCACGCTATAGTTAACTACACTTATGAGCACTGGGAGAGAGAGAGAGAGAGAGAGAGAGAGAGAGAGAGAGAAAGTCGACTGATCGCACAATTGCCTGGTCTTGTGCTAACTCCATGAGTAGTGTAAGTGAGATGCATAGGAACACACATTTGCCCGACATATGTACCACAGATATGATAGACAGTCTGAAAGTGTGTGTATGTGTGTGAGTGAGTGAGAGAGTGAGTGGGAGAGAATGAAAGAAAGAGAGAGAGAGATAGACTGGCGAGTGTTTAGCACAAGTTTTAGTGGCGATAAACCAAAAATAGATGAAATGTCTTTCAGATGTGACAGAAACATAAGCACAAGTTTAATATATTTAAAGAAATCGACAATAAATGCTCTCATTTTATAATTTTATAAATACTTGTCTTTGCTATTACTGAAAATTATTATCATTTAATTGAATATTTTCTAAAATAATACAACATTATTATTATTAAAGCTATTTTTATATTTCACATATTAAATCAATACCTGAATTGTCACAAATAATTACTTTTAGTTAAGAACTTAATCTAATGTATAAAATTAATATAATATTCAGTTAAGTTATTAAATATATCACATTGTATTTGATGTGATGTGAAGTCAAGTTAAAGAATGCATAAATTTTGGCAAATTATACACAAAAATAAAATATTAAGAATTTCAACTCGAATTCAATTAGCTTTGAAAACACCAAAAATTATTTTGTTGTTTGAAAAGAAAACTATTAGAAAAATATAGTGTTTAACACTGGAGTTAACTCTCGGAAGCGTTAAATTCAACAAATACTACAACACATATACTCTGTACATATAATAACACTCAATACAAATACTATCTAAAGTACACAAAACACATAAACACACACACATGCATACACACACATACATATATACACATACATACATACATACACAGACAAACATCAACTAAAAGCTCATTGATGTATGTGTTGATTAGTTAACCCATTGCTGTTATCCTCTCTCTCTCTCTCTCTCTTCTGTTTAATCATTCATTCATATGTGTCTCAACACAACAACAATCTTATAATACAAACACAACACTAATTTAATACACAGTTTTATACATTCATTCAAATTACATATATTTTTCTTTTTTAATTCATTTATAAGCAACAAAATTATTGTTATGTCCTATAATATAGTAGTCCTATACTATAAATTTATAACACTGTATGTACTGATTCTTATAATATAAATTTTGAGTTTTATATTGTTTATATATTATTTTTAATTTTACTTTTTCTTTTATCATATTTAATATATAAATAAAATTTTATGACCATTTCTTAAAGTAATAATTTCAATTTTAATAGTAATTATTAAGTAAATAAAATAATTTATTGCAAAGAATTTTAATTTAAACAAAAATAAGTTTTTAATAGACTGACTATAAAAATAAAAACCAAGGTTAAAATTTAAATATCTATTAACAATGAAACTAATATACAATAATAATTATTGCAAAAATCAATATTGTTTAGTTATTTACACTAAAAAATAGGAAATGTTATTACCCTAAAATATAATCGTATTTTATATACAATATTAAAACCTTATCACCTAAAATGTTTGTATGTATATATTGTTTATATATTGTTTATAACCAACTGTATCAACATTATTGATAAGTCTTAATACAATACTCCCTAATAAACCCATAACAACTTTATTTAAATATTTAAATAATTTCGACTAAAAGTATGTTTGCTAATAAAATAGTAAATCAATTGTATGGTACGATTAAAGTATAAATACATTGATATGTTTTTATAAATAATAAACTAATGAAACAAAAATTTCAGTATAAATAATATAATTAAATGAATTGCTTAGTAAATGCCGATATTAGAGTATTATTACAATAATCATTACTATTATAAAATATTTTCTACTATACAGTAAGCAAACATTAAAATAAGGCTTACCATAGCTATCAATGATAGCCTATCATTGAATCAACTAATAAATAAAGTACTACTATATACACCTGATATTTAACATTTAATGTTATTTTAATAAATTAAGATAAACAATAAGCACAATATCATGTAAGCTAAATCATTAATAAAATATCATTAATTCAAGTCAAATAAACACTGGTATCAAAAAGTATTTAGCTTTACTATGTTTTCAATTACAGTAAAAGTACAGTAAATTTATTTATAGAAACTATAAATATAAACATTATAATTAGTGAATTTAATTTTATATAAGTTATAAACTAACTTTAATATTGATTAAATAATTATCTATATATAAATATGTAAAAAATAAATTATTCATTTTTACAATAAAAATATTTTAAGAAAATTTATAGATATTTTATAATTGTTAAAAAAACTTTGATTTTATAACAAAAAAACCTTCATTTGTCATTTGATTTCAAAATAACAATTCAATTAAATTCAATACAACATTAATTAAAATAAATTTTCTCCCTTAAAATTTATGTCTTTTTATTTTTTTTTTATATTTCTAGTTTATTAAAGTACAGTATTATTATTATAAAGACTACATATACAGTACAGTAGTAGTAATTCTGTAGTAATAATAATTGCATTTATTTATTGAAAAACATTAAATAAGTTATTGAATTTTATACATAAATTTACGAATAATTATACTGTAATATAGTCAGTTCACAACTGTTAGCATTGTTTAGGCAACAATGATTTTAAGTCTAATTATCCAATTTATATCTTTATGTATTGGTATATTGGATATACAAAAAATGGTATAAATATTGTATATTATTAAATGTGTATAATTTTATTGTTTTAGTCATTTATACAGGAAAATATAAAAATGTAATCAATTTATCATTATAACAGTATTGTATATAAAACTAGTCTAATAAGTAGCAAAATTAAGCATAAAATAGTTTTTCAGGTATTTAATTAATTGCATTATTATTCAATTAAGTGTTATTTTATGAAAATATCGACATTATATTTTACAACAATTTGAGGAAATAAATATATTAATTTAATCAGATGTTTTCAAAATATAATTATAGGCAACGTTTATAAGGGTATTAATGGGAGGATTTCACAATATTTTTTTCTAATTAATTGAACTATAGTTAAGACTAGACATGAGCTAAACATATAATTTCTTATAGTATGTAATGAAATATAGGAAACCTGTATTTTATTAAGACATTGTATTTTATAAGACAAATAAAGTCATTCACTGTATAAAAGAGTGATTAGATTGAAATAATTGGACGCTTTTATAATTAAATGACAACAAAAGCAATCATATAATAGATTGATTGCTAAATAGGAAAACAATCGAAATAAATATGAAATAAGTTTTTTTTAATTTTATTATATCTATATCTTATGTATAAAACTTGTCTCATTTATGCATTTTTAAACATATACAGTATATACATATATATAAATATATAGTATACTGTATATACATTATATAATGATAAGTATTTAATTTTTGTATACTTATATTTTGTTCAAATAAAGCATTTGAAAGACAAGTTTGATTACATTTAAATAAATATATATAGAGAGAGAGGGAGAGAGAAGGATGAGATGGGATGAAATGTAAGAGAGAGAGAGAGAGAGAGAGAGAGAGAGAGAGAGAGAGAGAGAGAGAGAGAGAGAGAGAGAGAGAGAGAGAGAGAGAGAGAGAGAGAGAGAGAGAGAGAGAGAGAGAGAGAGAGAGCATTATTATAGTAATGGTGAGAGAGACGGATCATTCATCACTTGAAAACAAACTGACTGTTGGGTGGCCCACATATATGCAGACAAGTTTATAATAAACCAACTTTTTTTTAAACATACACTCAATACCTTTTTTGTTGTTTTACACAACATTGCATTACTTGTCAAAAATTCATTGCCACAAACATACACAAACACAATGTCAGTGTTAGGTTCCTGAGCTCTCTCTCTCTCTCTCTCTCTCTCTCTCTCTCTCTCTCAGTTATGTCTGTGACCCCTCCCCTCCCCATCACTTGATAATCTTATTATATGGTGTGACCATTACATTACAACATTATAGTCCTCTTTTTTAATGTTTACTAAAGGTGTTGTTTTTAAAACTTTATTTCCAGATTGTATTGTATTTTAAGAAGTCATTGTAATGTTAATATTAAAAATATATACATTTGATTATACATTTGTATTGTTAATATAAAATAAAGTCAATTATTCAATGGGTGACTATAAATTTCTTAGCAATTATTGTCATCAAATAACTGGAGAAAATTTTTGGCAAAATAAAAATCATTCGTCGATATTATTACAACAATAATAATACAATATATCAAATGTCTATATTGTTAAATAAAAGCAAATATATCAATATTATTATATAAGCTAAATAAAATGTCAATAATGCCACACATCGGTTACGCCACTGTATATAAATTTATATGTAGACACAGACCTACAACAAGTAGTGCAATACCTATTACAATGTACAGTACATACTGTATGATGTACTGTCGAGAGTTATGTACTACCGGTGCAAACAGGTATTCAGGTACCGCTTATTTGTAAGAAGCACTCGGAAAACAAGTTATGCTCTCACTTAACAACAGTAGACTAATAATAGATGTCAATTATAAACATTATATCCACTATTAAACCTCATATGATTTGTCTAATTTTGAGCAAAAAAATATTGGATCACTATTTCATTGAGACTTCACTATTAACTAAAAACTCAGACATGACATGACTATCCAAAAAAGATATCATACACTTATCACGACATTTATTATCATAATTTTTACTAAAGAGCCATAAATTTAAAATGCAATAAAAATTAATTACATTTCATTTAATAACAAAAGCAAATAATAAAAAATTAGATATGAATTTATATAACAGTTTAATAAATTACTTATAAATAAATTTTGTTTTTAATTAAAGTGAGAAAAATGAGAGATTTTAGCTGTCATTTAGCGGACATTATCTTTAATATTAATGTGTAATCATTACATAATTTGATAAGAAATAAAAGCAAAATATATGACAACAAACCTGTTTGAACTGTTCCTCAAACGTGTATCCCTTTCCCGCTTCAATACTTTGTATTGCTGGTGAAGAGGAGGGACCCGACGATCCAGAAGCAGCACTGGGAGAGGAACTGGAGAGTAATGTGGATGTGGGTGCCATAGTCAGCGCATTGGCCGAACTGGTCACTGTGTTGAGGGGTAGAACACCTCCAGTACTCGATACTATAGAAGCGGCTAAGTTTGCAAAGTTAGCGCCCGGAAGACCACTGATGAGTTGGTTGGCCGCAGCCATCTGTCTCTGGAGGTTAGCTATGATCTCTTGTTGTGTGCGGGCATTCTTGAACTCCCTTTCCATTTCATCCCTCTGTCTTTCATCCAATTCTTGTTGTCTAAGTCTGGCCAATATGTCTGTGTCTCTACCATTACTGCCGTTGTCTTTGATGTCCTCCATTTTGATTCTGTTGATTGCATTCATTGAATTTAAAGCCGATATTGAATTCAACGATTGCATTGCCAGTGCCTCCTCTTCAGAGTCATACTCATCATCTCTCAGATCATCTTCTTCTTCCTGATTGGACTTCAATACAAACAAACATTTAGTTATAATGTTTAGCACAAGAGATCACATTTAAAAAATTATTTAATTATAGATTTTATAATCAATAAAAACTATTACTTTTGTTATTTAGTAAAACTCAAATAGTTGTCTCAGATGTTTTTAAAGCCTAACAAAACTAAAAGTTTAGTTTACTTTAAGTTATGTATGAAAGCACTTGATATGCCTATTGAAGGACAGTTCATAAACACATCTATCATACAATTGTTAACACAAATTATTGAACCGTAAGCTTATTAATAAAAATGATGTGATTATGAATTAAATTATTTTAAATAGAAGTTCATCATTGAATTCAAGTTTTCAAATCTTTCAAAACTATGTTATATTTAGTTATATATAGAGGGGAAAGCATTTAGTATTATATAATATTATATGATATGATATGTTTTGATGTCAACAAATGCAACAATAATTTATTATAAAAGAAAAATTAGCAAAACTTAAATTAATAAATATAATTGATTACACTTTTTCTAAAATGCAATCTTATATATAAAAAGTTTACTTTTCATTGCATTGCTATCTAATGTATTATATATGAAGTGTATATAATACTGTATATATATATATATATATATACAGTACTATACATAATATGTATCTATGGACTGTATGGCTGGCCTTATAGTTTAGGTTTCATTGATTAAACATATATAAAAGGGGCGGTTAGGATACGATTAAAACAGATAATAGGACTGCTAAAGCAAATAAGTTTAGTGAGAGAGCAAAACAAAATTATTTATCTTTTAATTTTTTTTAATGCGGTGTAAATAGCAATTGAAACAAACTTCAAAAAAATAAACTTTGAATATATATTCAGTCGTGAGTTGAGAGTCAACAGGAGGTCCCGGTTCGGGGTCTAAGTCAGGTCTCCTTACACTCACTGCTTATGTTATCCCTATATAAACTGATATAACCACTGAATACACACAAAATTTGATGCATTGATTATATTAAAGACGATTCACTTATTTATTATGATTTTTTAGCAACAATTTCTAGCATACAATCACAGCCAATGATAATCACGTTCTCCATGTAATTCATTAATTTATCAAAAATTTTATTAGCGCTTCATTTCTACAGACAATAACACATTTATTTTATATTATTTAATATTATGTATGTTTTGGGCAAACATTTATAAAACATTCCCTTTTTCTTTATAAAAAGTCATTTCTTATATAAATATTTTTTTATATAATAATAATAAATAGAAAAATATTTTTCATATGAATTTCAATTTGATTTCCATTGAGTTCAATCCGTGATCACATAAATATTTTAATGAAATTCCTATTTATTAATGACTAACTATTAATCTATTTATTGCTATCAAAATTCAAAACATTTGTACACAAATTATTCACTCAATTTTTAGTATATTTTAGAAAGTATTTCTCTTTTGTAACAACCAAAGCCTTTGAGGCATTTATATAACCCTTTTAAACATAAAAAACATTTTGTGTTTCACTTAAGAAATCAATGAATTAAATTAGTTTAGACCTGTATTTGTGTTTCTCTTTGTTAAACCTATTACTTATATAAAATTATGTGCTATCAGTGATAGCCTATCACTTAGAGTTAAACAAGTTATGAATCTTATAATAAGCAAAAAGATTTGACAATTTAGCACCAAAATGGCTTAATTTGCAATTGTTTTTAATTTAATTGTTTACTATTTTTTATGTATTAAACAAATACAGTATAAACATAACGTTAACGTATAAATTAAATAATAAGTTTGTATCAAATTAGTAAATATATTAAATAAGTGATGAAAATAAATTGTAATTGAAATTAAGTTATTTAATTATGTGACCGAAAAACCCATTAATACAAAGCCATGAAATATACATTATATTTAAGTAAAGATTTGTTTATGCATTTAGTAAATTGAGACGAGAGTTGAGAACTAAACCTAAAAGAGACTAAGTTTTTGTTAAATATTTTGCTTATATTTCTATGAATATGTTATACATGTTATAAATGTTTAAATATATTTATAAGTAATGTTTGATTGGGATATCAATCATAATGTTTGATACAATGCACCTGCAATTCAATGCAATTATATACATAGGGAGAGACAGATAGAGTACAATGTTTTTGTGATGAATTTGTTTTGTTTAGACTGAGCTAACCTATGCTAACAGCACATCATAAATGCTTAAATTTGAAGCCAGACTCGGGTCCCAATCGGTCCCCTCATATGTCAGACATAATACTATGTTTGGTGTTATGTTTAACATAATGTTTAACAGTAGACATGTATTTGTTTTAATAAATACTATGAATCTATTGAGAAAAGGTATATATAAATAAATCTAATTCCCTATTTCTCCCGTTTAATCAAAACACTTAAAAGATTTAGGTTATGTTTGCGATAAATTTAGATATATATATATATATATATTTATTTATTTATTTATTATTTATTTAAACAATTATAATAGAAATATTTACTATAATTATAATTGTAAAATATTATCTTTATTTTTTATATAACTAAAAAATAGCAATAATAATCACATTTTAATAATGTTAAATAGGACTATGTATTAAATGAGAGCAAATAATGAAATTCTAGGCATAAATGAGTCACAAAAAAATTAAATAAACCAAAAATCACTATTGTTTCGCTAATTTTAATAATTATTTCACTAAATATGAATAACCGATTAATTATTATAGTTATAACTTTATTTTAATGTAAAAAATCTCAAATATAATATGTAAAAAATAAATATATTGATATTGCATTAAATGCCTTTAGGTACAGTATTTGTAATAAATATAAATATCAATAATTGTATAATCTAAATAATTAATACATTAGTGGGAAAATTAATAAATATGAAATAAGTTTGAACTTTATATTGTTTACATAAAAATAATGTAAATTCAACATATTAAGTATTTAATAAATCACGCATAAATTTTTTTAAAAAACTTGATTATATTTGATATATTTAATAAAATATATCAAAACTTAAAAAAACAAAATACTAATTTCTCATATCATGGAAACTAATTAAAAATATATAAATATTGTAATTAATTTGAACTCATTTAAATCATAAACTAATAGACATTTTGAATCATTAAATCGAGTACTTGTGTTAAGTTAATATTTGACTAATTAATTTACAGGTATTAAACAATATCTATATATTAAATTAAGTTGCCTTATTATTAGTAAATTTAATTATAATATTAAATTTGTAAATTATAGCATAGAATATACACAGATTGTAGACAAAGAGTTTCTGCACCATTAAGTTAATCATCAAACACTTTAAAACTAATATAAAGTTAATCATTGAGTGAATCAAGTGGTGAAGCGTTGAGAAAAAATTAGCAACAATTGCTGCAATCAATTGATTTGTGTCGACAAACAAGACTTACATTTAATAAAAATATTAGTTTAAACTTATATTTTGGGAGTCATATACAATAAATAAAAAAATGTAATTAATATTTTATAAAATTCAATCATTTAGATAAGATATTGTGAAATGTTATGATTGCAAATAAAATCGATTACTTTTATTATTGCCAGTGATTAACAAATGATTATTATTAGTATTATTATTATTATGAATACGTGTAGAAATGTGATTAAAAACAGTCTCTTTCTTTCTCTCTCTCGTAATACAAATTTTACTGATCGCTTGCATTATAGTGATAGATATATATCATAAATATGTTATAAAAAATTGAAACACCAAAAATAACAATAAAATAATATATATATATATAAGAAGTCATGATTGCATGAAATGGTAGCTAATTTTAATTGCTCTGATAAGTCCTGTGTTAAGTGCATTGCCGTCTGACACGAGTCAAGAGCCGACACTTATATATTATTATATAATATATATATATATAGTATATACGATGTATAAAAAATATATTTGTCTAAATATGAATATGAATAATACCATTTTATATACCATAGTTATATATCAATTTATAATAATACTATATGTTTCAATAAAATAATTAGTAGTTATGTTGTTAAGCATTCATGCAATCAATAATAATAATAATAATAATTATATGTATTATGATTAAAACTCATCGCAACTTTAAGTCAAACAATCAAATTATAAATATTATGACTATCAGTAATGCAAATATATTTGCATCACAAACGACATACAATACTGTATTATATAATAGATATTGAAAAGCATAACAATATTTTAGACAAATATTTGTCATTTGTCTTAACTCTTTCATTTATTGTACTCAAAATGACAAATATTGTCTTATTAACAGCAAAAATGTCATTATAAGCATATTTTTAAGTTTATTGACAATAATGGTAATTATTATCTCTATTTTAAATAGAAATGAAAATATTTCAATAAAAAATATACTGAAATATATATATAATAATATATTTAATCGATTAGATTGTCAGTTATTATGCGATATTTATAGTATTTTTCTCAAATGCCTATTAACTCAATTGTCATTTGATGTTAATATGAAAAAAATATAAATGATGTCTAATTGAATTTCAAAATACTTTATTAATTATAGAGATATGTATTGCCGGAAAATAACAGGCAATACATATAATATTTGTATTTACATTAGTTTTTGAGACTTTGTGGTACCATTTGATAAATCGTTGTTCATTTCACTGTTGAACCAATGATTTTCACCCGCTTTTTGGTCTGTTTTGGCTTTTTTTTATTATTTACAGACTTTTTTCAAATAAATGTTTTCACTCAAAACATCTCTCTCTCTCTCTCTCTCTCTCTCTCTCTCTCTCTCTCTCTCTCTCTCTCTCTCTCTCTCTCTCTCTCTCTCTCTCTCTCTCTCTCTCTCTCTCTCTAATATTCTCCAATGTTTGCCTATTGGTCTCCATATTTCTATTTTCATCGCATTAAATGTTTTTCTAAATATAAATCCAATTGAATGCCTCAACCAATGTATTCACAAATACATTGTTAAAGACATAACTGTTTGAATGGTTTTGTACTACTATTACACCAATTATTATATCAATGACTTTACACTTGTGTCTCATTCTCTGCTCATTCATCTCCAGACACACTCTCAGGACTTGTGATAGAAATCGACAAAAAAAAAGTTATCTTAAAATTAGATTTACAAGAAAAGAAAAAATACTATTATTATTATTATTATTATTATTATTATTATTATTATTATTATTATTATTATTATTATTATTATTATTATTATTATTATTATTATTATTGTTGTTGTTGTTGTTGTTGTTGTTGTTGTTGTTGTTGTTGTTGTTGTTGTTGTTGTTGTTGTAGTATTCAACTTTCATTTTGTAAAACTTAAAACATTTATAAATAAAAATACAATTTTTATGACTTATAAAACATTAAAAGAAAAAGAAATTAATTTTTAAAAAGATTTTCATTTCTCATTTCAAAATGTAAAGTATTTATAGCAAAAAAAATTAATTAATTCAGTTTTTGTGGGGAAAATAAAATATTTTTTTTGGACTAAACATAAAAATTTTCTCTACATTAAAAAAGTTAATTAAATAGAGATGTGTTTTTGATTAATTTAATTTAATCTTATATTTTGTTTTTCATAGTTTCATAGTTTTTGCAACTTGAGATATGCTATGTTTAATAAAAATAAATGGCATATTATTTATGTATATATTTTTAGAGAAAATATTTTTGTGTATTAATTATATTTTTTTCTCGTATACGATATCATCAAACAATCGCATAAATAATATATTATATATTTATGGCTTAAGACACTATAATTGATTACATTGTGATGTGTTTTTCAATTGTTTTGTGTTGTTTTGTTGTAGTCAGTCGTGAATAATCTTAAATATCATTAAAATGTGATTATTATTATTTTAGTGTATGTTATTAGAGAGGGACTCATCTATGATGGGGTCTCAAGAAATTCAATTTATCACTGCTTTTAATGAATACAACGGAAAGGGTTTAACTCTAGGATAGCATTTAAAAGTATATGAAATGTATATATGAGACATGAAAATGATTTACATGAATGAGGCACTGTCTTCAAGTGCTTTCTCATCCCTATCCCATTCCCTGTTCCTTATATATGGTGTTATATTGTGAAACATTAAGAGTTTAGTGGATTTTGTGTCAAAACTTAAAATTTTAGGAAATAAATAGTTTTACGAACGGTTCGATTAAAGAGATGGTTATTTTGTTTGCAAATCAATGTTAGTTAGTTTGTTAAAGTAAAGGCCGGTTAGGTTAGGCCGACGCCCTAAAGCCATTGCATTTGAATTGTAATCTTCATTTGCAATCACTATATGGCAATTGATGGCCACATTCTCTCTCTCTCTCTCTCTCTCTCTCTCTCTCTCTATCCTTGACCCTGAAGTCGGCCCAAAGTGACCACTGGATGCATATGAGAGACCCTACCATTGGAACCCTTCCAAGGGGTGGGTTGTGTACTACTACTCGCCACTGACTGCTCACCATTTATATGAAATTTATACATACTTTCATAGATATATACATAGTATATACTGTATATATATACTTATAAATATATTATTGGAAGCATTGGAATGATGAAGCGGGTGGTGCATAACAGTGCTGTCCTTATGAATGCTACCCCTAAGTCAATTGCCGTCCCCTTTATCCAAATAATTGAGGAAATGGGGAGATCAGAGAGAGAGAGAGAGAGAGAGAGAGAGAGAGAGAGAGAGAGAGAGAGAGAGACCAAGAAATATATATACAGTATATATATATATATATTGCTTTGAGACAAAGGTTCCCTTTCTTTCTGTTTTTATATCTATGGTTTGGTTGCCTTTAATAGTAAACAACCATAAAATGCTTGTAAAGTAATGGCAACGAAACGCTCATCAATTGAAGTAAACAAGAATATGAAGAATAATATAATAATATTAGTAAAGTTAATAATAAGCAAAAAAAAGCACTCAATATATACTTTATATTCACTATTCATTTAATAGCTATTTATAATATACTTGAATATGTTATGACTATTGAATCAACGAACCAATACATAAAACAATAATTACTTGTTTTTAATACATGTTTTTAACTTATTTATTGTTTAACGATGACAAAGACCCGGAGCGTATAATATATATATTGTATATATAGTATATATAGTATATATATATCAATATATCTAATATATAGTAAATTATAAATATATTTCAATGTCTTATGTTAAACATAAACATGTCTTGTAATATATATTATTTATAAATAATTTTATTTCATATGAATAAAACATTAAATTAAATAATAATAATAATTTCTTTAAAATTTTGTTGTTTTTAATAAAATCTAAGCTCAAGACAGACGTCTCATATATGAAGAGCTGTTAGTTTCACTTTTATCCGGATTTCGGGTCCATTTACGACATATATTACATGTTTTTAGTTTTTAATGTATGTAAAGGTAGGCAAAGATATTATCCAATTATTATTATAACAATATTTTTTGTTTTTATTATTATTATATTTATTATGATCATTATTAATAATAACTTAGTCTCATTGCTGGCACTCATGAGTGCCAATGAAAACAGCACTCAATGTTGTCTAATATAAACTACAAAACGCTATATAAATACTTTATAAATGATTACTCATTTAATAAAAGCAACAAAAAGCTCAGTGCACTGAAAATATTATACAATATATTATATGTGAATCACGAGATGTTTAATAAATTTAATATCACTTAATATGAATCATAATTCTTATTTCAAGCAATACTTGCTCTCTCTCTCTCTCTCTCTCTCTCTCTCTCTCTCTCTCTCTCTCTCTCTTTCCTATCCAGTAAGTTAGAGATGGCATCCATTGACTTCCTATAACAGTAAGTGCTAGAGAGCACACTCTCTAATAAAATGAAAGTTTTTTAGCCCCCCTTTAATAAATTAATCTGTTATTTATAACATATTGTGCATCTGTGCTGTCATTGGCTTTTTATATGCAATCAAATGTATGAAAGATTAAAATTATTCATAACATTTATAGTTATAGTCTAAAAATTGAATGCAAACCATATATGAAAATGCAATGATTTGCACACACACTCCAACACTTATTTATTCACACATTTGACATATTTATAAAACTTTTTTCTTTAATTTGATATATAGTTGTCTCACTTTTTTGAGACCACTTATTAATAATATTAGACACTCAAGAATTTCTAATCTAAATGAAAAGCTCAACGAAAAATCAATCATAAAAATTATTTATATATAGTTTTATCTTTAAATTTAATATTAATTTATTTTATGTTTGCACTTTAAAATTTCCAAAAAATTAATGAAAACTATTATAAATAATTCATTATATATTTAAAATAAAATAAAAATTAATAAATAATAATAAAATAATGAGACACTAAATTTATTTAAATTCATGACAATTATGATTGAATGAGAGAGAGATTAAAATGTAAATTTACATGAATTTAATATCAAAAATTTATATTTTTAATTTTGCTTATTTTTATAGCATTTGCTATAAATAGATATATATTATGTTTTATTAGATAATACAAAAATAAAATTATAATTAAAGTTATGTTGACTTCACATCTCAGTTGAGTTACTAACAATGGTTAGCAATACAATAGTAAACAAAAATAGTAGAGTCAGCACATGTAATGACAAAACTTGAAAAATGATATCAAGATTTCAATTATAAATTATCTCTCTCTCTCTCTCTCTCTCTCTCTCTCTCTCACACACACACACACACACACATCACTCACTTTTCTCTGTAAATAATTTTTTAAAAGAAAAAATTTACTTAAAATTCTATACATTTGTTAGTAATTACAAAAATTAATAAATTATAAATATTTAGAGTATTTGCTAAAATGTGTTTATAAAAGTAACTTTAAATAAAATATAAATTATATATATTTTTTAATTTAGACATTTGTTATATTTAATTGAATGATTGACTCCTATCATGTGTTCATCCAATGAAGTATAGTTTGCGATACAATTTATTATTAAACATTTTTAGTAAATGCTATTCAATTTACATCACATATTTTTATACTCCCAATCCCTCTCATGAACTAAAAAAGTAAATACGATTAAAATATTTAAAAATATAACAATTTTTTCTGTTGAGATCTATAATTATAATTATTTATCTTATTTTTACATTTTCTCTATATATTTTGTTATTCACTATATTTTAAAAACAACTGAAAATCAAAAGTAAAATTTTTAGTTCAATAAAATTTATGGTAGATATATATGTTATGAGTATAGAAAACATCATTAAGAGAGTCAATCGGATAGAGAGAGAGAGAGAGAGAGAGAGAGAGAGAGAGAGAGAGAGAGAGAGAGATCACTTATATTATAAATAGCTGATGTCTTAAGCAATAATATAGCATTTGATATATTGATGAATGTTTTTTTGCGCGTATTAATTATGTTTTATTTTTTAACTCCTAAACTCTCGATATTGAACATCAATTTTGGCTAACTATCAAATCAGGCGACAAAAAAACATTATAACGGAATATCTTTTTTATTTTCAGCATAAAAAAGTTTTCTCCTATTTGTTATAAACTAGTTTATGACTTTTATATTGCAATTTGCAAACAACTAATCCCTGAACTCAGTTCCCACTACTGATTAACAAAAATATATGAATATTATTAGTTTTTCTTTAAAATTAACTCCTTTTTGTAATTGTTTTATTTTTTAAAAGTTTATTTTATTAATAATTAGATAACTAGATAAACAATGCAATAATTTGTGTTAATTAGACGCAACGTATTACCAGAAATCTACTTAAAAATAAATCAATCAAACGATTTTAATATTTGCCAAATTTTATAGATTTTGCACAAAAAAACTGAATAAAAGTATATTTAGAAACAAAAACTACTATAAAGTTATTCAGTATTTGGTTATTTGTGAGTCCGCATACCAATCCATGCCATACCACTCCAATTGCCTCCCTTTCCCGTATTAATGTAAATTAAGTGCTCATTTTCAGCAAAATCGACTCATTTTCAAAAACGTATCTCAAATTAACTGCTTTTTATGTATCAATAAATTTGAAGCTTATATATATATATATATATAAATAATATGGTTGTATATATATATAACAAATATGTTGGCATTTATTTATAAAATCTAATTAGAAAAATAGACATCCAATTTGTGAGTTAAGATAAACTAAATGCAAATTTTCCTTTCAAAAAATCATAAAAACTTTTTCAATTAAGTTTCATTGGGATAAATATTCACATTTATATTTAAGATGTAAATGTAATGCATATGTTATATATAATAGCAAAAGAAAGGGAGAAATAACATTAAAATTGAAATTATAACGAATAACCATTAAATCAACAAACCTTTACTCCATGTGCTCTAAAAAACAGTACTTTGTTTTAGTTTTATTTAACTTTTTTTTTTATATCTTTTTATATATCTTTACTCTGTTTGGCTTTTCTATGAGCCGTCACTATAGTCACTAATAAAACAAAATCAACACAAATATACAGTATTTACGGTTAACAAGACTCCAATGAAATGAAAAATTCAAATTAAATCACATTTATATTCACATCAAATGTTCATTAATGTGTTAAAAGAAAAGCTGAGACAAACTATATTTATTAAATATATTGCTTTCAAAATAATGTTTTAAAATAAAAAAAATAATTAATTCAAGACAAACAACAAATAAAAGTATCATAATTTTTTTTCTTAGTTTGCATTAAGTTTTAAAGTATATGTTTTATATTTGTCATAAAATATTATATTTGATGTACTCATGTATTTGAAATCTATGTTCATTAATATTACTTTCATTACATAATATGTAATTATAGCATAACTATATTTTTATTATCATTTCTTAGTCGCAATTCATCCGTAGAGTGATGAGCTGCCGGTGCTATACTAGTGCTTACATTGGTTTAATGTTATCAAATTTAAATTAAATTGATAGTAAAACGAGACCTGGCATATAAATGTCGATGTATATAATACAGGTATATGCAGTATATATATTTCTATATATATATAGTATAGCAGCACTGACATAACGAGGCACATGTAGGCAATTGGAAATAAAATTGAAGTACAATTATAAGTTATAAGCCCAGCCACCCATACCGATATCATGCACTATGATTATGAGTAACCATTAAATACAGTGATTATATTTAATATATTTAAAAATAACACATATTGAAAACAAGAAAAACTTTATGTAAAAGACAATTGTTTTTTAATATTAAACATACATTACATGATATACACTATATATATATATAGCATATGTTGTCATATCATTGAAGTGAATCATTTATGGCTTACAATTACAGGTCGACGAAACTATTACTTAATGTTGTCTCCCTTACCCTCCCCTCCACTATAGTGTAGAAATAATTAATAATTATTGTTTCAAATCAACAATTCTTTGTTAAGCTTTTTCAATAATTTAACAATTTTTACGATAAGTTCGTTAAACTGTCCCGACTTTGACACTCTCTTCTCTCACAATATATTGCATGCAATATCACATCAAAGCAATCAAAAAATAGTATCTCAATAATAAAGAGGGAGAGAAACAAACATTTTTTGTCATAAAATCACTGGTAATTGGAATAACAATAATAATTGGCATACAATATAACCATAAAATTTACAGTTTATAGATTTTGAATTCAACTTTTTTTTAAAAAAAATAAAATTATATATAATCTGTAGTTGATATGAGACACAACAATATGCATATATATACTGTTTATTGTAATGTATGATAAATGAAGACAATAGGAGAAGTTGGAAAAAGTTGTCAAATGATTTGAGGAAACGGTAGACACGCTATTGAAAATCGTGTTCTCATATTATACTATATTTATATGATTGTTATAATTAGAAATTGTTATATTCCATAGAATCATATAATTATATATATATGTATAAAAAAAAGATTTATATAAAAATACATTATTTATTCTTTCAGATAATTTCACATAATTTTGTATTTTTTAGTTTAGTTGAGAATAATATTGAATATAAGATATGATATTCTTATAACTTATTATATTATATAAGTTATATAATTTATTATAAAGTCTTTAATAATAATAATATTTAAAAAAAACTAGATATAAATGTGATATAAATGTGAGAAAAAAGTAAAATTAAAAAAAACTTACTATACTTCCATCCATATCGGAGTCGTTTGGGTCACCCATTTGATAGGAGGGAACGGGGGCTCTATTTTTGACACGAATTTTGGATGTTTTTACGCAATTAACACAACACAAAAAAATTATATATAATTTATATATATATATAATATAATATATATATTAAAAAACTGAATGACCAATAGGTCCGGTGGGTCGGGTGTGTAGGGTTTGGGTCAGCGAACAAAATGATAAAAGAATCGAAAAAAAAGTTTTCATTTATTATTCCAAATGTAAGTATCAATGAATGCGTGAGATTTACTTGACGTCTGAGCCCTAACTAAACTTGTGTTCAGTCGACTACTAGTATCACATATAGCGCACCGGTATTATAGCCAACTCTGGGCAACTCGTGTGGTGCAACCTATTGATAGTATATTTATTTGTCAAATATTTTAACTCTAAATGTCAAATGTATTAAAACTATATTATATTAATGTATATACAGTAGTATATAGTTTACAGTATATACTGTATTCTATTTATGATATTTGTAAATATTTTATAATTACTTATTTTAATAACTATATAAATTATCACATATTAAAAATCAATAAATAATTTATTAATTTTTGTAATTTAATATTTATTAAAATTTATATTAGGATAATAGTTATACAGTGTTTTAGTTTTTTTAATCTTTGCATTTTTATATCCTATTTTTTTAATGTTATCTGATTCTGTTATATGTATTTGTTTGTTGCATTTAATCTATGAATTTTTAAATTTTGACTTTAAATTTGGATAAAATAATTATTGAACATGGTCAAAATGGCCAACTAAAATTTAATACATATATATATATATTTAAATTTAATTTATATTTATAATTAAATATCTTAGTAGTGAAAATTTCCCGGCATTACAGGATGTTTGTATGTAAGTGAATAATTTTAAACTGATGGTTGAGTATGTGAGCTATTGTTTGATTTATAATTGTAAGCCAGTATTAAGTTAAATACTGTTAAAGACATAATTTTTAGAAGTTTATTTTGATAATGCTATCATATATTATCTTCTAGTTTTTAGATCTCAAATACTATTAGAGTAGTAATGTTTACATATATTTTTTGTTTATTAGTAGACGAAGTTAACGTAAAATATTATTGTTTTTTAACTAATTTTAATATTTTTGTGAGTTTTATGTAAATTTTCTAAACAAAAATTTAATTACTATTAACTATAATAACCAATTGTTAAAGTTATATCAATTTCGGTTTTAAACATACGGTTTGGTTTGGGTTTGAAAATATATCCTCTATTTTATGAAACTTTGATTACCATTTCAGACGTTATTTATTATTAATGTTTTATACAATCATTTGATTGACTTATAAATTATAACTTAAGTTAATATATGATAATTGAGATCAAAGTCTAAAGACTTTTAAATCACTGCTAAACTTATTAATCGGAAAATTTGTGGACAATTTAGTGGACAATAGATATGTTGCGGACACCATTGAGACAATATTTGTTGACTTCAGGACTGGCCGTAAGTGACCGACAGTGGCCTTACATTATGTATACACAAAACATTTAATTATTTGTTTATAAAAACCGCAGAGATTATCGACAAATGGCCATCAATTGAATGGCAATCGATTTGCCAGTACTCTAGTGATTGTGGATCACAATAACAGTTCCCTATCTAAGGTTACATTGAATACTATAAGTGCGGCCAATAAGATCGGGTCCGACGTGTCGTGTTTGGTGGTCGGCACCAAAGTGTCCGATGTTGTCCAGAGTTTGTCTAAAGTTAAGGGCATCAGTAAGATATTGATTGCCGAAAATGAGGCCTTCAAAGGATTTTTACCCGAAGTGTTAACACCGGTAGTGTTGGCCACACAAAAACAGTTCAATTTTACGCATATTATAAGCGGTTCCACAGCAGTCGGAAAAGTATTATTATTATTATTATTGAGAGAGAGATTTGGAGAGAGTTTAAGAGATTTAATTAATAATTCTTTTAACACTGTTATTGTTGACAGAATTTGATCCCAAGAGTTGCCGCACAACTCGATGTTTCGCCCGTTTCAGAGATAACGGCTGTTAAAAGTGAGGATACATTTGTACGACCGATTTATGCGGGAAATGCAATGCAGACCATCAAAGTTAAAGACGCTATTAAAGTGATGACAGTTAGAGGGACATCCTTTGAGGCTACCGATGTTGAAGGCGGAAACGCACAATCAGATCAACTGCAAGCCGAAGTACCGAAAAATGATTTGTCTGAGTGGTTGAGTCAAGAATTGACTAAAAGTGAAAGACCAGAACTGACGAGTGCTTCGCGAGTAATATCTGGCGGACGGGGAATGAAAAGTGGAGACAACTTTAAGATGTTATACGAATTGGCCGATAAACTGAACGCAGCGGTCGGCGCCTCTCGAGCGGCCGTTGACGCAGGCTTTGTGCCAAACGATCTACAAGTTGGACAAACCGGCAAAATTGTGGCACCGGTTTGTATATTACCGTATATTATAATCTATTACTATATATTAATCGACAAAATCATTTACAGGAACTCTATATAGCGGTCGGCATTTCGGGAGCCATCCAACACTTGGCCGGAATGAAAGACTCCAAGACGATTGTTGCCATAAACAAGGATCCGGACGCACCCATCTTTCAAGTGGCAGATCTCGGTCTTGTAGCTGATCTGTTCCAAGCGGTGCCAGAAATAAATAAAAAAATTGATGGCTTTCTTAGCAAATAATAAATTTTAGATTTTTATACACAAAACAAATACTTTATATTTCTGATATTAATGATGATTGAAATTATATATATATATTGTTATTATTAAATACTCATTAAAGTTACCATGATATTTTTACTATTAAAATGTTAAAATTAATTTTTATAAATATTTCATTACTATATTAACTTAATGTTAAAATATCACTATCGATGACTAAAAATAATTTCAGTTTATTATATTTACCACACTTTTATAAGACATACGATAGTTATATCATAATTATTAGTATTTTAAAGATTTCAATATAAACACTATAATGACCTATAATTGCAATTTATTATCTATGGATCAAAATAACAATTTTTAAAACAAAAACTAAACATTTATTATAATACACACAAATTAATTGTCTAAATATATTTATGAGAGATATTGTCCATCATTTGGATCCGACGCGAGTCCTCTTATTCCACGAAAAGTTTTCGGCGTAACTCTTCTGAAAGTTTCGTCTTTCTTGTGGTTCAATGATCTCATAATACCAGCCATTCTTACGACAAAAATCTGCCGCTTCTTCTTTAGTAGCAAAACATAGATTCATATTAGATAACGGATCACCACTGATATCAAAGAAGTTTACATTTTTAAAATTTAATATCAATTATAATACACTATATTATATGCAAGACTAACGTTGAGGTCCATCCCATCAATGGGTTCTCCCATCGCTCTCTCGATTCAAACTCAATCCTCCACTTATCCCTACCGTAAGCACCGGATTGCATGGCATTCTTCGACGGTTTACTTATGCGGACCCGTCTCTCATAGATATGCTCTTTTGGTACACCATTGAAGTCAGCGATTGTCAACTCGTTTTCAGCTAAAAACGTTGTCTTACTTCTGATCTCTTTGTGTTGTTTAACAAACGCATCCATCAGTTCTACTGAAGGATCCTTTTTCTCTGCCAATACATCTTTTGACAGCCCATCTGGTGTTGTCTTTGTTGTCAATGATCGTGAGTTTGTGGCCAACGAAAGACTAAAAAAAAAAATCAAAACAAAAATGATCAGTCATTTCACAGTCTTATCGTCACTTTTACCGATAAATCTGACGCAAAGGACTACTAGTTTTCAACAGATGAGACATCGGATGACCACTTCTTTCACTGATTGTTCACTCAATGCAATACAAAAGCCACGGATTGTGTCCTCAAAATAGTCTTCACTAATGACTGACAACAATATAAACAATAATCACTTGAGAAATGTCTACACAAATGATGTCTTGTATTTCAATCACTTCATTGACATCATTGACATCATTGACATCATTGACATCATTGACGACCTTTTGATTGACTCCTTTAGTGATCACTTGTTTACAATCAATTCAGTCGACTCTTGTATTGGTTTTTATTACCATTTGATCCACAGTTGGTATCCAAAGATAATAGAAGTGAAGACATGTCCGGACACTTGAAGGGTGTTTGGCCTCAACAGACACCACGAAGAATGGCTTATTATTTAAGAAATTGGTATTTAATGTCACTATTTATTTGATCACTTTATCTGAATTCACAATTTTGGTCAAAATTGATGCTTAACTTTGAGATAATTATATCTCAAGAAATGAACCAAATAGTGATTGAATGATATATCGATGTCATTGCAATCATCATTGATTGTGACCACAATCTCATCTACGATATGATAATCTCTGATCTCTATTTCATGACCTCAGGTCCCGGTCGGGTATGGCCTTCGGTTCGGCGGCTGCTGTCGGCGTTGCCTTCATCTGTGACTGGAAGTATGTCTTACAATACGTACCATTCATTAACGGCAAGTGGAAGAAAGAGGATTAGATATCTAGTGGTGACAAAAATGTCTTCATTTTGTTGCCAATACTTTACCATTCAATTAGTCTGTTATTTAAATTACATTTAGTTTATAAATTAAAATTTATTTTAGCCTCAAATGTCTTCATTGAATCAATAAATTGTTTTTAAATACCGATTGCAATGAAAAGTTAAAAAAGAGTTAATAAATTTGGTTTTCATTTTAAACTCGTTTTAATTGTTAGACAAATAAGAGAATCAATTGAATGATTAACTAAACAAAGACTTTATTGTAAAATCAAATCTAATAAATATTTTGATGAAATAATTTGTGTCAAAAGCCTAATGACGACAATATTTTGATGATAACTACAGTCATTTGCGGCCATCTCTTCGCTCAAAGAATTGTTTCATTTCTTTGTCAAACGTTTGCATTTTATAGCGACGATATGAGGGTATCATTAGTGCAACGGAGGCCCCGATGGCCACAAAGCTTAAGACAACTTTCACTACAGTCTTGTTGACCATTCAATCGGTTGTTTGTTTTAAATACTTTTCGACGGTTTGTCTAAATTGAACGCTTCTTCAGCCTTTGACGGTCCGACCGGCAGAGGTCTGTCGATTCCTTGTGTCCGCAATTCGGGTGAAAATATGTAATAACCCGAACCAAAACCAAAAATAGTGACAATGGCCACAAACCAGGGATTATTGAGAAACGGAAAACTTCGGCGACTTAATGGGTTAACCATTACTTGAACAACAAGTCTTGCAGAGGATGTCTGATTTGGTTTGTGGTATGACTTACAATGTGTGGGCAATGATTGCAACAATAATAACGTCAATAACTTTATTACAATAATGACATTTCGTTGGACACTCCGGTAGTTTGTGGTGTAAGTCGACTGTCCTTTCGGTAAGTCATTGTCTGACCGATTGTCACAATCATATTATCCGTTCATATAGTCTATCAATGATATAATCAATGATAATATTATTAATCTTTTTTAATGCAAATCATATCTATATATTTATAAGCGATTGTAATATATTGTACAACAATACTAATCCAAACGGATTACCGGAAAAGTTTTGTCACAAACTTATATAATATTTAATATAAAAATTTAAATTATATTACATTTTGTATAATATTTTGTTTATATATAAATATATTTGCTATTACTTTAAGTTTAACTATTAGTATGTTTGACTTGGGATGTGTCGCCAAAACATGTTTAATGTATTATATAGTAATAATATTCACAGAGTTTAAGTGTTTATTACAATTAAATATTTATAATCTTTTATTTTAACAATTTTTTAATTATCATATAATTGATTTACTGTCGAAAAATTTAAATAATTTTATTGACAATGTGATTAGCAATTAATATGATTATTCAAAATATTAATTAGGATATGTTATTATCAGGGTTGGAAAAATACAAGGTTTTGAATTTTGACTTTGTATAATACAGTAAAATATAATGTATTATACAAATTTTAAAACTAATATATATTATGTTAAAAATTACTTAAAAATATTTAGTAAAAATATAATTGCTAGAAATGCATTATTATTATAAAAATCAAATAATTTAAAATAAAAATGAAATTCAATAAAAAATAATATTAAATCTATATATATTATAAAACATAATTTACTTTGCTTATATTAATGCTTTTAGTACTAATTTTTTGTAAGTCAAATTGGTCATGTATTTTACATTGTATTATACTGTATAATACGCTTTGTATTATACAAACATTTTGTCTTTGCCAACACTGGTTATTATGTGTTATGATTATTGATACAATTATGTCTTTATTTTTCATTGGTTTTATAACAATTAATTGATAATATTCTCTAAAAATTATATATTATCATAATTGTCATCAAAATGATAATTTTGTGTTCAAATTGTTGTTTGAATGACCACATAAATTATTAATCTTTTAATTTGACTTCAATACCAATTATTGGACATAAATTATAATATTATGAGATAATCTTATAAATATAAAAAACAGATAAGTTGTTTGCCAAATATAATATTTTTATAACTTTAAAATTATAAGTTAGTCAACATTCAATGGTCACTAATAAAAAAAACTATAATATAATAATTGAATGGCAATCAATTTATTAGTAAAATGTAATAAATAAAACACACATCAAGTTTATAGATTGCTTGAAAAGCGAAAACCAATAATTAAATAATAAATCAATGCTTAACATTAGTTATAAAACACTTAATGACATTAAGACCAAACACTTTTAAATGTTTTTGCATTTTTTTGCCCCAAAACTATATTTTAATTTATGACAACAAAACTAATAATCTTCTAAATAGTATTTTATTTAAATAGAGTAATCAATTTTTGTTAGCAAATATACTAAATGTTCAAAAAAGTTAATTAAATTTTTTATACACATTATGTTTCGTTTAAAGCATTAATATTTATTTCAAAAATTTATTTTTTATATATATAATAAATCCATTTATCAAATAAAAATTTTATTTATACTATTATATAATATCAATTCAAATATATTACATTAGATTTAAATTATATATTTTAATTTATATAAATTTATAATGAGTGTATATATATATATATATATATTTCAATCATTCATATATTAATATAGAATATTTAGTATATAAAATATTTATGAAAAAATTGCATAAATTATTGCAATTAATTATATGTAAAATTAATTGCAGGACTTATGATATGGTCTGAGGACATCCCTACAGGAGACACAACATAAGTCATACATAGACTATAAACCATCAAAACTTGTCTCTTAGTATATAATTATTTGTCTGAATAATATCTTAACAAATGAGATGATTGGCTTATAGTTAATCACATCAATTGAAACGGTATGTAGTTATTGCCAATACTATAACTACTGGCAATATTAAGCAAATAAAAGTAATGTTATTGAATAACTTAGAGTATATTATATATAAATAGTATATAATTTAATATAATATCATTAAAAAAGTTTAATTTTAAGCTATAGTACAGCTTTCGCTGTTGTGTGGGTTTTGGTCGCCGTTCACCACATTGTTGGTCACATTTTTCTTGCGATCGTTGGACACGTATTGTATTTTGGTTCCGCCCAACCATTGATTACGATTTCTTTCGAGTGTCGATTGATAATCAAAGTCGTCGTCGTAATCGCTTGAAGACGACGACGAGGAACAGGTACTACATGTGGAACAGGAGTGGCTGTCAGTCCATTCACTTTTTCGATGAGTAGATCGCGATCTCGGTTTCCGAGAGATGCGTTTTCCAGTCGTCTCTTTAACCGACGGATCAAATGTCACCGATTTGTTTCCCGTTCGGGCGGTTGTCTCGGGTGTTGTTTGTGATGACGTTGATTGGAGAGCTGTTGACTGAGTGGATGGTGTATTTACATCCACAGTGTTTCTTATGTCTGCCATAACCTCATGAGTATTTGAAGTATTAGTTTGATTGCTGTTTTCAATGAATGAACTATTAGACGATTGGTCCGCTTGTGATGTTTGAGTGGTATGGGATGTCTGTGAAGTTTGGGATGTCTGTGATGGTGACTCTCTGTGTGGCAGTGAATGTTGACTAAACATCGATATCTTATTAAGTGATGGTTTGGAAATGTTTTGTAATTGAATTATTGATTTGTTTTTCTCTGGCAATGGTCTTAGCAATAGTGGTGTCGTTTCATTAGATGATGAGGAATGAGTTATCGATGGATTGTATTTTATTATATTTTCACCATTAATATGAGTATTGTTTATATCAAAATGAGTTACATTAAGACTAGAAGATTCAGAAGATGTCTTAGAAGTCATAGGATTGTAGTTAACATTCGTATTGTACATCACTTTGTGGTCAACTGTGTGTTGGTTTGTGCGCTCGTCTTCACTCAAACTGCTTCCGCATTCAATGGTTGCACCGATGATACCATTGTGACCATTGATGTCATTGTGAAGTAACTGCTGTTTCATGTATTCCATGAGAAAATGGTTTGGAGTTTTGGTGCTGTTCTGACATCTTTGGATGTATTCAAACAGTTGTTGATTCATTTGATTATTATCTGCCATAAAATTTTGATCAAAGTTGACACTTTGGTTAACACTTTGATTCACTTTTTGGTCATCGATGGAAATGACAAAATCATTTGGTTGTGAATTTTCTGATCCATAACTCTTGGTTTCTGATAATTTAATTTCACCTAATTTTAGATTAAATTCATTTAATTCATCACTTGGTTGACAACTATTAAAATCACTATTAGTTGGTATCTCTTTAACAGTTAATTTATTATATAAGTTCTCATTGAATGGTAGTTTACAATTAGCTTCTTGTGATATCTTATGAGTTGATTCATTTGGTCTCATCTGAGTTATAGATGTCTTTGATTTTGTTTGGTATCTTATAAGATCTTCTGAACAATTATTTGATTTAATTAATAAGTTATTATTACTATTACTCTGAGTATTGATACAATTTGAAGGAGTTGTTTGAATATGTTTTTGTTTTCTCGGTCGATGTCTTTGTCGTTGTACGGCCTCTTGAGAGCAGCTAATTGAACAGTATATCCTACCGTCGAGTGCCGGCAAAAATGGTTTCCCGAGAAGAGCTTTAGAGCATAGATTGCATTTGAAGCACTGGTCGATTGCATGCCACGACCGGCCCTCATGTGAAATGGCGCCGACATCACAACCAATTAATTCGCCGCACTCTTCACATAATTCTCCGAATAGTATATCAAAACAGGTCAGACAATATGGTAACAGTTTCGGAGGTCTGTTATTGTTTGACACTTGACTTTTGGTTCCGTAAATTGATTTTTTATCGTTTTGTTTGGACGGGTCGGCCATAATATACTGTTGGCCGCCCAAAGACCGCTTGCATTCATTGCACGCAAAATGTCCCAAATGCCAGGCCTTACCCTCAGCTTCGGTACATTCTTCATCAAAAATCAAGTGATCACAAGACTGACACCGAGGCTTAAAAAGTTCAACAAAATGTCGGCTACAATATAAACTATTTGTTAGTTTGAGGCGATCATTAGGATCACTGTTGGTATAGAGAAAAGCCTTCAAATCAACCAACACTTCTTGACATTCTTCACATATGAAACATTGGATGTGATAGAGAGCTGTGGACCCATTTAATGGTGGCTGAGAGGTATCGGTTGTATTGACTTTGAGAACATTGTTGTCTTCATCCTCACCAGTAGTTTGATATCCAATATTTTGATTACCACTTTTAGGTACTGATATTTTTACGCCATACGAACCATTTTCAATGCATTGCTTACACTATATATTTATTCAATTATTTTTATAGGAAATAAAAAAAGTTTTAATGAATATATAAATTTTTAATGAGATATTAAATTCTTTGACATTACTTTGAAACAGTAATTAAGAGATTTATTTAGGAAGAGCTGTGGTTTGATTTGGGCCCTCCTTTGCTGGTTTCGGACAAATTTCACTTCATTTGTCTGTAACTTAAACATCTGTATATCATGTGTTGGCATTTGGTATTGCAATTGTTGAGCTCTCCATTCAACTCCTAAACCATAATCACACAATAAATGAGGCAAAAAGCAAATGATGAGTATATTTATAAACTTAAATATAGACTGGGAGTGGGATTTTTGGAGGAGAAACTCATTTGTCTGTATTATAATAATAATTAATATAAATATTTACCCTTAAAGTCAATGAAGAACTGACAGATATTACTATTTTTGTGTTCAGATCTCTGTTTGAGTAAAGCAGTCAACGGCTGTGTTAGCCTTTGTTGTAGTGATGAGGATGTGGTAGTAGTAGTAGTAGTAGTAGTAGTAGTGGCCGATGAACTGCTCATTTGCTGTGAACAGCTTGACATAGACTGCGATCTCATCATTGGCTGTATCATTGACTGTGGCTCTGGTAGTCCAATAATCTGGCCGTACATCGGATGTTCGGGTGCTGTCAGTTGCGGTACTTTAGGAAAGTTGTGCATAACTTTTGATTCGTTACACACATTGCCGTTCATTTGGGTATCACTTACTGCACGAGTGTTAGGCTTTGCCATTGAAAAGAGTTGACTGCAAGGAAAGTCATATATCACTAAATTTATTAATATTACTATATCTCTATTAATAGCATTGCATTATATATTTATAAACATATGTGATATAAATTTTGATTTAAATAAAACATTATGTTTTTTATATAAATTAGTTGTCAATCTATGCCAAACAAAATAAGTTAATACAATAGTGTTTTTAATATATGTTTTTAAAACCTGAGATCACTTTCTTTTGAATACAATGTGACAGTGACTTCAGGTGCATAACAATAAAAGTGAACAAACACTATGCAAAAACATCAAACTGTGAAACAACTAAATAGCTAATGAGCACAGGTAGCTCTCAATGAGCTCACTGGACCAGTAGACCATAGAGAAGGACAGAGACTTTTCTGTACACAACTGTTTGGCGACACACGAGTCAAACGCGACAAAAGAGATATAACAACACATATACTGTATATTATAAAGTCTTGATAACTAACAATCTCTGCAAAACTATTACCCATAAAAACCCAACGAATCAGAGACTGATGTCTACTATGTTTTGATTAAAAACATTTTTAAAACTATGGTTTAGCCAAATGTTAAGCTCATAAACACTAGTGTCAAGACCTGAGAGCTATAGTACTACTCATAACAACATAAGTGTTCAATACTTTACTTTACACACAAATCTTCTCTCAATTCGAGTCTTTAAAAAACTCTGCAATAGTTTCTCGACTTTTTTGTTTGTCGTGTATTTCATTCAAAAAATAGTCATTAACTGCTAGAGAAGCGTTCAAATAATAATCGCTTCAATGAGTTATGAATTTTTTGGGGAAATACAGATACAAATTTATACTAAAGATATATATATATATATATATATATATATATATTGTTATGTAATTTAGTTGTGAACTCATTGATGTTCATACATATGAAGAGTCACTTGAAATCAATGACTTACTCATCCCTATTGATACATCTGTCAACAGTACTATTAAAGACAGTACTGTTGGTTGTGTTGGCTGTGGAGCACATAGAGAGCTGTCGGAGCTGTTGATGAAATTGTTTGAGATTAGATTGTTTCGACTGATGACAGATGAACTGTCCGTTATTGTAAATCCAACACACTTTCCACCAGTTCTTCTGTCGCCTATGAAGTGTTGACGATGTGGTCGACACTGTTGTTGTGGATGTTTTACTGGTGGTCACCTTCTTCTCACAAATTGGACTCTCACTATAATCTTTAGTTTTTGCCAACAATGGAGAAGTTGGCCAAAACCACTGATCCATCGCTTGTTGGAACAGTAGTTTGTTGTCTAAGTCGATGGAATTGGTAGACATTTTGATGGTTTTGTGTATTTTAGATGATTATTGTTGTCTTTTAAAGACAATACATAACAAACATATATAGAGAGAAAAGCACACAGTTTTGGAAGGAAACTGTTCAACAGTTTCAACAATAATAACAATCACTGAATCACTGGTAGTCTGAAAGTCAGCTCCAATCTCATACATATAATTGCCGGTTATAGTTATGAGAAGCCGAGCAATTACTGAATATCAGCCTCAGGGCAGAGCTCAGCTACAAAAGTGCCTTTACCTCAATGCAGAGCTCATACCTTATATTTTTAAGCTCATCAATGTTTCTCTTCTCCAATGTCTTATAGCACTCACTTTACGATCTACAGTATGGCCTGTCTGTCATTCAATGGTTAAATAGGTAGAGTTGGCTTTAAATCCCTCCTAAAAAACCTTAAGTCTCTTCAAAATATATATATAATAAAAAAGTTTGCATAACATATATAAAATAATGAGTGAATCGATACAACCATATCAAGCGAGTCTTCAATACTATCCAATGCTAACCAACAATGTTATTAGGGATGAGAGCATCGCATCGGCGATCACTCCCATCGCCTTCAGGCTATTTCTAAGACCCTCTACTGTATTGTCAAACTCGGAGTTATTTTTTGGTTGTATGGGTGAGGCCTTACAACTAAATTGTCGGCAAATGAGTCGCCAATAAAACACTGAACACCGATCTATCTCTCTCTCTCTCTCTCTCTTTAAGTAACAAACAGTTTCTCTCTTATCAGTGATAACCTCAACGATAAATACATGAGTTTAAACACTTTATAAATTTGTTAATTCAAAACAACAACAATTTTGAAAATTGTTTTTTCATGTGGTTTGTTATCATTGAATTTAGTTGATAAAAAAGTTGTTTCATTTGCGCTAAATTTTGGTGAAAAAATCAATTTTGATATTCATTTTCACCATATTTTATGGTAAGCCTTTTTCTCCTTAAATTGCAATTTTTCATCAATCTATTGACAGGTGTTTAAAAATTACTTTAAATTTTCAATTTTCACTGAATTTTAATTTCTATGTTATATATATATTAATATATTTAGCAAATGCGTGTTCTCATTATTAGATGATTTTTTAAAAAATCATTAAATATGTGTATCAAAAATATATAGGTCCTACACGTATTTATATATATATATATTTATTTAGTAATCGATAATATATTTTAATGTCAGTATTAGGTTATATATAAATTTATATAAATGTGTTTTTGATTAAAACCCACGACAATATATAACAGAAATTTAGTTCATTTTATAGTATATAAATTGACTATCATTTTAATACATGTAATTTGACTTTATCTAAAATCAATGATTATTTGGCAGTTATAAGGCAACAGTTTTTTAGGTTTGAATATTTTGATTAAAATTGACAAAAATATTTTAGATCTGATAGGTTTAGGAAATGTTTTACAGATGTTTACATAATTTTTTTTAATGCTTCATTTAAAATATATATTTTTGTATTTTAATTTATTTACTGCATTATAAACAATCTACTAATTCACATAATAAAGATTTTATTTTTACAAAACCTTTAATGATGTATATTTTAGTACATGAATAATTAGCATAATAATAATAATTATTATTATTATTATATATATATATATTTAATTAATATAAAAATAATAGACTTAACTGAATAGATAACTTTCCAATTGAATATATACACTATATATTTAAGATATTTAATATAAAAGAATATTAATTTGCAATTTAAATGAGTCTAAGACACTAACAAAAGCTTTATTATTATAGAGATTTCATTAGCAATCAGTCATTTGGTAATCAAAATAACAAATGCTTTTAAAGTTTGTAATGTTTTATAATATACGTAAAAGTGAATTAGAGATCAATTATTAAAATTGTAAAATATTTTTATCCTTTAATATTTAAATAGACTTTAAGAAAGATATTCAAACCATTAGACAGATAGACGACCGACCAAATGGTTGACTACTAAAAATAAAAAGATTGATAGACTATTCAATTGAAATAGTCTATTGAGATGACTATTTACTCGTGAGTTGGGCTCTGGTATAGCCATTATATGAACGAATAATACAATTTATATACAGTATTACTGTGTATGTGTGCTGTGATTAATGTAAAAATGATTGCATGAAATATCTAAATGAGTCAATACATTAAAAGTATATTACTCTTGTTGTCAATAATCCCTTGCAATGGTGTCTGATATCCTCACCATTTGAGTCATAAATACTAGTGATAACAAATGGCAAACATCACGACTCCCAGGAAAAAACGCCAATTGATACCCCAGTTCTCTCTCTCTCTCTCTCTCTCTCTCTCTCTCTCTCTCTCTCTCTCTACACTTGATTTGATATAAACTTAAAGCACGAACTTGAGGGCCAAAACAACAACAAAATGACCGTTTCTTTAATTATTAGATTTGCTATATCTATATATCTGTATTTTATTTTATTTTTTCATTACCACTATTATACAAGAATTTAATTTTTAAAATATAATAATAATAATAATAATAAACAATGTATTCTTATTTATATTAAAATTAATGGACCGATCATTATCTTAACAAATGTCACAAATACTTGTGCCAATTGTCTGTCATTTGATCTTAAGGTAAAACTAATAGGAAAATAATTATTTAAATATTTTTGCATAACAAATAATAAAATTAAAATCTAAGTTTTGATAATAATAAAGTCAATGACATTTTGTCTTATAAAGTAATAAATATAATAAAAAACTATTGCATTGGAAAGAAAAAAAACTAAATTAAGACTAACTTTTCTTTATGTATTTTAATGTATACGTGAAAATGGCTATCATTTTATTAATGTTTAAAAAACGTAGTGTTAATACTTGACATTAAATCAGTTATTCAATGAACCAAAATTTTTTTTCCCAAGAAAAACATGTTTTACTCACTCAAAGAGTGACTGTTTTTTAATTTTAGAAACAAATTTTTTGATAGGTTTGCAAACATTTCTTATATCAGATCTCTCAAGAAGTCGTCAATGAAAATATAAATACAAAATATTTTATTTTGTGGCAAAACGAGTACAATGTTTAAAGGTTTTAATGTATCAAAACATGACTTTTATATCAAATTTTTTCTCTCTCAGTATGTGGTCGGGTGTGGGGTTAGGATCACAACATTTTTATAAACTATGGGATAGGCCTACAGGTGTTTATAATATTAGTGGATTCAAACTTAACGACAAATTTTTATACTCTCATAATCTGACAATTGCTTCGAGGATTAGATACTGATTTACAATAGGATTGTTGTATTGATGATAACCGACACCCCCTGGATATGGAGTTAACTAATATTTTTAACGCAATTGATATACAATAACAGTTTGATTTAACATTAATGTAAGATTATATAACACACCTTTAAATTTTGTGTAACAAATTGTTTGATAACCATTATATAATAACAATAATTATTTAAATATAATATATCACAAAAAAATAATTTTGAATGAAATAATGTATATAACAAACAAACGAAATTCAAATTATTTAATAATTTTATTTTTTAATAAAACTAATTGAAGTTATACTTTCAATAGCTAAAGGGATAGTAATTTTATTATTAATATAATAGTTATTAATATAACTTTTATCACATTTAATTTGATTATATATGCGATAATCAGGTTAATTAAAGATAATGTGTTACAAACTTTCACATAATTTACTTTAAGGTTTATAGTGTATGAAAAAATAATAAACATTAAACCCAATAATAAATACATTATATTTAATTATAAATTTCAATTCAAATAATAAATTTGTTTTTTAACATTTCATTAAAAACAGTTTACATATAAAGCAATCAATGAAACGATGATTTTTTAGAATTGGGTTTAATTTGTGTGAAATTATCACTTCATAAACCATTTGAATTGATGTTGAATTGCTTATTGAAAATAATTAAAATAAAAGCAATTATTTTTTTCGCAACAAAACATTTACACTATTATACACACATAATATCAATATTAATAATAATAAAAATAATGTATTTCAAGGAATTCAAATAAATAATAAGTTTATGAAACAAAATGTTACATAAATTAGTTATTGATTTTTTTTATTGTAGCCATAAATCGTGATCTGTTTGTCCTAATTTTAGTTATGATTTGTTTTTATGCAATAAATTGTTAAAATACACAAAAAATTATTGAAACAAACTTAATAATCAATTAAAAACTGTTATAATTGAATGAATACAAACTCACGATATGTTATTATAAAAAACAAACTAAACTAATATGAAATCATTTTTTATTTACAATATATTATAGTTTATATATTTTTGTTTTGTTTTTTCGCGTGAATTACTTGAGAGAAACCGAAAAACTCTAACCTAAAAAAATTATAAATAAAATTTATTTTCATAAAACACTTTTAACAGTATTTTTAATGTCTTTTTCTTTCATTTCATCCAAATCTAGAGTTTCCGGTGATCTCTTCAAACGGGAAGCTAATGTCAACAAACTTTTTTTTTTATTATTAAAGACTATTAAAAATACACACAACGTTTGGAAAGTTATTATTTAAGAGTCGCCAAGATTTCAAAGCAAATGGCATTTAGTTTTTTGCTTTAATAATGAAAGCATTAAAAGACATAAAATAATTGTTTTTAAACTTATATATACTCGAGAATTAACACTAAATCAAAAAATTATAACAATAATTGAATCGAGTTTATTGTTTAATGTATATTTTGACATTAAAATTATATATCTGTATAAATGGCAACAAACGCCTACTTGAATTACACGCCACTTATGTTATAAAAAAAGTTATATAAAATTGGGTATAATTTTCTTCATAACTATTTTTATATACTGTATTACTTGTTAGGACATAATAAAACAATTGACAGTAAGTTTTTGAAAATGAGATAACAACTGATTTAATATTATGTTAAGAAATGCTGAATCAAAATCAAGTCATACCTTAACTTTGAAAAGTTGGTACTCTTTAAGAATCTTAATCTTAACGTATCGTTTGATGAAATTTTTTGTTTGCCTTTAATAACCACTACTTGTTTATTACCATCAGATATATCAACTCCGATATCCAGTTCATTGTTATTATTATTATTATTATTGTAGTTATTATTGGTATTACTGTTTGATTGACACAAATTGTTAGATATGATGGGCGGCGAACTCATTATTGCCTTTTTGATTATTATGTCTTTAACTAAAAACAACAAAATTAAGTTTTTTCAATTAATTTTCTAAATGTACTCATTATTTGGATATATTTTCAGTTGTTTTGATTGCTAATGACTTTAAATGCCTAGAAGTTGTTAATAAAGAAATCATTATTTAGTTTTAATCAACAAAAATTCAAATATAATTTATAAATGTAATTAATATATTTACCACATGAAAAATTTATGCAAACAGCAATTAATGAAATTCAAATAGTTTATCAAATAAGTTATTAAATAATTTTCAAGTAATTAGAAACCAAATATTACAACAACAACAACAAAAATATCAATTTTTGATAAATATTTAGTAAAAAAAAACTGATGTTATTATTATTAATGTATTTTAATTGACATATTTTGGTCACCGCTTGAAAACTTGTCCAAAAAAATTGCAAAAACTAATTGTCAAAAATAGTTGCAAAACTTGATCACACATTACATCAGTGTTGACACAATGTATTGATTTGTATAATACTTTAATCCATTTAATAAATAAAATCCAATCTTTAAGATTAAAATAAATAAATAACTATTGAAAATAAAGTGTTTATTAATGCGGAAGACCTCCAATATGGCTGAGGGTATAATTGAAACCATTAGTTAAGTCCTCAGAGAAAAACTGGTTTTTCAAGACTTCTCTCAATACATGTGACGCATAAACGGCCGTATAATTAGTGCCCAAAATGAAAACACTTCACAACTAAATGATTTTCTTTACCTTAACTTAATATTAGACTTAAAATATAAAAACTTTAAAATTTTAGATTTTATTTTCTTTAATATTAAGTATTCATTTGTCTATGAGAGACATGAATCAGACAAATACCAGACATTGTGATTGAGATTATTGTTATGTCATATATTAAATAACTTATATGTTTTTTGAGAAAAAATAAGCTTAAAATAAATCAAATCTTTTGATAACTTTATAGTTATTGCATAAATAATCACCTGTTATCGATATTTACATTATTATTGAGTGCTATTTTTAAATTTAAATTACTATATATATTGTTATCATATTTTCGATATATTTATAAATCAAAGGCAATAGTGTTTGCATTGATATCTCTGTTTACGCTTCACTTAATATTATATTTATACATATATTGAATTTTTTATGTTTCTAACAATTGTATTATACATAAAATAATTTTTTTTGTTAAAGTCAAGTAATAAAAAAAATTTTTTAACATTAAATATAAATTATATCATAAATATTGAACACTATTTTTGAGATAAATATTATAATATTTATTATAAATAAAACTAAAAAATCATATGAAGTACTATAATATATATATATAATCTTTTGATTAATATGTAATAATATTAACATAAATTCTTTTGCTGCAAAAAAATAAGGAACAGTTGGCTCATATACTATGGATTTTTTAAATGAAATATTCAATTATTTATTAACAAAAAATACTAGATTTGCCCCAACCCTAGTCGTCATCACAAATATGAGTGCAAACAATGTTAAAATCCAACAGTTTTTCTTCATGTCTGAAGTTTGTGAAAAAAAATTATAATAAATTAAAATATATTTTTTCGGTTTCGTTTACATTTGTTTCTAAACAATAATTTTCATGTCAAGTAATATGAACAGACAATACTAAAAAAATTTATGTTAAAAAATCAAATAAACATAAAAAACTGATGAAAAAAAATATTGTATACATTTATGAAAGCTTTCAACAGCATTAAAAACTGCCTAATTATCACAAAACAACATTAATATTAAAATTAAATTAATTTTATTTTACATATTTTAGTTTGGGTTATCAAACAAACACAAATATGATATATAACTGTATATAAACTTTTAAACATAAAACAGACAAAAACAACAAAAATAGTTTAGCAAAAATATACATTTTGTTATTTAAAATTATACAATTTATTTATATAAAAAAAAGTTTAGTTCATTTGAGTTTTCCGTCGGACGTTGAAAGCCAGGGTCTAGTGGTCGGCAAAGTGGACGGATAGTACGTGCCTTTCCTTCTCTTAAGTGTACCGTCACTGTTGCGTATCGGATATGTGGCCATCATTATCGGTAACTGAAGTTTTATCGACTTATGAGCACCTTTTGGTTGTATTATAAACTAATGGTAATAAAACAAATTTAATTTTTAAAAAATAAATCGTATAATTAATGAAATAATTAACAAATAAATTGATGATTCACTCACATAAATATCATACTGTATTTGTATCAAATGGCAACCCCTGTAAATAGCAATTAAATTAATAGTCCATTAGTTTTTGTCTATTTAAGTCAATTTAATAGGAAAGGTGTGTTTAATTATAAACATACCTCAAATTAGTTGGAGGAATGGGTGGTATATACAAGAGTTCGTTACGCCACTGTTCCGCACTGTTGGCCGCAATTTTTCCCTTTTCAATGGCTGCCAACTCACGGGTCTCGTTGAACACAATCTTGTTTTTGGCGGTGTATTGAACTGTCTGTTCAATCAATTAAATCAATTAAAATGTATGTATTATAACATATTAGGTGTTGTTGTCTACAAATCACGAGAGCGTATCAAATGCTTACTTCAGTCAAAACGGCGCGACTTTTCTTTATCACACAATTGCTGTCGTTGTCAATGATAGCATAGATACATATGCTTTCTCCGGGCACATACCCGCCCCGATCCAGTCTCACTCTACACATCACTTTTCCAGTACTCATACAAGACATTCCTACTTTTTCTTCCAGTTCCGCGTGAAACGGTTGCTATTAAAAGTATATAAATAGAAATATGATATATACTGTATATATTATTTGTTTTATTAAAATAAATATAATTTTAAAATAAATAATTACCGATAGAATTTCGGGCTCAAGATTGAGATCAATTGGACTCATAATGACAAACACCTGTTGGTTCTTATGGATCAACCCATTGGGCTCACGGAGCTCTGATCGACAAAAATATTGAACCCACCCGTGTTTACCCAAAAAAGTCGAGGGAAGTCCTAATGGTAAACCCAATTTGAATGGGAATGTATGGACACCGGGAGATAGGACTAGTACTCGGGTCGTAATTGTTGATCCGTTGTACATACTTCCACTTTCTGTCATATTTATACAAAAAAGTGTAATTTTTAGTATTTTTAATTAATTAGTATTTTGTGTTGTGTTTGTTTGTTTTTTAACATCATTTTTTAATATAATTTACAAAATATAATATAATATAAAGTAATTAAAAATTGTTAACCACTTAAATAAATATATTTTTGTGAATATAAAAAGCATAAAAATAATTTAAATCAAAAATCATCGCAAAGAGTGTTATTATATCGACACCCACTCTATCTCTTCCCCAACAAAGCCTTCAATAAAAAACAAATTACTTTTAAAATGATTTTGTTTTTAAAAAAAGGAAATTAAAATAAAATTTGTTTTGTAAATCTATTTCAAAATAATTATTTTTTATCTATAAAAGTTATATTTTTATTATTATTATTATTATTATTATTAGTTTAAAAAAACTAAAATAAGTTTAAATAAATTGCGAAATTGAATATTTTTGATATTTAATATTATGTCTAATGTAATTATATAATAATATAATTTATTTTATAATTATATAAATTAAGATATAAATGATTTCATACCACTTTTAGCTGAACTATCACCCAATAGTCTCATTCGGAAATCAATATAGTTTTCCCGATCGGATGAGTCAACTCTTCCTTTAGTTGTCAAACGGACCACTCCTTCACCAATAATATGAAAGTATAGACCTAATAGTTTGGATTTATTTTCAAATATATATATAAATAAATTACTGATTTAGATTTAATTTAATAAACCAAAATAACAAACCTATGACAGGAGTGTCCTCATCGATCTCAAGTAATACCTTTCCTGATAGGAAGGCTCCCGGAAAGTACATAAGCGACTCGTCGTCCAAAAGTATCTGAAATCTCTTCAGTTTTTTTGCCATTTTATTGATGTTAATAAAATTGTATAATAATTGTATAAATTTTATTAACAAATAAATAAAAACAACAAAAGACGGGACAACTGTTTTATGAACTTTCAAAAAACGAAAACTTTTGAACTCTTGTTGTTCACGAAGTCTTTAAAAATCACACGAAATGCTTGCAAAGCAAACCAATTATTAGGTGACTATCGTTGAAGACATAAGAGATGATTGAGAGAAAAGAAAGAGACAAAAACAAAATAATAATAAAAAGAGTGGTAAGAGTTATGGCAAAGATTGTGGCAAATCCTCAGCACATCTGCTCTTCACTTATAACACCTACTCATTGATACCATAATTGGCTTATATTTGTTGCACAAAACCAAACACTTTATACATTCAAAATCATAAGTTATTACATACAGTATTATCTCTCCATAACTTTTTTCTCTCTCTTTCTTTTAACTAACTGTTCGCCTAATTCACGGCCAAAATGAGGTTATTTGACGTATGAATTATATACGAAAAATACACCCTATTTATAGGTGTCGTCCAAACTATTGTTATTAAAAACAGTTTTATAATAGCAGTTAACACACTTTTTTGGTAATTCATACCATTAGTCAACACTAATCATGTATTTGGATCTCTTTGATATCGTCTTAATTATTAAAATTGTTAACAAAAACACCAAAAAAGTTACGCTTCACTCAAATTTGAGCCAATACTCGGCCATAAATATGAAAATGAATAATAAAATAATAATATTTATGTTATTATGTATTCCAACTTAAAAAGCTATGGCAAAAAAAAGTAAATGTTAAGCACAGGTATGAAAGTTATGTACAACAAAATATTGTGTGCAAAACTTGTAAAACCACTTTTATACACATTTTGTCAAATACTAAATTACAATTCAATTTCTTTATTATGGAAAAAATACGAATCCAATGCTAAAAAAAATTTAACAAATTTTTAAAAAATAATTGTTTTCCCATCCATTGTATTGAAAATGCATTCTTCACTGATTAGTTGATGTAAATCCTGTAATTAAATGACAACTCAAAGGACAGGTATGTATAAGAAACAATAATTCTGTCAAATTATTGCATTATAATAATAATCAATGTCATTATATTATTCAACTTTATTTTTAATTACAACATTTTTCTATTTATAACAAATATTGTCACAATAGCTAACAGAAATAGTAATTAAAATATAATAAATTAAAAATATTCTACAAGAAAAAGGCATCGGTTTTATCATTTTTATTATAAATAAATAATAACAAGTTTTTAATCGTTATACTATTTACTGTAATGAATATATTCTATACATACCTATTATATAATAAACATGTATATCGCATATATAATTATATATTTGTTTTAACATTTTATTTGGCAAACAATATCAATTTTTATCTCTAATTAATAACATTAGTATATCAATAGTTTAACACAACATATAAATATTGGCAATATTTGTGTTACAATAAATATAATAAAAAATAATTAATTTTATATCAAGCTTACAACTAATTACTTTGATTTTAAAGCGTTATTTTATAATAACTTTGATATACAAATGGTTGGTTGGTTTCAACAAACAAAAAACCTAAGTCTTTATAATAAACGACTTATTTGTATTTACCGTATTTGTATATACAGTACTAAAGAAACCGTAACTTTTATAGTAACTATTGTATACAAAATATGACTTATAATTACTTAAATAAAAATATTAATAGCAATTATAATTAAAAATCATCTTCAATGCTTAGTATATAAAAATATAAAATACTGATAATGTTAATGATAAATAAGGATTACATGAAATGCAATGAATTGATGATTACGGTATATATATATGAAAAACTACATCATCTTTAGAGGTATTGATAAATATAGAAATATATGTATTGAAGTTAATATTCAACTACTGAGTGAAATTGATGTCCAAATCATGACATCCCTTGTAATGAATATAATCTTCAATATATCTATAATACAGTAGTAGTAGTATTGTTATACTTCAGTTCCCTGTGAATTAATACTAATTATATCATCCAAATCGGTCTCTTGAAATGGTCTGTCCCGGACATAGACTGACGGATTAATTAAATCAGGTTCTGTATTAAATAAATTTGTAATTAATTAATTGTAAATACAAAAAAAAATATTTATCTAATTACCAGTGATGACAGTGCTGACTGATTCGGCATACGGTTGAATCATATCAATTGGTTCGTAATGATTATCATTGACTAACAGTGTTGTCGAGTAATCACTTTCGGCGTAACTCTGATTGTGAGAGTTTATGGTGTTGTTGTGGTGTCCGTTGTTATTGTGATGTTTCATAAGCCATACTTCTGGCATCTCTTTTTCCGACAGATAATCTATTTATTCATACATTTAAAATAAATACATTAGTTTTTCTTTACAATAATTATAATCTTTGGATTTCAGACCTGAATTATAATTATTTAAAGCCATTCGCGGAGGCTTTTGAATAGGATTCACACGAAGAGTTGAATTGTTTGAATTTGGTGTCAATTTCTCCAATTCTGTGCCTTCACTGATATTATCGGTTTCTTGGTTTGAATTGTGATAACGCCGTTGACGTCGTCGACACAACAAAATCACAGATATTCCGAACAATATTAAGACAAACATAACACCGACGAGAATACCAAGTATTAGACCGACGACTATGTTATCCGTTGCAATCTCTGAAACTTTTCATCAAAAAATAAAATTTAATACTCAATAATAATAATAATAAATCATTTAATTTATTTAATGACAACAAACCAGGTTTGTTGGGATCAGTGCTTTCATTGCCAAAATGAGATTCAGAAGCAGCGGCGGCAGCAGTGACACCATTTCTTGATCCCAAAGCCGTTACGCTAACCGTAAATGGTTTTTCCGCTTTTCCGGCCCTATTATCTGCAATACATATATATTTGCCACTATTGAAGGATTGGACGGATGAGAGCTGCAGTCGCGATACTCTTAGCTATAGTTTTATAGGTAAAACATTCAAATCAATTAGTCATATGGGAAGTCATAAATCATCAGAAAAAATGCAATATATTGTTATCATTACATTTTGATTGTTGACTTTAACGCTTTGGTTTTCATTTATGAGAAATTGTTGGTTTGATTTGATCTGACAGTCCTCACCACAGCCTTTGCTGTTATTTGTGATGGGAATGGTATTCCAATACCATTGGATGGATAGTTGCTGGTCGTCATCATCTGTCAAAACAATACCGCACTCCAGTTCCAGTGTTGAGCCCTCGTTAACGTTAACATTACTACTAACACCACTTCAAAGATGGTTATAAATAATATAAATTAGTCAGTTCTCACATTTAAATATATGAAAAATCTGTTTTAGACATGAAATATGTTACAAAAAAAAGATTTATTTTTTTAAAAAAAAAAGTCAATAAGTTTTTTACAAAAATAGCAGACTTTTAAGATATTGTGTTTATAAATATTGATTTCAAATGTTGTCTACGAATATATATATATATAAAATGCCTCAAAGGATGACATTTCATATAATGTTAGAAATCGATTGTTTTCTCATTTATTGTGGAGTCAGTCGAGGAAATTGCAAAATTGATTCAATATTTTCCAATACTAGTATATTAAGACTAAATTTAATACACACTGTATTGAGATATTTTACTATCGACTATTATACAGTATATACGGTATATTAATACTAATCATTTTATATAATATTAAATTTATTTAATAGCAATGAATTGTCGCTTCGGATGGAAAATAGTTATTAGTTATAAATGTTTATACAGTTAAAAGTATTATTTATTCATAAATGGTTAAAATAATATCGTATATATTATTATAATAAAATTATGTCTAATCATAGGAAGTCAATGAACTCTAAGACAATGATTTATTGAAACATTTGTCAAAATTTGTATTATTAATTTTGGACAAATTTTAAATTATACAAATTTCTAACAATAATATGACAATACATATATTATTAGTTATTTAAAAACTCATTTAATAAATTTCTATTTATAAATTAATTATTCTTAGAATTCACTATAAAATAAATACATATATTTTTAAATATTTTCTATCTTAAGATATATTTATATTCTACATCAATAAATAAAAAATTAATTATATTGATAATTATTTAATATATAAAAATCATCTCAAATAATATATTAATCTTTCAAAAATCAATTAAATCACAAATTTCTTTCAGTTAAAGGATTTATATTTTATCGATAGGCTTAACATTTCTTTCACTTTCCCTAAAACGGCTAAACTTTAAAATCATTAAATTTAATACTTTTATTACTTTTTTAGTCAAAATTTTTATCTTAAACTATTCTTTAAAGTAATTAACCGTAAAATCTCTTTAAATTTTAGACTTTCTCTCTAAAAGTGCATAAAATAAAAAAAATTTTTCATTACAATTCAAATATATAAGTCGTGATTTACAAACAAAATAGTAAGAGCTCTAAATCCAACTAAAAATATATAATATATGAATACTATTATATCTTTTATTTGGAAAAACAATAAGCTATTATATTTTGCGGTTAAATTATTATTAATGATTTACAATCTAATACAATATATAAATAATAGTCACCTATTATCGAAAGTCAAACCTAATGATTATATGTATAATAAATGAGAGACAATAAAAGTTAAGGCAACGGAAATAGCGAGTAATTATTGAATCAAATGATCTAACAGTTAATGTGTTTCAGTTAACATTATTTTCATGGACTTTGATAATCAACATATAAATGATTTAATAGTAAATGACATTATCAGTAGTGATATTAGACATACCTATAATTGGATATCACAGGAGCGCATAGAAACCAACTCAAACCTATTTATAATGTAAATAAATATATAACAAATGTCATACAAATTTTCAAATGATATTTCAAATTATTATTATTTGAAATGTATATCAAAAGTTAAGATAATATTTATTCAAATAGTTTACTCTCTCTCTCTCTCTCTCTCTCTCTCTCTCTCAATAACAAACATAAATAAACAATGAGAGAGAAAGAGATGTGAAGAGTGTTACATAAATTTAATGTCTAAATAATAATAATTAACACTTGAGATAACAGTGCTAAAGGAAACGTAATGATGGAGAGAGAGATGTCTGGTATGGGGGTCTGGTATGTGACTGTGACTGTGACTGTCAGTACTCACCCAATTGGTTCCATTTGTCGATATAGTTGCTGTGTATGGTATCATAGCATTTGGGTTCATCTATCACAGTAATTCTTGTAGTGGACAATAGATATTTACGGAAAGACCTTAAAGTACAATCGCATTGCCATTTGTTATCACTTAATGTCAGTGAATGTAATTGTGTCAATGGATCCAGTATTTGGCTCCGCATTGTTGTCAATTGATTTTGGCTAAAAAGTTGGTTCACAACAAATAAATATATGACATTCATTGCAGAATATATATGACATTATTTTTAGTTTAATAAGATATATGTTTGGCAATAGTCTATCACAAAACTAATTTTCTTCATAAATATATATTATAATAATAATAATATAAATTCATAATTTATTTTATCTAAAGTTTTCTCTCACACCTTAATGTTATGTTTATATGCGATTGAGTGTGGGTTTCAGTAATAATAATAAATCACATAATAATATCTATTATTAATGTCTCTATAGTCGAGTTTGGGAGTCATTTCATTATAGTATTCGTGAAAATTATTGAATAAAAATAAAAGTCTTAAATAATATATTTCATTATTGAGTGCTACTGTATATATCAAATCAAATAATAAATGACTTAAGCGTTAAATTAAGGAAAAACTAGCAAAAAATGTGACAAAAAATCACTTATCTTTACCTTAGTTTAAGATATGACAAGTTTATGAGGCCATCAAATGCCATGTCGTCTATAAATGTGATACGATTTCTGTTGATAATCAAAGTCACACATTTAGTTTCAATCATTAATCAATTGAAAGCTCAGACTTTAATTTTAGCACAAAAATACAATACCTTTCCAATGATAATGTCTTCAAATCAGTTAAGTTATGAAATGAATGTTTGTTAACGAATGGTATCAAATTGGATGACATATCTAATGTCCGCAATTTGGTCATCGATGACAATGATTGGGAGGGAATGTATTTAAGACTATTCACACTTAAGTCTAATTCAATCACATTTTTGAGTCCATTAAATGCTTTGTCGTCGACTTTCTCTAAGCCAACTGTCCATTGATAACAACAATTAAAAAACTAAATTATAATAACAGTTAAACAAATAGTAATATATATATAAAATAGTGAAACCTTGTTGAAGATATATTTTTTGTAGATTATTCAGATATGATTGAATAAATACATTAGTTTTGAGTTCATAGAAACTGTTCCTGGTCAAATTCATTATTTGTATCTCCTCTGAGTTTTTATCCTATTATTCAATGATTACACAAATATAAGTAATTTAATTAATTTCTATTTTTCTAATTAAAACCACTAATCAATTGATAAAATAAATAAATAAAGTTTTTGCTCAAAACCTGAGGCAATAGTGTGAGCTTCCGGAGGGAACAGTCGGCCGTATATTTGCCGGTACGCCAAACACACTGACACTTATCGGCCACACAATTGGTCGCCAAAACCAACCGGACATCGAGTGATACAATTATAACTGATATTAACACAAATAAATGCAACAAATGGCTAAATTTTAGACCATTTATGGTATTGGCCGGCAATTTGATGGTCACATTCATTGTGCGCTTTAATACTACTTTTCATTAATTAAAATGGACTAATAATTTATGACATTTTATAATATTATAATTATTACTTAACATATTATTAACATTTTTTGTTGTTGTTTATTGATTCGTAGTAGTTGTCAAAATAGTTATAAATTAACTTAAAGTATATTAAACCAATTTTAATAAAAAATTGATTATTATTATTTAATTTGATATTTTATATTTCACGGTCTTTTAAATGTTGTTTATTAATAAATACTTAAAAATCAATTATAAAACTATTAACTTTTTATAAAGTTTATATAATAACCACATAAAACAAATTACTATTTTTTAATAAAAAAAACACTTTTCAACAAATTATTAAAAGTAGTGTGAATTTGATTTAAATCTATTGCTACCAAAAATGTCAATAAAATTATTTTCATTAATAATACTAATAATAACACCAAATGGTTTAACAAAAGTTTTGTTTGATTTATAATAATAAATAAAAATATTTCACATCTTTTTTAGGTGTTTTTCATTCATCCGTTCATTAAATTCAATCATAAAATTGTTTGATTAATGGCTCACAAAAATATATCTGAAATTAAAGGATCACATTATGAGATGTTAGCGAAAAAAAAATTAATAATAATTTTCAATTTAAATGCACAGACTGTCGCATAATTAAAATAAATTGTTAATTGAAATGAAAAATTATTTTCAAAAAAATAATAATAATCTGAGCTTCAAATTAGTAAAAAATAGCGTAAAAGAAATATCAGTCAAATATAAACGTTAAATAAATATTTGAAAAATATTGGCAAAAAACTTCAAGTGTTGTAAATATTGTGTTTGATTTGAAACACTAACGAAATGAGGATTTTTTACATTAATGTCAAAACAACATTAAAAACATTTTAGTTATAAAAAACAAATAGTTTTGAGACACGAGTGAGAAAATAGATATTATTTTTTGTGTTTAACTTTTAACATACAATGAAATACAATTTGAGGCAAAAGTCATGCATTGAAATACACGAATAGTTTGTATCGTTTAATAAGTCGTGAAAATGCATTCAAAAAAATTAATACAATAATTAATAGTTTTATTTTTATTTTGAAGCACTGATTGTGTGTTTGTGTTTGCATTGGTTGTGTGATAACAGGCAAATAATATGTATTTCATTGCCTTATGTTATGTACAAAATAAAGTGTTCATAAAAAGTAATGATATTAACACTGGTATTAATAAATAAATAAATAATATATATATTATCAATACATACCACATATTATTGATGTTGTGCTGCCACTGGACTGTCAATAGTTAGCAGAGTTGGACATTAATGGCAACACAACAGGTATGCCATCCATAATAACATAGCTTATCAATAGTGGAGACCATAATAGCCAGTGATGTAGTGCACAGACATTCAACAAATAGCATTGAAAACCGTATAAAAGCTATAATAATAGTTAAAGGACTGGTTCTCCAGTTTTTTTTGCACTTTTTTATATATGAAATGTTTTTTCAATACTGTATATCATATCATATAAGTTAGGCTTTCATTTGACACTCTCTCTAACGTTCACTCTATGTATGTATGTATCAAATGCTTTGCTTTTTTAAAGGTAAGTCTCGGCTCTCAAACACAAACACTGGTATGTGTTATACGGTATGTGTTGTTGTGTTGAATCTCTAATAAACAGCTCTGAAAGAGAGTCAGTCAGTGTTTGCGGACTTGAGGTTAACGTTAAGCCTATGAGTGAGTGAAGCCTTCAGTAAACCAATCGATATTTGCATTGCTTTCGTTAGTTGGCGTCAGTCAGTCAGTCATACCAATGATCATTGAAATTGCATTCAAATACCTGAAACCCATGTATTATATAAGCATTTTTACATCATTTGTGGTCAATCTTAAGGTGTTTTCACCAGTTTTTTTGCGCACCATTTGAAGCACCGGTAGTTATGGGGTAAACATCATGTTATTAGACTACATATACTGTATTTACCAGTATTTATATGAAAATATGATATCAATATTAGTGATCAACAATTTTATGTAACATTTGGTGTAATCACAAAATGTATTTTTTCAAAAATTGATCAAGCTCATTTAAAAAATAATAATTTGAAATTAAATGAATTATTGTCAAATTACATCACTTTATGTTTTCAATACAATTATAATTTCATTAATTTTTAGTTTAAATTAATTAATGTTTAATTTTATAGATAATATACAGTATATGATATAAGATAATAAACTACTGTATAATAAAGTAATAAAAAAATATTTAATATAATCATAAATGAGACAAAATACTGTATACGGGTTTAAATTAAAAATATAAATTTGTTAGATTCTTAAGTTAATCAAATTATTTATGATTATATTTTAAATATTTATAAAATAATTATTTTTTTAGCACTGAAACAGTTATCATATTTATATTGCGATTTAATATTACACTATTTTTTTAATGATGAAAATATTAAACCTATTAAATGATTCACAATTTCCTGTTATATCTCATATCAATTCAATCGTACATTCATTGCATTGCTATGTAATTAGTAAATACATAGCAATTAATATATTCATTATATTATTAATATTAATACTAATAGTCAAACAACAGTACATTGATTGATACAAAACAGTAGTCAATACTTTTTGACACATATTTGATATTAAACATTATGTTATTATTATTATTATTATTATAAAGGCATTTATATGATGACATACAATGAGTAAAGTCTTGAATGATTTATTTTCAATACTTTGATAAACACGTATACGAAAACATCAATTGAATAAAAACATTAAAAATCAATTATCATAATCAACTAATTATCACTACTTATAAATTAAATCAAACAGTTTATTCAAATTACAATATGAATAACAAATGACTAATGTTTTAATGTAAATACAGAATATTCTGTATTCATATTAACCATTTGTTTTCAAATGTGATTAATAACAAAATATTTGTTTAGTTATTGAATATCACTTTTATTTACTTTATTTGTTTAAGCAAACATTTTTGTATTAAACATCGATATAATACAATTAGAAAATTTATTAATATAGTGGAGTCTGAAATAAAATAATTAATTTTTAGCGACTCTTTTATCACAAATAGGTCCAATCAGTTGCACTATTGATCTAAAAAATATAAAGTGATCTCAATTTATTTTAGACTTAATTTTCTAATGAATTACTGTTAATTGTAATAGACATCCAAAATGATAATAATTTTCTAAAACATTCAATATTGCTGTAACTAAAAAATGACATTTTTAAACATTTGATGATTTTAAAAAATTAATTTTCCGACAATAAGTTGACAGTAAACTAAATCTTATATATAATGTGTTAATTTTAATGATTGATGTACATTACAATATCATCATATTATATAAAGATAATTTTTATTTGACTTAAAAGCAATTATTTCATCCAAGTTGCAAATAAATCAATAAATCATATTTATGTTAATATTTATATAACTTATAAAAAACAATGGAATCAATCGCTAGTCTGACGCTTACATTTAATTCAATCATTCACTCAATCATTCATTCATTCAATTTAACTAAATATTACATTTCATTTTATTATTAAATAATTTTCACTATTAGTTTCTCATAATTTAATGTTTAAATTATTGACAAATATTTTTCTCTCATATAATATATTTTACTTTTTCCGTATTAATATTATATAATATAAACAAAGGATAAAAAGTGCAGTCATTAAATGTCCTCTCATTAGGAAATTTAGGATACAATAGACAGACACATATGAAAAGTGACATTTAATTATTGTTGTGTCTGTAAGAGTCGCTCAACGGCTGCGTTCACGTCACCAAATGTGGCTATAAGTGCCTGAAGATTGGCCTCTCTATTCATAAAACCCATATTCGCTAACTGTTCCAACTGTGGTCTATATCTATCTTCAGGATTTGGATTACTCTGACCACTAAACATGTTCGCCATGAGTTGCGAGAGAGCCGCAGCATTTGCAGCGTTATTAGCAGCTGTGGCCGGCCTATTGGTAGTCGTCGTATTACTATCAGTGGTGGCCGTCGGCGCCGGCGGTTGTGTTGGTGTCGTATTTGGATTGGGAATCCTTTGAATAGCCAAAAGAAATGTCAATATTTTATGATTCAATTACCGTAATTATAACATACATTCCAAATATATTAGGTGCTACCCGTTGCAATTGCTCCATTCCCTGTTGTATCTGCATTATAGCCTATAAAACAGTTGTTTTTTAAATACCGGTAATTGTAATAATATGTAAAATAAATCAATACCTGAAGAGCCTGTGGATTGGTAACAATGTTCTGCATTTCTGGGCTCTGCATCTGTTGCAACATTGTTGGCATCATTTGTCTCATCTGTTCAGCCATTTCAGGATTAGTTGAAAGCAATGGATTGTTGGCAATCATGTTTTGTGCCATATCTGGATTCGCTGATAACATCTTTATTCAACAAAAATATAATTTTGTTACAAACAAATGAATTATTTGTAAAAATTTAAAGTTCAATACCTGAAGCATACTCTGCATGTAAGGAGAAGTCATCATATTCTGCATGAGTTGTGGATTATCGCCCATCTGTTGCATTAGACTCTGCATACCTGGTTGTAACAAACCGGCCGAAAGATTGGGTGTTGTACTGGTAGTAGTGTTTGATGCCGTTGTATTTGAAGCGGGCGTTTGTGTTGTTCGCGGAGCCCAAGGGTTAGGCAATGGATCTCTATTTTCAATTCTTTGTGGATCAATTGCATTGGTCGAGTCATTGGTGGTATTATTAGAAGAGAGGGCAGCGAATGGATTACTGCCGAACTGTTCTTGTGCTGCGTTAAGCATTGGTTCTTGAAGTTCAGTATACATACGTCTCAATGCGTTATAACCTCCGGGAATGCTTTCAAGATTACTGAGCGCTCGGTCTTGAGTTCGCATCAACTCTTGAAGCGCCGCCGGATTGCGAACCATTTCCATGGTTTGTCTCAATAGATCCGGATTGTTCAACATATGACTGATCTCTGGATTTCTTTCCATCAATTGTTGCATTTGTGGATTCGCTGTCAGCAGTTGTCGAACATATTCGGGATTCGACATCAATTGCTGTACGATTGGATTTTCCATCATTTGACGCAACATTTCCGGGTTGTTCATCATCTATGACATCATATAATAATTACTAATTGATTGACAATTATTAAACAAATAAATTAATTACCTCTCTTTGCATTCTTTGCTGCATTTCTTCAAAATTTCCTAAACCAAGATTACCTAAACCAGGTATACCACCAAATGGTTGACCCAAACCAAAAGCATTTGCACCCATTGATGAACTATTATCAGCATTTTGTGTCGTCTGTTGTGATGCCGGTTGAGATGAAGAGGTCGATGTCTTTAAACAATTATTTTTATTTATAAATAAAAACATTGATATAAAAATAAATCAAATAAATACCTGATTTCCAGACCTGATGACCAAATGGACAGTTAATCCATCTTTAATTTCTATTGAAAAATAGATAAATCAATCATTAAAATGCAATAAAATAAATAATTGTTCGCTAATTAATTTTAAATGTAATATTAATTGATAAATCAACAAAAATTAAAATCAATTCAATAATATTTATCACATACTATGTGTGTCCAGTGTCTCGTTGTCTTTCAATATCTTTCCGGCAAATATAAGACATATCTTATCGATGTCTGACTTGAATCTGAGGGCAACCAGTTCTTTGAGCTATCAATACATCAATCAAATGATAAATATTTGTATTAATCAATCAATCAATCAAATAAAAACAATTAATTATCAATAGATAACTCTAATGTTTGTTATTATATATATCATAATATATACAAAAACGTATGAAAAAATGCAAATATTTAATTAAATAGTGGTTTTCATTAATAGATAAGTCATTAAAATGTGTTTTAAAATGCTTTAATAGTTTGTCGTATATATAGTGTGTTGTATTTGGCATTCAATTGAAGGAAATTTTTATAACAAATTCATATAACAAGTCATCAAATTATATGTCATTCAATGTATGACATAGTCATCACTTGATATATATATATATATATATATAAACCATACAATTATCTGCTCTACAAACACACAATAACCACACATTCACCATAACTATCACCACAATTGGTCACAAAATGGTCATAACTATTGGTGAATCAATTGGTGATCATTGATTAATACCTTTTTTATGGACTCATTTTCGTTGATCTCAAACGACTCCTTTTCTTTGGCCGTCTTTATAAATATGTTGATCTTCTTTAAGTCATTTTGTTCATCATTTTCTTGATTGATGTCATCGATGGGCTTCTTGTCGTCTTCACCGACGGCTTCAGCCATTTTAGTCGTCACTTAACTGTTGGTCACAACTAATACACTAATTATACAAACAGACAGTCAGACAGTGTGTGGCACTCGAGTAACACAACACTCAACACTATTAATACAATACATTCAATATATTCAATACATTCATTCAATACACGATTGCAATGAAATTCAATTGAAATTAATACATACTATGAGAACAACAATTACGTCCAAACTATAGCATTCAAATGTGTCTAATAATACAATACATTATTAGATAATCATATAATATAACACATAAATTAATTATTCAATTTTATTTTTAATTGTTGTTAACTAATACACATTTATTATATATATTACGTTTAATTAATAATAATATTTAGTAAAAGCATTAGCCTATAGTTAGACACTGTTGTCCATATATTCTGGTCTCAAATAATATTGTCAATTATGTTCATTGGATGTCACTATACTGTACTATAAATTTATTTATTACATAAATATCATACAATGTTATGTAATACTGTATACAATATAAAAGTAGTGCATTATATGACTGATGCAATGATTGCTTAATAGATGAAATAATTTATAAAATATTTTTGTTTTTTATTTATTATTTATTATAAAATGACATTAATTATTATTAATAAATATACCATGTAATAGCAATTATAATAAGTTAATATAATATCACTAAATTAAAATTACTTTATTAAAAAATTATCAAGTATGATATTTAAAGTTTTTAAAGGAAATGTTGATTATTATTATTATTTATTTTTACTTAACAAATTAACATTAATTTAACATGACATTTTTTCTTATTTATAAAACTTAATTATACTTTAAATTTATTATTATAATTTGCAGTACATTTATTAATAATTTCTATTAATAAGTCTTTTTTATTAGCTATAGTGTCTTAACATTTGGTGACGTATGTATGAATATACAGTAAGTTTTTAATTTTAAGATATTTTTCTGTTAATTTTTTATTGTCTAGTATTTTATTACTATAATTTCAATTTCTACATTTATACTGTATTAATAGCTATTAAAATTTCCCCCTATTAATTAACAATTTACTAAATTAATAAATTTTTATCAGTATAACATGTAACAAAAAATCATGTAATTATTTTTAATCAAATAGTTTTTATTTTTATAAAATAAAATTATAACAAATCATTTAAGAGTATACAATATTTTTAAATAATAATTTTAATTGGTTATTTTGATTTACTTATAACATAATAATTTTTCAATTATCTAGTAAAACTTTTTTTTAAACATTTTTTTTTATAAAAATATATATTATTTTAAACTATAATTTATTTACAGTAAAATACTTGATAATGGTGAAAGTTTTTAAATTATTAAAATGTAATGATTTGCTGAATATAATCTATTATAATGTATTTTTTCAATTTTAAAAATTATATTAAAAAACTCTGTTGAATCCATTACCTGTAAACCCATTTTCAACAAATTTATTAGTATTATAATAATAATACAGTAATAAAATAGCAATGTTTTTACAATCTTATTACAGTGAATATGAAATATATTACTATAATTGAAATTTTCGATTCAAATAATCAGATATTCTGTTCACATGATTATCGTATACTACAGTATATCGTATTAGTGTTGAGATATCATCGCAACAAACCATTGTTTGATAACTTATTTATATGTCTAATGACTTGATGTATAAATTGTGAACAAATAACACAATAGCTGTCACTTTTTGTTTGTTGTTCACAAAAGTTTTAGAATTTATATTTAACTAATTATTTACATAATTTTTTTATTAGTTTTAATTTATTTAATTCTCAATTGAATAAAATTTATGTCAAACAATCCGTGTGTTTTTGAAGAATTTTATGTCTATTTGTTTAATTCAATGGATGTTATTATATTTCATTAATATTTTTCTATATTAATAGCCTGAAATTACTACCTATAATCTATTATCTTAAATTTATATCAAATTTTCATAATAATATACAATAGTATTATAAACTATAATACTATTATTTATTGTTTGCTTCAAACATTATTAACAAATGATATTGCGTTAATTAATCCGATCTCCTATTATTGACTATTTGTTTAACAATCAAATAGATATAACTTTGTCCCTCATTTAGTCTATAAATTCAATTCAATTGTTTTCATCCATTTATTGTTGATATTTGATGAGAAAGCCAGTATTTGATTTGTGTATAAAAATTAGACATAATTTTTTAAATTATAGTATATATATATTTATATATAACATATATTTTGTATCATATATATAAATATACAGTACAAATTTAATGTACAATTTATTTATTTTTATCTATTTGTTTAAACTTGTTTATACAAAAACTTTAACATTAGTGTCAAAACATAGAAAATATAGACAATTTATGAGAAGACTATTTACAAAAGATGACCAAATGATTGGCAAAAGACGTGACTTTTTATGACATGAATGGCCATCACTGGCTGTCGATTCGGCCACCGAGTGATTGGATTGTCGGCTCAAATAGTTTTTATTATTCACGTATTTGTTGTTATGATTGTATATATCGCTATATTTTTGGTTATTATTTCTATTAAAACTTTGGTGTTTATTTGTAAGACTCTCTTTGATTGAAAATTCGTTTATTTCGATGGCTGTTCCATAGGAATGGTAGATAAGAATGAATAAAAGTGTTAATACACTATTAATACTCTATTAATACACACAACTGTTCAAATGATATGACATGACTGACCATAGAGTTTAATTGTGGCCTTTTGTTCGCCTAAAGCATTCTTAGCAAAACAATGATAGTCTCGAAGATCTGATTCCTGTAATTCATGTATTATTAGCCGTAAATGTCTTTTATATCCCCTCTCTTTGACTGTTATCTCGTATTTACTGTTTGTGCCAAATATAGCCGTACTTTCGTTGATCCAGTAGTTCACTGGTGGAGGGTATGCCTATTAAAAGTAAGAGTAATGTATTATTGAAAAAAATTATGGATAATTAAAATTATAATATGTTATAATGACACACCTCTATATGACAATCTATAGACACGAATTTGCCTAACGGTGCTCTGAATTCAATGAATTATCTTAATTAGTAAAATATTTTTTTTTGTTGTGTAAATTATGACAAATTGCATACCCGACTGTTTGACTTGGAAGCCATATTTGGGGTGCGACTATATTACCATGATAATTATTAAAATTATTATTAAAATAAATGTAAAACAATTAAATTTAATATGTGTTAAATGCATTACATTGGACATGTAGTAAAATCCTTTTGCTAACTGATGGCATAACACCTATTGATTCAAACAAAACAATTAAGTAAATTAAGTAATTTTTTTTATTTTTTACAATAAAAGTTAATGTATTAATACTTGTCTATACAGTATAACTATCATTATAAGATTGATTGCATTGGGAGGCATTTCAAATATATAAATGAATATATATATATATATATATATATATATATATATATATATTGTAGAAATATGATATATATTTTATTATATTTCTACCTAATAAATCATTATAGGTTTTGAATGAGTTATACAACATTACAATATTATAACTTTGGTAAAGAGTAGTATAATGTTTACATAAGTATAATATTTGTTATATGTTTATAAATAGTTTTATAAGATAGAGTACATACAGATATTTTTCAAAAATATTCATTTAAGTAAAATAAATTTAATATATGCTAAAAAATTTATTTGCAAAATGTTAATTTGGTTAACTTTTTTAAAAAAATGTTACACAAATTTCATATATTCATTCAAATAATATTTTAGTATTTATTTTAGATAAATATTCAAATTGATAATATAAGTGGATTTTTTTATACGGATTGCAAATCATAAATGAAAATTTTGCGCCAACTTAAGCAAAAAATAACATTTTATGTATGCTTTGTCATATGATTATGAGATTTGTATTTTTTTTTTAAAAAAAAAGCATACAAACAACTGTTGTTTCTTTATACTTAATAAATATATTTAATACATAAAACATATACAAAAAATATGTCATACCGTTAGAGGCAATACAAAGCCAGGCGCCAGAATGTACTCTTTAAATGACATCAAAATAAAAATAATAAATAATAATACATTATTATAATAACTTAAGTTAAGAAGTTTATCGACAATAATAAACGAGATGTTTATTAAAAACTTTTAACCATTTATTAAACAAATAAATGAATACCTCGTCACTCGTGTTATATTCAAATTTTCGCCTTCAGTTTTGTTTGCTTTTGAAATTTTAATCACAAAAAAATTAGTGAAATTAAAATTATTATGCATTATAATAAGTATTTTTATAGTCTATTTAATAAGTTTATAATTTTAATTAAATCATTTAAAAACATATCAATTATAAGATATAAACATTAAAATATACAAAAAAATAAAGTAATGCATGATTCAAAAGATTATGTTATATTAAAAAAAGATAAAAATATATATTATAAGATTAAATGGGAATATATTAAAATATATTATTAAAAGATAAAATATTTAAAATATTTACTAATATAACGCCTCCCCTGCCAGTCCCCTAAAGGTATGCGTTCCCCATCTTCTCGCCTCCACTTTAAAAAAATGATAAAAACATTGATATAATTGTGAAATTACTCCACAAAAACTATCAGTCATTTTACAGTGATTTCTGGCGGCGGATAACCTTTGGCTCGACATCTGAGCGAAACATCTGAACCTTCATTTACAACGACATCATTACTGGTTTCATTGATCAGTATGTCTGGCGGTACCAATACATCCAAATATCCGATTTGACTTTTCATAGGAACGGTATTTATTTGACACATATATCTAATAAAATGTATTAATTATTCATAAAATACATCAATTATGGTAATAATTAGTGACAGACACATACCCTCCGCGATCGGATTCCTGTGCAATGAATTGTGTGATTAAATAAATGTTTTAGTATTCAATGTTATAGTAACTATAGTATAGTTATTTAAAATTATAAGTACAATGTATATAACAGTATTTTATGTGACTATTAAGTCATAAATTAATTTTATTGTTTTTAATAATCGCATGATATATTGGTTTTGTCTATTATCATGTTATGGCTAAATGTAAATAACTTACTAGTGTTTTATTATGATTATTATTACAGGAGTGGTCCTAACAAGTTAATGGTATCAAACCAAACATAACAGTGTATAGTATAAACATAGCCTAACCAATAGTGTATATTATATATATAAGATTACCTGGACATTTTTGATAACCAAAATAAAATTACGATTATCATTATGATTGTCCAATAAATTTATCCGATAGTTGCGTGTAATCACGTGATGATGTATTGTTAAGATATCTTTTTCCTCGACCCTCAGCCACGCCGCCTAATCAAACAATTACTTATATTATTATCATTTTTAAAAATTTTATTTTATTAAAAATAAATTTTATATACAGTATATAGTTTATAAAATATATACACTATATATATATATATATATATATGAAAGATTATATTAGTCATACACGATATGAGCCCAAGTTATTGACAACACACGGCATTCTTGATTCTCTTCCAATGGGAACAGTTATGTTGGGTATGACATCACCAAACTCTGGCAGCTCTTCGCCATCAAATAAGTCTTCATCAATAAGAATAATAATTATATGAAAGCGAGTTATAAGAAAGTAATGTTACTGTTATTTATTAATATTTTATTTTCATAAAATTCATTAGAAAATTATTATGTATTTGAAAAAAAACAATTAGATATTTAACAACAATTAAAAACATTTAAATTCCAACTCATTTTTGTATCTCATTTATCATTAGAAGAATAATTTTACATATTTTTGATAATATAATGATAATAACTGAGAAAACATATTTAAAAGCTATTATAAAATATGGCTCTTATTATTAATCAAAGCTAATTACACACTTTTATATTATGTGTTGCTATTATAATATACATTATTATTAATATTATAGTTCAGTAGTTATGGAGTTTTGAATTGCTAACAAAAATCAAACTATTAGTGCAATACTTTCCATATCCAAAGTGACCCTCACATCCCACTACTACTACTACTACTACTATAATGATATAATCATTTCTATATTTTACTATAATAATGAACAGCTGTATAACCTCAAGCAATGGTATGGACAGAGCACTGGTAGTACAATAATTTGAGGACTGGAGTGAATTGAAATTTGTAATAATCATTAGTTTATAGCATAATTGAGTTGTATTATAGTTTTTGTATTTTTATAGTTTTTATTTATAACAAAACCAATTCTGGTCACGTGTTGGCAACTATTGCTTTATTAGTGTATATAAATTTTTGTGTTATATTATTAAAAAAGCAATTCATATCTATTTATAAGATATATTATGCAAAATGCAAAATAGTTTAGAGAGTTGACTCACACCTTCAATATATCATAAATAGAGTCAACATTACATTACATTTAAATTTTTTAGTTTATTTTTATTCACAAACATATTTGAGTCTATAAATGGTTTATTTATATTGTAGTGTTTTTTGTGTATATAATGTGTCAATAATTTATTGATAGATAATATTTATAATACTGGTAGCTATTCCTATATATTACATTACATTATTGTGTATACATTTATTATACTCAAAATGCATTATACTTAGTGTTGGCAAAAAAGAGAAATTTATAAAATAATAGAGAAATTTCTAGAAAGTTTCTAAAAGAAATTTCTATTTATGGGATCCCCATGGTTAATTTTGTTTTCTCGATATTTGTTATCTTTAACATTGTTTTTATAAGTAATATTTAAATATTAGTATCAGTATTTTAATTATTAATTAAAGTAAAAAAATTATTTATTTAATTATATTAAACTATGATATAATAAAATGGTGAATAAAATTTTACAAAACTGATTATTATTAAATAATTATAATTATTTATATAGGTATCCCATTTGTATAATATAGTATTATACAGTAATCTACATTATATAGTATAATATTATATGTATAGTATTATATGTCTCATTAATATATTTATAGTTTTACAATATCTATAGATATGGGGATCCCATAGTATAACAAAAAAGTTAAATTTCTATAGAAATTTATTCCTGAGAAACTTTCTAGAAACTTTCTCAGGAAATTTATTAGAAACTTTCTATTTGCCCATCTCTAATTATACTAAAGATCTAACAAATAATTTTTTAAAAAGTTTACATGTATTATCTGATCTCAAGCATTTCAATATAAAATTTTAATAATTAACTATGAATAAAGCTTGGTGATATTTTTGGATAAAAATTATATCCGATTTGCTATTGTTTTGAAATAATTATTGTAATTGTATGTACTATATATAAATTATCTTGATCATATATATTGATCATTTACATTTTACTAATTATCTTTAAAATTTTAAAATTATTTACTATATTTTAGATATAACCATTGTATTTAAGTTATTAATACTTATGTTATTTAATAAAATCAAAATAGCTTTAGAAAAATTTTAAACAAGATTTTGAATATAAAATATAACAATAATATAACAATATATTTAATTGTAGACTATAAACTTATATACCTCTATATTATATATATATATTATTTATTAAAATAGTTCATTTTGGTGTTAATACCAATTTAAATAAAAAGATTAATAAATGTCATAAATAATATTAGATGAAAGTGGATAGTGTTGTGATTTGAATGTCGGTGTCGATCAAAATTTGGGATCAAATTAGTGATGAATCGCTTGAATGAAGAGTTAGTCGTGTATTTCATTAGTCTATCAGACATCAGATAAACACGTTTCACGAGTACGTGATTATAGCAGACTTTGATTGAGTTATGCAACCAAATAGTTGATACTTTAGTTATATTTTCAATAATACACGATTACAACAAATATCTTCAATCAAATATAATAATATGTGCTTTATATTTATATAACTAAATAAAATATATATATTTATATATAACTTTTAATAAATGAAGTACTGTAAATATATATATATATATTACAATATCATTGTATATCTATTTTAGTATTTCTAAAAAAAATATTTATTATATCCAATAATAAAATTAACTTAATACAGCTATAGTATTTTTAATTTTATAAATATTGAAAGTATTTTCATTAAAGTACTAATTATGTGAATCAAAATATATACAAAGTTTATAAATATATTAGAGTTAACAACAAAATAATGAGAGAATCAATAATAAGGTTATAGTACTAAAAATAGTTATATCACTCTCTCTATGCTTTATTTCATCAAAAATAAGGTTTGCTTGACTTTGATCTGTCATTAATTGTTATATGTTTATAGGTATAAGGTTTTTGTATATAATTTTATTTTAATTTGAAAACATAAATAAATAATTATTCTGTCAATAATAATTGCTGCAAAACATGCTAAACAGTTTTCTGCACATTAATTAATAAGTAATGTTTTAATTTTTTACTTTTATTAGGAATTTTTAGACATAATATTGATTTTATGTATAAGAGTATCAAAACAATTTCAAACATTTGTATATTCAGGTCATTATTGTATTAAAGAATATTCATTTAAAATAATTTAATAATTGAAATTAAATTTTTTTGTTATCTCTAGTGTGTGCTTATAAAAGCATTTCTTTAAAGTTTTTAATAAAATTTTCAAAATACCTTTAATGCAATATTACTGTTATAATGATTTTAAAATGTATTGAATTAGTTGATATAAAATTAGCATTTTTGTTTATGCTATACAAAAGCACTATATATTTTTATAGTGTATTTTGCTTTATATTTGTAAACATATTGAAGACATATTTGAAACATAATAATTAAATTGTGTTACAACCTAAACTATTTAATAAAAAGTTACAAAAATATTTAAAATTTGATAACTCATAAATATAATAATAATATATTTATATACAAAAATATTATATAATAATTATTACTTTATTTACATACGACTGAATAAATGTAATTAAAAAATGAATATCTAATATAATATAATTATAGACGTATGTAAAGTCTACATTATATACGTATATATTATATATGTCTTGTTTTTATTAGATTTGAAATCTATTGAGAGACTAAACCATACTAGAAGTGAATGCACGCAATAATTTCATTACAACATCCCGTAAATTATTTTGTTTATTAATCATACAATCAATAGCTTAATAAAAATAAAGCAAGAATTTCAAGACAAAAATCTATAGATTTGACGCTAAAAATATTAAGTATTTTTATTGGATTAATATTTAATTAACTATTTTATTTAGAGCTATAAATTAAGTATAAAATTAAATCAACAAAAAAAATAACATCAAACGATTCGTTAATATTAGAAAATTGGGATCAAATCATTTATAACTAACTAGACTTAAAACACTTTTAATTATTTGAAAACAATAAATCAAATATCTTATAATACATACCATACTATGTTTATATAAAGTTGTTTCTCGTTTGACTAAACTATTAACAGTATATTCTGGGTTTCAAACAAATGTAGTAAATTCTGTTACATATATATAGTAAACCTTTATTTATTGTTTATTGAATTAAGTTTTGAAGCATTCAATGGCATTGGTTATGGTCTGAGACTATCATTCATTACAGTTGAGTGAACACTAAAAAAGTATTTTCGTTTTTATTTTGGTTTTTATCTGATAAATAAAGTTTGGATAAGTTTTTCATATACAATACACTATAATACCGCAATATAATTATTTATATATATAGTAAATTGATGAAAATCTATTAATTAATTAATGAAGTGACAATTAGAATATTATTTGTATCGACTATCAAATATTAAATTTAAATAAGCAAAATAATAATATTAAAACTTAAAATACGATACTGTATTTTATAATAATAATAAAATGATGTAAGCAATATTTAAAATTGTTTGCCTTATAATGTCTATAATATTATTTATAAATTAAAAAAATTATATACAGTAGTAGCACATAAAAAAATGATATAATAATATTAAGCATATACTGTATGTAAAATATAAAGTTTTTTATGATATGGTATGCAATCAATTTAGCCGTACATTGAATCTAACGTAATCTACAATAGAGTCTAATCCATGTAAACCTTTTATGTTAGTATAACAACAATATTATTACTATGGGTTTAATTTGTAAAAAAGCGTAAGATATAAATAAACAATATATATAGTATTATATACAGTATATAACAAATAAAACTGTACCAATTGTTGTTTCCTTAAAAAATTGCTAACAAATTACTTGTATTTTTTCCATTAATTTTATGTATTTTACTAAAATTTAGATATTTAACATTTGCTTACTAAATAAAATTTATTATATTTTCACTGTTTTACTATAGCATGCAAAAAAGTAAGCTAAACTTGTCTGGCTTATTTTTTTGGTGAAAATTTCTCTAAAATAACTTTTTCTTATTTAATTACAATTTACAAACGCTAAATAATCTGTTATATATACCGTATTATATGATATATAAAATACTGAATCTATTTTATAAAATATGTTTGACTATACATTATGACCATAGATATGGATGCAAATAATAAAGATATTATTAGCTATTGTGCAATACATTCACGGCTTAATCCAAATTACTTCAACCAACAGTTCAATAAATTTATAATTTTTTATAAACTTTGTGTCTATTATATAAAAGGCTTATTTACTTTAAATTATTGATTAAATAGACATTAAATCCTCTTAGCATAGAAACTTTATATAGAGTTATAGCAAATCTACTATAATATAATATATTGCTTTACAGTATGTGTGATACAGTATATTAAAACAGTATCGCATATACTGTACATTTTATTTATTGTATATATTTCTATATAGATAATAATAATAATAGTAATAATAATAATAATAACATTTTGCTAAATCCATTGAGATTTTAGTATTTGTATTTCAAACACGTACTGATGAAACAATTAATGAAAATCGACTAAAATTTTATATTCAAATATTTAGAATTTTAATATCAAATATATGAGTAAATTAATGCAAATATCAATATATATATATATATATAAATACAGTATAGTATAATATATATTGTATAGAATATTCTGCTTTAAACAAATTTGTATCGTGTGTTTGCAGATAAAGTTAAACACATGACTATTAAATCTAATTAAAATGTATGTAAAGTTTTTACAAATATTTTATTAAGTTTTTCATTGCGTTTATTATAATATACTGTATATGTAGTCGTTGTTATTCAAAAACATTAATGTTAATTAGACTAAAAAACTTAATCAATTTATTACACTTTTTAATTGACATTATCTTTAATGTTAACTAATATACTGTATAGACAATAATTTAACAATTAATTGTAAGCTTATTTAACTAATATGTTTGATAAATGTCTTCAATAGTTTATAAAAAGAAAGTTATTTTTCCTATTTTATTGTCATTAATGTCATTAAAAATTATATTTTTAATAGAAACAATAAAAAATATATAGTTTGCTTACTATTAACAAAAATAATCGTATATATTGTAGACAGTATTTATATAATTGGATAATAATATAATGTTATTAAACGTGTAATGGTTTGTCATCTAATTAGACTTTTTAAATACAGAGACTCTACAATATTATCCGAAAAATATGTTTAACAAAAAGAAATTAAACCAATAAAAGCTAATTAACTTTATATCTACAATAAGAAAATCTGCAAACAAGTAAACAATGGTTAAAGTGCAGACTTTTATATAACACACACATATATTGTATAATTTATATAAAATATAACAAAAACATGTTTTAACTATATATTAATTTAAATAACAAATTAGTATAAAAATCAAATTATTAATTTGCATTTTTTTGCTATATCTAGTAAATTACTTTAATATTTTTAGAAATCTTATATATCATATATATCCATACATTTCAGATATATTAGCTATTGATTTGGTACAAAATTAATGGAGACTATAAATGACTATATTAATCATTCGATATGTATTAATATATATATATACTATATATCAGGGTTGCGATCTGGAGGGGAGTTATCCCCCCTTAACCGGGGAATTAAGGCGAGTTATTCCCAAAGATTTTGGAAATTTTACTCCTCAAAATTTTTCAGAAATTATAAAAATTTAGTTAAAATCAATTTAAATATAACATTAATTTATTAAAAATATATAACTAAGATATTAAAAGTGAACTATATATTCATAAAATAATTATTTTATTGGTAGAATATTATTTTAAGATAGTCACAATATAATTTATTATGTTTATTAATGTTTTTCAGATTAAAAACTAATTTTTTTTTATAAATTTAATGTTAATTAATTTTTATTATTTATATTTTATTAAAAATATTTAACTTAAAAATTAAAAATGAACTATTTGTTTACAAATAATAATTATTTTTATTTAAAGTAAACATAATAATGAAAATACTAGATTAATAAATGTACTTATTAATTAATTCTAAATTTATTATTATTAATGCAAAACTATTTTTTATTTTTAAAATTTAAGTTAAGATAAATTTATATATCTGTAGAAAATAAGGGATTTATTGGGAATATTTTTCTATTTTCCTGGGAATTTCTTCATGATCATTTTATTTTTAAGTTTTCAAAGATTGCAGTTTAAAAATACAATTAAAGTCGACACTACACTCAGCACCCCCCCCCCAGATTTATCAATTTTTTCAAGTAACCCTCCAACCCATTACCCCCTTAGACCAAAAAAACTATGCAATCCTAATATACAGTATATCATCTCAATTCATATTATGTTATATTTGTAATAAGGATTTTATTAGCCTTTTCTGGTGACATTCAACTGGCAATTTGGATAAACAAAATTGGTTTCAATTAATGAAAAAAACAAAACAAAAAGTAATCGCAATTTTTAGTATTAATTAAATATAGCAAAAGTTTATATAAATAAAACTAAAGGTAACGATTTGGCAATAAATGCTACAAAAAATATAAAAATTGGTAGCAATTGAGTAAATTGAAGGACAATTAGAAATATAGCGAAACAAATTGCTAACGAAACAAAACTAAGAAAAAAATTGCAAGTAATGTACTGTATTATATAATCAGTTAGTTTCAATGGATATGGAGTTTTGGGACTTACGGGTTCATTGATGGGCACAGGGGTTAGTATTGTACGGCAACAACTGTTTAAATTTTATTTGATTAATAATTTTTTCAAAATTATAAAAAAGTAATAAGTTTTAAAATTATTCGCTATTTATATTATTTTGTTTATATTGAAATACATATTTATTTAATTATAATTATTAGTTTTAAAAGACATACATAAGCCCACCCCCTCCCCCACCCTTCGTCGTGAGCACTGAGGATATGTTTTGTATAATATAGTTAACAAATGTATTGAGTGGTGAGTCAACGTATTGCTAACCAAAATCGTTTAGTCGGCTGACAAATGAGTCTTTTAATGGCACAGAGAGGTGACGGTTGTAATAGAGTGAGAGTTAGGCAGTCAGTGGTCAATATTGTTGACCATATGTGCTCTTATCATATAAATGTATGACTTTTTCATTATAAACTGAGTCACCATTAATACTGAAGAAAGAAAGAAATGAATGAATGAATGAATGAAGAGAAAGAGAGAGAGAGAGAGAGAGAGAGAGAGAGAGAGAGAGTCACTAATTTTAATGGACTTTCCTTATGAGCTAATGTTCCAAATATTCAGTTTATATAAAGAGCTCAAGAGATTTCATCTAAAACTTAGATAATATAATTTATCAATAAATACAATATATCCTAAATGTCGATATAATAATTGAAAATTAAATATTTATAATATATAATCAGTTATTTAATAATTTATGTACAAGTATTTAGATTTTATTATAAAAAAGATAATTTGTTGTTTTTGCTTTTTTCAAATCAATAATACAAATATACAGTAATGTATATTAAGAATTAAAAAAGATTTGTTTTTAAAGTCATAAAATGACAAAAATAGACGAGTGATTAATTAAAGAGTTAATTAACATACAAATTAAGGACACCTGAAATTGTAAGATCCAATAAAATTTATATTGTAATTGCTATGGACTACCAAATGTTAAGACAATTAAGTGGGAATTAAGTGCAAACAAAGATATATACAGTTTATATATTAAGACATAGTTTTGTTTTGTTTTTTGTATGTTTTCACAGCAATGAGTGATAGGTAATGGAAAAAGTAAGCCAACAAAAAATATAAGCAAATAATATATTACATAAACAGTTGACTTTTCATTGAGACTCTCTCTCTCTCTTTCTCTCATTCATTCACTCACTCACTCTCTGTCCACTAGTTTTTGATGTACTCTTGCAATCAGATTAACAGTTATATAAACATAAAGCTTGAGGTGACATTTAGACTAATGTTACTATAAATGCATGAAATAACCATTTTTAATGCATAAAATGTCATTTCATAACAAATACAAACAAATATATAGAGAAGAGATAGAGAGAGAGAGAGAGAGAGAGAGAGAGAGAGAGAGAGAGAGAGAGAGAGAGAAAGAGAGATTATTTATGACATATTTCTCTGCCAAATAAACGATGCTTTAATGGTTTGCCAGAATATTATGTATTTGTATGATATTATATATGATTTTATAAATTAAGAGTTTTTTTATTTGCAATAATTTTAATAATTAATGACACTTTTAAAGCTTCAAAGCAATTTTTAAGATTCAAATTTATAACAAATATCATATTATTTATTTACCATATTATCTATATGTATAATAAACAGAATTCTGATATACTGTATATAAATTTTTTGTTTATATATATATATTGATGTCAATTAGTAAAATAAAACATTTAAAGTTAAATTTATTTTTTATATAAAAATAAAACTTAAATAATTTAGTCGCTAAATAAAATATGGAAAAATATTAAATAAGTTAATTTTGAAGCCTTAATAAAAAACTAGCAAATATTACTATTGAGAATAATTTTAAAAAACATTGCCATCATATTTAATAAACATTGATATGGTTTAAATATAAACTTATTATAGAATGATTTATATTTAGCAATAAAAATCATCCTAATAAGTTTATATTTAAACCATATTTTTTATCAAATTTATACAACAATAAAATAAAATATCAGAAATATATTTTATTTTTTGTTAAAAGAGTAGTTTCTACGATCATATTTTATTTACTCTGTGTATGTGTATATTGTTGTCATTATATAATTTGTTAACATTTGAAAAATCCTTTTCCTTAATACACCAGTCATTCATTTAGTCGATAACATAGAGGAGAGAGAGAAAGAAAGAAAGAAAGAGAGAGAGAGAGAGAGCAGAGACAGTATTGCAGTGCAATGTATTCAAAGCAATCTATTGTGTCAACAAATGGTCCGCTTTTGTGGTATATTATTGGTATCATTACTGTAGTGGATATTTGTGTGCACTAAAAGAGTCCACAAATTTGTTAAATTAAAATACAGTCGTATCTCTATCTCTCTCTTTCTCCTATATATAATAATATAAGTATATAAACCCATATCTTATGATATAAAAAGTTTGCGTGACTTTAGACTCGAGATATGAACTCTCTATCCAGTGGTTTGATCTTCAAGTCTCTCTCTCTCTCTCTCTCTCTCTCTCTCTCTTTATGCCGAAAAGTATATATAAATTTATAAGTATAAATATTATACATTATATATAAGTGTCAGATATTCAAGCATTTAGAGTATTGCACGCTTACTTATATATAAATATAATATGTAACATAAGGTATGGTATTAGCTAACATTGCAAAGTCCTATCAAAAATATGTTTTTCTATTTATTATTATGTTGTCTTATATTTTTGTTTTTGTTCACATGAATTACTACAATATTAAAAAAAAGAAAAGACAACTTTTATAAATACATTATTTTTGATTGTTTATATTCAATAGTGTATTATATCTGTTAAACCATTTTCAGTGACCTGTTTTCGTTTTGGACCATAATTTTGGTTCCCATTCAATATCGAACTGATCGATAAAATTATGATAAATGTTTTTATACTTAATATTTTTACTCTTTTTGTACTAAATAAATCTTTCTATTTTTAATATATTTATTATATTAGAGCTAAAAATAAAGCTAAAAAATATTGTTTGACTTACTATACCTATATAATTAAAAAAAACATGGTTATTATATTTTATTGAATCAAATTAAATATTCATTGCATTAGATATTATTATATCCAAAATATACAGAATATCTAACGCTATAAGTAAATCACGAAATTTAAGGCAGATTTAGAGCTAATATTACTATAATATTATATATTATATATAAGAGTCTCATTTAATAATAAATACAATTTTTTGATGCAAGTATTAAAAGCATGATATTTTCATAATATACAGAATATTCTGTGTATTCATAGCGTGAAACAAATCATAGCTAATATAATAGATAGTATATATTTTTAGTATAAATATTTGAATGAACAAAAAAATTAAACACATTTTTTTAATTTAATTCAATTACATGTCACACAATATTCTATATCAAGTGTTTATTTAAACCACGAAATAAATAAAACATTTATTTCAAACGATATTAAGATATAAGATATTATAATTTTTTAATAAATAAAAAATTGTTTTAAAAAATAATTGGATCAATATTTGAATTTATATATTTTTGTTTGTTTGTGTTAAATATTAAAAACCTTGTATTTTATTAAAGATTGATTCTAAAATAAACTCAAAACTAATTGGCGATTATATTATAGTTTATAGTTTAGATTCTTTTAACTTATTATTATTATTAAAGATAACAAATTCAGGAAAAATCATAAGTAAGAATAGTTAAGCTCATGATTTGAGACAAACATAAAATTTTTGTCTAATTTAAACTATGTTGCAGTCATGTAATTGTATAAGAAATGCATGCAATTTAGTTATAGTTGTGAATTGAGCTCCACTTCCTTGAGATAAGTCATAATAGATCGGGACTCAGGAAAACACTGTCCGTAATAATTATGGTTTGGATGTTATCAAAGATTATGTTTTAGATAATATATATATATATATAACCTTATATATACCAATTGATCATATGTTAATATATCAGTGAATGACCGATCAATACTATACAACTAATTCATAGTTTTAGTTAGGACTTCATGTCTAATAAGATATGTCCGCATTTGTTGACAATCGGAGCGTCTCATCACTTGTATATCGGATACAAACATATAAATGACAAATATTTTCACCCAAAATGAATTACATTTAATACTATCATATATTTTTATATTATAGTATACATGTATACAATATATGTATACAATATACTCATTTATATATAGGTATAAAAAATGTGCTCAGAATTTAATTATTTTGCTAAACATTCATAAGTTTTAATTAAATTTTTATTTCAGTCGAAAAATCTGTTGAATCAATCATTTATAAAATGTTTTAATAATATAGTAGTAGTTTACTGATTGACTGTTTTCAGTATATACTGTATATTATACAGTATATATGACATAAGCGTCAAAAATGCTATCAATAAAAAGGTTATGTTATGTCGATATATCATTAGTTTTTGGTAGTAAAAGAAGTGGTCAACCATTAGAAAAGTGTTGAACACACAGCTTGTGATCAATGAATTGTTGCTCACAAATGCCTAATACATATGACATCCCATTGAGCTATGCTTTAATGAACTCATATATATAGTACTGTATTGTATATTACATACAGTTTAAGCCGATCTGACATTGGTTGCAGTGGCCGGTCGTGCCATTGGGTTATACCCATTAAATTGTGTATAGAATATTTATAGCTAAATATTTTGATGACAAATCAAGTATATGATGGCATTCATTGGTGTCGGGATGTCATGACAATTGTATGTTAAGATTGATTGTTATGCTTAAAATTCAATCTCAAGCCATATGTATATATAGACAGACTTTCCAAAAAATTATTGATATCTATAAAGGCATACAACAAGCTATAGCCAGAAGCAATTAAGGCATACCTAATGGATGTACGATATAAAAGATATGTAAGAGAGAAGTGTATAGTGTAGTGAAAGTATAAAAAATTGATAACAAAAATAGATGTAAAAGTGTATACTATATGTCATATGAAGTGCTGATTTTAGCACTACATCTAAGGTCTGATTGCGTGTTGAAACCTGAATACACCCCGACTTTGATTGCAATCCACACCCAATCAAACACAACATCATTGAAGAAAACGGTCTACACTTTGACTACAAATTGCTTTTTTGTTTGATTCTCTCTCTAATATAAGTTAAAAAAAAGAAATTTTGTTTTGTATCCAAAATGATGTTTAATTATATTTTGGGAATTAATTTTATAATCCATTAATCATAAGTGAAAAACACTGATATTAGTTATGCATAATTCAAATGTTGGCTAAATATAATCATAATAATAAAACACTTAACTTTTGTTTGATTTGGGGATCACTTTCACTATAATTTTGAATAATTTTTCTATTGCACAATAATAAATTTTTATTTAGCAATACTAATGATAACACCTAAAAATAATAGACACTAAAAATTGATAGAATAAGCAGTAAATGTTAAGTATTTTAATTATACGGTATATTGATTAAGTGATAAATGAGATAAATATATTGTATATAAATATTGATAATTTAAATTATTATTATTATTTTTTAATTCAACATCATTTTGTAATATTTATAATTCACTTTAATCAAATAATTTATCTTAAAATGTAACAATTGAGTTCAATTATTTTTTATAAACTATTTTTTAATGTACAAATTCATTAAAACTGTATTTTAATTTAAATTTAATTTAGAATATGAATTAATAAATAATAACAATAATAATAATAAAAATAATAAAATTATATCGATGTGTTAGCAATTGAATGTGTTATAAGTTATAACTAAACTTTACTTGATTTTGTATGACTACGTGAAGCAGTAATAACGATATCTAATATAACTATTTCATTGACTCCAATAATAATAATAATATAAATAATAATTTAGTTGAAGAACTTGTGTTTCTATAGTATATATATATATATATCAGAAATATAATGTATATAATCTAAGATAAACATTCGCTACTAATTTGTAATAACAGTATAATAAACTCAGAATAAATATATAACTAAAATATATATATATATATATATATATATATATATAATTAATATTTAAATGTAAAATTTGAATATTACAAGCTCATAATATAATATATTATCTAAAATAAAAATTTAGTTTAACATTTTATCTACAAAATATAATTATTGTTATAAACTACAGTAATATGAATGGTATCAATTTTTAACTTAATCAATAATATCCATAAAATCTATTCAAAAACTTCAATTTGATTAAATGTAAAAACTTTTATAATGATATCCATATTATGATCCAGAGATGAATAAAAATATAAAGTTAAACTCATTTATTACAATTATATGTATACTATATATAAATTATACTGTAAGTTATATATCACTATAAATGCCAAATATTAAAATATTTTTTAAACACATTTTCTCATTCAATCCAAAGTACTGTATAGTTGATTATGGATTTGATTTGAAAAGATTTTATACATTGAATTAATATTATTAAACTTGTAATAAATAACTTATATATTTCTATTTTAAAATTCTATATATTTTTTAATTTCGTTAAAAACTAATAACAAAAACATCTTTTTTCAATTAGCAAAAATATAAAAATATATTATTTATGCCGAAATATAAGCAAATCAGCATAATATTAATAAATACAGATTTATAACAAATTAATTTAAAAGAGACATTAAATGAGCTAAAATAAATTTTGTAATAACTTTAATAAGATTAATAAAAATAAGTTAAATATGCTTTTATACTATATATAAATTTTAATTTAAATATTTTAAAAATTACAAATTATAAAATAATGCTAACTAACAGCTGTCATCAAATTTTTATACATTACATTATACAATAGTAGGTACTGTATAATGTTTTCAATATTTGATAATATTTTTTATTTTTATAAATATTTATTTTTTTATTTTAGTTTATTCTTAAACTAATCATAATATTTTATAAATTAAACTATAATCTTTTATAAGAAAATTTAATAGAAACAAACATAAAACATATTATAAAGAAATAAAAACTTTAAATAATGATAAATTAATTTTAATTTACATTAATTAACATAAATTATTATTACTTAATATATTCAGGTTATATATATATATATTTATTTATTTATAACTTAACATTTTGTCTTCAGTTCTCTCTCTCTTTCTTTCTTTCTCTCGTCTCTGGTCTCATGAGATATTCCTCTTAAGACAAAATTTTTAGCCAATTTTAAAAAGTGATGAAAACTAAATCTAATTATAAATTATATACTAGAAAAAGATATGGATTTATAAAAATACAATTTTGAATAATAAATTCAATGCAATCCTATTTTTAGACCAAAATTAACAAAAATTATAATAACAATAAAAACAACTTACGGTAATATAAAAATATGAATCGGATTAGATTTTAAATATAAGTATATAATAAAATGTTTTTTTTTGTAAAGTAAATTTAAGAAAAAACTTTTAAAAACTAATATAAATTTATTCTAAATTAAAAATTATAAATCTTATGTGTAATTTAATAGTAAATTGGACAAAACTATATTGATTTTATTTCTAACAATTTTTATTAAAAAAAGTCTGTCATATGTGACTAATAATGAATTTTTATGTCCGAAATATCAGTTCCCATACAAGTGCTCATTGTATTTGGTTATATAATGTGTGTGGACGTGATCCTCGTGTTGACTAATATTTAGACTACAGAAACAATAAAACAAAACAAAAAATAAATTCATTTGGGAGACAACCTATCGATGTGTTATAATAATGTGTAATACAAATACCCCATACAATAGTCACTAAACCGAAAACATAAATATTTTTTTAAAAGGCGACAAAACAAACTAAAAACTTATTTTTCACTTTTTTATTACATAATATTATTGATAGTAAAGAGAAAGTGGATATATTAAGTAAAGTTATATATTTTCTGAGGGCCTGAAAATTGATGCTCAGGAGAGATATAAAAAATATTAACAACAACAACAACAACAACAACAAAATAAATCATACACTTAACACATTTACACAACTTTTATTCAAGTATTTTGTTTGTTATTTAGTTTTTGGCGATATTTCCAGAAATTTTGTTTTTAGAAAAATCTATTGTAATTCTTTGCCATTCAAAACCAAATATTAAGAGACAAACTAAATGTGAAGTAAACCACAGAATAACAACAAAATGTAATGTTATATCTAAACTGTTTCTTTAAATTTCACTTTATTTTTGTCTTTTCTTTTTGTAAAACATATATAAGACTTATTTTTTTATTTCTGTTATTTTCTTAGTTTTATTATTATATTACTGTTCAGCATATGTAACACATACTGTATATACAGTATATAAGGAATCTATCTATAGATTTTATGAAACATATACAGTATATATTATATATATATATATATATATATATTTCGTGATATGATTGATCTTTTGGAGTCAATTTTTAATAGAAAAATAAAATGAATTGCATTTTTGTTCAACAAAATCTGATACCATTATATTAATTCAAATGGTAGATATCTATACTACAATATAACTAATATAATAATAAAAAAAATTATAGTCCATAAATACACTACATATTGTTATTTTATGAACAATACAACCATTGAATAGAATTGCAAATTTGTTAACCTGTACTTAGGAAACCAATAAACTTATATAATATAATAATATTAATAATAATAATAATAATATACTATTATTAGTAAAATATCATATTATGTTTTATATTATGATGAAATATTGTGGCGATTATACGACATTAAAACATTTAATAAATATTATTATGACATTTGTTAAGTCAATAAAAATAAAATTTGTAGAATATTTTTGAGAAAATAAATTTTAATATTTGAGTAGAAAACAAATAATTTAATTTAAATTATGAGCAAATAGTCTCTTTAATGTGTAATTTAAAGTTAGCTTAAAGTTTTACAATATGTAAACTCTATTTAAATAATATTAAAAATATCTGTCATCGAAAACTTTTGTCAGCAAATAATTATGATTTAAATGGTATTTACATTTGCTTTAAAAGCAAATAATTGAATAAAATTTATTACTGAAATATTCTTTCAAAGAAATAAATTAAATAAACTGTTATTATTGAAAATTCCTAAATTCCGTATTTTTTAAAAATTAGTTATAAAAATATATGAAATTAATACATACCGTCTTCAATACAGCCAAACGATGGAAATAAAAGTAATACAATCAGTGGTTTGATTGATATCTTCATTATCAATGACTCAAATTAGTTATGACTTAATAGATATTGTCAGTTATAAAACCAACAATAAAATAGTTTTTTTATTAACAATAGAAAAAATCTAAACTATTATAAATAATTTGAAGACTAGTCTCCATATAATGACTTAAATTGTGTGACTTGTATTTTCAGCAAAATTTCAATCATAATTTATTTATATATATAATTGATTACAATTACAATCGCATAGTATATACCGGATATGAAAACACAATTATATACAAAGTTTGCAATTGATTTTCAAGTGATGCTTATGAGTGACTCTTGCATTGTGTGTCACTATTGAGAATCGCGTGTAAAGTGTTTGCAATTCTCATATCTCATGTGTAGTAATATATAGTATATTATAGTTAAACAAACATTCATTGAATGCAAACACAAGTGATATCTGGCGTTAACTTATAAATTGTATTCATTATTATATTTTTTTTCATTATGTTATATGATATCATATTATAACTACAGTATTGAATTTTAATGAAATGTAAAAATAAATGAAAATGAAAGAAATTGAATATAACATCATAATTATTAATTAATAAACACTACAAAATCTGTGTAAATCATATTTTACATAAAAATAACAATTTATTAGTTGATTGTATATATGAGTTAATGTTAATGTCTATAAAATGTTAATTATTTAATAATACAGATGCAAATAATTTTTAAAAACATTTATTCAATAAAATTTAGTAAAAGAATTATATTTTAAATCATTAAAGTAATACTTTTGCAATATTGTTATAATATTTTTTTTATCTAAAAACTATATAAAATATTTATTCATTTTGAAAATTAATTTTAATTTTGAAATATTTATCACTCTTTATATAAATTTCTATATAATATAAATAAAGTATAAGATATCGATTTTTTCATTCTATAATTTATATAAATTAAAGACAAATCTTAATCATAAACTAAATCTTAAATTTTAAACTTTTTTTATCAGTAATGATATGTTTGTCTAATTTTTTACATAAAACAGTAAACTATAAAATTATAGGTCAATGTTTGCTATAAATGTCAATAGAGTGCAGTACTCAATGCATTAAATTATATTATACTGTAATTTTTAAACATCGATACAATTTATTAATAATCATTTAAAAAAAATATTATAGCATATTGTACTAACAATGTAAGTACTAGGGTTGGAAAAATACAAAGTTTTTAATTTTGACTTTGAATATAATAGAATGTATTGCTTGTATTATATAATTTTGTTGAACTAATGCATACAATGTTTAAAAATTTATATAAAATATTTAATTATTAATAGAATATAATTATTAAAAAACTTATTATCGATATAATAAGCATAACATAATGTTTTCTAAGAATAAAAATAACATAAAATGAAAAAATATCAAATCTATTATAAATATTGTTATTATTTTTTGCTTGTTTTAGTTTTTGATATTAGGTGTCGCTATTTATAAAATGTATGACATATTTATTCAAGTATTATATGCTTTGCATTATACAAACATTTTGTCTTAGCCAACCCTACTAAGCACTTTATGTTTATAATTTAGTTAATCTTAATCATTAGTTTTAGTAAAAAATATATTTTTTATTTAATTTTTAAACTTAGTAAATAAAATAAATTAATTAGTAAATTAGTAAAATTATTAAAAACCCCGTTTTTATTTAGCTTTAACTTAAGATAATGGATTGTAATAAATATTATTTATTGATATATTTTGAAATATTTTTTAACTTTAAAAACTTTTATGTATACAAAATATAAAATTCTGTTTTTAGTTTAAAATATATTTATTATACAGTAGTATCAAGTTTTGACAGTTTTCATATTAATATTATTGTCATAAAATTGAAAACTTGACACATATTTCAATATGAGTTAAAATAATTATATGAAAAATACAAACATTTGACTATTTAATAAATCAAAATATGTTTTATTTAAATAGTATAGCATAACAAATGTATATTTTAAAAATTACACAAAACATTTTCTGTGAATATATTTTTGATTTCTTTTAAAGTAATAAACATAAATTTACTTAACACATCACATAATACTGTAAATTATAACTGTAATATATTTTATATAACTTATAAAAATGCAACAATTTAGTATAGCATATATTGTATATAAAAGTGGTATAAAAATTAAATTTAATATGGACACAAAAAAAATAATGCACAACATGTTTACAATATTTTACAATTTATACCAATATTTAACACTGTATTTTATAAAGTATATACTGTATAACAATACACATATAGTTAATGTGTTTGTAATATCTGGTCACTTATGTTCAATTGTGATTTGAGTCCATCTAAGTTTGTCTTTTAGATATTGATTTGATGTAATGTTAGTATATATATATATATATATATATATATATATATATACTGTATATACTGTTTATATACAGTATAGTGTATGACATACGAGACTACACCTCAAGCTATATTCAAGTCTATAACTAATATCACATTTTAATGGATCACAAGTTCTCACTGACATATCATTTGTCACTTTGGCTTAAAATAAGTTTTTGTCATTTTATTTGAAGATCTCTCACTTAGCTATTGTTGTTGTTGTGTCCGAATATTTTTCGGCAAAAATTTATTGTTATTATTATTTATAGTTATGTCTGTACCAAAAAAATATGGGAATACTGTACAGTAGATTATTATATAGAGACTTATTTTTATAATAACTAACGATTTACTAAATATGAAACTAGATTTACTAAAATTATAATTATTATTTCTACAAATAATTTATTGATTGGTAATTATTTTATAATCTAAAATTTTTTCTAGTTTTTTAAAATTAAATATTAAATAGAATTGTTTTATAAATAATAATTTTATACATCAAATTAGTTTAATAAATGATAAATTAATTATAATAAAATATTGTTATAAATATTTGTTTTTATACAGTTTTTTAAATTTTCATTTAGTTTTATTGTCTTATAATAGATTAATTAAAACTTGGTAAATTAAATATATACAGTATATATATAATTATTACAATCAATGCTTATTTTATCATAAATTTAACACAATTAACGAAATTATTATATCTATAATATTATAAAAGTTTTGTAATGAATCTAATGGCAAATATGATTGCTTTTATAAATGAAATGATGGGTTCTTATATAAGGAGTCGATTCAAGTGATGTACAATACTATTGATTATAAGTCAAACCATGTATTAAATGAACCAATATTTCAATTGGTGGTCTAATAATGATCTTATGAGGTCATCATATAATATGTTATGACTAAAAATGATGTTTTTGAGAACTTCTTATAAATAAAACTAATTGCAAAACAACTTTCTATCAATAATATGGTCTCAAAATTCAATTAATATTATAATCAATATTGAATTATTGTTAATAAAAAAATATATTATATATTGTGTATAATTTTAACAATATCTATATTATTATTGTATTAATAATTCCGTATAAATAGTATTGTATACTAAAAATTGATATTTTCGTATAAAATATAAAATTAAAAAAATCTTTTGATAATTATATTCCAGTATATATACAGTTTATTATTAGTATTGTTGTTAAAATGTAATAAAAATAAAAAGTATTTTTCTCGAAAAATTATTATATATTTTATAATTGATTGTTATTATGACATCATTGGGAGACCAGACTATACAGTATAGACTCTATACTACAGTATTGTATTGACAAATGAAAAGCAAATAATTTCACGCAATTATCGCATTAATTTGAATGTAAACGATAACAGAGACGCCGGACTATACATATTAATCATATAATATATAGGATATACAGTATAAAGTCAAGATCTATACCACAGATTATAGCAGTTATTATAGTAATAAATGAATAAATTATTTAGTTTTATTTATTTATTTAAATATATGCATAATATATATAATTTTATTTGCCATACAAACAAATTTAATTTTAATAATAATTTTTGATACAAAACTTTATACTAATACCACATAAATGCACATTAAATGTCAGATATTACACAATTAAGTGATAAATAAAAGTTGGGATTATTTTTTGCTGTTTGTCCAATGCTTTTGTTGATGTGTTTTTGTTTAGTGATATCAATGAAAGAGTTGATTCATTGACCACTGGTTTTGTTGTCGACATAAACATTGAAATGAATCAGTGATTCACTATCTTATATGTGCCGTAACTCTCATTAGTTTACTTTTTCTTTTGGGTTTTTATTTTGTTGTTGGTTTGAATTGAATGCCACAAAAAAACATAGTGTTTAGTTGAATAGAGAGAAAGAGGACTGTTATGTGTATAGAATTGTTGGGAATAGTAGTCTCAAATCAGATGATGAGTTGTGTCGACAATTGACTGATGCAATTGTGGTGTTTTATAGCAGTGCTCTCCGTTGTGCCTCTGGTTTGGACTATTAACAAACCAAATGTTTAGAGGGCTATCATTAATACTGCCAGTGCTTCGGCATTGCACTCGCTTTTTGATTAATGTTTGTGACGACAGTACTGTACTGATAGTCGATGGCACCGATCGGTGCAAAGTCTTCAATTGGGTTTGTTATATACAGCACTGGCAGCACAATAGCCCAAACAATAAGCAATGAAAAAGGGCATCAAAGTGCTGACAACCTAACAATCTTTGAGAGCATACCCGTAGTCTCGTGTGTTCACTATTTAATGAAAACTGTTTGGCAATCACTCCGGAACCCAACAAATTAAGGACTCACTCACTGACTACCAGTGCTAACAAAACTCTATCTAATCGTGTAATTCATTGATTTTTTGCAGCTTTTCTAACTTAAAATAATTTTGTGTATATTGCTGTATAACTTAAATTATATATACCTTATAGATATTAATATAAGATATACTGTTAGGTATACACAGTATACTTTAGTACAGTATATTTATATAGTCATTGATAACATTTTGTTTTATCTTTAATTTAAAAGTCTAAAAATATCTGCAATGTCTTCCCAATTAAATGCAAACAAAAATACTGTATCTCAGTAAATGCACTGATAGTATATATGAGGGACTAGTAGTTAGTGACATAATTACGACTCATACACTAATTGCCAATTAGTTTCACTCATAAGCAGCACAACTATAGCACCGCAACTTATTATTACTTATATTATGCCACAAAACTTAGTATTGATTAAACTCAATGAATTAAAAATAAAATTTTTAATTTATTATAATAATAAATATTTGTATAAAAAATTAATAAACTTTAAAAATATTATATATTCAAATATTAGTTGTACTTAATATATTTTTTTTGTATAAAATTGTTTCAATTTACAAATGTTATCATTTAAATCTAAAATTCAATATTTGCAAAAAATAATATTGATTACTATAATGAAATTATGTAAAATTGAATGAACATTAGTATAAATCTACAACAATGTATAATCACACGCATTAAATATATTGTAGTCAATAATTTAACAAAAATAATTTTATATATTACATGACAATTAAATAAAGTCATAAAATTTTATTGATATTTATACTATAAATAAATTATAATTTAAATTATTCTTTAAAGTTATCATAAAATTACTTTAGTTATAAATATAATTAATTTAAACAAATATTTAAAAATTTAATAAAATCAAAATTACAAATAATTTATGAATTTATATTAATTATCTAAATATGTTACAAATATGTTTATATTTAAATTTATTAATATTAAAAATAAAAACATGAGTTAAGTGTAATGTTATTATAAATATCAAATTATTAAAATTAAAATTTCATAATAAAAATTGTTTAAACAAAACAAATATAAACTATTTTTTTGCTTATTAATTAAAAATTGCTATGAAATTTTTATTAATTACTCTAAAATTATATTAAATCTCAGAATTTTTTTAACTGAAGCTTCATAATTTTATGTATTTATTAACATTTTAAACATAGTAATAGATAATATAATAAAATTAATTTATTTAATAATTTAAGTTAAATATAGTAATAAAATATTATATTTTTAAATTTAGTTATCTTATTTAAAAAATGATAAACAGGATAAATTCAATAATAAAGAAATTATTAATAATATCAATAATAAATAAATGTATTTTATATAGGCATGTAATGGATCCGGTAATTGATAAATTATTTCATATACATTACAATGACATTTCACGCTATATTAAACAAATTTACTATTAATATTAATATTGAATGTCTATTAAACTATATTTATTTTATATTTATATACTACTCATTTATTAGATAATGTATTGATATCTGTAATATAAATGTTGTTTTCTATTTAATTATATAATTATAAAATTACAATTAAAAAAAATTGGCAATTACAATAGAAATTTTACATATGTAAAAATAAGTAAATTAAATAACTAATATAAATTAATTTATAAAAATTTGCAAAATATTATGCGTATTGTCTTTCAGTTCCGGAAGGTATCATAAATTTCAGAGATGATCACCATTTTTGCCATAAGTTTTAATAATAATCGCAACATTAAGGCTAACATTGCAAAAGGATATCCGTATGGAGTACAGGCCTACAGACAAACAGTATTTTTTAGTTAATTTAACATTTCATACAATATATATACCGTATATTTTGCCACTCTTTTCCATATCTATTGTAATTGTTTTTGTGGTAAAACACATTACCGGAGAGCAGTCTAATAATGGCATTAATATAAATACAGTTTTTATTGTTGGTTTTAATAATAATAATAATTTTTTATTACGCAACGTTTATGCAAATATGGCACATGTTTTTAGTAAATTAGAAATGGAAAAATAATATATATATATATATATATTCAATTTTTTATAGACTACAATAGATTATTGTATATATAAATATGTTAATTTAAAATAAGAAAAATATCCCATTTTTGTAATTAATTTGAATATAATAAAATTCCGAGTATATTAAAATAATAGTAATGTTGCGTTAAATGATATTTAATTGAATAAAATAAAAAATATTAATAAATTTGATGATAACATAAAAACAACGATTCATCACTAGAGATGTTAATAAAAAAATAAAAATACTTAAAAATACAATAATGCATATTACGAATGCAGTATATTTAGACTTATTAGGTATATTTAAATCAATTATATTTTATATAAATTCAAGTGTTTATATTTTAATATATTTTATGGATATTATAGACTAAACTTGTATTTAACATTAGTTGATTACAAATGATATCATTTATATGTATCTCACAAAACTATAATATTATTGAATATTTGAATAAATTTTACATTTATGTGAAAGTCTCTCTCTCTCTCTCTCTTCTCTCACTCACTCACTCACTCACTCACTCACTCACTCACTCACTCACTCACTCACTCACCCATTTTCACTTTCATTATATAATTGTAAGCTCACTGAATTAACAAAATGAAAAACCATTGAATTTTATTAATATAAATAATTATCATAAAGTTGGTGCTATGATTATGTACAGTATTTAACACTAAAATTGCTATTAATAATACTCAAAAAAATGTAATCATAGTAATAAATAAATACTATGTTATATTTTTTATTATGATGACTATTGTTATTATAGACTAATAATGATAATAATAATTATTATTACACTATTTGATTGAAATTTATCAAAATGTACAATTAATGTAAATTATTACATTTTAATCGTAATAATATTTCATTAAATTTATGTTTTCTAAAATTGAATATTTTATTTTTGTTTATTAAAACAAAATCATACTAATAACTTTTAGAAAATAAAAATATTTAAATTGAAATATAAATTTATAATAAAATTATTTTATTGTAAATTAAAGTTATTCTCAATGCAATCTTATATTATAGTATTCATAGAATACTTGTTGACAAAAGTAATGAGAAAAATGTTATAATAAAATATATTTCAAGTAATTGAAGTGGATAAAAATTAAATTTTTTACAATTATTAATTTTAGTGACATAAACAATAATATATTAAATTTATATGGACACAGATCTATGACATATGGCACAGGTATATAAGCATAAGGATGTGTAATATCTCAAAAACTATGGCATATATTTAAATTATATTAATGTCAAAAATATATTAGAAAAAATATATACTTGTTTCAACATTTCTCCAATTATTTATTTGAATGACTAATAATTTAAAATTATGAAAAATTCTAAATTTAAAATTCATTAAAAGAAATGTGTCGGGTATTTGATGAAATAATTTAATTTATTAAATTCTATATTTTATATATAGAGTAAGTTATTCATTGAAACTAATTTCATATTAAATTTATAACAATTTGAGATATTTAATAAACATGGACATTTTTTATTTAAAAATATACAATGTTTAATAAATTATTATAAATTGACTGTATATATAAATTATATTTACTGTACAATAACCTCTTTCTTTCTTTCTCATTACTTATATATCTATACAATTTATATTTAAGTATATATATATATATATCAAATTTTGTAGTTTTTGCTATATTAATATATTTAAATTTCTAATAAATATATAAAATATTGCATTAAAATACGGTCAAAATATTGATAACATTTTATCCCAGGTCGCATCATTGAATGTATTAAAAATATAGTAGTTTTTATATATAACTTACATACATATATAATATTGAAATTATTATGTTAAATACTAAAAAAAATTTTTAAAGCAAAACAAATATTGATTGCCTTATATTATGTATTATATTATATATATATATAATATTTGATATAATATTTTAGTAAATATTAAATTACTAAACCTAATATTATATACATATAAAAATTTATAACAGTATATCAAAGTATAGAATATGATATTTAACGCTTGAAATGGTATTAAATTTACTTAATTACACACAAATTCTTTGATTATTATTATTATGTTTTTTATATTAATTAATCATTTGGCTTATTATTATTATTATTATTGTTGCTCTCATTTCACTATCCATTAGTTATTATATAATTAGTATATGTATTGTCATGTAATTTGTTAGCAAAAAAATACAGGCATTGAATCCTTTATTAATATGATTGCCAGTGAAGTGAACACTAAGAGAGAGAGAGAGAGAGAGAGAGAGAGAGAGAGAGAGAGAGAGAGAGAAGAAAGAAAGAAAGAAAATGAATACAAGAATAAGTAGTAGAGTTTAGTTGTATAGTATTGACTACTTTTAGAGACTGTTTTACTTCGTAAATGCATTTCTAGTCGAGTGATTGCAATGTATATCCAAAAAGAACGGGTAGTCCAGGGAATTGTCGCGATCTTTGAGTCTTAATATTTGTAAGATAGTTGTGTTGTGTTTATCCTAATAGACAAACATTTTCATAGAAAACAATAGTTTTCATTCACTTTCTATACAACTGTTATATTTGTATACCAATGCCTACAATATTATTGTGTAGTCATTCAATGTCAACACAATAGTGAGTGCATTACAAACAATGTATTTCATCAAAACTATATGTTCAGTATAGTCATCATAATAATTATTATTATTATAATACAACTACTAATAATGTAATATTAGTCTTAATATTGTTATATTGTATTGACATCACTACTAATACAATAGTCATTACTATCACTGACTCTCTTTCTTAATGTGAATATCTTATTGCTCTTAACTACTGACAAACTTTTCAATTATAATATATTTATTTTTCACATCACTTATACTGTTAAGCAATATTTATTGCAATCTTTATGTGACAATTATTAGACTAATAATTTTTAAAAAATAATTGAAGAAATTTCAAATTGATTTGTGTGTTTCACTTTGTATTATACAATATATTGTTTAAATAGCATTTTGTAGTATTTGTATAAATCCTTTTACTACACAATATTGTAAAGTAGATAATAATTCAGTGGATTGAGAATTGTGTGTTTGAGTGCACTGTTATGTAGCCATAGTAGAGGACGAGTAGTACTTATAACAATATATTAGTTAATAGTAGTATTAACTAATGTATTGAGTCGTGTTTTAATCAAAAACGAAACTCCATTTGGTATTTATATCTTTAGTTTTTCCATAGTATTGAATGGATGCCAAAGGTCTATAAGTTGTGCAAAACTGCAAACTAAGCGCTTCTCTATCTCTAGGATGTGTTGTTAACTAATTTTATTCACGTTTTTTTGTTTTGTTTTATTTAGTGTTTGCTTTTGTTTAACCAATATTTTTATGGGAGCACTATATCTGAAGATAAGACATAAGTATATAGTATTTATGTATTGAAGGATTCTGTGAGAAATTCTCGATATTATATTGCCTTTGAGTTGAACTCCAATTTATAGCATCCGTTAACAGGAAAATACTTGTAAGACTTGTACTCAAAATGTTTATATCAATAACACTATTAATTCCTATCAACTTTCAATACTCAGTTAGCATCTCTGTCTGCCTATCTCTCTCTCTCTCTCTCTCTCTCTCTCTCTCTCTCTCTCTCTCTCTCTCTCTCTCTCTCTCTCTCTCTCTCTCTCTCTCTCTCTCTCTCTCTCTCTCTCTCTCTCTCTCTCTCTCTCTCTCTCTCTCTCTCTCTCTCTCTCTCTCTCTCTCTCTCTCTCTCTCTCTCTCTCTCTCTCTCTCTCTCTCTCTCTCTTTATTCAGTCAATGAAAATAAACCTAAAGATAACAAGAAATGTATAAAATATATAGATTTATATATGAAAGTAATTCGCAAATCAAATCACATCCGCTATTGATTATTAAATAACTTAATGGTTTCAGTTTAACACTACTGTATATGTGTAAACATTTTATATTATATCAAACACTGTATTATATATTATTAATATACAGTATCTTTTATCTTATTAACACTCTCTAAACACACAATTGTTATATATATAAAATATTTAATTAATGGAAATTTTATTGTTATCCAAGTGTTGTATTACAGTTGACGGCATATAATATAATGTGTGCGACAAAAAAATGCAATACCAGTTCAAATGAATGGGATGTTAGTATTTTGAGTAAATGAGATGCAAAAGTAAAAGACAATACAATAAGTGAGAGTTATTGCAAATCTTGTAATAATCAACTGTTTTTTCCTATTGTCGACTCTATCTTAATATATATATATATTGTAAGTGCTTTTCAGTTGAGCTATTTTTTGGCTGAATTTTGATTTGTATCGATCGTTAGATAATTGATCCAAAATATATGTTCATGAATAAAGAGAGAGACAGAGACTACTAACAGATGGATGAATGCCTAAAATAAGGACATCAAATGATTTGCTTATAACCCAAAATTGGAGACTCAATAAAGTATTGCTTTTCTAATTCAAATTTCTCTCCCATTTAATGCATTGCAATTCAAGCATATATCTGGTGTACAGTTATATCGACACAGTTTTTGCACATTTCATACATAATAATGAGCGCCAAATGTATACTATAAAAGATGAGTTATATCGACGAGAGTTAGGGATAGAGAGGCATCTCATCTCTCATTTCTCTGGAAAACACTGACTGAGTGTAGGGAACGGCATCTCAGACCAAATGCATGTCAATACCATTTTGTATGTACACATGTATTATATGGTCCATATGTATAACACCATCCATATGCCAGTTAGCATTATGTTAGACATTATATTATGGCTGAGCTCTATAAGCATATTGGACTAGACTTTCACGAAATGATCATTGAAATGTACAGTTAAGAGATTGCCTAATGCTTATCATTATAACTCTATGAAACACAGTAGTGTGTGTCTGTATGTATGTATGCGTGTGTGTATGTATGTATGTATGTGTGTGTGTGTGTGTGTGTGTGTGTGTGTGTGTGTTGTGTATGTATGTGTGTGTGTTTTGCCTATCAGTGCACAACTAATGCAAACATATTGTGGAAATATTTTGCACATAAACTTGTCATAAATGAATCGATAAAATTCATTAGCCTTTCAAATGGTGTGTCCGATGTCTATATGTTTTGGCAGTTAATCGCTTTTTATTAATTCCAACTACTTTTCACTTTCATATAAAAATATATTTATATAATGTTATGAAAAATAGTCAATGAATTTATTTAAATCAATTGATTTTATTGCTGGTGTCGGACACAGTCATACTAACATTGCATTGAATGAGTCACCGGCACACCAGCCGTGACTCGCCTGAGAGGGACTTATCTGGCAATTGGAGGAACTGTTAGCTAAACTGATTGCTTTTGAGACGACAATCCGCAGCTTTGCATATGAGACACGACTTTGAATGTCATCCGTTGTGATGTTTGTACAATAAATGAAACTATAATTAAATGATTGAAGAATTTACTTTTTAAAAGCACTGATAAGTTATGTCGATAGACAGGGAATGGTATATTCCCTGAATGACATAACTGTATATTTTTCAGGTCTATCTAAATGTAAGCTTAAAAACAGTACAATTCATGCGGTGCTCTTTCTCTGCGCAAAACATGTTTGTGTTTGGGAAACGGTATATAAAGGCATACATACTGTGAGAGGAAAGGCATACACTGTGAATGATTCACTGAATCTGCTTTTGAGTGGCGCTCTTGGAAACAGTCGGTTCCACTGCTGATACATCAGTCACACCATCGACACTACACCATCGATTAAAAAAGAGTTTCACTACTGACTTAACTATCATTATATGAGTTGTTCACTTCATGTATCACTGGCTTCTCCTCCACTATTAAACTACTTGTCCCACATTTTTTTGAATCATTCATTCAAAATCACTGTTCAATTATTATATAAGTTTTATGTCATTTGTCACATAAAAAACTATGTTTTTATGAAATATTAGACTTTATTTTAAATCTCTTAAATATTGCATTTGTTTTATCCGACAAAAGAGAAAAATTTATTTTCAATAAAAACTTATCAAAAAATAAATATTGATATTTGACTTTTGCAGCTGATGTTTAAGAAACTGAATTTTTATTTGATAATAAATAATGTGGAAATAAAAACATAAATTTTTGTTTAAAAAATAAAACAAAAAATAAAGTTTTCTCATTTTTTAATGTATTTTGATGATACAAGTTTTTATTTGATTGATTGATTGCATCGATTGAATATAAATCCTAAAAAATCTACTACCAGTTATTTATAATATGATGAAAACTTTTATCATTACCATTATTATCACATTTGTGTCCATCAGATTAATAGACAGCGGACAGGGAGACGATGGTATGTATCAATAATTTTTATTATAGCCATATAGTTATTACTATCAGATTATATCGTATTTTTATATTGGTTTCAATTCTCACGTGTACACTATGTCTATAATATTACATTTTGCTTTATATCTATAAATTTTTACAAATAAAAAATGTCTATACATTTATTATAATATATTTTATAATACTATTTTAGATAAGTGGATAAAATTTTTATAAATTTAAAGTACTTATTATTACTATATGTAATATAAATGACTTACATTTAATACAATCAGAGTATATATTGGACAATAAACTATCTATAATATTAAAGATGTACTTTATATAAATTTTAATAATTTTGTCTTTATATTATTATTATTATTATTATTACTACTACTACTACTACTACTACTACTACTACTATTACTATATGTTAGTATCAATAGTACAGTAGTATGATTGAGAAAACAGTAATTTACTTTAAGTGACATTGCTAAATTTAGTAAATTTAATTTATTCACTCTCTTTATGTCCATTATGTATATACCTTATCGTCTAAAACTGTATAATAATTTAGTGTCATTGCAATAATATAAAATGTGATTTACTTAATGAGTCAATTAAGCAATTTTTGTATCATTAAGCAAATTGTAATTGTAGTGGCGATTGTGACCAAAATTAATTATTAGCATTATTGCTGTCATTTAATTAGCTATATTAATATATTAGGCAATTGACTATCAGTCAGTCAATGCATAGTAGTTTTTGTTTGTGTTTATATAAATGTCACTTATTTTGTTGTATTAGTTTCACAAATAGATCTTTGCTAACAAAGTATTGCAAACAACTAAATAGCAAACAAACTCTTTTTACATAAAATACCAGAAAAATACTCAATGAGTGAGTGAGTGAGTGAGTGAGTGAGTGAGTGAGTGAGTGAGTGAGTGAGAGAGAGAGAGAGAGAGATAGTCATTTTCATAGATTGCTATCTAATAAACTATTTTTGACGATTATCTGCTAAACACAAAATATGATAAATGATTTCATTTGATCGACAATACAATTCATAACATTATTGTTAAAGAGATATAGCAATGTGTGACTCAATTTAATGATTATATAAATAGCTTATATTATACTGTAATGTGTCTTTATAAATAATATTATCGCATTGTTTAACAACTATTAATAGATAGGATTAATAAAAAAATATATAACCTATCATTAATATAATATGAAAACATTACTCTACGAAAAAAGTATGATATAGTTTTCAACATTAAGTAAAATACGATATATTAGTATATTTTTGGTAAATTGATCGCAGGTTATTTATTTAAAAGTATTATTTTCATACACTATAATTTCAATGTTATATTATTATTATTTTCGAACAAATATTTTTTAAGTAATGTTTTAATTATAAACAATATTTTTTATATATTACTCGAAGTACAGCCAAAAAATTTTATAACATTTCCCGATACGACTGTCATTTAATCAATTATATTATGGCTCATGAATTTGTTATGTTATAAATAATATTTAACTGTAAAAATTGCTTACATTGACTTTTTAAAAATATAAATATATATTATAAAGTAAATCTTAAATTTACATTTAATGATAGGAACGATATATACCAAACAATATATGAAACTTAAGTTATTTATGTTTTTTAGTATATAAACTTGTTTTTATGGATTTAATATTAAAGTTTAATTCTAGATCTATAAATAATTTTTTAATCAAAATTTTATTATAAGAAAAGTTTATTTATGTATTTATTTTATTAGTAATACTAATTGTATAATATATAACCAAACATACATTTTATTACTTTCATTACTATTTTATACATTAATATATTAAGTCTAATAAATATTTGTTTAATAATTAATATTTAAACACTTTTTTTATATTTTATATTTATATAATGATAAACTATCTATTTAAATATACAAATAACAATAAAGATATAAAAAATATTCATAAAATTTAAAAATTTTCAAATATTGTAGTGAAGTTGTAGACGTAAATTACTAAAATAAATGACTTCAAAAATGTTTATTTCATAAATAAAATGCTTTGCTGTTTAATAAAATGATAATATTTAAAGACTAAAAATGTCAACACAAATGACATGTCTTTTATGTTTTTTAAATTTTTGAAAAATGAACTCAAAAAGCAAACAAAAGGCAGAATATGTGAAACACAATTGATTTATGAATTATTTATGGGACGGTTCACTAAAAAAAGTTTCATTCAATGATAAACTAAGTTTAGTCTATATATTATAATAAAGCTATAGTTTAAATATTAGTGGCATTGTTGTTGTTGTAATAATAATAATAATAATTTTTATCATTAAATCAATATTAAGTTTAGTAAAGATATGTTTATAACAAGATTTTTTTTTTTTAAATATTAATAGTTAGTAACTATTGTAAAACATTTTTATTATTAAAAACCGCTATTTTATTAATAAATGTTTTTAAACTGTTTTGTAAATTACAAAACAACAACCAAAATCTTATCTCTAATTTTTAGGTAATTTATTAAAATTTTATGTCATGAGTTTAAAAATGCATATAAATAATTATAATTTTTTTATCAATAAATAATTATAGTAAAACAGTTACAGTAGTATGCTTTGACATAAAATTGCTATAATATAAAAAGTATGAAATTGAGTATTACTTTTAAATATCAAATAAAGTTTGCTATTTTTGTTTTTATGTCTAAAAATAAGACACAAATGTTGACAAAATTATTTCAATAATATCTTATTCTTCAACAAATGTCAGCGTTTTGTATCAATTGTTTAAAAATCAAAATATTTATTATTTGATTCAATTCAATGGCATTTGTTTTGTGCCAAAAATAAGTCTCAATTCATATACAAAATTCAATTCAATATTTATTGAATTTTCTTTAAAACGTGTACTATCTTAGTAAACATATTGGAAATAGGGTTAAAGTGTATATTATATTATTTTAAAATTGTAGATTTATGTCAATTTCACATTTAGTGACATAGGATTTAAATCTTTGTTTAATAGACAGCAAGTTTTAACAAAAAAAATTCAATGGAGAAAAATTGAGTTTATATCATAAAACATATTACTTATATTAAGAATCTATATATTGATATAAGGCTTGTCTATAATTTAATAAAAGATGTATATCTCATGTATTAGACATTCACTGTATTTGTCACTCGAGTTTTAAATAATTTGATTGTATTATACGACAAAAGTTTGATTTATTAGACAACATACAAAAATTTGAATTAAATAAAAAACTTTGGTATTAAAGTATTATAAATTTATGTGATATTAACATATTATATAAACAATATATAAAGACAGAGAGAGAGAGAGAGAGAGAGAGAGAGAGAGAGAGAGAGAGAGAGAGAGAGAGAGAGAGAGAGAGAGAGAGAGAGAGAGAGAGAGAGAGAGAGAGAGAGAGAGAGAGAGAGATTGTAAGTAAAACTAATCGAAACTCATTTTTGCAAAAATACAGAGAAAACATTTGTCTTTAACGTCAAATGCAATTATTGATTGTAAGCTCAGAGAGAAACTGATGGTTAAACCAAAATACTGGTCCCACTCAACATATATTAGTTGAACCACACATATTATGTGACCAACCCTTTGCACAATAGTGCCGACAATAAGTGCAAAATATATTATATTAACGATACGTCATCTATAGTCTTAAAATTGCCAAAAACAGATCATTACATTTTAGTATTATTAAACTATTTCATAAAAAATAAAAGTTTGGTTTTTAATTTATTCAATAGTATTTGAGTTTATATTCAATGCAAACTATTCACATATTTGCAAACATTTTTTTTTGTTACTTTATTGACAATCAATATAATAGATATCAAAATTGAATTTTTCAAACGCTTCAAGTATTTAAAGTGTTGGCCAAAGTGTTTGAGTGGTAAAGGGTTTTACATTATTGTATGTTATAAGGAATATTCATATTATTGACAGCTTTTATAAAAAAAATTATTGCATTTCTCTCTTTCTCTCCACAAACACCCACCCACTCACCCACTCATTCCTTAGCTCTTCTGTTAGATTAATAAATAGATATTTAAGTAAATTTAAAATACTATTTCATGTGTTGAGTCTATTTAACACATATTTTACATAACAATGCGTTTTACAGTCAGTAAGTCATATCTGATCTAATATTAAATAAAAAGTTTTTTTTTAAATAAACGATTTAAATGTAAATTTAAAATACTGCACATAAATTATTTTCAATATTATTTCTATTTATTAATAAAAACAATATCTGTGTAAATGCTATTCACTTCATTAATGTCTTGTAATATTGTTAATCAAACATTTAGTTGGGTTTTGCACAATATTATTAGATATTATTATAAATGAATCGATGTTTTCAAACCCAATGGAGATGAGGATTGGGATCACAGACCACTGCTTGGGATGATTACATATATATATATATATATGGTTTATAATATATATATATATATATATATATATTGTTCACACACTTACTGGCGATGACTCGTAGTCTATGACTCACCAAAAGATTTAGTTTAACGACTATTATTTAAGTGATGGCAAAGCCTATGCTTTAGTTGTATTTAAACCGTTTGCCGATAGAAATATGCCATCAATTTTATTATATAATTACAAATCGATGCGATTATGGATACAAAACATATATATATAACATATACTATTTTCTCACAAAAAATATCGTTTCCAGTGAAGGAAGTTAAGTGATGACCATTAAATTCATGTCATATATTGGTTAATATGGGTTAGGGATGCCATGAAAATGATTAAAATTTATTTTTCATTACAATTTAGTTTCACTACATTTAGTTATATTATTTGTAAAGCAATTTTATTTTATACTTTTTATAAATATATATTTCATAGAAATATGATATTTGTTTAATCCTATTATTGATTGCAAACTGTAACTGTTTTTACATCAACAAAAAAAATTTAAACTAAACTAAAATCTAAAAAATTATATAAAATATATACATCATTTGGTTTATCTACAACTATGTTATCGTATTTTATTTCAAATAATTAATTTGATTATTTATTTGCAGAAAAGATTATATTTGCTGAATAAAAATAATATTAATATTACAATTATATAGACTTTAAATACAGTATAAGTTTTTATAAATGAATGAAAGAAAATTGAAAAACAGTATAAAAACTATTCATTTTATTCATACATTTTGTCGTTTCGTTTAATTTTATTTCATTTTTAGTTTTTGTATTCAAAAACGATTTTCTCATTCTTTATCTTTCATTCTTTAAGAGAAAAATTTCATTAATTTTTTGCATCCATTGTGTGAAAGCGTTTCTTCAAATGATCCGTCAAATGGCAGTCTATTTATTTTGAGGCCAATCGCGACCTCTCTCTCTCTCTCTCTCTCTCTCTCTCTCTCTCTCACACACACACACACACACACACACTATTAAATAAAATTACTGTAAATATATATCCAAATATAAGAAAAATTTTCTTTTTTTATTATATTTATATTCATTGTATGGCTTATTCTTAAAAATACATTTCAAGATTTATTTGTATTTATTATTTTTAATTTTTCTTTTATCATACAAGTAGTAAATTTGTTGCATTATTACAACAGTATTTTATTTTTTAACACATTGTACTGTGTGCAGATTGAACCACACATTAATAAATAAAAAATGCATTTAGAAATGCAATATATAAGATAATAAAAATATATAAACTGATAAATTATATAAACATTTCAATACTCAATAATGAGTTATCATTAGTTGACTTCCAATAAATTTGGTCATAAAAATTGTATTCAAATGCTATATACAATTGGAAAAACTTGAAAACATTTAGAAAATAGTATATCTATAGCTATATTGGAGTATCAGTGTGTTTGCCAATCCATTGGACTATTGATCTCTGGCTCTGACACTAATGAGATTCCTTTCCTTATGTGTCATTCCCTATGAAAATCTCATGCATTTCTCTATTTATTGTGTTTATCGCCAAAATCATAGTCGAGTCGCGTTTTTGCCCTTAAATTTCCATCGTTTCGGCGACTCTTTTAGTTTGGGCACCGAAAAGGAAGGAAACAAATCTAACGATGCATTAGTCACATAACCGTACAGAGAGAAAGGTCTACAATAATGTATGGCATCGGCTTAAACATACAGTAAACTATCTGTCACTCACTCGCTCACTCACTCACTCACTCACTCACTCACTCACTCACTCACTTGCAATAAATGCATATTTATTAGACATATTTGATGGTCCTTTCAATTATTATAAACAATATTCGCTTTTTTAATTAAATCTGAATCATATTAAATGAAATCACTACTAAAGACATAAAACTATTTTTGATGTCTATATTGTAGTCATTGTATGTGAGTGTGTGAGCACTGGGTTGTAAATGAACAGTCATCTGAAAAGGACTGATCAAATAAAAATAATTCAATTCTGGAGTTTTAGTTATTTATATTAAAATGAATATAAATTATAATCAAAATTAATTTTTCTATATTATCTATAGACTAAACTAACAAATTTCATTTAAAAAATCTAATTTAATTAATATCTGCAGTTTCAGTACAATTGAGGCAAATTAGCTGAGTTTGATCATCATATTAACGACACTTAACGCTTAGCTGCTATACAATTCATTACACATCATATTTGACTTATTTTTTAACAATAATTTTCACTCTATAGCTCCCAAAGTAATGGTATCTCAATTGGGATGTCATGTCTGAATTATGATAAGCGATATACAATTTCCTTTATAAACAATTACTGTTCACTAAGTTATTACTATTTTAATTGTATTTAAATTAATATTATTAACAACGATCTTATATAATATTAAAATATATGCAATATATGTACTTATTTATAGTTATAATGTTGATTACTATTAGATAAATAATGATATTATGTAAACCATGTGTAAAGTTGGGTGTCATTGACAAAAGGATTTACTAGTAGTTAAATAAGTTTGTATAAATGTATGTTTCATATAAAACTATAGTAATGTAATAACGTATTGCACTGGTATGTGCTCCTAAATTGTAGGGTGTTTCTCATGTATTGTTAAGGTATTTGATTAAAAGCCACTACACTGTGATAGCAATAGTTTAGTCTACAAAACTGATTCACTTTGTAGTGGTGTTGTAGTTATACTTCTCTCTCTTTCTTTCTTTCTCTCACTAACTCTCTGTAGTGATTATCAAGTGATGCTCCGGTACTTTAATAGCATCAGTACTATTATTATTGATGTTATAGTGGTATATATACACAATATTTAATGGTTTACTTATCATTTACATTAATAAATAGCTTTTGAAAATGAAACGACAGTTACTGTGTGTTTGAAAGTATATAATATTTACAGTTGAGCTGAGTTTACACTAATAAAAGTTCATAACTAATACATTAGTAACAAATAGTGTCACACAATAGTGGAGTCTATTTGATAACATTAGTCATTAGCTATTATTGTTTTATTTGGTGTCAACTGACTGATAGTTTTTCTCTCGATTTTAATGAATCGTTTTGGTCGACAACTAATAATTTCAGTCATCTCTTACTGTCCTTTTTGGTCATTCCTCTTCCAAATCAAACCATTTAATTGAATTATATAACAGTCTATACGTAACACTGGTGTCGACACGTTTGCCTCATCGCAACCACTACTATCCGCTTCACTTCTTAATATACTATACTCTCTAACTGTACTCATAATAAAACAGCACTGATAGTAGTGGTAGTAGTAGTGGTACAGTAGTTGTAGTAGTATTTAGAGAGTAGAGTTATGCTGGAGTTTATCTTTCACTTCAATTCATGGTATCTGAAAATCTCTCTCTCTCTCTCTCTCTCTCTCTCTCTCTCTCTCTCTCTCTCTCTCTCTCTCTCTCTCTCTCTCTCTCTCTCTCTCTCTCTCTCTCACACACACACACACATATATATATATATATAATATAGCTATTTCTCTATTTCTCTTTCTATAACTTTAATTCAGTACACAATCACTCTATGGATTTAATGTGAACCGAAACTGATTTATTGATCAAAAATTCAATTTTTCATCTCTTAATACAAATTCAATTAATGTTTTCATATCAATACGGGATGTCATCAATTGAATTGATTGACTTTCCGTTTATATAAACTATCATATAAATGGTATAACATTTTTTGTTAGATTGATATACATCTATTACTATGTAATTTTTATATTGTATATATCTATGCTATTTAAAACTTCCATTTAATTAAACTCCAAAAAACTTAATAAAGTTAATATTTGAACTATAAATGAATGATTTACTCAACAATACAATAAAAAAATTAATTAAAAATCTCAAAACTAATTATATTATATGTACAGTATAAACAAACATATAATGTATTTTATTTATAACAAATTGCATATAAAATATATTGTTTCTATGTCTCTGTATTTTTTATGCTTGAATATCGTTAGGAAAATAATTAACATTTTCTTACTGTTGGCACAAAAAAATCACTTAAATTAAATATAAAGTCTCATTTTGTATCTAAAAAAATGTCTTTCACTTAGATGTGTTAATTTTATCCGACAATCAATGAATTAGAGACAAACTCAATGTAAACTAAATAAGAGACGAAATGTTTAATTATCTTTACTTTAAGTTATTATTTAAAAAAGACAAATATCTCACACTTTATAATATTAATAATAAAAGTAACAATTTATATCAATACTTTAAAGACCACAAATTAAAATTATATTTTTCTATTGAATTTGTAGTAATTTTTGAATTGATATTCTCTATTATTGAAGTTATTTTTAAAATTTCAATCAATGACATATTTCAATTGATGAATTGTCCAGGTAGATTTCATTGGTTTTTAGCAAACTATAGCTCATATTAAATTAATTATTGACAAATACTCTATGTTGCAAATAAAAATAAAATTATTGATAATTGAATTTTATTATATTAATGATTAATATGTTTTTAAAAGCATATAATTTAGTGATTTAGTACAGATATATGAACTCTGTTTTATATATATTGATAAGTAATAGTATATAAATTATATAATATATAATATATTTTCTATTTGTCGTTTGAAATCAATTATTACAAGAATTTCCGTCTCTTTTTCCGACTATTACTCAATATATGAGTTATTCTTTTATTATATTTATATATATATTATATATAGAAAGAAAAGGCATTCAATATTTAAGTGCAAATAAGTGTCGACCAAAAGGCAAAATTTATTTCAAACACACGACTTATCGCCAAAAATGCCGCATTACTTATACCAATGGTATTGTTGTATAATATTTGATATAATAATATACCTTATTTTATATAATACTGTACTTACATTTAGTATTGTTCACAAATACCACCACTAAATACTAGAGGCGAGTCAATCGCCCTTATATTTGCTGATATTATTAATACTATTGTATTATATGCACTTAAATTATAAATATTATAATAAAAATAATAAAGCAAAAATAAATTGTGAAGATTGATATACAACGGTATTTAACAAATTTTATGAACTGCTCTTTTTTATCAAAATTTTTTTATTACTTACGTTTATTAAATATTTTTAGTTATATATAAATTATATATATATATATATATATATATATATATATATATAGTTAAAGATAGATATTATAAAAATACATTTCAATATATATAACTTTATATAGCGAAAAATTATAAGAAACATCAATAACTGGCCCGCATTTTATAAACTGATTAAAATTAGTAATAAATTTAGTGCAAACATTATATCCAAAACTCAAATACTTTACGGTATATAATGAAATATATATATATATATAATTTAGTGATTAATGTGTGTTTGACCACTATATGTATGACTACTTTTTTTATTTTGGTTTATCAAATAAAATCATTAATTTATCAATCAAAATAATACGGTAGAATAGATTTACAGTACTATACATTAGCTCATAAAAAACTCATTGGTTTGTTATTGCAAATCTCATTTCAGCAAAATTCAAAGTTTGCAAAAAAATTTATTTTTACTATTGTTTTTTTTAATAATTATTAAATTATAAGAATATTAATAAAAATATATATTTCCAGTCTATTTTTATACAAAAAAAAATAATAGACAATATTTTCACTATGTTTGTACTTAATTAAATAAGCAATAAAGTAATAAATGCACAAACTATGCATCAAATGATTGTAAAAAACAAAATAAAAATTATTTACATATATATATATATATATATATATATATATATATATATATATATATATATATATATATATATATATATATATATTGTTTTATTTGTGATATATTGTGAACAGTTTTTATTAATAAGATTAATTATATTAATTCAATTTAAATGATAATGAGATATAATAGTTGAAATGAATTTTGCTTAAATGTGTTTTGACGTAATGAATGTGAACGTCTACAAAAAAAAAGATAGCTTAAAACAGTTTATAATTTACATATTTTAGTTTATAATATTATAAAATATAAATATAATATTATTATATATCTTATATACTATCTATTTATTATTGAAAAATTATACTAAATTGTTATATTTAGTGTATATAAAAAAAGTTATTTACTATAGCTTTTTTGACAAAATATTATTATCAAATAATTCATCAAATAATTTATTACAAATTTGAACAAACTTTCAATTTAAAAAACAATAATCGTTTCATTATTTTTATTAATACAAAAATATTAAGTCTTTAATTAAATTTAGTTGTATTTCTAAAACTATTGTTATTTTTATTATGTAAATCAAAAATATCTCTTATATTGAGATAGTATACTTGATTTTAGTGTGAAATATACTGTACAATGAATTATATTGTGACTTAAATACAATTATCTTAAATATCATAAGATCAGGGTTAAGTAAGGGGGGGGGGGGGGGTAAGGCCAAAATACCCCCCCCTAAGATCGAGAAATTGGGATTTTACCCCCCAGACTTTTTGACCAAATTGAAAAAATTGTCGCTTAAAAACGAGGAGAAATGACCCCCCCCTAAAATTTCGGCGCCGAAGGCGCCGAAAATTTTTTTGAAATTTATAAAAATTTTAATTTTAGTTGATACTATTTTAGTAAGTGTTTTTATGTTTTTAATATTTATAAAAATCTAATTATTGATTAAAAATAGTTAAAATAACGTTAAAAGTCATCAAAAAATAACATTATTTTAATTAAAATAAACTAAAAAATTAAAAATTACCTATTTGTTGAAAAGAGTAATCATATTACAATTTAAATATAAGTTTAAGAAGTTAATAAAACAATAAATACTTATGTTTTTATTAATAATTTTTAAATTTTAAATAAAAAATTTAAAAATATTTTCAATTTTGTACTTAATATAATTAAACTTTAACGAAATTTGAGTTAAATAAGTAGTATTCAGTCAGTATTTGTATAAAAATAAAAATATATAACAAACTATAAACATTAAGTATTGTTTAAAAAATTAATTATGTTAAAAGTTAAAAATTATTAAAATACTAAAAATAACTCATAGTGTATCATTAATGCTTTTATCAACTATTTTTAAATCTTAAATACATTATTTTATTTTTTTATTAGTTATATAAGTTATAGTATATAGTTTTTATTAATTTAAAAAAAATTTTTTTAAAAATATTTATTTTTTGTTAAAATTTAAATTTTTGTTAATTTTTAAGTTTTTAGTTTTTTTTATATTTTTGGAAATTTTACCTATTTTCCCGGGAATTTATACGGGAACTTGTGGGAATTTTATTGAATTTACATGGGAATATTCGGGAACTTAAGGAATTTTTAGGGAATTTTCTCTAGACCCCCCCCTTGATTTTGGATTTTTGAAAAAATTGCCGTTTAAAAATGCAATAAAAATCTTACCCCACCCAATACCCCCCCCAAGATTTTTTGAGAATTTTGTAAATTTTACCCCGGTCTACCCCCCCTAAAATCCAAAACCTTGCTTAACCCTGCATAAGATATATCTCTGATGTCAAATTAAATTAAACGCCATCAATGCTAATGCAAACATTTAAAATAATTGTTTAAATTTGTTATGTTTTAAATTAAAAGCCTAGTTAATTACTATAAAAAATATCAGAAATAATAATAATACATAATTATACGTTTTTTAGGAGATTTAATAAATAGATAAAATGTAAAAAGGCAGACATATGAATGATTAAAAATGTTAGTATAGTCTAAATAAATGTCTAATTGAAATGTTAGCATCAATTCATGCAAACATTTATGTAAAAAGACATATAAATAAAATAACATTTGACTTATGGTTTCAAATACAATGTGTGTTATATTTAAACATCAATAGTCTGGTAATGATATTGAATGTGAATAAGACGATCGCTTATATCCGGAGTAACCAAATATATAATAATAATGATATGATATATAAAAGAAAAACAACATTTCTTTTTTTCTTGTTCTCAGTACTGGTAGTTATGACACACACACACACACACACACACACACACACACACACAAACTGACACACGAAATAAGGGCATATAAACCATGGCTACTACCAGTGCTCGAACACTAAATGAAAACGATGGCCTCAAAGGAAGTCTCGCATTACTGAGTGAACTGTCTTTTTGGTCTCAAAAGCTATTACAGGCTATTGTAAATGCGTTCACTATATTTCACATTCAATTTTATCACATTTTCACATATATTACCAAATATCAATATATATATATATATATCTCATATAAAGTTTATTCAATATATACAGTAATGTCTATGACTACAATCTGTGAGATATGAAGACCACAGTATATGCAATACTATTGATGTGATGCTGAAGAGAGAGAGAGAGAGAGAGAGAGAGAGAGAGAGAGAGAGAGAGTATTAAGAAAATGCATTTTAAAATAAATGTCATTTGTCTTTATTTTTATAACTTTTTTTATTGACTGATATGCCATAAACAATATTTTTTGTCTTTATACAGTATATTTATACAGGTATATATATATATATATATATATATATATATATATATATATATATATATATATATATATATATATATATATTGTTTATTTTATACTCAAAATTTAATATATTAGCCTTTTTAGCCCTAAATCGTTACTTTGCGTGATTTTTTGTTTTATAATATTTGACAGCATTTTAAAGTCAAAGCAATTGATTTTATTATTTTCTTCACACATATACAGTATTTTCCAAACTATTTTGTGTTTTAAATCTCTAAAATTCAATCAATTTTTTATTATATTCTCTCTTTCTCTCTCTCTATCTCTCTCTCTCTCTCTCTCTCTCTCTCTCTCTCTGTAGCATTCAAATAAATGAGTTTAGCTTGACAATAGATTTGACAAAATATTGACAAAATATTTTAAATTATCTTTATTTGATTTCATGAAATGAATCTTTTAAAATTCAATTTAATTAATAAAACCCATAAAAATATTAATGAATAAACAAACTTAGAGAGAGAGAGAGAGAGAGAGAGAGAGAGAGAGAGAGAGAGAGAGAGAGAGAGAGAGAGTTAAATTAAATTGATACTTGAAATGAATTAATCATTTTCCTTAATTAATATCAATGATTATTTTATAGATGATGTATATAAATCTATATGATTACACTTTAATAATATATAATGGTTTGCTTATCAATGAATTTAACGCCTCTCCCATTTATAACTTACAAATTTATTGTGTTTCTTAATAATAATTTTTTAGGTGTGTTTTAACAAAAAAAAAATAAGTTAAGCCTAAATTCAAATAACTTAACACATTATTATTATTATTATTATTATTATTATTATTATTATTATTATTATTATAGACAAGTGTTTATAAAAGAAAAAAGTATATTCTTCAACATTAGTTTAATCTATTATATGAAGAGTTATTTATTATTAAACTTCATAATAAAAACTCAAAAACTTGGTTCAAAACATTTTTTATAAGTCTAATTAAATTTTTATTTATTTTATGTCAATCATAAAGTTTGTTTTAAAATAACAAATTTACATCTTTTATTTTTTATTCTCATTATATAATAAAATTTAATGTTTTTATATTTTTTATTAAAGTTATATTTTAAAGATATATAACTTTAAATAATTTTATTAATATTATTATACGATTTTTAAAAATGACTTATAAAAGTATACATTAAACAGCTTAATATAATTTTTATCAAATTAATTATATTATTTTTAAAGTAATTTTTATTAATATTTGATTAAAGATGCAAAAATCACATTTTATATTTAAATATTATATTATTATTGTTTGTACCATATTACATATTACATATTGTATATATCTTTTAATTTAAATTAAATTTTTAGATAATTGTTATTATTTATTAAAATAAATTAATTAATATTATAGTTAAGCTCATTACTGTTGTTTACTTACTTTACTATAATAAAGCTTTTATTTCTTTAGTTTATAATCATTAATTGCATTTATTGATTACAAATCAGTATAAACTTTATATATAATTAGAAGTGCCTTAAATTTTATAGATAATTATAAACATTGTTTACAGTATTATGAAAAACTAAGTAAATTTTAAACAAAATCAATAATATAGTATTATACAGTTAAAGGATATGTTAAAATAATATATTAGTAGTTTATATTACAAACATATACTGTAGTATATATTAATATTATTGATATCATAAACTCAAAGGTATAAACAGAGTACAGAAATGCATTAAATGTTAAGTATGTCTCAGAAAGTGATGGAAATATATATAAAAGCAAAGAAACAGATGTCAAGAAATTGTGCGCCCATTATATCCATTATTATTGTATAATACTATTAACTAAATTTTAAAAGCATTTCAAAGTCAAACAATAACATTGATTTTTTCTCTATTGATCTTATAATTAAATTTCAATTACTTATTTTTATGTTACCAAAAAAAATTTATGCAAAATATTTATATATATATCTATAAAATCTATAATTCTTTATGCAAATATCAATATTATAATATATATATAATATTTGTTTTAAACTAAGAGTTGTATGTTTTTTTTAATAAAAATAAACCAAAAAAACATAATTCAAATGAACGCATAAAATAAAACTTTAATAAAACATTTGAATGAAAGACAACTGAGCGCTGCTCTGAGCGATAAATGAAATGCGATCTCAAAAGAAATAGTTGTTTTCAGTTGAATATATAAATTATTAGCAAAATAATGGAAATAACAAATAATAAGGATTAATAGCATATGTAATATGAAATATGTGCTCTAAAAATAACAAATTATAATAAAAATACAAAGTTTTGTTTTAATATAAAAATGATAACTCAAATAAAAAAAACTTTTTTATTCATTTCTAATGCTGCAAATCATTAGTTTTTTCATTCAGTGAATGACAATAGAGATTATAATTTAATAAATTTTTTCATCTAAATAAATATTTAATATTAAATTATCTAAATAATTAATAATCATAATAATTTAATCTGTAAACATTTTATTTTAATTCTCATTATTTATTTTATTTATATTTCATATAAAAATTTGTTTAGTTAAACAAAATTTATACGTAATTTAATATACTGTACAGTATGTGTAAATTGCTATTTAAATAGCAGAAAAAATAATTTAATTGTCAAATAATATTAAAATAATAATACGTATTAAACTGTCATAGAAATTTTTTGAAAATTTTTAGAAATTTTCTTGTATTTTACAACAACAAAAAATCACTTCCAAAAATATATAGCACTACTGGTTATATAACAAAACTAGTAGTTATTCAAACAAATAAGCAAATATTTCTTACTATTAATAAAAAAGTTCATAAATTATAAGTATATCTTTGATTGCGTTGGAAATTAAAAGCAAATCTGGTTAATGGTATGAATGAAATATAAATGAGAGGACAGACCTAATGTAACAAATTATGAAATGCTTGCGATATTAGTTTGCGGTTCACTTAACCGATGAAAATGAAGGGAACTGGTGGTCAATAATGTTAAATATGTTTCCCCGATATATGCAATAGTCTATAATATATATTAAATAATGTTATATATGTACTGTATTTCTATATAACAGTATATCAGAATAAATGTTTGATCGGATGTCGAAACATAAGTTATAATCACTGCAAACATATTATTATCAATTTATGAGTTTATAAGTAAGTGATTGCTAACAAACACGCGATCAATGGATAGCTATGTAAATGTTAGCAAAAGTAATGACCCGAATATAGCATACAATATCTGTCTTTCACTAAATTATTGTTTCATTACTCATATATTTTCATTAATTTCATTATTTTTTATATATAGATATAGTATCTACTTTTTGTGTGTTAAAAATACGTTCAATAATAATATTATGCAAAATAACAATAAAAAAGACGAAAACTTTAAAAACATTAACTTTTATATAGTGTGTGATATTTAGTTTATGCTATAATTTATCACTGCTTTTACAATACAGTGTCTTTGTATGCAAAAAAAACTGACTAACATTTGGTTGTAATAAACTTTTACATTAATTCAAATTTATTTGGTCGACACCACTATTAATCAACTATTTTCAATTCAAATGCATTCATCCAAACCATTCATTTATTGATTCATTTATATAATAAATGAACGCATATTATAACTTATATATTAAGTGATTATTTATACATCATTTATCGGTTCATCACTTTATCAAAACACTTGCAACACATGATTATTATTAAAAATACAGTAATTATTTAACAGTAAATTTTAGTTTTTTATATAAATAAATGTCACTAAAATTATTCATAGCTGTCTTCTAATTTATAAAACTAATCGTTTTGAAGCTAACAATTTTTGTCGATCAAAGTTTATGATTGTATTTTATATATTTTTTATTATTTTAATATATTAGTAGATAATTTAAAACAAACATATATTACAAATTTATAACATTTTAATCAATTGAATGTTTTATTTCAAATAAATTTCAAAAAAAATTATAAAACTGTAAATACATATAATTTTTTCCACAAAATTATATACTGAATCAGTAAAGCATTAAATTCCGAAATACTCTTATAATTTATAACGTTATAAAATTTTATTTGAAATAAGAGTCGATTTTGTAATTTAATACTATTTATAATTGTATAAAATTTAATTCCTTTTTATATGAAATTTTCAATTTTAAATTGAGTTGAAATGAATTTAAAAAGAATTATTTTGTTTGTTAATAATTCAGTTATTATTTTTGCATTTTATATTATTTATATAAGAAATAATGTATATATAATTTTATTTTAAATGATATTTTAAGCATTAAAATGCATTTGAAATTGTATTTGAAATTTGTTTTACAAAATTTATATATTATACAAATTTATACTAAAAGCTTATCTCACATAACATTAAAATACCGATAAATTTAAATTCTATATATATATTACGTTATATTCAAAAATTAGCAAACATTTCATCATATTTTAAAGGATTATTTGCTTACTTTTATTTGTAAGCAAATCTATTGTAATGGTATAATATGTTTGTATAGTGATTACAATACAATGGATCAATAGATTGGGTTTCAATACAATTTATATATGTTGGCTATCATTTAGAAAGTGTTATCATTCCTACAGGTATTAAAACAAATGACTAAAATAAGTTAGACATGGGATGGATAGGGATATGAAAGAGAGAGATGGATAGGAGATAATAGTCAAATGTTTGTAATGTTGAGTGCATTCACTTATTTTTCTCGTAATTTGATAACGAAATCCATTGGGTTTGCAATCATTTCATTGAAACTTTCAAATAGAGATCACATCAACACTAATGTCTAACGAAATGTTAGTAGTCTTCATGTCTTTACTGATAAAAAAAAGAGCAAATATTAAATAAAATTAATGTAAACTTTAAAGTCGAAACACTTACTTATTGTATTGATTGACAAAAATACATTATAAATTAAAGATAATTTAATAAATTTTGTTATTCACTAAATATTTGCAATCATATTGCTTTAATGGTATTCGCCCTTATTTTTTTTGTTTATTTTTTAGTTGTTTTTCCCATACAAACTGTTAGCGGCATATAATTTATATACTGTATAATTTACAGTACTTGAGCTATAAAAGTATTGTTTTTTAATTAAACGCATTTCACAATAGCTTGTGATGTCAAATACAAAAAATATTAATTGATTTATGATGTGTTTTCCACACAATTATAGGTACATTCCTCGATGCCGTCAGATATACCGTTCCGACCGAAGAACCAGAATTTGTAGGTCAGGTGCCAAATGTGACGGCAGCTATTGGAAGGGACGCCAAAATACCATGTATGCCATCATTAGATAAAACATTTATTTACTATATATTCATTTATTTACTAATCATTTATCTCATCGCAGGTGTCGTCAAGCATTTGGACACTTATAGGGTATGATGTATATAATGTATCATTTATTTTAATATTAATGTTTATTTTTATTTCATTATTATTATTCCTTTACAATTTTTTTCTAAAATATTAATGTTTAAAACATAATAGTTTTTAAAATGCATGTAAATATATATGTGTATTTTAAACATCGATTTTATGATATATGTTACAAAACCAAATACATTTAATTATAAAAAAAGTAATTTTCACGAATTATAAGCTAAAGTAATCGACATAAACACTGTTTTATGTTTTCTAATTTAAAATACAAAGAGATAAACGAAAGTAATTTTTGGTTTTTATATCTATTTTATAGTTAAACACAACTGTTTTGTTTGTTTAGTACAATATATTTATTCATTCACTTGTCGTTCATAATTATAGAGAATATTCTCTATTATTTTAAGTATTACTTCTCTATTTTTGTATGTCTTTTCATTATTGAATCGCCTAAATAGCAGTTTTTCTTTTGTTTTCATTTACTTTCAATACACTAACTCATTGAAAGATAAAAATAAAAAAATAGTATAGTATTGTAGTATTGATTTGATCTTAAAATTCAGAAAATATTTTTAAAGTCTAAACCTTAAGGCTATGATTAATACTTCAACGAAAAAATAATAAAAAATAAATGAAATGAAAAAGGATTAATAAGAGTATAGAATATTGAAAATAAATATAAACTTCAATATTTTAAAATAAAAATTAGAGGAACAGTAATAATAATAATAATAATAATAAAACATATTTTAAGAATATTTTCGAAACTAATTTTATGACTTTTTTTAATATACTGTATTGTTATTATTATTATTATACTATTTTTAGTTATAACTTTATCATAAAAAAGTGACACTAATTATGGTTTACAAGTAAAATGCATACAATTTGCAAAGTGATAATTTTTCAAAATTAAATGTCAAATGTATTGATATATTGTGTAAATTGAGGCTAAATTATGGTCCATAATATTCAGTTTTGTTAATGTTTTTGCATTTTTTGCATATATAAAACTGTATGATATGTTAATATACAACTCAAAACCAAAACCACTTAATAATATTAAAAGAATTATGGGTTTGGAAAAAATTCTGTATATTATTCATATATATTATAGATATATATAGTGTTTTTGAATGCATTGCAAAATTTATTTTATTGAATTATATTATGAGGTATTATTTTTATGATAAGAAAATAATAAAAGTTAACTATACTGTATATACATATATTTTTATAACAGTTTTATAAGTTTATAGCAAATACTTCAACTTATCGCTTATTTTTTAATATTTTTATGTATATATAAATTTATATTATTTATATGAAAATTACTTTATTATTGGTTTTTATAACAAATAATAAAAATAAATTATATATAAAATAATGATAAAAAATAAATGTAAATTGTATTGAAAAACAGGTGGCTTGGCTTAGGGTCGAGGATAAGACTATACTGACGATTCATCATCACGTGATTACACGCGATAACCGAATCAGTTTAAGTCTAACGGATAACAATGTTTGGACACTTCATATAAAGGGTGTTCAGGACTCGGATCGCGGAGGTCTGTCTGACTTCAATTATGACTTCCCAATCAATTTGTAATACACACACAAAAACAATTCAGATATCAATTATTGAATATTAAAAATATTTGCATGAATTATATGTTTGACTTTGTTATACATTTATATTAAATAACAAGTAATGATAATCTAATTGTATTATAGGCTACATGTGTCAGATCAATACAATGCCTATGAAGAGTCAGGTCGGATACGTGGACGTGACGGGTGAGCATCCATTTCCATCAAATTTGTTGTCTCTGTATTTGAGTTATCTCTTGACTAACTACTGAAGAAAAGGGACCAAACAATGACTTAAACAATCCTTTTATTTTCGGTGCAATGATTGCCATGTATTGTGTGTGTGTTGTGTTAGCCTTTCTTTTATCTTAAAGCATTAAATTGTCATTTTTATTGATGTTATTCATATATAAGCAATATTATACACAATATCATTACGTTTTTAGTCTATAATATAAAGCGCCATTAGGTCTCATATCTATAGTGTATGTGCCCAAAGACAATGCAAAATTGCTTACATAAGAGTAAATAATATTCACAATATTTCTGTATTATTATTATCATTATATTTGATAAAAATAGGGATGAAATATATAAACATTTTTTGTTTGTTTGGTTATGTTATTAAAGTCTCTCAATTAACAAAAACGTCAATTATATTTACTTTATTAACTTATCATTATATATGTATTTATTATTAACTAAAACTGAAAAATTACTCGAAAAACTTTATTTAATATAAATATATTTTATTATTAAATTAAGTTTTATATTTTGATATGTAAATTTATGGCATTTTATTTGTAAGTAAAATACATAGCAATAATAATATATGAAACAAATTTTTTTTTGTATTATACATTTGCATAAACTTATTGCATTAATACATACATATCTATATTTGCATACAATTTTCGTGCATATAATATAATATAGTAAAAGAAATAATATGAAAAAATGTGATTATATTGCAAAAGCACATCATTTCATACAATAATATATTATAATAATATCATCACATCATTTAATACATTAAATTCAATGTTTGTCACCGTTTTTAATACTTTGTATTTCAGCTGTTTATTTAACAAAATTGTCGGTAAGATAATGCAATAAAATTTGATTAGATTAACATTTTTAATAAATTATAATATAATTTTAATGCAAACCTTTTTTTAATAGTAATTAATCCTTTAAAAAGACGTTAACTGGTTTTTATTATAAATATTCATTAGTCTTAAAATTAATGTACAAAAATATGATATAAATGCATATATAAGCAAACTTTTGTTTTGAAAGTAAAAACATTAATTATAAAACAATATATATAATTATATGATTTTTATATTTATATTTATAGTATATAATTATTGATTTGAATAATGAATTTAATTGTGTCTATGGTTTGGCAGTTCCGCCCGATTTTATCAATGCTGACACCAGTACTGACGTTATGGTTAGAGAGAACCTGAATGTCACTCTTAAATGTAAAGCTAAAGGCCATCCCCAGCCCAGGTAAGGCATACCACACATACTAAACATACATTTCTTATAAATTCATTTAATATTTATATTGTTGTTTAAATATTTTACACCAGATTTAAATTGTATATAATATTTTATAAAATATTCAGACCTCATATTTTATATTAAATGTCTTAACATTTTAAAATATTAATATAAATTATTAATAATAAATTTAAATTATATGAATTATAGTTTATATTATCACACTTTCTTTAGCTTAATGTTAGTTTATTGGTGTTAATATTGCTTTCAAAAAAGTGATGTTTATTAATAATGATAGTACAGATAAATGTTATTATGAGTTAGTAAATCATTTTATATTTGTATTCATATGATGTAAATGACTATACAATACAATTAGAAAAGTAATGCCAAACGCATTGAAATTTGCACTAAAAATGCTTATGAGATATTTGCAAAAATTTAGTGCTCAAAATAATAAAACAATTTTCATATTTATGATAAATTATATCATATAATAACCCTTTATATTTTTAATTTAATTTAATTTTCACTATTAAAATGATATGATGTTTATTGTTTCAAAAGTTTGTAAAAGTCATAAACAGTTAACTTATATGAAGGAAAAGATAGCCACCCATTAATGAGACAGTCATTTATAAATCATTAATTATAAGCAAAATATATTATAACAATTTTTTTAACTTTATATAGAGACCTATTTTCAGTTATAATTACAAGACTTTATTATCTCAAATAACATCTTTTATAGTTTGAAATAAATTCTGAGAAATTTTAATTAAGCACTCAATGAATTGAATTTTTAGAAATAAAGATAGAATTRTATATATATATAAAACAAGTGATATTAATATAAGGAAATTAGAAAAATGTCATTTATATCAATACTATATTACAGTGTATACAAGCAGTTGTACACCTGATTAACTTTATATACACTATATTTAGTATATATATGTTAGTTGACAAAATGATTGCAAATATAGTTATTATTATTTGATTATTAAGGCAACAATGTGTATGTCGTGACCCATTTGCCATGTCTTACATTTACAATTCATTGGATATCTCAATGAATATACTGTAATACAGTATATATTAACATTTGCTTTATTCTTGTGTATTGTATTATCGATAAGAGGTCTGAGTTTTTTTCATGCGATTCATCACTTCTTTGTTAATAAAAGAAAAAAAGTTATTTAAGTATTATTTGCCAATAGATATGCAATTTCGGGCACTTATTGTTTGTTCAATGCTTTTTGATCAATATTAGCCAAATTAGAGATTTAACAAATTATCTCTGGTATTAACTTTCACTGATTAGTTTCATGAGAAATATTAATGAATCTTTAATGATTCATTCAATCTTAAACTAAAACTATTAAGAAAAATTAATTAATTTATTGATTATTTCTTTTTTTATAAATCTACAGTATATAGTTTAAATAATAAGTAAAAATTGTTATATTATGGGTTATTATACCTTAGATTTAATAGATTAAATCAGGCTTTAAAATGTTGAATTAAAAAAATAAGTTTTTTATTAAGGAATATTAAGTTAGTATTAAATTATAAAACAAATTAATATTAAATTAATATAATTTAAAGACTTATGTGGAGACGTGAGGACAATCAGCCACTAGAGTACGGCAATTGGCAACAAAACAAGAATCAGGGCATAGACTATGGTTTGTCTGTTAATGACATATATTTTATATATTGTGTTTAGTTTTAGTTACAAATATTTTTACTATTATATAACAGAGACCACATTAGAGGGGGAAAAGTTGACAATTTATAAAGTAAGTCGACTACATATGGGAGCATATCTATGTATCGCACAAAACGGTATGTCCGACACATTTATCATTATTTGTTATACTTATAACTTATAATATGTTATCTCATTCTCTAATTAATATATGATATGTCTGTATATGTTGTTCACTATCAGGTGTCCCGCCGTCAGTCTCACGACGTATTGTATTACAAGTTCATTGTAAGTCCAATTCACAACTTATATCATATTTTTTTATATTATATATTATAGTATTATTTATATGTAATGCGTTTCACTATAATAATCAGTGAATTATTTTTTTATGAAACAAACGCTGAACCGAAAGAAAATTTATACCATATTTTGAAAAAAATCATAAAAATACCGATTATTTTAAAAATTTTTGTCTTAAAATTCTTATATTATGTCATAAACAATGTAACAAATGGTTTTGGAGATCAAATATCTTTGAAACAATAAAATCCAATAATATTTAATCGATAAATGTTTGCCATAAATGAAACTCTATTATATTAATCGACATTTTGTTAGAAAAAATCACTAAAATAAGTGATCGAAATGAAAATTAAATAACAAATAAATATAAAAATTTGTCTGAAATTACTTTTATTTTTCTTGTAATTTAGTTCCGCCAATGATATGGATTCCCAATCAATTAGTCGGTGCCTCCATTGGAGGTGAAGTAACACTAGATTGCAATACAGAAGCCTTTCCTCTATCATTGAATTACTGGACAAAAGATGATAATTATATGATTGTTTCGAGTGATAAGTATAAGACATCCAATTCAGAGAAGACATATAAAGTACATATGAAGTTAACCATCAAAAACATTGATAGTTCCGACTTTGGTATAGCATTTAGATTTTATTTTTACTTACTTATCCCTATAGAGTAAATTGTTTTGAGATTTATTGAAATTTATCATTTCTCTTATTTTAGGCACATATCGATGTTATGCCAAAAATAGTTTGGGATCCACACAGGGATCCATCAGACTTTACGGTTAGTATATATATATATAAATTATATATGACTTTCTCTATGCATACATACGATATATGTAGAGCACATATAGTAGTATTTTGTTTGTAAAATCCCCTAATACTTACAAATAATAAAAAATTTCTCTTTTTTTTTATTTTTTCTATCCATTCAATTGTGGCAGAGATTCACAACACTAACACTAACGCCAACTCTAAAGAGCCGTCGACTGCGAGAATACAGAGTATGAATGGTATGTATGAATCAAACGGAAAGTTTCAGACATTTCTTTCAATCAAACACTTGCTTTTGATAATCACATTATTTTATTAAATTAAAATAAAATAATTGAATTTCTCATTCAATGCACGAAAAAGTATGCATTAATGCACTCACTATTTTTACTATATTTAAATTACTACTATCATCATAAATAAGTTAATAATAATAATAATAATAAAATATGCACAACAATGTATGATATGTACTGTAATTAATGTGATATTATTTGTGTTTTTTTAATCTCTTTTAAGTTTCCAAATATATTTATAAAATGCTAAATTATTACATTTATTATTAATATATTTAAAAATATTTTTCGATTTTATAATTTATAAGTATAGTATTTTTTAAATAATCATTTATAATAAATTTATAATCATTTATTATTATATTGTATTTTAATATTTACTGGTTATGCATTTCTTGCATATTGTTTGCACATATCTATAGTAATGCACCTAAAAATTGTTTGCCTATTATTTCATTATCAACAAACTCGGTGTTTGTCAACCAATTAAAATAGTGACTATAAAATCATTATTAATGATCCGCTAATAATCTCCTTTATATTCGTTTAACACCTAATTGCCAGTCGATATCGTTATGCAAACAATAAGAAAAAGTTTGCTATCATTTACAATCAAATAGCATATAATATTGGACTTCAATTATTAATGATATACAGCACACACACACACACACACACACACACACACACACCCAATAAACTTAAGACACATTACTAAAATAAATGTYGTTTTAGTGAAAATTTCTAAAATATTAGTAAAAATTATTATTTTAAAAAAATGTCTGAATTGTGGCCCATAATTGCCTGCACTTGTGTTGATGCAAATAAATCATTTGTTTTATTCAATTTTATTCACTAAATTTTAAGCGATAGTTGTGTTTGAATAACGGAGTAAAAATAAAACTAAACCGAAACATGATTTGGATTTAAATTGAGTCAAACAATGCACTCATTGGTGTAGTGTTTTGAGACACTAAAAAAACTATGTTTTATCAATAAAAACAATACTTGTTTTATACTGTATTGTATATTATATATATAATCAGATATAAACTATATATATATATATATATATATATATATATATATAATGTAATGTTGTTCTTCAAATGCTTTCTGAGAATATTAATGTTGCCATCAATACAAGCAAAACATGATATGTTTTTAGGTAGAAAAATATATCTACGAAAGTAAAATAAAATATTTTTTAAAAACATATAATTTAACAAAAACTAAACTTAAACACTAAGTTAAGACTATTCTCTATATAGTAACTTATGTTTGTTTGTTTATGTTTGTATGTTATATTGTATTTGCTGTGAATATAAGTTTATATTGTTATAGACTGTATACAGTATATATTGTCAATGTATTTGACTGGCAATCGATTTTACTCCGAATATATAAGAGAGAAAAAAATCTTTTTTAAATTAAATTAAATTTTTGACATTAAAAGCAAATGTCTTTGTTTTGATGTTTCAAATATTTAATTGCATTAAATTTAATTTTATAGATCAAGTGATCAAAGAGAAACAAAAGCATACTTCCAACAAAAACAACGGTAATTATATTGATATACAATTTTTTTATCAAATTATTTTTATTTCCTATGATATTAAGCTTTAAGCAAATTATATACTAAATATAAATTTTGTTATTTTAATTAATATATATTTATAATATAGTTTATTAAATATAATTTAATAATAAAAATTTATTAAAAAGCTATTCAATATATAACAAATTCTTTATGAAATAACAAATATTAATACAAAATAGAAAAATTATTAACAATTATTTAATTGAATCATTTATTTATTAATATTTAGTTTCTCCTGAAGACGAGGATTATCCCAATGCCACTAATACTGGTTTGTATTTAAATATTTAATAAAACAATTTGTAATACAATTTTATTGTTATTTTATTGATTATTTGCAGCCAATTTACGGACAATGTTTGGCCAAAAATATGAAATTACAACTCCAATAATAATAGCCATTACTAGTTATATAATAATTGTTTTGTTAAAAATATAATTTTTAAAATTTTCATTTTTTTGAGAAATGATATATTTATTTTATATATAAGTTTTTACACAAAAAAGTCAAATAATAATATGATATAATAATGCCATTCATCACAATCTCATTTGACAAATAATACATTTATTAAAATAAAGATTTATGAGAAAATCGCTCATACATTGTGTTAATGTATAGACAGTTGGCTTTAAATCATAAACCATAAGTTCCAATGTATTTCTTAAATAATTTGTATTAAAATACATATAAAAAATAATAATATAGTGTATAAATAAATATTACTTTAAAATTGTTGTTTAAATAATATAATGTATTCAAATATTGTAAATATTTTAAATTTAACGTATATAAATATTATGTAATATAAGTATATTTGTAAAGATCGAGTGTCAATTAAATTAGCATTTTTTGATTAAATTTGTAATATAATACACAGTTTACAATGTATTCAATATTAATATATCAATATTAAAAAATTTTAAACTGGTGCTTTTGATTTGTTGAAATATGTATGTTGTATTATATCAAATTTTATTTTCAAATAATAATTTATTTTATTTTTTAAAATAATTATTTGTGTTTTGGTATTAAAATAGTTTTAATATATTTTTTTCCACAAAAAAAAGTTTAAAAATAGAAAACTAAAACTTTATGTCCGAAAAGAATATTCTGTATTGAGTTTTAATGAAAAATGAGACAAATTTTCAATAAATTTAAAACTAATAGGATGTGCCCAAAACATACACTATATTTATATACAGTATAAATGTAGTGATAGCTGACTCCGAAAAATATGACTTTTATTTATTAAATATAATTTTTATATCAATAAAAATATTATGACTTTAACTGCTATAAATCATATATATATATATATATATATATATATAGAGAGAGAGAGAGAGAGCAAAAAATCATATTTTTAATAATCAATAAGTGTTTACTGATAGTGTGATCTCTTCTTGTCGCATAAAATATTTTTAAAAGTAATTTTATTTTTGTAATAGTCCTAGCAATGTTTTTAAATTTATTTTTTGATAAAATATAACATAGATTATTGGTCTTTAAGTATGCTAAGAAATATTTGTTATATCACTTTAAATGGATCCGTTACACTGCTTAAACTCTCATGACATTCAGATAAGATTTGTGATAAAATTTGAATATTGTCCCAAAACTAATCCATCGATGGCGGTAATAAATATTAGTGATGTCTATCTTAAAGCCGTTAATAAAATGATTAGTCACCTTTAATGAAAGTTGTGAAAAGAAAACGGTGTTGACGTGGGAAACAATAAAGCGCGGGAAAATCATCAAAGATTCAAAACGAAAAATAAAAACTATTAGTGGTGATAAATCTTAAGTTTTTCTAAAAATAAATTCGATTAATATCCGGCTATGATATATAAACTATTAAAAGGAATTTAGTCTAAATTGTCATAGGATATTTGTAATTAAGTTAATTACTTTATGATTTCACTCCTAAACAATAGGCAAAGTTGATAAAAATTTGCCAATATTTTGTTTACAATTAAAATTTGACGGATTTATATGATGTATTAAAACCGTTGATGAATCATTGTATTGACCAGATATTGCTTTGTCAGATTAGTATTTGTTTCGATCAATGTAACACTTCCTAGGCGGCAAATAAATCGAAAATCGAGAAGAAGTCAAAATGGGAAACGAAGAGTTTTTCGATTTATAACAGAAAAAGTTGCTGGCCGAAAAATTTGAAAAATTGCTGAATAAATTTTAAGATGTTATTGAAGTTAATAGATATTATATCATTGATTATTTAAAATTAACTTTTTAATAAAATCAAATTTAAAATTTGCTATTTTTTGCGACATCATGAGATCACAACATCAGTAGTCAGTTGTATGCCTTAAATGAATTCATTCATTGGTTTTTAAGTCATGTGGCGAACTGTTTCTGTCAAATACATTGAATCCAACCATTTATAAGCCGTTTTTAACACACAATTCAAAACCCAAAATAAATGTTTTTTAAAATTATGACAAACATTTCTGTTCGTCTTATTTTCCGATTTTCATAACTAGAGTTTAGACAACATATATATATACAGTATATATATATAATAAGTTATATTTTAAATACATTTGTTATTATAAATTTTGTGCAAATAAAAAGCTTTGTCATGAGTTATATATATTTTATATCCAAATTTGTTATATATATTTAGTATTTTTCTTATTTTATTTCTTTAAAAATTTTTACTTATTCACTCCATTCACTTATTTTATAAATAATATATATTATATAAATCGTATATAAATTTAAGTAAAGACTTTTAAACCGATACTAACTTTTAAGTGAATAAAATGCTTTTCTACCAAAAAAATCTCTCTAATATTGACTCTTTTAAAAAATGTTTTTTTGGTCTTAAAGTCCAAACCATTATTAGAATATAATTCATAGTAACTTTCAAATCAATAGTTATAAGTTTTTTTAAATAAGCATATTGTATATGTTCTCATCATATAAATACAGTATATTTAAATTTATTTATAATTTATATAAATATTTTTGTTTTATAAAAATTTTATTTAATATGCTTAAATTATTGTAAAATATTAAAATTATCAATAAAATGATTTTTCCAAAACTATCTAAAAGTTAGATTAATTTACATTACATAAGCGTGGGTTTTCATAAAAATAGTGCAATCATTATAATGACATACAATTTGACTACATTTAAATTGTTTCTTTAAGCAAATTTCCTATAAGAATATTCTGTATTCAAACAAAATTACTTATATTTTAAATTAAATTTTTTGCCTAAAAATTTTAGTTTATATTATTTAAGCCAAAAATGCATTCAAATGATTGCTGGGATTATCAGATAAATTATATAAAATATTCATAAAATTTTATTGTTATTCAACTTATTTATTATATACTCAATTACAGTATTATTATTATAGCCATATCAGTGAAGACACTAATAAAACAGGTATTTTTGACACTAAAACCCATTTAAGTTCAAATGTTCCCAAAGGAGAGCTCATAGTGTATACTAACATACACTCCCTATTGGCAGACCTTTTGCCAACAAAATATACGTGACTGTAGTGCAAGATCGCCCTTAAAACCAATTGCCAGTGCAATGGGAAAGCCTTTTCTGATCTCATATTTTTCATATAACTTAAAATATCTAAAGTTTTGCTTAAAATGTGATTTTCTTTTTATTTATGAGTTTCAATGTTTTGCTTTTTTAGATACTTTATATGGCATATAAACCATAATATGTTTAAACTTTAAAAAACTTGACACTACTATACTATATAAAAGCATTAAAATGCAATTGTTTCGTATAGTTTAACATTAACTCTGTAGACATTTTTTACAAAAAATAGTTTTTTAGATTTATTTTTAACTGATACTCAATTCACATAACAAGCTTTTTGTGCAATTTTAACGTTAATTATTATTTATTATTTAAATTATATTTTAATACACTTATGAGTCTTCATTATATAAAATTGACAACATTTGGTTCAAATAAATGTCTACTTAACCTAAAATATACTTTCAATAAATTATATGAACATTCTTAACAAAAAAAACATTTATTGATAAATATGCAAAAATAAAATTTAAATTAAGTATTTTATTGTCTTTGTTTTGAATAATAATTAATATTTAGCAGTAAAGAAATAACAGTTAAATTAATAATTTTTTAATTAATTTCGAAAAATAAATTAGTACTTAAAAAATGGTTGTCAAAAGTTAGTGAAAAAATTAGGTAATTTTATTATATTTATTATACCCATAAAATTTATACATATTTTTAAATGAGTTATACTGATCATAATTTTGATAAAACAATCAGTACAGTAATTAATAATGTATTTTAAATGCAATTATTATATATTGCCAATACAGTACTTTTCTAAAATAATTATTATATTATTAATAGTCCAAAATTTCTAATTTAAAAATAAAAATAAATAGACAAACAAACTAAATATAAGTCTATTTTTAATAATTTAATAAATAAGATTATGATATTAACTGTACCGATAAAACTAAGTTAGGTTCATATTTTACAACTACATAAAGTTGAAAAAGTTATTTATTTAAAAATTAATAATTTTAACAAAAACAAATAATTTATTTGATAAATTGAAAACGTTTTACTACAGTATAAAAACAAAATCCGATTATTTAGAGATCCAATGAAAGGGCAAATAATGTTTTGCAAAACAATTTTCATCATTTGTCTGTCTCTTATATACTATGAGAAGCGTATATCTAAAACTAATGCCATTATATCACTGATAAAACCATAGCATCCATTCAATAGCTTATGTTTTTTTGTTTATAATAACTCTTACTGTAATAATAATAATATTTTAGAAAGAAATATTTTTGTCAGTAAAATATTTTTTCTTATTGTTTTATGATATGTAATAATAACAATAATATGTTTAAAAGATTTAGGTCTTCACCGATAAATGACTTCTTCGGCCAATAGTTTGGCCGCACATTGGATGTGATGTGATGTGTAAGTGAATGACTGTACGAATAAATTGGACACAAATTTCACAACAAATAAGTATTAAGTATTAGTAGTATATTAACAACAGTGCCATCAAAATGTGTGGATCATTGCAGTGCATCGCAAACAATGTTAGTATCGGACAGTAGTTTTCAGACAAACATTGTTTTAGACGAACCGTTAGTTCTCTGTTTGTGTTTAATATAACTATCTTTTAGTATTTTTGTTGTCATTATCTCTTGCTTACAGTCGACTGAACGGGTCTTACATTGTTATAGACAATCGCATGTGTTGTCTGTGCGAACCAGTGATCAACAGTATAGTCAGTCATCTCTCTCTTATTGAAATACCAGTGTTCAGTGCTCTCTCTCTCTCTCTCTCTCTCTCTCTCTCTCTCTCTCTCAACATCTCTTTTTTCGGTCACTTTAATAATGACAGTGTTTTTGCTGAAATTATTTGTCAATTTTTATGAAAAAAATTTAAACTTTTCTTTGTTCGCATATTTTTTTTTGTATTTTTATCTCTTATATTGTTGTCTATATTATTAAGTACTATAATATTTTAATAATTAATGATTGATGTATATTTTACAATATATATTTATATTTGATATATATATTATTAATTTTAAATTGATAGATTCTTTAATTTAAAACAAATTTAAGATTAAAATAAAAATTCTAGAAATAATAATGTAATTTTGTTTTCTATATTTTGAAAATAATAAATTATTTATTATTAGATAACATTTTTATTTATTACTTTTAGTATATTTTATTTAAAATAATGACTAACATTAATGAATGTCAAATTAGATATAATGTGTATCTCAAAAAAATTAAAGTCAAAACTTATTTAAAAGCAAATCATTGATGAGTTAACCTAAATGCTAGTAAAACATCAAATATGCTATTTTCAGTAGTTGTTTATAAATTTTGTTTTATGCAATCATTTTATAATTATATTTATATAACTTAAGCAAACAGAATATACTGGTAATGAAATTCACTTTTTTTAATGAAAAGAGTCACTAAATTTCGATATATATATTATATACAGTACATTAAAATGTTTGACTTAATGTAAATTCAATGCATTTACTACTACTACTACTACTACTGGTTGGGTTACTCTACGATATATACGGTATACATCTGTATATCATATGATATATAAAGTTCATATACAATATATGTTAGGGTTATATCAAATAGTATACTGACAATCATTATGCAGAATACGATTTTCAACCAAATATTTATCGTAACGTTATGTTGTGATTCACTCTTATTATACATACATACACTTAAACTATTTTTTTGTACTTTATTTTATTCATCAGTCTCTCTCTCTATCTCTCTCTCTCTCTCTCTCTCTCTCTCTCTCTCTCTCTCTCTCTCTCTTTCTTTAGTACTCAAACTTTAGCGGAAGAAAAAAATGATATATTATTTTTGTCTATGAGTTGGGGTTTTTTAAAGATAAATATCTCACACCAAACCATAGGAAAGCAACGTTTTTTTTTGGTTAACTCATTGTAAACCTTTAACCGTTGGCTGAAAATACAGTATTTCACTTAACGCTATACACTATTACTGTCAAATAAAATGTTATTTTTTACATTTAACCTAAATTCTACATTTTGTAAACATTTACATTTTGTATAACATATAATGCATAATATACTGGTACTCTGTATGAACATGACTTGTTTATACTGTTTAAATCAATGGCTATATAAACGTAACAATAAAAATTATAATAATTAAGTTTATTATAATTTTATTTTTGGTTTTACTTACGGTTTGAATTATTGGTAATTTTTATGAATTATATATATATATATATATATATATTCGCATATTTATAKCATATTAGTTTGTCAAATTAATGTCGAAAGTTTAATGTTATAAAACAAATATTTTTAATTAAATATTATTCTAATAATTTTATAATTTTTATATAATTATTATTTGACAATACGTTGTGTGACAAAAATAGAAATCACAAGTTTCTGCTATTTATATAAACGATTATAAATTTGAAACATAAAAGAGAAATATTGTATATTATCGCATATAATACAGTTAACAATTACAGCAAAATTTAATATATTAAAATATTGTTGTTATGAATACATCTTTATAATGAATATTTATAACCGTTATTGAGTTTCTAGTATAAAAATTTGCTTAAAATTAAAGAGTTTTTATAATAAATGCAAATACTGTATAATATACTGTATATATATATATATATTATACTGTATATAATTATATAGAAGAATATACAGTAACTGATAAGTTCATGTATAAAACTTAACAGTTTTGCTGATAAAATGTTTTGAGGCAACAAAAATTGTTGAGATAAAAACATATACAGAATATTCTTGAATAAAGAATATTTTAATTAGAGTAAAGTGAAAGAGAGGCTAAAAGAGTGAGAAATTTTCAAAATATTTTGCGGCAAAATATTTTTCAATACTCTAACAAAACTTGTGAACCATTTATTTGACATTTAAAATGTATAGTCGATTGCAAAATAGATTATTTCTACTCTTATATACTCTAACAGTATATACAGTACTCTTAAAGACTGTTATTTACTCTATTTTAGTACAGAAAAAGAAATTGATTTTAATGTATACTTTAAGAATAAGAATGAAATAGATATGCAAAACACAAATTATATTTGAATTATCTCTTTCACTCACTCACTCACTCACTCACTTACACTCATTTACAAATATACATATAAATAGCTAATTTTATTGGATTTATTTTTAAAAAATAGAAATTATAATATTTTAAATAGATTCTCAATAATATTAATTTGAATTATTTTTATGACAATTGAAAGAGATAGCTATATAAACATATTAAACACACTATTTAATTGTTTCAATAAATTTATAATCAATTGTTATTTAATTAACATGTACAATTTTATTATAAATTATAGTGATACATAATAATTATTTCTAAAAAAAAACATTTTTAATAACACATTAACTTATTAATATTATTAGTCTTTTATATTTATTAACAAATATTTACTTAAATTCAATATTTCAATTATAATTTTTTATAATTTAATGTATGTCTCATTTCACATTTCAAGCATAATTATTTTTTCAACTATAAATAAGTCGTCAATTTAATAGATCAGTTTTAATGAATAAAATAAATGAAATGAAAGATTTTACAATAGGTGAACAAATAAAAAATAATAATAAATTCTTTTATTAGTCTTATATTAAAGTTTCAAATGGATAGTAAAACTCATGTTTTTAATACTTGAAACTCAAGTTTTTAAAGCAATTGAAAGCATTGGCGGAAAAAGACATCAAAAATCAAAAGACAAATATGTTCTCAAATTTTTATGACTTTAAATTATAGTATAGTTTAAAACGTTTTGATCTACTATTGATATATACGGTATATACTGTATATATAAATTTACAGATTATGAAAGCATCAATAATACAATATATAGTAGTTTTGAGAAAAAAATTTCTTTTCTGTAAAAACAGTAACTAAGTTTTCACTACAAATGTTTGAGACAATAATAATAATAATAATAATAATGGCATTAAAAGTATTGTTTGGTTAAATGAAACTCATCAGTAAAAATGGGATTCAAATTATTTTTTTGTTTGTTTGATTAGTATTTTCTATTAAAGCTTTAGTATTGCATTATTTTCTATTAGTATAGTATAGTACAGTATATTTAATAGTATAGCACAACACAACTACAAACACAATTGTGACAACAATTCACTCACTTATGTATAGAGTGCTGTGTTTGTGTTATTTGAAACTGTGTTTTATTTTTAGAGACAATTGTCGAGAAAATCATTTAAAAACAAAAGAAAAAATAAGAAAAATCTAAAATAAGAGAAACAGTCATATATTAGAAACCAGGGGTTGGGTTGCGAACGGTTAGGTTCATGGGTTACACCAATTGTTACGCTATGGCTGTGACACTGACAGTGAACTCATTGGCAATGTTTCCGATAACAGATAAGACTGATTGTCTGTGAAGTAGGAGGACAGGGATGCAAATGATATGCTAGTGGAGACTTGTCGTCTATCGCACCGTTACTTTAGGTTTGTTTTTGACGACATACACTATATCATTGTAGAGGTAATGGTCTCGACTTGCAATATATCGACACAAACTATACAATAATGTCTGCATTTGCTATGAAATTGAAATCAACACAACATTTATTTTCTTTAGAGAAGTCTATTGATAACTAACAGTGCTATCAATGGTATCGCCTGTCGGAGTGGAAAACCAATAAATTTTTGGTGCCTTTCTTTTGGCTCAAAAACCAAATATAAAGCTTTCAATGAAATAACACATTAGTTAATACATTGGCATTCATTTGGCCGTAAACTATATGAATATTTTACTGAATTTATCATTTCTATTACAAACAATATACTATATATTACTATACTTTACTATAATATCTGTAATAAACTCAATCAAATAAATTGTTTGTCTTAACTCTTATACTATTATATCGTATATTTACATCACATATAAACACTATTAAGCCATAGGCTATAGTCTATAAATCAATTGTATTGCATTTGAGCTTATATTTCATGTATTGCTATATATTGGTCATTCAATGTGTATTTTATGTAATATTATAGAAATAAAACATATAAATCAATGTTATAGAGTAAGCTTATTTAGTTTATAAACTAACAAATTATATAATGCCAGTAAAAATCATTGATTAATAGATATAGCATTTTAAATATAAATTTATATTATACTATTTGAAGCGTCTTATCTCAATATTATATATATTTTTTAAAATTAAAATACACATCAAAAATTTGTAATTACGAAAATATTTAAGAGCTTTTAGTAAAAACTATTTTTTAAAAGTGCTGATAATTAAAAAAAAAAAATAAAAACAATTAAAATAAATTTTGTGGATTTTTTTTATTAACTATTGAATAGTAATATTCAATCAATCAGTACATTAAACATAAATATTGTATTAAAGCTATATTTATTCAAAACATCCGAAATCATCCAAATTTGTGATTTTCAAAAACTTAGGAATCAATTGATTCATTTCAGCGAATGATTGCTTAAGTCTTTGTTCCAGTGGTTTCCGTATTTCAATGTTTGTCATCACTTTCAGACACTTTTGTGACACTCTTTTTTCGGCGCAATGTTTGCAATATTGGATCAATTCGTCGACAATTTCGTCGCGGTTTTGATTGCCAATTGTCCTCAAACTCAATACATTAAGTTCGCTAAACAGTTTGAGGTCATCGGTGCCAATCACAGGTCGATTGTAATACTTTGTTAGCGATAATCGTTTTAAATGAGTCAACTGTGCTATAGATTGCATGCATTTATGCTGACATTGGCGACAATGGGTTTGTGGCTGATCTTCATTACACTCGCAAAGTATCACTATTTCATCAAACGATATGTGACTTAAGTTTGGAAAAACTTTCGGTAAATTTGACCACAACTTTGGTAAACATCTGATCCAATAGAGTTTTATAGTTTTTAAACTATTCATAGTTTTCATTTTCGTCACATCAAAACACATGTCGGAAGTGATGGACAATGTCTTGAGTTGTGTTTGTTTTACAATGTATTTACTGAATACATCTATTGATAGATTATTGAAACGAAAGGCTAAGTTCTTAAGGTTTAGTTTACAACAAATATTGATGAATATATCATTGCATTCCATAAAATAGTTCATCTCTTCAATGGACAGCTGATCCAAATGAGGACAACGATTGATGATAGTCTCTAATGATGTCAAACGCCAATTGTTGTCAATCAAGTGGAGTGAACGAAGAGTTTGTGGAAAATATGTGACTATTTGTTCAACAATTGAGTGATTGAAAAATGTGGATATCCTTAGCGATTCCAGTGATGATAATTCTTTGATCAAATCAATGGTAAATACTTTGGTTCTGCTGTCATCTACACATCTGAACGATAGATATTTAATTTTTGATAATAGACTTGCCATTTGTCTCAGCTCTTCGTCATCCGATGTCTTCATATAAATACAGCACAACTCAAGTCTCTGTAAATGTGGGCAACGATTGACAATCTTTTCAATGGTTTGCCGATTGATATAACAGAGACTCATTTGTATTGTCCGGACGATAGCAAAGTTCTTGAGTATGGAATCAAACTGTTGATGACTTTCGACTAAATCAAAGATATTGTCGGTACGGATGATCATATGATTGATGGTAACAATCGAAACATTTTTAGTGTCATCTTTTTGATGGCCAACTCTTATAGTCCACGACTTGTTTTTCAATGTCTGTTCGCTGCACTCTTTGAATTGTCGACAAACAGTCTGCAAACGACACAATTGTTTGGCACTGAGTTTGTTGAATATGAGTCCAATTATATCATCGTTCATAACATAATGTCTTTTGTTGTCATCGGTGGTCATCTTTTTTGGATATCACTGGTAATGTTAATTTGTTTGACTGTAGTATAAAAATATCTAATGTTTTAATTTATGAAAACCGATAAACTTTTTTTTACAAATACATTAGGGATTACCAAAAAAAACTTTATAAACAAAATAAATCAAATTTGAATAAATGACAAAAACGGGTAATTGTATAGTATAACTGCCAATTGTTAGCATGCGATTAATATTTCTATATATTTAACGGTAAATATTTATTGTTGCTCGACCTAACCTGACCTGACCTAACCTAACCTAACCTAACCTAACCTAACCTAACCTAACCTAACCTAAACTTAACTAAAATATATAGAAATAATTATTGCGTCCTAACAAGTCTTATACTATACAATACCCCAAAAATTTTTGTTCTATACTATAGAATAGATCCGAATTGTTGTCTCGTTTTATTAATTTAATTGTTTAAATATGTTTATCTGGTTTTTAAAATGGTTTTAATAATAAATATTGTATGTCTCGTGCATTTGCAATACACGTAATGAATGTTTTAAACGCGTGTCAAAACCGATACAAAACATATAACCAGATTTAGTACAAATAAGTTTTGCGGAACAATAATATGGGACCTAAAGTAAAGAACACCCCATTTGTCAACTAAACAAATGTGTGTCTTCTTGAATGTACTTTCATTAGCTGTGAAAAAGACACCACAACTGTCAGTTCTGGCTGTCATTTGTTACAATTTAATGAAAAACAAGTCAAGAGATTATCATTATTTAAATAATTTGAATAATTGGAGACAAAATAATAGTTTTGTTAGTCTATTAAGGAGAGCTCATATATTAGACAACAATACCGACATTGAAGAGGTGTACAATCAGTCACTATATAAGTTAGTAACGATATCATTGAGAACTAAAGATAGACGAGAGCCTAGCTTTGGATCCGGTTTTATTGTTGACATATCAATGGGATTTGCTATTACCAGTAGTCATGTCTTAAGAGGTGTCCACTCGTGTGATGTTTTATATCTAAACCCCGGGGAACCAAATGTTTGTCAACTAAGATGTGGTCGAGTAATATATATTGACCACAAACATGATTTAGCACTCATTCAGTTTAAGTTTGATAATAATAATGATTTGATCCCATCGTTAACAATGTTGACACCGACAAAGTTTGGCGATCAAGTGGTCAGTTTGGGATTTTTCGACATATACTGCAGTCTAACCACTGGAACAGTCATGTGTCCACTTAGTACGGCCCGTGATATCAGATCATGTAATCACATCTATAAGTATTCGCATTATGTATCGTCTAATATGCTTCTCGTTGAACACACAGCCGAAGTGCCGCACGGTTTCTCTGGTGGTCCACTCATCAATACTAATGGACAGTTGGCTGGCGTCCATAATATGAATAGAAATACTATAACATATGATATACCTGTCGCCGATATTAAGGCATTCATTGAACGATCAGTTGGCTATTATAACAAACAAGAAATAGTTAGAAAAAGACAGCACTCGTTGAAGTTGGGACTCGACATGAGGTTCATTGCAGATATTAATTGTATTCAATTTACTAAAACTTATAATCACTTCGGAAATCGACATTTAAAAAAATACGGTATTATCGGACCAATTGATGGTCATTGGATTGAATCACTTTATCATTTTGAACGTATACTTGACTCATATGGCGATCATTTGATTCCCGTTATAGTCATCAGCAATGGTAAACCTATCGATACATTTTTACATCCATTACCTATTGATGTGTCCTTTATTTGACATTTCAGTTCAATTTGAAATTATTATAATTTTATTTAGTTATTATATTTTAACTTTTGCTATAAAATATTATATAACTTTCAGTAGCTTATACCGTATACCGTAATATTTATCGTAATTAAATAAATATAATGTATAAAGATTTACTAGAAATATTTTTTAATAATAAATAATTTATTATTATTTATATTATTATTGCTATTGCTATTAATATATACATAATTTATTATTAAATTATATAAAATAACTAATTTCTATTATAAACTGAACATAAGTCATATAAATATATGTATATAACTTATAAGCCATGGGCTATACCGGTATATTTTATATACATATTTTCCATAGTTTTAGTTTACTTACAAGTTTATGGCAAATATAAGCCGACAATAGCATTGAATCACATTTCTTGAAACTTATTGTTATTTTCTTGAGATTAACTTTTTTTATAGTATTAATAATAAAAAATAAAATAAAAATTATTTTTTCAAAAAAATAATGTCTTTTTATCATTATTTTCGTTCACAATTCGTACGAATGAATGACTTCTAAACAATTCATCACAAAATCCATATATAAAAGTAATCACTATATGTTTGATAGCAATTGTTAACTATTTTCATAATTAGTCTGAATTTTTATATAAAAAACATTTAGTGTACAATATTTAAGTTTAAATGTTTTCAAAAAAAAATTAGAGTTTTGTCTTTATATAAATACTTACAATCATTTGATTATAATATACATTATATTTTTAAATATATCTTTTTGACTCATTATTTTTCACCAAAAAATTAACTTTTGCTGTTTTTCTTTGTGTTATTTTTTTTATAAAGAAAAAGTCATACAAACATAAAGAGGTAACAGATGTGTTGCACACAAGTGCCAGACATTTAGCTGTATTAGTCGTTGTTTTTAGTTTAGATTATATTAAATTAATTTAATTTTTATAGACATTTTGATGCATTTTTTTAAACATTTTTTTAATGTAGTTTTGATTAATTTTTTAAATATTCAATTGAGTTGAACTCACTTTGAGATTAGTGGTCAAACATATTTGTAATAATTAAAATTTCTTTAAGGATTATCTATTTATAAAAAATAAAATATATAAAATGACTTTATAATTATATTAATGAATAACGTTTTATTTATTTATTTTAATAAAAACGGTCTATTTATACACCTGTGTGTAGGTGTTATATAATTAATGATATCATAAATTATAATAAACTGAATACGTATTTATAAAATATTGTTATAAAGTACTGATATTCCGGATACAGAATATTCATAATATAAGCTAATTATATGCAATAATTATTTTTATAAAAATACTTATTGTACTAAATTTATAATCATTATTTAATATTATTATTATTCAAATTCTTTAATTTTAGTCTAAAAATTTTGTTATTAAATTAAATTTAATGATTTCATATTTTTACGATACTATTATAATTAATGTTTGAATTCTATTTTAATAATTATATGCAATAATATGAATGACAATAAAAACATAAAATACTGTATGTACTCATAATTATTAAATTTATTTTTTTATCACTAACTAAACAACAAATATTAGTTATTTTAGCGATGATATAATGGAAACAAAAGGGGAAAAACAACATTAACTTTATTAATGTGTCAGCGCTTAGACACCAATTGTTTGTTTGTTTGTCTCCTTTTTATTTTGAACTAATGATATTATTTCTGTCACTGCTGTCTATACTATTAGACTATATTATTTAAACTCATCTTCAAATATATGATTTATTTGATTTGTTTAAAAATATTTTTATACAAAAAAAATATTATAATGATATCAAACAATATCTTTCAATTCGAAAAAAATCTTATTTGAAATGATATAAAATTTATATATAAATATTTTACGATAGTCTATAACAGTCTATTTTGTATAATATATTCAAGCTTAGCATTAAAACATATTTTATAAATAAAAATTCAAATTTCAAATCCAACTCTCAATAGAGTTTCAAATCTACACTTGTTTTATCTCAACTCAATTTTAGATATATATAGTATACAGTGTATACTATACACTAATATTATACATAAATATATCAATAAATATATACTGTATTTATATATAAATATATTTGGGAATAGATATCATTTTAAACATTTTCTCTGAAACATTGATTTTGAGGAAAAAAACTTAATTTAAAAACTCATGACATGACTGCCAATAAAGAGTGAAAGAGACGATTCAATTGATTTATTAAATTGTGTTTACAATAAGCACTACAGTATATACAGTACTAGTCTACAGCTCTCTCTCCCTCTCTCTCTCTCTCTCTCTCTCTCTCTCTCTCTCTCTCTTTCTTTCTAAACATACATTCAATGAATTCAATTGTTGTCCAAAATAATGATTATTTCGTATATTTACTTGTTTTATATATATCACTGAGTGTCACATATTCAATGAAATACTAATAGATTAAAGAAATAATGATTTAGACATTCAATGAAAGTGAGCTTTTAATGAACGTAAACACAATAGACTTTCATTTAATTTACTATTTTGCTATTTTCTAAACAATTACTTATATTTATTGTTTGTATGTTTATATGTTTTTAAATATATATATACTTATATATATACAATACAATATACAATATATATATATATATATATATATATATATATATACTGTAAATAAACGGTATATTGTATAACACTAGTATATTATTGTGTTGTATTATTATACATTTTTTATATAACTTACTATTACCGTAGCATAAATTTATGTTAAATATAGTACTTTATTTATTTTTATATTACATACTGTTATAGATATATTATTAATAATATTTAAATCTCGAATTATTATGATTATTATACTGAATAAAAATTTAAACAAAAAAAATAATGATTTTAAATATTTTGATCATTAAACTGTTTAAAGATTAAAAACACTGTTAAACAGTTACTAACTCTTGACATTACTATCTCTTATTAAATCTCTTTTTAAAATAACATATATTCAAAAAAATTGTTTTAATATATGTTTTTATTCAGGGTTAAGTAAGGGGTAAGGGGGTAAGGTATAATCTATATTAATTTTTAAAAATATTTTGATAAATAATGCAATTTATTGGGAATATTTACCCATTTTCCTTTGATGTATATATTTACATAAAAATATTAGGGAATTTTCTCTTTACCCCTTGATTTTGATTTTTTTAAATTGCTGTTTAAAAATGCATGAAAAGTCTTCACCCCTAAAATCCGAAAACATGCTTAACCCTGGTTTTTATTATTTAAAAGTATTAAAAGTGTTTTTAATATTTAATAAAATGTTTTATGACTTAAATATTTTAATATAAATATAGATATTTATCTTTTATTTAAAATATTGTTTTATTTGTTAAATGGCATAATTAGACAATAATAAATTATATTTTTGTTGTTGATCTTTATATTATATACTGTATTTAAAAAATATCAAAAATATTTTAAATATTTATAATGCAATGACTTTGCAAATAAAACAAAATTTTATTTTATAACAAAATTCTTTCATAATTTATTCAGATATTGATTCGTAAGATTACAATACTTTAACAGAATATTCTGTATTTTTTTATTTTAAAAAAGATTCACAAAATATCTTTCATTTGTATTAATCTATTGTTTATTAAATGAAATATGTTTTTTGTTTATTATTATGAAAATTTCTATTGAACTAATATGAATTAATATATAATAGAAATTTTGATAAAAATATATACAAAAAACATTTTATTAATGTGTTTACAATATAATGTAAAGATTCCGGAATATTTTATTTAAGTTATATTTTTGTTTTTTTAATAATCAGAAATAATATATCAAAGGACTTGTCATTTGATATAAAGACAAACTAACAATCTTTTTATATTATATATATTTTTATATTCATTAAAAATTTAATATTGGATTAATTTAAAGTTATTATATAATTCTATAGAGAGAAGAAAGAAGATAAGAGAGAGAGAGAGAGAGAGAGAGAGAGAGAGAGAGAGAGAGAGAGAGAGAGAGAGAGAGAGAGAGAGAGAGAGAGAGCGAATTGTGAGTTTATATATTAATAATGTTATTTTAAATGTTTGATAAAAATTAATTCAAGTTAACTTTAAATCTAAAATTTTAATAAGAAGTCAAATTTTATCAAATTTTTTATTATTTATTACAATTTTTTATTACAAATATGTTTTGACTTAATTTAATCGTTAATATTTAATTAAATTTTTTATGTTAATTTTCATTAATAGTACAGATATTACTTATTACTATTTACTATTACCGTTGTTGCGCACATAATTTGGCATGGAAGGTAATGCGATAAGTGGCAGGTTTCGTGGTAATTGGTTCCCCTGGAATTTGCTAGATTTAGGGGCACAAAATCCCAGTCATGTTATAAGTTTTTATTATGTGTCAAATTCATGCCACTCATAATTTTTTATCATTATTTAATGCGATTATTTATGCATTATTAATGCGAATTAAATTTATTATATATTTGATTATTAATTTTATAGTATTGATCGATCATTTATTAATTATAGATCGATCCTAGAATATTAAATTATTTATTTATTTATTGATCGATCATATATTTAATTAATTATAACTAAATTTAGATATTTAAAACACTTATAGTAGTGTAGATACCAGTTATCACATTTACTGCCATTCGGTTATTTTAGTTATCGCATTATCTTCCAGGGTATGGCAGGTTTAGTGGTAATTAGTTCCATACCTTTATGACACTTTTAATTAATTTTTAAAATTGATATGGCAAGTTATGTGGTTAAAAACGGTAATACTTTTTAAAATATTTTTACATATTAAAAAGTATATATAAATAAGATAAATATAATTATTATAGTTATTCATAAGTTGCGATAAAATCAAATATAATTTAAATACAACATAAAATTATGTAATAAGTAAAAAATAACTAATGAGTAATGATTTTTGTTGAATTTATTAATAAAATCTTAATATATTAATACATAATTTCAATAAATAAATAAATGTTTTATATTATACTATAAATTGATTTTAATAATAAATTTCAATTTTTGATTAATATTTTTTTTATAAAGCAGTCTTATCTATATTAGCTTACAATTTACAATTTTAATTTTACAAAATGCATAACTATATTTTGTAATTTTTTTCAAAATACATATTTCTTATCTATTTTTTTATCTAAGAAATAATCTAAAATAAGTAATAAACTAAAAAAATTATTTAAGAAATATGTTATATTTGTTTCTTGCAAATTAACAAAACTGTTTTGACTCATTTATATTTGACTTATTAATCTTATAAAAAATTAATATTTATTGTATATTATATATTATATATTTAATCTTATTTATGATCACGTATTTTCAGTAATTTTCTTTTGTTTTTAATTAGTTGTAATCAACAAAAATAAACAACAAATTAAATTGTTTTATCAATTAATTTAAAATTAAGATTGTTTACTAATTATAAAACATAAAATGTATAGATTAAAATTTTTATTATTTTTACAAAATGATAAACATTTTTATTATTTTTTGTGTATTATCATAACAATGTAACTGTAAAATAAAATGTAACTTTCAAAACATTTGAATTGTTGTATAACATTAAATAAAATGATTGTCTCATCAATAAAGCTAATAATATAACTAAACTCATAAGTGTCGGTAAAAATCTTTAACATTGTTTTCAAATGTTATTTAATGTAATAAACATTTAAAGGTTTTTAGACAAATGTTTAAACATTTTATATATGTGTATATAACTGATTGCTCCGGGGAAATCAAACTAAGTATAGGCCATTGTATATATATATATATATATATATATATATATATATATATATATGTGTGTGTGTGTGTGTGTGTGTGTGTGTGTGTGTGTGTGTGTGTGTGTGTGTGTGTGTGTGTGTGTGTGTGTGTGTGTGTGTGTGTGTGTGTGTGTGTGTGTGTGTGTGTGTGTGTGTGTGTGTGTGTGTGTGTGTGTGTGTGTGTGTGTGTGTGTGTGTGTTATACTGTAGTATATGTGGCATATATTTAAAGACCAGTGAAAAACGGAAACTTTAAGTCACATCGAAAGCAACGACAATCAACTCATTGAACACTACAGTTAAACGACAAACACTTATTGAATAAACAAAAATTGCCTAAATTTTTGCCTAAAAAATGTGTTCAACATTTGACAGTCAAGTCCTAAACATGTCAAACATATTTAACTTTATGTTATTTATATATATATTGTTCATTTGTTTTTACGTTAGAGAAAAAGCATACCAAAAATACTAAAGAAAATAAATATAAATTGTTATAAATTTGAAATTTAAATTATATTCTAACCTTAAACACATCACATAGACTACATCAATATGTTTTAGTTGTTTTGTTTGATTTTTCAAATAATATTCAACATATATAAGTATACTGTATATGTTATTAACATAATTCAAACTAAAATCAATGAATCCATTTTCTCAATGTACTGTACTATCTATATAATCATTTATAATTTTACGTGTAATTGGCCTGGATAAACTAGAAAAAATGTTTAGAATATCAATATTACAATTTTATTACGTTAACAAAATAATATATTATATTATAGTTAATAATTTGAGTCGAAATTTATATTTTTATTCAATTTTTTAAGTAAATATGATTTTATATAAAACTAGTTGAGAATGCTAGAAAGCATTGCCCAGAAACAAATTCCAATGACGTAAATTACTTAATATAAATATTATAATATTTACATATGCATTACTAAAATAATTATTGAAATAATTATTAGCCCATAAATCATATTGTAACAAAAATATTTATTGCTAATAACCACTAGTTAATCAATCAATAGTTAACGAGTCATAATATAATTAAAATATAAGTTATTATCTTATACCACAAATGAATTACTAAATTCATACCAATCAAAATTTAAAAAAAAATAAATGTCGATCATTTTGACTATATTTATAGCAAAATGAGGCAATACTTCTAAAGACAATCCTATACTCCATTTTAAAGCTTTATATGAATTTTTAATTTTCTATTTTTTACACTTTAGCCGTCAAAATGGTTATTTCGGTTAGAACATGAAAAATAAGGTATAGGAGATCGGCATCAAAAAAAACCTATCTGTTGTTCCTAAAAAGACAGGTCATTTTTGATGCTGATCTCCTATACCTTATTTTTCATGATCTAACCGAATCTAAAATCAGAATTTCAAAATTAACAAAATGAAATGCTAGACACACACACATACATACACACACATACACACACACACACACACACACACATACATACACATACATACATACATACATACATACATACACACACACATACACATACATACATACATAAATACATACATACATACATACATACATACACACACACACACACATACATACACATACACACATACATACACATACATACATACATACATACACACACACATACACATACACATACACATACACATACACATACACACACACACACATACATACATACACATACATACATACATACACACACACATATATATATTGTGACCCTAGATGGCCCACAGATCGCACACACACACATTCACAACATTTCAACCAACCCTTCTTTCTCATTGGACGACCCTTCAGTCCGTCCACTACTTAAGTGGACGTCAGTTCACTTTCTCTCTCTCTCTCACAACAGCTCTCTTCACTCTTCAATTCAGTCACCACTTCTCACTGTTTTCTTGACATTCGCTTGAATTTGAATCAAGCATTTTGACCAAAAACTGAAACACATCACATTTTTTATAACCAATTTTTATTTGTATTTTTTTAAATTTATTTTAAAACAATAAATTATTTTACCGATCAATTGGTTGTGTCCACTCATTCATTCATCTCATCCACGGTCACAACTTGGGGCAGTCTTCAAGAATCGAACCACTTCACGACTGAAAAATTCAAACATCAACTCAATTCAACTCAAGTGAACTCAAGAAAACACGTGAACCTCAACAACAATGGCTCCAAGAAAAAACAACAGAAAAAGTCGCAGAAACCAATTGAACGACACAACGAACACCATTGATGCAGACATGGCGTCGCCAACAGCATTAACTTCCGCTTCCGGTTCACATGGACTTCAAACACGTATACAACAGAGATGAAATGCTAGCGCCAACGCCATACAGCACATGGTCTTCAACAACGACGATGATGAGGACAATCAATCGTATCACAGCAGATCCAGAAACACTGGCCGACTCTGCGACACATTCTCAGGCAGCGATCCATTGGTCAAAGCCGATGATTGGTTGGCTCTCTTCACGTTAGTCACACGTGGTTTCTCAGATGACGACCGCATCACAGCACTTGGACGCCATGTCACAGGAGAGGCGATGAGATTTCTGGTGCGTGAAATTGCACCACAAGCCGACTCAATAACATGGGCTGAAGTCAAAGAGAAGATGATGAACCGGTTCGCAACGGATGCACCAAAAACAGTTGGCCTTCATCACATCAAGCATGAAGAGGATCCGCTGGATCTCATTTGGTTCACCACACATGTCAATGGCAGACAAGCGAAGGCATTCCTTGACTCTGGCTCTACAATGAGCGCCATCTCCAAATCGGCCGCTGATAGGATGGGCTTGCAGTGGGACACCCAGCGTTCAATTGCCATCAGACATGTGGACGGCACCGACCGTACCCTTGGACTCGTTGAAGCAATCATTGAATTGCAAAACAAGACATTCCATTTCGCCATTCAAGTGTTGGAACATCTGGAGCACGACATGCTCATTGGCCTCGACTTGGCCAAAGCCGCTGCTCTGGTTGTCAACTTCGGCACAATGGTTCAAAACAAAACATTTTCTCTTCACCAACTCAAGACACCAACGCCCGCACCGAGAACGTCCAAACAATCAATCAAAAACATTGTCGACACAACGGAAGTCGTATCTCAATCAATTGTTAGATCTGTCAAAGAGATTGAAAGAGAGATTCAAATCAACAAAAGTTTCACTCAGCCGACTCACCAACAGATCTCACAAATCACCGACAACTCATCATAAAACTTTCATCTGCGACAGCACAGGCTTCACACCGAAAATTTTGCACTTCGGGTTTTCATCAGCCCTTCCAACTGATGTCACACTTGAAGAGGCCAGAAATCAGGCGACATTGAAGTCCAGAGCGCTGCCAAACAAAAGAAATGAGAAGAATGAAAAACAGATGAACAATCAAACCTTTGACATTTCAGATCATCAACAAAAAGTTGTCACAGAACTGACACCACGTTTTTGGGATCCTTATGTTGTCCTGGAAAAGCTCGGAAATGAAAGTCTGCGATTGAATCACATCGACATAAACACTGGTGTTATTGTGCGATCATTCACAACACATTCATCAAGAGTGGTTCCAAACATCCCCCGAGATGACAACATTTTGATCAACAATCAGCCGATTCACTCATCTGTATCCAACACTTCCACCACATCCTCAACAAAATTGACATCTCATGCAAACACATCAACAACAAAGTCAACAGATGTTTATTCAAAACAAAAACAGGAAAAATGTGATTCATTTTCAAAAATGGTGATCACATGTCAAACAAGCGCATCATTTGAAAAAAATTTGGATCAATCAAAGAACCAGATTAGACGCCATACGCTAGCGGTCGGCGGATGTGACCCTAGATGGCCCACAGATCACATACACATTCACAACATTTCAACCAACCCTTCTTTCTCATTGGACGACCCTTCAGTCCGTCCACTACTTAAGTGGACGTCAGTTCACTTTCTCTCTCTCTCTCACAACAGCTCTCTTCACTCTTCAATTCAGTCACCACTTCTCACTGTTTTCTTGACATTCGCTTGAATTTGAATCATGCATTTTGACCAAAAACTGAAACACATCACATTTTTTATAACCAATTTTTATTTGTATTTTTTAAAATTTATTTTAAAACAATAAATTGTTTTACCGATCAATTGGTTGTGTCCACTCATTCATTCATCTCATCCACGGTCACAATATATATATATATATATATATATATATATATATATATATATACATACATACATACATTCCAGAATACAATGTTTTTTCAAAGTTTGTTTGAATATAATGCATATACTGTACACCTCTCTATATACTGTATAATGTGCTGTACTTTACTTTACTATTGATTTTAAACAACAAAAATTAAAGTCTTGATTTGTTTTCCTAATTTACTCTTTTATTATCACTTGTTTCTCACAATTTAAATTGAAATCTCATTAAAAATAAAAAAATAATTTACCGGTAATGTCATTCATTATCAAATAATTGATTCTTTATTTTTTAAAAAAAATTACAGTAGAATTCAATTTCAAAAATAAAACAAAATTAATTTAAGAGTAAAATTTATAAAACAAATGAATTCTAGTCATTAATAAAAACTTTGGTATATTTACATAGTATTGAGGAAAAAAACAATTCTAAAAATAACTATAAAATTGCATTTTTTATTAAATAGCAAAAAACATATAAATATTTATAGTTTGATTAATAAAAATGCAAATGAAATAAAAAATTTTTGATAAAAATAAATAAATTTTTGATTCGTATTCTTAATATTTGACAATATATTTCCCTAATTTATTAGCGAAAAAAACAAATTATATTATAAAAACAATGTTCATTAGAATTATAATTCAAAATCATTATTTTTTAGATGAATAGATTTTTTTATAAATTTATTATTTAATGTTACTTAATGTATTTAAATTGTATATAATATAAATATTAATTTAATAAAATTAATAATAGACTCATTACTAAAAACAAATCTCAAAATGTTTTCCGATGGACAGCTCTTTGTCCCTCTTCATCAAACTCTTTACGTGAGACCCACATGCGTTTGAAAGTGTCGAGACTGGCGAGGATTGAGCCGCCAATCCATGTCGAGTATAGCCGTTCCTGAGGCGCACTAATTCGTATCTTAAGGTCTTTTGGGGCCATTTTTCTCACTTCATTGAGCAGACGATCACCGAAACCTTTGAATAAAGTACTTCCACCGCTTAACACAATATTTTGATAAAACACTTTTCTGAGATCTAAATCGGATTTCTGTATACTATAAACCAAAACTTCGTGAACGCCTTCAAACTCGTAACCGATAAGATCGGGTCGAAACAGTATTTCTGGTGCTCTCATCCGTGGACCGGCACTTATATCAACATTGCTGCCATCGGGTAATACATAAGATGTCTTTTCAATGTCTCCGCCACCACTTGACGAGTGGTCATCAAGTGCTCGCTGAGGGTTTGCTGTGAAGTAACATATTTTTTCTTTAATACTTTTTACGACTTCAAACTCTGCCGTCGTATTAAATATTAGGCCTTCTTTTCGTAATAAAAGTTTCAAATAACGGGTCACATCTCTGCCGGCAATATCTGACCGGACTATAGACAACGGGAGAGCAAAACCTTCATAAATTGGTACGGCATGTGTCACACCGTCACCCGAGTCGAGAACAACACCAGTTGTCCGACCGGTTGCATACAGACTAAGCACTGCTTGCATTGAGATGAAGAGCGCCGGAACATTGAATGTCTCGAAGAATATTTCAGCCGCTTTTTCACGATTTCGTCGCGGATTTAATGGCGCCTCTGATATAGACACACAAAAATTAATACCGATATTAATATCACAACATATTAAGTATTAGTGTGGGAACAGACCTGTTAGCAAAACGGGATGTTCTTCAGGGAATGTCTGTAACTGTTCCTTAGAGTAGATATATTGCCAAATCTTCTCCATTTCATTCCAATCCGTGACAATTCCCTTCTCCATCGGATATCTTAATGTAAGTAAACCTCTGTGTTCTTCAGCGCGACGACCTATCCATAGATCAAACAATTATAAGCAAACTATTAGACACCAAACAAGTCATATAACAAATATGGATAACAAACCAATGAAAGTGTCGCCTTCAAGAGCACCGGCCATCACACGCACGTGTTTAGGACGTCCGACCAGATTAGAGAAAATACATTTCGGGATCTGATCGCCGGCGAAACCGGCTTTAATTACACCTAAAAACATGAGATGAAAAATTAATTTGTTAAATACATCTGAGGTAATACAGTGACACACATACCCGACCCGTTGTCGATCACCACCGGCTGATTGACCATTACATCCAAATCCATAATTACTGATTAGTTATGTCTGCAAAAAATGATTGACAATCATATGATATGTTAAATACATTTTATTAATCACTAAATATGTCCACAATTTTCGTGAGATATCACTCCTATGTCTCACTCATTATAATGAGTGACAAACAAATACTTACCAATACTTTCAATGATAGCTCTATAATGTTGTCAATAATATACTTAACATTTGACACAAACTTAATGTTTGTTTATATTTATATCCAGAAAATTGTTTACAAAACTATAGATTATATTATTATTATTATTATTATTGAATATACGGTATAAACGACTTTACATTCAAAAATCAATTCAATTATAAATCAGTCAAACATTTCAATTGAAATCAACAATAAATCAGTTCACAAATAACGTATATATTGTGTCAGTAATATAAACAGTAAATTGTTTGTCAAATACTATAATTAAAGTAAATATACATTTTGTCCCCCATTTTCTTAGACATACTCTTACTTTAATTTTTTAGACAACCCTTTCTATAATATATAACGTTATTTTTGTTACTCGACTTCAATTAGATATAACTTTATTTTAATTGATTTTAATTTATAAATTAAATTTGTTTTATTTTAATATGAATTATAATAATAATAAAATAATAGACAAAATATATGTTTTTTTTAAAAAATCTATTATAAAAAATATTAAATTAAAGCATTTATTTGCTTATCGGCTGTCAATTGAATGACACATTAGATTCCAATATTAATAATACATATATTGAGTACAGTTTGTCGTCACTAATGTATTATATATTATATTAACACTAAATGTTTGTCAATATTATGTTTGTTTGTTATGTTATGGCAATCGAGTGATTGTTTCGTAAACAATGTATTAATAATAATAATAATAATAAATGTTTGGATAAATGACGACCCGATCGGACAGTTTGGTCGACCACTTGAGTGCTGGTCATGAAGTGTTTGTCCAACAATTGTGTCAAATATAAACATTACTTAATATAATAACTGAAAGCCAATTGAAAATCAATACTTAATTGCAATTCATATTAATGTATAAAAAATGATAAAATTATTTGTCAACAAAAATGTCGTGAATTTATAGTGCAATACAATTGTGACGACAATTGGGAGCCGACGGGCCATATGATGGACGACTTGACAGTACCATTGGTTATGGTTGCGGCCACTGTATCGCTCGTAGCGTCACTTATGGTCTGCATTTGTCGCGACAAACCAAAGACAACATCGGCGCTAACTAATGGCCACAATTTGTTACCACTTAACTCCATTCGGTCCACCGATTTGGCCAACAATCCCGAACTAATCCGATACAATGGAGGCACATGTATGGCCACTGATGATGTTGACAGCCATTTGCGACATAATCAAAGAGCTCTTCCCGATATACCACTGGCCGCTAACTCATTACTACACATACCTAACAATGAGGTGAATCGCGAAACTCTAGACACTATTGATGGCAAACACGCAGAGCTAAAGAGTCGGTCAACTAAAGCAAGAGCTCCACCGCCACCAACACATCATCGGGTTGTTTCATCTCCATTAGTGGCCACTGACGATGATTTGCATCATTCGTACGCCAGAATCAAAGACAATGCAATCATCGACTCGTCAGAGAATGAAACGGATGACTACTCAGACTCACAGTTTTATTCAGCTGTCGTTACACACAATAGTGACCACTCGTGTCCACCGGTGCCCACCAAACGGTTTACGAATGATCACAACAATGACATTAATTATATTTCTTCAAATCCTTCGACATCGCGAGCCGGACAAGACATGCAATATATGGGTTCACCAGTTCTTCATCGTCTACACCATCTTAATGAAGAGCAATTTCCTCATCTACTTGTTGATGAAAATCCTATGGATATATCAAAAAGTGAGATCTCATACAATACTATTTCAGTTCGGGAACCGTTAGCTAAAGTGTTAGCCGAAAGGGCTAATTCTGAGCATCACTACAATGAAGTAGAAGAGGAAAGAGTTTCGTCGTTTTATGAAGAAATCGCTGGTTCAACAGCCTCTTCAGTCACTTACTCTAAGATTGGAGACAATATAATATTGAGTGATAATTCTTCGCATAAAAATTTAGGACAAAAACTGCCAAATATAACAAATGGTGTACCAATTGGTCACTTATATCCATTGGAAGCATCGACATCGAGTTCTACTCAACAGTCATTTACTAATATTACTCCTAATTGTGATTTACGTTTAACTAACAATTATCCAAAAGACTTGTACTCATCAGTTGACAAAAAAATGAAATCAAAACGAAATAATAGACAAACAATTCATTGTATACCCGATTCAGATAATGAATTTGACAATTTGTATGCAAAGGTACAAAAACACACCAATAATATGCCAAAAGAGTCTAATTTTTATCCACATCCGAGACCATCGAGTGTTAGTGATGTCGACCCAATGCTATTGTCAGATAATGGCATTCCTCCACCACTCCCACCACCACTTAAGTCATTTCACTCTACAAGTCAGTCAAGAAGTTCGCGAACCATCTCTTTATATGACTCATCAAATTCTGCCACAAACTCTCATACGGGTTCACATCAGAGAAGATATTCCTCTGGTACTCAATCAATAAACACAACTGATTGGCATAATAGAGATGTAGGTAGAGATATGAACACCGATTACTTTACATATGGAGCTGTTGGTGGTAATGAAGTTGAATTAGAGAGCGATCCCGGATATGAAGTCATACAACGAAAGAAAACCAATACCACAACATTTGGCGCTCCAAACACAATGGTTCCAATGGCCATCACTCATGTTAATGGAATCAATTCTCCATCAGATCCAGGATATGAAGCAATCCGTTACGATGAGTCTGATAACGATCCTAATTATGAAGTGATCGTCAAAAAAGTCAATACAAACTCACAGACCGTTAATATATCTGATCCGGGATATGAAGTGATTATTAAAAAAGAATCACAAATTACACCAAAAACTCATTCGCCTTGTTTTGAGTACAATATTAACAGAAATTTAAGTGATGTGTCCTCTGAACCGGGATATGAGAGAATCAGGTATACGAAGAGATCAGTCGATCAAATAGAGTCCGAACCAAACTATGCTTCCATTATGAAGAATGAGGACTTGTATGCACAGGAAGAAGAGGATGAGACCATTAGTGAGCGATTATGACTCAAATGACTCACAAATATATGTATAAAACAAAGATTTTATATTATAATATAAATTATATATAAATATATATAATCTGTTTAAACACTTAAGTTTTATCAAACTTTAAAAATAGCTTTTAAAGCGTTTAAATTTATAATTTGTTTTCTATTAGCATTCATTAATGATTTAATATTTATTAACTTATTATTGTATTAATTATGTGTCATTCAATAATTTTTTGCTTAAGCTTTTAATACTTATTATTATTTTAAGAAATTCAAGTCAAATCTCACATTTAAAAAAATATTAAAACTGTTAAACTTAATTGAAATACTACTTTTGTAACTAAATTATGTAAATATACAGTATATTATTAAATATATATTTTCTGTGAAAAATTTTAATCAAAAAAAAACTTGAAATTAAGTGGTTGTTTATATACTATATTTACAGTATTTTATTTCGTGCCATAAAATTCTACTTTTATTTAATATTTTGAACTATACTTTAATTGTTAATCTTTACATAATATAAACAATTTTTGTTTGTTTGTATATTTTTTATCGATAAATCAACAAAACTTATTATTGACTCAAAAAGTATTTCATTAAAATAAAACCTTTGTTTTTTTGTAAATTTATTTGTTTCCATATATTTTTCACTTTAAATCGATAGATTATAAATGAATTTAAAATATATTATAAAATATGAGATTTTTTAATTAAAAAATAATAAATAAAAAATAATGACTAAAATGAATGTAAAATTTGTTATTTCTTTTTCTTTCCTAAAACTTTCATCAAATTCTTTGACATATAATATGGCTTTTCATGTGAGCCATCGTTGCGCTCACAGTCCTCAAGAAAACATAAAAACAGTGTATCGACAGCCATACTGTAGACACTGAAAAAGCTACTGGCGATTAGGTATGTGCCAAATGTTATCACCTAAAAGTATTCAATATGTTTAGTACATCATATGTTAATATATAACAATTGTATTATACTGTAMTATACTGTACATACAACTATAGGAACCCAATAATAATTGAGAGTCGGTATGTCTAAAAACTCTAGTTTGTGGCTAAAAGCGTAAAACGATAGGATAGCCATACTTGATGTGACAGTTAGTTTGCCAATAATTAGTAACAAATCAGTTACTTTGTCCAAAACCGTGGCTCTAATAATAGTGAAATAAATAAATAAAAGTTTGTTAATTATTGAACAGTTGATGGGATCAGTTGGGTGACAGACCGGGTAGCGTTTCTCAAGATTAAAAGGAATCCGTCTTTAGCTGAAGTACAAAACCCATTGCCGTAAACAGCAATCATTATATAAGCGTTTTTATTAATATATTTCATAAATATCTCCAATAACCAGAACCAACACCGACAACAGCTTTTTGATAATAAATTATTTAAATAACATTATAATTAACGACATATAAGTCACACAAAAAATTAAAAACAAAATGTATACCACATCACAACTTTTACAAAGCAATTGTCCGCATATTTCTTGCATTTTTCATTGATATATTCAATAATAATTCTAATGAATCTTATTGTTGCTATAAGTAGTGAACCCAATGCAACGGAACCGGTATGATATCTGAATTGAATAAATACAATGTATTATAATTAGCTGTTTGTGAAAATAATAAGATTATTTAAAATTATAATAATATAAATAATAATAATAATAATAATAATAATAATAATACCGAAAACAACGATAAAGTCCTCCAAATACAGCAAAAAAGGGAACGCCCTGTGGTTTCTTAAAAACCCAATAATATGAGGCAAAGGCACCGGCAAGACTTACCTGACCTATCAATCAGATAATTGTATTAATTTCAATAAATAATTTTTTTAAACAAAATTCCTATAAAATAATTAAAATATAAATGAAAAAGACATACCAACACCAATAACAAAGAATAAACCCCAAAGCAGACCAAACAAGTTGTATAAATGAGCCGCAAATATGACATTACTTTCAAAGTATTGAATAAATACACAACTTTGAGGATCAGAATCTAATATCAGCTGTATTTTTCAATAAATTAAAATTTACATTTCAATCGTTTTTTTAAATAAACAAATTCATACATTTGGATGACAATCCTGACCAGTCTTTAAGTTCTTATATTGGGGACGGGCTGAGGAGGCTATCAATATAGCAACGGTCGCCCAATAAGATATTACAATCAATTGCATCAAATAAGGTATGACTGGAAAGAAAAGCGATGACTTCACACATGAGACAGCTCTGAGATTTGATTAAAAGTTAGCATTTTTTAAAAACAATTGACTGTAAATGACTCGCACATACCTACTCGCCTCCACTATCAGAGCTATGGCTAACTTAATTCGTTTTCGAAGAAATAATAGGACAAGGATTAAGATGAATAATACAATGGCACAGATTATGCTAAACGCAAACCAAGTGTCCCGATTGGCCAGATATGAGTCTAAATTGTTGTCCATTGACTTTCGGAAATCATAGTTTACTGACTTCTTAGATGAGACATTGACCAGAGGTTCAGCAGTTGTTTCTGATGACAGTGTAGTGTAACGATTGACGGCATAATAGAGACCACAAGAGTTGAGAACAATTACGGCAAGAATTGAAAACCAAATCATTAAATGTGCGAACCATTGCATACATACTATCCATAAAAACGATATTAACATCGCTAATCCAAAACCACTATTATGTAATAATGATAATAATGATTATTAATTTTAAAAAATACAAATAATTTTTATTACATAATAATCCAACTAAAAGTTTGTCTTAAATCCTGTATTATTTTGTAGCCAACTTGTTGAGCATTTAAAAGTAGTACAATAGCTCTAAAAAATAGTTAAATATAATTTATATATATAACATAATTTTTTAATTAGTTAATATAATATTATTACTGATTTGTGTCTTTAATTTTTTTCAAATCAATTGCCGTATTAGTGTTGTCCATCAAATTGCCGCCACTAGTCATCTCATCTGTCAGAATCTGACCACTCATTGTCAGTAATGATGGTATACACCGACCGGCAAACGGTTCACTCTTGAAGTAAATACCGGCGCATTTGTCATCATTTATCAATTGCTTAAAGTTTTCATTTGTTGCCGTTATATTGTATTTACATATAATTAAACTTTTGTATCTCTCATCTAATCTATTTAATTGGTATAATGAAAATGTTTGTGTCGGACATTGCGATACACAAACCTATGTTTTTTTTGTTGTTAATAAAAATAAAATAAAAATCTATTTAATTATATTATTAATATATTTTTTCTTGTATTTATTAAAAAACAAAAAATACCTGGGGTGTATCGCATCGATCAAAAATTTTATGGTTTAAATTTTTGGCACATTTGAGCAAATTGAAGAAAAATAAATAAGGCCTATCACTGTATAGGAATTTAAATATATAGCTTTATATTAATAACTAAATTAAAAAATATTTAACATTTACTTAAATATATATATATATATTTACTGATATTGGCCGCGACCGCAAATATCGCCGTACGAATCGGTCGGATATATCAATTTCTCGGGATTTCCATTAGAATACCCTATTTTTTATAAGAAATCAACAATTGATTAAACATAATTAAAATATTACAATAGTTAATATCAATAATAATAATTGTATTATAGTATACAATTACAATTATAGTATATTATAGTATAATAATTATACCAATGAATGCAATGACAATCCAACCAGAGATGAATGCAATAAAAATGATAAGAAAGAAGATATCAGTACAGCTTCTCTTATCTGTCGGACCATTAAATTTGGGATCGTATGTAAAGGCGTCACCTTTTTTATCAATAAATTACTATTATATTATATCTACTGTTTTTTGTCTATATTTTTTTAATCAATTTTTTCATTTATGATTAATATAACTGTAATAACTTATATCTGATAAACCATTAATATAAGAAATTATGTATATTATGTTTATATACTGTATTAATGCTTATAAATTATTTTATCGTATAAACTCTTTTATATAATAATTTTTTTTGTATTTCCTATTATTTAATTAATTCAAATACCATATGAATAATTCACCAAAAAAAACTAACTAATAGTACTGTATATTCAATATACTACTGTACTGTATATCTGATAAAAGTGGACTAAAATTAACACCCGATATGTAACTAAATAAGGAAATGTTTCCTATATTTGACATAATATGCAAAACACATTTTTGCTTTAATAATATTTTTAATGATATTTGTTTGCAAATAAATATTTATTCAAATATCAGTATATATAATTTTCAGTATATTTTTCTATTATTGTTTCGTTTTCTTAATATAAACTTTTTTACTTTATTATATTTATATAACTCTACAAAATGTAAATTAAAAATATTTAGATTTTTACAATAATTTAAATAAATTATGTAAAACAATAGTATTTGTTGCTATGGTTCATTTTACTTTTAATACTATTATAATAAAACAATATTTTAATCTAGCAAAATACATATTGTATAAATAATAGTTGTATATAAATAAACAATTATATGTAAATTTAATGTTTCATTGAAAAAATAGACATAAACTTGTTTTGTTGTCAATTAATAGAATTTAATACACATTTGTTTATCTAACACATAATCAATAACATTTCAATATACGGTATTAACAATAATATAAGTTTCTACTGTATATTATTCAATAGATTCAAATATAACACATACAGGCTTTTTGATTGACATTGTATGTCCAGGATCAAAAGTTATATATAATAAACATGGTAAGTTTAATATTTATATTAATTATATATAAATAAAGACTACGCTTTGATGTGTTTGACTACAATTTTAATTTCAATAAATATTTCTTATGATAAAAAACAAATGGAAAAGTTAATTATAAGATAATAATAAAAATTACACAATTAGGCAAAAAACAAAACAATATTATATTACATGTCTATATATCATATATCATTAATTTAGCTAATAATTTGTGTATATTTTTAGTAATATTTAAAATATTAAATAAAAAATATATTCTTTAAATTATAAGTTGAAAACATAATTATTAAATACTTTATTTAAAGTTTAATAAATTTATTAATGGAAACAATTTCATGTTATAATAATTTAATAAAGTCTAAGTTTTTGTTAATACATCAAATTATTTAGTTATTTATTTTTTAATGTTATTTAATACATGTAATAGTTATCTGTCCCTGAATTTCAGTTTCTTTAATTATATACTATAATTTAATGATGAAATTAAAAAAAAAAAACAAAATTCAATGCATTATAAAGTTATAAACAATTAATATAAATATAAAAGAAAAACTAGAAATAGAAAGTCTATTAAATGAATAATAAATTGACACACATTTAAGTAATGAATAAAATGAGTTGTTTTTATTTTCAAACATTTAGAGATGAATATTAACTATCAAACGTTTTGTGGCAATGAAATATAGTACATAAAACTGTTAAATTATTATAAACTAATATATAATATTATCTAATATTGTATTTCAATAAAATTTAGGTTATATAGAGTAATACAGTACATGTACTGGCTTATATTATATTAACGTTTACACTAAATTATACATTATATACAGCATTTAAATATAAAAATTAGTTTACTGTATGCAATGCAGTACTGTTTAATACTGTATCATATATTTCATTACAAATTGCAAGACATTTAAAATAGTTTTAATAACTTATTGATTGATTAATTAATTAATTTTATTGATACAATTATTTATAGATTTTTATTCAATTTTAATGACAAATTTTGAAATAAATCATTTTATATTTGTTTATTTTAATTTCAAATAGTAATTGTAATTTTTTAAAATATGATCATTTCTATAATACTATTAATTTAAGTCCTAATTATTCATTTATTACATTTACTTACATTTTAAACATAATTTTAATTTTAAAATAGTTGTTAATTTTTTAAATATAATAATTTGAAATTTATAAAATTAATTAAAATTAATTACATTAAACTTAACATTAAATTTTTATAAGACTTACCAAAATTGCCTTTTGTTTGATTAGTATCATTAATACGATTATTTTTTGGCATATTTTAAATGATAAACAATTGATTTCAATGATTACTTCCGCTATCTATGATAACTAACCACTCATTGAATCCGACAATACATACAATGCTATAAAATAAACAGTTTTTGTTTCAAACAAATTGATTTCAATAAACTTTGCTTTTCTAGCAAAAAAAAATTGATAAAATATTTTTTAGATGTGAAATACAAATCATATATTACTAAATAAATTATTTATTTAAATAACAAAATATTAATAGTATATTAAATATAAGATGATATTAATATCACATAAAAACTTAATTATTTCACATATTAATGAAAATAGTCAAAAACAAACTAAACTTTGTATATAATGAATTGAAAACTAATTTTAAAAAATAACTTTTACAGTATTTCATGTGAATATATCTGATTACTTGTATACAGTAATACAGTATTAATATATGGCATTGAATGTCAATATTGATAAAACAGATGAATATATAGACACCCAAACAATAAAGTTTTAGATTTGTTTTAAAAAACTCAAAATTACTGCTAAAGGACTCAACTCATTCATGAAATAATAATATATTGTATAGTAATTGAATTGAATGAACATAAAAGTTTGTAATCATTTTTTTTAAAGGACTTTCCAGTAATTTGAAAATTCAATTAACACACAGAAAGTTGTTTTCAGTTATTTTTTGACACAACCAATACAACAGGTCTATTCATATGTATAACAAGTAGTTTATTATTACTATATTAACATTAATTATTAAAGTGTGAATAATATTGTATATGTTTTTTATATTTATATAATCACAATAAATAAATATATATAGAAATATTATATATCGCAAACCGTTGAATACATGCGCATAATATTGAATATAAAAAACTTTTTTTTTGTTACTCAGAAATGAAAAAATTACTATAAATATTAAATGTTTATATAATTATATAATGAATTAAATAACTAAAAAAACATTTACTATTAATGAATTATAATCATTAATATACTGGTAGTGGATATCTACTAAACTTTATACAGTATAGTACATCATTAGCATTGATATCAATAATTCAAAAAATCATTACAAATTAATATGATAGCTCTAATTAATTTTAATGATATTATATTTAAATAACTGCTTGAATTTTAAACACATTATTGAAGTTTATTACTATTTTAATTATATCAAACAATAAACTAAACTAAAATAAGACATATAATAAAGGGTGAACTTTAAAGTACATTAAGTTGTATATTAAAACGTCAAACTTGTGAACCACGACATCGTGTCTTAAAATAACTTAATTTAAATGCAAACACAAAATGTTTTTAATTGAGTGTCAAATTTTATTTTGGTATCACTTATATGTAAAAAAATGATAACAATGTATATCTGATTAAAATAATTATAAATATATTTTAATGTTTAATAATATTTAATATATTATTTTTTTAAAAATGTAATTCTAATAATTTAATGTTATAACAATTTTTTAAATATTTATTTCAAAAAAAATTTATTTTTGTTATTCAATCTTTTTAATTATTGTTATTAATATATTTTTAACTAAAAACTAAGATTATAACTATTATTATTATTATTATATTATATTATTATTATATAATTATTATTAATATATACTAATATATATATATATATAAAGAAACTTGTTTAGTTTCATTTGTAAAAAAATTAATTAACATTTTTTTTATTAATTAAATTAAAATATTTTTACACTGTTTTAATCATACTGTATATCAAATAGTTATTATACGGTTTACTGTATTTTAAATAAAATGTTTAGTATTTATAAATAATATATTATAATATAAAGTAACGTTATATACGAATATGTGTTTGGATAGAGTGTGTGACAGACATGTGTTGATTAAAATAATTAATGAAAACATTTAATAATTATTTAAAACGTGTTTTTGTTTTATTGATTTGTTTTGTTTGAATTGCAATTAAAATCAACAATAATATGGATTCAAACAAATCGGTCGACAATTATATGAATGTATTCAACGAATCGATCGATAAATTCAATGAATTTTGCGCTCAAAACGACTCGTTTTTAACGTAAGTTTTGATTTTTTAAAAAAATAATTAAATTATTTTCCGGTAATTAAAAAAAGTTTTAAAATTTGATTTCATTTACAATTTGACGACTCTTTAGAAAGGATTCACAAAAATCGCAACAATTTATTGATTTAACGAAAGTATTGTTTGATTTAAACAAACGTCTGCTGAAAGACAATCACTTGAAGACTCGTGAGTTGAATGTCAAGCAATCGTTGGATCAGTTGTTCACCAAAGACTTCGACAGCGAACAGATTTGGCAACAAATTGAACTTCAAAATGAACCGATACTTAATCGACTGGTCAAACAAGTGGCTAAAGTGACGGTCAGTTCCCGAACCGGTGGACTGACATTCTTTGTCGACACACAGACTGATGATAAGCCAATTGATGTCAATGTCAACAATGGTACTAATGATGAAAGCTTTGATGCAATTGTCGACGATAAGCATTTGTTTACCGATGAATCTGATGACGAATCAGATAAAAATGAAGTTTCCGATGAGGATAACGATGCGACAGCTATTGACAATCACAAGTCAACTATAGTTGCGAAGAAATCGGCGCCAAAGTCTATAGTCGACGACAAGTTCTTTAAGTTATATGAATTGGAAGAGTTCTTAAATAAAGAAGATATGAAAGAGAGTCTAAAAGATAACAATAATAAGGAAGTGATGAGTGAAGAGGAGAACAGTGATGACGAAGATATCGATTATTTCAATGATTCAGATAATGAAAAGGAAGAAGAAGAACTTGGAGGCAAAGATGCGATGTTTTCTGACTTTTTTGATGCACCACTTAATGACAAAAAAGATGAAAACAGTAGAGAACATGATATGGATGAAGAAGAAGAAGATAACGAAGACGAAGAAATGAGTGGTGAAGAGTTTGATACTCGAGATATTGATCCGAAAGATCTTAAAGCTTTTAATGATAAACCAGTGGATATAACTCTTGATGAAAGTGATAGCAGCGATGGTGAAGATCAACCGTACAAACAAAACAATGAAAATGATAGTAAATCAGAATTTGAGAGATTTCAACAATCTTTAAGTGATAAGATTGACAAACATCAGAGAATAAATATGATGGAAAAGTCGTGGCAAATGAAGGGAGAAATCTCAGCCGACAAACGTCCAGAAAATAGTTTACTTGAAGAACATTTACATTTCGATCAAACAACAAGACCTATGCCATTGATAACTGAAGAGACGACCACTAAATTAGAAGATATTGTAAAACAACGAATCAAAGACAATGCTTTTGATGATGTTATGCGCAAAACGAAACCAAAACAGACACCATTTGAATACCGACGAAGAATAACAATGGAATCTGAAAAAAGTAAACAGAGTTTATCTCAAGTATATGAAAACGAGTACTTAAAGCAAACTCAAAAAGATAAAGAAGAACAAGAAAATCCTGATCACAAAGAAATAAGGAAATGGATGCGAAACCTCTTCGTTAAATTGGACGCACTCTCTAACTTCCACTTCACTCCACGTCCCGTTAAGCCGGAGGTGAAAATTATTAACAATTTGCCGGCCATTACTGTTGAAGAGCCGACACCAATAACCGTCAGTGAAGTCTCTCTATTAGCGCCACAAGAAGTATTCAATAATCAGAAACGGGAATTGCAGTCAAAAGATGAGAAGTCTGTAACAGACAGAAAACGTGACCGAAGACACAAAAAGACTACTCAACACAAAAAAGCTAAATATAATGAAAGCAAACAAAATGGACTCAAAAGTACATCAAAAGTGAAGATAAGTGATAAATCTGAAGACAGTAAAGCATTGAGTTCTTCAAAAAAGTTTTTCGAGAGATTACAGGAAAAGACAAACAAACAAATCAACAATAAAATGAATTTCGAGAAAAATAAATCTAAAAATATTATCAGAGAATCCAATAAATTAAAGTTATAATTATTATGTCTTTATTTACTTTTTTATAAAATAAATTATTACAAATAAAATTTAATTGATATTTTTAACTTTTGCGTAATTTCTTTGCCCTTTTATTTGAACCTATTTTAGCCCCCTTTCGAGCGGCGTTTACCAAATTCTTGAAATGTCCGCTCATTTTGGCTGTCTTTCGCTTATTAAGCACCTGTCGATCAAGTGGTATATAAGCAAAGGGATCGGGCTTTCCTTTACGCTTCATATCTCCCTTTGCTTTGTTTGATTTATATTCCTCTCCCAATTGTCTGGCAATCGGCCGATGAATGCCTTTACCTCCAGCTGTATATTCGGACTTTTTGGTTGATACGGATTTCATACTCTGTTTATTTGATATAATGTCATCGATGTCATCATCATTATCATTCACATCACACTCATCTCCCAATTGTCTCTTAACACCTCTCTTAGGATTATCCAAGTCTTTAATGATAATCTTTCCGTCGGAAGTCATTTCAAAAGCTTGTGATTTCTCTTTAGGTTTAATATTAGGATCTTTATGTATAATATTTTGACTCAACTTATTGCTCAACAAATCGACAATTTCGTTATCATTAGTTTCCTCTTTGATCCACGACTTGCTCTTTCTGGAAACAGTTGTCATTTGGTCGTCATCTTCAGATACTTCGTCAGATGAATCAGCGATTATATCTTCAAACTCTCTATTTGTTCGTTTGCTTTATTTTAAAATATTAATAATTAAAATTTTATATTAATTTTTTTAAATAAATACCTTTTCGATGTCTTAATAGTTTTCTCATCGCTTCCATCTTCACTGGCTTTTACACTCATCTTTCGTTTTCTGTCTTCAAGTTTTCGTATATTTTTAATAACTTTTTTATATTCCTCGGGAATCATCTTTGATATCATCTCATAACTAAATTATTTAGATAAAAATAACCGATAATTATAATTAATTTTAACAAATTAATATAAATTATGTCAATATATTTATAATAATTACCCATATCTTCGAACTAAACGGATAAACATTTCTTTGACTTTAATCCTGAAGTGATTTTTATGTTTGCGATTAATATTTGACAGTCTAGTGACCAACAATTCAAGATAAGCCGACAATTGGTCCGCAGAAGATACCTTAAAGAAGTACTTAACAAAATCAATAGCCGCTTGTATTGTCTGTCGATTTTCTGAATCTAGTTTTGAGATTATAGTCTCAATGATATCACATTCAATGTGTTTCGGTATTTCCGACCGAAATTCATCGTAGAGTCGGGTCAAACACTGGACTACGACTGTCGACGAGTAATCATTTTTATCCAAATATAATAACATTATTTTAATAAATTCGTCGACATTTCCATTGTTTAGTGTTTTACAAGAGTTTGCAATACAACTAATCAAACCAAATGATGCCGTTTTGACTTTTACTGAGTTTATCGTTAAACAGTTTAACACTTTCGGTAATATTTCCAACAATATCTTCTGCCAATCAATTGTATCATTACTTATATTAGATTCAATTAATTGTGTTATTGCTTTCAATACAAAAGCCTTAGATGAGGACAAACACTTGGATAGAGATTCGTTTAAAACATTTAACAAATCATTCAAATTGTTTGAAACAAAATTACGGCAAACATTGACTTCATTTTTACAAATCTCTTCAAGAATACGAAATGCTTTTTTCTGTTCTGTAATCAGTTTATTGTCTTTCAAATACATAACAACTAATTGATTGTAAATTTGTTTAATGTCTTCATCCCTAACATAAGGAACAAATGCTCGAATCAAATCCATTAGTGAATGCTTTAAAAATGTATTATTTTCACAGTTCTGTAATTTTTCGCTTAATTTCAAATATAAGTTAATTATCAGAGAGTTATCGGAAATTGAGAAAAATATTTGAATTATTTCATAAACAGAAAACCGTTGATTTTTTTCATCATTAGATATCTGTTCGTTGGTATAGATATTGAATAGAATCGGTAGGAAATTCTTCGAGAATCGATTCAATTCTTTTAAAACCAATTCGTTGTCAAAATTTTTTGACAAATTCCTAAACGCAGACAATATATATGATCTAATGGCTGGCATTTTAGAGAGACTGTCGCCTAAAATTGGAGCAAATTTTTTGAATGATATTTCAAAATCTGTCGGCTTATTAAAAAATGATGGCAACAGTGACCAGATTTGAGATAATAATATGGAACATGTCTTCGATGTCATCAAATTTCCATCCATTTCAAGTGTTTTGCAAGTTTTATGCAAAGATATTATAATTGGGTAAAAATAGTCGATAAACAGTGATATTTCTGTGTTTCTAATATTATCTCTTAGAATCGGTAATAACCAATTGTGACAAATATCGGTATTGTCATCATTTAAATCCATTGGACATAATTGGATAATATATTTGGGTCCAAATACTAGACAAACGCGACCAATTGTGCGGTCTATTTGACTTGAATAAGCACAGTCATAACTATCACGAATTGCTACCATTTTAATGATAATATTTGTGGTAAAACCGGCAAAATCTTTGTTCAAATAATGGGATATTAATTCAAATATAAGACTATATGCGTTAAAATATTCATATTGTAAGGCCTTTTCAAAACTTAAATAAACTCTTTCTATAATTTGTTTGTCTATCTCTTGAGCAGACAATTCAATACAATCGGAATAAATTTGTTTTAAATTACTTGCAATACATAAGTGAACCTCTTTTGAATCCGATAGTAAACAATCTATTGATATATTAAAAAGTTTAGGCAAATGATTATATGACAGCTTTTTGTCGATTCGGTTCAGATTAAGAAATCCTTGTTTGATGGCCTGAATCCAAGCGCACAACGGCTGCGAGTCATTGATATTTGGCTGATAGTCATAGAGAGCTGATATTAGTTTTGCGTTGAGATCAGCTGTTAGTATCTCTTGATGTGGTTGTGAGACAAACAATATGTAAAATGCTTTAAAAGCTGTCGAAACAATCAAAACATTTCCAAAAGTCATTTGTGTTAATATAGATTCACAACATTTCTTAAGACAAGAGTTCGGCAAAACTGAAAGGATGTCCGTCAACAGTGTCAACACGTATAACATTGTATTGAGATTATCACTAGAATTATCTTCAAGTTTTCTGACACAAAAATCGCCGGTAAGTTTGGCAATTGGGTGACATAATGATGATTTCGATTGATTTGTATTACATTTGAGAATTCTGGCGACCGATCTTTGGGCACATTTTCGGATCCGCGGCTTATTGTGAACAGTAAGCGATAAAATTATCTCAAATATGTGTTTAGTTGAACTCAATTCCCAAACAGCATACTCTTGATGCTCAAGAAGTACGGATATACTGGAAATAAGTGACCTCACAATCAATCCGTTCTCTCCCTTAACATATTTGGCCAAATAATCGACAAATACTTTAGATGTCTCGGAAAACTTGAGTTTAATAACGCTTTGCGGTAATCGTTTGATAACCATCTGAATCAACGTCAAAATGGCTGTCAGTGTCTCGTCGTTATCGGCGCTCTCCAGACATGTCATTAAAATTGCAAAATATTCCGTTTCCGACTCCTGTCCTCCGTTTGATTTAATAGTTTCGGTAACGGCTGCCAACACGGCTAACATCTGCTTATGAATGGCTGACGAAGAGTCAAATCCGTACAACAATTTGTTGAAACTAATATTTGAACAGTTGGACCAAACACTCACAAATGTCTGACCACCAACCGATTCGTGGTCATCATCATCGACCGCCTGATCGGGATTAGGCGCCGATCGATCATCTTTAGGCACTTCTAATCGCAATTTCTGTAATTGACGCAAATTGTGTTGATTGAGGACATCCTCGTCGAGACGAAAGGACTGTCTTGATTGTGATGTTTGTGCACTTGTGGTCAGTGATCCACTTTTGGCCAGAAGCCGAAACTTGTTTGTTGTCGGATTGCTATCACTGGACCCGCCTTTCATCCATCGCTTACCCTTACCTTTCGTCGCTTTGCCCGCTATTCTCATTCTTCAAATGACAACAAAAAATACTCTTAAGACTGAAATCAGACGACAATTATCACCGAAAAGATGTGTTTCATAATCACAACAATCAATGCTTTAAATGCTATTCAATGACAAACATAACACTCATGTGAAACACGTGTTGATTGAACGAGTCGTTCACAAACAACAGTACGATATTAAGTGAGTGAATGACGTAATGATTGAGTTATTGAGTAAACAGTTGTTTGGATTGAAAGTGAATGAAATGATTGAGTGATTGATTGAAATATCAGATGTTTTGTTCACTCATTGTTATCACTGATTGTTGTCTTTGTTGTCGTCAATGATTTAGTCATATGAAGACATTAAGAAACAAATGATCAATACTTTAGATTAGGTGTTAGTTGTGGTCTCAAAACAAATGTCCACTCATTCGTCTTCGGGCGTCACTCAGCATAACGTGACTCAAGTGACCACTGACTCCGGTCTTAACGATTGCCATAAATTCAATTTCATCTATACTTCAGACTTGGATGACGTCTACTTTAGGATTAAATGGTAGTCTCTTTTATTCAAATATCGATGCCTATAGTAATAGTGTTGTTATCATCAAATCAGTGGTACGTTAGAGGGATTGGAAGTGAACGCCAAAGTTGAGGACCATTTGGTGACACAACATCTGTATATAACATGCGATCTCTATTCAAATGGTCACCTCTTGTGTCCGACACGACAGTCACAATACAAACATATGTCCAATCGTTTTGAGTTAGTTTTGTTTTAGTAAAAGCTGAAGATATTTGTTATTATTTGTATTATTAACGTTCTGTTGTTTAATGTATTTGATTGACAGTTGGAATGAATGGCTATTATTTCCTTTGAAACTATCGGACATTCCTCGGGACGCACTCTTAAGCTTTACAATTGTTGACGTTTCAAGCGATGGCAAACCGTATCTTTTGGGTGGAACTGCTATTACTATATTCGGAAAGCACGGGGCGATGAGGAAAGGCATGTATGACCTGAGAGTATGGCTCAGCAATCAAACTGATCTCCAAAATAGTCATCAATTAAATGGAAAGCAAAGCATTTCCGGACAAATGAATAAAATCAATAAAGTATTATAATTATTGTTAACTAAGTTTTAATTATATTTTGTTTTTTAAGTTAAAAAAGAAATACCGATGCGGAGAACTTCCAAGAATTGATTGGTTGGATAGACTGACATTTCTTGAGATCGAGAGATTGGTTCAAACAGAAAAAAAGAATACCAATTATGTCTATCTTTCAATTGAGTTTCCTATTGTCACAGTCAATGGTGTGGATCACTCTGTTGTATATTTCGAAAGGGGAGCTGAAGAAAGTTGTCAGTATAGCTTCATTGAGAATGATTTAGTGATAATACCTGATCCCGAAATGTCAATGGAAAACCTCGTTGAGAACAAACATCATAAACTGTCGCGTAGTATCAGAAGTGGTATTACTGATCGCGATCTTAAACCCAATGCCGGAGTTAGAGATCAATTGAATGCCATAATGTGTTATTCACCGACTAAAGTGTTGTCTAATGAAGAACAGGATTTGTTGTGGAAATTTAGGTTTTATTTGGTTAACCAAAAGAAAGCATTAACTAAATTCTTAAAATCTGTTAATTGGCATTTGAATACCGAAGCTCATCAGGCAATAGAACTGCTCGAAAATTGGCAACCAATTGATATTGAAGACGCTTTAGAGTTATTATCGCCTCATTTTCAATACCCGGCTGTCAGACGATATGCTGTCACCCGATTACATCAGGCGCCCGATGAGGTTTGTGGCAATTGGTTAGTTGAGTTGTCGACTTTTGATTAATAAAACAATGTTTGTTATTAGGAACTGCTTCTCTATTTGCTTCAATTGGTTCAGGCATTGAAATACGAGAATTTCGATGAAATACGACAGGCATATGAAAAAGAGAGAAGAGTCGATCTGTTTGATGATCGAACTCATGAAAGGGAAAGGTATTCAAAAAAAGATTTTATTTAAAAATAATTTATTTTATTGTAATTTATATTTTAAGGAGAGGTAGTACGACATCAACCGGTACAACTGGTCTAACCGATTCTCTTAATGCATTAAAACTTGAAGTTCATTCCAATGAAGCCAATGATAACGAATTAAATAAGAAAGAAGTATTTATTTTTAAATATTGAATGCATTTTTAATTATAATTTCAATTAATTTGTTGTTTATATTAATAGGAAAACTTAGCGACATTCCTGATATCCCGCGCCTGTACTAATGATAACTTAGCCAACTATTTCTTTTGGTATCTAATGGTCGAGTGTGAGGACGGGCAGTATACTGACACTCCTCCTCATACTTATGTAATGACTAATAACAACAACAACACCAATGAGTTAATTCGAGTGAGTGATATGTATGTAATTATGATGAGACGGTTCAGTTTGCGGCTATCGAAGGGAAGTCCTGAGATGAGAGCGCGCCGACAGTTACTTCAAAGACAACAAACGTTTGTCGAGAAATTAGTTCAATTGATGAAAGTTGTGGCCCGAGAGAATGGCAACAGACAGAAAAAGATTGATAGATTGCAAAATCTTTTAGCCGAAGCAGAGATTTTTAAGATTAATTTCACATCATATGATCCATTACCATTACCACTTGATCCAGAGATTAAGATAACTGGAGTCATACCTTTAAAAGCAACTCTATTTAAAAGCGCATTAATGCCGGGAAAACTGGCGTTTTCTACCACAAAAAATACCGAATATTTTACAATTTTCAAACACGGAGATGATCTCAGACAGGATCAGCTCATACTTCAGATGATTACTTTAATGGATAAATTGTTGAGAAGAGAAAACTTAGACTTAAAGCTTACACCGTATAATGTTTTGGCCACAAGTAGTAAACATGGATTCGTACAGTTCATTGACTCGATATCAGTGGCTGAAGTACTGGCAGCTGAGGGCAGTATTCAAAACTATTTCCGTAAACACGCGCCTTCTGATGCTATGTATGGTATCTCTCCTGAAGTAATGGATGCATACGTTAAATCTTGTGGTAATTTGTTGTCTTTATTTTAATTATCGGTATATATATATAATATTAATATGATTTTGTATTTTATTTAAAGCTGGATATTGTGTCATAACATATCTGTTAGGAGTAGGAGATCGACATTTGGATAACCTTTTACTTACCCGAACGGGAAAGTTATTTCACATTGATTTTGGGTTTATTTTAGGAAGAGATCCCAAACCAATGCCGCCTCCCATGAAATTAAGTCGAGAAATGGTTGACGCCATGGGAGGCATTAATTCCGAACACTACCAGTCTTTCCGAAAGCTATGTTATACAGCATTCTTGCATTTGAGACGACACGCAAATCTGATACTGAATTTGTTTTCACTTATGATCGACGCAAGTGTTCCCGACATTGCACTCGAACCCGACAAGACTGTCAAGAAAGTTCAGGACAAGTTTAAGTTCAATCTTAACGATGAAGAAGCGGTCCGTTATATGCAAGACCTCATCGATTACAGTGTCAAAGCTTTCTTTCCAGTTATGGTCGAACATATCCATAAAATGGCTCAGGTATTCAATACATATTTTCAATCTATTATTAGAAATATTAATCAAATGTTGTTTATTTCATATAGTTTTGGCGGAACTGATCATCGATGGCCTTATAATTCTTGAGTGCCTTACTTAAAAAAGCTCAATAATTACATATTTAATGAAAATTTTGATATAATTGGCATTTAGTTTATATTTGAGTCAATTTTTAGTTAATAAAATATTTTTGACATTTACCGAAATTAATTATATATACAGTATATAATAATAATTTTATTTATTATAATGTGTCCTATGGCTAGTCATCCAAAGTTTTAAACAGATTATACTGTATATATATAAACTGGCCTCTAATTTATTGTTTTATTGTATATAAATCAAATAATCTTATAAAATATTTAACTAAAAATTGTTTTTTTATTAAAATAATTATGATATAATTAACTAGATTTGAAGTATATTTATTATATAAAAAATATCATATATTTTTATTATTGTGAAGATTTGTATGTAACTATACGAGATAAATTGTATAAATACACAATTTGATAAAATAAAGTTTTTATTTTAATGTTTATTTTTATGGTTATCACTAAATATTTCTATAAATTGAGTTTTAATCCAAATTTTAATTTTTATTAACTATCATTTTTCCCCTACAATATGGACATTGCACTTAAAGACCCAAAACAACACATAATAGTTATGTTAACAAAATATTTTCTTAATTTTTTTTTTGATAAAATGTTGAACTCGTTTTTAAAAATAGCAAACAAGTCTTGAATATTACGGAATTTCGATAAAATTGTTTTTTTTAATAGAAATATTAAAACATTTTTTTCAGTTTGTTTTTTGTCATTCAATAAATCTTTTCAATTTATATTCAATAGTCTATATACACAGTATATGACAAACAATACACTATATTAATAATAGCGTTAATATCATAGAAATTTATAGATAAACACAAAACAAATGAAAATATTATTTTCACATCAATTTTGATGATGAAAAACAATCGATTGGGTTTATAGTCCAGCGATAAAAAAATTATTTGTAAATTAAGCCAAAAAGTTGTCACATTGTAAACATTATCAATCATTTTCATATCAAATATAACTTTTGTTTTTATCATTGTTAACAACTATTACAGTAAAAATTGTCACAAACTTTTTTGAGCAAAAATAATTAAATTCAAATCTAAAGTATACTACAATTTGTGTCTAACATAAAACTTAAATGTATTGTACATTAATGTAATCGATTTGTTTGCAATTATCATAATGTATATATAGTAATATATAATATAAATAGCAATTCTAGAGATTGAAAATTATATTATAATATGAATATAATAATGAATGAAAATGTAATTTAAGACATTTGTTTGGTATTTATATGTTTTATATATAATATTAATATATATGAAAAGTGAACTTTTCTATTGTCCATACATTGAATTGTTGCGATCGAAACATTATATCTTGAATTTATAGCTCAGTTGTAATTTTGGTGACAATAAATGGTTAAATAGCTTATAATATACCACATCGTGTTTTAGGGCATTAGTAGTGTCAATGCATAGAAAGAAAGGACAGTCAGTTATAGAGAGCATTGGGAAGCCATCTGAACATATATGTAGTGATCGTATTACACGTATTGTCTCCAAACTCTATCTGTATCTCTCATCTCAACATTACATACAGATATAAGTCCCCATTGAATGTTGAAATACATGATATATGCATATATGGTATGACCGGTGAACAATAGTTTTGCAACAATTTTGATGCTTTATGACCAAACAATACATGAAATGATGTATTAAATACAGTAAAATTGCAATACTGACAGCACGGGTGGCTCTTTGGTTGACAATCATTGCACAAAACAACTACAAGATTATCGACTAAATGCCAAAATGAGAGGAACAGGATTTAGATATATGTTTAGATGGGATGTGTTGGTGTATATGTATGTATCGGTCACTAGTAGGTCGGTGTTAATGCCTCATATAGATTATGAATGATAGCTATCAATAAACTATTGATAATATTGTCGATAATATGGCAAATCTGGTGCAAAGCCTCACTAGTAAATCCTTTGCCACCATCTGTTATAATGTACTCTTATTTTTCACTAATTTTATACCATTTTTCTTCAACAAAAATCGTTTATTTTTCTAACATATCTCTCTCTCTCTCTCTCTTTCTCTCTCTCTTTCTTTCTTTCTTTCTTTCTTTCTCTTAACTGACATCTTTGTAAACTATAGATATAAATGTAAACTTTAACTTAAATATTGTTTTTAAAAAGCAAACTAAAAGACATCAAAATGAAAATTGTTTTAAAAGGATATTCAATGCAATGATGTCAGCTATGAATGGCATTCATAACTCTTGAGCCATATATTAGTCGACAATATATATATAGTATAATAGTGTATATACTTTGATAGTGTACTGTATATACTGTACTTATATATCATTGTATAAGTGAGTGAATGGAGAGAGAGTTGAGAGTCTGTCTACAGTTATACGGATGTATAGCTAGTGTTGGCATAAAGTGACCCAAAAGTCGAGTCTGACTTTTGCAATGTATTTGAACGGATAGTTTGGTCTTTGAAATAGTAGTAACAAAGACTAACATAACATAACAGTATATACCATAATATTGATCATCATTTTCAGTGGGGCTCCAACTCATTGCTATCACTACTACTACTACTACTACTACTGTATTGCTGTATTTGTCGACATAATTCACTATATAAGGCAACACAACACGTATAACATAGTCTACTATAAAGGCTTTTATCCTGATTACGTTTGTGTTACATTAGCTGCAATCCATGCACCAAACATATACCATCACCACATACACTACCAACTCTCTCTCTCTCTCTCTCTCTCTCTCTCTCTCTCTTTCTCTTAACATAACCCTCACGGGTATGTCATAAGAGAGACACACACAACAAACTCGAACCTATAAAAGCAGTGTATTTAGAGTATAGGCTTTAAACTTAATTTTGATGATTGTTTTTTATTTGGATACAAAAATTCAATTTACTTTTTTTTAGTTTTTTACAATTTATAGTAAAAATTATGTATTATATAATAATAATAGCTTATTGTAAATTATAGTTTTTCTAATTGTTTCAACATGTTTATAGTATTTGATTTAATTTGATACATTTGTATACAATTATTTGTTTAAATGAATATAATTTTCTCTTTTGGCAATAATTATTGATTAAAGTTAATTACTTTAAATGCTAATTTATTAAGAGATTTAGTTGCATATTATGTACTTAATATGAAATCAATAAAATTTGTAAATTCTTTGCAAATAATACTAATTATTGCTAATTAGTTTTATCGTCCAATTAATTATTGAATAATAATAATAATATATTAATATTAATTATATAAATTATAATCTTTAAAAAAATTTTTTGTATTTAATAATATTGAAATTAAATATACTGGTATTAAATATGTTGAATATATATATATATATATATATATATATACTGTATATATAACTTATACTGGCAATTTGTACTTTATATTGAAAATACAAGTAATGAATAACTTATATATCTGTAAATTATATTATATTATACATAATTTATAAATAATCGATTAGATAAATATATAATAGTAACTAATATCCTACATATATACTCTACATTTACAGTATATATATATTTATAATCTACAAGTAGTCAAGTATTTACACGTGTTATTAAAAATTTATTTTTAATATTTGTAAAAATATTTTAAAATGTTTTTAAAAGCAATTTAGATTAAATTGAGAGATTTATATTCAAAGAGTTCAATGTTTGCTTATCGGTAGTCGTTAGTTGTGACCACAAAATGACACAAAAAATGAGTGGCGAAGGGTTGTTGTGTTTATTACCAATTGATTATATAACACATCTCTCATTTTTTTAACTGACTCTTTAAATTGTAAATCAAAGTCGTATTCAAAGTTATGCTACATAAGCGTTATATACCGTCGTCGACCGTATGTGTAGTTTGTGTCAATGTGTGAACAGTGGTCTCGATAGGAATGTCTGTCCCCATATACAGAAGCACACACTCATCCAAATTGGGAGATCCAGTGCCAGTCAGTGACAAACGCATAATGTTTAATAAGGCTTATTTAATTTGTGTTATACACTACTTGTGCTCTCAACTTCATAGGCTTTCCAAACAGTCTGCAAACACATTAAATACATTAATCGTAACTCAACTGATAGGTCGCTCCCGTAATCTGGTCTCTAAATAACCTTATTTTGCATAATCTTTTTAAACACATATAAATTCAGACAATGAATGCAAAAATCTCACTCTCCGTTCAGTTTTGTTGTTATTCTCTGTGTTTATAATAAATAAATATTATATTAGATTAACTTTAGGATAACGGTTCCGCCAAATTCACTGATTGAAACAACAAATCAATGGTTACTCACTTATACAGTACTTTAGTACTACTGTATATCAATTTCAAAGTAATTACTTTTGTGTACAATTGTATTTATTATCAAATACGCAGATATTGATATTACAATCAAATATATCCAATTAATAGAAATATTTTTAAATTAAACAAATATCTAATTAAATGTATTTTGCAATTAAGTTATTATAATTTCTAAAAAATAGTAATATTTATCAAGTTTAGATAAATTAATTTAATCTAGCAATTGTTACAATATTTAAAATGCTATTCTATTCAAATAGAGTCAAAGCAATTTAAAGCTTAAATAAACAATGAATTCAATTTTTGATAATAATAAATGAAAATTATTTTAGATCTAATCTGACAATTGTAGGGATCCGACTGTTTGGACAATAGAGAGGACAGCTATAAATGGTTTGCAGAGAGAGAGAGAGAGAGAGAGAGATGTGCTCCGGTAGTGGTTAGTCAGTTGTTGCTCATTGCTATGCCATAAATTGCAATAAATTAGTTGTCTGTCTATAATATGTAGGACCCGGTGTTCACAAAGGGCGTGTGTCTATGCTTTTGGATTAAGTTTGAGTTAATTTATTCATTAAACACTGAATCCCATTGAATTTCATTTGCAATGCATTTAACGTAACACTTGGGCAGTACGTGATTGTCAGTATTGTATTGACTAACTGTGCCCTTACATAACACACTCATATACTTTACATACAACTTAGCTATCGGTTTGCTATTTATCTGTATTCACAACCAACTCATTCATTATGTGTTTTGAAAGTAGCGATGAATTATCGGTTCATAACAACATACTATTCTGTATATACCTTATTGTCATTAATACAGCGTTTAATAAATTTTTATCTAAACTATAATTATTTAAATAATATTTTAGTCATAAAAATTATTATTAGCACTGCTTTTTCCAGTCATTACAGTTACTAATCATTGGCTGTCCTTTAGCCTCCTTGAGCCTCAGTGTTATCACACATTTAAAAACTATGATATGGTATTAAACTATGTGATCGCTGATTGATATTTAAGGGACAAAATCCATAAGAGTTGCAAATTGCTATCAAATTAAAGGGAGGAATATATTCAATGAATTAGTTTATAGTTTATATAAACTGTAAAAGTGTAGATGACTGACTGTATAAATCCATATAATGTTAGGTATAGGACTCCGGGGAAATGGGCCACGACTGACAGATTAGCGCACAAGTATATCAAGTATATAACTGTGCCATTATATGATGCCTTTTTAGAGCTATCAAACTTAGCTCTTATATATACATCTCTACCATATTTTCATGTTTTCCTTATCCTTTCGGGACCATCATTACAGACACGCAACGCATCCAATACTCATATTCAATACACTTTACTTCAATAGCAACCATAGCCTGTATCTCTCACTCACCCACTCACTCACTCATTCACACACACTTTCACTTACTTTCTCTCTATCTATCTCTGAATTTATATGTTTGTGACTGCAATAGTGACCATCAATAATAAGACAGTGTCTATATATATACCGATAAAATTAATGTTAGCATAATATAGTTAGTACAGTATTGTTGCTTTAAATATTTGGGAAACAAATATAACAAATTATTGTCATTTTTCTGTGTAATCAACAAAATTGCATTCATCTCCTGTTACGCTACTTATAATATAAATTGTTTGTCTTATTGATAAATATATAATCATTACTTTTATGTCACGTTATGCTACGGAGTGGCACATAATTAAAGGAATTTGTAAAGTATATACAATTTATTTATATTATTCATAGATAAATACTGAAAAATTATAAAATAAAAATAATATTTATTTATAAAATAAATGTAAATAAATTCTTATCTAAAATGCTATAAATAACTAATTTAAAATATATTTTTATTTAGTGTACGAAAAGCTATTAATATATTAAACTCACAATATATTTAAGTATTTGTAGTTTAAAAATAATAGCTACAGTAAATACATAATAGTGTGTTAGCACATTTTATTATTGTAATCACCTAGTTATTTTAGTTTATCTATTTTTGTTGTTTTTACAAAAACTATTTATTAAAACATTGTAAATATTATATAATTTTGGCATAAGTTTTATCACAATTACTTTATTTGTAAAGATAATATGAAAATAAAAATAATTGAGCAATTAGTTTTAAAATCAAATTATACCGTATATTCGTAAATAACATATGATATATATATATATATATATATATAATATTTATTTAAATAGTTGTGATTTGTTGAATAGTGCTTCAAATGTGGTATATATTGTATACAATATGTGACAAACAGGGACTGCAAATGACAATATGTTTGATATTTCAGATGAAAAGCACACGTACTTAGAGTTTATTGAAAATAAATCCCAAACACTCCATACAATACACAAACAATTGTAATGTGTTTTTTGGTACCAATTTTTGTAAATCCATATAAAACTCTCATATTTTGCATAACTGATAGGTTTATATATTTGTGTACAAAATTGCATATGATTTGAGTGGCAAACAGGAAACACATCGTAAATGTTTGTCTCGGCTTTTATTTTATAGACATTCCTCTGTGTCGTCAATATTCCGCCGCATTTTCACTCAAAAAGCACATCCATTAGGACAGGCATTAAGACAGTCATTCATTCAATATATCATTTATCTGACACATACAGCACAGGCAGCCCTAAGCCGTGTGGAAACCCCTGAAAAAGTGCCTCACTATCAATGCATATCCATCTCCATGTAAAGCCTAACCATATTTAAACTTTTTATATATGGGTAATAACTAGTGCTTAGAAAACATTTGAAATATTGATGCAAAACATGACATATTATTTAATGTGGAAATGTATGTAAAGGCAGGCTTTTGGTTGGCTTTGTTGATGCAATATATATATAGATATTATATAATTATTGTATGAATTTATTATTATTATTATTTTGTTGTTGTTTAACATTCATTGCACTTCTCATACCATTGTAATTGTTGGTAATATTTTTATGTTTAATTATGACAATACTTATCAAATTTTTTAATTTCCCGTAAGATTTAATTATTATTACAAAATTAATATGTGTTATACTATATTGTATATATTTTGTCATATATTTTGTGTATGTGTTTATAATGCAGTTGTTTGTAGTTTAGAGAGTATGACACAAAAGCACATATATTTTATGAGATATTCTCTGCTGTTTTGCCAATAATAGTCATTATATTATTATTAAAATTTAATGTCCATAAGCGCTACACAAACTACATGAGCCATCCTTGTTGTCAGTGAAAGAGGGCATACAGTATATCATAGTTGTCTAACTCTAATGGCAATTGAATTTTTGGTTCACCTGCGCCTGTATTATATAAACACTATTACTATACTTTCGCTGTACTGTAATGTTGTGTAGCTCTGGCACCAGTATCTCTCTGAGGCATCAAAACATTTTACGCTCACATTTTATGGTCAAATCATTAATATTGTGATGACTAATATTTTTTTGCAAACACACACTCACTCACTCACTCACTCATACTAACCAAATGTTTCAATAAATTAATTATTTTATTTGGTTTTGTTATCAAACAATAAGACAAAAGTATATTGTCTTAACTCAATAAAGACTACATAAATCACAAACACTTAGTTTGTGATAACTTAAGAAAAATGTTTTTATATTTAATAAAAAAAAGTTTTATTGCATGTTATGAGTCAAAGCTAGCAAAATGTTTTTCACGTTTAATTTTTTTCTGGTAAACACTATTGATTAGTGTGTCAGACATTGGAAAGCCTGAACTCAGTGGTAGTTGGTGTGCGCCCCCACCCATTTACCCCATTTGAATGTTAGACTCCCTGTGCTTTTATTATATGGCAATCTTTGTGTCAGTATTTCAAAATATATATAATTAGCCAAAATCGGGCGTAACTTATCATAAGCTATCAGAGAGTAGTCTTGAAATGCACAGTAAAGCACATGTATTGAACTGTATGCCAGTGTTGTTATATGGTTATAGTTGTGTACATCCGAGTGCAATGCGTTTCGCATCCCTGACTCGTCAAACTAGTAGATAGTGTATTGCAATACTGTAATACAGAAATATATACTTTTGCTTAATAAATATAAAATGCACCGCAAAATCCATCCAACGATTGATATGAATGTGTCGGCGATTCCTGTATTAGCTCAGCATATGTTCACTCAGTTGGCTGTATAAGACATACCATACAATACAATACATTTAATGCTAACCATTATATAAAAATCATTTTTATTCAACAAAGCATTTCTTTTATCATATATGACTTCAAATGAATTGATTAAATTTTATTTGTATTTCATTTATATATACATATATTTTTATTATTCATTGATTCAAATCTCATAATAAGTCAATGAGAAGTCACTGTTGGAGTCGATTGAGTCAATGGTTAAGCCAATGATAACCACAAATGAAATACTTGTATTACATGAAATACAATTGTATAATCAAATATTTAAATGTGTTTTTAACTAATTTAATACTACAATTAATTTTTTTATCAAAATATTACCAAATTTTAGAAAATATTTTTATTTTATACTAATCTTATTAGTTTGCGTTTACATTTATCAAATAGTTTATCTATAAATTATGTAATAAAAATAAACAACTAAATAATAAATTAAACAACTTTTCTATGCTATGTTTTAAACATTTAGTAAATAATATAAAATAATTTCAAAAACTACAGTAATATAATGTACACAAAAAATAAATAATAAAAACTACATTTAAAAGCATCGATGAAATGGTTGATGATTTCGGTTCATTAAAAACGATATGTTTTCCTTTTTATATATACTATGATATTATATGATATATACAGTACATTGCAATATATATTTTGTGGTTTCCTTTCGTATCAAATATAACTTCCTTTCAATTCATTTACTGACTAAAAATATATACAGATTTTTTGACGACATATTTCGATAAATTTGTGTTCAACTTTGTTATGCTAAACAAACACAGCATTCAAAATGATAATTCACTTATATTAATATCTTAAGCAATAAAGTTATATGAATTTTTTTGGCAGTAAATTATAACATTAATAGAAATAGTGTACATAAAAGAAATTTTTTTCATTATATCATATTATAAATATTTTAAGTGCAATATTGGTTACTGACTAGAAGTTTGACTTTTTTATGTGAATTAATCTATTTTACATATTATAGTCTAATAAAAAAACATTATTATAATTATAGCATTAAATAAAGGAGCTAGTAAAACTATAGTTTAAGTTTATTGAATTCATAAAAATGTATATTTGTATAAAAAATAATTTTTTAGGGTATAAAACAAAAATTAATAATTATATAGTTTGTCTTTACTGATGTGATCTAAGCTTTTCAGCTAAAAAAACTAATACAATGATACGATTTTGACACAATTTTTCGTTGTTGTTATTTCAAACTTTTTGGTTATCCCTAAAAGTTATCAAATAGTGTACTGTTTTATTAAACACTAATGTTATGTTTAAGCGAAAGGTTTCTCTCGTGATTCACAATAATTATAGTTATGTTACCATCAAATGTCATATCTATTGTTGGATTTTATTTGATGCCTTTGATCAATACAAAAGCCATAGTCTGTATGAAATGCACGACATTATGGATGACTTCCTGTATACCGATCCACTCTTACTCTTCCTTTCCATCAATTCTTTATATTATATATTATTATAATACTGTTGTCTCCGCTATTATTGTCAGCCATATATATATATTGTAAAAGTATTTTTGCGCACAAATTATTGATTCATTGCATACATTATCTAAATGATCGTTAGATGACTTCATCTAATACTAACAATAATAATAATAAAGTGCATGTAATTATTTAGTAAATTTTTATTATATTATTGTGAAAATATAAATCTTTGTTACAAATAATATTGACATATATTTATGAGTAGATGTTTGAGTCAAATACAAGACAAGAATATCAATAAAATTGTCTCTTATATAGTAATGTTTGCTTATATTTAGTGACAAATCAGAGTAAAAGCAATCATCAATACAATACATTATACAGTAGTCTTCCCTCTGGAGTCTTCATCTCCATCCTTACCATCAAATCGATTGTCGATCAATAACTTGAGACACAAACACCACTCACTTATTGAATCATTCACTCTCTCCAAGAAATAAAAGACTCGATAAATAAATGGGTAGTTTTTATGCCACTATTTTCAATACAAAAAATAGTGTATTGTATATACAGTATATACACACACATTGAAAGCAAATATCTATAAATATCACATATAATAAACTTCAGACTTGTTATGGAAATGATTTTTTATTGCACATCATTTATACGGCTCAATACATCTGTTTAATTGATTTTTTATTCATCACTTATCCACTCATTCACTCATTTACTTACTCACTCACTCACTCATATTGTTGAGTTGATCCACTGATGCTTACAAGACATATGTTTGTCACTCGTATTATTCCCAGCCGTCGGTGTGAAAGTGGACGGCTTGTGTGGTCTCATCAATGCATGAGAGTGTGTCTAACAAAAAATATAAGTGTATTTTAACGCAACTTATTATTATCATAGTTTAATTTAATACACATTTAACACCAAAAATATAAGGCTATCGTTTTGCACGCATTGCTGTGTATTTTAAAGCATATATTTATCGGCTCTTTGGCTCAAATTTAACGCTTGAAGTGGTTTGCAGTGATTCAACACATTTGCCACTTCAGCACGTCTTTGATTGACATCGGCTTAGTTTGGATAACGGATTATCACTAATACGGCCACTATTACCACTGTTGCCATTATTGCCCGCTAATAGTAATACTATATCTAACTTACATTTAAGTTCTTGTATTTCAAAATATTTTTTTTGTAATTTAAAATAACATAATTTTACTTATTTTCGATAAATGATGATTTAGTATTTGATATAAATTTTCTATAATATTTAATATTATTTTTATTTAATTATTTTATTCTAGTGTATTATTTTATTTCTCTAAATAATTAAATAATTTTCAATTATCTTGAACTATATAATGTCACATATTTATTAATTGTATAATATAATTATTTATATATTAAATAAATAATTAAAATAAAATAATTATCCTAAATGATAAATTTTATTACACTTTAGGAGTAAAATATAATACTTTTATTTTTATTAAAATTTATACATATTTGTCATATTATTTATTATTATCATATAAAAACAAAATTTTATATATATATAAAATTTTACAACAAATGATAAAATTAATTATATCAGATGAGGGATGTTTATAATGAAGTATTATATCATTGTTTAGTAACATTTTGATTGACAGCTTTGACCGGAAATTTAAGGCTAAAATTGCGTAAAGTATTGTTGAGTTTGTTAAGTCTAATATAAATACAATGGGCTTTGAGTTTACCATTTAATCTATCGGTACTCTAATGTCGGGTTTGTTGACTATACTGAGGACGAAAAGCTTTAATACAAACACAGAGTTATCTAATATGATATGCCATCGGAGGTAAGGCATGAGCTAAATGTTTTTGAGTGAATGAGCGCTCAATTCAATAATATTAGTCACAAAAATATAGCTATACTTTCGTATAAAGACGTGAAATGACACGAAAAGTCACTTTACATACGACTCTATGAACTGTATTTTGAATGCATTGAAAACAACATTCAAAAGCATCGATAAAACATACATTAAAAGCATATACTCTATGCATTAGAGAGTGACTGAGAGAGAGACAGTGAGTTAGTGAGTGAGTCAATGAATAAATGATTGAAAGAGTGAGTGAGTGAGTGAGTGAGTGAGTGAGTGAGTGAGTGAGTGAGTGAGTGAGTGAGAGAGAGAGCAAAGTAAGAGAGAGTAAAGTGACTATAATACTAGAGTTTAGAGTGACTATCGCTAAGCAAACTGAAAGAGAGTGAGTGAGTTAGTAGTTAGCGGGTGAGATATTACAGACGTTAAAATTGTGAGTGAGTGAGTGTGTCAGAGAGTGAGTGAGTGAGTGAGTGAGTGAGTGAGTGAGTGAGTGAGTGAGTGAGTGAGTGAGTGAGTGAGTGAGTGAGTGAGTGAGTGAGTGAGTGAGTAAGTAAGTGAGTGAGAAAGAAAGAAAAAGAAAGAAAGAAAAATATATATATGAATATTCATATATAATATTTGTATGCATATATGCTTTCATTGTTTATAAAAATATGTTGTTTTAGCTAAAAGCCAACACATATACTGTATATAATATGCATTAAAAGATCAGATGAAAAGTCGACAAAATAATAATATGATAGTATTGGCGACTAATTTGAAATGAAACTAAACAGTGAATCCGTGCGACAGAGACGCCAATGCACTGGTGGTCCACATTTGTCGGCACTTTTGTCTATTTGTCAGATGAGAGTCCGACTTGTTTTATGACTGTTGCGACTCCTTTATGACTATCTGTTGGCTATTCCTTATAGCTATTAGACTGGCCTCTCGTCTTCACCAATATATGAACTTCAATGGCTCATCACTATAACTGTCATATGTGTTGCACCAATGCTTTAGTCTCTCTCTCTCTCTCTCTCTCTCTCTCTCTCTCTCTCTCTCTCCAGAAGTGTCTAAAATACCTAAGGATGTGGTGGTAGTGTCTGTGATAAATAGAGTAGCCGTCGTTGTTATCGTCAGTGAAGTCAAAGTGTGTGAGTTTTTTGACGATCAGAAAGCAATGAAAACTAATCCATAATAAGGCGTTTCCAAAGCTTTTATATAATAGCTATCGATGTTTGCATTCCTTCACTATTAGTCTATTGGTTGCCGAAACTCAAGAATAGGCGGAATACACAACAAGATGTTCATTCACTAAGGATTATATATACTGTACTCAACTGTATTATACAGTATCCAGAGTTACCAACACTCAAGTTATTGTCTTGAAATTAAAGGATTTTAATGTTATCTTAAAGATTAGGCTATAAATGATTATCAATATAAGCTTATTATTATTATTACTGAAAAATATCATGGATAGTATATATTCACACAATTATTTAACATTACAATAATTATATTAATTACACTGCAATTTAATTCAATTCGTTTTATAATTTTATGTCTACTAATTTCTATAAAAATTAATATAACATTTTATATTTACATAAAAATAATTTATAATAATAATTATTTTTATGTATGAGAAAATACAATATTTATAATTAATTAAACAATTTACATAAATTTAATAAAACAAATAAAATAAATATGATTCAAAGGTTTAAAAGTATGATGAATTTTGATTTGTAATTTAAGATTTAATTTATAATATATTTAAATATTTTAAAAATATTTCAGCAAAAAATTAATCAATAAATAAAATTCAAGGGTAGAAGTTGGTCACACTGTTAATACAGAATTATTTGATGTTTTGTGATGCACTTTGTATGCTATTGAATGGCAACCAAATTACCTAACATTAGTGAGGTATTGGACACAATAACAATAAATATTGGGCACAAAATAATATAAGACTCCAGTAGTTATACCTCTAAACGACTACTCATTGAACTGAATGAAGTGCTGAAGAAAAGTTGAGTCCATATTTCAACATTTAGTTCATATTATGGCTATTGTATTGTACAGTAGTATTAAAATGCAATGATTATATTGCAGTCACTGAATATACAAATTATTGTTTGAATAGCAGACAATTTTTTTGTATTTTATTCATAAATATATTATTATTATATTACAATACTATTGAGAGATATTGCAAAGTTATTTAGTTTTTATGCATACAAGTCGGTGACCACCCCTAGAGATGAACCCTTTATTTTGTTGGCTTCATGTCTATCAATATAATGTATAACAACTATACCACAGAATCTTTCTGTTTTTTTTTTGGTCAGTTTTGGCAAATGTTTGGACTCTTTTGTAGTGAAAAAATACATATTTAGAAAAGGCAGCTGTGCTCATACCTACAGACATACATACATGTCATACATTGTAGTTATAATGTACACACAATGGGCTCTCATATGTACACTATTGAATATATACTGTATATTATATATTACACTGTACTGTATACATACATATACATATAGTGTACATATTGATTGTGTAGATTTGGTATCACAAAAGCCATGTTGTAGTGAATTGAATGTCTGAATGTCTTATTTTTATTTAAAAATCTATTATCTGAGAAGTGGTTGTCCTCTAGAAGAGGTGAACCCACTGAATAAAAATATATAGACTATGATAGTAGCACCTGAACAACACCTGAGCAGCACCTGACACACCTCATATTGACTACACGTCAAAAAGTGAATGCCTTTCCTCTAATAACTTTAATACCTTTATTAGTGGCAAATGCCTTATTGATGGACAATAGACTTATATTTCAAAAAAATCATATTTGACTTAAAACTTCATTGCTTTTAAAATATTATTGTAAATAAGTACTCAATTTGTAAGTCATTTACAAATCATACCAACAATTGAAAATATTTAGTAAATTATCAATTGTTAAACAATTTTACGTTTTATAATATTTGTTATTTATTAGTCAATATTATTATTTTTTAAATACAAATTACAATATTTTTTATACATAATTTTTACTATAATGAAATCAAATTTAATATAATATACTATATAATTGTTATTTTTTATATTACAATATTGTTTCGTTCAGTTGAGAAACATCATATAATTAGTGAAATTATTATTAATTTTTAATATTATATGTATAAATATATACAACTTAATAAAATGCTTATTTTTATCTAAAAAATACTTTCATTAAATATTTTGTCATTTTTTCGTTTGATAAAAAATAAGATAAATATATTGGACAACAAATAATTATTAATTACTGAATAATAACAAACAGAAATTAAATTATACAAAATTAGTGTTACATTATTGTTATGTTTTTATCTGTTGTAAATATTTAATTAAATAATTAAAGGCTACTCTTTATTAATAATAAGTTTAAACGTTAGTATAAACTAATAATAGTTAATGAAATGATTAAAATAAAAACAAAATATAATTTACACAAATAGTATTATATGTTCATATCTGGTGTTTATTTATATATTTATATTTGTATTGTTTCTCTCAGGAACTAACAGTGTTTTTAGATAACTATCTATATATTAATATAATTTATGTCTCAATCACTGGCACAGGGACTCGACAGGTCTGATGAGAGATGACTGTGAGGTTGGTGTAGATCGGCATCTGTCATACCAATTGGATTGTAGTTATTATTCATAAATTTTATTTTATTTTTTAAAAATATTTGTTTTTTATTATAAAAAAAATAATAACAAACCTAAATAAGACATTGGTGTACAGGGACCAGTTGGAGGGCCATGTAATGATGACAATGATGTTTCGTTGGGAGGTATGTCCGTATAACCGTGCATCTAATAAATATTTAAATTTTATTTTAATATATATTTCTACTCAAATAATTTTTAAAAAAACAAATATTGTATTTCACATTTTAAAATATGCGTTATATTTAAAACAAATATAAAATTTGAATTTGAATGACAGTGAATGCAATGAGAAAAACATTGAGTGAAAATACATGGATGTGCCTCAAAAAAGTGCCAAAAGATATGTTATATTATTCATTTAAAGTCATTCATTACATTATCAAAGTTGATGTTTGAATGGATGCACACAAAAGCATCGTTAAATGAGCCGATTTTTAACATTTTGATATATTTATCAAATATCATATGCAATATTTCAATTTAAAAAGGTGTCGGTATATCACTGGGAATGACGTCCAGAGCAGTGATCTCCCGCTGACTTTTCAGACTATTTTCAAGATATTTGCTATTTTTAAAGGAGCCGCTCATGTGATTGAAGTGATAATAAAACCAGTATTTTAAGTTTCAAATAGATATTGCATTTGCTGTCTATATGTCTATCTGTTTGACTGATCTCAGTTAAAAATGTCTTAATCGTTGTCTCAATAATTATCCAAAAAATTTAGTAATTATGCCGATAATTATTATAGCTTTTTAATGAATGGCATTTTCTGGTATTAATGAATTATTTTATCACATTTTGACTGTAATGTATATTTAATACACTGATTGGTAGCTTAAATGCTATAATTTATATAAATTTGATATTATAATGACAGGTCTGTATTGCTAATAATTTTTACGCTTTCATTCAAAAAAATAGTAAAAAACATTAATTAAAATAATTTTGAACAAAAATTATAATATTCAAACGTTAAAATAAAATATCATATATGCAAATTTAATTTCAATAAAAATTATATTTATATTTTATTTATATACATTATAATTATTTTACGATGATTTCCATTAATTTAATCAAATTTCAAGTAAAGTTAACTTTTTTATAACTGAGGGGCAAATGATAAATATGTGTATATTTAATATAAATTCAAGTGATCCGTGTTTTTTTGTGGCAATACTTCAGACGCTGTTATACTAAATGTAATCTTAATATATGAATGCCTGAAGTCATACTCTCTTTTGTTTGTATTATATAATTGGGTTTATATTTGGTATGTATGGGTCAACAATCAGTGATAGTCACCAACAATACGGACTTTATGTTATATAATAGAGAGTAACATAAAAAAAGTAAATCACTGACAAAGTTTGGCATTTTGTCTCCTGAGACCCACCTAAGGGCTGTTGATTTAGACCAAACATATAATGTTTGTGCAAACAATTGTCACAAAAAATATTGCAATCACAACGACAATCATCTTATTTTGCAAACCCTATGTTGGCTTTGGATTTGTATCAAAACACTGTTTATTTTAGAGGATCTCCTCATTCAATCATTGATTTAATATAATAATAAAATTGGCTGATCTTTGGCTATATATTGATATTATTATTAAAAAATAAGCTCAGTTTTTCTATAATCAATTTAATATAACATTGGTATATAATATGCTTTTGGCTATTTTTACGGCAAATTTTAATCTAAGTTTTTTTAGTCAAGAGATTAAGACAGACAGACTATATGAGCTCCTGTAGGCGTCTCATTGGATTTTTCAAATATATATATATATATATATATATATATATATATATAGGCAATGGCTGTATTTAAGTAAATATATACAAAAATAACACAAAGAATAAATTATAGATAAAATATAAATGAATTTCTATTTTTGTTAAAGTTTTATTTTGAGAAAAAAATTAATTTATATTCAAATCACATAATCGTTTTGATTTTTATATGATATATGCAATGTATTTGTGTTTGTCATCAAACCTGATCGACAATAAATTAAAAGTTTGGCGACACAAACATATATACTGTATATATAATAATAATAATAAAGCAATTGTTGGCATAATTTGAAGTTCAAAAGTTATTGAACAAATATTATTGATCCGGATTTATATATAGCGGTATAATAATTGAAATGTTTGTTATTGTTGTTATTGTAGAGTTTTAGGGCGTAAATCAGTAATAAAACAATTTGAGACATCAAAGAGTTTGTGACAGTAACGGGATATAAAAACCGACCCATCAATTGATTAGTCGGTCACTCTCTGTGTCATCACATTTATGACATTATATTTATAACATCAAAATGACAATCAAGTAATTGGTTGTAACCGACTCTTACCTGATTTACTAGATGTTGAAAGTGAGGCGCATTGGGATCAATGTCAGGCTGTAGTGCATAATCTGCCAGTGCTTTCCATGGGGGCTGGTAGGTTTGTACTTCCAATGGGTTTACTTGAATCGGACTTTCATGACGGACTGGACTCGTCGCTATTAGGGGTACGCCACGCATCGATGATAAGTTCAATTGTCGACCATCCTATACAAACAATTATTATTTTATTAATTTTAATTTAAATAAGATAACAAAATAAATTAAATCGCAAGTAGTGTCAGAAATAGAGAGCGACAGTAATGTAAATTTTAGCTAAAATATTGAAATTAACACAATTTTTCAATATATTGAAGAAGTCTTTATAAATATTAATAAAAATATGTGAAATATTAATAAAAAAGTTAAATGAATGCATAGGCATAGTGTTTGGTGGTGTGTATGCCTACCGGGGAATAATCGGTTGTGTACTCAGAATCACTGTATGCGACCATTGAATACTGTGAATAAATAATAAAAATATATATAACTTATCAAAAATAAAATAAAAATATATCATAAATTATATAACATAAAAAAAATCATATATCAAAGCAAACAATTATTGACTTTTATGGTCGCATATGATGTGTTGTTCAAAATACAGTAACTTATACTGTAAATGAAATAAAATAAATAATAGATAAAATATATTATTATTACTATTTAAAAAATAATTTCCCATCAGATTTTTTTTTTGAATATAAAGTCTGTGAAAATTTTGGAGTAATAATAATATAGTCTAAAGTTTTGTAAACAAAATGATAGTAATAATGATTAGTCATGATTGTTGTGATTTGTAGTTTTTATGTCCAATGCAATTGTTATTACAGTATTACAGTATAGCTCAAAATTGACACAGGTAAAAATTGAAGGTTTGCGTGACACACGTGAACGGCACGCGTTACGCGCAACCACATGTATGAGAGACAATGCATTATTATCAGTCACTATCCTCGAGACCATAACCGAGCCGTGGGTGCAATATATCAATATACGGGGGATGAGACACGCAAACCATAATATAATAATATAGTTTTGTGCATAACGTCGGTGAGTCTCCTGAATTCATAGTATATATTAATACAAATACAGTAAACTATATATAGTATGTATACTATTGACAACATTTTCCTCAAATAATTTTTTCACATTTCAAGAGAATGTGAGAGAAATGGTTAATATTTTGGGAGAAAAATGAAAGCATTTAATGAACTGCCGAACTATATATATATATATAAACTATATGTATATAATAGACAAAGTTTGTGACATTGAGAGGCATACAAAAGCCGATAATTCCCAAGTTTTATATACAGACACGTGTGGCTCAGGCCTAACACAAGGTCTCACTCCCGCATTGAGACACGCGTCAGAATAGGGCCAACAACTGACATAACTGCAAGTTTTGAGACCGTACTCAACATGACATTCATCTCAATTGCAATATATATTATTGTGTTTATAATACATAACATACATAACATTCATGGATCCGGAGTTTCCAATTGTTTTGTTGTGCAATACATATAATATGCACTTAGAGTTGAATACATGCTTTTCTCTACACGTTTACATCAACTGTGTTATGAATGCATCACTTGAATCAATACATGAATAATCATAATAATACAGTAATAAAGCGCTCTATCATTACTATTATGATTACAATTATTGCCATTTCTCTAGTAAATGCAATACTTTAAAAAAGCTATGACTATAGACAACAATTAGCCAAACATTTGTGTGATCTCCAGTTGCAGACCTGTCAGTTCCAGTACTGAATAACTCTTGAGTGAAAATCTTCACTTAAATGGCAATTATTGTATTCGTATAGTTATATACCGTATATATATTGAGAGAGAGAGAGAGAGAGAGAGAGAGAGAGAGAAGTTGAATGCATTAAAGTATTTGATTTGATTACAAATGATTTTTCAAATGCCCGTTCAAATAGATTTTGACATTTTTCAGTCACTAACACACATACGCTATTTTTTGGGCCAAAAAATTAATAATTAAATTATGGCTCTGAAAAGACATACATTTAGTGTTATGAGTAAATGTATTATAAGCTTCGGGAGCGCACAGTTGGGGCGGCATTAATATCTATATGCTATGCGTTACGGTTGGCCTAACCTTACACTACAAACTCTCCATATTTTCAGTGCTTTCAATAGTGTCTAACACTGAATGCCATTAGGAGTGCATTGGCTTCAGAAAAGCCAATTCTCACACTTGCATCCACTCTCTTATGTCTCACATCTCATGTCTTTCACTCATCCCAGTGCTGCTCCACATGACTCACATCTAAAGAGGTCCTAATAGACAAACCATTTCTCCTGTTTTCAATATTTTCATAGAGACTCCCGACTCTGACTTTAAAGTTGTAAATAATAATAATAATATTTATATTTAATATATACTATTTATACTACGTTAACATCACTACTATTACTACTGACAAGTCAGTGAAGTCCAAAAACATTGAGCTTTTAAAACAGCAATGCTTTTAGTGTAAAATATTTTTAAAAATTATTATAACTTATTTTCTTCTAATGTCCCATCCATTTCTCAATCTATATATAATACTATAGCGTATATACAGTATATATATATATATATAGTATACAGATTATAAATTTATTTTTAAAAGCGTCGTAAATACAAAAATATAATATATTGTTTCGCAATTTATATATTAAAAATTTGTTTATCTCCAATATCATACTGTATTTTCATAAATTTATATTATATTATATTTATATATTGTATAGTTTATAGTTTAAATAAATAAATATATATATATATATACTAAATAATATAATGTATATATAAATAAAATATAAATTTTAAAGGAAAAATTTCTATCTTTATGTTCACCTTTAGGGTTAAAAAATAAAATGTAGTTATAAGTTAGTTAAAAGCTGTGATAATTGTAATTATTAATATAAAATCTGAATTATTTATTTAAACGCTTTTAAATAACTATTAAATTAAAATTTATTTTAAAATATATATATATTTATTACTTTATATAATTTATTAATAACAAAATTATATATATCTTAAATAGAAGTATTACAATTAAAATACATCAGCAAATGCTTAGATTAAAATTTTTGAAATGGTATTGTGATTGTGTTAATCAATATTGTAGTAAATTTATGCAAAAGGGTTTAAATATAGTGCTAATCAATCATATCTAATAATATAATATAATATATGATTGAAATATTGATAAATCGAGTTTATATTGTGTATACAATTTCATAAATTTATGTCATTATATGAAATGATGGTTTCATACATTTATTTAAAGCTAAAGTGATAGTTACAGTACACGTGAAACTGGTGTATGATTTATATGTTTGGCCACTTGTATGGTACGGTATCCATAACAATGACAAATAGCTTCAATGTATTGTTTTGTTGGCTCAGTTTGTTTTACTGACAATCACTGAATACACTGATTTTCTAGCGTCAGTGCAAATAAGGTTATGAACAGACAAATAGTAGAGAGAGAGAGAGAGAGAGACTCTTTATCTGTAAATGAATTGCCGACTGATTGTTAGCAATGATATGGCTCTCTAGAGATGCATTTGATGAAAATCGGTGGCTTCGGCCCACACGGCACGGCATCTCAAGATAAGCATCTTTTTGTTGCACTCTCTTAGCGAATGAGCCAACACTGTAATAGCGAGCGAAACAATTAGGAGAAGCGTCGGGACTTTTTTTTGAACAATTTTGTTGGTCCCATAACATCTGCCCTACCATTACATGTAAACCGATGAGATGAGATCACATCATATTTGAGAGGTGTATATATATATATATATTGTATATATATATATATTGTATATATCAATAGTATTATATATACAGCATATTATCCCTTCCGGCAAATCTGACAGTTTTTAACATAAAATCTTTTTATTTAAAAAAATTCATTTAAAAAACTAATTTATGTATTACTTTAATCAAACATTAGTTACAAATACAGATGTATTATAAGACCAAATGGTCAAAGCCTTACAGCTATTGCTATTCATTAGATTAGATGACAAGCAATGTATTGTATGTTTTATATACAAAATAACACAATAATTGTCAAATGAAGTCTCTTTTATTTAATTTTGAGTGTTATATTTAAATATCATATGAAAAGGGGATACACCAGTGCCCGTGAGACATATTAGGTTATAGTTACTCATGATTATGCTATTAATATTTAACAAAGTTAGACAAAAAAATTGTATCATTATATTGGGTACTATCGGTACCAATTGGTCACCAACTGAGAGATGGGTAAAACACCAGCTCTTGAAATATCGTAGATAAGGACCAGACTTATGGTTTATATTAATAACACAGATAAGCAATTTCAATGTTTGCAGTAAAGAGCTGATGCTTTACTTTTAGGACGATCCTCTCAAAACACAATCATATGGTATGATAACTAGATAAAGGTACCGATCCATTGTAACAATGCTTTCATGTATTTTTGGGAGGAGAGCAGATACATGTCCATTGGGACCATCATTCGAGTGCTGGTAAAATGCATCAAAAATTGTGTGCAGTTTTTCGTTTAATCTCATAAAGAGCTCAGTTGGATGTAGGAGTTGTACTGTCATTGCAGACATAGAGAGAGAGAGAGAGAGAGAGAGAGAGAGCTGCCAGTGCTGTGGCAATGTGCTCAATGTGTTCAGTATATCTCATAATTAATCTCGTTATATAAGGCATAAACCAATTTATTTGTGTAATATTTGTGTACAACATTTTGACTCTATATATACATAATAATAATATAATATAACATAACTAAAAGTTTATATACATTATTCTGTTTTTACTACATTTCATAAAGCTTTGTGTGTTTGCATTGAAAGGCATGCCATTAAAAATAAGAGAAATGTTATACTCAATGATCTAAGTATTGGAGAGCAATAGCATAGAAGCAATCATAGCATAGCATTGAGAGTTTAGTCATTGGGCACCGGTATACGGTTGACCAGCTCAGTCTAAAGAGCCAGGCGCTCAACATTAAAGCAATGTCTCTTTGCTTTTTTTGAGCGCTTACTTATCAATACAAAAGGGATGCAGTTTTTGTTGGCATATCTATACGTCTATACAATTGTTGGCACAACTATTGCCAAAGAGATTGTGTAAAGCGATTCTTTAAAAAACATTTCACTAATGTGTAGCCCTTTATGAGACACACACTCACAGAATGGTTTGGGATATGAAAAAGTGCTTTTAAGGCATATATTACTATCAATACAAATACATTTAGATTCAACTATTAGGCCCGCCATTCAATATCATACAATTACATTGCTATATATTTATAAATATATGTATTCAAATCGACATCTCTCTCTCTCTCTCACCATCTAATATTCAGCACAGTTACCCACACACTAAACTATCATTGCTAACAGTACTCCAGAAGCTAACAGTGCCGGGAGAGAGCGCCGATCAAATTGTATGTATTATTTAACACAAATTTACAAAAATGATTGCTTTTATACAATTATATATTTTTTAAGTAATGGACTTTTTTCTTTACATTAAGCTTTACAAAAGATTTTAATGGATCGCCTAAAAAATTGCCGCTTTTTTAATGTGACTATATTTATGTGAATATTCACTACTATTTAAAAATAAAAAGAGACAAACAATTTTGGTGGCAATGAATGAATGAATAAAGTGATGCATTAGTGCTTTTCATACACACATATCAGAGATTACTTTTAGACATTAAGTCTTCACATTTCTTAGGCTACTGTTCTTTGTCACCCATGAGTTAGTGGTGTAACGTTAGATCAGAGGCCATACAACATGACATACTCCGCACAAACACACATATATATACAGTAGTTGTAATATAGTCGGTGCCACACATCAAACATATAGTTCAACACCCAATGTCTGTACAATCTCTTAGTTCAGTCTTTTTAATTATTTTAACCAAAGAAAAGAATCATCAGTTACTCTACTACTCTCTACTATATATTATATGCTTCTCAATGACTGACTGCCAGCTCAGACACCTCAGCCCAACAACCAAACCTAACACAACACTGCTTATCCTTTCGATATAACAAACAAAGATATAAATTACATAAAAACGTTGTGCAAACCAAACTTCAAATAAACACAAACAGAGAGAAAGAGAGAGAGAAAAAAAATGAGTGCCACATATCCTTCAAAAAGTGTGTTTTATCTATAAATCTATAATCTTTACGATAATAAATCTAATATTTGTTTGAACTATTATAAAATAAAGCTTATTTTCTTTACACACATTTATATTACTATTGTAACTATTTTACTGTATATACTATATATGTTGTTAAAAAGTTTATTATTTTTTGCTGTATTTATTAAATAATTACTATTACGCTTAAAATGACATAATAAATAATAACACTGTGTATGTATGTAATAATTAGTTAATTACTTGAAAACCTTAATTCAAAAAATAAAAATAAAGTACTATTGCTTCTCTATGGTGTGTATGTGTATGGCATTGGGTTTTTAGTTGCAATGACTGACTTTTAATCACATGCATTGTATACGTGATAGCAATTGTTAATTATTCAATATTATTATTATTATTATTTCTCTATTCTTTAGCTTAAATTTTTGGTATTTTTCGCAAATATATATTTTTTGTTGCATTAATTTTATAATAATAAAATAGTGACAACAAATTCATAGCAAAATAATAATAATAATATGCAAATGATATGTATTTGACATACCTTTTCTTGTTGTTGCATTTGTTTCATTAATATACTCCGTTTCTTGTCTTTGCATCTCTTATTTTGAAACCTATGTTTTTGTAATGATTTTTATTTATTAAATAAAAAATAGTTGACTATTAAATATAAAATTTTGTTTTGTAAAAAACAATACATACCAGACTCTGATAACTCTGGGCGATAATCCGGTCATTTCGACCAATTGCTCTTTCATGAGAGCATCGGGACGTGGATTGGCGTTATAACATGTCCTCAATGTATGCAATTGTTTCTCATTCAATACAGTCCTAACCCGAGTCGGCTTATGTTCGGCACTATGTTTAACACTTGGTCGACCCTCTCGATGTCTGACCATTGGTAAGGGTTCGGCTGTAACTTAACAAATAATTTTATTATAATAATTATTATTATTTGTTAGTCAAGAATTTGAATTAATGTTTCATATATTGAGAAAAATCACTGACAAAACTTCAAACTAAAGTAATTGAAAACTAAGCAAATGTTAGTTCAGTTATAAGCAACGGTCAAACATTGGACTCAGATTTCATGTCTCGCGTGTGAATTAATCAGGTGTTTAAACATTATAAGAGAGACACACATTAAGAGTGAGTGAGTGAGAGAGAGAAAGAAAGGGAGAGAGAGAGAGAGATACCAAACCCTCCCAATCGTCACATTAAACAATATTTGCTTTTAAATGACAGTAATTGTCAAATAAAAAGTTCAGTTAAAAAGCTTGTATTGATTTTTGCATCGTTTTACTTATTATCTAACATATTGTATATATTTTGCAGTATATACTGTATATTAATATTGGTTGATTTATAATTATGTATAATATTTGAATATGTATTTATGTTTTTGGAGATTAATATTAAAATTGTTAAGATATATAATACTGAATAAATTATGATTTTGTATAATTTTAACAATGTTTTTTTTTATTTATTTAAATATGGTTATTTAACATTATTTATTAAACAAATACATAATGTTTAATTAGATAAAATGCATTATATAGATTTAATATTATCATAAATTGATTGAAATACATTATATACAGCTAACTAATTATCAACAAAAACAAAATAAAAACAATGAAACAGTTTGAATGCAATAAATTTTTAGCAACAATTATGGGAAAATATTTCAATCATAAAATATTACTAAATATAATATTGTATTAATTTATGAAATGCAATAACAAAATACTAAATGCATTAAAACAATAAAAATATGTGTTATTGTCTATTGATGTGAATGAATGAATTTGATTTATATAATCATAATAATGGCAATAAATGTAATAATAATAAAAGTAATGGTGTGGTAGTAGTTATGCAGTAAAAGTGGTTAAATTTAAGATACATTACCTGCCATTTGAAGGTGAGCTCCAGAGTTGGGCGAAATGCTGTTACCATTAATATCACTGTTGGGTCCATTTGGACCATTACTTAACGACAGACCATTTGGTGTATTAATATCTTTGTTGGTGTCGGCTATTGAGCCGCTTTTGTCAAACTCTTCATGATGTGCCTATGGGTGCAAACAAAATAATGACAGTGCCATTAGTTTTTTAAGGACATATACCTATACAACTGTTATATAATAGAGTCGACTATTGTTTTGTTAAACAGTGTCTGCACTTACTTTACAGAATAGGCCGTCATCTCTGAGTGCAAACTCGTCTCCACGAGTCAACTGTCGGGAACAGGCAATACATCGGAAACAGTCGATGTGATAGATCTTATTGCGGGCTCTCATCACTAAATCACTTTTGCTGAAACTCTTTGAACAGTTGGCACACTTCGCACCAAAAAGCCTTAAACACAACACATAATAATAATAATCAATATTTGAAATTATTTACTCCTCTTTTTGCTTATTATTATTATTATAGTCTCTCAAAACTTCCACTCATAAAGAAAAGGTGGCCGAAAACACAACAACAAAAATCTCGCAAAATATAGCATTAAATTGAGAGAAAAATAAAGCTAATTGTAAAAGACATAGACATATAGAGACAGACACTTTAGGGTGAGACCCATTTGTGAGGCATACAAATTGATAAAAAAAATAAGCTTTTTATCAACTGTTCCCTCAATTAGCTCTCAAATGCATTAGAAATAAAATCACGTTGCTCAATAGTTAAAACAAAACAAAACATCTTATTTAAATTATAATAATTTTTGTTGCACTGGATTAATGCATCTAAATTATATTTTTTTTTATAAACAATAGCTTAAATGTATGTAAAAAATCAATTTAGATAACATTAAAAATAATTATTATAATAAATTAATATCTATAAGAAGTTCTATTATGATATTTTAATTATTTATAAGATATTTTTTAGTATTAACAGAAATAAAAATATTTAACAAAAATTAATTTAACAAATAAATTAAATGAATATGGTTTTAATTAGCGTATAAATGCGTAAATAATTACTATGAATTACATAAATGATGAAATTGTTTATGCATTTAAATGATTTAATAAATAACTTAGTTTTCAAATCAAATTGAAATGATAATAAAATAAAATGTTCTCAAATTAATAATATTATTTATCGCTGAAATAATTAATCAATAAAATTCATATCAATTTGAAATTATTATTACTCTTTAATAGTGAGATATGTTTTAGCGATAATATTGTAATAAAATCAATGCTTCAAAACTAAGAACTTGAAAGTAATATAAGAAAATCGTGTTTTCAAAAAATAAAAACATTTGAATTTAAAAAAGACATTTGAATAAACCAACAAAAAAATAATTGTACAATTAAATTTATTTAATGTGTTTTTAATTATCAATAAAAGGATTTAATAAAATATTTCAAAAAATTATAGTAAACTTAAAAAATACTCATTTGAAGGTTAGGTTTGTTCAGATAATCAAGTTTTAAAAATCAATAAAAAAAATCAATAAAACCAAATAATATAATTTTAAAGAGTAAATTCTTATTAAAAAAATACTTAATAAATATTTTTAACAAACGAAGTGATAGATATTTTTTATATTTTGATTAATTTTTTAACTTAATAACATACACATACATACAGTTCAGTATAATACATGAATTATGGTTTAACATTCAAAGATTTATTACTTTATTAGACTTATTTTATTATTAATAAAATAAGAAAAAATATGTTTGTCTTAAATATATTGATTCGAAAACTTATACTATAGTCATAACTTATGACATGAATTTTATTAAATATTTTGCCAAAAATAGAAATATTTTTAAATAAAAACTAGAAATACTTTTATTTTGTATTTAAAGCCTAATTTTTAATGTTTAAATAGTTCAAAGTTCAAACTTCAAAGTGAACTTCAAACTGTTAAAAATAACATTACATTAATTTGATATATCAATATATTATGCTACGGTAAAATGTATTAGTTAAACAATATAAACAATTATTAGTTAGAAATTTCTAACTTAGAAATAATAAATAACATTTAATATTAATAATTATAGTAATAATATTGATAAATGAGATCAAATAGTTTGGGTGTTTAACTTAAGTACTGATTGTAGGGTTTGTTTTATTATTAATCGTATTTTAACAGATGGTTGTATTGTTAAAAATTTGATATTCTATACCGTATTTCATAAATAAAATATATAATACTGATAAATAAATTTAGTGAATTAATTAGATGCAAATATATAAATAATTGGTTAAATTGTGAAAATATTGTTTAAACTATAAGCTATAAGTTTTGAGTGGTTTGTCATCTAAATGTGATATAAATGAGAGACAAACTGTGATTATATGCCTAACACTTATTGTTTAATTGTTTAACTTCTCAATCAAGTGATAGATATGAAACAAACTTTAACATTAGTTTAGCTTTTTATATACATCACCGATATTTGTATTAAAATGTCTATTATATGCCATTATTATCGCACATTATTACCTGTGATAAAACTGTATACATTATAGACTTAAATAAACTTATGGCAATATGTCCTTAATAGATATTTATAAAAACAATATAAACAATTATTTACACATAAAATAAATAAAAAACAAATGTAAACAACATAAAAATCTCAAACAATTAATTCACAAAAAATATAAGGAAATTTTGATTTATGGCTATGATTTTTGTTGAATCACTAATTTATCCCGAATTGGTGTATTAAAAATTATTTATTCAATTATTAGTTACAATTCAATTAAGTTTTAACTGCATACAAAAGATATTTAAAGTTATAACACATTTACTATTTATCTAATTGTAATAATTATTATTATTATGAGTTATATAACTATAATGATTGGTAGCGAATGAAGAAGTGGTACAACAAAAGCAATTGATTCATAAAATGTTTAACAAAAGGGCACTTAAGTGACGAGTAATTGTGTCTGACATCGCATAATAAGCAATAATTTAAACATATATTTGTATTATTTTTTTCTATCTCTATAAGTGTTAAAACTTGGGAGAAAGTATGGTATTATATGATGAGCACTGGTTTGTTGTGATCATTAGGAAGCACTTTCAAAGATTAGTCCATCAATTATTAGGTTATGGCTTCACATGACTGCAACTGTCAATCTATTGAGTAAATCCATGCATTTGACTCTTTTGGTGATAGCATTCATAGGCAATAGTCATAAGCCAGTGATGGCAGTGATTGTCAGTTAAAAATGTATGCATTGGTTAAAAGAAAAATTCCTTATATTTTGGTGATTGCATTGCATTTTTCCAATGCATTTACCAAAACCATTGCATCGGCTCATCGCTGGCGCCGTTCATATCTATAGTGAGGCCATAATAAAGATGTTATGAAAGATGATGTTTGCTTTAGGCTGTACTGCCAGTGATGCCTAACTGCTCTCTCTCTCTCTATGCATACAATCGCGACTTTCCATTCATTCATATATGTAATGAATTATTCACTCTGTTATATGAAATGTACACAAAGTAACTGATGGGTTAGTCAAAGGCATATCGCAGGCCTCACCAAAAAACTAACAAATTTGTGGTTTGAATCATAAACTTATTACTTATAAGCCAAGCATCGATTCCTGTCTCTCCCTTTACAATACACTTACATTTAACTCAATTACTGTACTATAGCTTTAGATCTATATTTCATTTCATATTATTATTATTACTATAACCAAAACAAACAACTTATATAACATTCTTATAATTATGAAAAATAATAATAATGTATTATTATTTTATTATTGTGATTTACGTTATTATTATTTGTGTTTAGAAATGTGTTAATCATATTATACACACAAACTATTATTACCTAACTATTATCATGAATTCATAGGATCAATGTTGATAAATATATTAATAAAATGCTTATATCATATGGTAAAGAGGATCGCATGATTGTAAAGCCTTTCAAGTGGCTTTCAGTAATAGTTTCTATAAACACAACAGTAATATCATTTTGATATGACTTATTGTTTAGTAATTTACTAATCTATTAGACATTTACAAACACTATTCATACTAATTACAAACATATCGATCGTTAAGCTATGTGTTTAAAGAGAGGTTCAAATGTGAGACATATAGCCATAAAAATTAATGATTAGACATTGCAATTTGCAATAATATATTTCATTTTCAATAGACATATGTCTGGGACCGGTATATCTTTTGACAATCAAATTGTTTAATACATTTTAATGTATATTTATAAGTAATTAATATGCTCAATGCATCCCAATATCTCAATAAACAGTTTTCAGCGTTTTGTTAGCCATTCAAACCATTTTTGAGCGATAACTGTGCTAAATGTTGTTTTATAATCGTTATTATTATAAAATGTTGTTTGAATTCAAAAAACCTATTTTACAAAATCAGATAATTAAATTTTTTATGATTTATTATGCTTTAAATTTATTACACCGGTATGTATGAATTTTTTGTTTTATTATATATATATTTTTAAACAAACACCAAAGTATGACATTATCATAACCACAAGTAATATACATTTATGATATATAATAGATTTTTGTTGTTTTTAATATACAGATATGAGTATATATTATTTATTCATAAAAGTAATTAATGATAAAAATATAGTCTAAAAATGAGTTTTTGGTGCCAAACGCTTACTACTTATTTTACTATCTTTTAAAAAGTAAATGTTTATAAATACAGTATATATATACAGTGTAATGTAATATTAATATTTAGTATGTTATCCAAATGGATGAGCTCATGGAGTCATCAGTGTCTGTATGTCTATGACTATTGAAATGATATGAAAACAAGATTATATGATGACATACCTTAAGTAATCGCTTTTGCAATAAGTTTTGCCATCCCTGACAAAGCAAGTACACGACTCATCAAGAAATTGATGACAATCAGCACATTTAAGGCACGCCGCGTGCCATTCCAGGTCTGGTGACACCCGTAATATGTACTGATCGTATATTTGAGTACCACATCCAACGCACAGTGCAATTCGTGGCCATTTCCCTAACAAATCAATCATATTATTGCCCTATTATTATATCAATGTCACACAACTGCATCTACATTATTATATATATATATATATATATATATTAATTTCTCTATTGTATAAATAGATATAAAAAGCTAATTAAGGTGTGGTTAATATACTGTATTATAGTCAACAATAGTGACTATAATAAGCGATACTAATTGTCAAAAAAAACAGTGTATAATATAGTGATATATACAGTGAACGTTCAATAATAGAGATTATAATAGCAGTGATGAGACATTTACTGTCTTCTTAAATGACAAATACAGAGCACAGGCATAGCAGTGAAAAGTATACATACAGTATAGACACTGAATTGATAAGCCATTTGTCGCCAGCAAATTGACCAGTGCTTACTGGTATGCCTGTGCTTCATATGACTGTACACTACAGTGTAAGCGAGCGTTCAAACAAGGATAGGGATCACAGGCTATCATCACTGGATGACAGTCAGTGTCGCCGATCATTTAAAGCCGGCTCACATGGAAAAAGGTATCTCAGATGTGATCACACACTGCAATGTTTGTTGCCTTTCCTCTAAACACATATATCATGTCTATGTGTATTAGCACTTACTTTGAGGCGATGTTTGCGGATCTGCGGCCATATTATTGCAGTTGTCCGGTGCGGCCGAACCGATGCCTACGGTTGTAAGTGAGGGCGAAATTTTGACAGCACTTGTGGGTAACACTGGTTATCAAATGAGATTTGGTTTGGGAGGCAATTCTGATGACCAGAAATGCTTCGGGAGTTGCAGTCAAGTGATGACACAATAGGAAACAACACTCAATAAAATGTGATAAAAACAATTGAAAACTTTTAATGAAATGACAATTAATTGCAATCAACACATGTTATGGCAATACAGTCATTGTTTAGACAAACCCTTTGCTAATTGTTTTCACTAATAGTCGTATTCAGTGACTAATCAATCACTTATTTGTCGCATAATTTGAATGACGAGAGCACAGGGAGACAGAGCACTTGAACACTGGCTTCGATAAGGACTGATATTTGGTTATAGCAATAGGTTTAGTATGGGATCCGTTGATTGAGGACAAGTGGCACGCGTTAGTCCACAACATTTTTCTCACTGCAATCTTCACTCCCATTAGTAACGCCTTCTGCCAAATGCTGTGCCAACCAATGGTTGGTTGCGCTGTAAAGTCGATACCAGTCATATGGGGTGCCATTGGATACGCTCACGCCTATAGACAACTGTATGTGAGACACATATCACATGAAATGGCAAGAGATGTGTTGCGAGGAACTGCATCACAGTCTCCAAACACCTGACGATCCCTTGTATTGTCTCGACTATGAGTCTCTCAGGTATTAAACTAGGACTCAGTCATACAGAGACACTAACTGAGACATTCATCAGATCTAATTCATTGGCTCTTCATATTTATGGTATACATATATACATAAGCTATATATTATTGAGCACCTGTTTATTACCCTCAGCACTGAAACCGGGTTATACTTAGATATCACTAGATTTATAAAACCATTACAGCTATAATACAACAAATATGTGTGCATTTAGTCAAAAGATAGAGAGAATCCTCACTGACTGTTGTCACCAAACAAGCCTTTGAGGCAAAATTTGTGGCACTTTTTGCTATTTTTAAATATTTTGTGAAATTAGTCAAAAAAATTTTGTTTAAGCAAATGCTCTCACAAACAAACAAACATCCAAATCAACACAAATATACTGTATATTTATATGTCTCGCAAACAACTATTATATATATAATTTTTATACCGATTGGTAAATATGAGGAAAATTTGTTTGCTGTATATATATATATATATATATATATATATGAGTGTATGAGTATGACTTTTTGTATGTCTGAGTCGGTAATACCGGTAAACAAGAGGACAGACACTACACCAACATTGAGAGTAATGTTCTTTACAAAGGAATCCTGATATCCGTGCGAAGCAAACCTTTCCGATCAAACACTCATTATATACCTATTGGTCACATGAATAACAGTTATACAGTTAGTTATATTTCAACTAAGCTTTCATCAAACTTAAAGCGCTAAGATTTGCAATCAAGTGAAAACATATTGAGCACCGGGTATTGTCACTCTAACTATTGAGAAAGCACTGGTAGTCTTTGCCCGTAAAAAATAACAAGTGGGTGACCGACAATAGGATGGCATCCAAGCAGAAAAGCATTGCTATTTGACATAACGCCCGATTAACACAATATAAGCACACAATGTTAACCATTCAAATGGTCGCCCGATTTGCTGCTCTTGTATTTGTCTATATATTTATATGTCTCAGTACACAATCACCTAAAGGACTGACCTAATACATACATACACACCGACACTACCAAAAAACCCATGTGTTGTTACTTTACGACACCTTTTTATGTTGTTTTATGTATTTTGGATCAAATTCAACACAATTGTACTTAAAAAACATTATTCTTACATTTAACGCTATTTTGCATGTATTTAAAATGTATTTATTTTTTATTGAAAACTTTTTTATAAATACTGTAAAATACAGTAATATAAATACTACGTATTATTTTTTATCTTTTAAAAATGGTTTCAATTTTATTTTATGATTATCTGAATAATTTATGAATACTATTGAAATTTTTTAATCCTAAAATTTTATAATACTTGTATAAAATATTATTTTTATTAATTAATTAATATCTATGTTAATGATTTATTAGTTTGAAATATATGACAATTTCTAAAAATAGAAATTTTTATATGAATCACATATATTTGTAATATTTCTAAGCTATAAATCACATACAACTTATTGACATTAATATTAGAGAGAGAGAGAGAGAGAGAGAGAGAGAGAGAGAGAGAGAGAGAGAGAAAGAAAGAGAGGAACCCATTGGACACCTAAAGAGTGTACAAAACTTTTACAAAAATATTTGTCACTAATTCTTAGAATAAATATCTTCAGTGAATGACTTGTTTTAGATTAGTCTTTATTCTTCTAATTTCACGCCTTTTTCAGACTATAAGAAGAGTTGACACTAAGCTCTTCTACCTGTCCTTCAATAGACAGGTCTTCTCAATAGACATACAAATGAAAAACTAGTCATTCGTTTTAAAGCCCAGTAAATAATAACTAAATTAAGGGATAATAAGTATAGCTAAGAAAAAATTAGGATTGTTTTAGTCTAAAATTATACATTTTATATAATTATATTTGTAAAATAATAATTATTTGCATATTATTTAAAAAATCGATTATCATTACTAATGATTCATTAGCACAGTTTAAGTGAAGATTGATAAAACAAAATCAAATTAAAGATATACAGTATTATTTGATGAATGAGATTTATTTGTATAAATTGAATAAAAACATATATATATATTTTAAAAATATTTTTTTAAATTTAATATTATTACAAATAATACACTAAATTAGTGTCTAATGTTAAGAATAATCTTTAAATATTTTACATAAATTTATATAATAGAATTAATAATAATAATATAATATAAACTTATTTATAAAGATTTTTGTATTTTTGTATAAAAGAGATGTCATGAACTGAATAGCAATGTTATGATTAGTTTGCAAAATAAATATAATAACTGTTTATTTTGCAAACAAATTACTTGATCTCATCTGCTATTCAACTCATTGTTAACATTTTGGTCTCTCGTTTTGAGATTTACACCAATAATAGACATTCAAAAAGAGAGAACTCATATACTGTTTATAAGTCTCAACTACTTTCAATGTCTTCATTATAGATGAGACTCTCTCTGTGGGGAATCAATGATATTCAAAGATATGACATATTTGTCAAAAAGATCACATATTTTCCTTTTGTTGTCAACTCTCTCTCTCTCTCTCTCTCTCTCTCTCTCTCTCTCTCTCTCTTAACTCACTCTCACTTATTTATCCGTATACCTCATGTATACTTGAATACCTGGGGTTTAAATATCTGTCTTTTTATTCACAAATGGATAGCATTGAGAAGTTTAATAATACAACAAATTAGTTAAAATACATAATACTGTATAGCATTAATACCAGGGTTGGCAAAGACAGAATGTTTGTATATTTGATGACAATTTTTATATACAAAACAAAAGTTAACGCCAATTAATAAAACATTGATATTAATATAAACAAAAATTAACATATTGTATATTAAATATAGATTTTTATTTTATTTCTATTTTTTATCTTGATTTATTTTAATTTAATTATCAGAAAACAAAAATTATTATAAACATAACGGTTTTCTAAAAATTATATTGTTATTAAATAATTGTTATTAATTTTTTAACATATATATTAGTTATAAAAATATATAATACATGCAATGCATTGTATTATAGTGTATTAAATTATAAAAAGCCAAAATCCAATACCTTGTATTATCCTAACCCTGATTAAGACATTATTAATATTATATAGTATAGTATTGTTCATTAGAGGTATGAACCGAACAGTTTTTAAAACCGGAACCGAACCGAAACTGTAATTTATACATAAGTAACGTTATAAATAAATTAATATTTAAGTAATTATACTTAAAACTAATATTAAATTTTTAATATATCACACTTAAGATAATATGAGACTATATATTATTTTTAATTAATTTGGTAAACAATTTTTAAAATAAAAATAGATAAGTTTATATTGATAACAAATATTCAAAAATAATTATTATATGTCTAAAACCGAAACCGTTTCAAATCTAAACTGAATAATAGAAATCGGAACCAAAACACAGGAACCGAAACCGCTCTAAAAAACGTTTTGCTTCCGATTTCAGTCGGTTCCGAACTCTACTGTCTATATTTGATTAACTTTTCTATAGTAGAGTTTATTTATGAATATATATATAATATCTGGAAAACTATTAAATAAAATTATAAGAAATTATTGGAAACACAGAAAGACTTTCCAAAATTATAGCATAAAATTTTTAATAAATTATTTTAAATACTTTTTTTAATTATATAAAAATAAATAAAAAGTTAAACAATAATTTTGTAAAGTCGTTCTGTGTTTCCAATAATTTTCTTATAATTTTATTTAATTGTTTTCGAGATATTAATTTTCAAAGAATCTAATATAGTATTGATTTTGAATGTATATATATATATAGTAAATATATATAACTTTACATTCGAAATCAATGCCAACTTTACATGTTTAGAGGTGTATTATCTCAAAATCTATTGTCAATTTTTATTAAATTTGGTTAAAATATAGTTTTATTATATTTCCGAAATATACTATTGAATATAAAATTTAAAAATATTTATATTAATTTTTAAAAATACACATAAAGTGGACTCCATTGGTCTCGGTATTGATTGAACTTAAATTATACACAAATTTATTTGAATCAATACCAATACCAATGGAATCCAGTTTAATGTTAAACTGATTAACACACGAATTAGTCATTGAAATTATAATATAATTTTTTTTGTATATAAAATTAACGGTAGATTTTGAGATATTAACCTCTAAACGTGTAAAGTTAGTGTTCATTTCGATTGTATATAATATTATAATTTATAAATATATGATATTTGAAAAATGTCGATTTTTAATTTGCTTTAAATATATAAAATGTTTATACAATTTGTTTTGTACAACTTTGTAAAGTATTCATATGCATTAATCAACTTTTAATTTTTATTTATTATATATTATGGATATATTATTACTTAAATTTTAACATATCTATAAAACGAAAAATGATATATATATATGTCGTATAGTATTATACGGTATATAACATATAATTAATTCATTACATAAGTTGTTGTAAATATAAAAAATTGTTTGTAATATCTTTTATACATTCAAATAAAAAGCGATATTTCAATTTAATTTTATACATTGTATTCATTAGAGTGTCAATTGGAGCCATAATAGCACATGTTATAGTATTTTATATAAAAATAGCATAAATAGTGTACATATATACAGTACTAGTATACTGTATATATGTATATATATAACATACAACACATTGATTGAGTTACGGGTTGGTTTGGACGGTCGACTCCCCCGATGATGTAGTCCGTGAACCATGCAATGCATGGTTGGATGGGCTTTCATACGGATTGATATAAAGTTTTATAGATTAAATTTCTCGGACCCCCTGCCCATCATCTCAAAGAACAATTGAATGACTGGAGATATTGTAAAAAACAAGGTTTGCCTCTATGTTAGCAACGCTTTGCAACACAAATAAAGCAGTCATTCAGTCAAACACACAACACATATAGCAAACGGCAACAGATGTGATGCCCATTGACTTAGGAGTAGTGTTACTCTTCATTGCATTCAATGACAATCACTTTTGACTGTCGACTTGTTTTCTCAATTAATTCGTTACATATTTTTAATAGCGCTATAAATGTTTGCTACATATATATGATATATGTATTAAGTTATTATGTCATCATTGGTGCCAATTTCTCTCCAAATAACTATTTAACACATAATAGTATTGCATATAAGTATTGTATTAATACTGTAATTATAGACAATCCCTAATCCGTGCGAAAGTCATGCTTATTAGTAAAATATAGTCTATGTTTAGTATTATATTAAATTAAATATTGTATTATACAGTTATAGTGTGGATAACTTTTGGCAAACTTTTGTTTGGCACTCATTCCTCATCTAATTAATCGCGAATTCAATGCATTTGTGTTAATATTTCAATCATTTTCTCTCTATTGTTAGTATCGATACATTTGTTTCATTTCATTCATACATCTATTTCTCTCTCTTTCTGCTCCATTAAATCGTTTCTCATTATAACCCAACTCTCTCTCTCTCTCTCTCTCTCTCTCTCTCTCTCTCTCTCTCTCTCTCTCTCTCTCTCTCTTCACTCTATTTTCAATTGACATCTCATTTATTTTAGTTAAATATCTCACTTTATAGAAAAATATTGAGCAAACAATATTTTTTAATAAGTAGTCATTATCGAAATAATTATTTTTATTATATCTCTATTTTAACTTTATATTTAAATTAATAATTTTTTCTATAAAGATAAGCTAATGCTATACATTGTATTATATACTGTATTTATATTTATCAATAGCAAACAATGTTTATTAATAAAAGCAGTTTTTTATTTGCTGTATTTGTGGTTTATTTGCAGTTTTATATATCAATGTAGTATAAATACAGTTTACAATACATGTATACTATACATAGTATTGTATTAAAATATAAGTATAAAATGATTTTTATATACTTTAATTTATTTGACTGAATAACACAAACTACATGTAAGTATTGATTTCATTTGTTAGCAACAAAATAAATATTAACGATTAGCACACCATTAGTGTATGTTTTAATACATTTGTATTTTTCCAAAGCAATAGTATTTTATTTTGATTGCATTACACGCTATCATTTGGTGTTATGTTTGCAATAGTTTGTGAAAACTAATGTGTTTTCACTGTTTCAAAGTAGGCTGTGATTCAAAAAATAACTGTAATAGTAGTCATGGGATTGATTTTCATAATAAAGGACACGATTTCAATGATGCAAAACACAGACACAGACACAACAACAACATCAAAGTCTTGTGCCATATATATGATGACATATCCGTACATATATTAGACAACAGTCCACTCAATAAGTGGAAAGAGTTGAGCAAAACTTAGCTGTCCTTTGCTATACATAATAGCATATCGTGTATAGCATCGACTGTTATGGACATAACAGTGCATTTCGTTTGCATTATATGGCCAGTGAGGGGACCGACACATCCTGACTGACCGGAAAGTACATCAATTGCTTTTCAATGCTTGGATTTTCAATTATTTTATTTCATTCAATACTTGTTTTTCTTTCTCTAAACAAACTCTTTCTTATTATTAATACATCTTTAATACAATCAATGACTTATTATTGCTTTGAAATATTTTATTTTCTACACTTTGGACACTAATATAAGTTTAATAATACAGTATACTAACTCTTAAATGACAATAATATTTCATTTTTCTCACAATTAAATAGTTTTATTAAACAGTATTATTATTATGAATTAATCAAATTAAAACATTACTTTTAAAACTTATTAAATTATTATAAAGTATTTTTATATTCATTATATTTAATTACTAACAGTTAAATCAACAATAAAAAGTATTTTTATTTAATTAACTTTACATTTAATATGGAAAAACTTTAATAAATTAATTAACAAATATGTGCTACTCATTGATTTTTACAAAAATCAATTCAAGTTTATTAATACAAATAATATTTTTACCAGAGAAATGGTTATATATTATTTATACATTATATATATACAGTATATAGATATATATAATTATTTTTAAATCAATTAAATTAACATAATGAATATATGTAAAAGTTTTAGTGTAAAAAAGCAATAAAAAAATTTACAGAATTATGTATTGATTTTTTAGTTAGATAGACATAAAAATTGTTAATTTTATTATTTATAAATTATAAATATCGACAAATAAAAAAATAATTGTTTATAAATGAAAGAAAATTAATTGTTGACTTCAATTGTCTAATAATATATTGAACTAAACATTGCATAACAGCTGTTATGAGCTTAAAAAGTTTATCAATAAAGATGTATATTATATATAATATATAGCATATACAGTATATCTATATATTATACAGTATATGATAATAATGATAGTGCTGTATAGTTAAACTTTATGATGAATTTAATGTTATATTATTACTGTATTAATAATATTAAATATTATATATAAAGTATTTACTGTATTATAGAAACCGTATTCAATGTTAACATACGTTGACAGTATATCCCTCTATTGAGAGCACATATAGTGATTGTAACAACTTTTTTATTGATAATGAAGACTACATTCTGTGAATCGATGATAATATTAGATAATATTGTGAGGAATGTCGACCACAGACTGAGTTAGTTGTACACATCGGTTACCAATGGATATGTACTACGAGAGCACTGGTAGTCAGCGAGAAATTTATCCGCAGAGCATAGGAGAGCATAATATTTATTGAATTGCTTGTAATTGTGTGAATGATCTCAATAAACACTATAATCAGCAAACAAACTGACAAATTTGTTAATTATATTTATGATATCAATTATTATAGTATATTAATTCATTCATTTTTTGATAAATTATATATATGTTTGACTCTTAGAGATACAATTCTTTAAGACAAATACAGCAATGAATTCATTAAATTGTTTTTTATAATAATTTACTCAATAATATTTATATTTAAAGAATTATTTTTCTCTCGTTATATACATATATATTATATTATTAAATGTTGGATATTTTGGTCAAAGCTTTTAATATAAATAAAAGCTTCGTCCACTGTGTTATCTATTTAATTAATGTATTTTGCATCTATTAGGTTAAATTTGTTAATAAATATATTATCAGTTATTTATTAATATGTATAAATATATATACAGTATTATATCTGGATTAATCAAAACTAGTGATGAATCAAATATAAATTTTTAACCTTTGAAGGTATGTATTTTTTATTGAATATATCATCTTATTATTATAATATAATATATATATATATATTTATAATATGGAAAATAACAAGAATTCAATTATTATTATGTATAATATTAGCATTTTTATGTATTACAAATTGCTAAGCAATCGCTTTTTTATGTAACTCTATTCTTATGTATCAAATGTGTATAAACACCAGTTCCTTAATACATACATTTTATATCAAACACTATAGACATACATAGACACACACATACATACATATATACGAGAATTGCACACTATTTTATTGATGAGAAATGCATTTCCTATCTGTCGAAGCATTTCTCGGTTTCCGCAATCAATTAAATTAAACCTAAATTTTAAATTTAATGTCTTTTCTAATGTAATTTATTTCGCCATTAATTATCGAATGTTTTTATTAATTAAATATTAATTGTATTGAATTAAAAATATAAGTAATAATTTATATATTAATAAAGTATTATATATACAGTATATATGATACTAATATTATATTAAAAGCAAAGATTGCATTTGTTTTACTCTAGACTTGTCTTACTTGACAACAGTAACTAAGGTTTAAACCCAATATTGAAACATATTATACAATCGACTCAATTGAGAGAAACACAAGGTTTTCAACTCTATTGCCATCCGATCTAACAATCAATTCAATACAAACTCGCTTTTATTATTATTTTTATTGCGATTACATATTTAATATTATATTATATCATATCAAATGAAAACATTAAACACTGTATATATATATATATATATATATTGAAACTATAGTTATTACAAATAATTAATAAACAATATTTTTACAGAATTTAAATTTATAATATATTGCAGAATATTCTGATGTGTTATTGTGTTATTTATATATAACATAAATATATATATATATATTAAAAAGTGAGTATGGTTAGTTTGAAATGTAATTACACTTTACAAACAATACTTAAAAGAGTACAGTTTAGTTTATTGTGAATATTGAAGTTTAATTAAATTTATTTCATTTAGTTAGTCAAATAAACATTAGCACATTTGTGTTACTAATATAATTAGTGTAATACTAATATTACTGTAATTTATACAAAATAACATTACAGTATTGTTTTTTCAGTATATTAGCAGTGATGATACATATTAGTTATCGATAGTTAAGTATTATATATTCAGATCTATAGTATAGTTGTGTAGTATTGACACTAAGGACTAACACGAGAAGAGGTCAACCATTGATGAAGTGATGTCTGTCTCACTATAGTTGTCATTAAGTTTATGCAAATCTAATGCTTTTGTCATATGTTTATCTTAAATACAATTTTCTTCGATAATATAATTAAACATTTGTAACAATAATACAAATGTTTGTTTAAAAAATTTAATGTATTTAATGTAAACATAAAAAACTGTTTAATAAAATCATATGTTTTTTCTAATATAAGGCTTACAAGACGTACTCGTGTGGAGAGAGTGTCGTCTGAGTCCAGTGACAGTCATCCTAATTGTCAACTGATTTGTAATGACGACCCGTTTCCATGACGAAGAGGACAGGGCTCCCTTCCGTCCCTTCACTCGGGAGTCACTGGCGGCCATTCAGGCGCGCATTGCCGAAGAAAATGCACGAAAGATCGCTCAACTCGAGGTCAGTGCTAGAGATACTCATTCATCGCATCCTTTATTTGTTACCGTTTTTTATATTTTTTCAAAAGCCGATTCTGTTTTGGTGTCGAAAATCAATTAGTACTGCACTCACTATCCATTATCCCATAAACCACTCTTTCTTATTTTATATCTATGTATTGATATCTATGTATTGACATATATGTATCTATATATATATATATATATATATATATATATATATATATATATGTGTGTGTGTGTGTGTGTGTGTGTGTTTTGTAGTATAACTGCTCAAAATCGGATCAATAAGTGTGTCATTGGATTGCATGCTTTGCATCAAATACTAACTCATTTCAGCCCCAAATGTATATCATTTTCAATGGAATTCCGATTTTAAACACCAATTATGCCATTAATTTATATGCTTTAGATATAGTCTTATACTTCATGAAGTTTTTATAATATTCTATAAAATTAATTATAATAATAATATTATTATTTTTAATAGTAGTAGGAGTAGTAGATAATGTTGTTTTTTGATAATTTCCCAGAATATTCTTGTATTATACTGATATACTGATGTATAAACTTATTGATAATCACACAAATGTTACTATAATATTGATATTTATAGTAACTGTGTGCAAACATTTATGCTATTTATAATATAATATGATTATTGTATTATAATTATATAAATATTAATACAATTTTATTGTTATTAGTATCATACAAATTATTGGATAAATACTTTTCTTAATATTGGCTTAAAATTTTTACAATAATGTTAGCATATAAACAATAGCATTATAATAATAATATTAACAATAATTTAATTAATAGTTTTTTATACATATAATTTTATAATGAAATTCAGATTATATGATTATAGAAACAATATATATTTTAAAATGAATATTTATAAAAATTATAAATACTTGAAATATTAATTAACTATTGATAAACAATAGTCAATAAAATATGGGTGACTTATATATTAAAATTTGATAATAAAAAATATAATTAATTATCTCTACTATTGGGTTTAACATAATAAAATCAATAATAATTTAAAATTCAACAAATTAGCGATATTTTTATAATGAAAGGTTTTCTTATTATAAAAAATTTATGCATTAATATATTTTACGGCTATATTATAACAATTAGGAAACATCTGCAATGTCTACTAAAAGCTATTTTTGTCAAATAAGTAAATTATTAAATAATATAAAATAACTTTTAAGTTTATTTTTATTAATAATATATTACACAAAGAGAATATTTATTCTAAAAATATTTTTAAATAATAAGATTAGTTAACAGTTTTAAGCAATTTGATTTCACAATTTTTACAATTAATTTAAACATTGTTTGTTTTACTTAGTACACTATATTTAAAAAATCGTTATGTTTTTAATTATTAATATATTAAATAAATGAAACAAAAACTTTAATAAATAATGTTTTTATAACAGCATTAATGATAATGACATAAATAATAGTCAAATTGATTTTTATGCACCATTCAATTTTTGATATTTTTAATGCCAAAGATATACAATATAGTCTATGATTAGTATTAATTGATAAATATGTTATATTTTTAAACAATAATTTTATTTATTTTAGAAATTATATTATTATTATTTTTATTGTTTGTCATTGATTTTATAGATATACGATAATATAATAAATAATGCATTATAAATTACGTATTACATTATACAAAAAAAGTGTAATAAACATTTAAAAGTAACAAATTTAATTTAATGGAAATTTATTGCAATTATATTGGCTGAAAATAAATTCGTCCCTACTAATTATTATATAGAAATAGTATAACAATATATATATATATATATTAATAATTATATATAAACATTTAAAATCTCATTTCAATAATTAAAAATCATTTTAATTGATAAAAATCCCTAAATAAAATTGTTAAGTGTTACAGTTTTGTCTACATTTATTAATATTATAAGAAATTAATTGGTTGACTAAATATTCAAAATAAAAATGAATGAATGAATGAATAATATATTATTATTATTATTATTATTATTTAATGATTATAAGAATTTGTTGCACTATTTAATATAATTTTGTGCTAATAAAAGTAAATAATGGATTTTAAAAGAAATATCAATCTAATTTATCAAATATAATTTATTACAATTATAAGTTTCATTTAATTGTTATAATTTGTAAATTACTAAATTAATGTTTTATGTACTATTGATATATTATAACTAATAGAGTGAGACCTATATGGCCCCCCATCACAGTGAGACTATTAAACCCGATCCTATGCTCGAGGCCGGCCTACCTCTGCCGCGAGCCCTTCAAAGGGAATTCCCTCCAGAACTTATAGCAACGCCAATAGAGGATATCGATAAATATTATGAGAACAAAATGGTAAGTCATTTATTTTTTGTGTACAATTCAATACATACAGAATATATACAGTACTGTAGAGACTATTTGTTGTTTCTTTTTTTACTTCATATTGTATTGGCTTATATTAATTAATAGCATCAATATTTTGTGTCACTTTATATTTTTCCTACTCATTATTAATTATTACATTATTAGATAAAAAGGCTTTTCTTATAATAATAATAATAATTATTATAATTATTATTATTATTATTATTAGAGAAAAACTCAATTTACACTATTTTTCTAACTATATCAGCATTTTTATGATATAAGCAAATCATTTTGCATCACTATTTTATGTCTTAATTAATATCCATAACATTATTAATGATTTTATTATTTTTTAGCGAAAAACAAACTAAACTAAAAAAATGCTATTATTAATTTTATAATATAATAATAACATATTATTGATACATTATATAACATTTTAATTGTTATACTGTTTGTCAAGAGATTAATAATTCTTTTGCTTACAATATATATATATATATATATATATATATATATATATATATATAATGAGATTTTTAAATGAAAATTAATAATTCCGTCGAGAGTTTAAAAATATAATATTATATATAAAAATAATTGTTTAATTAAATTATATTTTACACACACAACAGCACCATATTTGGCTAATATTTTCGTATCATTAATTGTTGAGAAAATTGCTATTTAAACAAATTAAGAGATAAAAGAATAATATTATAACTTTATATATATATAAATATTGTTTAATTAAAGTAAATTCAATTATAATATAAAATAATTTTTTTATTCAAATATATGCATTTCAATAATTATGTTATAAATTTATTAATAAATTTCAAATAACAAATATAGTTAATGTAAATAAATAATATTTTAGTTATAATTTATGTTAAATTGTTTATTACAATTAATTTATTATGCATTAATATAGTTATATTTATAGCAGTATATACAATACAATGTATGAGATTATTAACATGAGTTATTTTTTATATAATTAAAATGAAATTTAAATAAAATGTATTTTTCATAAAACAATAACATTAATGACTATAACAGTGTATTAAAACGTGAATTGTCAGAGCATAGGGAGTACCGGTGCTCTCAATGGGTATGGATTCAGTTTGTTTGCTATAAACAGAGCTGAGTTGACGATTGAAATATTCATTTCATGAGTAAAGCTATTAAAATATAACTCTCTCTCTCTCTCTCCAGCAATGAATATTTCACGTCTCTTTTATTGCATCCAAATTATACAGAATATACTGTAATATATTATATGTATTTTTATTTAATATAATTTACCTTTATTATGACCCTAGATATAAAACATACTTATGATATACAGTATATTGACAATACATACTGTCTACAAAAGATTATTATATAAGATTTTAGACATACAATTTTATTCATTGACTTATAACTAATTGATTAAAATAAAATCAATAATTAAACAATAACAAAAATATGACTAAATCAACAAAACAATTGATAGCATTTAAAATAAACTATACGTACATTTAACTTGTTAAGTAAATATCATTATACTAATAATAAATATTGATATTTTAATAACTATTAAAGTGTAGTGTGTGATTATAAACGTGTACATTATTTTTTATTATATCAGAGTTATATTTTATAATAAATTTTTAATTTATATTAAAACTGTATATATCATAGTCTTTAATATATTTTTCATTATATTACAAATGTTGACAAACTCATTAACTCAAGTTTATTAATTATTAGAAATATTTATTATAAGATTTTTATTATATTTATAAGATTGATGTGATTTTTATAATAATAATAATAATAATAATAATATAAATGTATCAATAGGTTAACATGGGTTGAGTTATATATATATATTCAACCGTATAGTAACAAGATTAGGAAAATTGTGTAGACTGTAGTATACGTACAGTATTGTATCGATTAATACGATATATGCAAAACAATTTTTTTATAATTTATAGTCTATGCGAAAAAAGTATGAAAATGTTAAACAAATGACAAAATTGGAGAAATCATTATTAAAAATGTATTTATAAACCGTATAAAATATGCTACTGTACTATTTTAATAGATTATCATTACATTAAATAGTACATATATGATTGTATGTATGTATGTATGTACAGTACTATATGTACTGTATATAGGTATGTATGTTTATATGTAGTATATATATATATGTGCATTTGTTTGTTTATTTATAATTATATTTTTTATATGATTTAATAAATAGAGTTTTGATATATATATACTTTTACAGTATACAAACATACAGAATATATTTCAATTAATAAAAATGATAATATAACTAATTAATATTTTCAAATTTGATGATTTCAATTATATATAAATATATTTGTTTAGTACTTTTAAGAATTTCAAATATTAACATTACATATAGTTTACAGACATCTGTAAGAAATTAATTAATAATTATTTTATTTATATTACAATAAAACAATAAAAACATATTTATTGCAAAATATTAAAAATGTTTATTAGATACTAAATTTTTATTACTACAGTATATAATTTAATATTTTATTATAAAGAATATAATAAAATATAGTGTTAAATATATTATTGTCATTATATTTTTAAAATATTAGACATTATTAAAAAATAAATTTTTAAATATATCAATTAATATTTTTTTTATTTTACTAAAATATAAAAATCTCATAAATAAATAACTTTTATAAAAATAATATTTACTCTACAAAATATTTTAAGATTTTGTTTATTATTAAATTATTTTTAACGGAATTATTGTAGATATTTGTTTAATCATATAAACATAAACGTTAATTGCAATTATTTATTTAATATATTTTTTAGCAACAAATTGATATTATATTTTCAAGTGATATTTATCTAATCAATATTTAGTAAATACTTAAAAGTCTATTATATTGAAATATGTCTAAATTATAATAATTTAATGTTATTTAAAAATAAATGGTATACATTATTATTTACTTTTAACATTTACACAAATGGCATAGAGATAGATAATAGCATATTACTACCGTATATTATTATTATCTACTGGTTTTATAAAATTAAAAAATAGTTTTAATAAATACGTATACATGTATTTGTAAAGATTACAAGTATTAAGAATGTTTTAATAGTATTTTATTTGACATATTGTTATATAATTTTTTTGATACTTAAAATATTATTTATATACTGTATGGTATTTTTTGTTTTTATACTAAATTTATTAATAAATTAAATAATGTATTAATTAAAAATAAATTAATTTAACTAAATTAATTGAGTTATCTAATATATCATACAGCATAGTGATTGAAATGTTATATATGAATACAATAACAATAATATATTTTAAAATCTACATTTTATTTTATATTCTAAAAACTCTATAATGATCTAAAAAAATATCTTATTATTATATTTTAGTAATATTTATATTAGTATTATTTTTTTTTGTATTATTGAATGTGAAACATTTTATTTTGCATACTTATTAGTTATATTTTTTAATATATATAATAGTGATTATTAAGATTCTTAATTTAAATGATATAATTTAATACAGTACTAATTCATTATTGAAACTGCTCAAACACAATTTATTATCAAAATGTTTTTAAACTAAAATTATTTATTAAAATTAAGAAAAATATATTGATTACAATTATTCTAGTTTATATTAAACTGGCCTAACATTTAATATTAATTATAATTTTTTTTAATAATTTCCCATACAATTACTATACAGTATATACAAGTCTTATAGTCTTTTTAAAATAAAGTATAATACATAACTTTTTATTACAATACAACGTGTAATTTATAAGTTTTAAATATTTGAACTATTTTTAAAAACTAATATAATATAATGGAGCATAAAAAAATAATACGTTTAACAATTAAGCTAAATGCATTACACATTTATAAGTTTTTATTAAATGATAAATTTTTTAACATAAATTAATTATAAATAAAAAATATTTTTGATGAAGACATTTACGGTGATCAGCAAAGGTAAAGACATCTTCAGGTTCAGTGCGACCAACGCATTGTGGATATTAGACCCGTTTAATCCGATCCGACGGGTGGCCATCTATATGCTCGTCCATCCCATGTTTAGCTTTTTAGTGATTGTAACAATTTTAGTCAATTGTATATTAATGACATTACCGCCCGAAGACTCCATCGAAAGAACTGAGTATTTAAAATCACTTTTAGTTTATTTTATAAAATTTTTACAAATCATGCTAACTATGTATGATTCGGCTGTGTGTCCACAAACAGAGTCATATTTACGACAATATACACGTTTGAGTCGTGTCTGAAAGTGGCCGCCCGTGGCTTCATATTAGAGCCGTTCACATATCTGAGAGACCCCTGGAATTGGCTCGACTTCGTGGTCATAGCCTTAGCCTACTTAACAATGGGTGTCAAAGAACTGGGAAATCTAAGTGCTTTGAGAACCTTTCGAGTACTTCGAGCCTTAAAAACTGTTGCTATAATCCCTGGTATGACTATTCATATAACAGTATTATCATAGTATCATACAATTGATTATTTTTTATTTTTTTGTGATACTCGTCCAATAAACAGGAATGAAAACCATTGTCGGGGCAGTGATAGAGTCGGTCAAGAATCTAAAGGATGTCATAATCCTGACCTGCTTTTCATTATCCATATTTGCCTTATTGGGACTTCAAGTATATATGGGTGTACTGACACAAAAGTGTGTTATGCTTCCTCCAGAAGGACTGTCCGATATTGAATGGCTAAATTGGGCCTCTAATGAGACCAACTGGTTTTATAAGCAAGGGGCGGCCGAGCCTTATCTATGTGGCAACAGTTCACAGTAATTATTATTTTGTTTTATTATAATAATTAATTTTAATTAAAAGTTATTTATATATTCTGAAGAACAAAATTTTAATATATATATAATAATTATATAATTTGTTTTTGTTTAGACAATGTCCTCCAAACTATTCGTGTTTATTAGGATTTGGCGAAAACCCGAACTTTGGTTACACAAACTTTGACACATTTGGGTGGGCATTGCTGTCATCGTTTCGGTTGATGACTCAGGACGCCTGGGAATCGTTATATCAAATGATATTACGGGTTACCGGTCCGTGGCATATGGGCTTCTTTGTTGTGGTCATATTTTTGGGATCATTTTATCTTTTAAATTTGATTCTCGCCATTGTTGCCATGTCTTATGATGAGCTCCAGAAGAAAGCCGAAGAGGAAGAGGAGGCGGCCGCTGCTGAAGAGGCAGCTTATGCTGAAGCCTGTCGTCTTGCAGAAGAAGAGGCAGCAATGAGAGAGAGCGGTGCAGTGACAGCACAAATGAGACGAGAGAGCGGTGTTGTCAAGAGTCCATCCGATTACTCTTGTCGTTCATATGACATCTATACCAGTGCTGGTGTCGGCGCTCAACACGAAAAGGCAACACCCGATGATAGGGACCTAAAGGAAAGGACGTCCATCAAGAGTGACGACGGAGATAATGGTCTGTCAAACGAACAACGAAACCGATTAAACGGCAAAATGAATAGAAAAGTGAGTCTATTGTCAATATTTGTTGCAATTTATAATCAATTATTAGCAGAATATTCTATTAATTCTAACCAAACACTCTTTATATGCCAAAAAACCCACAAAAATTTAGATATTTCCGCCAATTATGTGTTTTATTAATTAATTTTATTGTATTTTCCTATTATTTTTATTTATTCAATTAATTTTACTTTTATTGTTACTAAAAATTAATTAACATTTATTTAAATTATGTCTAGAATTTCCTAATAAATTTTTATCTTTTGATTAATTTTTATTGATATCAATTGTAGAATATTCATAATGTTTACATAGTTTGTAGAATATAATAATAATTATTATTATATACTATAGTTGTAATGATATCTATATTTTATATTTATTATTATGATATTATTATTATATAAATATTATATTTATTATAGATATTACTATAAATATTATTACCTGTAAGTTATAACTTATAAATGTCATACTATAACCAACTAGTGATCCAAAAAAAAATAGTTGTGTCCCGTGTTGTGGTGTTTTATTTTTAATACAAAATAGCTGTCTTTTCCCCCCATTTTGATATATATACCGAAACTCGTGCCCAAAATGAACACAATATTTAGATTTGGTTTTCAATTATAAGGCGGAACACGAAGTTTCTCGACATTGAATTTGTCGCTCAGGTATACAAATCGCAAGTTTACTATATATTTGTAAATATATATATATATCTCTTTCTGTGACATATGTTTCGGATCACTTTACAGTTGATCCCATTATTTTCATTTATTGTCAGCATTTGCTCTCAAATTCATGGATTATAGAAATTAGTGTTTCGGCTACTGTTCCTCTTATATATCAATATTTAGTGTTAGTTTGATGTAAATCCCAATACATAAATAGTAGAAGTCGTACTAATCGTTCAAAGTGTCGCTCAAAAAGTAGATTAGATGTGAAATGTTAGTCTTAATAATTGACCCAACCGTTCGTGTAGACGGATGTCTCTTAATATTACTTATGTCATGATTTTTGGTGTAATCCCTGTCCATTGAAACTTAATAATTAATGTGTAAACCGTATGTAATAATTTCATTTTTAAATGTTTTAATTTAATACTTATTAATATTTGCTAATATATCTAAATAACAAATGTGTAGTAGTGCTACAAAAAAATAATAGAAAAACCCAATTGACTATTTTTTGGTGTTTTATTTATTATTTGATTTACTATTTTTTTGGTCTAAATTTTTTTTTATTTAATCAAATTCCTTGAAAATATTTTAGTATTTATTGTAAAAATTCGTGAATAAAACAAATATCTAACCCAATTGTTTAAAAATATATATTATTATTATATACTTTTATTATTGAATATGATATGCAATGAAAAATTCAATAGTATCTAAACTATTGTATATAATTTATATTAGAGTTATTAGAGAAAGTAGTGTAAAATGCTGTAGAGTAACGGTATGTTACAATATATATAATTATATATATATATATATATATATATATATATATATATATATATATATATATATATATATATATAGATGTGTCAAATAGTGTAGTTTTGGTACAACCCTAGTGGTAGACCTATTGATAGATTCATAGCGTTTAAAATGTAGCAGAATTGCTGTAATCATTGTTTTGTTGTACTGTAGTGTACGCTATAGTATAGTATAGCGGCTTTAGAGGCATCTTCTAAATGGTAAGCAATGGTAATCAATAGTGCACTGGACTTAATTGGTGATTGTCTTCTGCATCGTCTAAACAACTTTTAGATTGTAGTTAATAATTAGTTATATATTTATTTAGTTAGTTATTAATAATGCAGTGCATGAAGTATAGTATAGATGCATGACTGAGCACCGGTACACACCAATGTATAGCTGTATTTCCGGTTTGTATTTGACAGGCAAGTCTGAGTCTTCCCGGTTCGCCCTTCAATTACCGAAGGGGAAGTCGGGGCAGTCAGTTTAGCGTGACGTGGGCCCGAACCAATGGTCGACGCCTCGGTGATCGTAAGCCGCTAGTGCTTCAAACATACCTCGACGCTCAAGAACACCTGCCCTACGCCGATGATAGTACTGCCGTCACACCGATGTCGGAGGAAAACGGCGCTATCATTATTCCTGTATATAATACAAATCTCAATTCACGCCATTCAAGCTATACATCTCACTCATCCCGTATATCATATACATCTCATGGGGACATCTATGGTCGCGGAGGTGCCCTTTGGACCAAAGAGAGCCAACTTAGATCCCGACGCAATCTACACCAATACTACAATGAGGTTTATTTGACTACCCAACCCATCATCAGCCTAAATGGCCCATTCATTCATTTATTCATTATCTAACAAAAACATTATTCACTTACATTTAGTTTGCACTTTGCATTCATTTGCATGATTTTAGGCAAATATTTAGCTATTAATTTAAATAACAATATCATAATTCAAACATACATTTATTGTTTTTGATACAAACTTAACAAAAATTCATAAAATATTTTCAGTTAATTTAAAAAATAATTTAATTAACAATAAATATAATAAAATATTTTTTGTCATTCTTTTTTCATAATATACCGTAATATTAATATTAATATTATTATATTTATTAATATTATTGTAAATATTTAGTTATATAAAAGAAATATAATATATATTAAGCAAAAATATTTTTGTTATTTGTTTTGTTCACAGGATTTGTTAGATTCTGAGGAATACATGATTGCTGTTAAGCACAGACAACACGAAAACCCATTTCTAGACCAACAGCCGTCTCCACGACAGGCAATGGTTGATATGAAAGGTAATAAATAGTGAGACAATGTTTTATGCTGTTAGTCGTTAATAATTAATAATTATATTAAAATAATATTTTATATCATTTCATAATAACAATAATAATATTATTATTATAGATGTGATGGTACTCAACGATATCATAGAACAGGCGGCCGCCGGACGACAGAGTATTGCCAGAGATAGTGATAGAGGTTTGCATTAATTATTAGATACGGATATATGTGTTGTCAACGATGTTTGTCCTTAATGTCTGTATATATTCAATACAATGTTTAAGTATAGTGTATGTAATACTGTGATACAGTACTTTGTATGTACTGTATGTGTATCTACACTATGTGTGTGTGTGTGTGTGTGTGTGTGTTATGGTGAATGTAAATGTCTGTATAGCTATTAAATGTATTTTATTTAGTATATCATTGGATAATTTATACATTATTATATTTATACGTATTTTATTATTTATTTATTTGCTTGCTTTTATTTTCAATGTATCACATAATCAGGTAAAGTGAACACATAAACACTGTTTATCTAAATGCAAGCATTAGTTTAAAAATAATTGATGGAAACATTGAATTATAAAACCTATAAATTAAAAAATGTTAGATATTTTTATATAATATTTTAAAATATGGTGGTTATGGTGATGGAGACATTAATTATTAACGCATAATATTTGGCAAATTTTAGTTATACCTTATTTTTATGAACTTAAAGTCTACATAATTTACTGTAAATTTACAGTACTATAACTGTAATGTATTTTATGTGATTTATATACTTAAAGCATACTTTTCCTCTTAACTCCATAACTCATACAAATGGTTAAAATGTCAAAACCTTTTATATTTTGATGTATTAGTTGTTTATATAAAGACTATATTATATAAATGATAAAAATATGTTTATTTTTGAGTCTAATTTCTCATTTATAAACTTGTTTTTAGCATATCATGTTTTAATAGTTACATTAATACAACTTAAATGTTTATTACTTTATTTAATTGCTTATTGGATGTGTTGTTATTGATGTAGATATTGATGTTGTTGTTGATGTTTTTGGTGTTGTTGTTGATAATTGTTTGTGATGTATATGAATGAATGGCAATAAAGAGCGGACATAATAAACATTATACAGTTTCCATCTATTATTTTCCATCAGATAAAGATGAGGGCGAAAGGCCTCTCTTTAAAGAGAGATTTCTCACCGGTTGTCTCAAGTGTATAGATATTCTGTGTGTTTGGGACTGTTGTTGGTGTTGGGTTCGCGTCCAGGAGTTGGTCGCCCTTATTGTGTTCGACCCATTCATGGAGCTGTTCATCACACTATGCATTGTTGTCAACACACTATTCATGGCTATGGATCACTACAATATGGATAAAGACTTTGAAAATGCACTACAAAATGGAAATTATGTGAGCATTGGAATAACCATACCTACCATTTCATACCTAACCATAACTACACCAGTCATTACATGACACGAATATTTCATTACTTTTCATATGATTATTATTATTATTATTATTATTAAATACATTACAATATATTGCTATAGATATTACAAATACATAATACATTGTCAATGCATATCATGTCTCATTTTTATTACACATTATGCTATTTGATGCCACAAATCGTTGATTAAAATAACTTAATAATTGATATAATCATAACTTATGACTTTCACTATTTCAAAACTTTTAGTGATTTTCATAATTTGTCTATTTTTGTTATTTTTTGTTTCCTTTAACCTCATTAATTGAATATTAATTTATTTTATTAAGTTTTTTATTGAATATTATAACAAACACTGTACCGATTAGTACATATACAGAATAATTACACATAAGAATAAATTAGTTGAAATATTAGAAATTAGTAGAAACATAATTTAAATTTAAATTAACATAAATAATAGTATAATATATTTAAATTATTATTAATGATTTGTATATTTAAAAATAGTTTTTTACGGCCACCTTTGCCATTGAAGCGGGAATGAAATTGATAGCATTGAGTCCAAAGTTTTACTTTCGCGAGGGTTGGAATATATTTGATTTTGTTATCGTTGTCTTATCGTTATTAGAGTTAGGGTTGGCCTCTGTCTCAGGTCTATCAGTGCTTCGCTCATTTAGATTAGTGAGTATATAATATATATATATATATTACTGTATTAATTATCATTGGATTTTTAAATTTATTATAAAAAAAATTATGAAACATTTTATTTGTTATAAATTTCAATTTTTTAAAAATAGTTACGAGTATTCAAATTAGCCAAGTCTTGGCCGACACTGAATCTTCTCATCTCTATTATGGGTAAAGCTGTGGGAGATTTAGGAAATCTAACGTTTGTGTTGGCTATCATTATATTCATATTTGCTGTAATGGGAATGCAATTGTTTGGCAAAAACTATACAATTGAAAAGTATGTCTTTTCTTATATATTGGATCTAATGATTTTATACCAAAATTAATAATCATTTAAATTGTTTAACATTTTTCATCAATAGTTTTAAAGGCGAAGACATTCCGCGTTGGAATTTCGTGGACTTTATGCACTCATTTATGATAGTGTTTCGGGTTTTGTGCGGTGAATGGATTGAATCCATGTGGGACTGTATGCGAGTTTCGGGCGCACCGTGTGTTCCCTTTTTTCTGGCCACTGTAGTCATCGGCAATTTAGTTGTACTCAACCTATTTTTAGCCCTATTACTCTCATCGTTCGGTGCATCAAATCTGTCGGCTCCGACATCCGATAGCGCCGACACTAAGAAATTACAAGAAGCCTTCGATAGATTCTCAAGAGGAGCCAAATGGATAAAAAATATAACACTTCAAAGCTTAAAAGTATTGTTATATAATATATGATATAATTTAATATATTGAAAAAAATATTTATAAATTTATTTTTTAGGTGATTCGGTCAAAAACTCGCAATCAAATTGGAGACCAAACAGCAGACATAAGAGAGGAAATGGATGATATGGGCGGTGGAGATATAGTTTTGATGGACGGGCAGGTTATAAGAGACAAGAAAAGTCCCAAAGAACACACTGAACTGGAAGTGGTTGTGGGCGACGGTTTGGAGATTGCAATACAGGGCGGAAAACTCAAGTTTCAAAATAGTGCCCGAAATGTATTGAATTCAGTCAAATTGGGAAACGCTATAAAAGACGCACAAATGGATAAAATTAAGATAAATGCAGAAAATAAAGTAACTCTCGATGGCAAAGATGAGGACAATCTGAGCAACAATTCATTTAATAGCCTCAAAAAGCCGTCCAGTCGTTCATCACTCGATGAGGACAAGAAAGATAGCGAAGACCTCTTAGGATCAAAGGAAGAGCTCAACAAAAATGGAGAAATTAATGGAATGGCAGAGAATCTCGAGGCGGATAAGTTAGAGACAGCAACGGCTGATGTAATTATTAGCGAATATCCATCCGATTGTTTTCCCGACCCATTGTATAAGTACTGTCCCTCTTGTTTGGATGAAACACCGTTTCTGTTAAAATGGAAAGAAATTAGACTCAGATGCTATCAATTCGTTGAACACAAATACTTTGAAACACTTGTGATTACATTAATTTTGATTAGTAGTATGGCTTTGGTATGTATTATACATATATGAGCTAATCATTTAATTTTAATTATTTGCATTTAAATTTGTTGCAAATAATACACTTTTATTAGGCCTTAGAGGACGTAAACTTTAAGAAAGACGAAGTGTTTATGGAGTACTTGGGATATATGGATAAGTTCTTTACAGTCATATTCTTGTTTGAAATGTTAATTAAATGGTTGGCCTTTGGCTTCAAAAAGTATTTCACAAACGCCTGGTGTTGGCTTGACTTTGTCATTGTTATGGTGAGACCTAATTGATTAAGTCTAATATACATATTTTCAATTATTATTATTTTGTTTTATATAAATATATATATATATATATATATAATTATATATATGATTTTTTATTTGTTTATATATATATATTAATCAAATATTTATTAATCAAACTTTTTAACTCAACTTACGGTAAACATAATATCATTTTTATAAATTTATATATACATAAATTAAGCTTAGATTTAGACTTTCAATCAAAAATATCTAATAATGAATGTATTAATTAAAAAAAAGTGTCAATTGTATGGATGAATGTTATATATATATATAGATAAAATGACAGATTTAGAGCTTTTTTTAGAGATAAAGAGAGAGAAAGATATATATATATAATCACATTATTATAAATAAATGATAGAAAAAGCTTCATACACTCAAAATGGGTATCCAATTGAGTTGAATATAAGGCTTGAATTGAACGTTTGGCTGCACCTTAATAGGTATCCTTATTTAACTGGGCTGTTGGCTTAGCAGGTTTAGGCAAAATACCTGCTTTCAAAACCATGCGAACATTGCGGGCGTTGCGGCCGTTGAGAGCAATGTCCCGATTGGAAGGCATGAGAGTAAGTGCCAAATCCATTGATACAATCAAATCAAATTCAAAAAATCTCTAAAATTTTTATCTAAACTATCAAATAACCCATTGATTCAAACAAAATAGATATTAGAAATCGAATTTTTTAGGCGAATGTTTTCAATATTTAATTTTTTCAATATTAGCTTTAATTGTGTGCAACTGTTAAGCTATAAATTCTGTAGCAAATGTAGAATATTCTGTGCTGTAGTCGTGCTTACAATAGGTTAGCACATAATGTCAATTATCAATGCAAATGTCAATGTGTCTGTATATACTGTATATATATGTATATGTTTGCAATTTTGTCTCAATTGTTATTGTCTTTGTCGTAAAACATAGCTGTGGTGTTATTACTTAGAAAAAGTCATTAGTTTTTAGCAGATATGCTGACCAAATAAAATAAAATGTTATGATTGATATATGAACTCTTATATTTCGGTAAGTAATGGTTTGATATAAAAAAATTAGTTGAAAATGAAAAATGTCATATAATTTCATACCTTTTAGTACTGTTTTGTTTGTATAATTGGTATGATATATCAATACGAGTTATTAAATAATTTATTTGCCACCTCCTCGTCCGTAACCCTCTCTGGGTGTGTGTGTGTCTCACCCGCAATAGGTATCTGTGATCAATCTGATAGCCACGTGGTTCGGTGCCGGAAGAATCCAAGCCTTCAAAACTATGCGAACTCTTCGAGCACTTCGACCTCTAAGAGCATTGTCTCGATTCCAAGGAATGCGGGTAAGAGTCACAATAATGACCACAATTTTTGTTATACCATTGCCTGGGTTTACAATCAACTAAATCAACGATTTTTGATATTTGTTACCAACAAAAAATAAGAGACAATTATTATATTGAATGTTATGTTATGATATACAATATTAAAAATACATTGGATGTATAGTTTGTAATGGTAATGATTTGTTTAATTAAAAAAAGGTAAGTGTAGTAATAATGTTGAGTTCATTAAAGTTGGTCTAAAAAAACTGGTCGTTTAAATCGGTAAGTAATCCATTAATTGCATGTTAATCGTTGCTTCTGATGTCGACGTCATAAATACACACATATTTTTATTTTTTGCTTTGCAATCAATTATTTTATATCATTTTTTATATACTTGTTTAACAGTATTATGCATTCCGTGAATCCCATAAAAATTAATGTCACTTAAAAAGATCTAAAATCAATATATAAATAATAAATAAATAATATTATATTCAGTATATTTCAGTAATTCCTTACAATAAAGTTCTTATACTGTATTTGTTAGCAAACAAACAAATGGCTTAATATTTAAAATATAAATTTTATATATTATTATAACCATTGAAAATAGTAAATTTAAAATTTAAAACAAAATATATTCTGCTAACAAATAATTCAAGAGCTTTAATGTTATTTATAAATATATATATAAGTTATTTGTCCCTAAATCCTAATGATAGTATAAATTAAATATTATATATAAATGTATTATTTTGGTCATCAAATGTAAGGTTGTGGTGAACGCTCTAATCCAAGCGATTCCGGCCATCTTTAATGTACTTCTCGTTTGTCTAATATTTTGGTTAATCTTCTCAATAATGGGCGTTCAGTTGTTTTTGGGAAAGTTTTATCAATGTGTGGACGCAAAGACATTAAAGAAATACAATTCATCATATATTCCCAATAAGATTGCGTGTGAGTCCACTAATGGCACCCTCTGGTATAACCCACAGATCAACTTCGACAATGTCCTCAACGCATATCTCGCTCTCTTCCAAGTGGTATGACTTGTGGAAGCAATTCGTTTGCTTTTGAATTATTAATTAATTTTTATTTGTTTTTTATTCATTTTAAAGGCTACTTTCAAGGGTTGGCTACAAATCATGGATAACGCCATCGACTCTCAACCCAAAGAGTTTGATCAGCCGGAAAAAGAAGTCAATTTGTATATGTATTTGTATTTCGTATTCTTCATAATCTTCGGCTCATTCTTTACGCTCAATCTGTTTATTGGAGTCATTATTGACAACTTTAACGAACAGAAGAAAAAAGCCGGCGGTTCTCTTGAGATGTTTATGACCGAAGACCAGAAAAAATACTATAACGCCATGAAGAAAATGGGATCAAAGAAACCAATGAAAGCTATACCCCGTCCTCGGGTAAGATGTCTTTTCATCTGTTTGTTTGTTTGTTTGTTATTAGCAAATGATAAAAATATTGATTAATTTATTTGAATGATTATTAGTTTAAACTTCAAGCAATAATCTTTGATGTGACCACAAACAAGAAGTTTGATATGATTATCATGTTATTCATTGCTCTTAATATGATAATAATGGCAATGGAACAGTTCCAGGCGTCCGAAACCTATAACCTGGTCCTCGAACGGCTCAATCTGTTTTTCATCGCAGTCTTCACAGCTGAATGTATGCTCAAGATATTTGGTCTTCGGTGGCATTATTTCAAAGAGCCGTGGAATATGTTTGACTTTGTTGTCGTCCTCCTCTCTATATTAGGTATAACTATCACTGATATTATAAAAACTTATAAAACAATAATATCTGAAAATATATTTTGTCTTTGATTTGTGATCACAAAACAGGTGTTCTTCTCAAAGATTTAATTGCAAAATATTTCTTTTCGCCGACTCTGTTACGTGTGGTCCGTGTTGTCAAAGTCGGTCGTGTCTTACGTCTAGTGAAGGGCGCGCGTGGCATAAGAACTCTGTTGTTCGCACTGGCGATGTCTTTGCCGGCGCTCTTTAACATCTGTTTGCTACTGTTTCTTGTGATCTTCATATACGCCATCTTCGGGATGTCGTTCTTCATGAATGTAAAGCAACGCTACGGTATAGACGAGACATTCAATTTTGGCACTTTTTTCAAGTCATTCATCCTATTATTTCAAATGTCGACGTCCGCCGGTTGGAGTGAAGTATTAGAAGCTATTATGGATGAGACCCGATGTGAACTTCCTAAGGGGGACTTTGAGGGCAATTGTGGGAACCGTCCCATCGCTATCGCCTTTCTTGTCTCATATCTCATTATAGGCTTTTTAATTATCATCAATATGTATATCGCTGTCATCTTAGAGAACTATAGTCAGGCTACAGAAGATGTTCACGAAGGACTTACCGATGATGACTATGAAATGTATTATGAAATTTGGCAAAAGTTTGATCCGAAAGGCACTCAATTCATACCATTTCATGCATTGTCTGACTTTGTTAACGCATTGGAAGAACCACTTCAGATACCTAAGCCTAATAAATATAAGTTAATATCAATGGATATTCCCATTTGTGTGGGAGATATGTGCTATTGTGTCGACATTTTAGACGCACTGACCAAAGACTTTTTTGCCCGAAAGGGTCACGTCATCGAAGAGACGGCTGAGTTGGCAGAAGTGGCTCCCGTGAAGTTGGGTGAGTTTGAACACATCAGCAGTACTTTGTGGCGACAAAGAGAGGGCTATTGCTCTACAGTTATACAACAGTGTTGGAGAGATTACAAGGAAAGACGTGATAGAGCTAAGACTGACGGTGCAAATGATGATGACTTGTCAGTCATGCAGTCGACAGCTATTCTTGTCGAAAGTGACGGCAATGTTACCAAATATGGGCACAAAGTGGTCATTCATTCCCGATCGCCAAGTATTTCAAGCAGTCGTTTCACTGATGTCTGACATCTCTCACATACAACTAATGTGATAATTATTATTATTATTAGTATTGATATTATAATTGTTATTATTGTTATTATTAATAATTTTTTCATCAATGATCTCCCATTCTATCAAATATTTATCAATTATTTCATACTTTTTTTATATATAAAATCTACTTATAATTAAAATAATTAAATGGACTCCAAATCCTATCAACATTTCAACGATCGATCGATTATTTTTTAATCGCAAGAAATATTTAGACCAGTTTTGCACTTTTTATTCAAAACAAAAATCATCTAAATATTGTTAATAATAATAATAATAATAATAATAAATATACATTAATTAATAATTGCTATAAAAAGCAACAAAAAATGTGCACAAAATCTCTCTTCAAATATACATCTCATTATTAAACAGAATATTCTTAATATGTATTGTACGTGCATTTTAAGCACGCGTTTTATGCATAAAACTAACAAATATTATAAATATACAGTATATGTATTAGTGTTATATAAATGAAAAACAAAATCTGCTAATTTTTAAACTCAAAAAATTTCTTAATTAAAATTGGACAGCAATTATTAATCTATTAATATATATATATACTAAAAGTTATTAAATTTGAATTGAGTTTATTAATATATTTAAGTATATATTATTAAATATTATATTACTTTATTATATGTATATATATATATATGTAATATATAGTAACAAATATTTAACAAATTTATTAAATGTAGCTTACATTATGTAAGTCAGTACATACAGTAAGTCTCTAATTTGTCATTTATTTTTATATTAATTTTATAATTGATTATAAATACACTCAGTTTTAATTAATTCTGTACTATCTATTAATTTCCATTGAAACTTCATAAAACACATTAATCACTTCAATTGTATTATACAATAATATCGCGTTTTTACAAATAAATCAATTAAAGTTTATAATAGAAAAAATCATTGAAATACTATGTATTCATTGATCACAAAAAAACTCATAGAATTAAACTAATTTAAATCTACACACCATTTAGTATTAAAATATAGGTTAATATTTACTATAATAATATTATTATTAATATATATATATATATAAATATATATTCCTTTTGAAACAATCAAAATATATATATATATAAATATAATTTATACTTTTTTGGATTTGAAAAACTACTGATAAAATAATATTAAATAAAAATAATGAAGATAATAATAATAAGTATTGCATTTATAAGAATCTATTGATTATTTAATATTTTAAAACAATGATAATTAATAATAAGTTATATTTGTTACGTTATATATATATATATTGAATATATTGTATATTTCGGTGCTCTACTAAAAAAAGATGATGTTTGATTTTTGATGATATTTGTTAAAAAATATTATAAATTCCTGTTTTAAAAAAGTTTAATTAATTTATTAATAATGATAAAATTTATGAAAAAAATATTATTATTAACAAACTCTTGTGTATCGTATATATTTCATTATGGACTCAAAAAAATATCTGCAGATAACACAAACAAACATTTATTGATTTTTTTTTTGTATTAACGAGTTCTTTACATTTGATATATGCGGTCAACAAACGGTGCCTTTTTGTAAAACGATTGAAAAATTACTAGAAAAATAAATTGTTTTAAATTATTTATTAATAATTATAATTTTGGTGCAAACTTATGCATTTATAAACGCTCACAAAATGTAGATTAAACAACATTTTTTATTAATTATTTTTTCTCTCTTAATTTAATTTATTTACAATATCTAATGTAAGTCTAATTATTAGTTCATAGCTTATATTTCAAGCCGATAATCAATCACTCAATCAATCAATTTATTTGCTGTTAGTTCACACAAAATAAACTAATTATCTAATTTCAATCTCTCTTTTTTTGTGATCAATTGATTATTTATATATAAGTTAATAGCGTTAGTGTTTGATAAAAGAAAAAACTAAAACTATTTAAGTTTCGGCTATAATAACAAAATTAATTGAAATATAAGTAAATTTGAAAAAAATAATTAGACTATTAATAAAGTAGTTTATAAAAAAATAACTGTTTATGTAATGATTGGTCGGAGCGAACAAAAACCTATTAAAGGCTTATATATGAGTTGTAATCCTTTAAAAAAATTATACATTAATTAAACTAAAATATACAACAATTATATAAATATTGTTCAGTATATATCTCACTATGCATTCAATTGTCATTTTAAACAAATATTAGTTATTAATTCAAATTTATTTATTTATTATTATTTTTACAAAATATTGTATAAAATTTAAAATATAATATAATAAATAAAAACCTAATTTTGTGAGCTTTTAATTCTAGCAAATAATTTAATTATAAAATTTCTGTCATTAAGTTAACAATGAATGTCATATCAATACTATTCAAAGCCTAATATCAAGTGTCCAATTGGTAAGAGTTTTACTTTTAATTATTTATTAATAGTTAATCCAATTAACTAAACAATTATAATGAGAAGTGAAGACTATTTGTTAATAACAATTGACAGTTAAGTATCAAAAGTCAATACATCTTCCCTTACGTTCCCAATCGCCATAACGGGTCGGTTCGGGACCCGTCGGACCGTTTCTCTCGCCAGTTGTTGGGTTTACTCCGTCTTCAAATGCGGCAAAAGGGTTGTCACCGTCTGTTTGGTGGTCATTGACTATAGCGTCAGTGTTTACATCACCTTTCGGTGTCCTCTTCAGTCTTCCCAATGGACTATTGGGATCAGCACTTAGTCTGTCTTCAATTTCCTGTATCTTCTTTGACACTCTCGATGTCGATCCACTCGTGTCTGTACTTTGTGTGGCTTTTGTGCCGTAACTCAAGCGACCAAATGATTGCAAATTACTTACATTTCTTATACAATGATTTAAAATCAATTGATTTGATTTAAAAAGTCTTTGAAACATATTTACAATGACTTGTCTTTACATTTCATTCATTCAATCAATCAATACATGAATTGTATGACTAATGCTATCATTAGATGGCATAACATGTTTAACATTGCATTCAATATTTGTTGTAATGTTTTTGCACTAAATATAATACAAATTGCAATCATATGTTTAGCAATAAATGTATGAATGAATTATGTATTCAACAAATTATTTTATAAAGTTTAGAAAATACAGTATTTTATAATAAAAAATTTAATTTTATAATCATTTGTTAATTTAATAATTATATAATTATAAAATATTAATTGCGATAAATGTTTGTCAAATGATTAATAGTTTGTTATTGTCTATAAAAAGTGCGTAAAATTATGGTAATAGTAATATATAGGCTGTCTATTTACAGGTCATAAAAATAGGTTTAAGTCACTATAAAAGTTAGTAAAAAATAGGCAAATAATAACTTAAAAGTTATTTATTTTCAAACAGTTTTTAGTAAAAATAATTTCAGATATTTTCACGAACTCTTGAAAATCTGAAATCTGAATTCTATATTTCCGTCTCAAAAAAAATTGGAATTTTTTAATTTTGATTTCAGATTCAGATAAAGCATCAAAAATGAGATCAGTATTGAAATTTTGATATTTCATCAGAACATAGACAAAATGGCGTCCGAAAATTTAAAAAATATTTTTTTTTAATTTTTAAATTTAGATTTGTGTAAAGCATCAAAAATAATAATGTATAAGTCATCTGCATTTAAATTTTTATCTCCAAGAACTTCGAGAAAATGGTAACTAAATTTTTATTTTATTTTGTCATGAATTTAATTTTTAATTAGGATTAGGAGTTCGTATGGAAATGCTTTCTAGAATTCTCAACTGGTTTTGTATTATAATTTATACTTTAATTTTTTGAATATTTTATCAAAATTTAATTTGTTTTAATGTAAAATCAATTTATAATATGAAAAAAATACGTTTATTGTCAACAATTGTAAGACAAAAATTTTGTTTTCAATCAAATCATATAATATTAAATGTTTTTGTGATCACTATTATGTAATAATTAGTAATCACATTATTTAATGATTGATTTCTCTTCATTATTATGACTAAAATTGTGTAAAATTAAGCAAAACTTGATTAAAATTAATAACGGCTTAGAAATATATTTATAGGTGAAATAAAATTATGTATATTTACTCTTATTTTTATATACGATATTTACATATATTTAATATGAACTGAATCTCCGATATATCGGTAAAAATAGTTAAATAACTTCAAATGGATTGACTAATTGAGTAATAGATATGTATAATAATATAATACAGTTTTACACATTTATATTGACATTTAGTTGTTTATCACTAATGAATTAATTAAATATAGATTAAACCAGTTGAAAATGCTATAAGCATTGCCATGAACAAACTTTGATGGCATAAAATATCTTCGCACTTTATTATAGAATAATAATTTAAAATTATTAGAGATATCAAATGATTCAGAATGAGAAATTAAATTCAACTATAGGCATGTAGGGTATTTAATGATTGAGCATGACAAAATATACTCAACTATAGGCATTTTGGGTATGAAATGATTGAGCATGACAAAATATACTCAACTATAGGCATTTTGGGTATGAAATGATTGAGCATGACAAAATAAATTCAACAATAGTCATGTTGGGTATGAAATGATAGAGAATGAGAAATTAAATTCAACTAGGCATTTAGAGTATTTAATGATTCAGCATGGCAAAATAAATTCAACTATAGGCATGTAAGGTATCTAATGATTAAATATGACAAAATAAACTCAACTATAGGCATTTTGGGTATCAAATGATTGAGCATGACAAAATAAATTCAACAATAGTCATGTTGGGTATGAAATGATAGAGAATGAGAAATTAAATTCAACTAGGCATTTAGAGTATTTAATGATTCAGCATGGCAAAATAAATTCAACTATAGGCATTTTGGGTATCAAATGATTGAGTAAAACAAAATAAATTCAACTATAGGCATTTTGGGTATCATATGATTGAGCATGACAAAATAAATTCAACTATAGGCATTTTGGGTATCAAATGATTGAGCATGACAAAATAAATTCAACAATAGGCATTTAGGGTATCTAATGATTCAGCATAGCAAAATAAATTCAACTATAGGCATGTTGCGTATCAAATTTCAGAATGAGAAAGTAAATTCAACTATAGTCATATCGTCATATCGGGTATCAAATAATTTAGTTATACAAATAAACTTTATATTTGTCATGTGTAGTATAAAACTAAATTATAAAATAATTTACTCTATTACTTTTATATTAATATAAACTTAGAATTACATACATTACCATACATTACCATACATTACCATACATTACCATACATTACCATACATTACCATACATTACCATACATTACCATACTTTACCATACATTACCTTACATTACCATACATTACCATACATTACCATACATTACCATACATTACCATACATTACCATACATTACCATACATTACCATACATTACCATACATACATTACCATACATTACCATACATTACCATACATTACCATACATTACCATACATTACCATACATTACCATACATTACCATACATTACCATATATTACCATATATTTAATTATTTATACTTTGCCGCCATTTTTTTGAAAAAAATAATTTTAATTTAATATCTTATTTTTGATGCTTTATGCAATTCTAACGTTAAAATTATTTTTAATTTTTTATACTAGCCGCCATTTTTAAAAAAATAATTTTGATTTATTATATCTTATTTTTGATTCTCTATGCAATTCTAAACGTTAAAAATTTTTACCTAAATTTTTTTTTAACTTTAGCCGCCATTTTTTCCATGTTCCCGAAGAGATATCAAAATTTTAATGAATGTATTCTATACCTTATTTTTGATGATATAACCGAAACTGAAATCAAAATTTCAAAATTCGCAACTTGAAAGCGACAGACACACACACACATATATATAGATTTTTTATATATATATATATATATATATATATATATATATATATATATATATATATATATAGATATAGTGAACTACTTTTTTAAAAAAAAAGTTTGTTCGAATATTTTACAATTAACTTTAGTTTATGAATTTAATCAGTTATATAGTTTATATTGAATAGTATAGACATAATTATTTTATACAATATATATTATATAAGGTAATTAAAAATAATTTATTACATTAAAAATATGTTTAATTTAATTTATTTTTAGCTATTGATAATACTGGACATTACAACATTGCTAATAATATTTTAATAATAAAAGTTAATTTTTGATTAAAATCATTGAGAACTAATAATTCACATTTAAAATATATCATAGTTAAGGTAATAAAATTTTTAAAACAAAAAATATATAATTTTTAGTTTTATACTGTATATAGTTTCATTTGATAATAAAATTATTTTCAGTGATAAATTATTTAGATTATAAAAAGCTAATTTAATTTACTTAATAAATAAATAAATTTAAATCTTAAATAATAAAATCAAAAAAAAAAAAAATTCAAAATCGCCTTTACGATTTTGTTTAATATATAAAATTTATCTACATATTGTTTTATGCATTTATTTTATAAAATGCATTAAATTATGCATTTTATTTTTTATTTATACAGTACACTGTATTTTAGTAAATGGAGTTTTTTGTAGATTTGATTAAAATACTGTTTAAACAGAAATGTTTTTCAATTATTCAAAACATGTGCACAAAATTGTTTATCACAATTATTAATAGCTTATTAAGAATAATTGATTTTTTTATTCATATTTGAAATATTTATTGAATGCTTAAATTTAAATAACTTATCGTTGATATCACTTTATATTATATTTATGTATAAAAACGTCAAAACCATGTGTTAGTCGCTAACAATCCTCTTAAAACTTAGTTCATAATCACAACATTTATAGTTATTTGTAGTTTAATTAATTATATATATATATATATATAGAGAGAGAGAGAGAGAGAGAGAGAGAGAGAAACTATTTAATTCTAAAAATTTGAATCTAAATCAAAAATAATTTAGTAAATTATCCATTGCTAAGCCAACAATTAACAATGATTACATTTTTCGATATATTAGTATTTTAATTATATACAACTATAAGTTTAACAATATTTAGACAATTTATACTTTTATGGAATTAAAATTTTATTTTTAATAAAATACAATTATTCATAATAAAAGTCAATTGTTTAATATAGATAAGTATTATATAATTATATTTAAAAATAATATTAAATAAATAAATAGAGACAATAATTGATTAGTAAAATGTATGAATGTATGTCTATATGTTTTTAAAATCAACTTTTATAATCAATAAATTGTAAGTAAATCTATATTTATTATGTATCGACCATTTGTATTGACGCCCATTAGATCTAACCTCTTAAACGAAATATAAAAATTGAAATATTTGCTATAATATTGAATAAAAACTCTATAAATACTATAATAAATATGTAAAGTAAATGAAACTTAAAATCAAAAATATATCGATTGAATGATGTAAACAACTAGAGATAAATAAATATAAAAAAATATTTCTAAAAATATTTTATTTGAAAATTTCTCTGAAATAAATTTTTAATCAAAACCAGTGAACGAAAATCTTTATCTTTTGATGATATCGTTGATTATAACTCCCAATTGATTGAAATAATTTAATGAACTATTTATTTAATATCAACAAATAACTATTGATTGTTATGTTGACAAAAATGGTAACAAAATTTTCAAAAAATAATTATATTTTTTCATCTTTTATTAAAAAAGATTTAAATTCAATATATTTTAGGAAATTCTAATTTAAAGAAATTTAAATAAATTGAAAATCACACAAAAAGTAATACCTTTTAGAAACTTTGTAGAAATTTTCTACATTTTAGATATTTTTCATTTTGTCAATCAATAAAACTATCAGTTAAAATATTATATGTATTAATATATTCAAAGTTAGTGACCAAAAAAATAAATTCAAAAATTTAAGATAAAATATAAGTGTTTGTTAAACATTTCACGTTTTACAATAAAATTTTATTGCCTTTTACTTTAATAATACTAATAATTTGCTTTTATTGTCGCAATCTTTTACAATTAGAGATGAAATAAGTTTAGTTTGTGCACACAGTTTATAATTTTGTTTCATTTAAAACATATTTAAAATTATGTAAACCATAAAAATAATTTCTTTAACTATTTTATGCTATTTTATTGATGAAAGGTTTGTATGTTTGATAGCGATGTTTGTTATTATGAAGTTTTATATGAAATAAATAATACATAATTTAGATTATATTGTTTATCTTTTTTTAGAAATGATTGCAAAATAAATGTCATTTGTTAACATTTACATTCATTTCTATCTAAAATAATAACAATTTTTAATGTCATTTAATTAATTTATATTATTACGTAAATAATTTAAATTATTTTATAAAAATTTATATAAAGATTTTAATTCTTAATTTAAATTACTTAAATTAGTTATACAAGAAATATTTAAAATACTCAAGATTCATTTAAGGACAATAAGTACTGATTGTTAAACTTTAATATATTTTATATCATAATGTTTTTCTAAAAATCGTAATAAATTTTTTAAATATTAATATAAATATTTATAAAAATATATTTCTATAATATATATTCAAACAACTTTCTCATGGATGGGAATTCTCTGATAAAATCACTCCAATTTTCCCGGAAAATATGGATATTTTATTTTCTCTCCTTTAATCGTTAGAAATCAAAAATATATTTTATATTATTACAATAAATATGATACTTTTAAGTAGTACTAAAACTAAAATATTTTGCATAAAATTTTATTGAAATATTTAAAAATAAATTTTAATTGAATAAATTTATAAAAACTACTTAACAATACCATTCAATATACAGTTTAATATAACATTAGTTTTTCATAAATAATAATAATATGTGTTGTTTAGGGTTCAATAGGTTGTGGCTCAAGGAAATAGATTCACTGAGAACAAGGAAAATAAGGAACTTTTGGAAAATAAATAAAGGGAAGGAATTTTAGCGATCTTTAATAATATATACTATAATTATAACAAATCCCTTATTATTATATATTATATAGTATGACAAATATATATAATTTAATGCATAAATAATATAAAATAATTGAGTTATGCTTATCAAGCAATCATTTATTATTTAATGAAATTATTGAATTAAATAAGTATGAAATTCATGTTTCATATTTTTTTTAAATATTACTGCTTATATCTCAATGTTAATTTTATATTTATCAAATAAGTGATTTCAATATTTAAAATTTTTAACACTAAATATTTTATAATTGAATACCAAAAGAAAAATATTTATTAAAAAAACTTATTTTTTAAAGTAAAATTCAAATTGTAAAACAAACAAATTTTGTTATCTAATATACTGAATATTAATTATACAATTTTTATTTAAAATAACATTAAAATGTTAGAAATTTATTTTTAATAATGAATAATTATAAAAACTTAAAAATTATTATTTTATTTAAATTACTAAATTTACTTAATAATATACTTTAAAAAACAAAGTATTTAACATAAATGTGTTTATGAAAATATTATTCATAATAATTGTACAAATGTTTTAAAGTTTATAATTAAGCCAATAATGTTTTCTGAATATTTTTATTCAATATTAAATGCATATTTTTAATATATATTATATTAAATTTTTGTTTGATTAAAATTTTTATTTTAAAATATGCTAAAATTTCTACTAATTTTAATTATAAATATAAATAGCTTGTAAAATATATAAATTTAAAATAACATTAAAATAAATAATTAGTTATTATATCTAGTTGAAAATTAATATTTTATATAACTTTAAATAAATAAATTTATTATTATTATTAATTTCATTAATATCGAATATTACAATATATTGTACAGTAATGGTATGTAAAACTGTAACAAATTTGTTAATAATTTTTTAAAAATTATTTTATAAAACTGTAGTCTATGTCTAAGCTTTATTATACGATAATATATCATTTATTGGTGTAAACATGTCTTTAAAAATATTATAATCATCAGATGTTTACTACAAAGTATACCTTTCCAGTCAATGTTTTTCATATTTTGTATTAACTAGAGTTATAATTTTTTTAACAAAAGTATGAAAATGTGAAGTATATATCAGTAGTGTATTGATATTTAAGACAAATATCCAATAAGTTTACAAAAATAGCGTTTTTACCCAATAAACCGCGCGGTTGTCGCGTAAAGATTTAATAAAATCTCAGAAGTTTTATGATTGTCGCCGGCGTTTCCATTAATATCATTAAAATTAAAATCAATTCAGTTTAGTATTTAATTATTTTTTTGCAATCAATATATAGAAATATTTACTTATTTACGAGAAAAATGAACATAAAATGGTTTACTTTATTTACTTCTTAAAAAGGGTTATTAAATGTAAACCTATTAAACTGTCAGATCTTTGGAAAGTTTTACAAAAGGAGTGGAAAAGTTTAACACAAGAAGTCATTCAAAGAGAATTAATTTTATTTAAAAAAAGGATACAAACCTTTCAAGTATATGGCAATCATATTAAAAACATTATGCATATAAAATAATTAATTAAAATATTAATTAAAATATTACAATTTAGAGTCCCCGTACTGTATATATATAATATTAATATTTAAATGTATGCTGGTCACATTTCAAACATACTATTAAAATATATGATTTTATATTTACTAATATATTTTATTGCATTAGTTATTGACATAACTTAATATGAAATTTAATTTATTTGTACAAAAGTCAGCAACTTACTTTTTTATATTAATTTATTACTGTTGATAATAAATAATAAGACAAAATTGTTGCATTAAGTGTATGACAAATAATTAAATTTCTATAATGTTTTATAAATTAGTTTCAATGTTCATATTTTCTTTAATTATCACTTATAAAAATAATATAAGTTTAATATCTTAGTTTAAAAAGTTTTCGGAATTATAAGCAAAAATATTTTTATCAGTTTATAACTGTTTAGTTTGCTTGAAATTTTTACATTTAAAGTTAAGATAAATTTTTAAAAACAAAATAGTAATTTTAAATTTATATTTGATTTTTATTTTTTAATGAGTTTAAGTATATTTATTATGTCTTTAATATTTCATAAATTATTTTTCAAAAATTAGGTCTAACTTTGTCGTAACAAAATAGCATAATTTTAATTTTTAAATATTTTTTGCTATTTGTATATTAATAAAAAAATTGTATTAAGTCTGTTATTATCTGAATTATTTCAATTCGTTTCATTATTTATTAGCCACACTAATAGATTAATTAGATATTATAATAATAATAATAATTAGTTAAGAATATTATTTAATAAAATAATTTTTTTATTTTAATAATATACAAAGTATTTATTATTTTTAAAAATTAAAAAATATTATTATAGAGATTATTTTATTACTGCATAAGGAATGACAACTATAATGCTATTAACATATTGTAACATAAAATATATTATATTAGATTAGGTATCTATTTGTTTGAATAAATAATATTTCACAAAAAATAAATTATAATATAAATAGTATTTTTGGCTTTAATTTAAGTTCTGTTTCAATAAAAAGTAAAATAAAATACTGTTCAGTATTTTCAGATATTTATATACATTTACTAAATTATTTATTGATTTGTCTAATGATTTATTGCAATATCAATAAGTAATAATTTTTTGTCAAAATTTAGTGTAAACACAATTTTGAACTAAACTCTAGTAAATTATAAATTACTTTTTTATTAAGTAAAACAGTTTAAATTAAAATAAAAGTCTTAATAAAAAGATTTGTGTTACTAAATATTGTAATTTATCAAATTTAATAAACAATTTACAATATTTTAACAGTCGATTAACATATAATTTATATATTTATATATATAATATAATATGTTATTTACATAAATAAATGTATATTTATTTTTACAATAATTATAAATATAAATTGTTACAGTGTTTGGTTAGATAATAATATAATAATAATAATAAACATTAAAACAATAAATAATATTTTTAATGATAAAATGATAGATAGGATGATAAGTGTATGTAATGGTTGTTCATACAAAGGTATCGGCAGCACAACTGCCCCCAAAGTAATAGTGCTGACGATTGGCACTACTTTTTCTCAATTTTTTTCTATACCTACATTTGAACACTTCTTTAAGTTTTTCTCTAAACTTTTTGCCAAATATGCAATAAATAAGAAAATTGATGGCAGAGTTGAGACAAACTAAAACATTGGAAAACATTGTGGGAACAGCCAAGTAGTCCGGTTTGATTAGTTCCAGACAATTGATCACAAATGCCGGTGCATTACAAGCTATAAAAGTTATCACAAGTCATCATTAAACTTACATTTTATCATAATTATTAACACATTGTTTTATTATATAATTACATTTAATGTTATATAACATATCTATATTATGACAGTAATGCTATTATATTTACTAATATACATAAATGAATAGACAAACCTATAAATATAGCGACAAGTAATGTAAGCATTGAGGCTAAATTAAGCTCACGTTGTCGGGCACGGGTCAGCTCAGTACGATTAGCGGTGGCTATTCTGACACTTAAGTAGATTTTGGTGTTGAGGACACTTAGCAGAGTCAGAGGAATGATATAAATGAGTGACAAATTCAATACTATATAATAAAACCAATAATAAAGTTTGCTTTTTCTCAGATCCGATTGTCTAACAGAATCTTCCGTCATATCGATTTCGGCAAAACGCGGTAAATTGTAGACAAAAGCACCGATCGACAGAGCGGTCAACGCCCAGATGGCTCGGGAACGGGTCGATAATGTTAATGATCTTAAGGGATGACAAACTGCTAGGTATCGCTCGACTGTTATCAGACATGTCGTCCAAATGGATCCGGTCTGAGATATTAATGCTAACGGATAGACAATACGTATGTAATATTGTAAAGGATTGTGATATTGATAGTTAGGTTTGTTATCTTCATTGACATTAAAATCCATACAATCATCACTATTATCGACAAAATCTGTTTCATTTAAAATAAAAGTCAATTTATTTGGCAAATAAATTGCACTTTTGTTACAAAATAGCATTTTTTGTGAAATATATGATAAATAGGTGCTATTTGTTGTGTCGCTTATTATGTCTAAATGTTCATTCAATGGCATCGATGATGACATGTCTTCACCAGTTGATATTGTCGGCGACGTTGAGTCGCCCATTTGATTGGGGTTTATATGAAGCGCCGGTACGCTCAACATTAATATACCAAATATGAGAACCCCATTGTCATAAAGTGCCAAAACTGTTAGGTATATGTTTATCGATTGTTTTCGCATATCTTATTGTTTTTAATAAAAATATATAAAAATATAATTAATTAATTATATTATTAAAATTTAGATAAATTATTGTATTATATTCAATAAAAAACTATTTATTGTTTGTGTTTACAAACAAGTGTTTTTATGTCATGTTTTTTATATTTTATTTCAAAACAACTACTCCTAATACATTGATATAAATTTATATATACAGTATATACATAAATATATATAAATAATATATAGAAAGATAAATTTATCTAAACTACAGTATTATTAATTATTAATGCATTGAACTCTCAAATTTGGTCACGAAATTCATTTTAGTTTTGTTTGTTTGTTAAAACCCAATATGAAATTGAAGCCGTTTCTCATTAATGATGCAATTTTTATCATTATATCAAATGGTTTTAATCAATACTAGAGGTTGTGTTTTGGTCTTTTACTTAACTGACATTGATTTTTGTTTTCTTGAGTAATGTGTTGGTTAATCGTTGTTTTTTTTGGGTATTAATTTGATAAAATTAACTTTGAATTTTTCCATTAGATTAACTATAATGTACTCAAACTTAAATTGCCTGTTAAATAAAGATTGGACTAAAAGATTTTTAAAAACCTTAATTTTTAATAAAACTAAATTGCATTATCTCATTAATGTAATAAAAATTATCATCACATATATTATACTATAGTATGACCTGTACACAAATGTTTCAATAAATTTTATGTTTACTTCATTTTAAAAAAAAAATTTCATTAGTTTTAATTAGAATCACTATTTGTAAACCAATTCAAATAATTGAGTTAACGCCTCAAATAAAATTTTCAATTTATTATAATATTTTAGTTTTAATATAAAAAAAATTACATTTTGTAGATTAATTTTTTTTTAATATGATTACACGGGTCAGACCCTAACCTTTATTCTATAAGATACTATTTCTATATAATACATATACCAATTGTATCATTGGTCAGTCTAATTAAATAATATATTTTATATATGACTATAGAAATAAAGTCATACATAATTCATATTCTGTTTTTTGTCATCAGTAAAGAATTTGAACTTTTTTTAGTTTACTGAATGTATGTTTTATCTATAATTAAGTTTAAGTTTACAAATAAATATATATATATATATATAATTATTTTAAAATACTCTATTAATGCTAAATTTTATTTTATTTTTTACTTTAAATTCTACAATTTTTATGTTATTTATTCTCAAAAAAATCTTATGTAAAATATATTCCATAAAGAATTTTCTAAATTTAATACTAATATAATTTAACTAATTGAAAGTTAAGTTTTATTAAATACTTATATTATAGTTAAAATACCATATTAATATTAATAATTTTTTAATAATAAAAATTAAATTAAAATAACAGATAATAAATTAATACTGTAATAATCAATAATTATATAAAAATTATTGTTTTTACTATAAAATCTAATATTTGAAAATATAAAATATATTCATGTATTTTTTATTAAGTATTTTTTGTCATTTACTATTAAAATTGTCATATTTTATACAGTTTTAATAATGTATAGTAATTACACTAATATATAATATTTTAAATTACATTTTTTGAAATTTATTAATTAAATACCATTATTAAGATTTTTAATTAATTAAATTATATATATATATATTTAGATATTAAAATTAATTTGATAATATAGTATTGTTTATTTGATTAAATTTTCTATTTTAAGAAATTAATTGATAATAACAAATTCTGAGAAAATTTTGTAATTAATAATTATTTAAATATAATAATAATCTTAAATAATATTTTATATATTGTACTACACAAATACCTGTATACGAGTGGGATTTTTAAAATTATATAAACAATAATACTATATATATATATATATATATTCATAATTGCTTCTATAATATTGTGATTTTTATCATACACTTATTATAATATCTATTTTAAGCATTTAAGTTATATTCAAATTACACACACATTTATGATGTTAAGTCAAATATAGTACTTAATAAATATTAAATGTAAAGATACCTTGATTTATATTCAATATATAAAGCGTTAATGTATTGCCTAAAAGGCCAATAATACACAATATTGTCAATAGTAGTCCAGAAATGCAATATTGAATCCAATATATCATTTCCATTTTAGCTTACAATCTAAACTATACTATATTAACATATAGTAAGTTATTGTACAATAAACTTAAGGTATAAACATTTTAAATATTGCATCACAAAACACACTCCAAATATATTGAAATTAAGTTTTAGTATTTAAAATATCAATAGCTTTCAAAACTATTTGGAAAACTATTTTATTAATAGTTGCTAAAAATGTTATCTTAATTTATGTTTTGAATTTATTAACTTAATTAACTTTTTAATGAAAACTTGTGTTGACTTTTACTGTTAACACTTTGATAACATAACTTTTTAACATCACATAATAAAAATGAATACACTTTAAAAGTTGTTTTAAACATTATATAACAAATTTTTTCTTGTTGTTTTCAAACTTCAATAATATCATATAACAGCAACAAAAAAAATATTTAAATTTATGTATACATAAATCTATAGTATTGTATAACAAACAAATCGTATGAATGATAACAATATATAGAAGAAGAAAGATTTGGCTTAAGTTTAGTGTAAAAGTGTTTCAACAATAATAGACAACAACTGAGAGTAAAATAGATTGAAATGCGAGGCAAACATCGAGACAACCATTGCTGTCATAGTTATTGATCGCATCACTGATGAGCTCCTATTACTGGCAACTCTCGTGTCGCAAGTCTGTTAGAGAACTGTTAGCTCAAACACAGACACACACACACAAACACAGACACACACACACACACACACACACACACACACACAAAAACACAAACACATACACACACATACATACATACACACACATACATACATACACACTATACTGTTGCTGTGTTTGACTACTACTACTACTACTACTACTACCTCTCAATTGACGACAAACTAAGATTTATCACATCTTTTTTCTCTAAAACTTTTAAAGAAAAATTGAAGTAAAAGTGATTTTTAAAATTTATAATTTACATCAAAATATTATTTATTAAAAAAGTTACATATAGATATATACAAATATTATATAAAAAATATAATAATTTATATATTTATATATATATTACAATATATATTATGATCATTTTTTATTTTTAGCAATTCACTCATTCAACTGTTAAGAAGATAGTTAAATACATTTGTTTGTTTGTGTGTGTGTGTGTGTATGTATGTATGTATGTATGTATGTATGTATGTATGTATGTATGTATGTATGTATGTATGTGTGTGTGTGTGTGTGTGTGTGTGTGTGTGCTATACATTGCGTGATTCTTTAGGTTATATCAATAGACGCTCACATTTAGATAGATATACTATTGGTTATAGTATTATATATTTATAATATAAAGTAGATTATAAATTATAGAATATAATTCATGAAATTTACGGATATTATATTGTTAAAAGGATAAATTACAAAAATTCATAAATATTAACGTAAATATTTTATATTAACTTATGATAATTATTATTATTAAAATTAATTTACATTTTTAGTTTGATATATAAATAATCTATAATTTTGCTACTTATTAAAATTTAATAAGTGTTTGTTGATTTATTTTGATGTTTTTTAAATATTATATTATAGAAAATAATTAAATATTTAATTACTTTTTTCCGTATCGCCCACTGTTGTCCCACACAAATATTATTTTTTAACATTTTGTGATTCAATGATTATATAAAATGTCTATAAAATTACCTTTTTATTTCTCAATCATTTAATGTTTTATTAAAAGACAAAAAATTCACTCTATTTGCTATAAATATTTACATTATATGCTTACCCATGGATTGACTTTTGTTTTATTTAAAAACAGCTTTTATGCCAAATCATAATCAAATATCAGTGTGAAGGACAATGTGATTAATATCTAATATTTTATTTTTATATATCCTATAGATTTTATTTTTTAGATAAAATATTATTATTATTATTATTATAAAATGTTTTGTGGTTAAATGACTTTTTCAAAATAATATACTTTTCTTTTTAAGGTCAATATTGGGTCAATTTATTACATTATTTTCAATTTAATTTTTAAACATTTTTATTATATTATATTTTAGATAACTTTTATGTGGTTTACACCCTTTAATATTCTTAAAAATAAAACGTGATGTGAATTATTATAGCAATTATAGATTTTCAAAGTGAACCTTATTATTAGTGTTACATTATTATATTATTTAATATATTAATTTTGTTACATGACTTTATCATTGGACAATTTGCAACTTTTATTAGTAACACAAACTATTAAATGACATATCATATAATTTAATACTACTGTATTTTTAAGTATATTCATTCAAGTAGACTCATTTTTAATTTAATATAAATATTAATAAAACTCGTTTTATATATATTTTTTGGGTTATTTCACTAATACTAAACCAGAATATTCTTAACATTGAATATAATTCACGAACATTAATGAGTTATACTGTTTTAACACTTAATCTCTCTCAACATTGAAAACATTGTTATTATATAATACTTTATATACTGTATAGCATAACATTAGACATAAGACAAAAGCTCATGTATAATGCTCATCATTTTTGTTGTTAATCTCATCACAATTGTGTTTTAGTATTGTTTATTATAACATAATTTATCATATTTTATGAATAAATTAGACATTTTTTTAGAAAATTATTTTTATAATATTTTTTATTTATTTTGTCGTGTAATTTATTAGTTATAATTTGCCACTTTTTTAACAATTTGTTGACGTTTTTGTAAAATTTATTTGATTCCTGTGATTTGAATGTAAAATATTTATTGTATTTGATTTATAGACTTATAGACAGATAAGAGATAAGTTATACTGTAATACATTAACCATTAATTTTGTTTTAATTATCAACAATAATATTGAATGTCCTCTAAGAAGTTGATATTTACTGTTATTTTTTTAATTTAATTTTGCTTACTTTAAATTTTAAATATTGATTTTATAAAATTTAATTTAGTTTTCAGCATAATTATACAATAAATGTTACAAAAACATTAAAAAAATATCTTAAAAAGTGAAAAATAGTTGTTGCAAATTATAACAACAAAAATTTTAAAAACAGTCAAATGAATAATATTTTCTAAATATTTATAAATTAAAATAATATAATTAAGTCTATCGGGAAATTTATTGAGAAACAAAATAATGTAATATAAGTTAATTTATAAACTAATGGGTTATAAAAACTATTATAAAATAAGATAAATTATTTTTCATATTATACTGTACTCTATATTTATAATAATTATAAAAAATACAAAAATAATATCTTAATATTACCAAAAATAAATTTAAATTAAATCATAAATATGAGAAAATAGTTAGGTTTTATTGATACATAATTTATATAATATATTAATACTAAATGTTGAATGTATGTACTGATATTTTTTATTATAGCTTTACTAATATAAATCGCAACATTAATAACAAAAGTTTTCTATTAATTTATAGCAAACATAATAAAAATACACTTAAAAAAGATTGTAATTTATATTATATGACTATTTGATTGTATGTCTTAATTAAACTAACAGTTTGTTTCTGACATTTGACGGACATTTGGTTTTTTTGTGAATCATTTGTGTTGCGATTGACATTAATTATAGATATATGTAGAGTATATAACTATAATATATAAGAATATAAGCTTTCAATGAAATCAATATTAAATAAGAACAATAAAAATAAATAATGAATATATTGATGGCATTCATAACATTGGAGATCAAATTGAAGACAGAATCAAGTCTTCAGAGTAGACAAACATCTTTGTATTGAAAAAGTTTTTCCGACAAACAATGAATCCATTTATTAATCGATAAATTATTTTTATAAGATTTACATCTTATATATTCTCAATATTTTTGAATGAATGTAAAATATTTTATATTTTTAATGTCCTTTAAACCAATAATGCAATATATATATGCAATACATACTATATATTATATCGTTTATTTTTATTAAAATAATATTTTTATGTATTTTATGATATTTAAAATATCGATATAAACCAAATATACAATTTTAAAAAATTGTTTTTTTTAAACTATGATAGTCATAATTTTTATAAATTCATAAAATAAAATATATATTTAAATTTAGTGCATTTAGAAATATTTATAAATTTTATAGTAATTGTTAAAACATCAAATACTTTATATCAAAAATATCACTAAAAATCAAGTTTTAATAAAATGGTAAAATATAGATTTTTATAAGTTAAGATAAATCTCTAAATTAATTTGTTTTTAAGTTACTTCAAAAAATATTTTCTCTCATAACTAATATATTATTTCTGAAATTTTATTCAACTAAATAATTATATTGAATATCATAGCTATTGTTATATAAACACACTTATGATATGATACATATAAAAACAGAAATAAACTAATTTTATCATAAGATGACAAATGTAATGTTGGGAAACAAATATAATAATATGATTCATAGTATTGTTTTAGTTTTGTGTTAAGAATATTCTTTAATTTCATAAATTAAATCAAGAGTCAAGAATACACAAATTGATAACATTATCTATTGATTTGCAAATATATGTTAAATGCTTATTCATATAATGATGTCTTGACAGACAATAATTGATTACTTAATACAATTGTCATTCATGTGTGAAATTATTTAAGATAAATTAGAAACAAACCATAATTATTTTACAAATATATTATTATTATTTAACATAAAATATAATAATATGCAAAATATATCATTAGGTTCTTATCAAAGATTAAAAAATAACACTACATTATATGTCAAAATACAATTGTGTAACAATTACGATGTGTTACTGTATGACCTAAAATGTTACATCAAAAGCATACACACAATAATTTAATTTATGCATTCAGTTATTATTGTAATATAATTCTCGGCAAAAATTGTATTTAATATCAAATAGTTTTGATAGTTTGATACATCCTTATGTTTGAATGACACTAAAGTACTTTTGTATTAATATATTCAACATTTATGTATAGTAAGAAAATATAATGTAATATATAATAATATAAACTTATTTCATTATTATTAAAAGATATGATAATTTTTTGCTTATTAATAACTCTTTTAAATACTACTACAATAACAAGAAATTAAATCTATAATTACATAAAATATATAACTTTTTATTTATTTGTAAAATTTTTATATAAGCTAATTTTAATAAATAACTCAAAATTAAGTATTGTCTCTAAAATTTAATTTTTTTATATTTATAAATTAAAGAAATTTACTTAGATTTATAAAAATTACTTTTAAATTAGTTTTCAAGTAGTTTTCAAGATATTTAATTTATAAAAGTATTTACATAGTTGTGTAAATTAAAATACTATTTATTATATATATATAGTAAATGTTTTAATTAGTAAATTTTTTGTGCACAATTTATTTAATTTAATATAGTCAAATTGAGTTTAGTAAGCTTTATATATACAACATATTTTAATAATTACTTTCTGAAAAAAATTCAAGAAAATTTGTACATTATTTATTTTGTCAAAATCATGTAACATATTATTATTTTTTATCACATAAATAGCATTAATTATTAACAAATTAATCTGAGTATATAAATAAAAATATTATTTATAGAAAATTTAATAAGTAAATTGATTTTTTCACAAAAAAATAAAATTTTACTATTTTAATATATTTTTTAGTATTAAATATTGTATCATATATTGAATACTATATATTGAACTCTACAATATTTTGTTTAGAGTATAGTACATAATAAATCATTTTAATCAAATAAAAATATAAAACTATTTAAATAATGTGTATTTACTATTATTTTTATTAATTTCAGTTATTATTAATTTTGTTTGCTGTAATAAATACATGTACATTTTTAGATTTTCTGCTTTAATTAAATTAATTTTCATAATATGAAAATCTAAATTTTTATACTTTTTACGGTTACTTAGATTTTGCGAAATTTTTACTCAACATTTATTAATAGACAGTGTAATCATTCGTTTATCATTTAAAACTCATTTTAATTATAATAGATATAAAAAAATCAATTTGTAATAAAATTTTTAATGTTTTGTAATCATCTAATTAAAAGTCACCAAAAAATAAATGGCTAATTGCCAATGAAATGATCAAAATTTATTTATATTTTGTAATATAATTTATTGAACATAAAAATAGCTGATATTTTTTATATATAAATACTATATTAAAGATTATTTTAACAATTTATCAAAGACTAAATTGACATTTTAATAACATTTAATATATAAACATTGTATTTATTTATATATCCTGATTGTCAATAAAAAAAAGTGCATTTAATTTTGGACTTTGTATAACAAAATAAATTATTAATACTTAAGTGAACGCTTAATCCAACAATTATTTAAACACTAATCAAAAAATCGTTGACTCGATAGACAACAAAATGAATCTAAAAATAAACTATACTTTCTTATAATAACTTTCATACTCTACTTAAAGTACAGTATTGGCTGTGTGTGTGTGTGTGTGTGTGTGTGTGTGTGTTATTGTGTTAGAAGATAGATAGATAGATTGATAGATAGATAGATAGATAGATAGATAGATAGATAGATAGATAGATAGATAGAGAGAGAGAGAGAGAGAGAGAGAGAGAGAGAGAGAGAGAGAGAGAAAGAATTGTAAAAGTTTACTAATACTAAGTTTGATATAATTTATTTAATATAATTTTTGATGATATTTACCAAACTATGATAAAATTTGATTTACTAAAATAAAATGTTAATACAGTTGCATAAACTTTATGGCAATTACTAATATTAATCATAAGTTTACTCGTGGGTTAATTTAGTTATAAATGTAACTCAAATAAATCATAGATTATTTACATGAACCACATTAAGCCATCAGGACTTTGAGTTGTTTATCAAATCATTTATTATAAGATTTAAGATCTAGAAATAGAGTCGTTTTTTAATATATATGTTAAACAAAATGTTGCAATTTTTAAAATATCTGAGAAGTGTTTAATATTTTTTTTTTTATAAATTGCAATTTAATACAACAAATTAGATTTTGATTGAAATAATCTCAAAAATCTAAGAAAACTTCTTAATCACGACTCAAGTATCACTTCTTTCAATTTTTCTCGCCTTCTTTGGCCAATTCGGCGGCTCTTTTGTGTGCGGCCTCGACGGCTGCGGACACACCTGAAGCGCAATCGGCTTTGTCGAGCACATGAATGCCGTATATGGCGGGTCCGGCCGGTGAGCACACGTCGTCCCGAAGTTCGGTCGGACTTTTTCCCGATTCAAGCAACGACTGCGCTGCCGATTGAACAGTCTTTGCGGCGAACTTTGTGGCCATATCTCTGGAGAGTCCCATTTTGGTGGCGCCGTCAGACATAGCAGCGATGAAATAGTAGCTAAAGGCCAGACCTGCACCACAAGCGGCACACGCGGCGTCCATTTGACTTTCGGGCACGAACTCTAATTTTGCCACTTTTGACAGCAATCCTCTGATAGGTTCGGCAATCTTTTTGCTATCCGGTTCCACATCAACAGCACAGATGCCCAGACCATAAGCCACCGCACAGTTGATGACAATTCTGTGCATTTCTATCAAATACTTCTCCGGATGTTCGGGATTCAGAAGGCATTGACTGATCTCTTTGAGAGTGAAACCCGTGACCAACGAGAGGATGAAGAGTGGTTTCTTCATATTGGGAATGAAATTAGTGGTCAACGGAAAGGGACGTTCGCCGCCCTGTTTGTAACAGTTGCGGATCACTGAGCCGTGTACTGCAATGAAGACAATATCGCAGCCATATTTGGCAAAGATATCCAAATTTCTTTTGGTTATATGAAGGCCTGAATACTGTTGTTTGAGTCGTTCCAAGTTTTTGGTGGTCGGAGCGGCCACATAAAGACGACTGGCCTCTAGTTTGCCGTAATTGATAAAACCATTGAGCAATGATTCGGTCATTCTTCCGGCACCGATGAACCCAATCTTTGCCTTTGAGATATCAACTGTCAGTTTCTTTGAATGCTTCGACATCTCTTTGAGTTGGATTTGATTAAGAACTCGAAGAATCAAATAATAAAAGAAATGATTAACTTTTTAAACTGATTTCTGATTATTTCTTTAAAAGTAATTAATTTGATATTTGAATTATAATATAAAGTGCGAGACATATATTTTAATTGTATTTAATTGTTTTATAAATATTAATTCAATAATTTAGTATTTATTTATTTTTATTATTAGTAGTATTACTAAAATTGGATTAATTTATTTGATAAAATAATGGTTCTTTAATACTATAAAAATAATTTTAATACAATTAATTCAACTGATAATTTAATACATAGTCGGACTATTAAAAAATGGTCAAACCGTAGTCATAATTATTTATTTGATTTTAATTGAGTTTTTTGTAATATTTTAGTTAATAAAAATTGAATTTACACATTTTTATTAAATTAATTTTATTTAGTTAAATATTGACAATTATTATAATTATTTTATATTTATGAATAATATTACAATATATAACCCCTATTACATTTTTTATAATTAAGTCATAAAATATTAAATTATTTATAGTATATTATAGATAAATATATTTTTATATATAAATATACAGTACTGTACTTTTAGTGCTAATAAAATATTTATTGTATCTTTTTATTTGAGTAGTTTTTGTTTAATATTATTAAATAATTTCTAAAATAATTTCTAATGAATATTATGTTAAAAATAGATATTTTATTTTAATGTCTTATGTATGCACAGAATCATTGATTTCAACAAATCAATGGATGCGACCTATAAAGACATTTGACATTTGTTGATATCATTTTGTGGATACTATAGAATAATATAGATATTGATTAAAAAAATTTATCAATTTATCTTTTATCAAACATACGTTGTTACTATGCTAAAAGCATTAGTCAAATATAAATATATATATGTATATATTTTTTTAAAAATTTTAAGATCTAAAAAATAAATTATGACTTTAAGTTATTTTGCAATAATACGAATAATAATTTTAAAAATAATAATTTTAGAAAATATTACTTTCATAGTTGTAATTTATTTTATTTATTTCATATTCTAAATGTATACAAATAATTTATTATATATCAATATATTAAGATTACAATTCAACAATTGTTTTTAAATACGGTTCATAAGTTTATTTTATTAATAATAGGAAGTTTATATTTCGATTGATTTGATTTTTGTAAATTAATTTCTATGTATCTATAAATAATTTTATAGGTTTAATATGCATTGTATATACAATTAACTACTTAACAAATAGATATTATTGTTATATACCAATTATAGTGAGTGATAACAACAATTAAATTAAGGAATTTTTATTAAAACAAATAAATAAATACAAAACGAGCTTTTGATTCATCAATTTTTTTCATTCAATTGTTTTATTCATACATTCCTTACACTTGGAAACTCTTGATTCAACTCTCTCTCTCTCTTTCTTTCTTTCTTTCTTTCTTTCTTATCTTTGCAAACTATTTATATAAATATTCATTTTTATTTTATCTGAAGATTTTTTATTAGTATTTATTCATAAAATATTACAAAAATTAATTTTAGATATGCATCAAAAACAAATAAAATATACAACAAAAAATTAAAAAACTAGATATTTTCAATATGAAATCAAAATAAAAAAGCTATATGTATTAAATTAAATATTTATAATAATTTATGCATTTAATGCTAAAAATATCCTGGAAAAATATTAAAGCTTAGATATAAAAAATATGTATAAAACTAACAATTTATCAAATGAATTTGAATATACATAAAGAAATATTAATTCACTTTTTATAAACAAAATACAATATAAACTTACATACAATTTATTGATTGATAGTACAAAAATAATTTCAAATTTTAAGGTCTAAACAAATAAACAAAGATTAAAAAACTAAATCTAAAATTAACTCTAAACTTATAGGCGTTTAGCAAAAAAGATCCTTATATTCACTTATATTTTAATGCTTTCAGAGAATTTAACAAATATTCCCATAAGTTGTTAACGAAACAAAAATCAATATTATTTAATTCAAACACAATATAAACATTTATTTATTTTTTATTATTTTTATTAGAAATAATAAAATTCTCATTAAATTATATATTAAAATAGTTGTTTCTACAATAATTGCATCTTTCATTTTCATGTTTTAGTAATATAAATATATAATATTTATTATTATACTTAAACAACAAATGAATTCAGAAATGATTGATAAAATTTATAGTTAAAACTAATTTTCAATTCAATCGTGTCATCAGAAAGTTTATAAAATTGTAATTTTAAATAATTAAAAGTTTTAGATTATTGATATTTAGTTAATTAAAAATATATTGATTATTATAATTATTTATAGTCTTTTTTAATATATAAACAAATTTTCAGTTAAATAAACTGAAATACAATTTAAATATTAATTTAAGAAATAAATATTATATTATTATATATACTCAAGCTTCAAAATGTACTTAAATTATCAATTTTAGTAAATACATAAATATTTAAAATTTAATATACATTATATTGAATCTTGTTTTTCAATATAATCACTAATATGACTAATTCAATATAACCAAAATGTTGTACAAAACATATATAAAAGTATGTTTTGTAAAACATTTTGTTCACTCCTTATAAAAATAAAGGAGATGTAAAACCATAAAACTTATTTTATATCACTTTTGAGATCATTGTAAGCATTTTAGGTAATATGTGTCAAAGTGTGATGACTTTATTATAAAAAATACACAAAAATTAATTTAAATTTTTTTCATATCTGTAATTAGAAAAACGTTAATTTATCTTTTATTTTGTTACCATTGTTTTAATAATTGATTTCAAATTACACTAAATATAAAATTAGATATTTAATTATTAGATATTAGATTAAAAATTTAGTATTAAATAAAATTTCATAGCATTGACAGAATTTTCATAAATATACCCTTTTAAGTTGGGTAATCACAATGGAAAATGATATTCCAGTTTATATATATAGAGTATTCAATATAGTTTGTGGCAAACAAATAAATGGTAAACAAATTTATATATAAAATACGTCATTTAATTATGTTAGCAAAATGTTCCCCATTTCTGGCTATACATATATGAAGCCTATATATAAAATTTTCAATAATAGAATTAAAATTAATTTGATTATATTTAGAAAATGCATTTATAATTCTTGATTTTAAATCGTCTAAATTAATTATAGGATTTTGAAAATCATAAATCTCAGTTTTAGTTGCTCCCCAAAAACAAAAATCAAGTGGATTTAAATCGGGTGAGTGACTTGGCCATTGAGTGTCGGTTTTAAGACTTATTAATCGATTGGAGAAATGATGTCTCAATAAATCTAATGTTGAAAATGCTAATATATAAATAAAAAAGGCGCGGTTAAGCAAATTTTGGAAATTAATATTTTAATTGATATATTTTAATATATATTATAAATTTAGATCAATCGGACCAATAATTTTAAAGTTATTAAATAAAATAAATTTTGATTATAATGGTAGATATACAGGTATAAAATAAACAAACCTGTATGAGGACTTGCACCATCTTGCATAAAAATTTGATGGCAATAATTATCACCTGTCTTCAACTTTAAATTAGGTATAAAATAATTTTCAATTAATGACTGATATTTATCAGCATCAATTGTATACTTTTTTCCTTTTTCTTTTGGAAAAATATACGGCCCAATAAAACCATATTTTACACTCCAGGCCACCCAGACGGTCAAATATTCGGGATGTGCCTGTTTTTCTACTGCCGTTTCTGGTTTTTCTGTTCCCCAAATCCTCATATTTTGTTTGTTTACATATCCATTTTTGTGATAATTGCATTCGTCTGAAAACCTAAATCAAATGAAAGTCAAAGTCGAACAGGAATTAGAATATATTAAAGAAGTTAAAGACAACATTGTTTGCAGTTTATGCTCTTCGGGTCTAAATAGAGGTTTGATTAAACATTTCTTTAAAAAATAAATAAAATAAAATAAACATACCAAACATTATCCAAATAATTATTGTCATCATTTAAGTTAATTAACATTAAATTACAAAAATCAATACGTAATTGTTTTGATATTTGTGTTAATTTTGGTACAATTTGAATTTTATAAGGAAATAAATTTAATTGTTTTGTTAATATTGAATGAATTGATCCAACACTCAATTCAATATTTATGGATTTTAAATATTCTTGAATTTTTCGCACAGATTTGTAAGTTTTAATTCCTATATTAATTATAATATATTTTAAGATTATATAATGATATTTACTTTTACATGCACTACCATCTGATCCAATTAATAATATATTTACCATTTTTGACTATTTCAATATTTTCAATAGTTAATTTTGTTTTTTTGTGAGGTTTTTTATATTTAGGTTGGAGAGTTTTTTCATCATCAAATTGTTTATTTAATCTTTGAATTGTCATACGATGTGGAGGTTTTGTTTTGAAATGTTCACTAAATTTATCCTGAACATATTTAAATCTTGAATTACCATCCTTTTGTTTTTCAAATTTTTTATAATAATGATTTATCCAAAACCGCTCTTCTTCCGTATAAATATGATTCACTTTAATATTATTACTTATATTTTCACTCATTTTAATTAAATTACTTATATTTATTGCAATTATTATTTTTAATTATTATTATTATCAATTTATAACTATTATTATTAATTTATAACTTATTATTAATTTATAACTATTATTATTAATTTATAACTTATTATTAATTTATAACTATTATTATTAATTTATAACTTATTATTAATTTATAACTATTATTATTAATTTATAACTTATTATTAATTTATAACTATTATTATTAATTTATAACTTATTATTAATTTATAACTATTATTATTAATTTATAACTTATTATTAATTTATAACTATTATTATTAATTTATAACTTATTATTAATTTATAACTATTATTATTAATTTATAACTTATTATTAATTTATAACTATTATTATTAATTTATAACTTATTATTAATTTATAACTATTATTATTAATTTATAACTTATTATTAATTTATAACTATTATTATTAATTTATAACTATTATTATTAATTTGTAACTATTATTATTAAATTATAAGTATTTTATGACTATTAAATGACTAATTATTTATAAAAACACTATTGTATGGAAAATTTTATACTAAACCCTTTTACAAATATAAGATATAATTTATTAATGTACTGGTTTCTAACCAGTTTTTGTCATGTGATTGCTATACACTTTATTGAATACTCTTTATGTAGTACAGTATACCGGTATATATATATAACAAGAAATAAAATAAATTATGAATGAATTCAAGAAAATTGTATTACGAGAACAATTTTGACGCTTACAGTAATATTATTGAATATAATAACACACATACAGACAATAATATATTATATTATAGCACTGGTAGGTAATCTGGAAATGTATTGAAATTAGAGATGGGCAAATAGAAAGTTTCTAATAAATTTCACTGAGAAAGTTTCTAGAAAATTTCTCAGGAATAAATTTCTATAGAAATTTAACTTTATTGTTATACTATGGGATCCCCATATCTATAGCCATTGAAATACTATATAAATAATGAGACAATACTACTATTCATATAACATTACACTATACACTACTATACAAAATGCGATACCTATATGTAAAATAATTATAATTATTTAATAATAATCAGTTTTCTAAAATTTTAATAATCATTTTATTATATATATAAGAATTTAAGATAATTAAATAAATTAATTTTTATTTTAATTAATAATAAAAATATTAATATTAATATTTAATTATTACTTGTAAAACCAATGTATTTTTACATAATAACATATATCCAGAAAACAAAATTAACATGGTGATCCCATAGATAGAAATTTCTTTTAGAAACTTTCTAGAAATTTCTCTATTATTTTATAAATTTCTCTTTTTTGCCAACACTAATTGAAATAAAAAAATATCCACTCTCTACAGTATATTATTCAATATCTCTTAAAACAAAAATATAAATTTTTTATCTTTAAATCATTTACACCAAAAAACAGATTCTCATAAATATAATCTAAAAATATATATTGTTTTCATTACATGTTCATTGTATTTGTTTTTCATATGTCTTATTCAATAAAAAAAACAATATTTATATGATTCTGAAAATTATTATTCAAATACTATACAAATTTACTAAAATTTTGTTTTTTATATTAGAAAAAAGTTTGATTTAACAAAACAAAAAACTTAAATTATTATAATGAATTAATTATTGAAAAGAAATCATTATTTTTTTAGTTAAATATTTAACACAATGAGACTTAAATAAATGTATACCAGTTTACCTACAGTTAGTGTAGATTTTATAAATAATCTATTGTATAGATAAAAGATTTTTAAAAGAAAATTTCTATTTACATATACCTAACATTATAATTACATATTATTTATATATACTGTATTTGTATGTATGTATAATAAATGTTATGCTGTATTATAATTTTAACAATTATATGATGCAAACATATTCGTTAATTATATTACTTCAATGAATAAAACAATGAATTAAGATATAGTTAAAGTAATTATTAAAACGAGAATTGCATTTTATATAAAAATTTATGATTTACTAAATTCATTAGGAATTTCATAGAAAAATTTAATTTGAATAATCAATACAAGTATAACAAAACATAAAATAATATAAAACGTCTCGTGATTTTATTTAATATTATTTATTATTCAAATAAATGCTTTTATTTAAATCTCAATTCTAACATTAGTTTTAACGTAATATTCTTCGAGTTTATTATACAATTGTATAGAAAAGTTGTAAAACATGACATTTAAAGATAAATTTGGGAAAACAAAGAATGTATTGAAAAATGCAAAGGAAAGAGTTGTGGATCAGTTCGATAAAGTTAAACGACAGAAATTCTTCCATGAATTCAATGCAACCAAAGGAGAAGTAGTTGTCACTCAAGAGTGTCGAAAAGTGTTGGCAAAGTTTCTATACTTTTTAGTCACTATTTTGTGGTTTCTCGGAATCGGCGAAATAATTTGGGCTATAATTATGTACTTCATTATGAATGACTTCTCCGACTTTATGTCAAATACGACAGTGTCTTCAGTGATCACTTATATGATCATTACTTGTGTTGTTATCATTATCTACAATACAATCTTCATTTATATTATCGAATGCTATCAAAGTGCTCAGGAAGAAGATAATATTGCAACCCTTAAGATATCGCATGTATGGCTAAAAGTCATATATTATGCGAGCTATTCATTGGTTGTCATATTAATTACATTAATGATTTGGTTGTCACACTATTTTCATCATTTTAGCAACGATTTAAAAATATCATTTGAATCTCATAGTAATCAATATTTGAAAAACGAAAAATTCAAAGTAGCCATCGATACTATTCAGTGGACATACATGTGCTGCGGTTACAATAGTTATGAAGATTGGCATAAAAAGTCAACATTTCATCTTAACAGTCCAAACAAAGAATGGCTTAAAAAACAGTTTAATTCAATTGACAACAAACTGTTGAACAAAACAGTGCCATTCAGTTGCTGTCAACGCCAGTACTCATCGTTGTGTCGATTCTATGCCACCGAAGACACAGTCAGTATCAATACAGTTGGTTGTGTGGATCAGGTGAACAAATCACTCAAACCATACATGCAATACATTCAACGATACCGATTGTTGGAGTTAGTCATGCTTTTTGTAAATATGATATTAATTGATTTGATTATACAATCACTTCATTCCCAATATGACGCCCATGTATTGCCACCGACAGCCCGATTCCCGACATTACATGTCATCGCTATGTTTCTAATTTTACTTCTATTATATTTAACTACATTTACAACTCTTTAATAATTTATTTAAATATGTTTTACACAAAGTTTTTCGATAATCTCTAATTTTTTTTAATATTAAAAATGTCTATAGAATTAAACATGTATTGTACTGTATATAAAAATTGACAAAATAAACAAATGTATTATCAATTAATTTACTTAAAATAATTACATTCAATCATTTATTTGAAAAACTTTCTAATGAAACAAAGTTTACAATTGTTATGAATCCCTAAATCTTTTAGTTTAATCAAATCATCGCTAAGAATCTGATCATTAAATTTAATACAATAAGTCCGCCAAACAAACCGCCAATTTATTCGATGATTTAGTTTAATATGATTTCGTCGACAATCATAGGAAAAGTATCTTTCAATTGATCTCTTCAATTGTCTCACATCTGAATCATTGCCAACAATAACTTGAAATGTTGTGCTGTCGTCGCGCTCTACGATCAAAGACATTGAACGACCCATCAAATGGTTGGACATATCTTCTAACTCTTCGGTCGATATGTCTGATGGCAAATGATTGAGCAGTGAATCACTTTTGATAAACGAAGTAATAGTTAAATCAATGGAAGAAATCAATTGTTTATGTGATAAATGAATGATTTGGTGGTTAGACAGACAGTCGGGCGGTTTGTTTGCTGAAGAACTCATTATTTTTTTTGTGAATCAATTATTATTTCGTGTAGTATTGTTGTCGACAGTTTCACTAGATTTGAATCCCAATATCTTGAAGTCTTCTTTGGCCATCAAATCTTTATCCATACGGCACTGTAGATACTGTTTGGCCACCGATCGGCACAACGAGTTGTCCATTTGATTGTCTTTAAGACACGTAAGATATTTGATCATCACGTGTTTGCATTCGGCCTCGTGGTCTAACGGGAAGCTACCCTTATCGGGTGGTTTAGGGATAAATAATTTTTTACCGCCGATATTGGCCATCAGGAGCTCAAGTGGTCATCAATTTATTTGTGACCAAACAGTTTGGTCAACAAATCATACAATTATTTCCAACGAATCAAAACAAATGCAATATTTTATCCATAAATTACACATAACTTTGATGTCAACTAAAAATTAAATTCAATTTATCGCTAATTTTTTGGATCAATTTGTGTCCAATCAATGTATTCAATGTGTGATATTGATTGTTGTCATTATAAATGAAAGTTTGGATCAATTGGTGATCATTTGATTATATATTGTGTCAATCAATCAATCAATCATTAATTGAAGTCATCATTGAATTTGAGTTTATTATGAAATTCATTGTCAATGAAAACCACGTGAACTCAAAACAGATTAAGAGTTGAGTTATTATTTTGCGCTCAAAAGCACTGACTGTTTGTCTGTTTGTTTGTCTGACTCTATGATTGACTGACTGTTTGTTTGATTGGCTTTTGCTCTCAATTTGTCTTTACTTTCAGTCATTTGTTTTGCTTTTACTCTTCTGTCCGACACTTTGTTTGTGTCAGTCATTGATGACAATAACAATGGTCACAGACGATGATATTGATGACTATTTGGTCTCCATTTTTATCGAAGAAACATTTGCTAAGAATGAACCGATAAGAGAGAAACCAATTCAAACAATAATATCAAAGGTATGGATCAAAGACAAGCGCCCGAAGAAGGAAGTGGTTCAGGGCGTTGAAGTTAAGATAGAACCAGAGTCTAGACTTACCATTAATGATAGGTTTACCCAATTGGGTAAATTGAGACAAGAAGCAGGTATTGTGTTTGAAACAGACGATATCAACGATGACGACGAAGATTTTGAGGACATTGAAGAAGAAGAAGAAGGTATGATTTTTGGCCGTCATTTGTATGAATTAATTTTGGATTTTCTTTTTTAGACGAAATGACAAATGAAGAGTTAAATTTAGGTAAATCCCAATCGATTAGTCGCCCAAATAAACGCAATATTACTATCAATTTGGCAAAGAAGTTAAAAAAGAGATCGATAGCCAATCGGTTGGGCATCGCTTATGTACCAACAAATGCTCGACGAAGACTTAATAATAAAGTATCGATAGTCAAGAAGAGTTGGTCAGAAAAATTTGGTCAACTTTTGGCTGCCCGTAAACTCTTGTATTTGCCTTTACTTAACCGAAAGTATAACTCCGGACCGAAGCGAACCCGCGAAGAACTCGATGTCGAGTTGGATCTCTATATGGCGGAAGTACGCGAAAGAAAAGCCCAACTTATGGCTAATGAAATTTCAAATGCTATGAATGGCAATACTAATGGTCTGGAAAATGGCATCACAATTGTTGATCCCAAACGAGTGTTTGGCAACAGATTGAAAATCTTGAAACCAAAGCCAAAGGAAGAACCGGAACCAGAGATAACTAAAGAGTCATTAGATATGGAGATTGAATCATATATGGGACTAAAGGGAGAGTCCAGTGTTGTTAGTAGTAATGGTTCTCCAGATCAGGTAAATCGCGAGTCTCTGGACATGGATTTGGACTCATATATGGCAACAGTTAGACGAAGAAACAAAAACGCAATTAAGACCTGATTTTAAATGGTGTCATCAATCATGTCATTAACCAATGTTTAATAATTCAGATATTTAGTGATTTCTTATTTTTTTTATAAATATCATTTGTTTTTTGTTTGTTATTTGACATCATTTATCATTGTAATTGATTTAAAGTTTTTTGAGTTCATTCAAATAAAACTGTTATTTTATAAAAGCAAAGTATTATAAAACTATTTTTAATTTTTGGAAATATTAATTTAAATATACTGTCATTTTAATGAATATTAAAACGATTTAATGTTTACTATCATAAATATTTGACATTTTTTCATAAATTTTTCTTTCATTGTTACTAACAGATGGTTTAACTTTATTTAATGCACACTCAATATGACATTTCTTGATAATAATGGACTCATTTGGTGCCAAATTAGATGATATTCTCTCAGATAATGCACTTAAACTACATTCTCTTAGCAATGAATGCAAGTCAGCGCCGGTTAGACCATCAAGACGTGTGTCTTCGGCTATAGTTTTAAGATCAATGTCTGCACTAAATGGAGGTTTTGTTCCGTTCTAATAGATTTGTAATAACATTTAAAGTTAATAAATAGTATTTAATTAAAATAATTTTCTTAACAATACTTTGCTTAATGTTTTCAATATCTCATAGCGATCTGCTTTCGATGGGAATCCAACGTAAAGTATTTTATCGAACCGTCCCGGCCTTAGAATAGCTGGATCTATAATATCGGGTCGGTTTGTGGCCGCCAACAAAAAACAATCTCTAGATTCTAAGCCATCCATTTCAGTCAACAGTTGATTGACAACACGTGAGGAAGCGTTGGATGACTACAAAGAGTTTAATCAAAAAAAATATTCGTCATATTATTATCAAATTACCGGTAAATGTATAAGTGATATAAAATTGAAGATATATTTGTATGTCATTTACCTCTGAATCGTTTCTTTTAGGACAAAGTGCATCAATTTCATCAAAAAACACAACACATGGCTTTGAATTGCGTGCCCTATTGAATACTGATCTAACGGCCCGTTCAGACTCTCCGACATACATATTCAAAAGTTCGGGTCCTTTCACTGATATAAAGTTAATACCCGATTCATTAGCGATGGCTTTTGCTAATAATGTTTTGCCACAACCGGGTGGTCCACATAAAAGTATTCCCACTGAAGTGGTCAGTCCTAATGCTTTAACATCTTTTTCATATCTAATGGGCGCTAATATCGATAGTTGTAAATCTTTTCTAACATTCTCAAGAGCGCCGACATCACTCCACGTGACGTCTGGAACTGTAGCAAAACCTTCACGTTTAGATGAGGGCTGTATTTGTTTGAGTGCTGAATCAAAGTCACACATATCTATTGTCAACAAAGACGTTAGGTTATCGATATTCATCTGATTGCTATCGAAAGATAAATTTATGTCTATATTTTGAAGTAATAAAATCCTTTCCAAAGCATTTATAGCCGCCTCTCGTATCAAACTTTTGAGATCAGCGCCGACATAACCGGGAGTTTTGTGGGCCAAAGATTCGATATCAAAGTTGTCGCACAGTTTAACACTTTTTGTAATGACTTTCAAAATCTCAGTCCTAGACTTTTGATCGGGAATTCCTAAACTTATTTCTCTATCAAAACGTCCGGCTCTTCTAAGTGCTGGATCAATAGCATCCGGTCTATTAGTGGCACCGATAACCATAACTCCTTGAGAATCACTGGTTCCTAAATTATCTAAAGATGTGAGTAATTGTGTGACAATTCTTCTCTCCATTTCTTTGGATGCGTTTTCTCGTTTAGGTGTAATTGAGTCGATTTCATCAATGAATAGTATACAAGGTTTCAAACTATTAGCTAAACTAAAGAGTTCACGTATTTTGCCCTCACTTTCACCTGAAATTCCTGCAACTATTTCAGTGGCGCCACACTTCAAGAATGGTATTTTCAGGTCATTGGCGATGGCCTCAACTATTGCTGTCTTACCGACGCCGGGCGGTCCGTGCAATAAGAAACCACGGGGAGGATCGACACCGATAGTCATATAAAGTGTTGGATGTCTTAAATGAAACAATAATTTCTTAATCTGAATCACTATATTATCGATACCACCAAAGTCTTCAAATGTCAGTTTTGGTTCACATAAATAGCGCTCTTTTAGTTGAATTTGTTTTGTTAATAAAGAATCGATATTACGATCGGCTTTGTTGTTGGTTTGAGAAACAGTTTTTGAATTTTCAGATCTTTTGTCTGATTTTCTCGTGTTATTATACTTTGAATGACCACTATTTTCGGTAATATTTTGACCCGAACTGTCTCTTAATTTATTTCTATTCGTTTGATTACTATTTGTTGAATATAAATCGTTTAATGAATTATTCATAAAATTTATGTCATCATTTGGTAGTGGATCTGTTATATCATCGATTGATTGGCCACTTATATCGTCTTCCATTACATCTGAAGACAAGTCGTTATCAATCATTTCTAACGCTTTGCAAACAGACTTCATAAGAACTGAACTCTTCTTCCGTTTGTATTCAGAATATGTCTTCTGTAACTGATTCACAAGTATTTGGTTGTCGTTTACGTCTGATTTGGTTAAAATCTATAAACCAAAAGACAGCAAAATATTAACCGAAATCTATCAACAAATCTGATCCAAACCTCTTTGACTCGAGAATACAGATGTCGGTCACCAAAAATGGATACGTTTTGTGACTTATTTTGTTTCTTTTGTTGGTAACGATTGTCATTATTTTGCGACTTTTGTGTCGATGATGACAATGGTATGAAACCATTATCATCAGCGAAGACACGTTTTCTTGAATTCAAAGACATTTAAAACACTATTTGTTTTGATTCTTAACAATCCATTCATATATAACGTTATTTTGGGGACAAAAACACTGCAGTTATTATCAAAACAATGATTTAATGTTTATTTTGGAAAAATGGGACAAAATGTTAGACAATATATTTATATGCAATGATTGACACAATTATTGCACACAAAACACATGATATTTGTTTGAATACAATGTTTATACAGAATAAGTGATAAGTATTACAACTATAAGTGTCGACAAATTTCGAGACCAATTGCGGTGACATTTAATGACAAATCAATAAACCATTTATTATATGACTTGTAATGGCTTTGCGTTACTTTTGGATTATATCGTTGACCACGAAATCAGTGGTCTTTTTGCGGCGATTCCCGACCGTAGAGAAGAGGGCACAGAATTTTGGTCACAAAGAGGTTATTATTACCGGCGATGACCTACTCGTGGATGCTATGCTCACATCGTTGGCCATCAACAGAGTTACAGACGATGAAGCGTTTCAGTTGTCCAGTCGTAATGAATTGCCAGTCGTTGGACTCAAATATAAAGATAACAATTTGTGGCCAATTCTGGTCATCGAACAGAACGGCTTTCTTTTCTGTGGATTTCCATTCTGTGAATCGCATCCAAAGAGTGACACAATTGAGTTGATTGACGACAAGTCTATTGCTCTTTGTTTTACATGTCTACAGACAATCGCCCGTTATTTTACTGCCGATAAGGTATTGGAAATAATTATCGGAAATTAATTTATTGACTCTAAGTCTTTACTTTAGGGTCTCTCATGGATTGAATGGCTCATCACATCAATGGCACCGTTTGGTACACTAATTAATCAAAACTATGAACCATTAAATCAAAAGAAACAAACTGGTGGTCAAAGAGTGAACAAATTAGAGACAAAACTACAACAAAATGAACTGAAATTATCAGTAAATGAGTTGATCTCCAGAACTAAAGACAAAGAACTAATTTACGGGACATTAACTATAGATCATCCAAATCATAATTATAATGGTTTAGTAAATGTCAAATTAAGAGCAATTGATTCATTAAATCTGGTTTTACCACCAAATTGTACACAAAACGGATTCATTCTTCAAATAAGACCCGCGTATCACAATCCGCTGCATTTGGTTCACTATAAGTGCAATTCAAACAATAGTAAGACATTTCTGACCTATAATTATAACATTAATGCCGTTAAAAATGAGAAAAATCTATATAAAATTCAGTTAACATTAAATATAAGAAATGGTTCACAATTTAAGTTTAATTACTTTAATATAATATTCCGACAAATACTGAATCATCATTTAAATCCATTAAATCCCATTCAAACAATCGGTCAATTAAAATATGAGAACAATGACCTGTTATGGGTTATCGGCTCAAAGTTGCCAAAATCGGGAACTATTAAAATCATATTTGATATGATATCTACAGCTAATAAAGTGTCGGAATTGGAAACCGTTTGTAATTTCAAAGTCGAAAACTTTCAAACGAGTCTTATATACAGCGATTGTCATCACCTAACTGTCGATGACTTGAATTGTGTATCCAATAGTAAAATGCCATTTATTATTGATTCTTCACTAACAACTATCGATTATAAATTGTTTGCCGAAATTAATTTATAAATTATTATTTAATTTTATTAAAATTACATTATTCAGAACTATATTAATCAAATCTGTGATATTTTTAGACAGTATATTATTATTGTACTAATTTGAGGTCATTGTAGACCATATTTAACAAATTGCTTACCTTTACTGATAAACTGAAACATTATTAATATAGTTATATTTGTCTACTTATTAAATATACTGTGTATGAGATATGATATAAATTTTTAAATATACCGAATATTATAGAATCATAATTTTAATTTATTTATTTTTTGCCAATAAAAATCGTTTATTGAAATTGTGATCAATAAAAATGAATTTAAAACAAAAATCATTTATTATTTAGTAAAAATTTCATAAATTATTAAAATGCTATTTTCTATTAATAATGATATCTAAAAATTATATTTTATCAATGATATATAAATAACCTGGATAATTACATTACTACTATGTTAATTACAAAATACATTTTAGTTAATGATAACAATTTTAATGTTTCAATCATTAGTTTGCTCTTCAAAGTCATAATTGTTATCTAAGTTTTGATTTAAGTCTTCTTGTATTTCACTCATATTTTGTTCGACATAATTGTCATACATATCACTGATCCTATATTTAACGTCCATTTCATTCAAAATTATTTGTCGTCTTAAATGTCGCGATAATCTCTCCCTTTTCTTCCTGTTTTCGACCAAAAATTGTTTCATAATTTTAATTCTTTCGTCTGTATTATAAACGGCATTTGTTTCATCGGTCGGTGTATTAACAGCTATATTTGATGTCCAGTCGGGCGGCGGTAACGGATCGGCCACAGCATTGAAACTTCTGTGTTGTGCTCGAGATTTGCTTAAATTTTGTAATACAATATTCATAAGGATTTCATAGTTAAGACCAAAACAATCCATTTTCATGTCATCCGGTCTTTTCATTTTCAATGATTCATAAATATCTGACTGATTGTCGTTCTTATTGTCCATTCTTTTCATTTCTCTTTTAGACATATCTTTAGATTTCGTCGCCTTTTCGTACGGCGTCTCAAACAATGTAGTGTCAAACGGCTCAAAGTCGGCACCAAAATCACAGGTCTTAAGAATTCTGTCGACTTCGAGACTGTGAGACTCTGAGACATCCATTACAAACTGAACCCACGGAACATAATGCATGTAATGTCTGTCCATTATGTGTTGTCTTAAGCGACCTTTAATTTGGTCCAACTTATCGGCTACAGTCGTGATGTCATCTTTTTTGGTGATCCAATAGATATTGACTGAATCACACGGTCTGTTGACCCGAACCTAGAAAATAATAAAATCGTTTGTCATTATAATTGTCGTCCGATAAGACATTTGAGTGACACATACATGAGTGATATGCACTTCGAGTTCAGACAGTTCTTCGCCAATAACTTCAGTGGACAATACATCTGTAATACATTCCATCAACAGTTTGTTCAAAACAGTCATTCTTCTAGTGATAACTTTGGTGTCAATGTGTCCAACAGTGCGATCACTCTCTCGCCGATTGGGTACTCCTTTCGACAAAATACTAGTCCTGTTATCCATCAGTTTCTTCACTATATTATCATTTCGTTTGAGAAGTCTGTCCAAAACAGCTGACTGTTGTGTGTGTTGAGTGTCACCGAACTTGAAGTGAGATCTTCGGACACATTCAATGGTGACTCTTGTGATGACATTACTGGTGATCACAGGTTTGACATTCAAATACATTTAGAGTTTGAATAATAAAACAATTAATTCAAACAACACTTTAAATCACTTTTTATAGTCATATAAACTATAGTTTTATTTTACATTACTTTTCAATGTTTTCCTATTATTATGTAATGCTTGTCAACAACACATGGATAGTATACAGCTATACACCTATAGTACAGTAATATTATCGATATATTGTAATACAGTATTTGGTTTCTATGCATACAATTTGTAATACAATTTGTATGCATAGAAGCCAAATAATAATCAATAATTGAATTAAATTTAATTTTCAAATGAGATTATTCTATAATTTAATTTAAAAAATTATTAATAAATAATTTGTAGTTTGATTTTAATAATTGACAAATTGTTATTTGAACTAATCCGACAATTAAATGATTAATTAATTCATAATTATTTAAACAATTAATCATTAAAATCAAAAGATTATCTCAAATATTATTTTTGTAATTTAATTTCTTATAAATATCAATAAATTTAATTAAAACAAACATTTTATTCAATATATATTTCAATAAAGACATTGACATTGTGTATATCAATTAATTATATTATATATAAATCTTTCAATAATAATCAAATAATATATATATTTGCATTATAATTGTTTTATACAATATAATAATTTGTTTTATATATTAGCTTTTTATACAATAAGTTATTATAAAATTGAATAATATCTAACTTTTATAATGTTTTTTATACAATAAATCATTTTTTAATAATAATATATTTAGCAACATATATGGTGTGATATCACGATTAAAAAAATTATTCAAATAAAACTCTCATTTATATATATATATATATATATATATATGTAAATCACAGACTTTTCAGCCATTATCATTATCGTCCAATAAAACAATTACCGTACCGTAAATATAATAGGTATACAGTAAATATATATTATATTAAGGTAAATAATTCATTATTTGTAAATAATGTTATTAAATATATATATATATACTGTATATATACAATATATTATAACAATTGGTGCATAAATATTATGGTGTCAATCGACTCCACCAAATGATTCCGAGCCCTCAATCGCTTGAATCAATTTTTCTCGTAACTCCTGATAACTTTCATAAGCCGGTAAATCTAAGCGATTAAAACTATAAAAAACAAAAAAAAATAATTTTAAAAAAATATAAATATTCGCACACTTGGTTTGATCCGATTAATAATACCATGTATGAGAACGGGGCAGATTATGGGGTGTTCCCCACTTTTCAATAGTGAACAGTTGCGGACCATTACTTCCGTAAAGTTCTTTGAATCCATTCATCGGTACCCGAGATGTTCCGGTAACGAATTGTAGTAAACGCGATCGCATCTCATTATTGAATGATAGTACCACCTGTGCAAACATAACAATGTCTAACATTTGAAAACAATTGTTAATTTATAAGACATACCCTCCAGAACCACTGTATAACGATATGGTTTGGATGATAACTACTCTTATAGACAGTATTTTGTTTCCAATCTTTGACGTCAACATTTCCAATACCACACATTAATAGCTCCAATTCGTGTTCATCAAAAACTTTAATGAAACTTAGAGGAATTAATTCATTGAAACCATCGAGGAATGATTCCATTTGTGGCAAAATTCGTGACACAAATCTCCATTGGATTACCAAACTTTAAGTCAATGAAATTAAGTTTAACACTAAATGAATTAAAACCAATAATTAATATCTTACTCCATGTATTCGTGTTTGTTATCATTAGTGACCGGTATATTAGCGCCTTTTGGTTTGAGCTCTCTTTGCTCTATTTGGCCGAACAGGTCCTCATCGATAGAGAATCTAAGGTCAAGTTCTGACGGGTCGTTCTCAAGAATCCATTTAAGAGAATTGAAATATTCTGTGTCAACGCTCTCCATATCTTTGAGTTGGATTGGCTTTCCTAACATCATCTTATAAAAAGGTCGTATAAAAAATGCTTCCAATAGTTTACCTAAAGTTTGATAAAAATATTTTGTGAATTTGTTTTTTACAAAAAAAACAAACAATTTTAGCCAACAAACCATGAAATATAGCCATTCCAGCCACTCGTCCAATAAATTTAAAGTAAGATAAGTGTTCCTCATTACACATCCCAGAAAATGGGTTTATTTGAAGGGTGTAATTATCAGCGGCTGAATACTCAAACAAACCGTAATATGGATTAAACATTTCTTTAGATAACAAGTAGAACCACTCTCTGGAGGCGCCGCCATAATCAAGTACTTCTTCGCCATCAAACTCGACCCATAATTTTGTTTTAAGTAAATCCACTCGACTTATACTTGAGATGCATCGATATGAGTCCTCAAATATATTACTTCTGCTAACTTTGATCTCTAGTTTGTTTGGCACGTTTGATGGTCGCGGCAGACGATTCTGTAAGTACTCGTATTTACGTTTGTAATCGCGTGAATAGGGAACAGCGGGTCCAGCAATGTTGGGATTGTTGAGTCGCGGGTCATCCCATTGAGTCATTCGACTATCTAATTGTTTATAGATTTTATAGTTTTAGCTAATATTAAACATTTTCTTTTAAACTGCAAATGCATACTGTGGTCAATGAAGAAAATGCGTCCGTCTGTATGCACTCTTTCTTCCCATCCATCAGGAAGTGGTCCCAAATCATCGACTGTATTGAATTTCGGACGATTCGCAACATTTGATTGATTGGGCGCTGGACTTGCTTTTCCTGAACGGGGATCAATCCAAGTCGTTGTCTTAGCGTTGTGATCAATAAAAAATATACGGCCATTGGGTGCCACTTGTAATGACCATCCCTCAGGTAGCCCATCGCTTCCCGGTTGATTTGGTGACGCCCTGTGACCACTACCAGTAATTGCACCGTTAGAATTGGATGGACCGGCACCGCTAACAGGCTGTCCATAAAGCCATAAAATTTGCAAAATTAGTCTCTAATGTTTCTAAATTAACTTCTAATTATGTAATTTTCTAAAGCGCTTAAACAATACAATCATGGATTTTGGGAGTCATTGGGGTTTATAACAAATGCAAACAAAAATTATTTAATTTGCCTCAAAAAGCAAACATTTAGATAAACATTTAAATTCAATGAACACTGACTTTGGTTATGGCATACTCTTTATGTTACGGGTTATTATATTTAGGTTAGTGGCAAACATTACTCAATAAATTAGATAATTAAAACAAGCGATTTTGTTAGCTACTATGTCCGGTCAAATCATAATTAAATATTTTTAAAAAATAACAGTTATTTATATAACAATAATTGGGAACCAAAATCTTTGTTCATTGAGTGCATTGAGAGCTAGGATGAGAACCTCTGAGTGCCGACGGTTTGCGCTCATAAGTGAGGCATTTGTAGTGTTTGGAGTGAGGGTTAATCGTCGCTGAGATTCTATTAACTTTGGGCACAATTAATCAATTCAATAATCAATTCATTAATCAATTATCGATTTTTTTGTCGAAATACGTGCAAAAAATTAATTAATGCAAAATAAAATAAATTTATTATTGATTTTATGTAAATACCGATTAAAATGTCATTAAACTCGTCAATACTTACATCAGAAATGGATTCTTCATTAGTAGTGGAGTTGTTCTGTTGTTCACCATTTTGTTCAACACTTATGTGGACCCGACGTCTGAATTCTTGAGCAGATTCAAGACTTCTTTGTTGCGTTTGGTCTTCATTAATACTGTTAGTACTAAAAAAAACAAACAAAAAAAAGTAAACCTATAGGTGGGTGCAAAATATAATAGCATTGTTGACTAACTTTGTTGGTCGATCCCATTGAGTAGTGCGTGCGATATGATTAACAAAATATGTCCGTCCATTGGCATCAACTCTTTCTTCCCAACCGGTCGGAAGTCCCGATGCTATAGACTCTGAACTACTTCCGGGCACTATTGGCTGTGCTGCCTGTTCTTCAGTTCCATTCTCAACATCTACTACTTCCCAACCGGGCTATAGTTAAGACAAAACTGTGTTATAATTATAATATTAAATAACAAACACCAATAAATACTTCATTTTCTTGTATCGATTGAGTTTCTTCCTCTTCATTGGACGCAATGTATGCGTGATATAACTGCAAGTGTCCCTTCACTTTAGATCTGGCACTACCAGTGGTAATCATATATTAAAATATAGACAATTAAGTTGATTGAAAGTCATTAAAATGTTTTGTATTTAATTATAATTCAAATCAATACCTTCGCGGTCGCAAAATATAATACTTTTGAGATATCGTACGACCGGCTCTTTCAGTGGGAATGTTATGAAGAGGCAGTTCAACCATTCCGAGGAAGTCGTCTCGAGTCAAACGATTTTCATCAAATACTTCTAACAATAGTCTGTGATTATTAGGATTGGCTCTGAATATAAACTCTTCGTCCCATTTGGGGTTCAATGTCTTTATCGGTAAATTTAATGATTAGATAAGTTGTAAAACAATTGTTATTATATAACAAATAAAAATCAATACTTTTTTCTTAGTTTTGGTATAAACCGAATCAATGACCGATTCGTCAGCATTTCTGATCAAATCTATTCGTACGTATGGATCACTGGCGCCGAAGATGTCCTTTTTGGCTAAGTTGTGTCCGGCAAACACTTTTAGCCGAAGAAGTCGTATGTTTGATGCGTCCTATTGTTTATTAAGTGATTATTTTATCAAATTATCAAATATAACAAATAAAAGTCATAAGTTATGACAATAACCATAATAATCAGTGAAATGTTGACTTTTATTGCATTATTTAGTAAAAACGTTTGCCATTAATAAAAAAGTTTATGATATGTTATATATTATCTAATCTATACTTTATTCCCATTCAATTCTACACCTCAGCTATAATTTACGGAAATATACAGTAATAGACACTTATTATTATAAGACAATTAAATTATAAGTCAATTCGTTGATTGATAATTATATATACCGTAGTATAAACTATATATTATAATATAATATACATTGATTGATACAAATTTTTAATGCAATAAAAATAGCTTTTTTAGGATTAAATTTACAACAACAAAAATAAATATCAGATAGTATTCATTATAATTAATATTAATTTATATAGCATTGTATATACAATATTTCGACACATTTCTTGTCATTCAATGATTGTAATGATTTATCATATTATTTGTCAAAAATATTATGCAAATCAATAAAATTAAATTAATTACAAATCGATACACTAAATGATTATTACTAACAATCTATTCACGCAATTCGCTACTTATTATTATTATTACTAAAACTTGTATTTAATATTTTCATCACAATTCATACTATTATTATTTATTTGATTAAATAACTTTATTAATAATATTTATTACCTTATAAAGCTTATAATACTTTATTAAATTTAATTGTAGTAAATATAAATATATTTGTATTGTATATGTAATGTTAATAAATTACTCATCAAATAACTAATTTAAAAATTCACTACAATTTAATTGCTTTCAATTAATTAATGAAATAATAATTAACTTAAAATATTTTATTTATCACTGAAAAGACATAAAACTGTTGTGTCATTGATATCGTCGGCAAAATTATTATTATTATTATTAAATGCTTTGTTTGCTTCAAATTTTAATTATTATTATTTTTTAATATTTATATACATATTATACATATAATATCCTAAAAATTTATTTTAATTTAATAGTGATAACAAAAAACTACATTAAAAATAGACAATTAAATAATTAGTGCAAACAATTGAATGCATATAAAAACATGACATTATTTTATAATATAACTTATAATTGATTCATCAAATGGACTACAATTAGGATATCATTATAATCATCATCTGATCCAATGGTGTTGTCAATGATCAACAAACACATACCTCCAGTGTTGAAGAGTCAGTACTTTGAGTCCATCCATATATCCTATCGTTTGCCATCAAAGATCACCTCAAGTGTTGTTTTTATAATAATAAAAAACTAATTAATTAATTATATGATTATTACACAATTTAAGACACAATTTATTTATTTTATTTTTTTCACTAAAAAATGTGATTATGAAATGTGTGCACAAAATATATGATATAAATGTTATGTCAGATAATTAAGTGACAAATGAGTGAAAATCATTGTATTATTTAACGACTTAATAGCGTTTGAGTCAAACATATATTAATAGCAATTATTGTTAAATTAAATGTGATTTTTGGTTAAAATAAAAATCACTCATATATTGTAAAACAATGTTTACTATAATAACTGTATTTATATTATTATATCATAAATATATTGTTTACTATAGAGTACTATACGTACAGTAATGTAATACTAATACAACATATAATATACAGTACAGTAATATACGCTTAACTATCACTGCATTTCACTCATAGACTTAACATTAAATACCATTTATTACTTCATTGCCTGCAATACACTCATCCATTCATATAAAGCGTTACATACTTTTCAATTCAATTGCATTTAAATTACAAAATTTGTTAATAATTTATAAATGATATTAAAATACAATTCAATTATTTATTTAATTTATTAATTATCTCTTTTATGGATTCATTATAAACAAAATAAACAGTTATTTGTTAATTAAATAACTATTCGTTTCTATAATTAGATAATTTTAGCGCAAAAAACATACAATTGTTTTATAGTAATAATGAAAAATAAATTTAAATAAATTTAAGACAAAAGATATGCAATGAATTGATTACAAAATGGTTATCAATGAAGAGGTTATCGACAATGATGTGGTCATCACCACTAGTTGTGGTCATCGATATATCGATGCATATGTTGTTCACCGAATGGCTGCTAATCCCTGGTCTCTCCGTCTTCTTCTTCTTCATCGACACCTCTAATATAGAGTACATTATTACATCTGATGAGAACTTCACCCAAATTGCCGGTACAGTTGCCGTCGATGTACTCTTCAGTGTTGGCCAACTGTAGGTTCATATAGGCGTCCACTGAGATCAGGTATCCCTTGTACTCCATTCCCCACTTTAGCTTCACTAACACGGGTTTACCGGTCAGACCATTAAGAAATGGTTTCGGGTTTAACGGCATTGTGGCCATTGTGTCGGTTGTATCAGTCAGTGGCCGCTTGTAATCAAATGAAAAGCACGGCTTATCCGGCAATTATTGGATGACAATCGGTGTGTATGAGAGTCACTACCAGTAATGTCAGTGTTTGGTCACAATTGTGGCGACAATAGTGTCCATCACTTACACTATCACTGCATTAATCCGTATCTCAAACATGTGTTCACACACTGTGTGTCACCACTTGTGGGACAAACTCTAGACTCAAAACCTCATTATATTTGTCACGTTATTTGTAGACAATGTATGTTAGGGTCCAGTCCTGGGCTAACACAACACAACACAACCCCCGGACTTACATATCATTTGATACAATATATGAGTCAATCAAAAGTCATATACAAACTCACTGTTTGTTCATCTTTACCGCAAAGTTCTATATAATACACTAAATCATAGTTATAATTACCAGAAAAAAATGTGGTTATAATAAAATTAATTTGAAATTTATAAATATATATTATATTTGTCAATAATTAGATAAATCAAATTCATGTTATATAATAATAAATATTAAAAGTATTATTAGGACAACTAATAACACACATTGTTTGTATAAATGAAGTGTTTGTATCAATTGAACTATAAATGTATGGTTAGAGTTGAGCCCCCGGTCTGAGAGAAAACGTGTCCTAAAATATTGTAATAAACACTGTGTTTGACTGTAATGAATGAAACATTGATTTTACTAAATATTACTGTTATATAGTTTTATATACAGTTTGTATTTAGTAGTGTTGTATGCAATGTATGATACGGTTCACACGTTTCAATTGAATCGCTATTTAGTTAATTTATTTCATTATTTATCAAATTTAGTTCATTTAAATTTAATTACTTTATTATTAGCCAATTGTACGCCAATTGTATTGATTTGACAGTAATTTTGATTGATTTGTCGGCAATTTTTAGCTTAGATCAGCTCATAATATGTCTGAAACTCATAATTGGGGTAAATATCCAAATGTTATATCCATTTGGCGTTCATTTAGACAATTGTTTTCATTAATAAAGTTATTATTACTTTTAGAAGATGTGGACAACAATTCCGGTGGAAACAAGAAATTTGATGACGAAGATGAAGATGACGACATCAAAGACAATTGGGATGATTCTGAATCAGAAGAGGTGCCCAAAGATGACACACAGACAAAGACTATGCCCTTGAAGGAGAAGAAGTTAACTAAATTACAGCAAAAGATTAAGGAAAAAGAAGAAGAAGAAAGAAAAAAGAGAGAAGAGGCGAACAAACCGAAAACACCACAAGAAATAATAGAAGAAAAGTTACGAATTCAAAAACTAGTAGAAGAATCGGACCTTAGTTTGGCTGAAGAAGCGTTCGGTGCGGGAAACAGTGGATCTGGTCTTAGCGTAAGTCTGAACACGAAAGAAGATTGGGATTCGTTTAGGAAAAGTTTAGTCGACAAACTGTCTATCTATGAGGCCTCACCCCATTACGTCCACTTCTTGGAGAACTTGTTTCGCGAACTATGCGTTTCTGTCGAATCCGATGACATCAAAAAGTTGTCCGCAAGTCTAACGGCTCTTTATAACGAAAAACTTAAGGCACAGAAGGTATATATTATTTATATAAATTTTAATTAAAGTATTACTAAAATTATTTTATCATAAAAGGCCGTAACAAAGGGTAAGAAGAAAGGAAAGGGACCGTCAGTTAAGGTAGAAACCAATCCGACCGATGCCTACGGAGATGAATACGATGACTTCGATGACTTCATGTAAACTTGTTTTATAAAAAATGAATTTTTAAATATATTGCACATAATTATACATAAAATTTAATTTCGTTATTAATACTATTAATATTCTTATTATACAATTTTAATAAAAAAAATATAAACGATTTCTTGATTCAAATGATGACTAGTTGTCTCTATAAAAGTCCATTTCTGCGTAAATCATGTAAATAAGCGCCACTTTCTTCGTTAAGCATTTGATGATTAAAATCATTTAAGTTTAGTTTGGATGACATTCGAAATCGCAATTCGTAGTCATCGATGTATTGGATGAGCCGTTGAACTGATTTCTTCAATTGGATCATCCGTTCCGTAGCAATGTTTTGGTTGGCAATGAAATGAAAGTATTTTTGAATCAATTCCTCAATAAAAGAAGTGCCGATATCTCTTGCACTGATGTAATCGTTCCAATAGTTCCAATCGTTATTTAGTACAACGTGTCTGAAGACAGCACTGACCCAACTTGTATTGTATTGATAGGCATCCGCAACAATCAATGCCTTAAATAATTAGTCAATTTTTTTAGTGATTTAAATTAAATGCTTAACAATAATCAATACCTCAAAAAAATTGTTACTGTTTTCGATAAACTGTGAGATCTGTTCGCTATTCATATTAACCAGAAGTACATTATTTGGTAAATAATGAATTTGCAGTGAAATAAGTTGTGCTAATTTGCCGCACGAGTCGGCCTGTGAATGACAACCGGCCTTTGAAAAGCACTCGTGAGCGTCAATTAACTCATACATAATGGTTTCCAATTGATCCCCATAACTCAAGAGATTTGTGCCTAATTTATGTTTCAATTGATTGAACTGTTTTTTGGCTGACATCTCATGATTTTCGGCGATTTCACGAAACAGACAGAACCGAAGTGCCACTAATGGAAAAACTTCTTTATCTCCTTTCAAATAATCCAATAATGCTATTCTCAATTGTGGCGCCTATTCATCAAATAATTATTAATTTTATTTTTAAAAATCATTTAATTAGTATTTATAAATACCTTTTCAATACGTTTGCTGAGAAGTAACTCAAACTGATTGTTCTCTCTGAACAAATCAAAACAATAAGTCATTTCAGAATATCTGCCGATTCCTGTCATTAATCTGAGAATTGAATCGAAGTCTTTTAATGGCAATAAACTTTGTGTTATAAATATCCGGGTCTTCCTGAGTACCAATGCTATGCCTTTGACATCGCATTCATTAGTAAAGCATTCGTGAGCTTTAATATAAAGTTTAGTTAAAACAAAATTGTTTATCGGATCAGTTTGTAATGATTCAGTTTCTGATAACAATTTTGTTCCCAAAACAGTCGTGTCGTTTAATAATCTAATCATTGATAAGAAACTTGAACTCAATTCCATTAGATTACTATATGAAGAATCTTTTGATTTTTCAAATTCTTCCGATTCGTTCTTCAATTTTAACATTATTTCAAAACTAATGATTGAAGCGATATCATCGTCAGTGATATCATTTATGGCGATTAACTCTTTGGCTAAAGACAAGGCATTACTATCTTTTGATGGAAATAATATCAATGATTTCAATAGTTGTAAGTCATTGGTTTCCGAGCCTTCAATATCTAAATAGTCTCGACCTAATATCTATAAATTTTAATTAATTAATTATTAATACATATATCAATTAATTATTGATTAAATAAAAATTAAGAAGAAGACATACACAAGAAATTTTATAGTAAAGAAGTACTCTTTGACAAGCATTGCTTCCAACTGTCAGATCATTGAATTCAATGCCCAATTGACACAATATTTTATTCAAGTCATCAAAGTTTTTACTTTTGATGAATTCAACGCCTATACTAATCACATGCTTAACAATTTGTGGCCAACTTATGTCAACGTGTTTGTACTTTTTGAGCCAATGTTGGCCCAAAACAAGACTATTTGAATGAACTGCTTGTGTCAACACGTGATGGACATCACTTTTCGTACATTTCTTACTAAATTTAAATTCACTGATATCTTCTTTGCTGTCATTTAATATTAAATCATCGCTTATATTGTCACCAAATATTTTGATAGACTGTCGTATCAGACAAATACAGTCAATAAAAAGTTGTGTAAATAAATCTTTGTATTGAATCACTTCGATATCATATTCACTATCCATCACAACATCTAATAATTGATTACACGCTTGAAGACCAAGTCGTGCCAATTGATGGCCAAACTGTCGACCGTTTTTGTCTTTAATATTGACTGAAATAACATTATTTAGTTTAGCGAACACTTCTTTCCATCCGTTATAAAGACATTGATTCTGTACTCTTCTTTGATCTCCACTAAGACTTTGTCGCACATCTTGCTGTTGACTTAAACTAAATGCTAAATATTTTATAAAAATAATAATAATAAACAAAAATATTTTTTAATTTATTAATAAATAGAAATTGAAGATAACTTTATCTACAATAGTTTAAGCAAATTTATATAATAGTTTAAATAATTATTATATAAAGTGGACAATTGATTAATAAATTTCATATGTATTCAAATTGATAAAAAAAACTCAAAATTATAGAAAACAAATCTTTAAATAAAATTAAAATAGTAAACATTTGAATCAATTTAAATACTATTTTACTTATATTACAGTTAAGTATTAAAACTTAAATTAATGGATTTACTAAATCCAATGCCTGTTTATAAGTGACTTTCTTGACTCTAACAAGTATTTTGACCAAACATTCAGCAAATAATACAGAATATATGAAACTCTTTAGAGATAATTGTCCGATAAGTCCATCCAAAGAACCCATTAAATAAATTTGTTGTCTTTTTCTCAAATGAACTGAACATTTCAATTGTGTCATAACACCAATGAATCCATTTTTATTAAACAATTTTTTATATAATGAAGGATTCTTGTCATTAAAACAAATGTCTTTCAATGAATCCGACCATTCATTCACCAGATAACAGATGTGATCCAAATCTATGTCTTTTAAGTCAGATATTGAGTCCAAAGACATTTTAATCCGTTTATTTTCTTCATCAGTAAAACCATTTCGTATCTTATTTTGTGCCATTGATTTCAATTCATAATCATTGAAATCTTCGCAATCGACATCTGATACTTGACTTAAACTTCTTTTACAAATTGGTGTCATTAGATCTTCATCTTTAAACGTTTTACAATCATTTGGTAAGTCATCCTCGATATCAATGATCTCCAAACGACCACTATTTTCATACTTATTAATATTGCTCATAAAATAATCAAACTTTGCTCTCATGTCTTCATCATTAACCACAAATTGTTTACCACTTTTGGACTTCGATGGACTGCATATATCATCATTTGATTGTCCACTAACTGGTCCCGAGATAACCGTTAGGTCGCCATTTGTGTGCAAATCATTAACTTTCAATCTTTTGGTTGCATTTTTATGACTTAAAGCCTGATTTACATTAGTTTTTGCATTAAAATCCATGTGTGGATCAAATAAAGTGATAGTTTTTGTCAATCAATTTTAACAACACTTTCGGACAATAATTTCAAAAACAAAACTCTATTTTCTATTCAATAAACTTATGAAACAATTCATGTCATATATATTATAACATTCATATATAACGTAACATTAAAACACTATATAAATGACAACAAATTCAATATAAACTCTTAAAGTAAATGTAGAGTCAATTCAAACACAATTGTCTTCTATTATAATCACTGTATTAACGATATATACGAGTGATTAATACACAAACATTAATAACGTTAAGTAAAAGTAATGTTCAAAATGTTTGCTATTTTTATCAATTATTTTATTATTTTTCTATATTTTATAGTTTTATATATGATATCATATGATAATCATATCAATTATTATTGTTATTAAAATTATTTTGATTATCAATTAAATTATAAATTAATAAAAGATGAGAGAAAATGGGATTAAATAATAAAATATTATTTACATTGGATTTGAATTTTGAAAAAGCATTCAATGCTTGATATTTGATGATTACGTAAACCGATGACCAAAACGGTTAAATCCATTGAGTTTTCAATAGTTATCATTCAATTCAACACTAATTCAAATAAAATCTTTATATAATATACTTATTTTGTTGACTTTTTGTTGCAAAACAAAAATATATTCAATCGATTAAATATAAATTATTTATTTTATTAATTTTTTATTAATTTTTTATTAATTTTTTAAATGATAAAAACAACTATTTTTAAACAAATGAATCAAATGATTAACAATACAAACAAATGTCACACAAATTGATAGCTTTTGTGTTACTGTAATAATAATGTGTTTGTTTTGAATGTTTTTAATTTAATGTCCAAACAATTATTGACATGAGATTTGTGTCAGTGATGGCCACGAGATGTCATTGCTTTCAATCCTTACCGTTATTATTATTATTATCATCAGTTGATTCCTCTTTCTTGTGCTGACTTTGGAACCGCTTCTTAGCGACAGCAAAGTCGACAGCAACGGGTCGGCCGACGATTTGTTTAGCGTTCATACCTTTGATGGCCAGAAGTGCACTCTTGATGGTCGCAAATCCGACAAAAGCAAATCCAAGCATTTTTCCGTCCGATTTCTTTGGGATTTGAATCTCAAGAATTTCTCCGAATTTCTTAAACTCTTTGCGAAGAATGTCTTCATTTGCTTTAAACGACAGATTTCTGACAATAATTCGCGACTTCTTTGTCTTCAAAAAAGCCTTTTTCTTCTTTTTATCCAATTTTATGTCATCTGAAAAAACAATTATTTTTTTAATTCTTCAATAATTTACAAAACAATAAACAATTCGTTTACCACTTGTTTTGGTCGACATATCTTTCATCACATAATTTGATGAACAATTGAAATCAATGTCCAAATGTTTATATCATATGATTTAAAACCAAAATATTAAATATCAAAACATATGATTCATTACATTTACAGTCAAAAATTGTTACAACAAAATACATAAATAACGTCAACTTATAATCTATTAATAAATAAATTTAAATTTATTTGTAAGTGATTTATAAAATTAGTAAAAATATATTTAAATGATTTGATTGTAATTATAGGTCTAAATATTTTTATTTTATTTTTTATATTTATTTTATTCAAGTATTATAATTATTATAAATTTGCTATAAATTATACTCTATTGTAATATACTGTACACTGTTGTACAGTATTAATATAAAAGAGTTTATGTGTGGTATTAATAAAAGCACAAATCATTTACAGACAAACAAATTAATACATTTTATTATACGATTGCTTTCATACTATATATTATATGATAAAACAATCGTATAATAAAATGTATTAATTTTTTGTTTGTTTGTAAATGATTTTGTGCTGATATTTATTAGTGACTAAATTCAATTATGATAATCAATAGTTAAATTTAGACATACATTTTATATAATATTAATATTTTTAATTATTTTATTGATGAGAAAAATGTGTATAAAAATTGATGATTTTGTCTCTTAATAGATATTTAATGAATAAATTACTTATAGATAATAATTAATACCGAAATTTATATTAAGCTTAATTTTAATTTGGATTAAATTGAGTTTAGAAAATATGATATATATATTAAATCAAACAAAACTATTAAACTTTTTGAAATTGTTTTCTAATAAAAATTTAAATAAAAAAGTAATCAATACAATAATTATTCTGTATATAAATCATTATACAATTTTATTTTCAAATACTGTAATTTCTCAAAAAAGATGATTATTTTTAGTACCGTTTATGTTATTTAAAGTTATGATCATTTTTAAAAATCTATAAATAATCTATTCATTAAATTTAATATTAAAACTAATGATTATTCACTTATATAATACGTGATCATAAGTTTTTAATATAATTTTTTATTAATAATATTATAGTTGTTTAATTGAAAAAATATAAATTATTAAACATATTATTCAAGAATCGGTTTACATTTGATAACACATGAATTATAAAATTTTTTAATTAAATTGAATTCAATTGATTGATTCAATAAGATTGCACTTTTAATACTTTTTAAAAAATATATTTAAAAACAAAATTGTGAATTTATATCATGTTGTTTTCATTTAATTTATTATATTATTTTCAAAATGATAAATGATGAATAGTGGTTAAATTCTATGAATATTAAATACTACATTTTTAAGTAGGTGTATAAAAACATTTTATGACTTTAAATCAAATTTAATTTATTTTTACACAGAAAAAATGTTATAATAATTAAAAGACAGCAATATTTCATAAATGTTATAACAGACCAAGGTTATATATATATTAAAAGTATAGTTTTTCTATAAAACCAGTATAAATTTTTTGTCTGTAAACAATTAAAAAAAATTTAATTTAATCTCTATTTTTATTTTGTTCTCAATCTCACATGAATTTTAAGTAATGTTAAAATTTAAATCTTTTTTATATGATTGGGTCGACAAACTGATGTACACTATATACAGGTACTTATAAACTATATTGTTTGATAAATTATTTAACTTATACGGTATATCGTATATATAAAATGGAAAGTCCTATTTGACACAAGGTTTTCCATAAAATATGTTTTTGTCATTTATTACTTTGGCTTTTAATTATTTAGTCAATTATTGTATTTAAAGCTGAGATGAGAGACTAAATATGCACTAAAAAACGTTATAACATTTTTAGAGATTATAGTAGTTAAATGTTTATCCTGTCACCACAGATACTTTTAAATGGGATAAATTAAAAACCAACGGGACGGGACAGGATATACACAGGACAGGTGTGATAAAAATATGATAACACGACTGCCCTGTTGTAATGTAATCCCTAATAGAGATTCTCTATTATACATAAACTTTATATTCATCCATAATTTTCTAAAAGTAAAGATTACATATAACAAACATATTTATCTAACGGTGTTATGTATGGCATAATAGTATGTAACCTTTTAGTTTGCTTTCAATTATAATTATAAAGTACAGTATAATAGATTTAGAGCATAGCTAATAATATGCTAATATGTTGTAAATTAGTATTTCAAATAGCAAACCAAATAACTAAAATTTATTTATAAGAAATAAAATAGAGAATAAATTAGATATAAAATAATTAAAATTATGGATAAATTTTCACATTTAAAAGATGATAACAAGTATTTACAGTATAGGACAGGACAGGACAGGAGACATACAATTTGAAGAAAAGTTGAATCCCTAACGTAAAGCATAGGTTAGGCAATATTTGCAACACTTATTAATGTTAAGTACAGTAGAGTTTGTGAAACTTTACTAAATAACTTATAATACCTGTATTACAGCATAACTACTAAATATATACCTATGGCTGTAGTATAGTGTTTGAGGAATAAAATAGTGTTTCATTAAAGATGTTTTCATTTAGTGGTCATTACCTTCACTTGAGATTAGAAATGCAAACTCAGTCTCTCTTCAAGTGTTGAGATAGCGCTCACTGTTTACACATAATTGTGATTACAATTCAAGCTTTTTAAATGCCGTTTTTAATTTGTTTTTTAGCCATATTTTGAATACAAATTTGCAGCAATTTTTAGTTGTTTTTTTGTTGGATAAAATTTATCTGAAACGAGAATCGCTTATATGACTGAAAAATATACAGTACATTGCAAACACATAATAATTAATTATATTTTTTTATATAGTATAGCCCTTTGTTAGATACAACTTTGATCTATATATAGTATAGTATATATTATTAGTTTTATAATAGTTTATAGTGTAGTAACAACATTGATATTATACGAGTGATATTAGGTGATTGTGTATGAGTTTTATATACTTGTTTATGAGTGACGGCTTATATCTGGAAAATTGTAATCAAGGCTTAGATAACCTTTCGACCCAAACATTGAAAAATACTAAGAGATGTGTCTAAGGATGAAGTGTTAACTCATGTATGGGTGGAGTCCTTCTCTTTTTTTCCGATGTTTTATTAATAGACAAATAACTAAATGCTTTATATTTTCAGACCTAAGACTTGTCTCATCTTGTTTTAAATCATTTGTATTTAAAGAATTACTTATTTTTAACTATATTGTCAACTCCTCCCATCCTATGGCTGGTCATCACTACCGTCTCAAACGTTTAATTGTTTGCAAATAAGTAATCTTTGAAAAAGTCATAAATTAATTTTATTTTTATTTATTTTAATACTTAATAATTTTAAATGATTATGAACTACCATTACTTAACAATGAAATAAATAAAAACATATTTACACTAAATATTTAAGAAAATTACAGTTTTTCTATTGTTTTTTATCAAGAAATTTACAATAAGATAAAATTGAATGAATTTCAAAAGCTTATATAAAATCATTATATAATATATATATAAAAAACAATTGGCACTCAAATATGTTTGAGAAGATTGTGATATAACATTAATAATCGTTGAGTGAATTTAATTATGATTTTATGCATAATAATAATATAAAAATAATAATTAATTACTTTATATAATAATATATTATTGATGTGATTGTAGACTAGAAACAAATTATGGCATAAATTAATTAAATATTCAAAGAAAATGTTTAATAGTTTGTTGGTATCATAACTCATATAATACAGGTATAAGGCATGACATCAACTACCAAACCCTTTGAAAAATCATGTTTTTATCTTTTTTGTTGAGTTCATAGTTTTCATTGAATTCAGAGCACGTGAACGAGTCATCCGTATTGTTGTCGTCATCTTCTTCTTCATTATTATCTTCTTTATTGTGTTTATCACTTGGCTTTGCTTTGCCCGTCCGTGTATTGACTGGAGGAGGACAGGGAGGCACTTGAGGTGGACTCAGATCTTGTAATGTTAAGATTCTGGGCATTGAAGATAATTCACTAACAGATGGACTGAGTCGAGCCAACGGTGCGTGTCTGTGATGTAAGGGCTGAGAGTCTCGATTCCGAAAGCCTTTATAATGGTATACAATATCGATATCCGACGGCGCGATACTCGACATGTTTTCCAAGTCATAGTGTTCCCCATTTGCCAATATATTACTGTAACTGTCATTATAATTGTCTGAATGCGAGTGAATGATTGAATTGGGAACGGCTGGTGGAACCGGTCGAAGGACTTCGGTTGGGGGCACAGCTATTGGCGACACGACATCCGGTTGTTTGGTGGGCAACCGGGTGGGCATGTTATGGGTTGGCGATGATGTTTGAGTAGGTAGTGATGGTTGTTGTGCTATTGGTAGTGATGGCAATTGTGGTGGCGGTGGCAGCTGTGGAGCCAAAGTAGACGGCGGAGACGGTGTTGCAGATAAATATGGCTTAATAGTGGCCGTCATTTTACGTTGACTTGTATTACATTCTCTCAGGTGATTCTTCTTCTGATTGTGGAATATGAGAAAACTTGTAGATATCACCAAAATTAAGATAATGAAGAATGTGATTACAAGTATAACACCGATTGACTTTAATTGAATGGCACTAAATTTAGATGACGTTTCATTACTTTCATAAACAATAATATTAAGATAAGCACTGGAACTCCTTATTGGAGTGCCCTTATCGTAGGCCCTTATAGTCAGGTTATAGCTCGAAGCCTTCTCCCTATCCAACGTACCATTTACTCTAATTATATGTGAATTGCCAATTGAGTCCAGTCTGAAATGGCCCAACTCGTCGCCATTAGCTATATCTAGAGTAGTCATACCATTTAAGCCGTGATCCAAGTCGACTACCGAAACGGCCGCAACAACACTACCATTTGCGGCACTTTCATCAACAATGACCTGATCTGAACCTGAAAAATAGCGGAACTTAATTACCGGCGAGTGATTGTTAGAGCCTTGAATTTTTGCCGTTACATATGTCCGGCCGTCCTGTCGAGGGGTACCGTAGTCGTGAGCAAACACAGTAAATACACACACTCTAGAATAGTCATCGTTGTCCTCAGCGGTAACTGTACCGCAATTTATAGGTCCCTCCTGTGCTGTAAATATGATTCCAGTATTAGGATCAATGTAGAAGAACTCGTTTGACAGAAGATAATAACTGATACGACTATTATCATTGCCCTCTTCATCAGCGTCTGTGGCTCTAACTTGAAGAATGGATACATCTTTGCCAACACTTTCGTTAAGACTTACGCT